>NW_025814823.1:73217500-74417500 GCF_022079265.1 Lynx rufus
AGAAGTGGGGGGGGGGTGTTCTAGTACCTTGTGGGTGGAGACAAGGGATGCTGCTAAACACCCTGCAAAGCACAGAACCACCCCCACACCTGGGCACCTGGGTGGCTCAGTAAGTTAAGCATCCAACCCTTGGTTTCAGCTCAGGTCATGATCTCACAGGTCATGAGTTTGAGCCCCATGTTGGGCTCTGTGCTGACAGTGCAGAGCCTGCTTAGGATTCTCTCTCTTCCCCTCTTTTTCTCTCCTCTCTCTCCCTCTCTCTCTGCCCCTCCCCCTCACATGCTCTCTCTCGTGCTCTCTCTCTCTCAAAGAATAAATAAATAAACTTTAAAAAACAAAAACAAAAAAGGAACTGTCCAGCCCCAAAAGCAGCAAAGCCAAAGCTGAGAAATTCTGCCTAGTTGAAGTGAGTTCAGCAAAGCAAAGACTGTGTTGAGGATGTAAAGGAAACGGAAACACTAACAGTAGGTAGCAGACTTGTGAGGAGGATACCTTTTTTATCCTACTTAGCTCTTTTACACTTTAAAAAGTTTTTTCATGAGCTCATTTTAATTTTTTCCCCTCCTATATGGTGGAGCAGAGAAAGAAATAACTGTTCAAAAGTTTCATGCCTTTTGTGATTTTTATGTTCGAGCACCAGGAGACAGATCACCAGACACTGATTTTCAAACCCTTTCATTCTTTTCCACTGTAATGAGCTATAATCCATGGAATAACCTCTAAATCCAAATGGAAGTGGTAGCTGCAGGCCATGTTGATTATGTGATGTGGAGGGGGGAAGCCCAGCACATCTGGAGCGAGGTTGTAAACCCCATGTTCTCTCACATTTGCTGGGACCTTCCCACCATCTTAAGCCTTTCTTAAAAAGTTAAAAAAAAAAAGATGAGAGAATGTAACATCCATACTAACGTTAAATCATATGCTGAAGATAAGCTGAGTTTCAGATGCCTCCAGTTCTACTTTCACTGTAAAGCAAAGGGTCCACGTGAAATAATGACTCACATTATTATATAACACTTATATAACATTTACATTTATATAACTTTATCATTTACATGGTGCAGTTTTCATAGCCATTAGCTCACTTATTTCTCACAACAGCCTTACAATACATTATTAGCCCATATTCCTAAGGAGAAAACATCTAGGAAGTTCAAGCTCACACAGCTCACGGGGTCTTTAAGCAAATCCTGATTCCCAAAGAAGTGGCTACTTTTTCACACTGCCCAACATAAAGCACAGACGGGCTGATACGTATGATATTCTATCACACTCCACACTCAGGGACACAAATTGGTTTTCTACCCTGGAAAATGGGTAGAAATTCTGATTTTCTACCCTTGAAAATGAAAATGGTGGTTTTCTTCACCAAAGCTAGGTGAGTGCTACTGCTAACAAGCTTTCATCTCACGTCACTGAAATCTAAGACCTAGAAAAACTCCTAAACACCATGACCAAGGCTTCTGGTAATTAGCTGCCTTAGTTTGCTGGGACTCCCATAACAAAGTATCACAACTAGGGGCCTTAAAGAACAGAAATTTATTTCTCACAGTTCCCGAGGCTGGAAGTCCAAGATCAAGGTGTTGGCAGATTTGGTTTCTCCTAAGACCTCCCTCCTTGGCTTGTAAATGGCTGTATTCTTCCTATGTCTTTACATCATCTTCCCTCTGTGTGTGCCTGTGTCTTCTTCTCTTCTTAGAAGGACACCAATCATATTGGATTAGGGTTGAAGCCAATGACCTCATTTTGACTCAATTATCTTTTTAAAAATTCTCTCTCCAATACAGTCACACTCTGAGTCACTGGGGTTAGGACTTCAACATATGAATGTGCCAGGGACACAAATCTTCCTGTAACACTGGTGTCAGAAGATTTTTTAGAGCTCAGATCTGGGTCCCATGCATGAATAGCTAAAACCTCAATTCCAAAATAGAAAGATCTTTTTAGAATTATGCCATGTTCTGCTTTCACCTATAATTTTTTTAATCTGTTAAAAAATACCTAAACAGTGCATTTTATTCTTAGAGCTTAGCTTTGTGCAGTGATGTAGAAAATGTATTGACATGTTAATCTACTAATGTTTCAAGTTCTGCTGAACATTTAATTTTAAAAGATGTGAGGGGGTTGTTCAAGAGGTCTGTTTTTGGCTGGTGGGAAACCACTTTTGACTTTCTATGTGACTTCTCTCTCCCTCCTACATCTATCTACACCGTGGCAGCCCTGGGTCCTTGCTAAAGTCAGGCAGTGCATAGCTTCAGTGGGAGCTGCTGGAAGCAGAGAGGTTCCTGCTCTCCTTTCTTCTAGGTACATTAACCGAGGTTCTCCTACATAATTCAGAATTATCTCAAATAAAACAAAGCTTTTCTAAACACACCTGACATTTTCCCAAATTTTGGGAGGCTGGAGGAGAGAGAAAGAACATCACAGAAAAGGGTACAGCTGAGGTTAGGGCTGCTCTGTTGATGGAGAATGAAAAAGAACTAGAATTTTATATGTATATATCTCCTGATATACACATGAATGTTTCTATGAACTAAAGATGGTAATTGATCTATAGAATAACTGTAGAATAACAGCATAGAATAACAGTAATTGTAGAAATAGAAGGAACTTAATTTGTGGATCATAAAGTCTGAATTATATCCCCAAACCTGCCATTTGTTTCTTTCATGCCCTTGGGCAAATTACTATCCCTCTTTGAGGTTTGCTTTTTCATATACAATTGAGTGGGTAATAATCTCAGTACTGCCTATTTTATTGGTTTCATATGGATCAAATGAGGTACAGTATGTGAAATGCTAATGCAAACTATCACCACTTTAAGAATGTTAGTTAGCAATGTATTTCTGGAAAGAGTAAATTCATTTTCTACAGCTTTTTCTCATTTTCTTGAAGACAAATTCTGTCTTAAGTAGCTAAACATAAACCGTAAGATTTTAAGCATAAGCTCAACCCCAAATGTAGGGTAGAGTTTAAATGAAGCTTGTGTTTTCAAAATAGAATGGTAGGAATATTTGGTGCTCTTTTAAGGAACAAATTTACCACTACGGAGATTAGGGTTTTCAATCTTGCAATGGCTTCCATTTTTCTTTTCAAATGCGGGTACTGGGAGTGTGGCAGAGGGGGAAGGGCATTAACACAAGGTTGCACACCACGCACACCAATGAACTTACTTCTTCTTCCTCTAGTTGGAAATCCATAAAATCTCAAAGAATGAGAGAAAAGAAGGACTTATATATACTCTTAAAAGAGATTATAACAACTGATACTTAATAACTTCTTACTATGTCCAAGCACTGTATTAAGCAATTTATAAACATTGTCTTATCTAATCCTCACAAAAATCTTTTGAGGTAGGCATTGCTTTTCTTTTCTAGCTCTGAGGAAACTAAACTGATGTTTAAAGAGGTAACAAACACAGGATCTGTCGACCTCAGCATCCCTGCTTTTAGATCCTACTAAAAGTAGATGTCCATGAAGAATGACACCTTTGAGAATGTAAACATAGTTAAACCTTTGAAATCAAACAGTGACTCTATTTTAAGGATTCCAATATGGATGTGAGGATCTACAAATTGATTTATAACTTTATATTCTGAGTCAGAGTGAATACAAATGGAAACTACAATAAATTATTTAATACCAATCAAAATTGTATTTTTCCCATTATTAACAAAATTCAAACTCACATTTGTTTCCATATGACATGTAAAACACTAGCCACAATAGAATGTGGCAAATTTAATAATTAGTGATATGAACAAAATATTATAAAGGCAAAGAGAAGGCATTAATTGAATCTGACACTGTCAAGAAAAAATTCATAGTAGTGGCATTTTGAGGCCCTCAAAGGAGAAATAGGTCTTCTCCAAATGGGGAAAGGGTACAGTAGCAAGAAATTAACATCAGTTCAGAGTACAGAACTAAGAGATGGATGGCATAATTCCTTATTAATTATAGCTTAAATTGTTCCCCAAAGAAGATAACCGCTATTCTCCATTATTCTTCAGTGGGTTTGCAGGAAATCATGTCTACAATGGAATCTTAGATCTTCTATCAGCAATAAAATCAGGGATACATCTCATTGTTCACTTGTCATAGCACCCATCAAACTGTAGCATAATTATGTGCTTACTGCTTTATGAGATCCTGTCCTATTTATATTTGTATGCCAAGCACCCTGCATGGTACCTGACCCACAGTGGAATTTAACATACATTTGATTAATTAAGTGCCAATTGCAATCTACAGTCAATATTGGCTGAATTTCTCTTCAGGATTTACTTTCTCTTTTGAATTTTTACTGTAAAACATCTTACAATTAAAAGCTTTCTCTGTCAGATACCAAGAAAATTAGCATCCGCCACCAGTTTACTGAAGTGCCTCATCTCAATGAGGTATACCCTTGAGTTTTGTATTTTCCTAATTAATATTACTAGAAATGCAGTGTCAACCCTCTTTCTGTGCTGGGCAGAGTATTCAGTTATTAAAACTTCATCCAGGTAAGTTTAAAACTTCAGTGTCCTTGATTCAAAGTTTTCCCTCCCCCTGAGCAGGACCACTGTGCTCTTGGCATACCTACTTCCTCTTCAGTTTTCTAGGCTTCACTGCTGAGACTCCAAAAAGGGAAGGAAGAATGGCACACATTGGGTCCTTTTTTTGTTGGTCCTTGCAGGCAAGGGAAGGCAATGCATGTGCAAGCTCTTCTGAGAGGCCCCCCTGTACAGTTCCTGGATGTGGGAGGTGTGGTGTATCCCCACTCTGAAGTCTCCACCATGTAGGGTCCACCCACTGTTTCTTGATATTAAAATCTCTCCTCCCAGGGAGAGTTCCCTAGATAGTCTCATAGTGAGATTGTTCTAGCCCAGCTACAGTCCACACCATCCAGCTCACGCCCAGGAGACTCAGCATCCTTGCCATGCCACATGTAGCAGGAGAGAGCTGGCTTCACCATACAGCCTATGCCTGTGCTCCTCACATCCAGCTTTCTTCCCACCACTCCCTGCTTCAGGGAGATATAGGGCTACATGAACTGGTCTCTGCTTGAGCTGATGCCCAACTAGGGAAAGAGATATCTCTCCTTTCTGGCAGATGTCCTATACTTCACAAGGGCTTCTCTTGGAACCCCTCTTACCTAGCTTTGGGAAGATGAAAACATGCCCCTTCAAGGATGGGAGTTACTTCCCTTTCTTTAGAAACACAAACAATCCCCTCAAGATCAACAACCCCAAAGTCACTAGAATAGAAGAAAGGAGAATTCTAGAGAGCGCGGGGATTGGAGAAGAATCCTAAGGCTCACTGTCAGGCATGGCGAGGATGTGATTTAGAGCACACGAATGCCACAGTGCGTATCTATTTTTGGTGTCAAAAAAAGTGGTTATAAGGTGGTAAAACAGCTGGTGAAGAGCCTCTTCCAACCTTTACATCCAGCTGTAGCTCAAAGTGTGTTGTTAAATTATGACTCAACAGAGGAACTTAAAACTAAGCTTCAGTGCTTCAGCTGGACGATCTTCAAAACCACATCAGATCATGTATGCATTCTGCTCAGAGGACATTAAAAGTAATACTGATAATTACAATTATCATTGAAAAATTAAGAGAGGAAGATAAACAGAGGGTATTCCCGAGAGAGAGAGAGAGAGAGAGGAAAGCAGAATGTAAAGGAGAAACTGTTCCTCAAAATTCAAGTGCATAATTAATACAAGAATTTCTTCTACAACTTACTAGGCATTCGGTAAATGTTTTGAAGAAATAAATGCATGAGTAAAATAAAAATAAACATAGAAAGGATGAAAGAAGGGAGGAAAAGAAGAGCCGTTGCCAGAATTCCACATCTGGTTTTCCACGGAAGATTCTCCTCACTCTAAACAAGGAAGTACTACCATTCTCAGGGGAAAATTGAGCCTGTTTCCACTCGTGTAACTGACTGTCTTGTCACCACTGTATCCCTGGTGTCCATCTAGCTAAACAGATGGGAGAGCAGCAAATACACCCTTCCGGGGAGAAATGCTACAGTGACACAGTCAATATCGTCGTGTCTTCACGAATGAAGGAAAACCATCAGGGGGAAGCTTTTCAGGAAGTCCTTTATATTTAATAATATTTTAGCTGTAAATATCAATATGTATGCAACCAACTTTCTGTTAGTCGTATCATCCCAAGGAAAAGAATATGGATAATAGAAAATTGTTTAAGAATTCCTCAGCAAAGCTTGTAAGCTCCGTGACAGCAGGGACTGTTTAATTAACCCCTATATTACTAGCATGGTGCACCTAGGAGATACTAAAAAATATATGTTTGGAGAGTTAATGAATTCATGAATGATATTGCTCACTCTAGACATTGACTTTAATCTTCTTATTAGACAAATCATAATTTTGCATTTTCCTTCATCCTGAAGGTAAATTTTGGTGGTTCAAAGCATGCCTCTATGACCATTTCTGCTTTCTATGCCTCTACAACGTAATCTAAATGTAAAAACTAAATGGAACAACAAAAACCCAACACAAGGAAGACATCTTCATTATAAGCATTTTTAAGTATGCTTATTTCTCGTTTTTTTAAGAGATACTAAGAGAAGGAATTAGAATGAGTTGCAGGTTTCTTCACGTGGAACTAAGTGAAAGCTAGTTAGTAGCTTTCAAACAATGCTGTTTTAAATGGCAACTAAAGTTTCAGCGAACACAGAATCTCTGGGTGAGAGGAGGAACAAGGCTTCTATTTTAGGCATTTTGTGATAAATTATAAGAATGGATCACATGAATAAATTTACTGGAAAGCAATTGAAGAGAAAGCTTTTAGAAAAACAGATTTTTGGCAAAAGCAGCCATGAGCTATTCTGGTCTTTGGCATTATGAAGCCCATGGAGCAAATTTCCAAAGTAATTAATATAAGTGAACATTACATTTTAAGAAATCAATGCTTTTATATGAAATCCAAGGATATAGAGCCTATAATCTAGACTTACAAATGAGCACTTTGCATCATTAAAAGTATCACAAAGATTTGAACCAAAGGAGCCAATCAAGTTTATAATATTAGTAATACTGCAAGCATTACTGGACAGATGCCCTAATTTTCAAAAATAACCAGTAAAGTTTCTGGCATTTCTCAATGTAACATGAAACTCTGTTAGGTGTTAATTGAGAGTGAACTTTGATTTAAAGATGGAAATAATAGAGACAGTAAGTTATCCGGGGAGCCAGCTATGGTTCCCTGGGTCTCTCTCATGAGAGAGAGAAGGCTGTCAAAAATGTGCCCCCATATGAACTATGTTTGTGCTCCAGCTTTGTGCGTGAGAAGGTGTCCAGCTTCTTTCTATTGTAAGTTCAGTAAAGACTTTTCTGGGGAGATGTTTTAAGTCTGTAACTCTATCTCTGGTCAGTCACAGTGGCTAGTGGTGTCTCTCTCATTTGTATGTAGGTTGGTGGTAAAGACAATAAAGGATAATGTAAGTGACATTTACAATTCTTAATTTTTTTAACATTTTTTTTATTTTTGAGAGACAGAGAGAGGCAGAGCATGAGCAGGGGAGGGGGGAGACAGAGATCAGAATCTGAAGCAGGCTCCAGGCTCTGAGCTGTTTGTCAGCACAGAGCTCGATGAGGGGCTCAAACTCACAAACAGCGAGACCATGACCTGAGCTGAAGTCAGACCCTCAACCAACTGAGCCACCCAGGTGCCCCGTGACATTTCCAGTTCTTAGAGAAACACACTTGCTTTGAAAATGTCTCTAAGTAAATAACTACGCTGTAAACATACATCCACATATTTCTTATGGAGGGATTCATAAAAATTTCCTGGAATATGTGAAACATTTGATTTCCCTTTTCAAAAAAGCTCAGCATGTTGCCAAAGTGCATAGCCTGGACTTCCAGCAAATGTAAACACTTTGAAAAACTTTCCCCCCAGTTCTATTAATGACCTTTCACAGCTAAGTTATATCTGTGGTGACAAATAAAGGCATGCTGGATAGTTTATGGGTATCATACCAATTTTGCTTTAATTTTATAAATTATCCTCTTGCAAAGAGATGTTACCCACCAGGTGCATAATCTTGCATGATATGTCATGTTTTACCAGATAAGAAATTTTTGCCATCCATCTTCCAGAGAGGAAGTATATATGAAGCATCTGGTGTGACACACACCATACTAGGCACTAAGCTTACAATATGAGTAAATTAGTGTCAAGGCTATGTGGTTAAGGGGCTTTAGAGCAATTGGAAGAACAGCTATGTAAACACATGAAGAAATGCTATAGTTTCAGAAACGCTATAACAAGAGGTAGGTACTGTGTCTTACAGAAACAACAGTGAGGGTTCAATTCTCTCTGCAGGGCTGCTGGCAGTAATTCCCAAGAAGTCATTTTGGGATAGGTCTCTGCAGGATGGTTATTGGGCATTGGTATTCTAGTAGGTGATCTGGCCCATTCCAAAGTCAGGCGATCCAGGGACATAAAACCATGGGGTATACAGGTGCAAACATGACCAAGGGGAAGCTGGATTATGAAGATTCACAAGTACTATGCTTAGGAGTTTAGAGTTTTCATAGAGGAAATGGGGGAACCTTCCAAGGCTTTTATGCAGGGTGATGAAATGATCAGATTTGCATCCCTGCAAAACATTCTGGAGGCTACTTAAAGAAGAGTCTGGAGCAGGGAGAGATTAAGAGAGATGGATTAATGAAGCTATTCCAGAATTAAAGGGGAAATAGTGAAAGCTTAATTTAAAAATCTGATTTTTGTTGTAGATTATGTTATTTTTCACCAACTCTTCTAATGTTCTCCATGCAGGAGGGTCATACATTGCCTCTCTGTTAACCCAGCAGTGGAATGTCACTTACAGGCACAGGTTTTATGAGGCTGATCAATCAGCAAAGACCCTGGATAGCGTTATAGCCAGGTCACAATGAGGGTAGGGCATTAGCAAGAAATGAATCTTTGCACACTGCTGAGATCTGGGGGTGTTTATGTTCCTAGCCTACCCTGACTTCCACAAACCCCAAATAGCATACATTTTATTTTTATTTTCTTGTGCTGCAAAGCATTGCTGACAATCATTCAGTAAATATCTCTTGGATATCTACTTGGTATTAGACAACATTTTTACTGCTGACCATTTTTCACCTTTAGAGACTTTGCAGTCATGTTAGGAAGAGACAACATTAAATAAACCAGTATCTGTGGGAATCCGAAAGCATACAAATCCCTTCCATCTGGATGGGGTGGGCCATGGGTGGTTTCCCTCATGGTGGAATGTGAACAGGGAGAAATAAAAATGGTAGGCAATAAAGACCAAGATGGGGAACAGAGAGACAATGAAGTTATAGAGGTAAAGGCAAGAAAGAAGAAATGTGTGAGTCACCTTTGGGATAGAATGGACAGTCCATTCTTAGTAGGCAGTTAATGTCTGTGGCAAACAATATGTTGGCTGGTGCCAGAGTCTGACTTAGTGATTCCTCAGTCACACTAGCACGGTTCAAGTGCTCAACAGTTTGAGGTAGCTAGTGCAGGCAGATACAGAACATTTCCGTCATCACAAAAAGTTCTAGTGGACAGCACTGGTCTGTAGCAGAATAGAGCTATTGGATATTATTTCCTGCTTTGTCAAAGATTAGTTGGCCATACTTTTGTGGGTCCAATTCTGAAGTCTCTAGCCTATTCCATTGGTCTATGCGTCTGGTTTTGTGCCAATACCATGCTGTCTTGAGAATTAAAGCTTTGTAGTAGAGGCTAAAGTCTGGGATTGTGATGCCTCCCACTTTGGTCTTCTTCTTCAATATTACTTTGGCTATTCAGGATCTTGAAATAAGTCATACAGAGAAAGACAGATACCATATGTTTTCACTCTTGTGTGGATCCTGAAAAACTTAACAGAAGACCATGGGGAAGGGGAAGGAAGGAAAAAAAAACAGAGAGGGAGGGAGCCAAACCATAAGAGACTCTTAAAAACTGAGAATAAACTGAGGGTTGATGGGGGGTGGCAGGGAGAGGAAAGTGGGTGATGGGCATTGAGGAGGCACCTGTTGGGATGAGCACTGGGTGTTGTATGGAAACCAATTTGACAATAAATTTCATATTAAAAATAAATAAATAAATAAATAAATAAATAAATAAATAAATAAAAAACAGAAAAAATAAATAAATAAAAGTAATTGAAAAGATTAGTGATAGTGAGAAGGGGGAATAAACAAGAGACAAGGCTGTTGAGGGAGAAGAATGAGACTTTTTTTTGCAGTGAAACTGGAACTGAGTGACAGGGATCTAAATCAGAATGGTGATGGTAAGAATAGGAAAAAAAAAAAAAAAGGAATACAGTCGATTCTCATTATTTGAAGATCTTGTGTTTGCAGATTTACCCAGTGACTGAAATTTATGTGTAACCACCAAATCAATACTTGACTGAAATTTATTTGTAACCAGCAAATCAATACTTGCTATACTTGCATGGCAAGCATACACCAACTGGTGCAGAGTGGAGAAAAATTAAATAGCTTGGTGGCTGTGCACATTTCCAGCTGAGGTTGAACAAAGTGATGTTCTGCCCTCTCGTTTCAGCTCACACTGTAAACAAGTGTCCTTTTTGTGGCCTATTTAGTGGCATATTTTCCACATTTTTGTGCTTTTTGATGGTGATTTCACTGTTCAAAATGGCTCCCAAGTATGGTGCTGCAGTGCTGTTGGGGGTCCCAAAGCACAACAAGGCTGTGATGTCCCTTATAAAGAAAACACATGTGTTGGATAAGCTCCAGCCAGGCTGTTGGTCATGAGTTCAATGTTAATTAACCTACATATTGGAAATAAGGCATCTTTGAACAGAAATACAAGTAACACCAGGTTATATATTGATCGGTTGATGAAAATGTTGACACCAGAGGCTCACAGGAACCTACGCTTGTATTTCCCCTAGAAACAATGGTTCCATGTTCATGAATTCCATGTTCACAGTGACTCTGTAGACACTGTGAATACTAGGAACTGTGTGGAAGGGATTGTGACAGAAGCTGGGCACTAGGAGGCTGACAAAGAGCAAATGAATGGACACCTCAGGTTGTACCCATTGAAGCAACATGGCACCATGTCCAGACCAGAATTTTCTTTCAAGTAAAGTGTAAGATATTCTCACACTCACTGGAGAGAAGCCAATCATGACCGACTTTTTTGGCATGCATACTCAGACTATTCTTTAAATTTACTACTACTGACAATGCAGACAATACTTTTAATAGTTCACCTTTTAAACTTAAATAAAAATTGGATTGGGGACTTCTAATTTCTAAGTCTCTATGTGAATCATTCAACCTGTCTTAATTTTTACACTATTTCTTTATCTGAGTAGTTAGCAAATAAAAAGTTCGAAAAGTAAATGAAACACTGAACCCACTGAGCTAACAAGAATATACATGTGGGACTTTAGTTCCAAAAAGCTTTGAAAAATCTGTAAGAGAATCCTCATTAAAATATTAGAAAATATCTGAAATACCAGATCTTTTTTTTTTCAAAATATGGTTTGGAAGATGCTGAACATATTTAAGGAGGAATCAATTTGTAAGAGAAACAAAGGCCATAAATTGTAATCCTTCAGGTGATGAATCAATAAAATTAAATAAATGTTAAGAGCTGGGTTATTCTGCACCAAAAATAATCTGTAATTCAATTTTCTTGCCTTTATTCCATAGCTTGTTAGTGTATATGGCCACTGAATCCCTTTCAATAAAATTATAGTTTCAAAAACCCTGAACCAAAATTTAAGTTTCTTTGCAGACCGTGAGTAAAAATATGAAGCAAATCACTGCCTACCCTTAAACATCCCCACTGCTTTTCATTAAAGATGAAAGTTTATGTTTGCATAGTGTCGCTAATTTGCATATCAATAGAAATATATGCTTCTACAGTGTAAACAATTCCTGGAGAATGAAGAAAAAAAAGCATGGGGTACAGAGGGGCAGAGGTTACAAATCCCCAGTGTCTCATTAAACTCCAATCATTCTTCAATATCTGTGTGAGTCCCAACACCTTGTCAACTGGCCCATCACAATGTCACTCATAGCTCCCTGGGATCACCCTTCAAGATTCTCATGACTACTTGAAATTTTACAGTTGTGCACCTGTGTAATTAGTGATTCTCTCCCCAGTAGACTGCCAGGAGAGCTGTTTTGCTCACCACTGCGTTCTCAGCATTGAGCTGAATATCTGCACACAGTAGGTGCTTGCTCAAGGAAATTTTGTTCAGTGAATGAATGAGTCCACGAATCAGTGAATCTCTGTACTCTTCATGTAATCTCCGCTCCTCCCGTAGGCTCTCATATGGGAAACAAAATAACACAGAAGGAAAGACCATGCCTCATACCATCAGACTTACAAAAAAGCAGGGTTGAAATGTATGCTTGCTTTGTGTGACCTCTTCTGCCCAACTCAGAGGTAAGTGCACAGATCTCAGTAAATGGTGCAGACATTCTTATGTATAATAGTTGTTTCCTGGAACTCTGATGAACACGCATATTCAAAACTGCCCTAACTTTCTGAGCTTGGCTTCCATCCCTCACACCCAAGAATAGACTTTTTAGTTGAAGCTTGCTTTTTTTTTTAATGTTTATTTATTTATTTTGAAAGAGAGATAGAGAGTGAGCAGGGGAGGGGCAGAGAGAGAGGAGAGAGTGAATCCCAAGCAGACTCCACACTGTCAGCATGGAGCCCAATGAAGGGCTCGAACCCACGAACCATGAGATAATGACTTGACCTGAAAGCAAGAGTAGGATGCTTAACCGACTGACCCACCCAGGTGCCCCTTCCCTCTTTTCCCCTGAAAAGAAAATATGGTTTTTAATTACTCGGGAGCATGAAGCTAACTAATGTGGCAAAAGAGTCAAGCAAAATTGGGAAAATGATGCATTGTAGTCACTTAGAGCTAAGAGGCTTGTTCCTCTGTCAGGCTGGAAGTACTCAAGGTTGGCGTTTGGGTCTCAACGGAGAAAAGTCAACATAGATCATGAGGTCACACTCAAAATGCACAGCAGCCACACATTTAATTCCTCAAATGCCAATAGTCTTCTATACATCGTATTTTTTTTTGAGAGAGAGAAACAGTGCTAGCAGGAGAGGGGCAAAGAAAGAGAGAGAGAATTTTAAGCAGGCTCCACACTCAACAAAGAGCCTGATGTGGGGCTAATCCCACAACTCTGGGATCATGACCTGAGCCAAAATCCAGAGTTGGATGCTCAACTGCCAGAGCAACCCAGACAGCCCTCTACACATCATCTTAAAAGGAAAATTATCTGTCACTTATTCTAGAAATGGTCTTGTGAATTTAACGACACATGCCACATTTCCAAGTGCACGGGACCAGATAATTTGAGATATAAATAGCATTGACCTCTTACTCAGCTATTAGCACGCACAATGAGGATTATGCTCGTCCTTTTCTTCCTCCATTGAAATTCTCAAGGAATTGCCGTTCGTATGTCCTTACCTTTGACATTTTTGCTCATTCTGACACAGTTTGGATATGCTGGGAGGAGAGATAAGGCTTTTCTCTTGCTCTCTCTCTCTCTTTTTAATGTGACCCAAATTTCCACAGCCTACTATTTTTCCTTTTGTGGAACCGTGCCTTTAAATGTTGAATTAGAGGCTTCAGCTCTGCTAATCAATATTGTTCTCTCCTCCGTGAATAGCGCTGCCAACGAAGGACTGTGCACCCAGAGGAACTTGTGCAAAAAGGACTCTGAAAATCTGCGTGTTTAATGTGGCAGCGGAAACATTCATAACCGAAAATCAACCTGAATAATAAACAGTTATCGCCCCACTGCTGAACTAAGATAGGCCAGATGAGTGACAGAAACAAAGGAAAATGAGATTTATTTTGTTTCATGAGAAAAAGCAGCTGCCTTCTTTATCATGCTAAAAAAAAAAGAAAGAAAGAAAAGAGAAACAAAAATTGTGGAAAGGGAGCCAGAGGCTGCTTTCATTTTATTATTTTTAGAAGTAATGAGCACAGTTGTGATAAGTCCTGTGAAGTGGGGGGGGGGGGGACATGGCATCAATGCCATTAATTCTTTCCGTGGGGCTGCATCAGTACAGACTACGAAGCAGAGCTCCCCTTTGGTTAATGTGGTGAAACAGTCTGTACGAACTGGAAAACACTTTAAGAAAGCTTTGTGCGAATCCAGTGCGCAGAGCGTGGTAATCGTTTTGGATTTCTTACAGAGGATCTTGAGCTCTTTTTCCCAGGGACCTGAAGCTTTCAGGATATGCTCTCTTGACTTCTCACTGTGGCTGATGGCATCAACAAGACGCACATTTGCTGAAGGCAGGCCCTTGCTACCCACAGCTGAGCCAGGGTATCAGGGCTTCTGGATGAGCAGAGGGAGGCTGACCAAACCCAGTGAATATGCTGCAGAGATTCTCAGGGGTGGGGGGTGGGGGGGCAGTGGGAATTGTGGCGATTCCTAGGAGAGAATAACCCCTGGACCGATGTCTACTCCCTTTCTGAACTGCTTCAGTCAACAAACACACACTTGAAGATCAGGCCTGTGCTAAGTATAAGCTGCTGATTTTTAGCTTAAGATACCACAGTATAGTGAAGAAAATAACAGAATTAGAGGCAGATGCTCAACTGCATCTGGAACAATGCAGAGAGTGAAGAAAAATACACGCCCACAGCCTACTCCTTCCCTTCTCTGAGACAGAGATACTGCTCTGTCATTCATCCTGGTTCCTCCCTTTGGGTTTAGTCTGTAATGTGCAATCTTTAGACAACAAGATTATGCCAAGGGGTCTCTGCCTTTAAGCCAGCAAGTCTATTCTCGCTCACAGCCTCGGCTCTTTCACAGACTCGCTGATGGAGCTATTTTGCCCTCAGTTTTGCTTCACCACATTTTCCTGACATCCTCAGTCCAAGAGCTCTCGCTTCCTGCTGCCTCCAATCTCCCACCCAACACCTGTCGTCCCTCCCAGCCTCCCTGAGACACTTGTCCTTAGCGCCGATGCCAGTGTCACTGAGGCCCCTGAGGACGGGATGCAGATCCGATCATCAGACCAAGTTTTGCGTGTTTCTTAACTGAACCAAGTGCAAAGGAATTAAGCCCCAAATGGGAAGTTATAAAAGGAGAGGCAATCATTATTAAGCATCATCCCCGTAAGATATCCCAGAAAGCAAAACTAATGACAAAGGCCTCTCTGCAGGGAAAAGAAATCACCCAGTTCTCTCAGTTTATATGATCATATTTGCAAATTCACACTGCTGCTTAAAGATGTGCAAATAAAAAAAAAATAGTTTTCCTGTTTCTTATTATGGATCTAACCCTGCTTAAAAGCCTTAACCGAAAGTAATCTAATTGGATGACCTTTCAGGAACTCAGCTTCCCCATGAAAGCTTGAGACCAGCAGAGTCCAATAGACCTTCTGTGATGAAGGAAATGTGATGATAGATCTGCAGCGTCCAACAGAGAAACCACCAGCCACACATGGCTACTGATCACTTGAGAAGTGGCTAGTGAGACTGAATTCCTAAAATTAATTTAAATTTTTAGAGCCACATGGGACAGAGATACACATTTTAGAGTCATCAGGATATAGACGATATTAAAACAATGAAGAAAAACCCACAGGTTTGATTTAGTCAAGGGGTTCTGTGAAAAGTTAGGTGCTTTGAGAGACCCCTTCACTATCCTGTTGATCTGACACCACAATAATGGAGCATTTGTTCAGGAAAACAAAAATCAATGAATTAATTAATATAGCCATGTGTGGCTACCGGCTGCCAAATGACCAACATGGCTGTAGAACATAAATGCGGTGCTATGGGTGTGTGGCTGACACAATGTCATGGAGCCTTGTCCTAGAACAGTGGGCTGGACCAGAGCAGGCAGCTAGGGCCTTCCATCCCTCCTTTGGCATATCCTCTCTCACTGAGAATTGGGTAAAACTGTGTGATAGAGTTGTCTATATCACACAGGAGGTATGGTTACAGGAAGAGGTAAAGTAATTGAGATCATACTTTTTTTTTTAATGTTTATTTATTTTTGAGAGAGAGAGACAGAGTGTGGTGGGGGAGGGGCAGAGAGAGAGCGACACACAGAATCCGAAGCAGGCTCCAGGCTCTGAGGTGTCAGCACAGACCCCGACATGGGGCTCGAACCCACGAACCATGAGATCATGACCTGAGCCGAAGTTGGATGCTTAACTGAGTCACCCAGGCGCCCCTAGATTATACTTTTCTTTTTTGATAGATCCTGCTATCATGTCTGTTATCTTGACAAGAACACAAAACTCCTATTATAGGATATCAGCTCTTCTTTTAATCTCTCTTATTTTTTTTATTGGGGCCTAATTAACATTTAACACGTTAGTTTTTTTTTTTAACGTTTATTTATCTTTGAGACAGAGAGAGACAGAGCATGAACGGGGAAGGGTCAGAGAGAGGGAGACACAGGATCTGAAACAGGCTCCAGGCTCTGAGCTGTCAGCACAGAACCTGACGCAGGGCTCGAACTCAGGGACCGCGAGATCACAACCTGAGCCGAAGTCGGATGCTTAACCGACTGAGCCACCCAGGCGCCCCAACACATTAGTTTCAAGTGTACAACATAGTGATTCGATATTTGTACACACTGTGAAGTGATCATTATAGCAAGTCTAGTTACCATCCATTACCATATGAAGTTACAGGGTTTTTTTTTTTTCTTTTGAGGAAACTTTTAAGATTACTCCCAGCAATTTTTAAATATGCACACAATACTATTGACTCCCCACGTATCTACCACTCTCCCCTCCTCCATCTCTTTCTCCTCCCTTCCCTCTCCTTCCACATGCTCCTTTCCTGCTCCTCCCACTTTTAGAGCAAAGATACTACTTCTGTCCTCAGCCCAAGCAGATGGCTGTCCTGGTCTAACTTACGGAGAGAGCCGTTTATAGACAAATTCAGCAGAAGACGCAAGGTATGGTATCTCTGAACACATCTTCTGCCACAATAGCATCTATTCTACAACCGGTTCATTGTTGCATTTCGGTGAAAGACCTCTGACGACCAAGACTAACAAAGCAGATTTAGTTATCATAAAACGATATGGGTAAATCAGAATGTTCCTTGGCAATTGTTTGTTTTTAAAACAAAACAAAGCAAGAAGGCTTCAGTGAAATTCTGCTACCCAGCATTATATTCTCTCAGACTATACAAACCAAACAAAGGTAAACCTTTGTCATGGCAAAGGGTATGGACTGTTGAGCTTAAAGCACTAAAATTATTCAGAAATGACAAGTGGTAACATTGCTTTTAACATCAGACTCTTCATCAGAGTGCAAAAGGAAGTTTCTTCCTTTGACTTAATGTTTCCTTGATTGGAAAATCTTTTCAGGAAGAGACAAAGAGTCTATCCTTTTTAAGTATATGAATAAACAAAATAAAAATTGCAAGTCTTAATGTCTCTTATTTCTCATTTTAATCTTGCTTAAAAATATTTAATTTGTATAAAAAAGAATGAATAAAATCATTGCAAGTGGCAAATAGTTCTTCAAAAGAAAGTTTCTTTAATTCAAAAAATAATTATATGTGTTACTGAATTTAAAGAAATCCATATTGGAAAAGGCTTACATTGCCCATCAATAAAACATTTTTAATGCCACTTTTTAAATAAGATTTACTATTCTCTTAAGAAGCACATCAAGATAGCCCCCATGTGTTGATGACTGGACATGCCCACCCTCAAATTATTCTTCAGTAAATAAAATTTTAAAAATCTTTCAGTTTTCTGTTTTGTTGCTGCACTGTATATTTTATGAGATTTCAAAATAAATTTTGAAAAAATGTATAAGTATATTTACCTTTTAAAGTTAAATGTACGTGTTTCTAAGTCATTATCATAAAATAGTTCTATTTAACTTTAGGAAGAAGAACATGTCAATATTAAATCAATTCCTACTAGTTATTTAAAATAAGCATTTCTACTCAAATAACCCAGCCTCTCCCCTACACTAGTTTGGAATGATCTTCCTTTACTACTGTATTTTTAGACTGCCCTGGTACCTGAATTGGAATCAGCTAGAGAAATTTGGTCATTCTGGAAAAATGTTCCAAAGTCTCCTAATATGACTTTGCTTAGTCTTTTGGACACTTGTCCCCCTAAACAAACTCATCCTTTCGGGATGGCCTGTAGCTGTTGCCCTGCCCACTTGTCACAGTTCTCTGCAAATTGTTCAGCCTACAATTAAAGAGTGTGAGTCTGAAAGGCCCTTGTTTGTTCACACAAGATAGACATTTTCTCCATCAATACCACTTGTACTTTTTGCCTGAAGATCATCTTGCTAACAGGAGGCAAAATCAGAGAGGCTCTGAAACCCAGGTGCACGCCCGGGTACCTAGCAGGTAATCTGGGAGTACGATTCAGCAAGCATCGTCAAGTATCACTGGCGGGGCACTTGTGTGGCTCAGTCGGTTAAGTGTCCAACTTTGGCTCAGGTCATGATCTCATGATCCATGAGTTGGAGCCCTGCATAGGGCTCTGTGCTGACAGCTCAGAGCCTGGAGCCTGCTTTGGATTCTGTGTCTCCCTCTCTCTCTGCCCTTCCCTCACTTGTTCTCTCTCTCTCTCTCTCTCTCTCTCTCTCTCTCTCTCTCTCTCTCTCTCAAAAATAAATATATCAATCAACATTAAAAAAATGGTTTAAAGTACCCTTGGCCTTTGTTATGTCAGTTACCAAGCACAAGGGACACTCAATATGCTCACCAGCACATAGACACAGAAACCAGTCAGTTTTTGCTGCTGTGAGTGGCCAAACTGGGGCATATCAGCTACAGACCAACATTGGACAATACTTTCTCTACTTGGATTTCCCTATTCCAAAGCATCCTATAGCTTAAAAACAAGCATAAACTGGAATAAAAAAAATGTATCATATTTGAGGCATTGTGGACGTGAATATTTTTTAAAATACTTCCACAAATCTAAATGTATTCGTTGTCCCCACATTTTGCATGCTCACCATGTGCTGTTGCTGTGTCAGTTTTAAAAAAGGAAAAGTCATCTGTGAGCAAAGCGTTCACTGCTGCATCAGAACAGTACTGAATTGATGGATGAATGACTATGTGGCAAAGCATGCACAAGTACTTGGAGCTACTTAGCTCAAATCCAAAGCACACCATTGATTCTTAGCAAGGGACTGGTCCAGTGGGAACTCTGTCCTTCTGGAGCTTAGAGTTCAACAGTAAAAACAAACTGATTTGAAAGGTTAAAACTTTCTAGAAAATTGATATTCTCTTTTCTTTCATTTATAGGGTACAGAAGACAGCCAGACCTTGAGTCTACAGCTGGATCCCTCAAGAAATCTGATTGGAATCAAGCTAAATTCAAATGATGCCCAATGGTTATGATCCTAGTGTCCTTTCTACTGGTTCATGATGTGCCTGACATTCTCCGGAGTGCAGGCTCCTTGTTTTACTGAAAGAATAATGGTCAGTGCTCCTTTCCTTTTTTCAAGGAAAATCATTAGCTTTTTTAGTCAATATGGGACATGGTGACTATTACTTTTCAGAAATACCATCCTTTTCTGCATTGCCTCTTCTTCCCGATTTTGCATCTGCTGATGTCTGTGTACTGAATCTATCCTAAACTGTTTTGTCAGCAAGTTATTTCCAGAAAAAAAAATTGCAAAACTCTCAAAGGGTATTTGAGTGATTTCTCAGGAACCTATGGCTCATTGAAATCCTATATTCATGCAAAGGGGAGTCTATTACTAAGAGCTATTCAAAGGCAAGTTTGACACTGAAGAATTTATAAAGAAAACGAACTCCCATCTTAGAACAAAAGTGCCCTTCATTTCATAATTTCATAATGCCTGATACCACCACACTCCTTTAAATCTATTATTAAAGAAAATAGACAAATTTTAAATCATATCCCCAATTAGCATAAATGACAATAACACAAGCCATGGTATTGGCTCATCACTTCCAACACATAGCACCTGTGTCTCTCAGCTCATGCCCCGTGCCTCCCCTGAGGTGAAACATAGCACCTCACATGAGCATCCTAAACCAGCAATCTCCAAACATCACACCCTCATCCCCAGCACAAATATAGGGCCAAAGCCTCCTTGACCATCTTCCCCAGCACCTTGACTGACCTATCCCCTTTCCTTGTCCAGAGTCTTGACTTCCAGAATGCCTAAAGTCCAGTGCCCCTGCTCTGCTTCAGTAGCTTGACAAAAGATAAAGTAAGGACTGTGGAAAGCTAAGAAATTGCCATTGGGGGTTGAAGAAACACCATTATGGCCGATAAGGTGGGAAAATGAAAACTCTGCAAACTGAATCGTAATCCTCCCATTGTGTAAAACAAGGACCCGACAGCTGCTAAAAATCAGCTGTTGATTTAAGTCACCAATTTTACTCAAATTCCCCACTTCTCCAATATAACTATGAATACTCATGCATTTGTTATTTAACTTTAATTTTAAATTAAATGTATCATTATAAATTAAACTCAAATTTAAAATTTTATCTAATTCCCTTTGATCATGGAGGTACATATCCTCTGGGAAATGGGTATCATGGAAACAGTAAGTGATGAGGAAGAGATGCCAAGAAAATCACATTATGGAAGGACAGAAAAAAGAAAAAAAGAGGAGGAATTAAAGCTGAAAGAAACCCAAGGGTTACCTGCAGGATGGAATTCAGTAGGGCAGCCTATGGCAATAGTGTAACCACATATCAAATAGTATAAAAGTGTGTCTATAACATGACGTCCTCACTCTCTCTTGAGCGTCCTACAGCATGTGGTGAAGAAATGGAGATGCCATGGAGAAATAGCCAGTTTAACCCAATAATCAGTGTCGCCCGTGTAACTGCAGAGGATGGCCCAATCTCTGCCTCCTCCACCATCCAGAATGCTTCTGGTCCCCATAACGGTCCTAGCAACCACTTGATGTGATTAAGGTTACGGACTGTTATGGGGTTGAATCATGTCTCCAAAAAGAGACATTGAAGTCCTCATCCCCATTATCTGTCAATGTGACATTACTTGGACATAGAGTCTTTGCAGGTGTAATGAAGTTAAGATGAGGCCTTTAAGATGGGCTCTTAATCCAAGATGACTAATATCCTTATACGAAGCCCGAAGAGACAGAGACACAGGAGGGGAGAAGGCCATGTGATGACAGAAGTAGAGAGTGTAGTGATGCACCTGCAAGCCAAGAAATTCCATGGATTGACAGCCCCCACCAGAAGCTAGTAAGAGGCCAGGGAGAATTCTACCTAAAGTCTTAGAGGGATCATGGTCTGCTAACATCTTCATTTTGCATTTACAGTTTCAAGAGCTGAGAGAGTAAATTTTTGTTGTTTAAAGCCACCCACCTTGTGGCACTTTGTTAGGTCAGCCCTAGGAAACTAAGTCACTGGGCTTCAGATGGGAAGATTGTCCTGGATCATCTAAGTAGGCCCAACATAATCACATGGACCCCTTAAAGGTGGAGAACCTTTCCAGGCCATGGTAAGAAGGAGAAATGTGATGGTGAAAGCAGAATTAGAGAGACGGCACATTGCTGGCCTTGGAGATGGAAGAAGGTGGCCATGAGCGAGGAACACAGGAGGCTTCCCAACTGGGAAAGGCAAGGAGGCACACTCTATACCAGGGTCTCCAGGAGGAACGTGGCCCTGCCAGCACCTCAGTCTTAGCCCTAAAGAGATCCATGTTGGACTTCTGCTCTCCAGAACAGTAAGATAATACATTTGCATTGTTGAAGCCACCAAGTATGTGATAGTTTTTATGTTTTGTGACAGAAAACTAATACAATGGCCTATATTACAAAACAGTGTACTCAGTGATCATTATTATTGTTATTATTTGAATTTCATCACATTTTGTGGAAATCTTTCTTCTCTCTTGTTATGTAAGTACCTATTTAATGGCCTCAATTTTCCATCTTGGCCCACAAAGCCTAAAATGTTCTCCAGCTGGCTCTTTACACACAAAGTTTGATGACCCCCCATTTTTGATTGTTAGCAAATTTCAGGTTAGTTAAAAGGAAAATACTTAAAAAACATAAATTTTTCATTTCTCAATATTTCTTGCTGAATAGTTTCCTGAAGTTCAGATTTGAGAAGCATATTTATTGTAAAGAGCTGTGTAATTATAGCTTCCAGAAAAATCAAAACAAATGTACTCACTCTTACTATAACTATATTTATTCATTTTTTAAAGCCACTGGGGCTGTTTGTGATGTGCCACCACGGTGCCCTTGGAATGGCAAACATGTGAGTCAAGAGTCAGAAGAAGGTTCTAGACAACATGCTATGAAGATGAGGACCGACTTCTATTTCCAGAGACCCGTGCAAGCCCACTTATGCCAGACAGATGGAGAAGATGCCATTTCTACCCACAGGTGGCTTTGTAGTACTGGGCGTAGGCTAGCTCTATATAAAAGCCAAGTATTTGATAAGAGTGTGCAAGACTGAGGAAATAATAAAAACTTTCCAACTTGAAAAATGAGATCTACCTATAATATGTTCAGAGTTCATTCCCCTAAGGATTCTTCAGAACTCAGAAATGCCAAATGAGATAATAAGTTAAGTTAAATACAACGCTGTTCTCGCTTATTAATCATCTGTTGAAAGAGTTCAAAACTTATTCATCTTAATCACACCATTTGGAGTTTGGTAGCCTCATTTGGAAGAACTGGAATTTAAGAAGGTGTAAATGGATTGCTGAAGACAGACTGGGTCATTCATTAAGAAAAGTGATTAGCATTGCCAGATTGTCTCTGCCCCACAGACCAGTTAACCCTGTTCTTGTTTGAGAGAAGATGGTGGCTTAATGAAAAGCATCTTTTATTCAGTAATAACAAATAGCTGTTTAGTGTCTACCATGTGCTGGGAACAGGAAAGCCAGACTTGCCCCCGCTCTTCAGTGAACTCTGTCTTCTGCTGTCAGAACAGAGGATGTGTTTAACATTTGCCTCCCTCACACCTCACCACACCCGACCCCTCCTCACATGCGTCAGTCTGCGTGCCACATTAGCAGACAACAGGCACAAGCAGAAATATCTCCACCCATGGCCAGAGAGCTCAATAAATCCAACAGAGAGGCCATACATGTTCTTCAGAGTCAGACTTCAGTTCAAATCCACTCTCTCTATTGGCAAGGTGACAGTGGGAAAATAATCTAACGGGTAGGCAGCAGTTTTCAGAACTCACACATAAAAGAAAGAGAATAGCATGTCTTTCATGGTGAGCTATGAAAACACAGAAGTTCACCCAGCTGGCTACCATAGAAGGTCATCAGTAAAATTTAGCCACCATGAATGATTTTGAAAGAGATAAAGTAAATGTAAAGAACACTTAGACTTCTTTGAATAGTTCCGTAGGACTCTTGTTTACTAACTAGGTTTCTGTCTCAAAGGCGACTCAGTGATATATGCATAGGCACCTCCCACATAGACATGACAGAAACATCCTGGGACAGTGAAAATGTGCCAAGAAAGGGCAGAATGGCACATTAGACAACTCAGAACAAAGGCAATGTGTTGACCATTATCTCCAGAGACACACATAAGCCTACCAATCCCAGTACAATACAAGCACGTCAACAACTTTAAATTGAGAAGAAACCAAAATAGTGACAGATGCATGGAAGGAAGGGAGAGAAAAGCAACAGGGTGAAAGGGCCACACAGGGACACAGGAGGCAGGCAGGTACACATCTCTAATTATGTAGAGCACACGGTACGATACCTCCATCCATCTGCACTCATGTGTATAGTGAATGGGCAACAGTCACATGTTTGG
This sequence comes from Lynx rufus, assembly GCF_022079265.1. Lineage (NCBI taxonomy): Eukaryota > Metazoa > Chordata > Mammalia > Carnivora > Felidae > Lynx > Lynx rufus. The sequence continues at coordinate 73,241,270 of NW_025814823.1, forward strand.
GGAGTGGGCGACCACCCTCACTCTGCCTCTGAAGCTCTGTGATTGAGAAGATTCTATTCTTTGGAACTAGAGAAGTGATAAATGATGATGGAGAGGTAAGAAGGCAATTTAGACAGTTTTCAAAATAAGATAAATGGCTAGTAAATGTGAGCAAAACAAATGATCCATATCTTTTTAATAATGCAAATTCAGTCAGTGTGATGCAATGCTCACCTATCAAATGAACCAAGAATTAAAAAGCAGATGAGGGCAGAGTGAAACAGAGGCATTGAGACATTGCTGGAGGAAATGTAAATTGATGTTAAGAGTTTGAAAAGTAATTTGGTGATATTTACCAAAATAATTTGGAATGTTCATACCTTTGACTTATTAATTCTTCTTAGAAACAATCATAACATAGTTATAAGGAGATACACCAAAATGTTCACAAAAAGTTCTGTACAGAAGTGCCATACAACCGAGAAAATTGGAAATCCCCCAAAGTGTTCAATACTAACAGGATGCTTTAAAAAGCCAGAGCATATCCATATGCTGGGATACTCTGTAGCTATTAAAAATAAAGGCTTTTCAATAACACAGGGAAATTTAATAACATTAAAAATGTCAAGTAAAGAAAGCATATGTTCTCACATAAGCTAAAATGTATTGAGAAAAATACACCAAGAAATTAATATTGCTAGAATTATGAACACACATTTCCTGATTCCTCATATTGTTTTTCAAATTTTCTAAAAGCACATGTCGTTATCCTTAAGTTCAGGAAGGACATAAAGCTAAAATAATTACCATAATAAGAAAAAAGATCAAAGGAAACTGTTCTTGTCTGTTTTCTTTCATTGTTCTGAGGTCTTGTGTCCATTGGAAAATAAGAAAATGACCATCGGGAAAAGAATTTTATTTATTGGCTTCAGAAAGGCCATGAGACAGTAAGAAGAGAAGTGAACAGGTGGCTACATAAATTCTTAAAGAGGGAGCTGCTCCTAAGAGAGCAAATTTTCTAAACCTCTCTTCAAAATATATGCTATGTAATGTGGCATTTTTCATTTCCATTTTCCAGACTTATTTTGATTGAAAAGTTATGCAATAGGGCTAAAGCTTTAGAATATACCTAGGCTATACTCTCTTCCTAAATGCATTCTAAAGTCATTTCACCTCTAATACATTTCTTATAAGTTAGGGAAAGAAAAAGTTTCTGGCATTCAACTATGATATCCTGGGGTCCCTCAACTCTGACAGCAGAGACCTTTTAAAAAATTTATTTACTCCTATTTTCTTCCTCTATTGCTTGACTTTTGTATTTTAATCTGAGTTAAAGGATCTGTCATATAGTACTGTGTTTTACCTAAATTCTTTTTGGTAATCACCATATATACATACATAGACACAAACAGAGCATATATGATTGCATATATAATTTGTTACTTACCATATAATGTTATATGTAAAATATATATATATATATAGCGACAACAATAATAATAATAAACTATATCAGGTGCATAATAAGAACTTTTCTCGTGAAGATATCCATATGAGTTAATATCACACCTTCCCTTTAAAATTCCATTTCTATCCAAAAATTAGTTTAAATGTTATCTATAGAAACCACATGATAAAGTAAAAGGAGTCTGAAGCTGAAGCCCACAGACCTGTATTCAGAGCTAGATCCCCCAAGTTTATTATAGGGACAAATCACTCAATGCCTTGGCCCACACATTTGTCATCTGCTGAGTGGAAATGATACAGTCCTCACAGCATAACTGTGACATGAGATAATACATGTGGGAGTGAATATGAATTGTAAAGCTATTATTTTAACTCCTTCACACCAAAACAGGGGTAGGAAGACTTTTACAGGACTTCTCCACTCAATTAACATGCTATATTTATTCAAATGGAGAAAAGATCCGAAAAAAATTTTATTGACCCACTCTGGAAGACGTTCTTAGCCTGGACTCATTATCTTGAATGCAGACACAAGAATTTACCAGTATTAATGTGGTGTAACTTTTTCCAGATAAAAGAAAATAAGTAAATATGTCGATAAGTAAAGCTGACAATTTACAAAACAGAGATGAAGCTATAGTAATAGTGAATGAAATTTAGCCATTAATAAGCTTAATACTTCTCTGGGTAACATAACCATTATTTTCTTACATTTGCTCATTGGATTAACAGATTAGGACTTGCATGCACTGCAGAATAGAATGGTACAGTGTTTTTCATACTTAAGTAATGAAAAGATCTTTAAAGGAAAAGATCTTCTCACTAACTGCAAATGTTGACAAATCATGTTCATAACAATATTAATATATAAAACTTGGTATGATCTGTCTGCCCTATCCATATGACTTGTTTACAACTATAAAACTAAAAATTGATAAATGGAAAGCAAACAAAACTACAAAAAACAGTATGAAAAACAATAGCATTAATGTGAATAGTACTATATTGTTTGCTAAAACTAAACAACCATTCTCAATGTGAGTATAATAATACACACACACACACACACACACACACACACACACACACACATTCACACACACATTTAAAGTCTGACATGTCTCTATATGCAATGTTCCTAACATTTTTCTCTGTTCAAACTTCTATGACATCTCCACTGGGACGGTACATGCCTGAGTTACACATGCAGTGTCCAGATGGGCACACACCTGGGTTGCTCATGTGAGGTGCATGGGAAGCACATAGAGGCACACACTTGAATCACACATGCAGTATACATAAGAAGCATGTGCAGACACATGACTGAGCTACACGTGGAGGACAACTCCAGTCTTTCCCCATTAACCTAGGATAAATAAGTAGCACTCCTCAAGCTATAGTCATATGATCAACCCAACTGAAAATATGGGTAATAAAATTGCATGACCAAACTCCATTAGGAGTAATCTGACACATGTTCATACTATTTTTTTTAGACTATAATCCACATGAAAGTATAAAATTAGTCATTTTCTTGAGAAACACGCAAGCACTGGGAAAACGTTTATACATTCATGTTTGAGGAACTCTAGTATCTATATCATAACTTAAATCTAAATATTTTGAAAAGTTTTTTATTAAATAGAATCACAGAATTACTGACTTGAATAGAATTGCCGAGGTGCCAAAATCTGCCAGATCTGACATTGATTTTTGTTGCTGACTCAGACCAACGACATCAGCAACAGCATCCCTGGGTTGGGAGCTAATTGAGTCTAGTCTCCATCCTTGCCAACTATCTTCTTTCTTAGTTTCTCTCTTTGCCACCTTAGTGTCCTATCCTTGCTCTTTGTAAATAACACTCATTTGGGACAAGCAAAACAGACACACCATTGAAACAAATTTGTTTTCTTACTGACAGCCCATAAAATAACTCCTCTGTGGAAGAAAAGCCACTGTTACAGTCAGTTGCATACCTAGAGATTCCAAATTCTTCTGTAAATATTTAAGACTGAGGCCTTTTCTCTGTTAACCACAAAACAATAGGCTTCCAGGCCTGCTCAGCTGCATAAGTTAACACAAAAAGTAATGGACATTCCTCATAAGTAGATGCTTACATAGCCTGCTCTTACTCACATAGCTATGGTCTCATAAGAGAAGCACAAAGAGAAATAGACACCCAACAAGCTGATCTACTGAATTTTCAGCAATTCATTCAATTTAACAAATTGTTAGGTGCCTGTTATCTGAAAAATACTATGCAGCTTTGAGTTTTCTCTTTATATCAATGATGAAATAAAAGAACAAGATACCTAGGCTCCAAGTTTTATTCATCCATCTCCTTTATTTAAAACATATATTGATCATTTATCATGATGTACTAGGCATTGTGTTGGATTCAGCAAGAGATTAAAGAGGGGAGAGATCATTTCTCAACTGAAGGACTGGGACACATGTTATAGATGAACTGGCATATAACTTTAAACTAGAAAACATCAGAACTGCAGCAGGGAGAAATGAAGAGGTAAAATAAAGGGGAGCAAAGAGAAAACAATGTAGTATTGTGGTTAAGAACAAGAATATGGTCAACTGCAAAGATCCAAGTTCATGTTCCAGTGTTTTCAATTACTATCTGTATAAGCTGGAGAAATTATTTAACCTCTTCAAGTCATAATGTCCTTTATGTGCCAGAAGGTGAAACAGAAGGACTTAACAAATTCATTTTGTTGACATTTCATTTTGTTTTTGTTTTGAAGAATTAAATGAGATTAAGTATAATATCTGGCACAGGATTAGTGCTCAATTAAGGCTACCTTTTTGCATTATAATTATTATTTTAAATATTCTGGTGTCAAAATAGCATAACAAACTTCACAGAGCCAGAAAATGTAGAACCTGCTGTGGAAATGATGAACATTCTCCTTTGGTTAAAGTTTAGAACTTAGAAGAAAAGCAGAGGCTGATAGATTTGAAAAGTTAATTCTGGTCACACTGAAAAAAAGGCTGAGAAGTTGGGTTTAATGTGTAGATAGTACAGAGACTTTGAAACTTCTTCAGCAGAGTAGTAATATAATAAGAGGGGTGCTTTGGGAAGAAGCTGGTAAGTGAGCTGAAGTGGAGAGAGGTGAGAAAGAGAGAAAAAGAGAGAGAACATTTCATAAAAAGTATTTCAATTAACCAATTAAAACTTACAAGTAACTAAAGATTTGAAGTGATGAAAAGGAGGGATTGGATGTGGGAGAGCCATTATGAAGGTAGAATCCCTTCCAGCTTTTAGTGATGTCTTTAAGTTAAGAAAGTTTCACCTAAACAGTTCTTAAATGAAAACCAAAGGTCATAGCATTGACCCAATTGGTGTTGTAATAAAAACTCTAAATATCGGCTGTATGTCAACTGTGTGCCAGGAACACACATTAGGTACCATTTTAGCTTCATGCTAAGGCTGGATACCCAATGGATTTCACATGCTCACACAATCCAACATAGAAGGAAAAAAGGAAACTTTTCCTCTGGTTGTTTCCAGCAATCTTCCCTCATACCTCCTTGGCTTGAATTGGTTATATCTCCATTCCTGAACCACTAACTGTGATCATGGGATTACCATGTTCTTTGAGATAAGTTCTGTTTGCCTGAATCAACTGTTTTGTCTAAAATAATGAGACTCTGTTATTGTGGTGATAATGGTGGTTTTCAACCAGGGGCAAGTTTGCCCTGCAATGGACATTAGACAATGTCTGTTGTCAAACAAATACTAACTGGGAAGGTGTTACTGGTATCTACTGGGAAGAGTACAAGAATGATGTTAAAGATCCTACAAAGCACAGGACAACCCCACAATACAATTATTGGACCCAAAATATCAATAGTGTCAAGGTTGGAATGCCAGATTAGGGGAATCAGGGATTGCCTCTGGATCTGATCATGGGATTGACTTCAAATCCAACTTCACATTCATAGAGAAGGGTAAAGTCAATGTTAGAAAGACAACCATTAAGTCCATTAAATTCATATACTAATCAAAAATTAATTGCATGGGAGAGCACTGCAAGAATATTAAATAAAGACTTCCAAAACTATGCACCTTTGTAAAGGCAATGAGAATGAGACAACAAGCAATGTTGGCAAAATCAACTTTTTAAGAACTTTGGAAATATGCCACAAGAGGAACCCAAGTAATGTTTATTTAAGAGAATAAATTGAATCTCAACTGGAATAGTGAGTTTTGTGGTTTTTAACTTGCCCTATTCCCATTCTCTCTCCCCAGATCCACAGTTGCCATTGAAAACAATAGCTTTGCAAATATGATAACCATGAAAATGAGCAGCCTACCAGCTACTGGAGAGGGCAGAACAGGTTTGAAGCTCCCAAAAGCATCATTACCAGGTATTGTTATAATTTGACCTGTGGCAGTTTCCTGAACACATCCATTAGCAGGGCTTGCTTTCAGTTGACCTGACTCACATATCACTCACTGTAAACAATCTTTCTCCAGGGCTTTTTCAAAAACAATCAAGGGTAACTGTTTAACATCAGAGCTGCCTCAGAAAGTGGAGCAAACAAGAAGCTGACCAAAAAAACTAAAAAGAAAATTTGGTGAATGAGTCATCCACTGGGTCTGTCTTAGTCTGTGTATAACCGCCATTGAAAAATAGCATAGAGAGGTCTTTGAAAAGTTCCAACATATTTCTAGGAATCTAGAAGGCCACACATGTGTAGGAAGCAGAAAGACCAGAAGATCTGAGAAGGCCCTAGTCTCTCAATTCTTTCTGAACTGGAGGCTCTGAGCAAGCAGGAAGTGAAAGCTATTGAAGGAATTGAAGGCATTCTCCAACCAGAAACACTCAGGAAACACTCAAATATCAAAGGAAATATCTTGCCAACCATTAGCTGACTATAAGCTAAGCTGCGACACATTACAACACATAGAAATCATTATGCCTTTACTACAGGAAAGTCACAAAACAAACAGCAACAGCAAAAAATAAGAACAGCAAACATAGACAAATCGAACTGTGGGTGTAGGGCAATCTGATTTCCAGGGTTGCCACATTATTTTATTTAACATTTCCAGTTTTCAACAAAGATCATGGGACATGCAAAGAAATAGGAAAGTATGACCTCAAAATAGTAAGAGGAGGAATAGCCAATAGAAACTCCCTGAGAAAGCACACATTGGAATGCTTAGATGGAAGATTTTAAATCAGCTAATATAATTATGTGCAAAGAACAAAAGGAAGCCATGAATAAAGATCTAAAGAAAAATATGAGCATGATGTCTCAGCAAACAGTATCAATAAAAGCATATCTATTTTTTTTTTAACATTTATTTATTTTTGAGACAGAGAGAGACAGAGCATGAACGGGGGAGGGTCAGAGAGAGGGAGACACAGAATCTGAAACAGGCTCCAGGCTCTGAGCTGTCAGCACAGAGCCCGACGCGGGGCTCGAACTCACGGGCCGCGAGATCATGACCTGAGCTGAAGTCGGCCGCTCAACCGACTGAGCCACCCAGGCGCCCCTAAAAGCATATCTATTTTAAAAAATAGATTCTATAGTTAAACAGTATAATAACTAAAACAAAAATCCATTAGAGGGGTTTAACAATAGATTTTACTTCAAAAAATAAAGAATTAGTGAGCTTGAAGATAAGTAATTGAGACTGTCTAGCCTAAGGAATAGAAAGAATGAAGAATAACAAACAGAACCTAAGAGGTCTCTGTGACATCATCAAGCATAACAGCACACACATCATGAGAGTCCTAGAGGAGAGGTGAAAGAAAGGGACAGAAAAAATATTTGAAGAAATAATGGCCAAAAACTTACATCCAAGAAGCTCAAAAGATGTATGTTGGATAAACTTAAAAAAGATCCACATCTAGACACATCATAATCAAATTGTCAAAAGTCAATGGTAAAGAGACAATCTTGAAAGCAGCAATACAGAAGTGGCTCATCATATAAAGGAGATTTTTGATAAGATTAATAGCTGATTTCTCATCAGAAATAATGGAGGACAAAAGACAAGCAGATAACATAATCAAAATACTGAATGAAAAAATACTGTCCATCAATAATTCTATATCTACTTGCAATTTCACTTATATGAGGAATTTAAGAAACAAAACAGATGAACCTGGGTAGGGAGGGCAAACCAGGAAACAGACTCTTAACTACAGATAAAAAACTGAGGGTTGTTGGATAGGAGGCGGGTGGGGTAATGGATTAAATGAGTGATGAGTATTAAGGAGGACACTTGTAATGAACACAAGGTCGTTAAGGGATGAATCGCTAAATTCTAAACTTGAAACTAATACACTGTATGTTAACTAACTGGAATTTAAATAAAAGCTTGGATGAAAAAAAGAATTCTATATCTAGCAAAACTATTCATTGAAAATGAAGGATATATCATTGCCAGATAAACAGATAATTCATTGTTCATAGAGCTATCCTATAAGAAATACTAAGAAGTCCTCCAGACTAAGATAAAAGGATACTATACAACAAATAGAATCCACATGTAGAAATATTAAAAGTACCAGTAAAGGCAACAATATGGGTAAATATAAAAGATAATATAAATGTACTTTTGGTTTGCTACTCTTTTCTAACTGAAAGATAACTGCATAAACAAATAATTATAAAACTGTGTTGCTGGACTTAAATAAATATTTGTACTTAAAATGCACCAGAGGACAAAAAAGGGGGAGGAATGGAGCTGTGTAGCAGCAAAGTTTTTATATTACTGACCCAAACTAGATATTTAAGTTAAGATGTTAACTGTAATCCTCAGAGTAAACATTAAGAAAATAACTCTAAAATATAATTAAAAAACGATAGAGGAGTTAAAATGATATGCTAGGAAACATTAACACAAAAGAAGACAGTAATGGAGAAATAAAGTGAAAGATAAAACATATAGAATACAAGTAGAAAAATGGCAGATATAAAATCTACCTTATTAATTTTATTAAATGTAAATAGAATAAACACTCCAATCAAAGGCAGAGATTGACAGAATAAACAAATATCACCCACTTATATACTGTAGTAGAGATACGTTTATATTTAAGTCACACATCGTTTAAAAATAAAAAGACTGAAAAAGATATATCATGTAAACTATAACAAAAAGACAGCTAAGTGACTATATTACTATCAGAAAAAATATACTTTAAGGCAAAAATTGTTATTAGAAACAAAGAACATTTTAAAAGAATAAAACTTTCAATCCATCAAGAAGACATAACAATAATAGGTACATATGCACCTAATAACAGAGCCTGAAAAAAAAAATGAAGCAAAACCTTACAGAATTGAAGGGAGGAATAGACAATTCAGTAATAATAGTTGCACACTTACATAATAGAACAATTTGGCAAAAGAGCAACAAGGAAATAAAAGACTTGAATAACACCATAAAACAGCTAGATCCAACAGACATACATAGAGCAGTCCTTTTAAAAACATCAAAGTACAAAATTTTCTTAAGTGCACATAGAATATTCCCCAGTATAGGTCACATATTAGCTCACATATGCAGTATATGACCATAATGTAGTATTAGGCCATACATGTAGTACATCCATATTTGGACAACTACTCAACCATAAAAAGGAATGAAATATATACGTGCTACAACATGGGTGAACCTTAAAAACGTTATGCTAAATGGAAGAAGTCAGACAGAAAAAGACCACATACTGCATGCTTTCATTTATATTCAATGACTACTGCAGGCAAATCCAGACAGAAAGTAGATTTGTGATTTGCCAGGGCTGGGAAAATGAGTAGGAGAATAGTGACTGCTGATGTGGAAAACATTTCTTTTTGCAAAGATGAACACTTTCTGGAATTAGGATATTCACATGGCTTCATGAAAATAGTAAATGCTTCTGAATTACAGACTTTTGAAAGGGTGAATTTTATGGTATGAAAATTATATCTCAATTAAAAAATATATGGGGGGAACTGAAAGGTTGGTTGATAAAAGAAAACATTGAAGTAATTTATTGAAAAACAAACTAACTGTGTGTTTTATAATGGCAAAAAGGACATGAATATGATGATGATGATGGTGATGATGATGATAGCTAAGATTAATTAACCTATACAAAAATTCTATGCAGCAGATATTTTTTTACTCCCTTTTTTTTTCAATGTTTATTTTTATTTTTGAGACAGAGAGAGACAGAGCACGAACGGGGGAGGGGCAGAGAGGGAGACACAGAACCGGAAGCAGGCTCCAGGCTCTGAGCCATCAGCCCAGAGCCCTACACGGGGCTCGAACTCACGGACCGTGAGATTGTGACCTGAGCTGAAGTCGGATGCTTAAACAACTGAGCCGCCCAGGCGCCCCTACTCCTATTTTTTAAATTAAGAAAATCTAGCAAGGAAGCCTGCTAAAGTCATCCAGCTAGGGAAAAATGTAGCGAAAATGAAATTCAATCCCAGATCATTAGCCACTAGCAATGATGATGTCCCTACTCTTGAGATCACATTTTACTGGTAGAAAGAGACAAGTAGACAAATAATAATAGACAAATGAAAAGAAATTTGTAATGGAGAAAAAAATAAATGGGGACAACACAAAGGATGAGCCCAAGCTTCTCAAGCAGAAAGGTCAAGAACATTCCTGGCAGATAACTGGAGAAGCTAAAGTCCTACAACAAGGATTTCAGACATTTTCTTGATGAATTTTGGCATCTGTTCTCCCTCCCTACTGCCTTAACCCACTGCACTCCCCCTACACCACACACACACACACACACACACACACAGGAGCATGGCATAGGCAGTTTAGATATTAGCTGAGCCTATAACTATATAGTTAGCTGACACACGCATTATAAGGTGAATTGGTTTCTTAGCTTGGTTTAAAGGCTGTGCTCACATACTTTGCAGACAAGCCTTTAGGTACAGAGGCCTATCTCCTGAACATTTGGAACTCTTTCAAGTTCTTGTTTGAAGAGTTAATTGAAACTCATTTTTTCACACAATTATTAGTAGCCTGGGCAATAAACTACCATCCCTACCCTGAACAAAATGTATGTAAACAGCTATTAACCACATAAAAAGAATAGCACCAAAAGTCTACAGAGACAATAGTCACTGTCTCAAACACAGAAAGAACATCACATTTGGATAATGATTTTTCTGATTAAATTTGTTGTAGACAGACAGAAGACAGAATTAGATCAGTGGTGAGTTTAGAGGGTAGCATTAACAATGAGAAAGGAATTGAATCCACAAATATCACTTTGGAGAGAGGAAGCAGGAGGTATACGTCCTCTCTTAATAGATTAATTAAGATAAACTAAACAGCATGTTCAGAAAGTTTATAGGATTGGCAAATAATGTTTTGGTAAGGTCATTATAAACCATTCAATGGCTATTATGATGGTAATTTACAGCCATGACAATTGTCTAGACAAGAAAATTAAGACATTACTGGTTCCAATTTTAATTTGAAACAAAGCTAACCATATCATATTAAGTGTCCTGATCTGTGGCCTCCAGCCACTGGTTGCAAATGTTAAACTCATTTGCTGTTTTTCCCAGAACTGCTAACAGGACTGGGCAGAGACAGGAGAAAGAAATGAGTCAATTGTAAAGATATCTGGATTGAAGAAAAAAGACTCAGGGAAGAAGAAAGATTCTTCCTGCACAGCAATGTTATCCAAACAGCAGCGTTCTCAGATTGTCTGGTGGTGGAGGACATCCCATAAACAGCCTCCGGTAAAGAGAAGGGTACGTGTTTCTCTCTGAAAAGAGCCCATAGCTGGGCACAGCCTCTATTTCTCCTGCCCTTACAACTTAACCTTAAAGCAAAGTGGAGGGCAGTGATCTCCATGAATACGAGAGAAAATAGAAGAGAAAGACCCATTACTGTGAGTGGGATCTGGTAGGACAGTTCCATAGGATCACAGCTACGGGTATGCGATTGTTAGACCTGGTATTCATTTGCATTTGATAGCAAGTTACTGTCATGTAGGCCTCCAGTTGAAGTTCTATGGCACTCTCTAAAGGCAATTAGAGAAATTCTTAACATTTCTCTATTGGGCCTTCTACAGCAGATATCAGGTCAGAGTTAGAGGTGGAACATTTCGGAATCACCCTTAGGGTGTGCTATCAAGATCCACCACAGCCTCACCCCTCTACTGTGCCAGACTCAGGGGTAGAGTGGGGGACGTCCTGGCCTGGAAAGAGCAATGTGAGGTTTAGATAGGGTCGTGCCTTCTCCTAAGACTCTGCTGGCCCTCAGTTTCTCTATCTGTAAAAGGAGGAAGGTGAACTTATACCTTCAAAATTCTGCAGCTTTAGATGCCCATTCCATATGAAATAAATTCTTCAATTCCTTTTAAATAAATAAATAAAATATAAATATGTATTTATAGATATGTGTATACTTACTTATAAATATATGATGTAATAGTTCAGTTTACATACAATAAAATAATACCAATTTATACGTAATTATATTACAGAGCAGAACACACACAGATACACATATACCATATACACAAAATATATTATCATAAGGGTGTTTTCAGTCTCTAGCCCATACAAAATAGTTTTAGGTCAGTACAAAATTATTTTCTGTTGCTCAGAAATCATAAGACGGAAAAGCCTCACAGCACACAGTAGCCCGCTCCTGCCTCAAGCTGGTAGTTAGCCATGGGAAACCTCTAGCTGAGCAGGAACCAATGTTTGAAACATGCTGTCCCAGCAGGAATGGTCTCAGACATGGCGGTGAGATAGACCACGTTTTTTCCCACTTATCCACTTTAGCCCTCTCTTTATTGGGCACCAGCTCCTTCCTGCTTCCCGGCTTTCCTCACCACCCACATGCCCTGACTGGGAATTGCCATCTTCTGCTTCTCAGTCACACTCCCTTCCTCTCCCTCACCCTTTGAAGTCAACTATGGCGGCAGCCGCCGCAGCAGCAAACCGCCATGCTTCCATGAGACACCAACAGGAGCCAAGGCACATGCTAGACGAGAATCAAAGGAATTAACAATCTTCTGAGCCTGAGGGTCTGTTATCCCAGCTGGAGGAGGAAGTGACACTACTATGGTAGGTAAGTTCTCTTCCAACTATATAATTCCAGAAAAACTCAGTCCACACCGACGCCAAAATAGAACACACATAAATTTTAGTCGGAGCCTTCTAGAGAATATTACCCAGCCACTGTTAATAATTTGAGGAGTGGATATTTAGGGCGCGTGGGCTTCTCTGCTTCCACTAACATTATATTCTGTTGGCAGCAGCCTATTCCTCTGATTGCCTTTAGGAAGCCATAGGAGACTGAACTGCAGTAGGCAGCCAGGCTATTCATGCTGAAATTGAACAGAGCGTTCTTCTGAGTAGGGACAGGGGGCAGGGGGGTAAGTTCAGTTCCTCCTTCCGAAGACCAGAGACAATTTCTGTTCCACCTGGTAAATTCCATCTCCTTTTGGACTTTTTAAATATTGCTCCTCGAACGGACTGTTATTTATATATTGAGAGGAAAATCTGCCAGAGTGATGTGATTATTGAAACGCTTTAAAGAATCACTAAAACGCTGATCCTGTGAGATGAGAGGAGCCTCCCTACCCTACTTGAGGCCTTCCTCCTGCAGTCTTTGACAGAGCTAACAGACATCCTCAGCCTGTCCATGGGGATCACATGTTTGAACTCACAGTGCAAATGGAGAGCACTTACTCTTCACTCTTTGCCAAACTCTAAATCTAAAGTTACCTCATTGAAGCCCCAAATTACCCTCTTCTGTCTAAATGTCGCAAGAGTGACAAAGGTCTTGTGATATACAAGGAACCGGCTCAAGAACACAAACACTATTATTCCACTATTACCTATCTCTTAAGATTTGTAAACATATGTAGGCAGTTGTTTACTTTATTACCTTGGCACCCATTCAAATTGAAATAAACATTATCCACAGAGATGGCAGGTATTGGTTGCTTATTAGAACAGTCTAGTACCATCATTATTAAGAGCATTGTTCCTTCAAAAAATTAAAACACTCATAATCATGTGTCATTTTTTTAAATCTTACCTCTGCAATTTTACCTTTAATAATAGTTACAAATACATATCTAACAGTTAATGAGGGTTTTCTAAATGCTAGGTATGAGTTAAGATTAGCTTTGTGTGTATTATTTCATTTATCTTCAAAAGAGCCTGATAAAGCAAGAACTATTATGACTTGGTGAAGATAAAACAAGTTGTCCAGGTCACAATACTAGTTAGGTAGAGGTAGAATCCCAATATTTTTTTAATGTTTATTTATTTTTGAAAGAGAGAGAAAAAAACTTTGAGTGGGGGAGGGGCAGAGAGAGAGGGAGACACAGAATCCAAAGCAGGCTCCAGGCTCTGAGCTGTGAGTACAGAGCCTGATGCGGGGCTTGAACTCACGAAACAGGAGATCATGACCTGAGCCGAAGTCAGATATTCAACTGACTGAGCCACCCAGGCGTCCCTAGAATCCCAATCCTTAACACCAGACTAGCTGATGGATTACCAAGTCCTTCAAAAGGGAGGTAATGTATTTATCCACCTTTGCCCATTGGCATTTCATGCCTGGAGGATGCAGAAGTCCTAGAACTCATCTCTCAGGCTCCATGCTGTAACCTATTCCACAGTCTCCCCCAATCCTCCTAAAGTGCCAATTTCATCCTGCACCATATTACACTAGCTCATGTAACCCAATCCTTTAGAAAAGATCCAAACTCACACACTCTTCGCATTCACACCCCAAGTACCAAAACACTAGATCTTACTAGTTCCATGTAAAAACATTGAGTAAGTGTCTTTCTTCTTTCCCTAAATCACATTCAAACCCTATTGCATGCTCTTCTCCTTGCCTGAGATCCCCTTCCTTCTACACTGGCCAAATCCTCAAGCCACACTTCCTCCAAGAAGCTTTCCACATAACTTAGCAGTTATATGGCACTTTGGGGACTCATCTTTACACTGGCTTAGGACAATAATTTCTGCTTCAACAGAAAGAGCATGGGGCTTGGAATGCAGAGACCTGTGCTGAAATCCTAGTTTTTGTGATTTTATTTAATATCCTTGTAGCCTCAGGGTTTGCATTTCTGATGTGGGGTCATTACTCTCTGTGTCACAAGGTTGCTATAAGGATTAAATGAAATTATAAATACACACATGTATATGTGTGTCAGCATATATATATATATATATATATATACATGACATATACATGAATATATGTACATATGCTTTTGTACACATACAAATAATAGCTTTGAAAGCTATGAAATTGTCTAAAGAAGTAAAGAAGCATTACTGTGTTTTAACTGGTATATAGAGGTAGAAAGAGATCAATCTTAGAGTCCTAGAGGGTAGCAAACTTTTTTGTTGATATCCTTCTCAGTTTCTAGCATAATGCTATATGTAATAAAGAATACTCAGAAGAAAGGCTTGAATAGGAATTTTTCTAAGACTCTAGGGAGAAATCACTATTCCTGTATTATACATTAGAAATATTGCAAGGCTAGACAAACACATGAGCGACCAGCCAACTAGTCCGTGGCAAACATAAATCTTTGAATTCTCACTTTAGATTTTTTTTTTCAACCAGGCTTTTCTGTCAGCTTTTTCCTTGATGAATCGGACTTCATGTTTACTAATGACATTCAGAGAGTGTACTCACTGTTTGTGGATAGCACCAAGTGGGTGGACTGTCAACCACATTTGGAGAGTGTCACTGCAATTCAAAACAATCCTGACAACTTGAAGATGTGGGCAGATATAAACAACGGCATTGAGAAGACCAAACATTAAAAAAAAAAAAAAAAGACTAATGTCTTCTTTATTGAATCTCCTCAAAAATGTTTAAAGTGCGAACACTGAAATTTCAGATCTAGCAGACAATCTCTCCATGCTAATAAATATTACTTAGGAACCTTTGAACCTGTGTCTATTTTAAGACTTTCCAAACTGACAAACAGAGAGAATATGGAGAGGGTTGGAAAGAGAATAATAGCCAGACCTAATGGGTTAGTAAATTATGTTGGCAAACATACAGCTCACGGGAAAAGCAGAGGAAATGGTCTAATTGTACAAAAAAAGAAAAACAGCTACCGTCTTTTTCATATCCTTCCAGAAGGGTCTCTGAGGTGTTAATTCCATGATCTCAAATCTTCTGTTGTATCATCGAACATCCCTTCCAGGTCAGACCATGAAATCTCTTTTGAACACATGTATCTAATTGTTTTGCAGGAGTTTAGAGGACTCTGCATGGATGGTCCAGAGGTTGAATGATGAGTGATTGAGTATATTCATAAGAAAAAGTAAGAAAAAGTAGAGAAGATAGTGGGGGAAAATATTTTTAAAAACATTAAACTGACATGGCTGTGATCCTGAAGCTGAAGACATGGGGGACAAGTACCCAGAAAGAGGTAAGGACTGTACACTCAAAAGTAGCACCTCTCTATTTTGGTCACTGGTGACATAGTAACAGCTGTGCCTCCTCTAAGCCAGTGCACCAGAAAAAGCTATCACGGTCCCTGTTGTACTCAGCAGGGCCAAGGAGCCTACAAGTCTGCCAATATTGACTAGCAGGGGCCTGCGGAGGCTGATAAGACTTGTTCTCACTCACCTACAGGGAAAGGAGTCTCATTCGCAAGAAGCAAGGTTATGATATTCCATAGAGGTTCTGGGAATGTGGTGTGTGAGGGTGATGGCCAGGCGACAGGAGGAACCACAAGACTTCTAGAATCATCACTAACCTGTTGTTATAATTACATAAAAACAATCTTTTTTATGACACATTATATTTTGCTGTATTAGGAAAAAAAAATCTTTTTTAGCTGTTTTCCCAGAATGAAACTCTATCATCCCAGCAGTATGACTGTTGCTGACTTCACAACCTTCCTGGTAAGGGCAAACTCATCTTGGAAAAGGTCTGATCCCAGTGGTTTTAGAGTTCTTGTTTTTTGCTTATAATGCCAGTGCTATCCTTAAGCAATAGACAATTTGGCAAAATCTCCATTTCCAAATTCATGGCATTACTCTGACCACTGGCAACAAAAGGACTCTTGAGCCAAAATACTGCAATGCTGATATTTTTTTTATCCTTGCTCTGTCCAAAATTATCTGAGAGGTGGAGAATGAGGAAAAGAGCCAGTGGGCCTCTTTGTCAGAGCATCGGAGGTAGTACTCACCCAGACATTGCCTCAAGCCTCCCTGAAATCCCTTCAATCTCAGTATAGCTATCTCATAACCAGATAAGGATTTCCCTATGTGTATGCAGGCTGAGACAGAGCAGGTAAGATAGGAGGCCCCAGTCCAGCATGCTTCTGAAGAGCTGCAGCTAAAATAATCCAAAGCACAGAGCAAATTCTACTTCGGTTTGACACTGTGAAATAATTCACGTTTTCCTTTCCTCTGATAGCAGTATATTTGCCTTCTCGATTCTGTTTTGTGTAAGTGAGCACTGTAAAAAATTGGTTTGCGTTGCCCAAGAATGTGTCAACTACGAATGAAACGAGGCAGCCCCCAAAAGGTCTGGATGGTGACCAAAAAATATCTGCTTTTTGCGTACATATTTATAAATCCAAAATTGAATGATGTATATGCAAATTTTTGGTATAATTTTCATAAGAAAAAATAAAAATAACTCTGGGAAGGTATCAAAGCAACTATGGAGTCCTCACCCCTAGAAAAAGGCACTGGGTGACTCTTTCTTCTCACATACTCAAGTTTTAATTTAGTGGCATGCATCTATTACCTCTGAAAAGATATGACATAATTCACTTATTTGCATGAAGAATGAGGCCAATGAGAGAACATTAGTGGAGTTAAATCATATTTATTATATTTCTCAAATCTGAGATGCTTATATTAAGACATACAATTCTATTGAAATAATGGATTTTAAATATTCTTCCACTTTGCTTTTAAGTACATTTCATGGAGGCTAATTTTTTTTTCCTTGTGGAATTGGGTTACAATTTCTTACTTTTTTCCTCCCCATTAACACAGTTTTGACACCAATTTGCAAATACAAGTTAACCCAATGCGACCTTTTGCCCCTCCCCCATTAAGTTTTGTGCAATTGGAAATAACTGCTAATTTAAAGCTTAATTGTTACCTACAGTGCACTTTTCACTTAATTAGATAGGTGGCTTCTGTCAGAACAACCAGCTTAACTGTGCTCAGTGGGAAAGGCCATATAGTCAGGTACTACAGATGAGTGAGTCTTGCAGGGTTTCGATTGTGTGCTCCAATTAAAACTTTTCAATTAGAACAAGGCAAATTGAATCAATGGCAACAAGAACCACAAAAGAGATTGGACTCAGCTTTCAAATTCAGGTGCCATAGGACCAACGTAAAGTGGGGAGGTAGGTACTTTCTGTTCTTAGCACTCTGCCCCCTGACTCACTTGAGCCAATCTTGTCACACTATGATCGTCCCCAAAGAGCTTTTTCTTGGTCAACATAGTTCTATTTTCTGGGGAGACACACAGCTCCCGTCCCCCCACCCTTCCATCTCAGATATCTCAGTTAAGATTTGGCCTGGATGAACGGAACATCCTTACTTTCCACCCAGCAAAACTACCACCTCCCTGGGCCATGCCTCATTTTAGTGGTCAGGAAAGCATAGGGATATAGAATAGGAAGAGAACAAGTTGGGCATGACACCATCCATTTGGTTGGTGTAGACTCAAGTATTGTTTTTATTCATCTGGGGGAGAGGTGTCTTTCTAATAAAACTGAGGGCAGGAAGGAACAAATTTGTTTTTAGCACAACAAAGCCACTGGTTGTATCACAAGGTGTAAAGTTAAAGTCACATTAACATGAGGCAATAAATTAGGTGATATAAGCATGTCCTACAGAAAAAAAATCAAATGTCTAAGTGCAAGATAGGTTGATTTTGCACTTCAGGATAAACTGATACAAATCAGATTGGAAGTATTCACCTTCTCTGCATACACTCACTCCAGCTCCATTGTGAAGACAGTAACAGAATAGCTTTCTTCCCTTCTGCTTATGGAGCCGGCAGAAACCGAGAGAAGGTCTTTGGCTTGCAGTATTGGTCTATGTGTACGTGTGTGTGCACAAGTGCATGTGTGCTAACTGGAGTTATTTAACCTCCATCTGTAAAGTGGGGATTATTTCTTTTTTTTAATGTTTATTTATTTTTTAGCGAGTGTGAGAGAGCAGGGGAAGGGCAGAGAGAGAGGGAGACAGAGAATCTCAAGCAGACTCCACGCTGTCAGCACAGAACCTGACATGGTGCTCAAACTCACAAACCAGGAGATCATGACCTGAGCCAAGATCAAGAGTCAGATGCTTAACTGACTGAGCCACCCAGGCCAAATGGGGATAATTTCTATTAGCGACCTTACAGAACTGATGGAATGACTACATGAGATGATGCATGTGAAATGCCTGGCAGAAAACAAGGTACAAAAAATAAAAACTCTCAATAGTACCTGTTACTATTATCATAGTTAATGAAAAGCGCCTAGAGATATTATAGAAAGACATTAGACATTATATTTGTATACTATATTATTTGTGAGAGAGACAAAGTATAATACATGGTCTGTGACCTCAATTTGCCTTCAAATAGGGAGGAATTTATAAGACCTAGGAAGAAACTGATGATCTGAACTAAATTTTCCATATAGAAAGTGTCCTCCCCACATGGGTGATACTGGATTAGAAAATGATCTTCAGAAAGAAAGAGAAACAGGACAGCATATTGCCATCTCTTCCCCAAGAAGCCTTCAGAAAAAATCCACCTAAAGTTCTTCCGTGATCCAGTGAGTCTATAAAAATGTTTAAAGTGGAAAGTGAGTATCTGGCAAGTTGAGACTGCCACACTCCTGTTGGAGGCAGTGAGGATTACCGCCCCACCCCCCCGCCACCCCACGGGGCTAACTTGCTGGAGATCCATGAACAGCGCCCTTAGACTTTGCTGTGGCTGCTACAAAGGTTACAGCACAAACCCACTTAGGTGTTAAGATGAAAACAAGTTGTTTAATTCACAGTAGTAAAAATTCAAAATAACACACACACACATACGATTATAAGGCATTTAACTGACTCACACCAGTAAAAATTCAAGATACACACACACACACACACACACACACACACACACACACACACAAACACATGCTCGGGTGTTTACTTTTTCCAAGAGGAAGTTGCTAGACCAAAAGAATTAGTATTTTCTGTCATTTCAAGGCAGTATAGAAGAATTATGTGGGGCATTGTGTCATCCTAAATTGCCCCACCAGCTACCTAAATGCCAATAATTCATTAAAGCTGTACTCGACAAAATGTTCAGAAACAAACCTTCACCACAATTTTGGATTCACGTTTTCCAAATTCAGACTCCTAAGAAGCCCTCTTATACCTCTTAAACCTCTAAACCCAGGAAAATTGTCAGAAGACAATCATCAAAGAAAACAAGCAAACTGACCTCTTTCCAGACTGCTGTGATTATCCAAAAGATGAGGGAAGGCAGGCTTCAAATTATTTTAGTAACCTTCTCCAAAAGAAACAGAGAATCAAAATAACCAAAAAACATCTGGGCTGGAAAAAAATAACAGGGACAACAATTTGGACAATATTCTTCCTTAAGAAAGAAAAGAGGGGCACCTGGGTGGCTCAGTTGGTTAAGCATCTGACTCTTGGTTTTGGCTCAGGTCAGGATCTCACGGTTTGTGAGTTCAAGCCCCACATTGGGCTCTGTGCTAACAGTGCAGAGCCTGCTTGGGATTCTCTCTCTCTCTCTCTCTCTCTCTCTCTCTCTCTCTCTCTCTCTCTCTCCCCTCTTTCTCTCTCAAAATAAATAAATAAACTTTAAAAAGAAAGAAAAGAGAGTTTAGTTTTTTTTTAATTAGATAATGTTCATCTAGAACACAATTCTCTTTGGTAGGATACTGCCTTTACTTTATGGAAAAGAAAAATGTGTTTTCATGTTGTTTCCACTAAGGACACTCACTTCACTAAGACTTTAATTTCTAAGGTAAGTTCCAAGGTTAGTACATCATTTGAACAACATAAAAGCAATCCCTCCTGGGGCACCTGGGTGGCTCAGTCGGTTAAGTGTCCTACTTTGGCTCAGATCATGATCTCACAGTTCGTGAGTTCGAGCCCCGCATCGGGCTCTGTGCTGACAGCTTACAGCCTGCAACCTGCTTCGGATTCTGTGTCTCCCTCTCTCTCTGCCCCTCCCCTGCTCATGCTCTCTCTCTCTCTCAAAGATAAATAAACATTAAAAAAGTGAAAAGCAATCCCTCCTCATTCAGCTGAGTCAACACATAGTCACTGAGAAGCAGTGCTGGTCAGCAGTGAGCAGGAGAAAGAATCACAGTACTCCAATCCATTCTCGTTGTTTGCCATCAGAAACCAATGCTGGCAAGCAGTCTGAGATCCTGGAACTGGTAAGGCACGAATCAAGTTATCGCTCACTTAAAAATAAAATGCCTGGATGCGCACAAGTGTCTTTATTTTTTGTGTTGCTATTTTCTTTTCTAATCTTCCCCATCCCTGGAGTCAGTACATGACATCATTCTTCCATAGAAACAGTCATTAAAGCTCTTAAAAATATACATATTAGCAGATCACACACTCCTATCAGTTTATCTTGTGAATATCATAAATATCATGCACACAACAGATGGAAATGGCATAAACAGCAAAATTCTGCATTATTCATGAACTATAGTTAGCTTTTCCCTAGACTCCATGCTACTGAGGAATACGTGTACTTGTATATATGTTCCCTGTTAGGAACCAGTCTTCAACAACAACAAAGCTTTTATTGGGGCAATTAACATTTGAAGTTTATTAAATTATTAATTTTGAGTATACAACATACTCCAGTTCAACCTACCTCTCACATCAGAATGAAAACAGATAATCCGAAACATAAGCAAAGTATTTTCGGTCATTAGGAAAATATCAAGGAACGTATTTGTTAAGGATGGGTCATTTTTTTAACAGCTTTCCTCCTGTTAAATATAGATATTTCATACCACCAACACCACAAAAAAAGATGCTACCAGAAATAACCACAATAAGTGAAAGAAGCCCACTGTATTATTTCCATCCAAAATAGAGTGATTTTTTTTTTTACTTCCTTCTGCAGAATCACACTCCTGAAGTGCAAGTTAACGAATGCATGTTGTAGGGTGGGTTTCCTGGGATGGATTTGGAGATGGAGAGAGACAAGTGGAGTAGGAGAGTTGTTCCCAGGA
The DNA here is from genome assembly GCF_022079265.1 of Lynx rufus. Classification (NCBI taxonomy): domain Eukaryota; kingdom Metazoa; phylum Chordata; class Mammalia; order Carnivora; family Felidae; genus Lynx; species Lynx rufus. The sequence goes on from NW_025814823.1 coordinate 73,262,959, forward strand.
ATGCGCCTGCAAAGTGAGGGAGGCAGGATCCAGCAGAACAGAAAGTAAGCCCTCCATACAGTAACTCCGAAAGCCTCAGGTCACTTCCACAGGGAGCTCTGGAGCTGGGATGACCCTGCAGATCTGTCCCCAAGTGAAGCAAGACTTTGTACCTCTGCACCAGCCTGATATTGGCTGCAGCTCTGCATGCTTAACCTGGGGCCAGCCAGGTCCCAGTAGCTGAGGACAATTCCAACCAAAGGGTACGGCCATGAGCCATCATTGGCCCATGTTGCCAGCAGCTGAGAATGGTCCTTCTGACCTGAAGGAGTGATCTACAAAGAACAGGACAGTATCACCTACAAAGGGGGTTTTTCGTTGTAATAAGAACCACCACATCAGAATTCAAACTTACGGCAATCTTGATTCAAACTTGGAAGACCTACTTGGAAGCCTAGGAAGACCTAGGCTTTTTAAGGATGCCTAGCCAATGCACACGAGTCTACTAAACAGGAAACAATAACAATTTTTAAACTAAATACAAGGCAGAAAGGGAGGATAAATAAATTTTTGTATCAAGTCATTTATATGAACAAGTGATCCTCAGCACCTAAAACTATAAAAATTAGAACTGACACTGAAACTTTTCTTCTTGTAGCAATAAGTAATATTCACCCCAGACACATGAAATGATTGAGATTTTTTTAACTGTATTTATTTATTTTGAGAGAGAAGGAGAGAGAAAGAGAGAGTGTGCACAAGCTGGGGAGGGGCAGAGAGACAGGAAGAGAGAATCCCCCAGCAGGCTCCGTGCTATGAGCACAGAGCCCGACATGGGGCTCCAACTCATGAATTGCGAGATCATGACCTGAGCCAAAATCAAGAGTCAGATGCTCAACAGACTGAGCCACCCAGGTGCCTCTTACTGAGATTTTTTAAAGCCCCATCCATTTCATTAAGACATGCATTTTAATATAACTTTAGTTTTCATGTTCATTAATCATTGAATACATAAATTATGTTGTTTTGATCAATAATTCTAATGAGAACCCAATTTAGAAAAAAATATTTTTAAGTGATATAAAGATTGTCATTATAGAAAGTTATGAAAGGCTAAAGAATAGAAGAGTTTCAAGCATGGATATGTGGCTTGAAGTTCTGTGCAAAAAGTTAAATAGAAATAGGAGTTCATGGAGGAAAAAAAGCTATGGAAAGTCTCTATATGTCAAAGCAGATATTTTTTAAATGGAAACTGGTGATTAACAAATTGCTGTAGTTTCCAGGTATGATTGTTACTCTAAAAGGAGTGTGGTTATACTTTTATCTTAAAATGAAAATATTTAAAATATGCCAAAAATCATATACTTTACAACTATGTTATAGAATTTAGACCTCATTGTAAATGGGCAACGAATGGACAGATTTTCAAAACTTTTGGGGTGAGTGGTATGGAAGCAAAAGAATTTAAAGAGTCCCTCCCAACTTTTGGCCGCTCGTAATTATGTCCCCACAGACCTGAAACTCCTACTAAGGTAGCACCTCAGAACTACCAAACAGAAACATGTTTCACTAAATGTCGAGGAAGCATTTTAAGAATCCTACTCAGCACAGTAAAGGAGTGAAAATTGATCACATCAGAAACAATCGAGGAGAGATGGTCACTGAAAACTAAAGTCTTTGAAGGTAGACAAAAATCCCACTGATCTAAATCAAGAAGGCCAAATGGTGCACTGTACTGAGTGAAAAGAATCATCCTCAGCTTCCCAACCATGCTGGAAGCCCAATTCAGTGTTTTTTATTGTAATCAGGCAAGTCTTGCTTTAGAAGCTGAAGGACCTCTCAGGGAAAAAGGTGGAACCCCTGAGTGACTTTGCCGTGGGTAAATGCAACCTCCTATCACAGCTACCTTGTTTATTTACTTCTCTTGTTGCCCTTCCTCCCTTAATTTTCTCCTTTTCTTTCTAATTATCCTATTTCCTCCTCCTCTTCCTCTTCCTTCTCTTGTGCTCTCTCAAGACCCTGATCTCATTATAAAAAGAAAAGGTTATGATTATAATGTAAAATGAGCAAATAAAAATCACTCATTATTTTGCCAATGTGAGAGACAGATTGGCCAACATAATTTTATGGGAAGAAAGGATATATTAACCACAGACCTTGATACGTCTCTTAGATCCTCACACATACCGATTCCTCAAAGCACTAATTCCATATAAACAATATGTATGTGATTTACCCCCAGCCTTATCTAACAAAACATTTAAAAAATGTCTTGCCTTATTGCATATCTGTGTGCCCCTCTCATTCTGATCAGAATTTGTATGTTGATGTCACTCCTTTATTTTCTAAGATTATTTTGGTGCCTGCCATTTTAGCTTGAAACTGATCAGATTTGTAATGCAATGACTTCTAAAATCTTTTGAAATTAGAATTAGGGGAAAACCCACAATGTCGGCAGATTTGCCTGGCTTAGTACCTCTTTTGCTACTTGGATGCAGCAAGCCCATGTGCCAGGCACCTGCCAAGCCCATGGCTTGCAAATCTACTCTAAAATTTAATTTTGTTTAATAATTTTTCAATGAAATTTGTTTCCTCTTTTAAACTCTAATGCCCAAAGAGTTCAAGATTATTGATGTTACAGGACTCTGTTCTTAACCCAGAACAATTTACCAGATGGAGCCAAGCTGGAAGAGAAGCATCTCAGGTGGTCACCAGCTGAGGGTGTGTTTCAGACTAGCTTTCATAAACAGGCCTTTGATTTTGAGACTTACTTCTGTTATGAATGCTTCTTAGTTCAATTTGGTGTGCATGCAGTTTTGTCCTATTTTCCTATTTCAGTCCTAAATTCCTGTTCTGTTAAGTCAAACACTCTGATTTTGCTTAGATTTCTTTTTCACCATTGTTTGGATGTTTTCTGAGCGAGCATTTAGGGCCCCTTAATTTACAGGTTTTCTCTTATTAGAGGACATCAGGGGTGAACAGATGGCACAACTCTAATTCCCTAACTGGTTCCGTAATGCGCCTTCCCAAAGATCAGCCTTTGTGAATTTTATTCCACACCAGTTCCCAATGACTTTCTTCTCTGCACTTCCAGGCCACCTCCAAAACTGTGGTTGTTTATTTGTTATCACGTGCTTTCCTGACACCGCTAGTGGAGGTCAATCTGTTTCCCAAGCCAGAGGCAAGCAGAAAGAGAGTCTCTGGATGACACATATTTCTTGCACACTGTCAAGTCTAAAATGCAATAGCTCTGAAATTTGCCAAAAGGAGCTCAAAGCATCCCTCAGCCTGGATCCCCCGCTCAGAGCTGGATGGTGCTGCCCTCCCTCAGTGGTGCTCTCCACCTGACATTGGGCTTACATCAGCATAAGACTTTCTCTATCACCAGACCTTTAACCTTCTTGAAGTGACACTATATCTTCCGTCCTTCTCTTGAATACTTTGTAGCTACACATGAAATACTCTGTACACAGCTTTGAAATATACATTGAATGAAGAAAACAGCAAATTATGATTCTGACATTATTATCAGATGAACAAGAATGAATTACAGGACTGACCATTCGGAGAAAAAGAAACCCTGTCTTCCTCTTCAGAATGAACAGGTACTCTGAAAAGTTTAGGAATTGCAATACATGTTAGTGTAGTTGAAGCCAGATGGACTTTCGCCAGTACTGAGGGGCAAGGCTTCCAAAAAGCTCTGCCCAGGTAGAAGTCTTTATTCTAAGCAGGTAGTACGCCACAACTAAATCCAAATAAAGTCTGAACCTCCACTTCCCCCACAGTGCAAACCACTCTTAGCTTTCCATGAAGGGGACAAAAAATCAAGCTGAATACTACCAGCCGTCAGCTTTTTTTTTTTTTTTTTTTTTACATATTATTGCAACTGCCACTTCCAAAATTATTTAACACCTTGAAGGAAATAGTGACAAAGATGGGAGATTTCTTGGAAAAGATCTCTGAAGCAGTCCGCTAAGCAGGAGGTACAGGCCTGAGAGCCAGCGTTCACCCAGCCTGCTTTGCAATTTAAGGATCAGTATACATTAAATGAAGTGAAGTGCCCGGGGAATTCAGCCATTACCGTTTTTCACAAACAGCATAAATATTAACAGAGCTTTACTTCATTTCCATTCAAGAGTACTGCATGTTAATACAGAAATCACACCGGGGAAAATATGCATGGAAATGTTTAGAAACTTGTGCTTAGAAAATAACATCATTCCTTCTAGAACGTTCCTTTCACTTGTGGATCTTAAAGCACTTTGCGTTCCCCAGCTACTGGTAGGGCTGGGAATAGGATCAAAGTAGCATTTACATGGTAGGGGAAAGAAATGTCATGGAGCATACATGTCAAGTTGATTTTTAGGTGTCTGTGAATAGATTCATTCAGTGACTTTAAAGTTAAGAATCTGCTGGAGTAACCACCAATAATCAGGGACCAAAGGAGAAAGGCCTTTGGAAACCCTGAAATACTGTTCATATCTAATAATCATTATTGTCATCAATGTTAATGAAAAAAGCATAAAGGACAGCATTAATGAGTGAGAATACACTCAACAATTTAAATGGAATCATTCTATTCACCTTCCCAAATAAGCAACCTCAGCAGCATCTGCTTCTGCCTGTCAGACAACCAAGCCAGCTCCGAGAACACTGCTGTCTCTAAATAAATTCGCAGGTAGTTGAGCTTCTTTAGACTGTACTAATGAAGAACAGCCAATAGTCTTCCCATCTCCTTGAATTAGAAAGCATTTCAGTCTATGGAACCAATCAATAGGCTTTGTTTAGAATGTCCCAGCCTCAGAAAGGAGGGAAGTCTTTCACCTAAGAAAGCCTGCAGGTAAGAATTTATTACTCAGAGTCAGGTCCTATAGATAAGATGCCCCTTTCCTGAAATGACTGACAAACTGGGAAGTAAGCATGGAGTCCATAATGGCAGAATGGTCTTTAGACTTGACCTAGCCTTTGCCTTCACTGTCTTGAATTGCATTGGGTAACTTCTACATTTTTATTTAGTTGCACTTGGCAAGATTACCAATGTTGCCCTATTGTTGTCTCCTTGGACAGACCCTTCCACTTTCTACACTTGCTCATTAGTTCCCTTCTTTTGCCATTAATTGGTTATAATCTAATGAAGAAGTATTTTCATTAGAAAAGGTTGGGTTTATTCTGAAGTCATGATTAAGAGTCATTTCATTGTCTCTTTTTATTCTTAATTTGAGGATCTGATCTACCATTCAAGATTCAGAAGCTTGGGGTGCCTGGGTGGCTCAGTGGGTTAAGCATCCGACTTCAGCTCAGGTCACGATCTCACGGTTCTTGAGTTAAAGCCCTGTGTCGGGCTCTGTGTCAGCCTCTGTGCTGACAACTCAGAGCCTGGAACCTGCTTCGGATTCTGTGTCTTCCTCTCTCTCTGCCCCTCCCCTGCTCGTGCTCTGTCTCTTTCTCTCCCTCAAAATAAACATTGAAAAAAAAATGATTCAGAAGTTTTAAAAAGTTAGCTTTCTTTTCCTATAGTTAAGTCATTGGGTAGCCCCAAGAAGGGTCCACAATCTTCCATGAAATTAGGAGAACAAGTTGGTCATCACACAGTAACCATGAAAAAACACCCATTCTGTTCATTGAGTTCATCCGTCATACTCTCTTACTATCCTTTAGTCTGAGTCCTCATCACTTCCTGGCGAAGTCAGGTAACAATCTGGAATGGCCTCCCCCCACTAAGTTGTTACTAAGTTCGTTATTTATAATGTATTATTTCCAGATCAGGAATTCTCAACTGGGTGTGTCTTTGTTCCTTTTACCCCAGGGAACGTTTGGCTACTGCTGAAGACACTTTGGATGGTCACAACTTGGGGACTGCTCCTGGCATCTAGTGAGTAGAAGCCAGCAATGCCACTCAATATCCTACAGTGAACAAGATGGCCCCCAAACAAAGAATTCTCGAGCCCAAAATGTCAATAGCATCAAGCTTAAGAAAGCCTATTGTAGATATTATGTCTTGCCTGCCTTGTTCATATTTGTTGTGAAAAGACTATTTTACTCATCAGCCTGAAGAGTTCCCATAAATCCTGAAAGAATGACTCACTTATAAATAAAGGAGTGGGAAAAAGATACACTCTTTGGTGGGAACTGAATGTCACCACCCACATTCTCTGAAGGAGAGGCATTTCACTATTCACTCTTCTAGGAAAATTAAGTTTAAAATTTCACAATTTCCTTCTTTTCAGTTCACATGCAAATTATAATGTGCGAAAGATGGGAGGCACTGACAGGTTAATTGCTCCCACTCCTCTGGTCCAGCTGCACAGAGGAATCACAGAGCAGGAAAAGGGCATCTGAGAGGGTCAGCGTGCTTGGTGCATCAGTGGCACCTGGAGTGCTGAGTTAGAATGACTGGTAACATAAGACACGTACTTAACCTTCACCGGTTTGATTCCAGCTCTTTAAAATGGTCTTTTAAGAAGCTGGTGCTGCTTTTACTCCTTTATTTTTTCCCTGTGATTCTTAAAGATAAAATATAAATGCAACATATGTTTCAGGCAAATTGGCTCAGAACTCCAAAAAAGGTAAAAAGAACTCTCCCAGACAGCCAGTGCTCTCAAATAAAAATCATCTCCGGTCCCCATGCCTGCATTGAGCCTTACTAGTTACACAATACTTGGTCTCAATATCAAGATTAAACCATCACACATTTATCTTAGTCCCTAGTCCCTCCCTCATAGCCAACAAACAACATCTTTATCATCCATGCTGCCATGTATGTTTAGGCTATTTATATAATTCTGATTAGAACATTTTGTATACTTCTTGAAATGATGAGCTTTTCAAAAGAAAACTGAGTTTTTGAATCATCTCAAACTTTCCTTTTGCAAGCATAGGGTTACATATACAATACTCAACACATGTCAGTTGATCATTTTTATTTCTGAGTGGAAAGGCAATAGGGATGCTGTGTACATTACTTTAGCCACATGCCTCCTCCTCGTAAAGCACTGTTCTTATTCAGGACTGGGTCTGAGTTGATATTGTAATATGCAACCGCTTGGTATAACTGGAAAGAAAAGTAAAAGTCAGAGAGGGTGGTGTGGGTTCCAGATCAATCCAGACATGTGAACTGAGAGCACAAGGGAAGCTGGGCTGAGCAGAAGAATATTCACAGAAAAGAGCCAAGACACTAGACCGTGCATAAAGTTAAGGGGTGGGAAGAACAGAAACCATAAAACCTACACAAGTTGGCCGGAGAGAAAAGAGGTATTTGCATGACTTGGAGATACCCAGTATTCTCAGGTGTCATGTCAATCTCTCCAGACAGACCCCAGATCTACAATGTGCCCCATTCTAGGCTCTCTCAGTATAGCTTGGAGATAAAGCAGAATAAAGTTGAAGAAAATGATAACCACTGAACCAGGGAGAACAGATGCCAATGGCTGCACCACCTGCGAGCTGGGTAACGTCAAACAAGCTACTCAAATCTCCCCAAACACCATTTCCTCATCTTTAAAATTGGGACAATCATGATTACATAACAGGGCTGAGGTGACATGTGTAAGCAATTGGGTGCATTAGCAAATGTTCTGTGAAATATTTTATCATCACAGCACACAGTTCTCTAAGTACCTAAACCAAAACATATTAGTGATAGCAAAGGAAAAATTTGGATTACAAACATTCTTAATCCAATGGCAATTTAAAACTTCATGGGCTAACCCCTAAGTCCCAAAGGAGAAAACATTTTCTGAAGACTTTAAAGCACTACTATTATATATATGTAAATAATAGTTATGTATAAATAATATTTCTATTACATAGATATATGAGAAAAACTGTTTTCCTGCTATTTCCTTCCAGGAATGAAAAACAAGGCACTCTTAAAACCATCATAGCAGGACATTTCTGTTCTAAAGAGAACAGAAGTCCTTTACAGAAATCTCCAAGCCCAACATCAGTGCTATATCCACTGTGCAGAGAATACTTCAATTTATTACTAGCCACAAAATTATTTGTGTATCTTAAGAAATCATGTGTTAAAAATGAGATGAGTAGACATTTCAATCCTCAGGAAATAATATTTCATTCTATCAATGAGTATCAAATAAAAGCCTACTCTGTGTGGGGTTTTTTAAATGTTTTATTTATTTTTGAGAGAGCACAAGCAGGGGAAGGGCAGAGAGAGAGGGCAGAGGATCTGAAGTGGGTTCTGCACTGACAGCAGCGAGCCCGATGCGAGTTCAAACCCACGAATGGCAAGATCATGACCTGAGCTGAAGTAGGACACTCAACCAACTGAGCCACCCAGGTGCCCCACCTACTCTGTTGTTGACATTAGAATTTAAGTTCCCAGAATAATGGCAAACATGAAACTCAGGGAAAGAAAATATTGACTCACAAAAATAAAGATAATTCATAAACAAAAGTCACCCTGCCCCACCACCACCAACACAGCTCCATGGACAAAGCAACCTGCAGCCAGCCCCAGCAGATTCAAGGCCCTACTGTCAAAGCCTTACAAGTTTGGACAAACCCTGATGAAGTGCCACAATTAGCCGCCTGTGGTTGGCAGGGATAGAGAACCACACCCACTGGAGGAGGGAGTGAAAGCCTGAAGGTCTGAAGATAAGGTTCAGAACCAGCTCAACCCAATCATGGAAGAGCAAGTCAATATCGCAGAGTCAAAAATAATGTTTAAAAATTAGCACTTAGAGGCACCTGGGTGGCTCAGTCGGTTGAGCGTCTGACTCGGATTTCAGCTCAGGTCATGGTCTCACGGTTCATGAGTTCAAGCCCTCCATCAGGTTCTAGGCTGACAGGGTGGAGCCTGCTTATGATTCTCTCCCTCCCTCTCTCTCTGCCCCTTCCCTGCTTGTTCTCTCCCTCTCTCTCTGTCTCAAAATAAATAAATAAACATTAAAAAAATAGCACTTAAAACAGCTTAGCAAATTCTCCTCAGAAACAAAATTCTGATCCTTTGTCATGAGAGCCCGTTATAACATTCATGTGTTCCAGTTTTCAGTAGCTCTATCAGCTTTGGGGCCCTTATCAACCCCAGCTTTACCCAACTCTGCAAATGCGGCATTGATTCTGGAGGAAATCAATTGCAGCTTGAAGTAAGATCTCTCATCAGATCCCCATTTTTCTCCTTCATGCTAGAGCCCTACTTGAATGAAAATCAGGGGCCACAAAGCAGGATTTCATTCCATCTGATTTTCTCAGCAGATATGACTGAGAGCTTAAGCTCTGACCGCATCAGAATGGCCCTTGGCCAAGGGACAGGGGGCCAGCACACCCACACCTGACGTGCAGCATGTGGTAGAGCCTGTTTGGGCACATGAAATTGGAATTGCAAGTTAGAGAGGAATTTTTGGTTTGGAAATTGTAACTGGGATGTGTAGAATTCCTAGCTGAATTTCAGAGAGCTCAGAATGTTCTGGGTAGTGCAAGAAAATTTAAAAGAAAGAAAATATTATATATTAAGGGGAAAAAACTCAGAGCTTATGTTTAGTTTGTGTTAAAAAGGCATAAGGTTAAGGGGGAGAGCTAATGACGCTCAGCCTTCTCTATCTTTTCTTTCCCCTCACACCCGTAGCTGCCAGTACCTGCTCTCCTCCCGTCCCACATTACCATCTTGTATGCTCTCATCCACACCTTTACACTTGCTCATAAAATAATATGCTGGCATATGAGTGTGTACAAATACACACATGTAGAATGTTTTTTCTTTTTACAAACCTGAGGTTATAAATAGGTCTTGTCAATCAAGAGCACATTTGTGAGTAACTCATTATTTCATTCCCACCTAATATTAAAGTCACTCTTCTTTTTTCAAAAGTCTCTCTTACTTCAGAGGAACTGTACTGAACCTTACCTCAGAGGAACCGAATATTATCGTGTGGTTCATGAGCTCAAGCCCCACATCAGGCTCTGCGCTGATGGTGCAAAGCCTGCTTGGGATTCTGTCTCTCCTCCTTTCTGCCCCTCACCTACTTGTGAGGCAATATATATATTGCCATTGTCCATTGTCCTTGTCGTTAAGTGTTGCTTTATAGATAGTCCATGCCCAGCACCTCAAGAGTCTGCCCACTGCCTCGAGACATGGAGACAGATTCCTTCATAGTGATTCCTGGCATCATTCCCTCCATGCAACCAATGGCCCAGAGACAAAAAAAAAGGAATTCTTAGGTCCAGATGCTAATCATGTTCTCCTAGGTTGCCACCATCAAGTGAGATTGCTCCGTGCCAAGTCTTGTTACAATTGGTTGTTGACTTGAACCCTCTGAACTTGTTGTGAGGTTGATTTAGAACTTGGATGCATGATGTCCTTAATCATGAAAGAAAAAGTAATTTACCTCAGGTAAGAATTTATAATGTTTACCTTTTAACTTCTTCCTAGAACTAGAAGTCTGGATTGCCATTTAGGTGGGTGCTACTCAGCTGTTGCAATTGATATTAAAATGCATTCACTGTATAAATCTCAGGCCCCAATTCACAAATTGGAGGATTTGATAAAATACCTACAGCACAGTGCTCAGAACAGAGTCAAAAATGGCAATTAAAAAGCAGAAGATTTCCTTTTAGTTAAACCTGAGCCATATTCAGAGGTTCTCAAGAAATATTTATTCGTGTTGGGATGAGCACTGGGCGTTATATGTAAGTGATGAATCACTCAATTCTATTCCTGAAACAATTATTACACTATATGTTAACAATTTGGATTTAAATTTTAAAAAATGGGGCGCCTGGGTGGCTCGGTCGGTTAAGCATCTGACTTCGGCTCAGGTCACAGTTCATGAGTTTGAGCCCCGCATCAGGCTCTGTGTTGACAGCTCAGAGCCTGGAGCCTGCTTCTGATTCTGTGTCTCCCTCTCCCTCTGTCTTTCCTCTGTTCTCTCTCTCTCTCTCAAAAATAAATAAACATTTTTAAAAATTTAATTAATTAATTAATTAATTTAAAAATATATTTATTCATCGAACCTAATCCTGGGACATTACTTGTACTTTATAGCTTGGATATAGCTTAATTTATTTAACAGTTGTATTACTATAAATAATAATCATATGAAAACTACAAATGCATAACTTCTGGCAAGTGACCTTACATTATAGGTTTTAATTTTTCCCTTCCATAAAATCTAAAAGTTGGATGAGAATCAACTTTCTAAAATTTCTTCGTATTTTGCCTTTTTGAATTCTAAATTTCTAATATCCTATGACCCAGCACTGCACAGAGAAAGATACTTTTATCTGAGGGGTAATTGTAGTACTTCTCCTAACAAAAATATGTGGCTACCATTGTCATTTAAGAAGATAAATAAAGTATTATTCAAACAATTCAGAATCCAGATAGAGTTCAAAGAAAAAACTCACTTTCAGTCATCAGCAGGATAAACTCTAGATCTACACATGAAATCTAACATTGGATATTTCATGTAGACTTTACTAAAAACACAGATGCAGAAATATAAGGAAGAGAGTAAATATCTAGAAGTTTCAAGACATTAAATGTATTTTTACTTATGATATTTGTCAAAATACAGTTCAAGTCGCTAGAGATGGTTAACATATTGCTATATTCTCCTCCGTAGGCTTCCCAGCCTAACGCACAAAAGTAAAACATCGGGTCATGTTCTTGTTGTAAAACACAGCAGAATTTTTCAAGGTATTAGATACATTTTTCAAAAACACATTTTGTAGGTTGCTGTAACTTGGCATCAAGAGGCACTTCCCACAATGTTCTCAGCTACCATTTACTAATGTGCTTCCTTACCGAATTCATGGCATGAGCACATCCCACAGCATGAGGATATACACACTAACATCACTATTTATGGATGGCATTAGAGGGAGCTCAGAGCTGAACCCCGCTTGCTGGTCTCTCAGCTCAACCCCTCGTTAGCCATAGAATCTCAGACAAATCACTTTATCTCTCTGACATTTCTACCCCTTCTGTAAAATCAGGAAATGCACAGGCATGTGGGTATTGAGAAACAGCAGTAAAAGTGAAGGCAGTTTAAGAACTCTCTGTAAATGGGTTACGGTAGCATTAACATTCACCATGCTAGAAAGATAGCATGCATGCTGCGGATCCTGTGGAAGAAGTTTTCCTATGCATCCTTAGTTTTTCATGACCACCTATCTCTAGATAATCCAGCAGTGCAAGTAAGTAAAGAATGGATTTCTACAAACACATCCATATGACTTTAAGCAAAATTGCATCACAGAGGCAATTATTATCAGAAGAGAACTAGGCTTGGAGGTAAAAATGTTTTCCAGATGGAAATTTTATAAAATAAATCCAAACTGCCCATCACCTAATGAACCCAACTCACCAATAACAAAGGAGGAATGTTAAACTTTTTAAAATATAGTTCTTACATTGGGGCGCCTGGGTGGCGCAGTCGGTTAAGCGTCCGACTTCAGCCAGGTCACGATCTCGCGGTCCGTGAGTTCGAGCCCCGCGTCAGGCTCTGGGCTGATGGCTCAGAGCCTGGAGCCTGTTTCCGATTCTGTGTCTCCCTCTCTCTCTGCCCCTCCCCCGTTCATGCTGTGTCTCTCTCTGTCCCAAAAATAAATAAACGTTGAAAAAATATATATATATAGTTCTTACAGGTAAAAGAACAAGTACGTTTGTTGAGAGGCTAACTCTAAACCCATTGCCTGCCACTGCTCTGAGCAACAATCCCAAAGAAACAAGCTAGAGCCCCATCCTCAAGAAGCTGAGAGTCTAAACAGGAGGCACAAAAATCCATCAATGAGTAAAAAGAAGACTGTACATCCCAGAAACTTATGCATGACCATTTCAGCCTTTCCGAATCTATATACTTCAGTTCTGGGGTAATGGGGATGATATCTTGTGGAGATACCGCATGGAGAAAAATGGATCATCAATGAAAATGTGACCACACATTCTTTAAATTAACACATAATTTGTAAAGATGTGGGATGGAAGTCAGAATGGAAGTTCAAATGTACAATTGTGGTGCAATAAATGATTGTTAAACTTTTCAGTGATTATTTATCTCCTATCATTACTGACTTTGCCAACTAAGACCATAAGTTTCTTGAAGGTACATGTTTGTCCCTTGTGTTTTGTATCCCCACTACCAACTAGAAAATATTTGGCATCTAATAAGTAATGGTTGGCTGACTGTCTATCCTAATCACTTAGTTGTGCAGGCAGTAGTAATTTTTATCACGGGTTCAGAGATGATTAGGAGGCAGAAACGCCTTGCTTTTCTCTTCAGCAATAATGCTTTTGCACGTTCAATCACAAGCAGGAAAATTATGGAGTTGATTGTGGATTTCCAAAGCCCTCCCACCCCACACCAACAGTCACTGGGACCAGAAGGCTCAATTACACTCTGAGCACAGGACATAGTGAAAATCCCTGTCACTAACATGATAGGTGTGTACTAAATACTTGATGACTTCACTAACTGCCATTCCCTGGGTCCCCCTGGGACTTCGTTTATAGTGTTATTACACCACTTCTACCATTTCATACTTAGTCTTATATATGTCATTTCCTCCAGTTAGATTTCTAAACCTTTTGCCAGGTCCATTTTTTATTCAGCACTTTATTTTATAGCACTAGTACAGGGTCTGGCATCCCCAGGGTCAGCAAATAGTTGTTCAGCAAATTACACAGTTTTGAAAAGGGGAAAGTATTGTTTAAAAGACATGCATTGCCCCCTGCTACCCAATTAAGAAACTCAGGCCAATAGTTTGCCAGCCCTGATTTAAGCACCTCCAGCAGCCATAACCCCCTGAGACAGCCCTGGTCATTGCAGAATTCTCTTCTGAGCTGAAATCGTTCTCCTTGTACTGCGTGCCCTACTGGCGCTCTTTGTTAAGAGGAAGGCTGAATAGCTTCTTCTACTACTTCTAGAGGATGTTCTGTTGAAATATAGGTCAGCAAGACATTTCTTCCCCCAGAGTAAGTGCTCATTTTCCTTGAGTAGTCCTTGTGCTATATGGTCTCTGGATCAACGGCCAACCCAGTCATTTCTCCAAACACTCCTCGAACGAATATCCTCCCTGAAATGCAACATCAGAAAGGGACACGGTCCTCTTCTAGGTACTGATTACATACCAAAACCCAGACATAAGTCCTTCATTAACACAGCCCAAGACCCCACTTAAGAGAAAGAGAAGACATCAGTTTAAACCATATTTGAGGAGGCTATTTGGAAATTGGCTTTCAATAGATGTCTTTCATCATCTATTGGGATGCTATCTGGGTCAGTTAAACTATCCTGGAATACGCTAGCTTTCACTTTGTTTAAAATCTCATTTTCTACAGTTCTAAATATAGGTTTCAAATTATCTAGAGAAAAACCACCCTAGAAAAATGCTAAAGCCACACATGACACCTTTACCAAAATTTGGCACGGGTGAGGGTTAGGGTATATGTAAGACCACTTTACTAAAAGGTGACTGACTCAGTGCAAGCAACATCAGTGATTAGCCACAGAGATGGGTATTTGGCTGGGGGCAGAGGGCAGTGCCTGGAGACAGGGGCTTGTCAGTGCAAGAATGACAACTGTCACAGTTCCTGGAGATGCAGAAGGAACCAGAATCATCAACAGTTTTTATAGCTTCCAAATTTAATCCGCTTTCAGTGCTGACCCTCAGACTATAGTAAGTTCTCTTGACAGTTTTGTGGTTTAAATACTTTTAAGAAGGACTAGCATTTGTTAGGACCCCTCATCTAAATAGGATATGATCATTTTACTCTGCTTTCTTCCTCTGTACTGTGGCACTCATCTATAATGGTGATGGCTTTCTAAAGAGTTTTCCCCTATTTTTAAAATACTTTTAAATCATCCAGGTCTTGCCCTATCTCTTTAACATACTGTCATAATTAACATTTATACTGTTTCAGTCTCTATCAACATCTATCCCACATTTTGCTTTTGTGGTTTCCCAGCATAACATATAAAATGTTCTACTTTTGAATATGTTACAATATTTTTTTTTATTTTTAATTATGTTGTAAAGACAGAATAATATAATGGTAATGAAAACTTGCACTGAGTTGCAGGTTAATCAGGATGGTGACAGGTGAGATCAGGTCTTGAAAGGACACTTTAATTTTATCATCTGGCTTCTCTTTTCATACATAAACACATTGAAATTATATTGAAAGAATAAAAACATTTGTTTGCAAAATGTTATGAAAATTATTTTTCATACTGAACTTCACCCCATTATTATTAACAGAAAAAAAAACGAAAAGATATAAAATATATCTCCAAAAATGTTTTCATGCATTAGTGTGCATTCAAATAGACTTCAAATTGAAAGAGGCTCTCTCCTAGGTCATACTAATGGGCTCTAGACAAGCTTGCAAGGAAATTCCAGATTAAAGGCTTTTAGTATTATGGAAATATGATTTCAGAAACACTTCTTCAATGGTATCTCTATAGGAAAACTTATTTTCTAAATAAGAAATTCCTTTAATTGTACTGTGTTATGGGGTCTTGGGGTATTGCGCCATTATAGGATACTCGATTGTTGCTATGGTGAGTTAATAGATTCCATTTATCATTTCCACAGGTTGTCCTAGGACAAAGAGAAAGCAACATTCAGGGCCCTTTCCAACTGAAATAGAGACAAAAATAATAACTTTTAAAAGCACCAAGAATTGCAGAAGGGAGTATTTCTAGATGGTAACTTGTGTTATGTCTACCAAATAAACTTGAAGCTAGTAGGTAAGCGGCTTTATGTACTCACACCTCTGAGTCGAGCCAAATGGTACTACGCAATATATTTCCATCAAATATAAGACATAATACAACTACTCAAAAATTAACTAGTTTCATCCCTTTGAGTAAATACTTTGATGATCAATAATTATGGCTATCTTAAAAGATGCTTTGGAGAGGAAGTGTTTTGGCCTGTTCTCCATCTCCCAGTGACGACTTTTTACACTATGTTCTATGTGTTTTGTTACTAATAAGTGAACATTTATAGTTTCCATTGTTTCCCACTCCCCAATGTCCGTAGAGAAAAGTAACATTCTCTTTAACCCATTCCCATCTAAGTTGATGTTTTAGATCTACAACTTGGTCCTTAATGCTGAACAGAAAACATTTCACTGTCTAATTGATTCCCTTTATTCACAGAAATTTTCTCAATCTCTTTCTGCTTCCCAGTCCAAATTTGGCCCCAATTCCCAGCAGAAGAGTCAGTTCTTTCCTCCCTGGGAAGAAAGAAGCCCTTCTGAGGGTAACAGCGGCAGCATCCTCAAGCATGCACTGCCCAACACCTGTTGACTTTCCTCTTGCCTCGAGAAGCCTTCCTCAGCCCACGGACAAGACACTTCACTATCCACCTCTTCAATGTCACATTTCTATACACAGTAACTATCACCTCCGTTTTTCACTGCACGCTCCCTGGTGTGAGCACCCTGGACCAGCTAACAATTTCAATGCCCTTTAGTTCATGATTTCCAGAGGAGACAAATTCCATTCATGCAAGCTGCATGCCTCTCTGTCAGTTCAAAATAGGAGATTTATTTCACACACTCAACTTATGCAACTGTTAACTGATTTAGAATCGCCTTTCATCTGGCACTTTCTCAATCACCTCTAATTAATATGAGTCTCTTAGAGTACACACTAAGAATAGAGGTAAATTACTGATTAAAAGACTGATTCAAAAAAAGTCTAAAATTTCTTTTTTTTTAACTTTGAGGTTAGCAAAATATGTCCTTCCTTTGTTTTTCTCTTCTTTTAACAAACCAGACTACTTCTTGGAGGCATACTAAAGAAATTAACATTCAGATAATAAAGTATATCATGCTTTCCTTGCAAACAACATTCTGCCATGCATTTGTTTGGTTACAGAATTGTGACCAACAGCTCACACCAACTGTCCCAACTGGGACAGTCCCTGAGTTGGAGCTGGAGCCCCATATTTACACCTTTCTGCTTGGGGTAGCAGCCCCAGAAGAATGTTGTCATACAGCCACTTGAAACCCCTGTGACAGATTCTGTCCAATTGGCCTTGTTACACAACAGTTCATGTGCACATCAATTTCCCCCAAATTGGCCCATCCTTTGCCACACCATCACACACGGCGTCACATCCTAACTTGCCACAGTCAGTCGGTAAAAGTTGGGCTCTGCAGCCAGACAGCATGGGTTTTCATTATAACTTAGTCATTTATTAGCTTTATGATTTGATGAAGCTGTTCAACTTCTCCATGTTTCAATTGGCTCAACTGAGAAAAAAATGGGTACATAAGGAATCCTATTTCTTTGGGACCTTATAAGGATTCAAGTCAATACCCCAGATGCCAAGGAAGGGCTCAATGAATAGTTATGTTACTTTTAAATTCATTATCCTGCTTATCTGTGAAAACTATTATTATTATTATCTGTGGGATGCCCAATCCAGTATTCTCTTATTTCTTATTTTTCCTATTCAATTTGTTCTATAACATGTAGTATTTTGGAAAGTGGTATTTTTGAAATGTTCTTTGACATTTCAGCTTCAATACTTCATCAATAATATTTCCTCCTGGTTTTTCTCCTTTGGTAAGTTCTATCTTCATCCCTGAAATGTATTTATTCCTTAAGTTTTTGTTCTTGGCATTTTTCTTCTATTTGTACCTGAGCTAATCCCTTTAGGCAAAATCATCTACTCTCAGGCTTATAATTACTGCTGGGATTCAGATAATTCTCAAACCTATGTCTGCCAGCCCACTTAAACCAAGTCTTTATTTCTAACACTTGGAGCACATTTCCTCATAAATGGCTACCAGAATTAAATTTATACTTTTAACCAAATGTTTGACCTTCAATCCTCTAGCCCCTGCTCAAACCTTCCCTCCTTCTGAATTACCTGTCTTGGTTAATGGCACCGAGTTTGTCCTACATGTCTAAGCCAGGGACAAGAGGGTCCTATTTGACTCCATACTGTCACTGATGTTCACATCCCCAGTATGCCCTTCACAGCCAATGCTCTCTCTACATTCCCAGATTCTACCATTTCAAGCTCCTGGGGGTTGCTTCCCAGCCTTACAGTCTGTGTCTTCCTGTATGTGAGCCCTGGTCATTTTCTACACTTCAGTTTAATAACATTGAACAGATTCCCATTTCCCTCAAAGTCTACATAATTATAATGTCTTTCAAGGCCCACCACTATCACCTTTTATCCCCTGTTGCATCCACCATGCAACCCACATGGGGGCCCCTCTAGGCTACTCCTTCAAGATTATCACACACTCTCTTGCCTCGTGGAATTTTGCTTTTTTTGTTGTTGTTGTTGTTAGCTTGGCATGTTCTGCTCTGTCCATCTGTGAAGGGAGACCTGCCTATTCATTTCTCAATGCACAGGTCAAATGTCTAGTTTCCAGCAAAATTAATGACACAGACTTGAGGTGTTTGCAAGATTTTCTATTTTTAATATGGTGTCTTCTTCCACTACCTTGCAATCTCTTTGAGGGCAAAAATATACATACCTTGTATGTTTTTGTCTCCCCCGCCCAGCTATTCCCCTCCCGGATATCATCACAATGTCTGACAGGTAGTCGGTATCCGTGTTTGGCAAACAGAATCACAAATTCATGTCACCACAATTACTGGTCAATATCACACAAATCTATCCATGTCAGTCATACATCTGCTTCCAACCAGAAAGTTTTACTAATCCTTGTCTATTTATAGAATTGTATTCTTTATCTTCTGCCTTCCCAAAAGGACTTGTTGCAACATAGAATGATACAGGTAATATAGAAACATTAAGTATTAAAAATAAGAGTCACCAATGAAGGGGATGTGAAAATCTAGGATTCTGCCCATTGTGTTCCCAGAGTAACAGGTGGGTGCTGTCTCATCTTGGGTGCCATTCAATCAAGCATACATACCATCTGGCATCTTGTCTGCTGAGCTACGTAAACCACCCGCCCTTGTTTTACATCATATATTGCATGCACCGCAATTTTGACTCCTAGACACTTGCAGATTTCTTTATTTGAAATATGCTCACAAAGGGAAACTTTGCATATGACACTCTCCATTGCTCATTGAGTAACAGCCAACTTTTACTGAGTGTTTATGTTGACCAATATTCTCGTTCATGTTTACTAACTGTAAAATGAAAAAAATGGAAACATACTTTTTTTGTTGCTTCCTCATGGCAGTTTTTCCTATTTCAAAGGTGTGTTTTCATCAAAAATAAGTAATGCTAACTGTATCCTACTGTAGTTATCCTCAGGTAAGGTAGGTGATTTTACTTCTTTACCAACACAAATATGTTTTCTAGTTGTTCAACAGGAGCTTTAAAAAAATTAAGATTCATTACCACGTGGCAGAGGTGCCACTTAGGAGATGGCAAAGTGGGGAAACCAACAGAGATGGTGAAACCAACAGAGTTCTAAGTCATTCAAAGTCCCAGTCCCTTCCTTTCTATTCTGACACTGAGAACGGTTAATTTACTCAGAACGGTTAATTTAATCAGATGTATGTGATTAAGAAAGGTTAAGACTAGAATTGCCTAGTTAACACTTAATATCTATTTTCCTGGGATTGAAAACAATCTCTGTCTATCTAACTATTGGTCTATCTATCCATCTATCATATTCTATTATCCTAACAATATCAATACTGATTAATCCTTTCTTATGCACCAGGACCCTCTGTTAAGTTTTCTGCTAATATTATTTGATTTCATTCTTATAGTAGCCCAGTAAGTTACCTATCATAACTCTCACTTTACACATAAGAAAACTGAGGCTTGGCTAAGTTAAGAAACCTCCCATGATCACACAGTCAATATGTGCGAGCACAGGGATTTTTTGTCTCAGGTTTTACTGACTCTAAAAATGTGCTCTGAACAGCTCTGTTCTTACTGCCTTCTAAACATAGCACACCTCTGTCCTGTGCATGCTGCATATTAAAATACAAAACCTCCTCCTCCATCATTAAGTGTATTTTTAAGAACAGTCTCAAATATATTTTGGGTTCATTTAAAAATGCTATTCTCAAGAATTTGATACTGAATTTGATCTTCACTGACTTCCTCCCCGTATCTCTTTATTTTCTACCCTTCTTCTCTTTGGAGGTAAAAAAACAAAAACAAAATCAAGAACAGCATTAGTAACTAGTGCTGATTTCACACTGACAATGTGGAGGGCCCCATGCAGGAAATTTCACAGGACTTCTCTACTTTCATCCCAATGACAAGCTAATGGCTTAGGAATGACTATTAACTCTGTTTCACACATGAAGTGAGGCTGACAGAAGAGATGTCTAACGAGGACATACGCTCATACTCTGTGGTCCCTGCCCAGTATTCCTTCCAGCTAATGATAGGTACAAAAGATTCTGAAGTTGTGATTAATCAGGATTTACTGACAAGCCATGGGTCTTTTCCTGAAAACATGCTGCTCTCTTGGTGCTGGAGACCCCACTCCCCCAGCTGTCTTCCTCTCTTCCCAGTCGCACCTTTTCAACCTCCTCTTCTGTATTCTCTTCCTTTTTGCAACCTCAGGTCCCCTAACATCACAAGCTCTGCACTTCCCACACCTAATGGCCCTGATGGGAGACTCGGGGCCAAATAAAGAATAGGAGCCTAATTCCCAAATGGCCAGATGAACTGTGCGTTTTGACAGTAGATAGATGAGATGTAAACTTGGGTGAATGTCTGTACATACTGTGAATGGCTCAATCATGTGAGAAAAATGCTGAGTAGCCCTCAGTTATTCAAAGAGTATTTACTTATTTGTTCGAGACATTGTACTGATCGTGATCAGTACTAATTACCAATAAACCAAGATTATTGAGATATAACTTTTGTCTTTAAAACACTCAAAGTCTTGGGGCACCTGGGTGGCTCAGTCTATTGAGCATCAGACTTTGGTTCAGGACATGATCTCATGGTTCATGAGTTCAAGTCCCACACCGGGCTCACTGCTGTCAGTGTGAAGCCTGCTTGGGATTCTCTCTCTCTCCCTCCCTCTCCTTCTTTCTCTGCCTCTCCCCCAACTTGCACTCTCTCTCTCTCTCTCAAAAATAAATATTTAGAAAATCAATAGGGGTTCCTGGGTGGCTCAGTAGGTTAGGTGTCCAACTTTTGTTCAGGTCATGATCTCATGGTTCGTGAGTTTGAGCCCCACGTCAAGCTCTGGGCTGACAGATCACAGCCTGGAGCCTGCTTCAGATTCTGTGTGTGTGTGTGTCTCTCTCTCTCTGCCCCTCCCCCACTCACACTCTGTCTCTGTCTCTCTCTGTCTCAAAAATAAATAAACATTTAAGTAAATAAATAAATAACTCACAGTCTATCAAGTAAACATATAAGTATAAATCAAAACAGAAAGAGTCTAATAATCGAGCTCTAATAAAGGTATAATGGGGGCACAATCTTAACAAAACTTTGGATATTCCCTCTCATACCTGTTCTTCCACAGTTTTCCCCATTTTAGTATGTGAAAGTTCCACCCTTCCAGTGGCTCAGGCCAAAACTGCAGACTCAGCTTTCTAAGATTTAGGCAAATTCTGTAGGTCTTTACCTTCAAACTATGGTTCACCCCCTTTATCACTACCAGCCTGATCCAAGCCACTGAACATAGATCAACTGAATCTCTGAAGCAGTCTCCTGACCTCCACTCTTGTCTCCTTCAGCAGCAGACTGACTCTTCTGAAACTTAAGCCAGATGGAGTCACTACTCTGCTAAGAACCCTTCAGAGGCTCCTGTCTCATTTCAAGTAGCAGCCAAAGTTCCATAAAATTGACTACAAGGTGCTACCTGCTCTAGCCTTCTGTTACTTCTCCAACCTCACCACCTTCTCCTCTCCCCTCACTCTTGACTGTGGCTCCAGCATTGTCTTTGCTGGTCTGGGCATGTGCCAGGCTCCCCCACCTCAGAGTTTTTGAACCTGCTCTTTCCTCCATGGGAGACGTCCCACACAGCCTCTGTCCTCCTCTCCCTGAATTCTTACCTCTCTCACCTTCCCTGATCCCACCTCACACCATCCCCTTTCCCTTTCCTTCTTTGTTTACTGAAGCATTCCTCACTGTCTAATACATGATATCATTTTTTTTTAATTTGGCTGAATTTTGTCTAGCTTCTGGACACTAGAATGAAAGTTCCCTGAGGACAAGGATCTTTATTTGTTCTTTTCACAGCTGTCTCCCCGGCACCTATAACAAAGCCTGGCCAAATGAAGAGCTCAAATTAAATTGCTGGACAAATGAATAAACTCAGAAGATCATCTCTGGTTCAACCCCTTAGTTTTGTAGATGAAATATCTGATCCTCCTACCTGAAAACAAAGTCAGATGTGAGAGTCTCCCATGTCATTCTGCTTCCATGATTTCACAGAAAGCCTAGAAACTTCAACACAACACTTATCGTTGTTGACATGCAAAAGAATAAACTCTGTGATAAACTGGGTTCTTGGATCTTTGTCATCATGCTGACTTTTAATCTGTTTTTTAATTGGTTTCCTGTCAAGTTTTTCAACATTTATACTCCAACCATTAAATAAACTATGTATTTCCATTCTTGACTACAAAAGTAGTAGACAAATTTTCCACTTGTATGAGATACCTAGAAGAGTCAAATTCATAAAGACAAAAAAGTAGAATGGTGGTTTTCAGGGGCCAGGGGGTGGGGAGGGATAGGCATTTGTTGTTTAGTAGGGACAGACTTTCAGTTTGCAAGATTTGGAAAGAGTTCTGGAGAGAGATGGTAGTAATGGCTGCACAACAATGTGACTGTACATATAAAAATTATTAAGATGGTAAATTTTATGTTACGTGTGTTTTAACACAATTAAAAGTAAACATAAAAAAAATTAGAAGGTCATTTTCAGCACTTTTTAAATGGCTAGGTATTAAAGAGTTCAGAATTATTCTCTCAAGTTCTATATATATTGTATTTATACATACACATATATGTGTCATATATATGTATGTCAGACATATTAAATGCATATTACCCATAAATTATATCTGGGATTACAAAAGTTAATGGCTTGGTATCTCCCCAGTGGAGTACATGAGTTATAATATATTGAAATCTGGAATCACACTTAATTTTCTGTAGCTAAAGAGTGTATACAAAATACCCTGAGAGTCAGTGAAGATTTAAAACATTGTTGAGAGAAATCAAAATCTTCTGTGATTCTGACCAAAATGAAATAAAAAATATCAAAAATTTTTATTCTCATTTTTCATGTGTATCTATGTCAACAATTTAAACATACAAGATACTGTCCACATTCATACCGAGAGAGCCCCAAAGAGGGAAATCTCTCCTGTCTACTCAAAACCATGTATCATGTAACCATGTAATTTGATAATTATCTGATCCATAAATTTAGTTTATTCACAAATTCTATTGCATATATACACAGCAAATTTCTGAAACAGAAGTCAAAAAAACATTTGGCAGCATTTATTCATTTGGAAATTATATTTTGGGATTTATTTATATTTCTTGTAATATTTAATCATGCCAAATAACAACATTTATTAATCATGTAAGATAATATTAAAATTCCAACATGTCATTAAAGTTTTACAAATGAATAAATTAAAAATCATGAATAATTCATACATCTAATCTCCAATGAGCTAGGAATATAACCAAATAAAATTATTCACTGATCACCATTGTTACTCAAAGCTTGGTCTGGGGGTCAGCAACACCCAGGTGACATGGAATATTTGTTAGCTGTGGAGAATCTCAGGATCCCCCAGACCTTGTTTAGCAAGAGTCCCCATGAGATTTGTGTAACTCTAAAGTTTCAGAAGGACCACCCCAGGGATATATAAAGATATATAATGAAATTTTGATTTTTTAAGTGGTTTTCTTACCAAATTTATGACCATAGGGGATATGAATCAAAAAAGGACATTCGTTTATTTTTCTGATATCTTGATCCCTTATTTCTTAGCTAGTAAAACAAACTTTCTGGAGAAAAGTGTGTCTGTTTAGCACAACTGGATATTTCGACGTAGGATCCTTGTCCTTGAACTTTGGGATAGTCAGGTTGGAGATGAGAATAGGGAGAAGTAATTAGGAAGGGCCTAAAATAAAGTTTTCTCCAGAAAGAAAATGCTGCAAGAGACTCAGGAAGAATTCTGCATATAGCAATTAACCCATCAATACTTACGGATCATTTTCTTTTCCTATCCTTGTTGTAAGCATACAAATCGATTCAAAGAGTAAAAATCCTGGCAGGAATAGGTCAAAGTGCATTGCCCTGGGAAACCGGACAGTACTCTGAGGGCTTTAAAGTAAGTAGAACTCTCCTAAGGAGTGGGAAGAAGAGCCTCAATTCTGGACTGTTTGCCACCCCTTCCCCAGCATGGACCATGGCATCCACAGTGACCACATCACAGGCTTACCCCAGGACCATCCCCCTCTAGGAAAGAAGTCCTGTGAGATAGAGTTAGAAGTGTGCCTGGTGCCGGACAGACTCTGAATAAAAAGAAAGAGGGCAAGAGCATTTTCTTTCTGCTGGTATCAATGGCTGTGTAGCATGTCAGCATGAAGAGAGTTCCAGAACCCTCCGTGTGCTGCCCAGTCTGCAGCAGGCAATGGGGACACTTAGTTCACTCGTGCTCAACTGAGTTCATCAGACACCAGAGAAAACTGGGCTGGTGGACACTGTGCACTCAGAGGGCCCCCACTCGCTATGCCTCCCTACTGGAGGGACATGGGAGGTGCAGTGGAGGAGTACAGGTGCGCAGAGCTGCGGGAGCTTGGGGCAGTGGCCCATCCTCCGTCTCCTGTGTTGCTCCCATGACTCCAGTTCTCCTGTGTGTCCTCGTTTGGCAGTTCTCTTCCCAAATAAGACCTAGAGAAGGAAGTGCTGCAGGCTGCACTCTTGTAGTCTGTCGGTGCTCAGCCTCCCATGAGGAAGACTTTTCTCACACTTGGTAGCTCCTCAGAGACCTTCCTGCACACGTTTACCCATAATTAGGGACCCTAGACACTCATGTTCTTTCTCTGAGCACATCCGAAAAAATTACTCCATACAAGCCATGGGTTTGTGGGCACGGGTTTCCTGCAGAGGGCATTGGGCCCCCAGTGCCTTTCTCCGGTGCCAGTGAAAGTCCTGGAGAGATTCTGCAAGGGAGTAAGTCCAATGGCATAGTGGCTATTCCTCATCAGTGCAAGCAGGGCACTACCACCCCTTTGAGAAGTGGTGAGTGTCACACTCTAACTTATTTTGAAAGGGAGGGACAACCAGCTGGAGCTAACTGTATTTCTTCCTTCCTTCCTTCCTTCCTTTCTTTCTTTTTCTTTCTTTCTTTCTTTCTTTCTTTCTTTCTTTCTTTCTTTCTTTCTTTCTTTCTTGTGCTAACTGTATTTCAACAGAACCAGTATTTGCACCTATTTCTAAACCATCTGGGATTTTTCCCTTTTAGAAGGAAAGAATTCCAAATCTGATTCAAATCAAGCATGAAAAATTTTTAAAAAGGTAATATTACCAACAATATTTAAGTCATCTAAGCCACAAATGAAATATATTTTTAAATTGTTTTCAGTCTTTCAAGGTAAAAATTTCACAGTGTAGAATTAACACCCAAAAACTCTGATCTTCTACAAATTCACAAACAACAATTACAAATCTAAAACATCTCTTAAAAGTAAAGTGTTGAATTCAAGAGCAAAGTGATTTGATTTACAATTACAGATTGTGATTTGGATCACATATAATGAGAAATCAGTGTGTTGGCATCCACTCTGAACTAGTATTAGGGACACATATTACCTGAATAATCATGTTTCCAAGATCTACTTAAATTTTAATTATGCAGCTATTTATACTCCTCCCAGATCTAGTTAATCACCACTTATGTGCCCAGCTTGTGTATTAATGGGCGACACTTTCTTTATCATCATTAAATTGTCTCTTAACTAAATTGACATGCTTTACTAAATGAAATAATTGGGACATAAGAAATTCATATTGTAAAACTGAACCAGGTCAAAATACTGTGAATTATACTAAAGAGATTATTTAACAAGAAAATATGACTGCTTTGGGGCACCTGAGTGGTTTAGTCAGTTAAGTGTCGGACTCACGGCTCATGGGTTCGACCCCAACATCGGGCTCTGTGCTGACAGCTCAGAGCCTGGAGCCTGCTTCAGATTCTGTGTCTCCCTCTCTCTCTGTCCCTCCCCTGCTCGTGCTCTCAAAAATAAATAAATGTTTTAAAAAAAAGACAATATGACAGCTTTAAGAGAATGAAATAAAGGTTAAACCAATGATTAACAAATACCAAACTTCAAGCTAAAACAGGTTGCAGGCACTTTTCTAGAGACAATTAAAAATGTGTTTAATATAAAGAATGTTTCCATCATCTGTACTATCTTGTGTATCCTGTCTTTCTCCGTCCATGTAAGGTACAAAGATATTTTCTTTCTGGGATGTTATTCTAAATTACAAAAGATGCACATTTCATCGACATGCCTGGCAAGAGATATTTTCCAGTGAAAATTCATTAACATATCTCCTATCTAAATCAGGTATCTTTCTGATATTTCAGAAAAAAGCTAAAATTCCCTTTGCCTTTCTTGAAGACATATTTATGGACATAGTTTATAATAATGTAAATACTTAGAATGTGTCATACTCATACCTTCACCAGAAGTTTCCCCATATTGTTGTTATAGCCGGAAGTGAGGTTAGAAATAGACACAGGTGATCCAGCCAACAGCCGGGGTCATTGATTCATTTTTAGAGAAAATTGGCAAAATATTTCTTTGGAAACTTGTTAATGTAATTTAAACTATGAAAAGAGCTTATGAATGCTTTTACACGGATTTTCCCTTAGCTCAGATACATGTCTGTGTGGCTGGTATATGTCTGTACTTAGAAAGGGAGTACACAGAGAATAAAATGTAAGTAAGCTATTGAAAAGAATACCTGACTGAATATAATTTGTACACACATGAACTATTTTGCTCATCAGCGTGGCATCATGGAAGACAGGGTGGGGTCAAAAGACTATGGAGCTGAGAGAACACTTCATTTCAGCTGAAGGTGGGGAAAAGGATAAATCACTTGCTGGTAATGAAACTGGTAAGTCATAACACCAAGATTCCAGCCCAGGTTTGCCAGGGTGCAAAGCCCTGGGTCAGCAATTGCAATGAATAAATTTCTATTAACTGGTTACTGTAGATTCTTCCAATTCATCATATTCTGGGAAGCAGGGCTTTTTTTTTTCTTTTAATACATCGATACATATTTGATGTGTTATTTTTCAAATGAGCT
The DNA here is from genome assembly GCF_022079265.1 of Lynx rufus. Taxonomy (NCBI): domain Eukaryota; kingdom Metazoa; phylum Chordata; class Mammalia; order Carnivora; family Felidae; genus Lynx; species Lynx rufus. The sequence goes on from NW_025814823.1 coordinate 73,290,173, forward strand.
AAAGACAATAGACATTAAGATTCAAGTTATGTCTGGTCTACTCATGCTGCAGAACAGTGTTTCTCAAACCTTAATCCTGTTTAAATGATCTAGAATGTTGATCCACTAGGTCTAGGGAGGAGCCTTCCTAGCAAGTTCGCAGGTGATGCTGACGCTGCTGGTCCAAGAGCCACACAGAGCAGCAAAGCTATGGAAGACTACAACCAATTTTCCGCTTTGGGATTTGAATGAGGTTGACTTAAATTGCTAAATTGGGTGTATGCACTTGTAGCATTAGCTGCACATCCAACACAGTGACCACCTACAAGCTGAAAAAGAGATGGAGTTAATGAAATAAGGCTCTTATCTAAGAGAGCTTCCTTTGGCTTCCAGAACTACTCCAAACAAACGGAGCTGCTAAATGGCCAAGAAAATCTGGACACGGTTTTACTGGCATCTAAAACGCATTATTTACTTTTCTTACCGCAATCCCTCCAACATTTTCTTAATTATTTTTTATTCTTCACCCACTCCATTAGGCCACCTTCCAAAAGGGGGAAAAGAAACTCCTCTCCTCCAACAAAAATTTTAAGAAAATACACCTTTGAAAAAATGTCAGTGGAAGCAGGAAAGTCTTCCCAAAACACATCATTAGGACTGAATAATCTAGAATATAATTTCACAGGGAGGGGTGCCTGGGTGGCTCAGTTGGTTGAGCATCTGACTTTGGCTCATGTCATGATCCAGGCCATGATCTCATGGTTCATGGATTCCAGCCCTGCGTCAGGCTCTGTGCTGACAGCTCAGAGCTTGGAGCCTGCTTTGGATTCTGTGGCCCCCTCTCTGCCCCTCCCCTGCTTGTGCTCTCTCTCTCTCTCTCTTTCTCTCTCTCAAAAATGAATAAACTTTGAAAATTAAAAAAAAATCACAGGGAAAACACAAAGGATATATTAGTATTTTACTCTGATTAGAAAAAAGACCCTTTCTTTCAAAGGAACACTCCCAAAATGTGCTATTTTACAATGGAAACTTTAACACAATGCATCTACCACTTCAACAGCATCAGCCAGCCCATCTCAAGGATATTACCAGAAATGCTGGTGTCTTTCTTGTACCTGCGTTATCATGTTTTTATCAGCCTCCTGGGGAGAAAATCCTTCTTACAGATAACATACATAACTTTCAGCAAGATTGTGAACAGGAGCTCAGAGGTTACAGATAAAATATCTCTATGTATAGCAATCTTAACTCAAGACAGAATATAAAGCATATGGCCAACCAAATGCAGTCATTCTGTTATCCTTGCTACTCCCTGCTCCATAAAATCATGCTTTCCTTGGCTCACACGTTATATAATAGAGGCTTGTCTTCACTCTGAAAAACACGTCTTCCCTTCCTACCTGTCCTATATAACATTGCCCAGCTAAAATAAACATATTCAGCAAATCTGAGAGTGGATATTTGCATCTTTTAGAAACAATAGACCACTGTTGTGTGTTTCCCACTACATCCAGTCCCAGTCTCTTCTGTCACAAAGTAGCATCATAGGACATGCACAGCCTTTAAGTCCAGTGATGGCAGCCCCAGGTCTCCCTAGCTAGAGACCATTCTTTAGGTGCTCCTGGGTGAACGGCTACAGGGAAGGAAGATGAGGAAGGCAAGTAAACCCCTACCACAGGATAACACATGTAAATTCCAGAAGGCCTGAAGATCCTAACATCAATAAAATTAGGAGAAATAATACATTAGAATAATTTTTACCCTCTTACTGGGGAAAGTGTTATCAAAATATATAGAAGTCAAATGTTTAAGGTCTACAACAGGAAAAGCACTCACTTCTCCACAAATCATTAAGAGAATGGTAAACAATGCAACATAAAAATGGGCAAAATTTCTGAAAAGATAATTCCCAGAAAAAAAAAGAAATGAAAAGGTCCAGTATAAAGAAGTAAGATTTTCAGTACCACAAATGTGGAAAATAGGAATTAAAAGAATTGAAGGCTGTATTTCCCACCAGATTGACAATAACCTACGTTGGATGGTTCTAGAGAAAAAGGCATTCTCACACATCCTGGCTACAGGACTGTCTCTCTCAGGCAACACAATGCCCATTTTATTCTTTGCATAGAAAGAACAGCCTACACATGTGTGTGAACCACCCTGCAATAAAGGGAGCACAGTTCCAAACTCCATATCCCTTTACCCTACAAGTAAGGAATTCTAGGGGTCGCTTGATACCTTCACTTTCCCAGGATTGTCCTGGAATTACACCCTATATGATCCATGCAGGCAAATATGGCAACCCTCTTCTTTCCTCATCATAAAAGTCCTCTTTAGAAGAAACAACAATAAAGTTAAAAGATGCAGATTTCTTTGTTGAGTATCAGTCAAAAGGAACTGGGACAAGCAACAAAGACAGCTCAGAATCTCCCTGGAGTTAGGCTAGAGAGAAAATATCTGTCCACCTGCTTTGCTAATTTGAGCTCAAGAACTTCAACATGGAGATAGTCTATTTTTTCAATTATTAAAAAAGTTCTTTCCATGAGTAGCAGCCAACCTGTCCTCCCATTACCTACAGAACAATCCACTTAATGAAGAAGGAAAGTGTTTGTTTGGAGTACAATGAGGATAGACAAACCACTGGAGACAAGCCTTTGCCAATGAGAAGCCCTAAAGCTCTGATCCAGCAAATAGCTCCTGCCAGGGAGTCTTATTTTTAGGTAGGAAATAATTTTCTACAAGCCGTGCAAGTTTTGCTTGCTTCGTATTTAAGATTTAAAGAATCTTTATTCCTGGCAATCTGAAAATGGAAAATAAACTAAATGCTCTCTTCAGGCCCTGAGACCCCAAAGTGGTATTGGTAGCTTTTGATGACAGGAAACCAAGCCCTTCCTCCTTCCTTTCATTGGCCTTAATTTCAAGTCTAAAGCATTTGTATAATGAGCATTATCAGAATAACCTAATTTGAGAGCCTAAACTAAAATGAAATACATGTAAAAGATTTGTAAACTGAATAAGTAAGTTTTGAGCTCACAGAGGTCTTAGCCAGCCCCACATCCACCACCTTCTCTTTCTCTTTTTCCTCCTCACTCTTCAGGCAATAGTGGAAATATTACATTTAAATGTCATATTTAAATGTTTATTTATATGTTAAATATATTTAACATTTAATATTGAAAGGTGCTTAAATCTGTGACTTTGACAAAAAGAACCTGGTAAGCAGGAAGAGCCAAGCCCTGGCCATGCCACAAAGTGACATGATGGCGTTTCCTCTGGTCATATCCACTTTGCATATTTAGCCTTTGCCCTTTCTCCCTTTCTCTTTGCTTGGAAACATATTTGTTACACAAATCATATCTTTTTAGAGTAACATTCCTTCCATTGTGTGGCAGATTGCTAGCTTTGCATCGGAATCAATTCTTTGCTCTTGCCCTGGGCACATGGCTGCATGGCTAGATTGTATTTCCTAGGCTCCTTTGCTGTTGGGCATATTATGACTAATTTCCTATCAGTGGAAGGGAGTGGCAATGCATGCCACTTCCACATCTTGGCCATAAGACCATGGGTATGCAATCCACCATTCTTTCTTTCCCATTTACCACAGACTAGAACAGGGATATAACAATGACCCAACTATAACCGTGAATATCACGACAAACCCCAGAAGAGATAGAGTAACAATATGGAAAGAACCTGGGCCTATGGATAACCTCCCAAAGCAGAGCTACGCGATCACAGGAAATTGGTTGGACTATTACAGAAGAAGAAGTAAACTTCTGTGGTCAAGTGATTGTCGTTTGGAGTCTCTCTGCCATAGCAGCTTCTCCTTTACCTTAACCCAAAGTGTGGTAAAATGGTAAGGAGGCAGGCTAGCCATGGTTTAAATTCAAGCTCTCACAAATACGAGGCATGCTACTTAATTTCGCTGTAATGCATGTAACACAAGGATGAGACCACCCAGCAGAGGATGCTGCCATAAGTGTTTAGTCTGGAAACCAGTGGATACTAGGCATTCAGCAAGGGTGGAGCTACTAGAAGCTACTAGTTAGTTCATTAACCTTAATGAACACATTCACATACAACAGCTGTAAACAAACAACAGTCCTTCTCACTACAACACTAGTACAATCCTTTGACAACTGTGTTGATGAGAAATCCTTCATTTCAAATCCCACTGTGGCTCCTACTTTTGAGTCATCTAGACTCCACTGATGCTACTGAGTGCTCTTCTTACTCTCATCCATACCTCCACACCATCTGCACTGGGATGTTTTCTTCCCTGTAGAAGCCCCTCGCCATTATATTTAGAAAGTGCCAATTCTTTATCTGCAATGGCCGCAAAGTTTCCCCTATGTTCTGGGTGTTTAGTGAGAGTTCTGCTAAAGGACACTTACATCTTCCATGTGTCCCGTGAAATCTAAACTGGTACTTGTTACTCTGGGGCCATATTTTCTCAGAATTTGTAGAGCACTGAAGATCTGCACTGGGTCTGAATTCTGCTGCATTTTGGATTCTGTATTTGGTCCCGAGTTCTTCCTCCATATGAAAAGTGTAACATGCAGGTTGGGTGTGAAATAAAAATCTCATCCACCATGCGCAGGAATCAGGAGGCAATGGCCCCTTCAAGGCAGCTCCCATATCTGGTTTTTCAGAACTTTACTCTTTGGCCAATTCACACACACACAAGTACATGATGTTAAAAAAAAAAGCTCAGCATTTTAAAGTAAAAAAGAAAAAAGTTGATCTTAAAATTATATTATCAAGTTAAAAAGTTTTGAAGCTTTTTGCAGAAACAACAGATGAAAGAGCTGAATGTAAATACATCAGGGGAATCTATGAATTACCTTGAGTCCTTTAGGCTTTTCATACTATGGCACACAAGAAGATGACTCTTTTAATTAGGTACAAATTAGGGGTGTCATTTGATCATTCATTGGTTACTTGACTACCCATGGCTTTGGAAAGCAAATATATCTTCTTGTAAAATAAAAGATATTGAAAATAACAGTGAAATGTGCCTGATCCCATGCAGTGAAGAAAACTATGCCCCAGTCCTGGCAGAAGCTGTGTGGACAAGTCCCTTCCTGTGAATATCCTAGGACAGAAGAATACCCTTTCTGAGGAAAAAACATATATGTGTCTATATGAACACACGTAAGTGCACAAGGGAAAAAAATGGTTAAATGCATCTGAATCAGGGAATGAAATAACTTCACAGTAATAGCCCTTCAAACACATGGCAGAAAAACCACCAATTTATTCTTATTACATGAAATGTGGAAACTACCGACTACGTCTAATCAATGTCAAAAGGAAAGAAAAGAAAAGCAGTTGCTCCCCACTTAAGGAATGGCACAGAGATATTTATTTCATCTTTTCTTCAGAAACCCCAACCAGTAGGCAAATCAAGCTTGCATGTTCCCCTTCTTTAATTGATCACAGTGCTTTCCCCTGCCTGCCTGAACTTAGGTGAGTTATTTAGTCATATCTAAAAAACAGACATATCTAAAGATCCGACTTGAACCACCTCTCCCAAAGGTTACTATAGGAATTACTCCAGAAGAGTCAACAGAGGTATGTCTTGGCAAACTTAAGGCACATTAAGTATTCTTAACACAACAAAAATGATAATAATAAAAGACAATCTTTAGTTAGAAAGCACAGAGAACAATTATTGAAACTTTTCTTTAAAGTATTTCTAGTGAGTCTTCACAAAATGTGTGACTCTTTCACTAGGGAAGGGACCATATTGGTCTTATCTACATTTGGATGACTAGGGCTTAGCAAAGGGCCTGATATAGAGCAGGATTTGATAGAATGGTTCCTAACTGAAGGAATGAATTGATTAAATGTCATGACCTTGGAAATAGAAAAAAATTACTCATAATGTCTAATTCAACTATTCTTAACATTTTTGTATCATTTCTTCTAGCTTCTATTACTATAGGGCCCTTATGAAAAAAAAATATAGAATATGATAACAATAATAATACTTACTGAACACACATTATCCACTAGAGTAAATCAACAGCTGACAGCATTATCTCATTTTATAAACATGTGTTTAATAAACTGCACATGTTAGAGCCTTCTTTTATCCTCAAAAAAATGGAATTGATGTATGGATTTAAGGTATCATTGATGCCCCAAATCTCATCTTTGCTCAATATTCAAGGTCAGAGCCATGTGCAGGAGAGATCCGCTGCATCCAATTCAAAAGTGTAATAAGGAAAACATTAACTTAGCAGCTTAAAATCAATTAAAATTTCATACCTTCATTTTTTCCTACTTACTACTTGAAAAATACCTGCAACTGAATATAGTAATAGTATATAAAACATTACAAATGTTTTGTTTTCTTCCTTTCTTTTTAAAACAGATTATGTAATAGGTGAACATTATCATTTTACTTCATCTTAGAAAAGAAGTGGGACACAGAAAGGTCAAGGTATCTTGCCAAGATATCCAGCAGGCTGATGGGAGATTTATTCCCAGAATCCATCTCTCCTTAATTTCTAAACTACTGCTTTTGTTGAATGACCTCTCAAAAAAGTTAACAACAATCATAATAAAAATGAGCACTGAAAAAGCCAATGTTCATCCATGTTGTAAAGTTGCAGTGAAGATAATGTTGTTGAGATTTCCAAATATCAATTGGTCCCCAAATGTTGAACTGACAAAGGAAAGCAAACAGTACTTCACAAATGTATGTGTCAACTTTTTAAATCAAAATGAGTTGGGAAACGCTCATGTTACTCCACACGTGTGCAGAAGCACTTGAAAGACGTGGAGGTGGCTCTGGTAGAGAAGGCAGAGCAACATGGAGACAGAGAAACATGAACCCCAGTTACCCTTGGGGAAAAGTGAGGACACTTCCCACCCAGGTTTGTTAGACCAATTATGATCAGCTCTATTACGTTTTAATCAATCAACATTAAATAAGCATATTCTCCATTTGCAAGGAACTGCATTCAGCATTATGGGATGTATATAGAGAAGTAGAAAACATTTTCCTGTCTTCTAGACTCTTAGAAGTTACTAATGTGCACTTCTTTACCAACTAAAATAAAATGAGGAACCAGACAAAATGAGGAAATGCTATAGACAGTCACAGTTATAGAAGTTTAGAGTTCTTGTACACTCTTTAAGATATTCAAGATTCAATACTCAAGAGGAGAGTGCTGGGAAACAGACTTCATGTGTTCTGTATGAAAATGTGGAGGCCCATGTGACTCCAGCACAGTGTCTGCATTAAAGAATAAGTGAGCGGAGCTTTGGAAAGGAGAGGAAGGTGGGGCCAGATTACAGAGTTTTGCTTTCCAGGCTAGGTCTCGACTTAATTTGAAAGGAAATTGTGAGATATGTTTTGAACCAAGGATGAACAGAATCAAAGTTATGTTTTAGGTTGATTTCAAGTAAAACAATGCAAAACATCTTAGGTGCAGGAAGAAAACTGGAAGCAGAGAAAAATGTGCAGACCAGTCCCTCGGGATATCAAAAAATGACTGAACAAGATATGGAAAGAAAGAAAAAAGCCAAGAACTGTTGAGACTTCATGACTGATCATATATCAAGCAAAGAAACAAAAGAAGTCCAAACACTAACATCTCAAGCCGAGATGAGCAAGAGAGAAACAGTGCCACGGACAGACTAAGTAGCCCTGGAAGGAATGTCCTGGGAAGGAAATAATTTGGTCTAGGATATATGGAGTTCTAGGAACAGCAGGGCATCTATTCAGAAACATGCATTGTCCATGGGACATATTTATCTACGGCCTTGTAAGTGGAAACCAGAAGGGCCTTCAAGCCCTGAGGTGAGAATTAAGAGCATCTATTACAACAGGTGAGATTTCCAGGAAAAGCAAAAAGACTAGCAAAGGACTGAGAGATTATGCTTGTATTATTCCCTTACTGGAGAACAAAAAAGAGAAGACAAAGTGAAGTGGTTAGAAAAGTAGAGAGAAAACTTGACAGTATACAATGTCACAATTGAAAGGGAAAATTTTGAGATAAGTACTGAAGATAAATACACAGACCAGAAAGAAACTGGTGATCTTGCAAATAGCAGTTTTGCAGAACAATGGTAGAAGTCGTTGAGGACTGAGGACAAAGTAGATGGAGAGAAATGGAGGCTATGTGTGGAAATCACAATCTATTCAGAAAATTCCAGTATGGTACTGAGAACAGCATGCATGCGTGTGTCTCTCAGGAGGTATCTTCTGTGGGGAGATACATGACACTGGATGTTGGAATAGGACCTCACCTGTGTCATCAACCTGGCAGTGCTCAGATAACCAAGTGAGCGACAGGGAGAGGGTGCCCTCTCCCTGTCCCCCAATCCCTAAACAGAATTTAGGAAGAGAACCATCCTAGAATGCTCGTCCACATCTCTTAAACTGCTTGGTGAGAGTAAAGATACAAAAAGGATCTTTTCAGAGTTAGAATGTAGTAGCATTTCCCTCTTCTTCCCCATGAAACACCTGAAATGGGACCTAGAAATGGTCATTGTGGGCTGGGAGAATGGCTCACCATCTCCTATGAAGGCAGACCCAGGGTGACCCAAGCTCCCAGACTCATTGGGGAAGGGAGGTATGGGTGCTACCTCCAGACCAGATATGAGCCAGGCAGGAGAGCAAGCAGGCTTTGGTCCCATCCACATAGGCCTCCTGATTGAAGTTTGCCCAAAGTTTGGGAAGAAATCACCTCCAGGCAGAAAGAAGAGTGTGTTCCGTGTCAGTGGAACAGAGGGAGAGGAAGCCTATGAAAGTACCATCAGGGAAGGAGATGAGCTTTAATATAGGCCAAGATGAGAGAGAGCAAAGCAAAGAGCCAGGCCACACCTGCCTTACCTACCCCCTCACCTACACCTCACCCTGTCAGGAAGTTCAGTGGCAGCTGCCAAAGGGAGCTGCTGAGCAATAAGGACAGCCACCACTTTCCTGGGACCGAGGCATCCAACCTGAACCACACTTGCCCTGAGCGAAGTCCGGGACTGAGTTACTGTACTTGTTTTGAAGTATGTTGCACATATGCTTTCTGAAATAAGTCTGTTTTCAATGCAACCAGAATTTTGTCACCTAAGAGTGATCAAACATCACGGCATCCAGTACCATCTGGATCTCCACCCAGAGGAGGAGGAGATCACCCCCACTAAATTTGGAAAGGGATGAGTAGGCAAAGTAGAGATGAGTTTTAATCATGAGTTTTTACATGTGGCGGATGTTCATATTACATTCTCTCCCAGGGAGCCACGATGCATGTTAACATATTACAAGCCCTAAAAAGTCCTACAACAAAGAAGTGTGTTTACTTTGTTGATCTTAGTATCTTCCAAATTCATTTATCCAAGGAATATGTTTTTTCAGAGAACTCTGATTAATGTCCTCATAATCTAATATGTCACTGAACACATTTTGAGAAACATTGTTTGGGACATGTAGTGTATTACTACATCTCTATCTCCAAAATGTATTTTGGAATATTTAATTATTTAATGGTTCATTCTGAAGGATGAGCTATACAATGCTATTCCTTTACTTACAAATGTTATAACAAAATGATAATTATACTACTTTACCCTGAAATTCTTTGTGTATCTAATCTCATCAAGAAACTAAACATCCTAAGTAAGAGAATGTTCAAGATAACTAGAACTTACTCCTATACGTGTTAATATTTTTAAATGCCAACCATTAAAAAATAAAACCTCTGAAAATAGTTCAGTGCTTTCATATACTTGGGGTAGTCATTATAAATATGAATGTTGTATACAGTCATTATTTGTTGGTGTAGTATCTGTGCCCCATGACTGTGGAGGTAAAATAACGGTAAAAGGCTCCCTCAGGCTGCTGACTTTTGAAGACTTGAGTATCTGTCATAAATTTTCTTTTGCCTCCTCTCTTGCAATCAATCGGTCAGCTGTTACTTGCAGTCAGTAGGTTCTGAATGGGACTGTTGGCATTTATGGCCCTCTAAGAGCCTGGCCTTTGTGAAAGCTTTGTTGGTTACCCAAGAACCTTTTCTGTTGGCTTGTTGGTTTTTGCTTTTACTCACTTCAAGATTCAATCTTTTTAAAATGTTGGGATATAGAATCTCATGATGAAACTCCTTCTTTAGCCCTCAGGCTACTGCATACAAGACACAGTTCATGCACTGTGTAAAGGACTGAGGCCAGGAAGTGAGTGAGACGAATATCTACCAGGGGGCCAGCCATGGAGTTCTGAGCTTGTGGGACTTCTTTTTTCCGGATTGAGCCCTGCACTCACAGGACTACACTCGCAAAGGGGTATTTTGTCCAATTCACCCAGAGGCAGTCCACAGACTGGAGGCAGGCACACAGAGTGGATTGGGGAAAAAACCCCAGAAGTGCTGGGGTTTCAGTCCATATTAGCTGCCACTCCCTTTACATGAGTGTTTTTAGACTTGTCTTCCAAATTCCCCCAAATGAGGTTGCCAAAATTTCCTTCTGCCAAACCTCATTTAATCCTCAAACAATATCCCCTTTATTGGCAGAAGTACACCATTATCTAAGCACTGCTGATAAACTACAGCTGAAATATACCCATCCACAAAACTCATTTTCCTTGTTCTTCTGTACCAGCCTACGCAGGTTATGACCAACAAATGGATAAAATTAAGTCAACATAATGCTAGACTGGCCCAGTCACAACTTCATACTGATCCAGACACCTGAATATCTACGAGGCTAATCTAATCTGCCTGGACCATGTTAAAAAAGAAGGGAGCTGGCATTATGCACAGTTGCAACCAAATAGAAAAGATGAAGCACTTGCCAAATGCAGGTCGCATTGAGGCACTGAAGCAGGACAGATCCTAAGGGTTGACATGCACTTCTATGGAGGATCCACCGAGGTGAGGTCTAGCTCTGCTATAGTAGGAAATTCTCTGGTTTCAGAAGGAAAAGAAACCAGTGATTAGGTTCTCATTCTGCCACTCAACTACTGTATAACTTTGCTGAATTTTAGTTCCCTCCTCAATAAATTGGGGATGATAGTGATACCTGTTTCCTAAGGTGAAGATTACTTGAAATACCACAGGTGAAAGCTTTGTAAACTGTATAATAAATACAGTAAGACTCTTAAGCCTGGAACCTTGGTAATTAGAAGTAACCTGGACCAGGGGTGCCTAGGTGGCTCAGTCAGTTAAGTATCTGACTTTGGCTCAGGTCATGATCTTACAGTTTATGAGTTTGAGCTCTACTTGGGCTCTTGTGCTGAGAGCTCAGAGCCTGGAGCCTGCTTCAGATTCTGTGTCTCCCTCTCTCTCTGCCCCTCCCCGACTCATACTTGCTCACTCTCTCTTTCTCAAAAATAAATAATCATTAAAAATTTTTCTGAAAAAAGAAGTAACCTGGACTAGAAGGGCTTCCATTCATTGTGACAGATCTCTATCCCCACAGGTAAATATGATGCAGATTCTTTTCTCCCACCTCATGTTTTGACATAATGAAGGTCAGGCAAGGGTAGATGAAACACAGCAAGTGTTGATACCACCTGAGAGCAAGAAAGATTTCTACCCCCAGCAATAGAGGCCAAGGGTGATCATGTTGGTGATGGTGAATTTCTCCATTATTTGGAAAAAAATATTATTATGTTAATGGCCCCCAAATAACCCAAAAACTTTCAAAAATATATTATGACTTTATAAAGCTAATCCAATTAATACTGTTGTTAGTTAATCTGATAGTGAGTGCCCATGGCACAAACCCAGAATCCAAGGTATGTGAAAGGGTCTCGAAATTGCTCCAAATTCAGGAGAAAGGCAAAGTCATTTGGGGGGGGGGGGATCTGCCGGGGTTCTGAATCAGTTCTGAGGTAACTGGAACATCAGTCACAGGTAGTCTCAGGGACTGAACAAGGATCCTAAAACTCCTCAGCACTGGGTTTACAGGAGATTCCAGGGGAGTGTGGGAACCCCAAATAACAAATCACTCCCCAAACTCCAAACCCCAGAAGCAGTTTTCTATCTTATTAAGATTCCTAAAAAGCAGTGATGGCCACAACTCTCCAGAAGATCTCTATCTGAGCCAAGAGAGACCCAACATCTTTTCAGAGCTGTTGATACCACTCAGGGCTTCTCAAGAGCAGCACTATTGATATCCGGGGCCAGATAATTCTCTCTGGTGGGGGGCTCTCCTGTGCACAGTAGGATGTTTAGCAGCATCTCTGGCCTCTAACTACTAGATGCCTGTAGCAGCATCCTCCAATTATGAGAACTAAAAATGTCTCCAGACATTGCCATATGTCTCCAAAGGAGCATAATGACTCCAGTTGAGAACCATCAGTGTAGCTGAAGTCCTAGAGAAAACACAGTAAAGAGTCCATGCCACTGACCAACCTGCTGTATTTTGTAATTCATTGTTAATAGGCCATTTCAGGAAATGGCTGGGTGACACCTCTAAATCACTGATCATCTGAGATAGTTCCATTTAAATTGACCAAAATAGCTCTAGCTTTGGAACAAGAGTTCAAATTCTAACCCCTTTTATTCTGGCCATTGTTCTCTGTGCTCTGTTTCCATCAATTAGAACAGAATCATTTTGTTCTTGTCAATCAGAAATACAGTGTAGGCCACCCAGAATTTCCCTCTTTCAGTGCTGCCTTACTGAAACAGCAAATGATTGTCCTATAATCTGCAACTCTTTTAGCCATTTATTCTGATTAAGTTTGAGCAAAATTTTAACTTGAAATGGACTGAATGAAAAACCAAGACCAAGAGCAAATACAAATGTTCAGCCATCTTGCATTAATAAATACAATGATAGGAAAACTCTACTGAGCTATTTTCAGGCAATTAAATACATACATGCACACACACACACACACACACACACACACAGACAAACACACACACACAACAGAGACAAAAGAAATAAAGCAGAGTCAACAAAGAATCAATCCTTTTAAGGAAGTAAATTAGAATTATAAAACAGAAAGGAAAACAGACTACTGTGTACAGTCAGTTGTCTTACTAACCCGCAGGTAAGGACATCATCAGAAAGATGCTCTGATGGGAGCTGATTTACCGTTGCCTGTAAATGAGGCAAGATTACAAAGTAATGTAATTTCCTAGATAAGTTGTAAGCAATTATCTCATCAAGGAATTCTGTTCCTGGACGGCAATTAGATGAAGAAATACAGCCTTTTCTCTGTCTCAAAACTTCTACTGGGAGCCCAAAGGCTACCACCTGATACACCGTGTGTCTACTTAGGTTAAAACCAGATGACTGCAGAGAGAAAAAACACCACCCACCATCACCCAATCTCTAAAGGGCTTATCTTGTGACTCAGCATGTTCATCTGGGATGGTAACTCTTGGTCCATCAATGCATACCTCCTCTAAATTTTCCCACATCAGGACACCTTTACGAAGCATATTTGTTGTGCGACACATTCTGGCAGAGTAGGTAGGTTTTAGAAAAAAAAAATGGAATTTGACAATGAAAAGAAAATATATACATTGATTAGAAAAGTATCCAAGACCAATTGTTCTGCCACCTGAGATGAAAACTCAGGTTGGGCATGGCATTCACTCAAACTCCAAGTTATTACTGAGTGGTATTTTGATTTGAGAACATCACAGGATGGTACAAGTTGATGGAAGAGAGGTAGAAATGAAAAGACTGAGAACCTAGTCACACACATCCAAGGGGTCTTTAAAGAGTAACTGAAGTAGAAGCCAAAACAGAGGTGCAACTCATCACATTTTATTGGAATGGTATCCAAACTTCTCTTGGGAACCACTGTACTGGACGCTCTAAAGAGTTATCACATCTCCTGGAATTTCCCACGTCTTAAGCAGAACTTATGGCCTCCCCATGATCTGGTATAAATGACTATATAAATTACTAGCAATTGCTCATACTAGAGCATAAGAGAAGCTTAATAAATGGGTGGTACTGTTTGATTTAAAATAAAGAGCTGACACTGATAATAGAATAATATTAGTTGTTATAGAATATAGTTTGACTTTAAGTTATGTTCATGCAGTATCAAGGTTTTAAATTAAATTTAGGTAGTTTGAAATAAAATAGAACATGAACTGAAAATTTCTTGGAAAGATAAATGGATTTTTTCCCAGTGAAATAACATTTATTTGCCTTCATTTTTTAAATGGAATTAATACATTTCTATCTAAATTTAATGGTTTGTTTTGAACTTGTTTTCTGGTATATAAAAAAAGAAAGACTGGCTTGCATACTAATTGGCATAATAAAGACAGTAAGATTATTGTACAATTAAGCATTGGCTGGCTTAAAATTGACATTTTTTTCAAGACAATAGCATCAGACTAAACGATGGTGGATATATGCAGTTTAATCACTACCAAAAAAAAAAAATACCCATCAACAGATAGAAACTGAGTCTTCAGAATAAAACCATTTTTCTAGAAGTAGATTCTTTCAATAGTTACTAGAAGTAGATTCTTTTAATAGTTTACTTACTGATGAGTAAGTAAACATTGCCTGTTTTTTTTTCTTTTTTCCTTTTCTTAGGCATGTGCATTTTGAATCAATAGAGTCCCCAAGTACCTATCTCAGGCTGAATGAGTACTCTTTCCATCTGTACTTCCATTTCTCATAACTGCTTCCTCTAGGCCACAAGGAAAGGGTAGAGCTTGCTGCAAGAAATACAGGATTTTGCTAACACCACCAGTCTGCAGTGTTTCTAGAGGGACCCCTTTCATCTTCCCATTTCTTTTCTTCCTCCCTGTTCTTCAAGGGGAGTTAACTGATGTCTCCCCACTCCTGTTCCAATCCCTCAGCCAGTTATCCTTATAACTAAGAGCACAGACACAACTTCAGCCCACATACAGATCAGGGGTGGTAATACATTACTTCTGTACCCTCCCCAGAGGTAGAGCCAGAAAGCAGGGAAGCCATGAACCCTGCTTGCTTTTCACACCCCACCATCTATCTACCACCCCACCTCATACCCCACCCCTGTTTGCCCAGTGTGCTGCTTCCTTTAATGATGCTCTCAGCTCATTCCATATTACTCCTTTGTACGATGGCACCCTTACCCTAAACACTGGTCTGCTTGCCTAGGATGCTAAAAGCTTGCCTACTGCTTGCCAAACCCTTACTTTAGTGGACACATCTCCAGCCGCCTTGTACCTTCCTTCAGTCTAGGGAGTGGGAGATATGGAAGGAATATGGCAGCATATGGCAGTAGATTGATGACTCCAGCAAGCCCTGAGCCTGAACCCCTAGAGTGACGGCTGTCTCAATGAATTATTTATTCCACCTATTTTATGCTGTGGATAATGTCAGAGGGACTACACATGAACTTGTGAGAGATGTGCTCTTGGTTTCATTAACTGAATAGAGAATATGAAAGATAACAGAAAATTTCAGGATCCATTAAGTAGGTTCAGGACAAATCCCGCTGAAGTAAAACTAATAAGGAAACTAAATATAGAATGTTAGCACTGAGAGTTCATCTACTGTGATCAATGGATGGGCTTCAGGGGCTCTCTGTGAACCCTGCAACTGTATTCAGGTATAATTTTACCTGTAGATGCACTTTTTATGGAAATAATTTTAATATTTAAAATTTTAGTATTCTCAGAAGACAACATGATCTGAAAAAGTTGGAAGTCATTCTCTTCATTCATCTATCTTCTCATTTTATAAATGTTGCCTCCAATGCACAAAGAAATTGTCCCAAAATGAAAATATAATTATCCCACTCCCTATTGAAAAGATTTCAGTAGGTCCCTACACTCTCCAGATAAAATCCAAAGCATGACACACTTGGCCTGTGTGGGGATCTGGCCTCAGACGCCCCTCCACATTCACACCAACCATTCACCAACATGCCTGCCTTTTGCAGACAGACTGAATATTCACAGTTCAACCTCTTTGTGAGCAGCTGCCCCCTTCTCCTACATGACTTCAACGGGGTCCCTGTAGGCTCACCAAGCATCCTTTCCTTTGTAAAACCTTCCTATGGCCTCAAAGCTCCAGTGTCCATTAGGTAACTGTCTCCTTGTTTTCAGCCTGTGAATACCTCTCTCATAGCACGTATCTTATCCCACTATTAACATGTATTTTCTTAACTCTGGATTTATCACTCCTGTGGAAGCCCTCATCCCCACCCAGCTCTTTGAAGGTAGAAGTTTTGTGCTTTCACGTTCCCCAGACCTAACACAGCTCCTGGAACCTTCTAGGTCTTCACAAATTTTTATTAAACAAATAAACAAACAAATGAATAAAAATTGAATGATAGGATATTAAAGATAGAGCACTGAATATTTTATACAGTCCAAATATTGTATCTTACAAATAAACCAGTTCACCCAAGATGCAATGTAGCTAGACAGAGCCAGAACAAGGAACCTACTTCTGAGTCCAGTGATATTCCTCTTTGGTGTCCTGGTTCTTTATGCCTTTATTCTGAAGAAAACATCAGGAGCATTTTTTCTGCATCTTTTAAAAACATAAAATGTAACTGCTGCCTCTGCAGACCTCACCAGACGTTGACAGCTCTTTCTCACCTTATCACCTTCTCTACAAGGCTTACTCCCTGCCTGACCCCTTTTCATGGGATCTCTAATTTGAAAATTGGTTAAGAGCGAGCACATCAGTAGAAAAGCCCTTGATCTTCAGTGGAGAGAGAAAGAGAGGGAAAAGGAGGAGGAGGAGGAAAGGAAGGGGAAGCAGAGGAAGGAGAAGCAGAGGAAGAAGACAGGAGAAGAAGAAAAAGAAGAAGAAGAAGAAGAAGAAGAAGAAGAAGAAGAAGAAAGGAAGGAAAAAGGAAGAAGGAGGAGGAGGAGAAGGGGAGGGGGGAAAGGAAGAAGAAGAGGCAGAGGAAGAAGCAGCAGAGGAGGAGGAAGAAGAAGAAGAAGCAGAGGAGGAGGAGGAGGAGAAGGAGTTGGGGGAGCAGGAGAAGGGGAAGGAAAGGGAAGGGAGGAAAGGGAGGAAGAAGAAGGAGGAGGAGGAGAGAAGAAAAAGGGAAGAGGAGAGGAAACAAAAGAAGAAAGGAAAGAAGAGGAGAGAATAATTTTAGGCAAATTTTCTTAAGATACCAGTTGAAGCCTAATTACCTTTTATATGGAAATTTATAGGCAAATCCTCAGTTATTTATATCTCAAGTCAAAAACAAATCTCAAGTTATCTCAAGTACAAAGTAAGTTGGGTCACCATTGATCATGGTAATCCAACCATACTTTCTGAAGAACAGTGTTTCAGTATCAAATGAAGATTGAGCAAGTGTAGAGCAAAGCGATACCCTACAGACACCGTGATGGCCATATGCCAGTGTGCTGGGCTGTCCTGGGCTACTCTGCACTGAGCTTTAATGGCAGTTCCAAGGGGAGTATCACCAATCCTGCTATGTTTTCATTCCCTCTGCAAACCTTCAGTTGCTTCTCTTCTCCAATTCACTACAACATACAAATCGGACAAGTAAAGATCGAAATGCATCTTCTCTCTCTGTCATGTTAGTCTGACTATGGTTCATTGCACTACAAGATGCCAAGAAGTAGAATGGACACCAGCATCGAGAGGAATATAACTGGCCAGATTTGAAGACATTCATGAGTGCACTGAATCTTAGTCAGAATTTAGAGTGTCCCCAAGGCAGCCTGTCCTTTCTCAACCCCCGTGTGGTTTGATGCACAGATCCCTCTGCCTCCAGTGCTCTTTGCTGCCCCATGTCCCTTCTCTGAATAACACTGATTTGACCTCATGTCTCCACAGAGAAGTTACTTCCCCAGGAAGGCTCTTCTAACTCCTCAGGAGAGCAGGAGACCCCCACCCCCACCCCAAGCTGGGTGCTTCCATAATGCCGCCTATAGCACTTGCCCCTTCCCAAGCTTCCCTCCCAATACATTGTCAGCTACTCAGGAGCAGAGACTATGTTCACAGGAGACATTCAGAAACATCTGAAAAGTAGATCATTTAAACTGTTTGACCAATAAAATTCACGCAATTTTATTCTGGATGAGTATCTAGGTAAATGGCATCCCCTCTCAGGAAAAGGGCAGAGATATCCTAGTAATATCAGTCAGGACTATCTTACAAGTGGACACAACTAAGCACCAAAATCAAAGCAAACATTCTTCAAGAGGCCAATTAGAAGATTTTGAGAAGTATTTAAGGAGCTTTACCTTTAGCTTCTTTGCTGGTTTAACAAGTTTTAATTCAGCTGACTGCAGGTTGTAGAGAAAAATCCTTGAGATATTTAAACTCATAGCAGTGCTCCCAGTTATAAAGAAATAGGAAAAAAAATGAAAGTAAATGAAAACCGATATGAATGTAGCATCTTTAAAGAATAATAAATTAGCTGGGAACAGCGTCCAAATAGCAGTTCCCAAGATGTCACTATGTAATTATAGCTCATCAGCGTATGTCTTGCATATTCCAAAATAACCCGTTACACTACCCTCTTTTCTCCCCAATTGGGGAAGGGAAGGTGACAGCAGGCCTCAAAAATAATAACTAAATGGTTTCTTACTAACAAGGGAGGCTATCAACTTTGAATGTCCAATATTTTCTATAAATACATCACACACAAAGAAATCTGAAAGCATATTCCTAGAATTCAAATTACGCTTCGATGATTTTCAAGGATTTTCATAATGCTTTAGAGACAAAATGATTTTTCCTGTTGAATTTCAAATGAAGGAAGAGGTTATTACCCTAAAAATAGAGGGTAACTAACAGGAGTTGGGGATACGGAGGAGTCTTTCTGCCTGTCACCTCTTTGATGTGATTATCCAAAGTGATTCTCACATTATCCAAAATGAATGGCTTCATTAGCAAGCAATACCAGGAACCATAGAGAGTTGATGTCCACTTCAGTTCCCTGGTGTTTGACAGCCTGATTATCCCTAGAAGCAGTGGGCTCATGAGTTCACTCAGTAGCAGCTGTGGTGGAGCCCTTGGTAAATTCCAGTGGACAAACAGAGCAAAATGTTATAAAGCAGATGCTGATCTTCAGTATCAGATAGTTGGGAAACACTGCTCATCATGGATAGTACAAGGAATATTGCACTGTTTTTAGTATTTTAAATGCTTAGGAAAAAACATTTTAAGGTTTTTACATTTAAAAAGTGAAAATTGTAAATGCTTAGGATGAAATATTTATGTTACACATGCTAAAACTTTTCAGAAGTAATCATTTACCAGCTAAAATGGAAACAAAAATCCAAAATCATTATTTTCTATTTATTATTGCTTGGATCTCTCTCTCTCTCAAATGATGAAACTCAAAAAAAAATCTTACTTTGTTCCAAAGACACCCAGATGGCCTAACAGACACATGAAAAAATGCTAAACATCATTCATCATCAGGGAAATACAAATCAAAACCATGATGAGGTACCACCTTACACATGTCAAAATGGCTAAAATTAACGACTCAGGCAACAACAGATGTTGGTGAGGATGCGGAGAAAGAGGATCTCTTTCGCACTGCTGGTGGGAATGCAAGCTGGTGCAGCCACTCTGGAAAACAGCATGGAGGCTCCTCAAAAAATTAAAAATAGAATTACCCGATGACCCAGCAATTGCACTACTAGGTATTTATCCAAAGGATACAGGTGTGCTGTTTCAAAGGGATACATGAACCCCAATGTTTATGGCAGCCCTACTGACAATAGCCAAAGTGTATAGAAAGGGCCCAAATGCCCATCTACTAATGAATGGATAAAGAAGATGTGATATATATATATATACACACACACACACACACACACACACACACACACACACACACACAATGGAGTATTACTCAGCGATCAAAAAGAATGAAATCTTGCCATTTGCAACAACATGGATAGAACTGGAGGGTATTATGCTAAGCAAAACTAGTCAGAGAAAGACAAATATCATATGACTTCACTCATATGTGGAATTTAACATACAAAACAGATGAACATAAAGGCAGGGAGGCAAAAATAATATAAAAACAGACAGGGAGACAAATGAGAAGAGACTCTTAAATACAGAGAACAAACTGGGGGTTGCTGGAGGGGTTTTGGGTGGAGGGATGGGCTAAAGGGGTGAGGGGCATTAAGAAGGGCACTTGTTGGAATGATCTCTGGGTGTTATATGTAAGTGGTGAATCATTAAATTCTATTCCCGAAATCATTATTACACTATATGTTAACTAATTTGGATGTAAATGTAAAAAAATTAATAAATTTAAAAAGAAAGAAAGTGAAAGAGAGAGGGAAGGGAGGGAGGGAGGGAGGGAGGGAGGGAGGGAGGGAGGGAGGAAGGGAGGGAGGAAGGAAGGAAGGAAGGAAGGAAGGAAGGAAGGAAGGAAGGAAGGAAAAGGCAGGACTATGATACTGGGGCAGAGATGTAAACTGGAGCCGTCCCAGGCAGACCAAGACAAACGGTCACCCTTTCTACAAGGGATTAAAAATAAAAATAAAATTTAAAAAAGTCTTACTTTGTATCCCATGTTCCTTCTGTCCCTGTAAGGAGCTATATAAAAGGAAATGGTGCCATGATCCCTATCTCTGAGAACCTTCCAGTCTTATTGTTTCTGCATGGGCAATTGTTTTAGATAGTCTTCCTGAAACTCCCAACAGGAGTGATTACTTGCGACGGATTTTTTTATGCAAATGTAGCACTAAGAAAGCTCCATGTGCTCTTTTATTAAATGTAATAATGACCCAATATAGCCAAGTATAGCTAAAAATTTAGCATCTACCATATGTTAGGCACTGGGTACTCAGAAATAACACATTTTCATTGGTATTGGGACTTTTTAAAAACCCTTGATGGCTCATTTTTCCCTATATTGTATTGATGTTTTCATTCCATACAATCTTAGGAATCAGTGATTTATTTTTTAACAGGAGATTTGATAGATACTCCTGTGAGATTGGGTGGGGTAGAGTTATCTTCATTTTAAAGATGGAGAGATGGAGCATGAGCAGTGAGGGATTACATGGTATTATGATTTGATGTGCATAACTAAGATTCAGTCCCAAGCGCTTCTGTAATACCATATTCTCTTCCTCACTCTTCAAAAATCATGAGGTACTCACAATAGCAATAATATTCTTGTGCATGAAGATTAGAGAGAGATTATAAGATTAATGAATGTCAATATTCTCATTTTATGCCAATTTTTATTCAAACATACAACTAACAGCTTTTTTTTACTTTATCAGTATTGATAATTTAAACTCAGTGTATTTTCATGGACTCTGAAATGATATTCTATTTTTAGACAACAAATATTAGTAGAGATAAAAATATTCCTAGTACAGTGCTTCAGAACATAATATTGCCTTGAATTCATGAATTATCACTAAAACTCCGAGTTTTTTAAAAAGTAGCCTAGAGGGCAAATCACAATTAACACTCCCACAGAGTGAAATAATTTACTCCCTGGTATATGTCTCTGTTTAAAGTCATTGCAGAATGTTCAAACTAAAAGACTGGAAAAGAAAAGTTTACTGTCATTTAAGAGCTGAACCAATAGGAAGCTTTAGCTCAGGTTTTCCAAATTTGGCTGCATGTCAGAAATGCTTGGCATGTGAGGAAGAGGGCTAATAAAAACATATCCACAGGCTACACATCCAGAGATTTTTTCATCAGATCTGAGGTGGTCCTGGCCATCTGGATTTTTAGAGCTCCCTACGTCCTTCTTAGGTACAGCCGGTCTGGGGAACCAGCTTTTGGTAGACTGAGATCAGAAGAGTTCGAGTCATAGCTTTGCCATTTACCAGTTCTGAAACATTGGGACAGGCAACTTAAGACTGTCTAACCTTCATGATACTCATCTATAAAATGAAGGAAAAAATACTATCCTTGCAAAGGTCTTACTAGGATTACATAGGATAATGTAATGTTGGCCACTGATACCAACCTAAAATTGATGCTCAAAAGAGGTTTATGTCTTTTCCTCTTTTTCCTTAAAATTGGCATCTACTATTGACATTGAGGCATACTTCCTGTTCTATAACCTGTGAAGTAATATTATAGAGACCCCCATTTAAAGCATGGAACTCGACCAAAAACAAATGCTCTGCCCGTTTCCGTGGGTTGAGTTATACGGCCACCAGGCCATATGTGTTTGCTGTAGGCAAATTCCAGACACTATAAAAATACTTACACAAACTAAAATCCAAGGGCCTCTCACATGGCCCAGTATCATTCAGCGTTCCAGCAGAACACAATACACCTAAACTGGGTAACTTGAGACAAGGGGGTTTATAAAAGAACCGTTTACAAGAGTCTGGGCAAAGTACACAGAAACCACAAGGGACAGTGACAGTACCCTGGAACTAAAGATGGGGGTCAAAGGGCTACAACCACACCTAAGCCAAAGGGGTGAGGCAGGGCATGGTTGTTCAGACCTGGAGTCACAGTTGCCCCACAGGAACCTGGATCAAGGGACACGGCTGGCCCACAGTGACCCTTCAGGATGACAGCATGAGGCATAGGTCCCTGACCTCACTCTTCTCCCTCCTGCTAGCTGCTTGGTAATGCTCCCCAAAGGTCAGAGGTCAGGACCAGCCTCCCAGGAATGGGGTGAAGAAGAGTTAAGAGTGGACTTGAGCAGAAAAGGGAATTCATCCCACGTAAATCCTAAGTCGTTCATTCAGTATCACAACGAAACACGTTCTCTCACCCCAAGTAATTAAAAATAGTTCTAATATTTACTTGTAGCTTTTGAAAGCATTAAAAGAAATCCAATTCATAACCAAAAACACAAATTAAAATGCCTTTTCTCTCTTCCTCTGCCATTCACACCTTCCTCAAAATCTCCCTCCAGAATGCCGTCCTCACCGCCCTTTATGTGTGGATTACATTTTCCTGTAAGTAAAACTGGCTCCTTCTGGTACAAACTCCCCAACCCCACTTCGGTTCCCTCCATCCCCAGCTCTGCTTTGCAAATGTGCAGAAACAGAACTGGCAGGCTCATTATCTCTTTCAGCAAGCACAGAGGAAGGTGAGCTTAAAGGGAGGGGAACTGCAAGCAGGGACACGTTGGCATGTACTTTGTTTATCTCGGACTTAGAAAAAAATAGGAGCTCTTCTGTGGACAACACAGCAAAAAACAAATCTGGGAAGGTCCTCTCTGTGAGCCACTCCTGGCCATTCTTCCCAAGTAACTCGTGGTAATATAACTATCAACTATATCTGGTACTTGCACTGGAACCAGCACCATTCAATATTTTCACGGGTTTTATTCTCCTTGATTGTCACAAAATAGTCCTGTGAGGTAAGTAGGAGTTTTTATTCCCTTAAGACTGAGGAATGCTAAATTACTAGATAGAAGAATCACAGTGAAAAGTGTGAAAGGGAAAATGCTAGACAGAATTCAGTTAAAAAAAAGGGTTTAGGGTGCTTACCATGTTTTTGTTTGCTTTTTAGAGAGAGACAGAGCATGAGTTGGGGAGAGGGGCAGAAGGAAAGAGAAATTTTAACCAGGGTCCATGCTTAGCATGGAGCTCAATGCAGGGCTCGATCCCATGACACTCAATGGACTGAGCTACACCACCCAGGTACCTCAAAAAAGGTTTTATATATATATACATATACATATATATATATTTGTCTCTAAGAATTGAAAACTCTCATACATATATACATATATATGAAAACGCTTATTTTTATTTTGCTTTATTTTTATTTTGCTTTATTTTTATTTAAAACATATACATATATTGATTTAAAACATATATATAGTTTTAATTCAAATTATTTTGATTTATTAAATAATCAATCAAAATAATTTGAGTTAAAACACATATGCAATTTTTTTTAATATTGACTCATTTTTGAGAGAGAGAGAGAGAGAGAGAGCAAGTGGGGGAGAGGCAGAGAGAGAAGGAAACACAGAATCTGAAGCAGGATCGAGGCTATCAGCACAGAGCCCAATGTGGGGCTAGAACCCACACACCGTGAGGTCATGACCTGAGCCAAAGTCAGATGCTCAACCAACTGAGCCACCCCGGCACCCAACATATATAGTTTTCAATCAATATAAATTCTCATTTCACCTGTTTTAGAGCATACAAATGGAGATTTCTGGGAAATATAAGAACAAAAATATTTGTTTCCTTCCTGCATTGCCACTCACAAACATTAGCGGAAGTAATTTAAAAATAAAATAAAATTGCAATGACAACAATATCAGGAAGCTATGAGAACTCCGTTAGAAAGACTAAGAAGACTAGTGCAAAATACAATAGAACTGGAACAAAATGAGAGAACTCATGGGCAATTTATATTTCTCTAGATCTTGATCTTGACCAAACTGGACATCTAATTAGTGATCTTTTAATTAGAGTGAGAAAGACTGGGGTCAACTTCTGCTTCCCTGAACAGCACAGGAGGCTGGACTAAAGGTACACGTTGGCCATTTAGATTTTTCCCACTAAGACTCCTAATGCCAAGAAACTTCCCAAAAGGGAATTGGAAGGGCAGAAGGGAGAGGATCTTCCCCTCTGAAGGCATTGCCCAGGCACATCAGATGAATTATAAACACTAAATTACAAAATTTTTTAAAAATGTGATTTATATGTTCAATAACAACAAGCCTAATCTTTTGAGTGGGTGATCTGCTCACCCCAAAGAGAAAATATAGGACATAAAAGAGAGAAAGAGAGACAGAGAAAGAGACAGACAGAGGCAAAGATCAAAGTAAATTGCCCCCAATAAACAAAAGCAAATTTAAATCAAATGATACTCTTCAAGAATCTAAAGGGAATGTGGATTCTGGGCAAAGAATTTAAGAAAGATATGAAAGAGATAAAAGAAGATAAAAGGTAACAAAGATAAGAAGGGAAATGACCAATTTCAGGAAAGAAATGGAAAACAGCACAGGCAATTTTCATATGAAATCTATATTTGAAACAGCAAAGAGTAGAATATATACTATTGAAACCATTAAGAAACACAAAGGGCAATCTTCAAAAGCAAATTACATAAAACAAAAATAAAATAGTGAAGGTACAAATTCATTGTAGAGAAAATAATAGACAAGAAAAAACAAGTTTAAATGTGCAAAACTGATATTCCTGAAGAAAAATAATAGAACAGAAAAATTCAGAGATTTAGTGCGAAAAATCTTTCTTAAATAAAGGATAACTTAAAATTAAATAGTCATACTATATTTACAAAGAAATTATGCAGAAATACTAAGATTGAATATTCTGGTGAAATTTCTTGACCTCAAAGCAAAAGGTCAAATTTCTATTAAAAACTAATGGTTAGAATGATGTCCATAAGCCAGACAATTGATTTGGAACTTGACCACTCCTATTCTAGGAGCTTTGCAATGAAACAGTCTGAGATATTTTTCTATCCTCCAGCACCTAATATGTCCTTGGCACAGTGTAATGTAGGAAAAAAATTAGCATTTCAGACAAGTCTTAGATATTTCCACTTCAACTATCAATGACTAACTCAGTGGAGAAATACCTTCAAAATTCTAACAGAAAAAAATATATGACTCCCAAACTTTATACTCAGCCATGTCTTTGAGTCAAATATATAGATAAGAGAAATTAATTTTTAAGCATTCATGGGCATGAGTAATCAATTGGTGATTCTTTAAATTTATATAAATACTATGTGTGTGTGTGTGTATGTATATATATATATATATATATATATATATACACACATCCAAGTGATAAATCAAAATAATGTGTACTATATGAAGGATTAGTGCTAGATCAATATAAATTAAAAATTAGATCTAAATGCATATGGTAATTATGGTTATAGAACAGAATGTGAATGTTATAAACCTTGAAATGCAAAAATAATAATGTATAACACTTAGGAAGTAAAGGAAAATGTAAACATAGCAATTCTCTCATTTTTCAAGGCAGGCAGAAATTGTATAAAGTTAATAATCAAGAAAGAGTTATTCAAATTTATTATTTAAGAATATTTTAAAAACCACTAAAAGAAATAGGTTAGTTCAGCTGATACTTTTTTTGCCCCCAGAAGTGCAAAGAAAAATACAGGCAATTTAGCTAAAACTACGTAAGAAATGAAGCAATAAATTATGAAATACAGCATTCTAAGACATCAAAAGACAAAATACACTTGTGAAGTCAATAAGTGTAAATGGAATAAAATCAATTCTTTTAAAAAACGTTGTAATAGTGAAAAAGTGAGAGCAATATAATGCTCATCCTTAAGGGCACAAAAATGTGAACACCAGGAACAGAGATTTTGTCTGTCTTATTAATTATGGCATCCCTAGCACCTAGCATACGTCCAGACACATCACAGGAAAACAACATCATCAACTAATGTACTGATTTCATAATAAACCATACAAAAGAATAATGTGTAGCTGTGAAAATGCTCTAAAGAACTAAGAAAGGTCTAAAAGTGACTGATGTGAAAAGTTTTGCGTGATGTTGTAGTAAGTGGAAAGAGAATACTGCAACACAATATTACACTATGATCTCCTTTTTATTAAAACAAGATATATAGATATTATGTAAAAGTTATATAAGTAATAATACATTATGCATACATAGAATGTTTATACAGGAAAATGTCTAGAATATAAAAATATATCTGAAAATCTCAACAGAGGTGCTGATGGAATAATAGGAGGAGAGAAGCAGAATTCCATGTTTCATTTCTGACTAGTCTGTTATGTTTTAACTATTTACAATGAACATATTAATTTTATAATTTCAATCATTTAGATTAAAAATAAATAAAAATGACAATGTCATCTGGAAATGTCTGTCACTAATCCTTATATCATAAAACATATGGGGAAAAACACATTGCATTATTCAAATAGAGACAAATTAAGAAAAATATTTACATCCAAAGCCTAATGATAAGTCTATTGATAAACCCACTATGGCAACCAATTTCATCTTCCATAACAAGAAGATAGTTCTTTGGTCCCTGAGAAGATAGAGATGTCATTTATGCTGGTGAGATAAGCTCTAGATTTTAAATCATATTACCTAATAGAACAATCTGGAGAAACATAACCTAAGTGTCCAACTCATACTCATATTCTATACTCATATTCTATACATATTCTCATACTCATTCTATATTCTGAAAAGAATATAATCAGAGCCTAATGTTTGGTTCATACAGAAAAAGTGGACTGAAACAGGCAATAAAAGATTTTTCAGGCACAAATATGCA
Source organism: Lynx rufus (assembly GCF_022079265.1). NCBI lineage: Eukaryota > Metazoa > Chordata > Mammalia > Carnivora > Felidae > Lynx > Lynx rufus. The sequence goes on from NW_025814823.1 coordinate 73,317,284, forward strand.
TAAAAATCAAAAAGAATTCAAGGAAAGCAAAAGCCCCATGGTACGAGATGAAGTCCAGCTGGACGTACGTGAAGTCAATAGTGGGACAATTTCCATAAATACATCACAAACTGCATGGATCAGCAATTGACTGCAAAGGTAAAACTAAATCCTTCTTGTTAGCTCCAAAAATGTCTCTCAATATGGATAGCATGGGATGGGCAGGTTATGTGGAGAATGTAATCCTACTCTTTACAGCAGATAGGTTACTATATAAAGAATGGTAATCAACTTTTCATCATCTCTTATGAAGATAGTATCAGGAATAATGTGTTTGAACTATGTAGTAGAGGATTTTATTCAGACATAAATAGGGAGGTGCTGAGTTTCTTGGATAAGTCAAATGATCATCCTGGCAATCTTTGAAAAATGGATGGATATCATCTGTTTAGCACTCCTAGGTTATAATGATGTCCATGAGCTAGATGCCTGACCAGGGGCTTTGTACCTGGCCACACCAGAACCTGGGAGCTCCTCAAGGACAAGGACCAGGTTTTTTTCCATCATCGGCCACCGGCACCTAGTACCGTGCCTGAACAAGTACAGAAACAAGTCTGTGGTGTTAAATTCCTACAATAACAGGATTATTGTAATTATCAATAATTATGATTTAAATAAATCATTTAAATATTAATTAAATATTAATAGGATTTAAAATCCTATTAATCATCTGACAAGAGAGATGTAAATACCAGATAAAACTATATGTTATAAAATTATTTCTTATTCGAAGAAAACATGGAACACTCAGAGGGGAAAAAATGATCCATATCTCCTCACCTTAAAACAATCAATATAAATATCTTTCATTTTAGTCTCTCTGCCTAACATATTTCATATATTTTAAGCCTAAACATAATTTCTACCTGATTTTACATCAGAAACATTTCCCATGTTATTACATACTTTCCACAAATCTTATTTGAAAATCTGTATCATAATACATGAAGTGACTTTACCATTGATTCCCAAAACGTTTTCTTATAGTTGGAAGTTTAAGTTCTTCCCAATTCTTTACAGTTTACTAGGTTTGTTAACTTAGAATACATCCCAGAAACAGAATTACTTAGCAAATACATAAAAACATTTAAGGATCTTTATACATATCATCAAATTGTTTTCTAAGAAGTTAATTTGATAAATAATACAAGTTGAATTTTACTTTACACACTTTCAACTAAAAGTTAGATATATAGGCATATAGAAGTATAGACCTATATGTAAATATTATATATCATATATGTAATATATTACATTGCATTATAGGTTTTAGCCTTTTATTTTCCCTTCTTTCTAAATTGTCTGCTCAAATTCTTTGTTCATTTATGTGTGTCTTAATGGTTTTGATCATGTATTGTTGTGAATTCATGATACAATAAATATATTAGTCATATTTGTAGCAATATATAATGTTTGCATATATACTTGGTATAAAAAGCTTTCAAATATTTTTCATGTTCAATAAATTTCATATAATGTCAGTATCATTGCTGTTATCATTGAATGAATACATGAAAGTATTACTTCCATGCTTAATCTATGTTTTAAAAAAAAATGAGTAGGGGCGCCTGGGTGGCGCAGTCGGTTAAGCGTCCGACTTCAGCCAGGTCACGATCTTGCGGTCTGTGAGTTCGAGCCCCGCGTCAGGCTCTGGGCTGATGGCTCGGAGCCTGGAGCCTGTTTCCGATTCTGTGTCTCCCTCTCTCTCTGCCCCTCCCCCGTTCATGCTCTGCCTCTCTCTGTCCCAAAAATAAATAAACGTTGAAAAAAAAAAAATGAGTAAATAAACTTTTGTACAAGTAGTCAGCATAACTATAATGGACAAATTTTATGTACTCATAAACTCTGCATGCCCTACAAAGAGATACTATTGGTTTTACCCTGTTCCATAGAGGAGTGATTTGGTCAATTGCCCTTGGCTGTGTGGTAAATTCTCATCAGAATTAAAATGAAGATAATAGCTATTGACTTGGTATTTGGTGAACTTTTTTTCTCGATAAAATTCTAAATCTTAGTCAAAGTTATATATATAACTATATATGTAGTAACTATATATACAAGATTTAGAATATAGTTATATATACATATATATATAAATGATAAATATAATATTTGTTTGCCAATTTCTCAACACTTTCTTTCCTGCAAAATAAAACTCTATCACAGACAACCTTCTCTTCATAATTCTCCCTTTTGTCCATCTGGTACATTTTAGTCCTATCAGTTGATGTCCTTCTCCCCAAATACACCATAAATGTTCACAATTCTGGGTCATGCTCTTCCTCCATTCTCTACCTACTGTGCATTTCTTCATTCCTCAACATAGCAAACCCCAAGCTATCATTTGAGCTACAATCAAATATGATCCCTTCAGTGAATTCCTGTGGATAGCCCCAGACAAGTGAGTTACTGTGAGTACTAGTTCCTTTTATTCATACACACTAAAAACATTATCACATTGAATCATATTAATTTTAATGTGTCTATTTTCCCTACCAGACTAAAACTTTAAATCTCAAATAATGACTACAGTGTCTGGGTGTTCCATAAACATGTGATGGATTGTAAGTGCTTTCAGCGAGTACTTTTTGGTGCCTGTCTGATAGGTGGCCGAGTAGAGGGCATGGTATAAAAATAATCCAAAACTGTCATTGGAATCTTTCTTTTTCTTTCTATCTCTACTCGGAACTCCTTAGACCTGGCCGCCATCATTTCTCACCTAGCACACGTTGGTAGCATCCTACCAGTCTCTGCTTCCTTGTTTGCTCCAGCCAAATAGTCCTCTCCACTCAAAACTCAGAAGAATCATTTTAAAATATAAACATGGTCAGTCTTTTCTCCTCAATGGCTTCCAGCTACCTTTAAGTAAAATCCAATTTCTTATCCTGGCGCCATGTCTCTCAACAAGCTGATCCTGGCCAACTTTTTGACTCTCTACCTTCTGCCCACTCCTTCAAGCCATTCCCTCCCCCTATAATGCTCTTCCCTCTGACATTTTCTTGGGTTGGCTTTTTATTCCTATAAAGATTTGAGTTTAAATGTCACAGGCTCAGAAACTAAAGTAACCCCATTTTTTCAGTCTTAATACTTTATATTAATTTATGCATTTCTCATTGTTTATTTGATTTTTTTTTTGCTTATATATTCTCGCTTATTACTTGTCTCCTACCAGTAGAATATAAGCCCTTAGGAGAGCAGAGACCTTGTCTATGTGTTTTTCATCACTGTAAGCCCAGTGCTTGACACAAACTAGGTACATAGTAGATAGGCCTCAATGAGTACATAGGAATAGTGGTGGCAGTAGTAATAACAGATAATACTTATTAAATGGTTACACACAAAGTTGTGTTCTAAATGCTTCATACATGCTAACCCATTTATTTCGCACACAAACACATACACCCACGAAACTACACACTAGGAAAGGCAGTCATTGTCCTCACCCCATTTTAGAGATGTGAAAACTGAAAAACAGAACTGTTAAGAAACTAACCCAAAGTCACACAGCTATTACTGAAGGACATAGCCAGAATTTGAATTATGTCACACTAACAGGGAACCTACTCTCTCAACCACTGCACTATTATATACATATCATTTTAAAAAACAGAAGTGGCAAACTCATTAGAAAGATTTTTATATACTAGTTTTAAATCTATCTTGATTTAATTAAAATATGTTATCTGTTGGGATGCCTGGGTGGCTCAGTCGGTTGACCGTCTGACTTTGGCTTGGGTCATGATCTAGCAATTCACAGGTTCTAGTCCCACCTCGGGGTCTATATTGACAGCTCAGAGCCTGGAGCCTGTTTTGGATTCTGTGTCTCCCTCTCTCTCTGCCCCACCCCCAATCACACTCGGGGGTCTCTCTCTCTGCCCCCGCCAAAAAAAATAAACGTTAAAATTTTTTTTTAATATGTATCTGATGAGTTCAAAGAAGAACATTTTAAAAAATAAAGGAGATTAGGTTATCACTGCTGAAATCATGTCTTAGGACCTGCCATGAGATGAATAAAAACCAGTGACATAAGAGCTAAATCCAATGTCTGTCCCTAGAAAAAAGGCAGACTTTCTTTCCCCGAAAGAAAGCTGCAGGGAATGCATGGGACTTTGCTACACTGCATTATCTTGACAAAAATGTAGCAACCTGGACATATGGTGTGGCTCAAACCCGTGCTGAGTAACTTTTGGACAGGGACACTGAAGAATATACCTAGCCTGGTTAATAATAGCAAACCACTGATCCGTCAACTAATGGTGTTTATAGGAAATAGAATTCACGAGAAAAAGAAATAGCAGCATGAGACAATTAATCCACAACATGTAATTTCCTTCTCTGTGCATAGCCTTCACCAAGAGGAAATCTGAAGATTCACCACCTGTTCAGATGTGCCTTTTCTAAGATTTAGAATGGCCTCCCGCCAAAATGACTAAAGGCATTCATTTATACCACATAATAAAAATAAACACGGTGTTCACTGCAAGGTAAGTTTTGTGGTCTAAGAGAGAATGAAGTGAAAAATAGCAACATTCTCAACCCTCAATCTCCTAATTTTAGTAACAGATATTTTATGTGTACTAATTTAGAACACCTGAAATTTAACACACAAAAAGTAGTGACTTCGAATGCATTTGTTATGACCAAGCTGTATTCCCAATTCATGGCGAACACTCATCTTAAAATTTTTCAGCTTTCCTTTCTTTTTGTACAGGTCCAATTTTAATGCCTCCTTCAACTAAATGTTTCTTTCTCTCCTATTTTCCTCCCTCTTGGTTCTCTCATGTATTCCTAATAACTGTCTACTCTGCATGAAACTGAATCCAGTCAAGGGTCAATGTAAATCGGATCCAAATCCAGTCATCACCACTTCTAACCACATAACCATAAGCAAATTGCCCAATTCCTCAGGCTTCATTTTCTCATATGAACAATAGTGAAAATTATACTTACTCCATGGGGTTTTGTTAAGACTAGCACATACTTTGTAAAAAGCATCTGGCACACAGTGAATGCTCAGTACTGTATCTGTCCCTGCTGCCACTGACCGCACCTGTCTACATGGTGGCATCCCACTTCATGCTATAATCCTCATTATCATATAGTCTACCTAAACATTCTTTTTGGGTAGTTGTTACAATAACACCTCCAAATCTATAATGGTTTTAACACAGTGAATCTCATATTGGGGTACCTGTTCCTCTGAGAGGTAGAAATATTTGTTTTAGTTCTAAAAAAAAGTTACATATATTTGTGAAACCTTGCAGAAGCCAACTAAAATCTCAAGGTTCCTTCCTAGTAAGTCTAGAATTTTATCAGTTGAACTATTTATTTGACACACACACACACACACACACACACACCAACTATAATATTCATTGAAGCAAGGATGCTCTAGTAAAATGTAGGTGATCAATAAGTAAAAAGAATAAAATGCCAATTTTCTAATGTTGCTCAGAAGCTCTGATTAACACCTATATATAATACATTATTTTAAGAATGCAACTTGTTTAGAGGTTAAAAATCTATCAGACAAAGGATCCAAACACACACACACACACACACACACACACACACACACTAAAAGGACCACTTAGTAGAAGAAGTATTGAAAACCACTTAACCCATTTAACCCATACTCTAGTTATATCTGACTTGACACACTATATCTTTAATTCTCAGCCACAGAGAATGATGCCTATACACTTTGTACCCTATGTGGAGTTTTTTGTTTTGTTGTTACTCATCATAATTTAATAAATTATTTTGATAATGGTAATAATAGCTTTCAACTCATAAATAACTGTGAAATCCACAATAATTAAATGCATATTGATTTTCCATAAGCACATCAAGATTATATGTCACCTATAACAGAATCTTAGCATACATTTGAGTATTTCCTCCAGAATGATTTTTGTTATGTCCTTGTATCTTTGTATCAAATGACAAAGATTAACTATTTCTCTTCATGGGTAATACTTTCTGTAATATCCTGCAGAAACCATTCATCTGCTTCTTGAGACATCTCTTGTTTGCACTCAAAAATTACAAATGGTTCATCCTTGGTCTTTTGTATAAATTAAAAGATATGCAAAAATATACTGTCTAATGAAGAATTTAAGTCATGATGTCTGGACTAGAAGCATTCTTTTTTTTATAATCTCTGAAAAAATTCTTGCATTTTCATTTAAAACATGAGGAATCTCTCTCCTAATCCTTAAAGTAAAAACAGCTTTTGAAATATTTGAAAAGTAAAAAAGGTAAAAATGAATTTGAGAGCAATGAGCTAAGGATTCAAACATGAAGTCACTCCATTGAGAAACACCTTGTTGATAATCCCAATGGTTTACAGATACAGAATTTGGATCTCAGACTTTTGTGATTGATGAACTCCTAGGTTTAGAACAGAAATGGTACTCACTGCCCTGTGACATGAGTCCAAATACTAGATCCTCAAAGGAAATTCCCTTCCCAATGGTCACCTCTGCTTAGCCCAATAAAGTGTGCCTTCAGTTGAACTCCCTCACAATCTTCTCAAAACTAGTAAAAAGGCAGGGATATTTTAAGTGATTTTTAGCATATTACATTTCAGGTGTTCTACATTCACTTTGCAAAGTGAAATGAATCCTAGATGTGATCCTAGGTGTGTGTCATTTGCAATATCAACCCAGATGATAATGACCAGGATGGACACAGTAAGGATGATATAAGGACACCACTGAATGGTCATGAGTAAAAACAACACATTCTCAAATTGAAGAGCAATAAAACAATAAAAACAAACAAAAATCTTGCAGCATACCCACTTCTTGAGCTACCATCGTGCTACTGTGCAGATGGAGGGGATATGAAACAACTAGGAACTTCCAAGTCAGACTCAGACTGGTTTGCAACAAATTACTCAATCTGAGATTGAGTTTTTGTTACTAACTTGGAGAGTCCAGGTTGTCTTCAGGCTTGCACCAGATCATAGAAGTGAACACCAATGCACAGTGAAGGCTCATTAACTGTGCTTTTCCCTTAACCACTGAGTTATACTAACTAGGGCTTTCTGGGAACTTCTGGCTGCCTACCTTGGAAATTGATACATCCATGTAAAACAGATCATTATTATATCGTGTTTAATTCTAGCCACTGTACCAAACAGTATTCAAATTACTATGCAATACAGGTTTACACAAGGAAAATTGTGCCTTTTGTTATTTTATTTTTTTAGCATAGAAGTGCTAGCGTCTTGTTTAAATAAAATTATTAGTGGGGCACCTGGGTGGCACAGTTGGTTAAGCATCTGACTTCGGACCAGGTCATGATATCACAGCTCATGAGTTCAAGCCCCATGTAGGGCTCTGTGCTGACAGCTCAGAGCCTGAAGCCTGCTTCAGATTTTGCGTGCGTGCGTGCGTGTGTGTGTGTGTGTGTGTGTCCCTCCCCTGCTCATGTTGTCTCTCTGCCTCTCAAAAATAAACATTAAAAAAATTCAAAAATAAAAATAAAATTATCACCAAAAGAAAAAATATATAAATTATAAATTTGTAAAATTATAAATTCACAGAATTATGAATTTGTAAATTATATTAAACAATACCTATATATTTCTAACAGTATATATACACATATATAACATATATAATATTATACGTATTGTTACTTCATGATCACTAAATCAAAAGCACTTCAGCAAAGATCTCAGAATCTTCTCTAAACTACTGACATATTTAGAACGGAGCCTTTCTTATAGATTATTACATTTACTGCAGGCCATCAAACAAAAATTCTGCAGCTCTGAAAAGACTGTTCACTGTCAGTTCAAAGAATTCTTTATCCTTTTAAGAGTTTTGAAGCCTTTGGTGCATTATTCAAGTTGCCTGAAAAACACATAACTGTCATAGCACACACAGGCTTCTTTCTGGAACACTGAAGAAAGATGTACGTGTTTGGCCCTTCATATTTCTGGAGAATTTTTTATTTAAGCAGTATCTTATATAAGCAACTAGAAACACATGAATGATGTGTTTAGTTACTAACATGACATTTTCAAGTTGACAGTAAATGATGCAAAAAATCAGAGGCTGCAAGGTCTTAGTGTTGCCATTAATAACAGGAGAATGTGACTTTGACTAATTTGGTAGTGTGTCTGTGGTATCTGTGCTGATAGTCACCCTTATAAAATTAATGGAGGCCAAGATGTATACATTGTGAAGTCAGGGATGCTTGCTAAAGGTATATCAGAAATGGCACAAGGGTTAATACTTCGCCTGACTTTTTTTTCAGTTTTAATTTCAACTATTTTATCTGCAGATTCATTTTATCAACTGCCACATTAGTAGGATATGGCCAATTTTACCAACCTTATTTTTAAACAGATGCTAGACAACAGAGAGATTGTGCTTGATGAAAGTTTATTTTGGAATGCCTGTCAAGAAAATCTATTTTCGAAATCATTATTGACTTTATATTCCTATTTTAAACAACTGCAATGTGACTTTGCCTTAAATTCATATATCCCTGTTTAATTCTAAAGTTGTGTTTAAGCTGAAAGTTAATGCAAAACTTGGACGAGCCACCACTCGCTGTCATATAGGAAAGACTGTATCAATCTACTTTCTGTGTCAGACTCCCCTCCCTCCCCTGGGGAGCATGCCATGCACTTGATCCCTCCAGATACATGTGGGAACAGCACTGGGGCCCATACCGTGCCTATGGGGGTCACTTAGAAGCTTTCGAATCAGCTTAACTCACCAGTCAGCTTGTGCCCTGCAGACTCACTCTTCCATTTCCCAGAGGAGGGACTGGGAAGGGCTCCAGGCAGGATCAGGAGGCCAGCCCCAGGCTCTGCTCTGTTGCTCTCTATTATCCCTCTGGAAAGCATCCCATGCTAGGAGGATCCCAGGAGAGAAAGGACCTTCCATAGCCTCAGTCATTTACCAAATCTCACCGAGGGGAAAAGGGAATAAAGTCGAATGCTAAATACCCTTTTTTGTGAATTTTACAACTGTTCAAACTCTTCCTTGATGCGAGTTCTCATCTGCTAAAGTGAGCCCACGGAGGTGCTCCTGCACTCGGTGACTTCTTAGCTTGCTTATGTAACCGATCTAATTTAAGGCATGTATTTTTAAAATTTACATCCTTCCTGTCCCTGTCCGGGTCATTATTATCTGAGTTAGACTGGAAATGATAACACGGCCGGGATCCTATCTGTTCAGTTCACTTTACAAAATGATTGGCCCAGAACCAGATGTGACCCTTAGAGTAAAATGCTTCTGTCGGGCTGACAGTGGTCTTTGAACATCCCCTTCGAGAAATGCTTTCCAGGTGGGGGCCACTCATCACTGAGCCTAAGTGTCTGTGCTACCAGGTTCCATAACTGAATTCTGATGAAATCGCACACGAGCAGCTCAAGTCCTGTCGGCAACCCCACTAATGCCTGCAGCCCATTAAAAAGAGGCTTCCCGGTCACAGGCTAAGATTTCTGAAGTGTCCCTTTGTTCACAGAAGAAGAAACAGAGGCCCCGGAGGTAAACTGGTTTGTGCTGAATTGCAAAGCTAATTGGTGGCTGTCTCCTGAGGCTCAAGGGTTTGCCCACCAGAGAATAAACAGTGGACAAGTTAAAAATTCTAGAAAGGTAGCTTCTAAGATAAGAGAGAACAAAACAACAATATATATACTGACATCAGCTCCTAGCCATCCCTAAAGTTACTCTTTTATGAGCTAAAGCATTTAATCAGCATGCTGGGTAGTTAACTGAGTGGCTGGGAATGGATTTAAAATGCATTGTTCCTTCAAAAAATAAAAACCAAGATGCTCTAAAATGTAGAGTTCTCAACCCCCAAAAGTAAGCTTCACTCTGCATGTACTTTGTGTGCAAAAAGAATATATTTCATTAAACTCCAGGGTATGTGTTAGTCTGCAAAATTCCTCTCTGCTGCTATCATAATGTGCCTTTGTTAATTTTCAAGATAAACGATTGAAAGCAAACAGCAATTGCGAAAGAGGGAATCACATGCCACCAAATCCATCTGCTCTAGGGTTTAAAGATGAAGTGCACCGTGAACCCACCTGTAAACTGAGTGTGTCTGAAGCCCCTTCTGCAAGTGGTCTGCACAGCGTGTCCAAGGAAGGAAGATGGAGTGACAATCTATGTTATAAGACTTTGTGACTTATACACCAACTGGGCTTATTTTTTATTTTCTTTTAATTCGGGGTTTTTTCATAACTTTAAAAGTATTAAGAACTTATGAAAAACATTAGAAAAAAATTACCTGGAATCGCTTAAGAAATGACCATTGTTAACATACAGCTATATTTCCTCCAAGTATTTTATATGCGTATGTATAGACAGACACATAAATACAGATAGATGGATAGATAAGATTTATTATGGTTTATACAATGTTTTAATCCTTTTCCACACAATACATTTATTTTACTAGCTACTGTCATATATAAGCTTATGTATTTCTTTATTGTTAGAGGTTTGGCTTATTTCCACTTTTTGGCTATTAAAAGAACACTACCATTAGCAATATTCCAACAAAATTTACATGTTATATTTAACCAATTCATTTGCTAGAGTGTTCTTTTTTTTTGAAGTTTATTCATTTTGAGAGAGAGAGAACATAAGTAGGGGAGGCACAGAGAAAGAATGAGAGAGAGAGAATCCCAAGCAGGCTCTGCCTTACCAGCGCAGAGCGTGATGTGGGGTTCAAACTCATGAACCACGAGAGCGTGACCTGAGCTGAAATCAAGAGTCGAATGCTGAACCAGCTGAGCCACCCGGTCACCCTGCCAAGGTGTTCTTCCTATTCCAACTGAGAGCTCTGTGTTATATGACTGTCTTTATTACTATTGTCTATTGTCCCTCATCAACTTATAACACTAATAAACTTATTGATCTCTTACTCTATGCCAAACACTGTTCTAAGCACTTTTCATACATTTGTACATTTTAATCTTTGCAATAACTTTATGAGACAGAACTAGTATTATCTTTTATCATCTTTAAAGAGAAGAAGAAACTAAACCACAAAGAAAGCCCTCTGTAACTTCCCTAAGGTCACATGGTTAACACAGGATGATCGGGTATTCGAACCCACGAGTCTGGGTCCCAGGCCCTGCTTGGAATTGTGAAACCGTACCATGTCTCTAAAGGATAAGATTGCGTGTTTATTAAGCATACTCTTTTAATATATTTCCCATTTTTAAAAGTACCATGTAAGAACAGGAATATTCATGTGTTGGGATAACAACTAATTTTTGAAGAAAATAAAGCATAGGAAGGAAATTGTCCTAGTGACTCAACCTGCTTCATTAAAACAGCTTCTTTCTGAACCTAAATGTCCATCAACTGATGAATGGATAAAGAAGTTGTGATTTATATATACAATGGAATACTACTTGGCAATGAGAAAAAATGAAATCTGGCCATTTGCAGCAACATGGATGGAACTGGAGAGTATTATGCTAAGTGAAATAAGTCAGGCAGAGAAAGACAGATACCGTGTGTTTTCACTTATATGTGGATCCTGAGAAACTCAACAGAAGACCAGCAGGGAGGGGAAGGTGGGGAAAAAAGTTACAGAGGGAAGGAGGCAAACCATAAGAGACTCTTAAATACTGAGAACTGAGGGTTCGTGGAGGTTGGGGGGGGAGGGGAAAGTGGGTGATGAGCATTGAGGAGGGCACCTATTGGGATGAACACGGGGTGTTGCATGGAAACCAATTTGACAATAAATTTCATATAAAAAATAAAAATAAAATAAAATAAAATAAAATAAAATAAAATAAAATAAAATAAAATAGCTTCTTTCTCAGTACAATTGACATTTGTCTTACTTCTCCTCTTGCAGAATCACAATCCTCAATGTCTCATATTTTTTTGAGAGAAAGACTATAAAGTATAGTTCAAGAAGTTTTAAGTTTAGGGGCGCCTGGGTGGCGCAGTCGGTTAAGCGTCCGACTTCAGCCAGGTCACGATCTCGCGGTCCGGGAGTTCGAGCCCCGCGTCAGGCTCTGGGCTGATGGCTCAGAGCCTGGAGCCTGTTTCCGATTCTGTGTCTCCCTCTCTCTGCCCCTCCCCCGTTCATGCTCTGTCTCTCTCTGTCCCAAAAATAAAAAAAAATAAAAAAAATAAAAAGAAGTTTTAAGTTTATAATATAAAGTTTTAAGTTCAAGAAGTGAATAATGGAGCATTGTGATTCCCATATTTGGGACTATCCTGGCAAGTTGCAACTGAGATGAGTTCTAACTTGACCCTTTTCTAGACACAACCATAGAGGAGATGCTTATCTCTCTACATGCCACATTTCTAACCTGAAAATAGGGCCGTTAACCTCTCCCTTGGTGCTACGGTGAAGATGAAATCAAACACCACAGATAAAACCACTGGCACAGTGGCTAATGTATACTAAATGATATTTTTTTTCATCTTCTGCCTTGTTCCCTGAAACAAAGCAAATAAAAATAAAACCCAGTTTTAAACAACACAGTTTAAAGTCTAAGCTTTTATAACATAATGAGTACTGTCTCCTTGAGAATAAATCCTTCAGGAACTCCATTTGAAATGTCCCTAGCCCCGCCCCCCCAGCCCCCGAAGAATATGCAAGCACCCCTTCTCCTTCTCCCAGTGAATACACAGGATGCCTTCAGAGTCTGCTCCCAAATGTTACACTGTTTACAGAGTTTACATCTTACTGGAAACAGATGGACTCGGGACATGATGCTCAGGGACCAGGCCTAAAACTGTATTGGGTGCTTGACCTAATATATCAGGGAGGAAGCTCTCTACATGGTAAATACCCATTACAAGCATCATTTGAGTCTATTGTGGCTGCAGCTATATATGTATTAAATAATTGTTATTTCCTTCATTCAGTCTGTTCAAATAATAGTCTCTCCTTAGGCCACATGCTGCAGGAAAAATAGGCAATGATTTCAGCAGTCTCCAGGCACGTCAGCCCCTGAAGAATAAATAACATATTTATCTTTAAAAAATTATGTAGCAGGTTGAAAAAAATGTCATTTTTAACAGCCAGCACCAGAGCTCCCCTAAGGGAGAGAACTGTCTTTAAGAAAATACCTGGATAGACTGCTTTAAGCAGGGAGGAATGACCTGAGGGAATGCTCTATATGAAGACAGCAAATCCAAGACTGCTCCATGAGACGTTAACAGAATCTGGGGGGGTGAAGGAGGCATCTAGAGAGGAGAGTGGGCGAGGCATCTGGAAGAGTGGAGGGGACGGTGGACAGCAGCAGGACAGAAAGGTTTGATCATGCAGAAAAAAGAAGAGGGTAAAAAAAAACAACAAAAAACAACAACTCCAAGTGGCAAGGAAGTCAGGGCATTGAGTTATTCACTAAGTCAGAGTTTGGTTCTGCGACATAAACCGCCTTCATCACTGCGAACCTTCAGTAAAGCTGTCATACACACCAATGTCTCGTTTGAATGGTGGTTTTGGTTTCACTTCTGAGCATGCAAGCGACAGAAAAGGAAGAAGTTCCAGCGACTGAGATAAAAATCAGATGGAGAACTCAGCGGAAATATGAAAACACATCTAGGGTGAACATGAGAACATGAGCCCCTAGGAAATAAGAGACACTGGGGGGAGTTGGGAGTTTAAGTCAACTTTCTGTAAACTTCAAAGGGACCTAACATAAAGTCTACATGAATGAAAAGAAGCACTCTCCAGTTGACAAGCATAAAAAGAACAGGACAAAGAGGCACTTTCCAAGGGACTTGGGGAAATGAATTTAGACTTCATCTATTTCTGTTGCAGCCTTGTATTTTTTTCCAGATGCTTGAGCTTTCAAGAGTATGACTTATTATAAAATCATTTTATATGCATTCTAAATGAACTTAAGTCGCTGTTTTGGTGAAAAGTAAGGCATTCCTTCTATAAGCTATGAACAGAGTGGTGTCAAAACTGAATTTCCTGGATGCAGGCTCTGAGTGTGCTCAGAAGGCAGTAAGTGTGGCCCATGGTGCCTCCACTGTTTCTTGAACACTTGTATGGAATTAGAAATGGCCACTGAAGGGTGGCTCCCTCTCTGAAAACCCGACTCAACAGCCCAGCGAAGTATGCATGTGTCACACACACAGTATAGCATTTCTGGCCTCACCTCATCTGTCTCTTCACAGTTATCCATCCTTCAAAGCAAAGCAACCAAATCCTCACCCCCTCCACCATTCCTCTGACCTACTCCACCATGCTCACCAACAACCTCCTAATTATGCACTTATAATCTGTCCTTTGTCCCCATCCCTTTCCTTGTTCCCTTAGTCCCAGAATATTAACAGTAGCCCTGTCATTAAACTAGTCACCCCAGCTGGGAATCCTTGACTTTGTTTTCGCTATGCATCCCATTATTACTCTGATCCTAACTTCTCCGTCATTATGTAGTTCTTCTTCCTCCACAAGTATCTGAAATGCTTTGTGTTTCCAGATCCGGTCCTGCATTCTGTTTGCTTACTCCATATCCATGCCATGCTTCACCTGTCACTGAATACCTCTCCAGATATCTCATCTCTCCCAGATCCTAACCTCTACTTCCAATCTCTACTTCCCAAAAGCATGTTGCACAGTTCCCCCTAGGTATCTCATCAGATAACTCAGTATCTCCATGTCTGAACCAATGGAGACAACAAGAGAGACCCTGACAGGATTTAGCCTTCCTCCAACCAGGTGCATCTCACAGCTATACCAAGGAAACAAAATCAGATATTTGCAAGGCAAAAACAGTATCTTCCACTAGCCATATAATAATGGATAAACTCTACCCATATGTGAATTAAGAAGATGCCAGAGATTCCAATCTTGCTGCCCCACTTGTCCCTATCTCATTGTAAGTCATCACTTAAGCAACTATCTGAGCCACCTCTGTTTTTTAAATTTGCATTTAAATTCCATTTAGTTAACGTACAATGTAATATTAGTTTCAGGTGTACAATATAGTGATTCAGCACGTCAACACCCCCTGGCGCTCATCACAAGTGCTCTCCGTAATCCTTATCACCCATGTAACCCCTCCCCTCACCCCCCCCTTCTGGTAACTTATGCAGTTATGGGGGCTGGCTAACCAAGTCCAGTTCCTTCTTTATAGTTAGGAGTCTGTTTCTTGGTTTCTCTCCTTCCCTCTCCCCCCTTTTTCTCATTTGTTTTGTTTCTTAAATTTCACATATGAGTGAAATCATATGGTATTTGTCTTTCTCTGACTGACTTATTTTGCTTAGCATACTATACTCTAGCTCCATCATGCTTTGCAAATGGCAAGATTTTATTCTTTTTTATGGCTGAGTAACATTCCATTGTGTATATATACCACATCTTCTTTATCCATTCATCAGTTGATGGACATTTGGGCTGTTTCCATAGTTCAGCTATTGTAGATAATGCTCTTACAAACATGGGGGTGCAAGTGTACCTTTGAATTAGTATTTTTGTATTCTTTGAGTAAATACCTAGTAGTGCAATTTCTGGATTGTAGGACCATGTCTTATTTAGAAATTATTTCATCTATCTTAATTATAATATCATAATTAACTGAGCAACTGTAACAATAATTGATTTCCCTTTCCTTCTAGAAAAATATATCTTTATCTCCACTACATTTGGTGCTCCCTAACAATATGTTTAATAGAATGGCTCTGTAGACCAAAACTTCCTCATACCCACTCTACTCTCAATGTACTACCCTCAACATTTATCTTAAGCTCAGCCACTAAGAGCTTCCCAAAGTTGTGGTTCCTAAAATTGCAGTTCTCAAAATGCATTCTACATACACAAGTCCTCATAAGGTGCTCCATTTTTAAAATGATATTCATAATAAAAAAAAACAGATGAACATAGGGGAAGGGAAGGAAAAATAAGATAAAAACAGGGAGGCAAACCAAAGAGACTCTTAAATACAGAGACTCTTAAATACAAACTGAGGGTTGCTGGAGGGGATGTAGGTGGGGGGATGGGCTAAATGGGTGATGGGCATTAAACAGGGCACTTGTTGGGATGAGTACTGACCACACAGAGCCTGCTTGGGATTCTCTGTCTCCCTCTCTCTACTTCTCCCCTGTTTGTGTGCTCTCTCTCTCTCTCTCTCTCTGTCTCTCTCAAAAATAAATAAATTTTAACAAGGCAAAGGAGAGTCACCAAAGGCATAAAAGAAAGAAAAAAGAAAGAATAAATCCTGGATGACCATATAATTGGACTTGTTTATTCATTTAGAAATGACAGCTACAGGGGCACCTGGGTGGTTCACCTGGTTGAGCGTCCGACTACAGCTTAGGTCATGATCTTACAGTCAGTGAGCTCGAGCCCTGCATCGGGCTCTCTGCTGTCAGCTCAGAGCCTGGAGCCTGCTTCGGAATATGTGTCTCACTTCTTTCTGTCCCTCCCCCCGCTCACATTCTGTGTGTCTCTCTCTCAAAAATAAATAAACACTAAAAAAATTTTTAATATTTGGGGCGCCTGGGTGGCGCAGTCAGTTAAGCGTCCGACTTCAGCCAGGTCACGATCTCGCGGTCCGTGAGTTCGAGCCCCGCGTCGGGCTCTGGGCTGATGGCTCAGAGCCTGAAGCCTGTTTCCGATTCTGTGTCTCCCTCTCTCTCTGCCCCTCCCCCATTCATGCTCTTTCTCTCTCTGTCCCAAAAATAAATAAATGTTTAAAAAAAAAATTTTAATATTAAAAAAGAAGAAATGACAGCTACAAACTTGTATCCTCCTGATGTCAGATAAAATTTTTCATAGAGCAAAGAATAATATTCATAGCCCTGTAATAGTCTCTTTAGTGATTTGATGAATGTTCTTGGTACACAGAATAAAACCATTCTTTTGGTTGTGAATGTTGCTTCAATTTCACTACTATTTCACTACTTCATTAAGAAGAATTTCCAGATTGTGCATGTGTGTGTTATATGAAATACATTCATGGTAGCTGTTTTTCTAGAGATGATAAAAAATCTAGAAAAGTAACTTTTGTTGGAATTCTTTACACGTGTATTTCCAGAAGCAGGGTGAGCTAATGATTGGTGTGATAAATGCTTGTTCATATTTTTATCAGATCAATAATAAGCTTGGTTTCTGAATAACTTGGAAAGTTACACTAAGAATTAATATCGCACCATCTTTGCACGGAATTTTTCTCTATTTTGTTATTAGACTGAGAGTACACTATATTCCAACATTTCTAAGGATCTTCTTCATAAACTCTCCACTCTTTTAGGCCTGTGTTTAGGCAGGGAATAGATAAGCCAGAACCTCATAGACCAGCCAAGGGGCGCCTGGGTGGCTCAATCAGTTAAGCATCAACTCTTGGTTTCTGCTCAGGTCATAATCTCATGGTTCATGAGTTTCAGCCCCATAGCAGGCTCTGTACTGACAACATGGAACCTGCTTGGGATTCTTTCTCTCCCTCTCTCTCTGCCCCCCCCTCTCTCTCTCTCTAAATAAAATAAACATATGTACATACATACATAAGCCAAAATAATACTTTGATAATTTTTTGTACTTTCATAGTGCTTAGTAAGTTCCAGGCACTGTTCTATATGTTCTTAACACTTACAACTCCCAATGAGGTAGGAACTATTGTTATTCCCATTTACAAATGATAAAATGGAAGCACAGAGAGGGTAAGTAATTTGCCCAGAGTTACAACAGCCAGTAACTCAGGGCATGAAGCCAAGGTAGAGGCTTCAAAGCAAACAATGGTAGTTGCAGAACCATGATCCAAGGTAGGGAGTCGGTTGAAGGATCAAGGAGAGGGAATGCTTCATGGACCAGGGTTGAACAGCAAAGCAGCAGCAGAAGGAAAACAAAAAACAAACAAACGAAAAAAACTAGACTGTATGTCTCTGAGCCATGGCTTAAAGATTCTTAGAACATTCTCTGACTGAGGGCAAAATTGGTCTCATTGTTTAGGGCAGGCTCCAACCTTATAGATGGTATTTAGTAAACTCACTTGGGGATGTTTTACTTTAAGGGGCTAAGGATCCTAGACAATCACTGTGTATCTCCTAACCAAACATGTCTATATCCTCTCTTCTGACTGCATGATGAGCATTTCCTCCCCTCAATTTTAAGAATGAGCTGTTCCATTTTCTCCACTACTGCTCATCTGTCCACCTTGAAAGAAATTCCCTACTCCTCAAAGGATCCCCATCACACAGAATCTGATCAAGTTACTCTTCTTCCATAAAATCCCTCTCTTCCTTTTAAAGAAGGAAATAGCCACAATATTTATTATCTGCATATTGCACACAGTCATGTATTTCATTGAAATGTTTTGTTTTTCTGCATGAGCATCTCGCCTGGCAAATCTCTGTGGCCAAAGACCATTTAGGATTACTTACCTCTATGACTGACTCATAATGCTCATTAGTGTGGATAGCTTGACAAAATGCCTAATGGGCATTTGTTAAATGAACATATCAATGGAAAGCATAATTTATGTGTTACCCTGCTTTTTCCATCAGCCCATTCATGTGTGGTCCACAAAAAGTGCCCAATAAATCTTGATTGATTAATTCCTTCGCTGTTGAGTCAGAAATTGTGGAATTAACAACAAATACTATTATTACAATCTAGTATTTGTTATTTTAAGTGAATAACAGTTAACAATATGAAGTGCCTCAACTGCT
Organism: Lynx rufus; assembly: GCF_022079265.1. NCBI lineage: Eukaryota > Metazoa > Chordata > Mammalia > Carnivora > Felidae > Lynx > Lynx rufus. The sequence goes on from NW_025814823.1 coordinate 73,335,949, forward strand.
TTGTTTAATTGCACAGAACCCATGCTACAAACACTACCCCAGGGATTCATTTCTAAAAAAGGCAAACACTTTCTTGCTTCTTTCACGCCAGGGAGGACACACGGCATATGTTTTGGTCCTAGTTGGTCTTCTCTGTCTCTGACACATAGCTGACAACAGTTCATAAATTTGAGTTTTCATGGTGATAGCAATTAGAAAGAAGGCTTGTAACTCAAGGCTACCAAGTCCCTTTGCATCAATATATTCTGGGTTTGCTTTGACCTTTTTGAAAACGTTGCATATGTATGCTGCATGTTTGCATGTATTCTTTCTGGCATTACACTGAGACTGTGAAGTTAAATGTCATTGCAGCCTAGATATCCAAGCCACCTTATCATATGACATTATTTGGGATATAATCACAATGAGCAAATCTGTTCCATAGGAACTGTTTAAAAGGTAGACATGTACCTTTTTTGGTAATTCTTTGTGAAAACATCTCTACTGATGCCATGTCCTTTTTATTCTTCTCCCCCTCAAATACTTTTTTACTTTATTTATTTAAATTTCAGACCAGAACTATAGGGCAGGTCACATAACAATTTATATCTCTATAATGAGAAAAGATCTCAGTTGATCACATGTCTAATACTGAATGCTTAATTTTAAGAATGCTCTTACTTTTTAATACAAACGGACAAGATGACACACAAATACACCAATAGGATTTTAAAAATGAGACACTTCTAAAATTATTGTTACTATACATAAAATATTAGTCTTTTTACTTCCCCCATTAGACCACTCGCCCCCCTCAAAAAATTTTATCTCTGAGAGAATAATTCTTTGGTTGCTAAAAGTTCCACTTTTTTCCCTCTGTCTTTCCACTGCTCAAGCATGCTTGAAACTCTCTTTAATCATCCTCTATGCCAAGCATCAGGCACAGTGCCTGGCACACTGTAGCACTCAGTAATTGTTTGATCAGTGAATAAGAGAGAATCTTTTGAAGTTACACAAATGAACCAAAATCTTTCTTTTGAGGATGGATGATAAAAAAAAAAAAAAAAACATTTGCATCAAAGGATAAAGTACTCTTTCAAGTTGAATCTGTCTACGAATCTAAAAATTCAAAGGCTCTAGTACATTACCTCGGCATTTTATTTTTTTTCCATACCACTTTGAAACAATAATTTTGTTTTATCCAGCTTTTTAATTTCCTTCAATCACAATCATGAAAAACTGAGAAAGTAGTCTGTGTTCATGTTAGCCTGAAAAATATAGCGTGTTGCAAACTCACGAAAACAATCTGCCATAAATAGGACAGTGATAGTCTCATGTAACTTCATATTCTCAGTAATTAAGAGGAAAACCGATTCGAAGTCCAAAGCTGAATTCACACTGATTTAGTTTTGTATTAATTCTAAATGCAGACCAAGATATTTACTTCCTTTTTTATATAAGATTTTTTTAAATGTTTTTTTTTTATTTATTTTTGACAGAGAGAGAGACAGAGCATGAGCAGGGGAGGGTCAGAGAGAGAGGGAGACCCAGGATCCGAAGCAGGCTCCAGGCTCTGAGCTGTCAGCACAGAGCCTGACGCGGGGCTCGAACTCACGGACTGTGAGATCATGACCTGAGCCGAAGTCGGTGGCTTAACCGACTGAGCCACCCAGGCGCCCCTACTCCCTTTTTTTTTACTACACCATAATAACATTTTTTAAAGTTTACTTATTTATTTTGAGAGAGAGACAGAGAGAGTGAGTGGGGGAGGAGCAGAAAGAGGGAAAGAGAGAATCCCAAGCAGGCCCTGCACTGTCAGCCCAACACGGGGCTTGAGCTCACAAACTAAGAGATCATGACCTAAGCTGAAATCAAGAGTCAGCAGTTAACTGATTGAGCCACCCAGGCACCCCGCCCTCCCCCCCCCCCCACAATAACATTTAGAGAATCAAAAGTACTTCAAAACCCTCAGAAGAAAAGTATTATCTAACTTGTAAATAGTCACCTCCTCACACTGTAGCGACCACTTTTTGCTTATTGATGGAGTAAAATATATTTCTTTCATTTCATATATGTGAATGGGTGGTGTCTTCTCATTTTTATAAGTGTGTCCCCTTGGACATTTTTCCCTATAGTCTGAATTTGGCAGTTCTCTTTTCCGGTTGCAGTGCCCATAAGTGCCAAGGTCATCCCCACGGCATGGTACTAACACCACCACACCTGCTCCCCTACCAGCCCAGCCTCTGGACGCAGGACTCCCCAACCCTGAGGTCCAGAGCAACAGCTCATCTTTGGCTCTCTGGACCCAATCAACTTTGGTTTTGTGCCAGCTACCAATTTTCCCATTAAATTCTAGTGCTGTCCCTGAATCCAACCCGAACACAGCACCGTGTTTCTCTGCATACGCAAGTCTTGGCTGTGGTCGTGAACTTACGTCTGGAGTGAGTGATAGGGGACAACCTTGAGCTAGGTCCAAGGCCACGTCACCCTTCCCTAGCAGTTTCACTGCCTTGTCCCTCCCCATCCTCCCTTTAAATCACACCATTGCTCTACCCTACACAGTTGTCACCAGCCCTAGAGACAACCTAGCAGTGGCAGAAAGCCACCCTGCCAGTGAGTACTGCTCGGTGGGCCAATCCAGACCTATATTGTTGGTAATTGTCCTTTAGTGGAACGTATACTGTTGCAGAAATCAAACAGAAGTCATCTAACCGATAACATTCTAGAAAACAACATCATTCTTTTCTACTCTGTATCACTTTCACATAAAAATTTTGCCTGTCATCCTTGGGCCATGCTAATCTTCTCAAATTGTTACAATTTTAGTAAATGTGCTGCAGAAGCAAGTGCTCACAGGAAAAAAAAATTTTAACTTTTTTTTTTTTTGAGAGAGAGAGAGAGAGAGAGAGAGATGTGGAGTATGAGCAGAGGAGGGGCACAGAGAGAGGGAGACACAGAATCTGAAGCAGGCTCCAGGCTCTGAGCTGTCAGCACAGAGCCCGACACGGGGTTCAAACTCATGGAACGCGAGACTCGACCTGAGCTGAAGTCAGACGCTCAACCGACCAAGCCACCCAGGCACCCCTTACATAAAAATTTTTAAAAATCAAAACAAAGAGAGGGTTGAAATTGAACAGTATTATTTTTTAGTAAGCTGCATGTTTTCTTGGGTCTGATTCTAAAAGCAGAAAAAACATATGCTCTTGCTAAAAAAGGTGATTGATACAGATTCTCTAACTTTTTGGCTACAAACTATGGGAAAGTACTTACCGACTCACTAACTCAAAATAGCCTTATGAATTCCCTACATTCTTATGTGAACTATCATTTAAAAGGTAAACTAGGCATTTTTCTTCTTTTGAAATTTATAAATTTCAGGGCATTTTATACACTGGGCTTGATCTTTTCTTCATAGCAGAGAAACCTTCTGAACCTTATGAATATGCTAGCAAGTTCTTCTGTGTTCCACTGAGAGCCCTAAATACAGAAGGTCTGGGAGAAGAAAAGTGGGGAAGTTTGCATGGTGTTGCTAAGAGAAACCTAGTGGAGTTTATTACTTCCCGGTCTCAAGAATCTGTTATCTGTTCACCAAAATATATAAATATAAATTAAAATAGATGGATTGATAAATAAAACTTTCTAACACAAGATAATTATCAACCACAAGCTAAGGGGCTGCAAATGACATTAAGCTACGCTGGAGAAACTGAGGCCAAAATTTCAAGAACCTAATGTGAATATAGTGGGATCCTAAGAATGAGGCTGCAAAAAAAGACAGCACTCAGAAGCCGATGGCTACAGTGCACCTGGAAGGATTCACATTCCCAAGCAGGTGTCTGCCCCCTCACTCTGGTTCTGACCACCATGATCGGCCACCCCTCCTGCTGTCCACTCGGGCTTTTCTGGCCACAACCTGGAAGCACTTGAAAGAGGAGAGAAATGCTTCAGAGTCACTGCAATGACTCAGCACATTAATGCTGACTCCACGGTTATCTGATTTGGAGCCAGCCTGGCTTGTGACCCCGGGTCACCCAATCCCACCCACTGCAGACTGACCAGCTGGCCATACCTGGTGTAAAACTTGTTCTCTGGGCTTGCGTCTCATGAGTTCGCATGAATCAGTGCTCAATACTAAACTAGCCTTCCTGGTTTTTTTAAGCCTTTTGTCACACCAGAGATTCATGGATAGGTTTTGAAAATGGCTTGATAATATTCCACTAATGGCTCTACATTTTGTGGGGCTGTGCTGTTGTTAATAAAAGGTCTGTTTTCCATGAGTTCAAATTAACTGACAACAACTAAGGGAGTTTAAAAGAAGTCAAATTTTACCTGCCAAACATTTCCTACTATATGCTCCAGAGCAAAATAAATATGGAAATTTCTATGTGTTTTCAAAGCAGAAGATTCAAACATATTATTCTTCTCGAGGGTAAATCTTTCACCCTATTATCTTCCAGAATTTCAAATGTAACAGGAAAATGTGAGATCAGTATCCTAAACCACTTCCACAGGTAAGATCACATTACTATTTTTTTTAAAGGATTAGCACGTCAGCTTGTTCTGGGTTTTCATATATAGAGTATTCACTACAGTGTCAACTACATGCTAAGTACTCAATAGACAAGAATTCTGAGCTTTTCCTTTAAGGCGTGGGTAAGACTTTGTGATTTCCAAGACAAAAGTTAGCAAAACAGGGGCTCCTGGGTGGCTCAGCTGGTTGAGACTTCGGCCTAGGTCATGATCTCGCTGTTCCTGAGCTCGAGCCCTGCATCAGGCTCTGTGCTGACGGCTCGGAGCCTGGATCCTGTTTCACATTCTGGGTCTCCTTCTCTTTCTCTGTCCCTCCTCAACTCACACTCTGTCTCTCCCTCTCAAAAATAAATAAACATTAAAAAAAAGTTAGCAAAACATACACCAGATAGAAGAGATCACTGTAGCTACAGCAGTGGCTTGAGACTCAGCAGGATAAGAAACATCTCTATAAGAACACATTTTTTAAAGCATAGCGTCAACCAATACAATGAATGGCAGGGCAGGTAGAGTGCAAGACCACAGTGAAAACCCAGTGTGGTTCTGGCATCTCTTAGGAACACAGCAGGCCACAGCAACGGCTCTGGTTTCTTTGGAGGACACGTGTGACTTTGGCCCTCTCTGGGAGACTGAGCTCACAGCGCTTTGAGCAGGAGTCACAGACATCAGCGGCACATGGAATGTACTCATCAGGCTGAGATGAAAATGACCTTTGCCCAGGGCCAGCCCTTTGCTCATGGTCTTTCCGGGGTCAGCAAATAAGAGAGGCAGTTTTTCAGGCAACAGGAAAAGAATCCACACATTGCTGTCCCCTGCCAACCCCACTTTTCCATCCACAAACCCCTGTCAACAGGCTCCATGTTTCTTCCTCCAGAAGACGCTGCAGGTGGGAGGTCAGGTGTTCAAAACCACTTCAGAAGGCTCCCTCTTCTCTGCTGTGACATTTTCTGGCATCCTGTCAGCTGGCTACTGAGTCTTCGGCGTTCACTTTGTACAATGAATTAATGTATAAGAAACTTGCTGAGGTTTGCAGGCTCAGCACTCTTAATATTAGAAAATGACAAAACTTACTTATTGAATTTGTTTTTTTAATTGTCCTCCTTTGGAGAAGGGAACCTTCCATGCCTTCCATGCACCTTGTTACTACCGCAAGGACTAAATGCATCCCGACTGGCCTCTTCCCATAAAGGGCCAGAGCAGAAGCAAATGTACGTGCGCGTATAATATCATGATTCTCCGGGAAGGGGACTGCTTACTTCCAGGGGTGTAGATGGCTGGCACCTGAATGAAATCAAACACTGAAGAAAAATGCCACTTGAGGCAAGAGAAGAGAAGGGGCACAAGGCCTCTGGGGTGGTATCTATAATGTGCTGCTGAATTTCACGTGACTTTCATGAACCACGAACTGCATGCTTTACAATATTTTACCAAGGCATTGTTTTCTAACAAGCCTCATTTTGTTTTGCATCCTTTTTGCTGTATTTTATGCAAAAGAAAGAAAAGCACAATCGCTGGAAGTTCCGTCCCTGGGATTTGAAGTGCCCTCACTTGCATGCTGAGAAGGGTTATAATGAATATTTTTGGCATCAGCTGCTGAGAGCAGCTTGGTACTAGCAGCACTTGATTCAAAATGTCATATGATACAATAATACACAAATTGAGTGCACAGAGGGGGGAGAAACATCATGCAACCTGTCATAGGTACAGCAATTTCTCATGAGTATTCAAGGAGACAGAGGTAGAAGTAGAAACGTGAAATCTGAAAAAAATAAACAGTCAACATCCACAAATGCTAGAAAAACATTGTTAACAAATGGAACATAGCAATTTTTGCGTAATTGTAATACCAGTGGTTTCTTTAGTCAAAACCGTAGAATTCATTTATGAATGATCTGGTACAATTCAAGTGCTAAAGTCAGGGGCGCCTGGGTGGCTCAGTCAGTTGGGCATCTGACTCTTGATTTTGGCTCAGGTCATGATCTCACGGTTTGTGGGTTCAAGCCCCTGTTTGGGATCCTCTTCTTCCCTCTCTGACACTCCACTGCTCATTCTCCTCTCTCTCTGTCTCTCTCTCTCTCTGTCTCTCTCTCTCTCTCTCTCTCTCTCACACACACACAATAAACTTAAAAAAAAATTACTGAAGTCAATGAGAAAGCATATCTACTTAATATAATCAAATACATTTCCTATTAATTTTTAATAACTGATTTTCTTAAAATAGCAGCCCTTTTCTCCACTGCTTAATTTTTGTTTTCAACTGGTCTTTCTTCAGAGGCAGATTTAAAAAACAAACAAACAAAAACAAAGCAAAAAACCCTACCTATTCCTGAATACAATTTGGGTGACTATTAGAACTGCCTTATCTAAAAAATGCCTAAATATTGGCTATGAATTATCTAATAGCAACTTTAAAAATACATTCCAAACACATTCCAAATATTAATTTCAAAGACATTCCTTGAACACCATGGTGTCCCCTTGTCTCGTACTTTCTCATTTGTGTTTGGACATTTGGATAGTTACCATGTTAGCCATTCCTCTCTTTATTCCCAGTGTTTTTCTAATTGTTCGGCTACTTCTGTTCCTTGCATCAATTAGTGACATCTTCCCAAATTAATTTTTGTTTCATATTTATTATATCGACTACCTTTGTCCAAGTGCTGGCTCCCCAAACCAGTTGTTTTATTCAGTGTAGTTACTTCCTCCCTCTGTGCCTTGGTCCCCTTGTCCTCGTAAGGCTTCGGTGAGGACTGATGAGTTAGGGGGGCTCTTAGGACTGCATCTCGTGCATAGGGAGCTCCGTGCTCCTATTCCCATCTTGAAAGTGGAATTTTTTTAAATGTGAATACATATTATTAAAAGTATTTTAATATATCATTTTTTATTTGTTTCTCCCCCATGGGTCTACAGATTACTTCCGTTTAGGTCATTGGTTCGATTATTTTAAGTTGGCCATCTGTAGAATTTTAAAACAAGGAAGAATCCTAAAAATCATGTTTTCCAACTTTCGTTTACTATAGTAGGTTCCTAGTCATCATGATTATTGTCATCAGGCTTTTGTTAAACAACTAATTACACTACTCAGGGACTCTGATGCCAGTAAAGTGCATTTGTCATCTAAGCTTTGGGCCTGGAGATGTCCTTGAGAGTATCGACTAATTCAATCTGTCCTTCTCATTCATTGTTTTCATAGCATAAATCTTCACCACATACTGCACTGGGATAACTAGTCATGGTATAGGTAGGAAGGATTCCTGTAGGCTTTCCTCACCCCTATGCAGACTTCATTCATTCTTTTCCTTTGACTGTCCAGCCCAGCGTGGCTTATAACCCGTTCGCACAATTACCATGCACTGGATCCTGAAACCACCTTTCTGAAGGTAGGGGCAAGGTAGCTATAACTGCCTTTTCCTCCTCTCGCAGGAAACTGGGAGTCAAAGGTTAGGATCATGCCCAGGGGCAGAGAATTAGATGTGCCACAGGGATCTGTAAAACCCAGGCCTTAGGATTTCCCTTCGTAACATGTTTTTACAGTGCATGCTATTTCTCCCCAGGTGTGTCACTACCACATCAGCAGAAGCAAATATCCTAGTGAGGGGCAGAGAACCAAAACAACGTAGAAACGGAAAAATAATGCCTGATTGGGCAGTAAGCCATTCACTCATTCAGCGGTTTAAGGTTAAGTTCACACTGGGGCTGTCTATACGATGTAGATAGTGGGGCAACAGATGATTGAGTTCCATATTCAGCCAAGATGCGATTGAAAAAGAAAGTCCTTTGGGATTATAGAAGAGAAAACCTACAAAGAATTGGCCTCGACCTCATCTGCCTATAGACAATGTAGGTGTTAAGTTTAAACTGTTGGGACTATGCTTTTTGTTCTTTACTGAGGGTTAGGAAACGATTATTGTGTAAATAAGGTAAATGAGTGTCATTTCTAAAATGAAATGTTTTCACATTCTTATCACAAAAATTTCAGTAAAAGGAAGTCTGTGTAATATCCTCATGATATCTCCAGGCCCACAAAGGCAACAGATGGTCTCTGGGTTTTAGAGATCTCTTTGTGTTCTATATTAAAATGTTTCCAAAAGATTGACATAGTGTAAGAGTCTGATTCCTTATTAAAAGATTTATTCTCAGGTTTTTTTTTTTTAATTTTTTTTTTCAACGTTTATTTATTTTTTTTTGGGACAGAGAGAGACAGAGCATGAACGGGGGAGGGGCAGAGAGAGAGGGAGACACAGAATCGGAAACAGGCTCCAGGCTCCGAGCCATCAGCCCAGAGCCTGACGCGGGGCTCGAACTCACGGACCGCGAGATCGTGACCTGGCTGAAGTCGGACGCTTAACCGACTGCGCCACCCAGGCACCCCTATTCTCAGGTTTTGTATGACTTCTACGACGTATGAGATATGAGCCATTGTGGTTTGTGGCTTAGGTTGATGGCACAAACCTTCTCCCTACACCATACCGGAATTACTTTCCATCTCCCTACACCATACTGGAATTATTTGTTCTGCAAATAGGGCAGTGATTAGTTGCCAGGTCAATGATTAGTTGGCCTGGTCATCCACTGATATGCTGCAAGGTGATTATCAAGTACATTTTTGCTAAAAGCACTCAAGAGCAGAAAAATGTTTAACTGCCATAAATTCTAACCACAGGATGAAACAAAACTGAACAAAGGAATGGTAAATTTAGTCTCGAGCTTAGAACCCTGAAGCATACAACTGCAGAAGCACAAGTGTGTGACCGTGGCACGCCATTTTCCTTCCAAACCACTGCCAAAAACAGCCTTGGAGCCTGTGTTTCCTTCAGTTAGATACTAATACTAAAGCTCAAGAAATGTAAAACAAGACAGCAAAATGGGAATTCAGTAGGAGTGCTGAGATGTCAGGAGTGCTGACATTAAGTGTATTTCTTTGGCTAGTCACAAAATCCTCATCAAGAGGCCAAACTGTCTAATTCTATCATGAGGAGAACATGGATGAAAGAACTTAACTACTGCACATATTCCCATTTCAATATGGTAAACCATCTGAGTATAACAATTACCAGAGGCAATGGGGAGAAGTCTGACTACTAACTGGGCCAGGTGATGAAGGTCAACATTGACAGCATTACTTCATATTGGTAAGTATTGATAGGTACCCTGCATACAATGTGATGAAAATGACACCTTACATCTGAAACCTTCCTCCCCAAAACCCATAATCCTAGGCTAAACATGAGGAAAATGTCAGATAAACCCAAATTAAGGAACACGCTACAAAACATTTGACCAGTGTCCCTCAAAACTGTCAAGGCTATCAAAAATGAGGAAAGGTTCCCAAACTGCCCCAGTGTAGACAAGTCTGAGGGGACATGATTAGCAAATGTGATGTGGTATCCTGGATGGGATCCAATTACAGAAAAAGAACCATAGGTAAAAACTAATAATATCCTAATAAAATACAGACTTGTATTAATAATAATGTATCAATATTAATTAATTGTCACAAAGGTACCACACTGATGAGATTCTAATAGGGAAAACGAGGGTATGGGGAACCCCCTGTATTATCTTTGTGACTCTTCTGTAAATCTAAAACTATTCTGAAATAAAAGTTTTCTTAAAAATAAAAAAGTCTCTCCTTCAATTCAACTGATATCTGTGGATCGGAATAATTCAAGTAAGCAACTATTTTTGTATTTCTTCTGCTTTACAGAGGAATGTGATGGGAGCCATGGGAAGCTGCCCGTGCAGCCGGGATGCCCTCGCAGACTGCCCATGCAATGGATATCTGCTCCCTCCCATACAGGCCCCCCGTTTTATTTATGCAAGTTGGCCTTGTTATTCTAATTATGTAATTTAATTATTTTTGAAATCACAAGCATAATTGCAAAAGAGAGTTGCTATTTCTGTGAAAAAAAAATAGATTGAATGATTTGAAAAAACTTGATAAAGGCAAATGGCTAAAAATACTCCTTTGAATATGGGTGTTCTTGTACCATAAAAGATTGGATGAAAATGTCATGAAAATCAAGAAAGATTCTGCACTCAGATTGCTTACATCCTTCAAGTTCTGCTCCACTTAAAGACACCAAAATTAGAAATCAGAGATCATGGGTGTGATTTCTACAAGAACTCAAATCAGTTCAAACCACAATCAAAGAAACCCCATGGGGGTCAAAGTACTGGTGAATGAGCATTAACATAAAGTGAAATATTGAAGGCACATGTGTATCATTTTTAATAATTGCCCTGTTTTATTGCTTTTTTCATTAACTTATCTTTTCTATTAACCAATTACTACTGATCCCAACTGACTATCCAAGCCATTCTACTGAAGATGATTTTTACTTTCATCTTTTATGCCTTAATATTTTACAGCACATTTTCAGCTTTCCTTTAACTGGTAAGTTCAGGTTTTTATTTTGCACTGTTTTGTAATGAGCCCATTGCACAATTCTGTCACCTTCCCCCCCTCCCACCCGTGGACTCCAGACGCAAGGGCAATTGCCTAATTATGCTGTGCTGCTCTAAGAAGCACAGTCGTTGAAGCGCCTTCTTAAGGGAATGATGTAAAAGTGCCAAGGGAAAACTAAAAACAAAATCCCCAAGAAAAAAGAAGCTTATTTTTTTAATATAAATTCAGCGTCTGGGAAAACAATATCATTTCCTCTAAGTGAGTCTCTTTTCAAAGAACTCTAAGTAAGAGTCGAGCAGAGTACTGATTAAATGTGACATGCTTCTCTCTTGGCTTCTAGATGATAAATTGTGCACCAGATGATGACACTGGATGTGAATCTGTTTCTCATATCGTGCTGAGAACAAGATCACTAAGACATACTTTACCTTTCCCAACAGAATCCATCTTTTCAACGATGGTGACAAAGCTGTTTCTTCCTACGTCAGTAGAAAACTCATTCTGATCAAAGTTGAATAGTACCAAGGGGTTAGAATTTTCTAAGTAAAAGAACAGCAAGATGCCCTAAGGACACAAAGAATGGAATTAAATGGTTATTTTCAAATTCAGCTATTCACCAAGCATACATTAAAAATTAGTGTGGTCCTGTCTGGAATATGCTTCAGAGGAGTAATTTTAAAAATAGGACGTTTGTAAGAATACAGTTGAGAAAGAAATTGAGGAGTTGAGATGGATGCGAAGTATCCCTTAGGAATATAAAGCAGTGCCGAACATCCAGAAATCAATGCTTCTTGGGATTAAGAATTGTGCAAGTTTAAAGGTTAGGATTTTCAGCACGCACATAGGTTCGGCTGGACTTTTTATATTTCCATTATGAGCACTGTTGCCATAAATACCGGCAGGCAAGTAGACAAGAGATCAAGAGGAAAATCAAACAGGAAAAGGACTATTGAGGCTTTCTGGACTTCAACCCATGACCTCCTGTCTTCCAGTTTAGAGGAGGGGATGGACAGGGGAGCAGAAACTCAGTGGTAAAGACGCTGGGTGGGGGAGGGGGTTCTCCAGGAAGCAGAGCGGCAGGAAGGCCAAGGTTCCTCAATTCTTTCCTCTTCTTTGCCTCCCACAAGAATTAACCTTGAGACTCAAAGCACAACACAAAAGGTAAAGAAGCCAATGAGATGAGCTGGGCAACATAGCAGAAGCTCCCAAAGACGAGGGAGGTCAGATTTTGAGAACTCATGTGCTAGAGTAACACACAACGTGAGCACCCCGCAATAACACTGTAGAACACCAGAGGGAAAACGAATCCATAAGCCAAACACAAAAATCCAATAAACTTTAAAAGCTCGCGAATCTGATCCCCAAACAAACTGCTGTTTGCCTAGGTATTCCATCTTTCAAGTGCCTGAAATTAAAATTTATTAACGGATATTGGTTTTTTTTTATTTTTTTTCAACGTTTATTTATTTTTGGGACAGAGAGAGACAGAGCATGAACGGGTGAGGGGCAGAAAGAGAGAGGGAGACACAGAATCGGAAACAGGCTCCAGGCTCTGAGCCATCAGCCCAGAGCCCGACGCGGGGCTCAAACTCACAGACCGCAAGATCGTGACCTGGCTGAAGTCAGACGCTTAACCGACTGCGCCACCCAGGCGCCCCTTAATGGATATTGTTAAGGTTACCTATTCTACCTTTAGAACATACGTCTATCTCCTGCTACATTCTCATAGAATTTCAAATCTGCCGTGTGAGGAAAACACAAACTTTTAATCAAAAGCAGAATCATACACGTAAAGAAGACCACGCTGTTTTATAAATGCAGCAACGAAGAGCAGCCTTCGCTTCACAGCCTGGCTCATAACTCAACTCTCCCCCCAAGCTTCTTTGTTGGTTCCTCACATCCTTCTTCCCTGCACCTAAACTTACAGCAGCAGCATGTATATTCTCTGCCTTCTCACCTAATTGCCACTGGATGCTTCCGTACAGGTGTCTGCATGGCATGCATCATCTAAACCAGCATCTTTCCCCAGACTCTGTAGTCCTCTTGTTTTCCCTAAATGAGGGAAGTCAGCATCATCTGCTCAGGATCAAAACTTCCATATGATCTTCCATCACCCTCCCGCCCTGATCTCCCACATGTGGTCAGCCACAAAAATCTGCCCACTCTGTCTCCACACCAATTCTAGCTCACAGCCCCATTTCATTTTGAACCTCATGATAATAAAAGTTTTATTTTTTATCTGTTTTCCATTGCCGTAGCCCCAGCACCTAGTACAGCACCACACACCCGAAGATACATGTTACATATTTGTTAACTAAAGTTATATAGTACTAGACCTCAAGACAATACTTTTAGTTTAGTTTTAGTCTTTTATGCTGGCCACAGTCACATACAGGATATTTTTTAAGAGATCCTTTGCCAATCACTCTGACGTAACAGCTTTTATATTCTATGTTCTCCTCCTGACTCCACCAATCCCCTACCAACGTGCACACACATCCAAACACATAAACACATAACTGTAACAAACACATAACTGTAACAAACACATAATGTAACTGTAACAAAATTTTAAATTGATAACCACTGTCAATATATTATTTTCAAAAGAAAAAGGTGACTGCCTTTCCTTTTTTATCTTCTAGGCTTTCCTCAAAATAAAATAGAAAACTGGCAAGCATTAGGTCACTTTGACTAAATGTACACAGGTCAAATCAAAAAGTTCTAGCCAAATACCTTATTGAAATATTTCATCTCTTCCATCTACTTAATTGACAAAATAACCATGTTGTCAAAAGTTTAATTTACCTCAGCCGTGCTGATACACCTATAATCTAAAGTAGCACTTTGGAGCAGAATAGTTCCTTATACATATTTATATGGAGCTGGCTTTTCAAAAAGAATTCTCAATAAAATTTCACATAATGTAACTGATATATAATGACTAGGAAAAATATGAAAACACAGTCCAATTGACAGTTATGGATTTCCTACCTTGGACAAGAAAACTGCTACAGAGTAGATTGAAAACATCAAAGAATGAGACAGGGGCTCACAAGGAAATGGGGGAGGCAGCGATAAATAGAAATTCATAGGGAAGGTAGGTTAGAGTCAATGGCAAATGGAAACAGAGAAGGCTCTGATTTCTAAGCTTCCCTCTTCCGTCCTCCTGCCCGACACCTTGCCTTTCCCACTTCGATTCCATAGTGGGTTGTCAGAGTTTCCCTTCCCTACCTTACCCCCTCTTGCTTTGACTTTTGAGCCAAAACCCACTCTACACCTGTGCCCGTGGAGCTGCACATAATGGAGAGACACATGCACTTACCCCGACACACTCCCGTTATGGCCCATGACTGCTGACCTCGAGTGGGTTGCTAGTGCAATCTTACAATAGTCCCAGGAGATTCTTTCATACTTCTTTTCTTCTCAAAATTCCGGCACTCTTCCCCCCCCCCCCCACCTTTCCCCTCAGCGAATGGCTTTACTTGTGATGTCACAGAGAAACCATCGGGAAGAGGACTACACGTTCCCGCCACCATGTCTTCCAACCACCTGCACATGTGCCCAGACAGCCTGTCCTCCTTCCTGCTACTTTTGTTGAAATGTCCAACCTTTGACACAAACCCTGCCACCGACATCCCAGACCCTTTCTCATAGTGCCTGTTCAAGAGCATTGCCGTTGCAAGTTTTCTCCTGGAGTACCCTCTACTTCCTTGCCAGCTCATAGAGAATTAAAAAACCTTTGAAAATATGATATCTAGCACTTTTCATTGTTTTCTGCAGAAGATCTAAGGGAGTGCCTGGCTCACCATGTTGCAGATATATTGATGGTTAATTCTCAGTCATCATCTCACCTGATGTAACAGCCCTCAATATAATTGATCTCTGTCTCTTCCTCCATGTGGCCTCAGGAATCCAGCTTTCTTAGTTCTCCTTCCTATCAGAGGCTCTTCCTCAAATGTGTGTTTTACAAACATGGGCTCATCCTCACTGCCTTCCTCTTCCCCTTCTACACAGATTCCCCAGCTGTGAATTCAATCAGCTACTTACAACCCCCAAACAGAAGCCCCCCCCCCCGCCAACACTGCCCCCTGAATTCCAGACTCAGAGATGCAATTCTACTCACTACCTCCCCTTAAATGTCTCCCAAAAGCTTTTCAAACTACGCAGGTCTGAAACCACACTGGTGATCCCAGCCTCCAGGCAATCCTTCCACAAACTTCCCCATCCCAGTAAATAGCCCCATCCCTCCAGTTGCTTAGTACAAAAAACTTGAGTTCTCCCCGACTCCTGTCAACTCTACTTTCAATACACTTCCAGAATCTGCTCTCTTTTCTACACCTTCCACCAAAACCTCCCTCATTCAAGCAACCATTATTTTGTACCTAAGCCATCTTATTAATACACATCACATTTAAACACTGGCCCCCAGTCTATTCCAACACAGCAGCTAGAGTGATCCTTATAAAATGTAGATCAGATCATGTTACTCCTTTATTTAAAATCCTCCAATTTCTTCCTTTCCCCCTAGGATTTAAAGGCAAACTCTTCACTATGACCTACAGAACCCTAAATGAGTTGATCACCAGCTGCCTCTCCGACATCATCCTCACCACTGATTTACCTACTCTGCTTCATCTAAAGCGGACCCCATGTTTACCAATGTGCCAAGCATGCTTCTGCCTCAGGACCTTTGCACTTGCTTCTCTCTGCTTAGAATGTCTTCCCAGATACCTGCACAAACTCTTTCGTTCACTCTTTCAGCTCTCTGGTCAAATGTCATTGAGGATGTCTGTGACGATCCTGTATAAAATAGAATCCCCCAACCCCCGCCCCCAGACATAGCACTTGCTTTCATCCTTCTCTGATTTTCATTATAGAGTTTTTCACAATCTTACATACTTCATATTTATATTTTTGTGCTTACTTTATAGTGCTGACTAAGCACCACACTGTAAGGATAGGGATCTCACTTGTGTTCCCCAGAATCCAAAAACATACCTGGCAGATAAAAGTCAATAAATAGTTATTGAATAAGTGCATGAATTGAATTTTAAGGATATTTATATGAATAATAGGAGCTAACATTTAGTAAGTGTCTCCTAGCAGGCATACTGAGTGCTTTACATGTACGGCCTTACTAAATCCTCACAACAGTCTTTGAGGCAGATTCTTTAAATCCCCAATTCCAATTTTACAGATGAGGAAATAGAGGCTTAGAGAGGTCAAATAACTCACTCAAACTCCCAGAGCCACTACGTGGTAGACTCGAGACTGTTTCTTGAGCCTGATTGACTCCACAGCCCATTGCGTTTCTAAATTGACTCCACACATCTCATAGCTGTGTTGCTGGGATGAATCTCAATAATGACCTGAGTGTGCTATAAACACAATAAATGTCAGCACTTAGTGTCACCAAAAAATCAAACACTACACAGTAGGTAAAACACTAAATGATAACTTACCAGATTCAAATAGCTATGTAGATTGCACCACGTTTTCCAACAGAGATTTTAGACATTTAGTATAACTTCACTGCCTTGTTAAATGGAGAGACGCCACCACTGTAACTTTGGAATTAGCATAGCTTCGCTTTAGCTCCCAAAAGCTACTTGCTTTTTGTTGATGCTAACATTTAAGTTGTTAAACTCTATTTGCCAAGGTGCTACTGAACCCAATTCTCCAGCATCACATGCACAAACCAGGGAAAACAATTAGATTAAATACCTTCGCTGGGATAAAGAGCAAAGTGTACCTCTTGCCCTCCTCTCCAGGACCCATTCCCCCTAGGACCTGTCTTCTCACCTAACCCCACAAATCCTCTCGCTCAAAGGAGGCAGTTGCCCTGAGATGTGCTTGGTTCAACACCTACTCTTTTCTGGACTTATCTCCATGACCCAGATTCCTGCTGCTACTCGGATTCTGAATCCAGTCCTATTATCTCCAGTACCATTAAACCTACGTTCTCTTAACTCCTGATGTTTACCTTAGCTGGGTTCTCAATTCAAGCCTAAATAAACAGAAATTATTTTTTCTAAGGATGCAGAATCAGCAGTTACACATCCAGATAGGCTTAGGGAATGAGAAAGAAGAATAAGTGTGTGAGAGCTGGCCTCCACGAGGACCCCAGTGATCTCGCCTCTGCATATTCATTCTTTTAAAGCTCCTTCCCATTTTTAATAGGGCAGACCTGTGTGGCTGGGGCTAGGTCCTGAAGGAAATTATAGGGTCTGCCTTATACTCGTAGATCATTCTTTCTGGAGGACACCCAGCAATCGTGTCAGGAAGACACTAAGGCAGCCCTGAGAAGTCAAGGTAGGAAGGGCTTATCAATGGCCAGCACCAGCTTGTCATCCACATGCATGAGCCATCTCGAAAGAGGATTCTTCAGACCCAGTCAGCTTTCAGATCACGGCATCTGCAGCCAATATCTCCACTGCAACCCCTCGAAAGACCCTGAGCAACTACTACCCAGCCAAGACACTCCTGAGCTCTTGACCCACAGAACCTGTGTGAAATGACAAATGTTCATTCTTCTTTCAAGTCGCGGAGTTGTAGGTAATTTGTTATACAAGAAACTATGACTGAAACAACATGCATGCAAAATCTATTTGTAAGAAAAGTAAGCCTAGAAAGTCATGAGCTGTATAAAAAGAAAAACTGTGTATAAATTCAACCCACCATTCAAATATATGTGGTATATCAGACAGATATAATGTCTTTTTACAAAGCTTAGAGTTTTGATTATGGGTTATTTTTTTTACAAAAAAAAAAGCTATTAGCTGACTTTTCCTGACCTTTAGTATAGTCTTAAATGTCAGAATTTCAATAAATGTGCGTAATAACACAAATATCTTCAACTATAGAAAATAGAGCTCTAAAGACTTTGAACTTTGAACTCTGGGAAACATTAAGAACCATTATTTTCTGATATCAATGCAATGACTCTTTTTAAAAATATAATAATAATCAACCGAATTTAGATGGTCTAGGACAGAAACAGAAGATTAAAGACAATGCCAGGCCATAACTATGAAGAAAATACCAGTATCAGGACCAAGAGAGAAACATGCACCCTAAGGCTGAAAATTTGGTGTTAATACCAGAATTGCATTGTAATTAATTAATTGTAATGGCTTACTTATACTTTTTATATAAATATATTTGTTTTGGGAAACTAGAAATCTAAACATAAGTCATTCTGTATATGATATCAGTCATTCTCAACTAACCCTTCTGTTGCCTGAGTTACAAGACTGATGCTCCTTGGACTAATGTTAAAAAGAGTGACCTCAACCAGGTGAACTCAAATTGCCAACTTCAGACAATATTAAGATATTCAAGTAAGCGGGGTGCCTGGGTGGCTCAGTCGGTTGAAGGTTCAACTTTGGCTCAGGTCATGATCTCATGGCTCATGGGTTCAAGCCCCGCATCGGGCTCTGTGCTAACAGCTCAGAGCCTGGAGCCTGCTTTGTATTCTGTGACTCCCTCTCTCTCTCTGCCCCTTCCTGCTCATGCTCTCTCTCTGTTTCTCAAAAATAAATGTTTAAAAATTTTTAAAAAAATGATATTCAAGTAAACAGATGAAATGATGTACATATAGAGGCACCTAATATTGCCAGTATTTACTCTGACCATGATACATCATACATTACAGGAAAAAAAACCTGTTATAACTCTGAAATTGAAGACAGAAGACCTGAAACAATATTTGGCTTCCATTTTGAAGTTCTGGAAAAGCATTTCATAGATAAGAGTTAAATCATTTCAATGGCTTCTCTTGCCCTCAAATAAAGCACTTAGCATTCATCTCTTCATGGAAATATACCACTCATTTTGTTACATGTATTACTTGATGATTCCTTAGAAATTAGGCTGCAGACCCCTGGGGTGCCAGAACTGTGTCTATTAATGTCTCTGCCTCTGGTCCCAAGTTTTACATCCTGTGTTTGGTCAATAGATAATGGTTATGTGACAGATTAGAGAAATCCTACTCTTCTAACCAGCTCACAGAATATGACCCACA
The DNA here is from genome assembly GCF_022079265.1 of Lynx rufus. Lineage (NCBI taxonomy): Eukaryota > Metazoa > Chordata > Mammalia > Carnivora > Felidae > Lynx > Lynx rufus. The sequence goes on from NW_025814823.1 coordinate 73,354,893, forward strand.
CATTTTCCCTACTTACCTTCTGCCAGCCACTGTATTTGGCACCAAGGACACAAAGGAGTTTAAGGAACCATCCTGGGGATGAAGGTGCTCAGAGCGCAGCAGGAGACCCAGACGTGTACATAGACCACTGCCAGGGAAAACATGTCACAACTGGGGGAACACAGATGATGGAAGCTAAGACAGAGAAGAATCCTAAATGCTCAAGAGAAATAAGGAATAGACAGGCTGAACAGAGCACTGCCAAAAAGGACATGATGGAACAATGACCTTTGATCTTGACCTTTAAGCAGAAGGGCTCCTGATGGATAGTTGACTTTTGACAAGGCAAGAGTAGACAGTATGCCACAAACCTGAAGCTTCTATGAAATTAGACTATGTGCTAGAAATGTCTCTAAAAGAGTAAGCATCAGATAAATGTGTCTCTAAGGCCCCATAAGACCAAAAGAATGAAGAAAGAAATTAGCATGTTTTCTGGCAAGGTATTAAACAATGAAATTTGGAGCTCATGCTATACTTACTTTGAACTCTGCACAATTAATGAGGTCTTCTTTTTTTTTTTTAATGTGTTTTAACTGTAGTATCCAGAATAATGCCTCCCCACCCCAAAGATGCCCACATCCTAATCCTTGGAATTTATGCATATGTTATCATACTTTGCAAAAAAAGACTTTGAAGATGGGATCAAGGTTAAGGACCTTGAGGAAAGGAGAATAGCCTGTATGATCCAGGTGGGCAAAATCTAATTACATGTGTCCTTTAAAGTGGAGAATGTGGAGCGCCTGGGTGGCTCGTGGCTCAGTCAGTTAACATCTGACTTTGGCTCAGGTCATGATCTCGTGGTTTGTGAGTTCAAGCCCCGCTTTGGGCTCTGTGCTAACAGCTCGGAGCCTGGAGCCTGCTTCGGATTCTGCGTCTCTCCATCTCTCGGCCCCTCCCCTGCTCATGCTCTGCGTCTCTCTGTCTCTCAGTAATAAATAAACACTTAAAATAAATAAATAAATAAATAAATAAATAAATAAATAAATAAGGTGGAGAATGTAACCTGGCTGTGGTCAGAGAAATGGCGGCACAAAATGGCATCTGGTACTCTGCCGCTAGATGTGAGATATAACCAGCTCCACACAAGGAGGGAGAGAGGCCCTCACTTTGCAAGAACCCAAGTCCACAAAATTTAAAAACAAAAACAAAACCCACACAAGCCACCACACCCACTGAGCCTTTAGACAACACCATCTATAAGAATCTCCAACATCATGACTAAGAGCCAACAAGCAAGCGAAGACCCAGCTCCCACAACCACACGGAACTGAATCCTGCCAACACGTGAGTGACCTCTGGGAAGGAATGCAGACCACCGCCTCCTTGATTTTAGCTAGATGAGACCTTAGTCAGTAGGACTTCCAACCTACTGACTTGTAAGATATTAAACTTACATTGTTTTATACAACTAAGCTTGTGGTAATGTGTTACAGCAATAATAGAAAGCTAACACACCAACACATTCTCTTTTTGTCTTAAAGAGGGAGTAACAAATACAGACCTATAACCTGTCCCACTAAAAACAAATACTGTTCAAGATACAGAAATGTTGATACAGTGATACCACTTAGTTTTATGGACCAGTTCTTCTAAAAGGGAAGAACAGATTAAAAAAATAAGAAGAGCTACTATTTATTGAGTTAATATCAGGCACTAATTATTGTACAAAATGCTCTATATAGCAAGAATAATCACTGATATTTTTTAATATGTGTGTATGTATGTCAGTAGGTGATAAGCATTGTCCTAAGCATTGTGCATGTATTGATTCGTTTAGTCTTCAATGAGGCAAATTCCATTATCATGCCCATTTTACAGATGAGGGAATTGAGACACAAAGGATGTGAGTAATATGCTAAATTCATGCAGATGGTCATCACTTAATCCCCAGAGCAGCTCTCTAATATCAGTGAGCATTTATCAGGAGCATGCTGAGTTCAGGCACCAGGCCATGCAGCTCCCATTCATTCGCACACGGCTGCCCCAACAGCACCCTGTTTGGCAGACGAGTAACCCGCAACTTAACAAAGGCTCAATAACCCACTAGGCATCTTACAATGAACAAACAGCTGAGGTTGGAACTGACCCCGGAACAGAGCCTCTTAACCATCCAGTGTGTGCTAGAGAAGCCCAGTAAGTCTGGGCCAGCAGCATAAATGTACGGCTGGCTGCTCAAGGATGTCCTTTTCTGAACAATCTTCAGAAGAGTGTTTTAGTTAAAGCTTTCCAAACACTTGAATCAAGCCAGATCTCTCCCGAAGGACACTCAAGATCCTCTCCGATGGCAGATGGTGGGCTTCATGTATGCCAAGTCAACAACTGGGAATATTTGTATTTAACAACAATAACAAAAAGCTTCAGTCATTTTCCCACTTGTCATTCAACCCTGATTACAAAACTGATTCAATAAACATTTATTGAGTACCTACTATGTGAAAATCAGTATGATAAGCATTAAGAAACACCTGAACAGGTATAATTTATCTGAGTGTATTGATTCAACCTTATAATTTTGAAGAGAAGTTAAAGGAGCTTCAGCGATCTGTTGGGTGACAGCCGGGGCCCCAAAGAAACTTACAGGATATATCAGAGGAAATTCAACCAACTTCTCATAATCTTCTAGAAAAGGCCAATGCAGTTATGTCAGAAAAAGAATCGGACTGAAAGTCAGAAGAGCCAGGTCTTAAATGAATGACCTTGAACAAGTCATTTCTCTTATCCACCTCCGACTGTAAAATAAGAGGACTGGTCTATGAAATATCCAATATCTTCTTCGTTCTGACTTCTATTCTGGCACCAGAAGAACGTCTAGATTCAGGCAAGGTGCTGGACAGCAGGACAGGAGCAGACCTTGTACCTGGTGCCAGAGCCACTCACATACAAACTAGGAGGGTTTCCTATGTATATATTAAAAAAAAAAAAAAAAAAGACCCTGGAAAAAGAGCACTCCAAAGTATCAGCAAAAATGTAGTGAATTTTCCAAGACCTGAATAAAAATGGGACACCAGAAATAGTAACCCTGCTAAGTAAGTAACCTCAGATGTACTTGACATTTGGTTAATGGGATTTAAAGAAAAGTAAACAGGCACCCACACAAATGTATGCATGCATATAATACACACACATCCCCTCGCACATAAATGAGTGAGTGCTTCCCACTCTCTCGAGTGGAGCCATGAGCAGATCCGAGCATGGCCACGGAGCTATTACACAAGCGTGCTGCACTGCACCAAACTCCCTGAACACACAGCACGCCTAGAAATGCCACCACGTTTTCCTACGAGCACAAAGGAGGCCCTGGAACTCTTCCAAACCCGATGCTGTTGTCAGCTAGGTAAAGACATTTATTTAACCGGTTGAAATGACGGGACTACCGGCTGGGACTCAGCAGCTCAGGGAAAGGCAGCTTTTCAGCCCACTCTGCAGTACGGGAGAGCAAAGGGGGATTCTGCCTGGATCCTGCTAGCAATCCAATGATGGAGAAAGTTGAATTTTACTGCCCATAGGTGATATTTCTTTACACCAAAGCATCGTGCAGTTTGGGGACAAAGCATGAATCACAAGAAGGTAAATTCAATAGTAAATGGCAGAAATGGGGAAGAGCAGTGAATGTTTAGCAAACAGAATGCTGAAACCAGTGTTTCTATTGCAAAATTGCAGAAGTTGCAATAAAACTGTATATTTGCCCATTAAAGGGATGATATGAATGAAAATTCTACAGAATTAAATAATCATAAGCTTCTTAGAGCACAGATCTCAGTTCATTCCCCACTAAATGATGCCAGAGGCCTCTCTGAACCTTCATCATGCATTTGGCTTAGTCTTTGAATCTCAGTTACTGTTGAACCGGTTAAATGTGAATCCAGCATTCAATGGAAACCATCAATAAGGTCTTGACAACCTTCAATTTTTTCACCCACACATAGATCTCTCTCACTAAATATACAGGGTGCTCTCTGCCTGCAACATCTCTGTGCGACCCTGAGTTTTCACTTCCCCAATTTAGAACTCATTTTCTTGCCCTATAAAATGAAAAGTTTGTTTCCTTCGAGTTCTATGATGATTATATTTAAATGGCATGGCTTTTAAGTGGGGAAACCATGGAAGGTTCAAATCTAATGAGTCCAGAAGATGAAAAGAAGGGGAAATGAGAGCATAGTTTATTCTTGCCTGATTTAGTCCTGGCTAAAGTGAAACACATGCACACACACACACACACACACACACACACACAAATATACACCCTTTTCCCTTTCCTTACTTAGAGTCTTTTTGTTTTCTATTCTTTATTTGGATTGTCAGCTATTGAAAGTTAAGAATCCTAACAGACAGAATCCTAGAATTTGAACATCAGGAGTAACCTTGAAGAGTGCAAGAAATGAATTGAGCTGATAAATATTAGAGAAGAGAATTTACTTTTTAAAATTAGAACTGAGTCTTTCCCCTTTGAGTCTGAGCCATGCTTCCCTATGTGTCTTTGTTGCCGCTGTCCTCAGAGTGTGTGCACATGAGGCACAGGAGAGTGTCTTTCTGGGCCAGGAGATAGAGGGAGGCAAGGAATAAAACCTCCTGTCTTTCTCTGTTATTCTCTTCAACTGCCAAGAAATACCTGCTTCCTCTGCCTTTGAGGTTACAAGCCCCCAAGTCCTGGTGAAGGAAGGCTGGTCTCCATCAGGCCTGAGGTTCCTTCTTTTAGGAGTTAACCAATCATTTGGGTCCAGATGCGAGACCAGATTGTTCCCCCTTGGGGGTGGGAAGTGACTGCCAGGGTTTCATCTTCAGGAGCTGAGAACTGCATCCAGGGCATGACCTAATTCAAGCCTGTGTCCTTCTACTATGCCAGCATTACCTCTGTTGATATTACCAGCTGTGTCCCATATGGCCCACTTCCGTTCGTTTATACACACACACACACACACACACACACACACACACACACACTTCAGAAAAGATTTGGTCAGCCATCTGAATAGACTAGCTGCATCTCTATTCATTCTGTTCTGTGTGGTCCAAGGCAAGAGGTTAGTTCTTAAGGGTATGAGGACAGATGCATCTGAAAATGCATTCCTTAGGGAGAACGGAGACGTTCTTTTCTAAGAAGGTCATAAACAGATCACATTGCATTAGGAGTTTCTCTTGCCCTGGTTTCTGGACCCTGGAGAGCTGAGCTTTATGAACTGCAAGGTACAGTTATCTGATTAGTACTGAAGAAAACATCTTTTCTATGAGCTCTTAAAGCAAAACTAAGTTTCGTCAATGATTCTCCCCAGAAAAGTCCGGTATCTTTCATTTGAGCTATAAGGCCTCTGCTGGCAAACATCCATACTTTCCCATAGCTGCTTCTGGCCGATTTAAAAGTCACCTCATGAATTGGGGACAGGACAGGTTGGAGGTATGGAAAAACACCACCATTGCAATTCAGAAGTACTGTCATACTACCAATAACCAAAAATAAAGCTGTAGAAAGGAGAGGAGAAGGGAGGTAGGCAGAAGAGATCAAGGGACTGGCAAAGCAGAACATTAAAAAAAAAAACCTGTGTATAAAACAGGATGTTTTAAATGAACACAGCACTGAGCTATTCTAAAACACAACAACAAACACACACTCTTCTGGAACATCTGGGAGCAAAGATGAGAGAAAGTTATGGCCTTTCTCTTCCTATTTCTTAGAAATACAGATGATGGATCACAACATTTACCAAATAAAACATAAGAATAAGTAGAAAACCTACCAATGTGCTTAAAAGTTTCTTTTGTCTAATGAAGCAAGCCAAACAGAAACAAGTATTTGAGTATTATCAGGGTCTCATACTTTCCAACATTTATTTAATATAACTTACACAAGAGAGCTTACACCCAAAAAAAGTGGGGGATGGAGATCCTCATTCCTATTTTCCGAGGTATTAACTACATTTCCCTCTTTCACGTTTATGGGTTCATAAAAGTTGCATTTAGGAAACAAGCGATCCGAGGGGTGCCTGGGTGGCTCAGTCGGTTAAGCGGCCACTTTGGCTCAGGTCATGATCTCACCGTTCATGGGTTTCAGCCCTGCGTCAGGTTCTGTGCTGACAGCTCGGAGCCTGGAGCCTGTTTTGGATTCTGTGTCTCCCTCTCTCTGACCCTCCCCCATTCATGCTCTGTCTCTCTCTGTCTCAAAAATAAATAAATGTTAAAAAAAATTTTTTTAAATAAAAAAAAAAGAAACAAGCAATTCGACTTTTAGTTTAGTTATGCTGCGAAGGACTGCTTGGCTTTTTATAAGTTTCAGTTTGCCATCTGCTGAGTAAGGACTCCAGTCTTGGTGAGGTCCCCCCATCATTTACAGAAACATCATTGTCCTCCTTTTAGTACTCACCACATCTCCACCAGATTACATAACGAACCATGCACTAGACCTAGACAAAGAAAGGTAAGCCTGGCTTCTTAAAGCACATGCAAGCAACAAAAGGATACCTTAAGTGGGAGAGAATTTAGAACAGCATACATCTGGACAATACTAATAGTTTGTTTTCAGAGTCTTCACTGACATAATGTCATTCGATTCTTACAAGAGATTCTGGAGCCTAAAGGTCATCAATGTTTCTGGGGCGGGGCGGGGGGAGGAAGAGGGAGGGAATTCAGCAATTACCAAAGGTCAGCAAAAACAAAAATCTTTTATAAAAAATAAATAAATAAGACTGAAACTTGGGCGGATGGTTTGAAATGTCTGTATATTCTTTAACAAATCAAATCCACCAGAAATTGTATTTCCCACAGACACTGATTGCTAGCAGTAAGTCAGTTCACTATCAATCCAGTACTGTTAGGTATTCCAACTACATCCTGGATAGTTTAAAACTAAAGACACTCAGTGCTAGCCTTAGGAAAAATATAACCGTGGTTATATATACTTGGAAGAGTTTATTTTTCTTTTCAGGGCACACAGGTTTGAGAGCTGCCTACAGCAGGAAGCTATTGCTGATTATTTTTGGTACCAACAATGTCCCCAGAAACATATAGAGAATAAAGAAACTAGATCTTACACCAAAGCACTGTTCCTGTCCCTATGCATGGCGTCCCTGGGCTGTGCGGAAAGAAGGTAGGTGAGAGTAGAGACGCAAAACCTGAGAAAAACGAGGGGGTCCTCTCCTTGGCCATACGACTGCATGCAGATCAGCCCTTCCCTTCCTGGGCCACAGCCACAGGAGCAAATTTAGATTTAGTTCAAGGACAAAGGAGAATCTGCAAAACATTGATAGCTTTAGGTTTCTCCAAGGAGAAAAGAAGTAGCAAGCAAGGCTCTATAGCAAGCTTCTCACTAATCTAGCCAACAGTAAGTTCAACAGCGTATTAAAGCTCAGCTGTGAAGGGCACTTTGCCTTGAAGGTACAACCCACCATAAAACACAATCGTCACCAGAAAGAACTCACAGGCAGGGAAGGCCAGCAAGTAGTCAAATTACAAGCATGTGCTTGGTTTCTTTGTAAATTACAACAGCAACAGCTCAGAAACTGTCTGAGACCTGGAAGGTAACATTTGAGCTTCATCTTGAAAGATGAGTGGGAGTCTATCATCTGATCTGTGACAAAAGCATTGTACCTACAGGGAAAGGCATATAAGAATGAATATCAGCATTTAGGAAAGAGCCTAGATTTTATAGGAAATGGTGAGAGGTTTAGTGTGGGAATTGCAGAGTGATCCAAAGGAGAGATTCTTCAGGGGTTCTTTCAGCAATGCACTGGCTACATTGTTGGGTCGGGGGGGGGGGGTGGGTGAAAACACATAATTTTTGGTTTTAGCTGATTTTTTTAATGTTTATTTATTTTTGAGAGACAGAGAGAAAGAGAGAAGAGGAGGGGCAGAGAGAGAGGGAGACACAGAATCTGAAGCAGGCTCCAGGCTCTGAACTGTCAGCACAGAGCCTGACATGGGGCTTGAACCCATAAACCGTGGGACCATGACCTGAGCTGAAGTGGGACCCTTAACTGACTGAGCCACCCAGGTACCCTGGTTTTAGGTGATTTTTAAATTAATCACATAATGACATTTAAAATGTCTATTTCTTTTTTTTTAATTTTTTTAATGTTTTATTTATTTTTGACAGAGAGAGAGATAGAGCATGAGCAGGGGAGGGGCAGAGAGAGAGCGAGACACGGAACCCGAAGCAGGCTCCAGGCTCTGAGCTGTCAGCACAGAGCCCAACGCGGGGCTCGAACCCAGGAACTGTGAGATCATGACCTGAGCCGAAGTTGGATGCTCAACCTACTGAGCCACCCAAGCGCCCCTAAAATGTCTATTTCTATCTCCAACTCAAATATATTCTTTTCTTTTAATGAAAGGAGATATTCACTAAAAGCTTCAGATTAAATCCTGTGAAAAATCATCCACAGTCATCAATCCTTATGATTTCTTCAACTATTCAAATTAAAGAGTGAAAATATAACACAAACATTTCCCAAATCGCCCCACAACATAATGTATGGCTATTCAAGACAGGTAAATATGCTTTAAAAGGAAATAATTAAACATGGATTTACCAAATATCAGTTCTTATGTCTGAAACTACCAAATCTGGTTTCTCTCATCACCCAGGCAGGAAATGCAGCAATTAAACAACAGCTTTGCCAGACTGAGGCATAAAGACACAGGTGCCATGCAAATACCAAGATGTTTATTCCATTTAAGAAAACGCTCCATGTGCCATGCAAGCCATAGTCACGAAGCACTACGCATTGAAGAGAAATGGCTCATTTTACAAGAGGTCAATTGGGAAAAAAAAGAGTGAAATGTCTTTTTTGCTGCTTATACAACAATGGAAAATGTATCTTGAGTTAAACTCAATTAGTAGCATGTGGTTTGCCTGACATGGTGATACTACAATTGAAATTACTGATAAAGTTACCAGTATCTCTACAAAAAATCAACATGTATGATCACGTTTTAATCAAATGAAATAGTCCTTCTTCCCATGGATTTTCCAAGAGGTTTATTATACGCAAAATCAAGCAGCACACATCTTATTCTGACAATGTATTACTTCCTTCTGAGTATGACCTCAATGGATGCCATATCCATTTCCCGAAGTGAAGGGGCCATGTCCACACGTCTTCACAGCACAGGTCACTTCAACCAACCAAACACATCTTGAATGTCTATGTTTTTCCAAATACCGTACAAGGTACCAGGATCCAGCAATTCATCAGAAACCATTTCTGCCTGAGAGAGCTGGCAGCCTCATTTTATTATAACAGTTACTCACAAAGCAATTATTCATAGTTAGCACCAAGAAATACTGGCTGAATAAATGGGTGAATATACATGTAAGTAAATAAACGCCAACTGCTATTTCAAAAATGTTTAGAACAAAAGAGTTGCTGCTTTTATTTTGAAAGTTCGTTTCCATTGTCAGAAAAAAAAAAATCATCTCATGTGTATTGACTCTTGGGAATTTCCCACCAAGCTCTGATCAAGCACTTGCTCATGCCCTGCTAGGAGGGTTTGGTGTTTGTGGTTTCAGGAGTGAGTATAATGTTTCATTGATCTCACTTCTATTAGCGTTAGCTACAAAATTACTCGTATATATAATGTATATATTAATATATATAATATATAGTATCCAAATAAGGCACATATATGCATACATATACAAACATATATATGCATACATACACATACCTTTCCTAATAAAGAGGTCAAAGAAATCAATGGTAGTGGTAAAAAGAAAATATAAAACCTGCTCTTCCCCCTTATTACAAACTTTCAGGATCTTTGCTAAAGAAAACACACATTGCTCTAAAAGTCAGTCACATTTACATGGACATAAGAGACCTCTTCCAAGGTGCCTCCCAGACTGCACCCTGGTCTAAGCAGAGAAGGCCACGGTGATCCTTTAAAATCCTACTGCAAGTTCAAGAACTGTCATTTGCACAATCCCTCTCCTATAGGCAGAACTTTTAACATTTCGCTGCATTCTTTGATGGTCTTTTAACTTGACTAAAGTCCCTGAGGGCTGGTACTATGAACCACTCATCTTTAAATGCTTGCTACTCAGCATAGTCCAGGTCAGACCCCACCAGTGCAGGAAAGGAGACTCAGTGATGAGTTTTTATGTATTAAATTAAATTTAAAAGCCATTTTCTTTGGAGATATTTTGTAATCCCCCTTGAAATAGCTGAGGATCCCCTAGCATATCACAATACGAGAGTTGGAAATTTCTGTCCCAAATATCATGCTTCTAAAATATATTAGCTTGTTCCTATGTACCTTAGGGAGAATCCCAGGCCTGAAATAAACTAGTAAGACCTCAAATACAGCAAGGCAATGAGCCTAACACAGATTTATTAAAGCCTTAATTCCCTTCTCTTACCTTTCTAGCAAATTACTCCCCTTTACAGTATCCCAGGATATTAAAAAAAAAACTGTTATATATTACATTACACTCTTTCATGAATATACCAGTACTGTGAAAGAGCAGAAACTAGGACATAACTAGTTTGATACACAGTAAGTACTGTGCGATCCCACAGCTACAAGGTTCAGGGAAGAATAAAGCATTTGCCCAGTGCAATCTAATTAAGCGGAAATATGCCCTTCCAGACACAGGGTTCCAAACCAGAAGTCCCCCTGAAGTTCCGTATCAAACCCCAGGGATTACAACATAGTGGAAATTGGCACAAAGGTTAGCCTTGTACCTGGGGAAAAAATTTAACTTTCTTAAATCCTAAATTCCTGATGCTTCAGCCATGGTACCCAACCAAGTTTTCATGACACACTACCATGGACGTGCTCCTATGGGGGGGGGAGGGTGTCGAAAACAAAGCTACCAATAATACTTAAAATATTAAAAGTCATTAATAATGTATTTTTGATAAATTACGGCAGGTTCAAAATTATCTCTTCAACATCGTTACTGCCACTTGCATCCCAATAGGTTTTCTTGAGTGCAGAGAAGAGAGAAGAGTTATAAGAACATCAAGGATGGACCATGCAAAAGAGAATTCTTGCAAGAGGGTTCCTGTTTCTACTACTCGGCAATGAGAAAGAATGAAATCCTGCCATTTGCAACAACGTGGATGGAACTGGAGGGTATTATGCTAAGTGAAATAAATCAGTCAGAGAAAGACAGATATCATATGTTTTCATGTATATGTGGAATTTGAGAAACTTAACAGAAGACTATGGGAGAAGGGAAGGGGAAAAAATTGTTATAAACAGAGAGGGAGGCAAACCATAGGAGACTCAAATACAGAGAATAAACTGAGGGTTGATTGGGGGGCGGGGAGGCAGGGGAGAGGGGAAATGGGTGATGGGCATTGAGGAGGGCACTTGTTGGGATGCACACTGGGTGTTGTATGTAAGTGATGAACCACGGGAATCTACCCCCAAAACCAAGAGCACACTGTATAAACTGTATGTTAGCCAACTTGACAATAAACTATATTTAGAAAAAAAATATATTAAAAAATAAAAATAAGAGAATTCTTGCACATATGGTTGCCATGCATCATGGAGGTTCACTGTGAAATTAAATACATTAAAACATTGAGAAACACTTAGAAAAATTAAAATATACTTACAGATTGTCTGAAGTAATTCTCTTGGACTGTGTGTGTGTGTGTGTGTGTGTGTGTGTGTGTGTGTGTGTGTAAACATGGCTGAAAAACAGGGTGTTAGCATTTATAATATTTTTATATGCTTTTTGTTCAGATATCTGAGGCAGACCCCTTAAAGAATCATAATTTGTTAGAATTTTAATTACTTTTTTTCTAAGGCTGATCCTATAATCTCTGAGACACTGAAAAATTACAGTAAAAACAGTGTAGCCCTCTCTCAAAGCAAACATAATGATCATCAGTTTTAAACACTGACTTCTTGGGGCGCCTGGGTGGTGCAGTCGGTTAAGCATCCGACTTCAGCCAGGTCACGATCTCACAGTCCGCGAGTTCGAGCCCCGCGTCAGGCTCTGGGCTGATGGCTCAGAGCCTGGAGCCTGTTTCCAATTCTGTGTCTCCCTCTCTCTCTGCCCCTCCCCCGTTCATGCTCTGTCTCTCTCTGTCCCAAAAATAAATAAAAAACGTTGAAAAAAAAAATTTTTTTTAAAAAAATAAAAAAAAATAAACACTGACTTCTTCTGGAATGGCTGAGATGTGGAAGGCAGTTCATCTGTATGAAGTGAGTCCAGAGCATTGTACTTCTTTTGGTTTTATGGCTGCTTCTCATTGTTTTTGTGGGTCATTCCACATTCATTATAATTCAATTCATGCAATCATTCTTCAGACACGTGATATAGAGAGAGCAGCTTGCTGTCGGTATACATGCCTCCAGTCATAGAAAATTCATTCTTCCTCAATATGGATGCATTCTTACTTTCTCTGTAGCTTGGAGATGTGATTTCTAAACCTCCTGGAGTGCCTGGGTGGCTCAGTCAGTTAAGTGTCTCGCTCTTGGTTTCAGCTCAGATCATGATCTCGCAGTTTCATGAGTTCATCTTGCGTGGGCTCTGAGCTGGCAGCATGGAGCCTGTTTGGGATATTCTCTCTCTCTCTCTCTCTCTCTCTCTCTCTCTCTGCCCCTCCCCCACTCATGATGTCTCGTCTCTCTCGAAATACATAAACTTAATTTAAAAAAGTAAACCTTCTTGATTTCTTCTACAAAGTCCCCAAAATGTAGGAACAAATTCTCAACATGCTTGGGAGGCTTGGACAAGCACAGGAAGAAGAGAATGAGAGCTGCTGACCACTTCCCTCCCAGGCAGGACCCACTCCCACTGTCTATTGAGGAAGGTGCATCCCACCCATCTGACTTCTATTTCGTGCCTGGACTTACCTGAAGAGCCTCGCTTACCTGAACAGCCTCTTCCCAGCACCTGATTTCTCATCTCACACCCACGCCCCTTGGCTGCCACCCAGGCTCCAAAGTCCAGTTCGTCCATGAGAAACCCTTGTTTCATTCCTGCCAGTTCCTTTCAGTAAATCCCTCTATTTACAAGTGTCTTTCCTCAACTCAGGTAAACCCTCCCCTGCCCAATCTAACCTCCTACAATTTTTTTGCAAGATTGCAAACTCCTGCAACAAGGAAGTCTAATGCTGTAACTGAGCCCTGCCTTTCTTTCTTTTTTTTTTTTAATTTTTTTTTTCAACGTTTATTTATTTTTGGGACAGAGAGAGACAGAGCATGAACGGGGGAGGGGCAGAGAGAGAGGGAGACACAGAATCGGAAACAGGCTCCAGGCTCTGAGCCATCAGCCCAGAGCCTGACGCGGGGCTCGAACTCACGGACCGCGAGATCGTGACCTCGCTGAAGTCGGACGCTTAACCGACTGCGCCACCCAGGCGCCCCGAGTCCTGCCTTTCACTCTGGATCCTTTAAAAACAAAATTGGCCCCAATCATACTTGATTTTTTTTTTTTATGTTTGGCTTCTTAGACTGGTGTTTCTCCATTCTTTCACCATCAGGCATCACATAAAAATTGATTATAGTATTTGGCATTCTCTGTAAATGGAAGAAGCAGGAGGCTCCAAGAGTTCTGTGGTCCCTCCCAGTCACCTTGAAGGGATAAATACCTCACACTCCTATAGGCCATTCAAGGCACAGAGGTGGGAAGATCTAAATTGCTAGAAGAAGCCAGAGTTCAGCTTGGACTGTATCTACAGAAGAAGCCCCCTGGACACTATATTAGCTGCCAGGCCTCAGGGTAAATCCTGAAACTTCAAGTGCCCTTCCCAGCCCAAATCAGGCCTCCAGCTGTATTCATCTTCTAGGGTTCTCATAACAAAGTACTGTAAACTGAAGAATTTAACCACCAGAAATGTATTGCCTCACAGTTTTGGAGGCCAGAAGCCAAGGTCAAGGCATCAGCACTGCCAGTTCCTTCTTGGGTTATGAGGGAGAATGTTTCATGACTCCCTCTCCAGCTTCTTCTGGTGGTTTGCTAGCAATTTCTAGTGCTCCTTGGCTTATAGAAGCATCACCTCAATCTCTGCCTTCATCTTCACATGTGTCTCTGTGCCTAAATGTCTTCTTTGTATAAGGACTCCAGTCATTTTGGATTGAGGACCCACCCTACTCCAATATGACTTCATCTGAACTAATTGCATCTGCAATGACCTTATTTCCATCTACGGTCATATTCTGAGGTGCTGGGTGACTGGACATCAACATATAAATTTGGGAAGAATACAATTCAACTTATGACACCACAGATGACATTAACCAACACCTGTGGATTACCTGAGACAGGGCCTGGCATACTGCAGGCGGTGTCCACTACATCCGGAATAAATGAAGACATGAACACATAACCCTTACTGCAAGAACTCACTCAGCAAGGGCTGATTATCTGGTTTGGGGCGATGTGGTTTTCTTGATCACTACTGATCGCTGATTCCTACTGAAGAGAGAAGTACTTCAGTGGAAAAGTTGCTAAGACTGTTTCCTGAAAACTAGAGGTACTCCTTGCTATCTGATCACAGCAGAAGGCTCTGAATTTGAAGTTCCAGTGCTATAAATAGCAGTTAATCTTATCCTTCAAAATGTCATATATACTTATAAAATAGATCTTAGTGTCATAGAAGAGTCTCTGAGTAATTCGATTTATAGGAAAAGAAGGCCAGAGAGAACAAACTATATTATAATTAATTACACATGCAAATGACAGACTAAATTTAGATGCACAATTACATGTCTAATCACAGCTGGCAAAGGCTGGAAATCGCACGCTTGGACTAAGAAGCGTGCCTCCTGCTCCGCTCAGGTGCTCAGACACCATCAGTCGCCTCGCTGAAGACCACTCTGGCTCTGGATGCTAAGGGGAAAACCTGGGAATGTAGTCCCGGAAGCGCCCACCCTCCCGCCATGGTGACGTCACTTGGTCTCTCCGCGACTCACCCGCCCCAGCACACGTGCAAATATTGCACAGCGTGGCAGTTCTGCAGTGAGGACTTACCCCCGACTGCAGCCACTGGGAAACGAAGGGAGATAACTTTGTTATCACTGCTACTGGCCAAACAGCTGTGATTGTGTGCAACTGCTACTTAAGTGCAAGAAATGTCAGGAAAGACCTTCTGGATCCAAGAAAGAGAGTTTCCGTGCACTCAAGTCATATGGCAGTTGGCCTTGTGTCCTTCCCCCAACTCTGAAACAATTAGCTCTGTAGGATTATGCTGATGGCCACAGTGCAGTCTGTGGAGGACAATTGCTAAAAATAGTGATTGATACACAGATATAAATATGTATGTGCTAAGCACTGTGTGTGTGTGCACATACACAGAGAGAGAGAGAGAGAGAGAGAGAGGCTGATGAAAGCCACTTTGTTGATATCCCCAAATCATTGTGCTATAGCTTCCAAGTTTACAAACCAAATTGTTGGCGATTTTTCTGAGGGTACCTACCAAAGTGTATCTGTGAACAGATACACACCTGTATGGTTTCCACATTCAAAATGTATGCATGTGCCCGTGTGCATGTGCGTGTGCGTGTGTGTGTGTGTGTGTTCTCCCAAAACAGCTGTAAGGTACTGCAAAGAATAATAGTTCGGGAGTTAATCAGGAGTGCTGATTTGAGTCCCAGTCCTGCCACTAATGAAAAATGGAAAGAATGATTTCTGCCACCCCAACTGTGGAGTTATTCTAGAGAAAATGGTGAAGAGGCCAAGTTTCTTTTCAATGTTTTACACCTTGCCTTTTCATGCCCCTTCCCTCTTTTTTTGGAGGCTCATTCTCTCATGCAACCAGAGAAGAGAGGGACACAAATGTATCCCCCACCTACTGGCCAAGACCCTCAGGGGACGCCTGAAACTGCAGCTAGCACCGAACCCTACACATACTGTTCTCCCTGCACACACATACCTATGATAACATTAATTTATAAAGCAGGCACAGTAAGAGATTAAAAACAACTAATAATAAAATAGAACGACACACTGTAATATACAACATAGAAATAATTGTTAGATACAATAATATTGTTATATAACAATATACTGCGATAAAAGTTACATGACTGGTCTCTCTCTCTCTCTCTCTCTCTCTCAAAATATCTAATTGTACTGAACTCATTCTTCTTGTGGTGGTGTGAGATGATAAAGTGACCACGTGATGAGATGGTGTGAGGTGAGTGACGTAGGCACTGTGACCTAGCATTAGGCTACAGGAGGATCATCTACTTCCTGACAGCAGTTGACTGCACATAAGTAAAACTGTGGAAAGCAAAATGGTGGATAAGCAGGGTGGGAGGCTACTGTAAGAGGCTGCAGTCAAGATGGTATCCCTATTCAGAGCATGTGTTCTTTGAACGGGTGTCTGCCAGGACAAGCCAGGGAGCACAGGAGTAACGCTTACCAGCATTTAGTGACTCACCTTCATGCCCCACACCCGTGTAACCCCACACCTACGTAATCCTTGAATGGGGCTAAAATCTGGAAAAGAGCAATGCAAGATTTGATGAGGCCATGTTGATTATGCATGTTGATTATGAACCCTTTAGGTAGTAAGACATCATTTCCTATTCCCTTTGTTCCCTCTACCAAATTCTTACCGAACTCTACATAACAGAGACTCCCCATGAAAATGAGTAGGGTTGTATTCTAAAAAGCTTTTATCAAATAATGGGCTCAACTCATAACCTGGGTGGTTTATACAGTTCAAACATACAGAAATTTGGGGCCATTCAAAAGTGTTAAAATTTTTTATTTTAATTTTTTTCAATTTTATTTTTTTAATTTAATTTTTTATTTTCTGCTTGCCACACTATAGATAGAAAGGGCACCAATGTGCAAGCCAGAAGGGCAGAGTGCCCTTCTCTCCTTGTCTGCAAACAGCTGGATGACCTTGGGAAAACCTACCCATGCTATGAATTGCATCTGTCTTCAATTAAATCACTGAATTGAAATCTATCATTCTCGTATTCTTTGATTCACTATTAATCAGATAAAGCAAATTCCTGTTGATTGCTAGAAAATTAAGTTATATAGACTATTTTAATTTCCCTAGCATAGATAAATAAGATGGTAAGGTATTTTAATTAACTTGGAGTTACCATATAATAATGATCAATTTTCAAGGAATTATAATACAAAAAAATAATGTTTTTAACAATGCAACTACATCAACATATAATTTTTAATGAATTTGAAGTTTAATAGCCTGCAGGGTCATTATAAGTATAGACTTTCATTTACTGGTGAATCTTGAAGTTAGTGGACAATTTTTGATAATTTCATGTACATGTGCATATGAGATAATGACAGGTAAAGGTCATTTGGACTACTGTCAAAGTGTGCTTACATTTCACTAATTTTGATTAGGCCTCAATGTGTTTCCTAAAGCTGGGCAGGACATACTAAATACAAAATTATATTCCACATCTGATTCATAACCAGGAACATTCCAGTAGTTTGTGATTCTGTAACTAATAAAAAAATCATGGTTCATCCTTATTAATTGGTTCAGAATAATTTATACCCCCTCCTCATCTCACATTTTAATTGTCTTCAAACCCAAAGGTTCAAACTGACCTGAAATTTCTAAAACTTTTTTCAACCCAAACCATACCAGGAGCAGACCAAATTTCCTAAGGCAGATCCGGGCCAGAGTGGTCTGATCCAGGCAGGGTAAGATGGAGCCCAGGAACGTTGGGATCCAAAAGAAGCACCTAGGACACTAGGTGGCTCACCAAACACTTTCCCTTCCAGCATTCACTGGGATGAAAAGCTAATGGGCTGGAGTTATGCCTTCTAGGAAGAGCTTGAGTGTAACTTTTCTAAACACACCTACATACTGCTTTCTAAATGTCGTGCCAACACACACAGAGTACTGCCATGAAACTCCTTGAGCAGTTAACTCAGTGGCTTGATACTCACAATTTAGCAACTTTAAACTGTAATTGCTTATAATATGCTTTACCTCCAAGACTGAGTCCTCACCACGGTAATGGAGGAAATCAATAAAATATGCCCGGGCATGGAGTACAGGAACACATTTATTACAAATAGGAAAGACCTATCAGGCCTGTCTGTCACAATGCCAATATATAATGTATCTCTGCGGCTTTGGGGATCCCATAACTGCCACGATTTTAATGGTGGTGAGTCATGGGCATTTATGAAGATGGAATACTTCAGTGACTATGACTGGACCCTTGAGATGCACACACTCTTTAATTTTTTTTTTTTAATTTTGAGAGAGACAGAGACAGAGTGTGAGTGGGGGAGGAGCAGAGAGAGAGAGAGAGACATAGAATCTGAAGCAGGCTCCAGGCTCCAAGATGTCAGCACAGAGTCTAATGTGGGGCTTGAACTTACAAACCACAAGATCATGACCTGAGCCAAAGTTGGATGCTTAACCCACTAAGCCACCCAGGTCCCCCAGGACACATACACTCTTTTAAAAATTATCCACTTTGCCTAACATTTTAAGTCTACTCCTATTTATAAATAAAGGTTTGATTTAATATCTCCTTCCCTGCCCCCTGCGTGATTTCCCTTAGGTGCAATTATCATGATTAACTTTGCAAAAGTAATGTAAAACAGAAGGCCACATGGAATTTCCAGAGTTTCAGAACATTAATGCACTTGTTGTGTCATACTAAAACGTGCATGAATCATTCCTAAAACAGACAGTAAAACATGGGTTCTAACCCCAGATACCTATTAAAGAAATGAATACACATCCATTCTCTTTCTGTTCAGTCTCTAACTCTTCCCAATTCATCTTCAAGCAAACAAACAAAACAAACAAACAAACAAAGCCCTCAATATGGGATATTAAAAACAAAACAAAATAAAAGCTGGGGAAATGTTTTACTTTGACCTCTTCAGTCCTTGCTTTTCTCACAGATGGATCCTTATGCCAGCATTTCTTAACCAGGTAGGCAGCACAGATGTGAAATACGACCCCTGTGGTCTCTGCCCATAACATCAATTTGGTTCGCATTGACTCCATTGATTTTTTCTATTTTTTTCCCAAGTATAGGGTTAAAAAAGTTGCTGCAATGTCAATTTATGAATTATTGTTAATACCGCGTCAGCATTTGACATATTCCACTATATGAGAAATACTGAGAAAACTGCTACACGTCAGTCTGAGACCTTTTGAGCTGTATTAGTCACAGATTTCCCTAAGAATACCTGGAATTCTGAGTCTTCAAACGAGAACAGGATCACAGGTAGTTACAAAGGAGTTATAAAATCGTGTTTTCTATACTTCATTAACCTGCTCCTTTTTATTTTGTTTCCTGTCTTTATTGCTGATGAATAAGCTAACTGAGTACACTTAAAGGGTCTGTTTCATAATTTACATATGAATTATCTAATTAAAAAATACATTAAAAGCTGGTTTAATATTCATAAAGTATTGATATGACATTGGTAAGGACAAAAACCTTATCTTCGAGTCAAGTTGATATCATATTATTTGTACCGTAATCTAGATTAAATTTACCAAGAGTCTTTTCTTTTTAAAAAATTCTACCAATATAAGCAGTAAGTCCTTACCAGACATCTATTTTTTTTTAACTTCGAGCATTAAAAAAGATACATGGCCTACCATAACCGATATTTTATCAATAATCAAGGGAAAAAATACTGGAATAAAACTAACCTCCTAGTAGCAACAAAATGTTTTACCTATGGGGGATTTAAATTCAGGTTCTGATGTTAATTTGCAACTCTTTCACGTGTTACATACAACTGAAGGAAACAAATTTAGTCCAGATCAGTGATTACTTCACGGAGCCTTCAAACTACCACTCAGCGGGACCTTAAGTGAGTTACACAGTATAAGAATCTTCAAAGGATCCCAATGCGCAGCCCGTGCATGTGTGCTATGTGTGTGTGTTGCTGTACGGGAGCATATGCATATGTTCAAAGGCATTACCATATTTACCATCGGCTGATGTTATGGGCCAAACAGAGACATGATAATATTTTTACACCCAAGGACTATACACATAGCTATTAAATTCACTGTGCCCAATGCTATATCTCACTCTGAGATAAAGGTGGAAAGGAGCGGTATACCTAAGAGAATGGAGGTTGAGAGCCGTGTCTCTATTGCCCCACATACAACACTTATAAGAGCCTGCTGGTGTCATCGTTAGGAACTTGGGCTCTGGGGCCAGTCTGTCTGAGTTCAAAATTGGGCTCCACCATTTACTCAGTGTGTCCCCTTGAGTCACTTATATGACATTTATAAAAATCTCACCAAACCCCAGTTTCTTCATCTGTAAAATGGGCTTTCTTTTCACTCATTCAAAAAATACGTATTCAGTGATTTATATGTGCCAAGCACTATTCTCCATGCTGGGTGTAGTCCAGTGAACCATACAGATGCTATTTCTTCTCTCAAGAAGCTTTCATGAGGATGGGAGCAGACCATGGATGCAAAGTCTTTAGCACAGTGGCTGGAACAGAGCAGGCCCTCAATAAACGTCACTTAATAGGATTATTATTTGGCCAGGTACCAGATACCATGCAAGACACTCGCGCACATGATCTCCAGTCTGCAAAATTAACCCAGTTTCATGTGTGAGGAAACTGAGGTTAAATGAGGTGTGGCGTTTGCTCATTCCAGCTCTTTCTTTTTTCTCCGTAAAAGACAGATACTACTCTTCTATATGAGAAACGCTGTGTGTTCTAAGAACATTACAAATATTAACACATTTCAATAATAGCTCATTAAAATCCACCATTTTTTCACTCTACCACATTATTTGGTAATCATTAATTGATATTTATCAATTTCTAATTTGATATATATAATTGTCATATATGTTATTTCTGCTGATAATTTTAGAAATAGTAAAGGTAAATTTTTTAAAACTTTACTGATTCTCAACCCAATATCATAAATACACAGACACCCAGCACAGTCATAAATTAAAAAAAAAAAAAAAAAACAGGAAATATCTTTGAAATCAAAGTACATCAAAGAGAAAATGCTTAAAGGAAATGGAAGGAACCTGAAAAAAGGAAACAGGGCCAGATTTCCACAAACAGCTCTCAAATATCACCAGCAGAAACAAGGAATAAAGGACGCCAGAGAAAGATGAAAGGGTTATACTGGTTTTTTTTTTATTTTTTTTAATGTTTATTTATTTTTGAGACAGAGAGAGAGCACAAGCAAGGGAGGGGCAGAGAGGGAGAGGGAGACACAGAACCTGAAACAGGCAGGGCTCAAACTCCCGAACTGCGAGATCATGACCTGAGCCGAAGTCGGACACTTAACCGACTGAGCCACCCAGGTGCCCCAGGTTATACTGGTTTTTAATCATACCTGGAATTATTTTTTTCCAAAGAATTTTGAAAAGGAGCAAAAAGTGTCCAATCAGATCAAGATTACCAACAGAAGAAAGTATATATATATATATATATATATATATATATATATACACATACATATATATGTGTGTGTGTGTATGTATATACATATATATGTGTACGTATGTATGTACGTATATACATATATGCATATGTATATACGTATGTATATACGTGCATACATACGTACATACATACATACATATGTATACACGTATATATGTATATGTATACATGTATACACGTATATACATGTTTTTTTAAGAAAAATATTACAAGGAAATAATTTTTATCTCTTGTTGACAAGAAACGCTATTGACAGTCCACACAGGACTGCTTTGGGCCATTCCCAGACAGATGCCTCGCTTGGATAAGATCTTCCTTCTGAGGCTGTCTCCATCACACTCTCTTCCATTCTGCCTCTCAGCTATCCTGGAAGCCCTGGTACTTATCTGAATGTGCAGCCAGCTGCTCTCTGGCTGTTACCCCCACCCGAAATCTGTTTTCCAGATCCTGTCCTGGTGAATGCCCTTACCTTCTTGGAGAGACATACCCCAACATTACCATTTAAAATCTAAAATCTGCGGAGTGCCTGGGTGGCTCAGTTGGTTGAGTGTCCTGACTCTTGATTTCAGCTCAGGTCACGATCTCATGGTTCATGAGATAGAGCCATGCATTGGGCTCTGCTCTGAGAGCACGGAGCCTGCTTGGGATTCTCTCTCTCTCTCTCTCTCTCTCTCTCTCTCTGCCTCTCACCTGCTCTCTTACTCTCTCTCTCTGTCTCTCAAAATAAACAAACTTTGTGGGGCGCAGTTGGTTAAGCGTCAACTTTGGCTCAGGTCACGATCTCGCAGTTCATGAGTTCAGGTCTGCGTCGGGCTCTGGGCTGACAGTGTGGAGCCTGCTTGAGATTCTCTCTCCCTCTCTCTCTGCCCCTCTCCTGCTCTCACTCGAACTCTCTCAAAAATAAACAAACATTAAAATTTAAGCAAATAAATAAACTTTTTAAAAAATTAAAAATTTACAACCTCATCCTCACTCAGCACTCTTAATCCTACCTACCCTGCTTTCCTTTGTTTCATAACTCTGCCATCCTCTATCACACCAGATACTATACTTTACTATGTTTGCTTTTCATTTTGCCTATCCCCACCTCCCCCCACCAGATGCCTACTCCAAATTGAATATAGGCTCAATGGAGCAGATTTTTTTTTTTGCTTTTGTCCACCTGTTCATTGGTGCACACTGAGTGTATATAAACAGTACTTAGTGTAAACAAACAAAGAGTATTCAATAAATCTAAAATGCCAATTTTTTTTCATACTTGTTCCAATGGCCACAGGTGATGCTTCAAAGCAAAAACAAAATAAAACAAAATAAAAAAAATAGTCCTTGTACTTTTGGTTGGGCTTTCTTGAGAGAAAAGGAAACATATTCACTATTGTTGATGGGATTGAAATGTGAAATGATCCACAGCCACTCAGAGTATTGTTTAATTCAAGTTTTAGAGCATAATCTCAAATAACAAATGCAAAACGTAAAGAATAAACCCAGAGGCTCGGAGCAAATAATCAACATATCAAATGCAAATGATTGAAGAATAGAAACTTCACTGAAATTAGGGCGATGAAAATATTTTTTAATGTCATTTAAGATGCTAGAGCTACAAACTTCACGATGCCAAAACAAAAACAAAAACAAAACAAAACAAAACAAAAACTCAGTATAATCAGGCCAAACTTAGGAGAGAATTACTGCATAGTCTAAGTTACAGGGAAATAAATCAAAACTTAAAGAAGAATATTGACCCCCTTCTAATGATTTCTTTAGACTTGTAAGTTATTGTCAGGGGACAAGTTAATGATTAGCCAACAGGTGGGGAAGGCACCGTCTTCTCATCGCCGACAGGAGGCAAAAGTACTCAACTCTCATCACATTGGTTATGAAGCAGGGTTGGGTAACAGGAGGGACAGGCACACAAGAAAACCACTCAAAGTGACTATAAAGTATTTTAAATTCGATATGCTACATAAATGCTACATTTTAAATAAAAACGGGAAGGGAGAAAACACTAAGGGAATGAATGGTCCTGGGTCCTAGAGATTGTGACAAGAAAAGAAGTCTAAAGTAAAGACTTTAGTAAAGACTAAAAAGATAAACTACACACCCGTAGAAGGTGAATGGAACAAAAAGTCAGGGTAATAATCCCAATCATTCCTCCACACACGGTGGACCTCAAGTTTCTGTTAAACCATAATAATAGGTCAACCTAGCCTAGGATAAACACAGCAAAATCTAAAGGCTCCAACTAAAGAAAGTTAAGTAGATAATTAGCCTCCCAGCATCTGTGCTCACATTTCAAGGAATCTTCATCAAAATAAAGTCGAAGAATGCCAGGCAATCCGCATGTCAGCTTAGGAAGGCTTCCGGGTCCTCCAAAATCACATAAATTATTTCTTTGCCTTCAGTAACATTGATGTTAATACAAAATTTTGCACACGACCCCTCACATTTGGCTGCTTTGTGATATGTCTGTTACAATCCAAAGGTTCAGACTCTTTGGGAGGAGAGGGGTAAGGAGGAGAGCTGCTGAGAACAACATGAAGGCACTTCAAAATCAACACTAGTAATTATGGTTATCTCATAGAAGCTCTTGTATCAATCTATGGTGTATGGCAAAGTGTCCGAGAAATTACTAAGAGATGTCTCCAACTCCAATGATTCTCTTAATTTAAATAAATATGTCCAGGTAGCCAAGTTACTTCTATAAATGTCTTTTATATGGTCTTTTATCTGATAGTACAACAGTACTTACCCTGAGAACAGAGATTGGGCTGATTTCCAAATAAATAAATAAATAAATTATAAGCAAAAGGCAGCATAAAGGCAACTGGAAGGATCAACAAAAAGATCTAGAACAGCCACCAGGATGTGATCCAAGGATCTATGACCCAGGAAGAGCCTCTCTTCACCACCATGGGTAAAAAGTTAAGAGGACATTTCATGAGCTTCCTCCCTATTTTCACCAATCAGAGAGTCTCCTGTCTCCTGTCGTCCATTCCCCCTTCTAGAGTTGAAGGCAATGAAGTTCAACTGCTTCATTCTAAACTTGAATTGTAACATCAAGAAATGTTTGCCGTTCATTCAAGTTAATAATCTTAAAAGTTGTAGACTTTCACAAGGACTTTATCAATCCATTCATCTATTAATTTATTGATCAAAAGTATTTTGGGGGCACCTGGGTGGCTCAGTCAGTTAAGCATCAGACCAGCTCAGGTCATGATCTCACAGTTCTTGAGTTCAAGCCCCACACTGGGTGAGATCAAGTGCCCCTTTGGGCTCCACGCTGACAGTGCAGAGCCTCTCTCTCTCTCTCCCTCTCTCTCTGCCCCTCGCTCACTTGCACCCTCTCTCTCGAAAAGAAAAGAAAAGAAAAGAAAAGAAAAGAAAAGAAAGAGAAAAAAACAACAAAAAATAAAAACAATAACAAGTGTTTTGAACATGTACCATATGTGAACATTGTGAAAAGTGCTACAGAGCTTCCCCAAAATCATTCTTTGCAGGTGGCTGTAAAATTCTGTTAATGGTCTGACAAAATGGGTGAAATCTGTCCCCCAGATTGAATGTTCTGTCTTCCATATTTCTAGGTAAACTGACCTCTAAATATGTTGTTATCTCTCCCCTCCCCCGTGTGCCCCCCTCCCCTTACAGATAATAGGTTTGCAGTTAATTGTCGTACGTTTGTTATCCTTTGTGATTTTCTTCCTTTGTGAGCACAGACTGCTACAGGGGAGAGATCTGCAGTTGCACAGCTGGGCATCCTCACAAATGAAGAAAACAAGGTCCTTGGTACAAATGCCTAGTATAAATTAAGAGTGCTCTCTAACACTGCTCACGTTCTAGGAGTTAGAAGAGCATTCCAGATATCCTGGTGCTCCAAGTGAAACTGATTTTCAACAAGCCTTAACACCCTTGCTTGCAGTAACAGGAAAACCCCAAAGCCTATATGCTCTTGACAGACCTCCCTCCCTCCTCTCATCACACCCAGCCTCACCACTGCCATCTGCCTGGAGCCATGGCACCTAATTTGATTTTCCACGTTTAGGAAGCCCAGGACTTCCAGTTCATTCCGTCTCTGGGACTGCCGTCCCACCCGGCTCTCCACCTGGTGGCCCTACCCACCATGCCCCAACTCCAGAAACCCTTCCACTGTGTCCACCCTAGCTCAGTATCCGTGCTGATGAGCACAACCCCTTCTTGCTCAAACCCTTCTCTGACTCTTCCCACTTAGCTTTTTGCTCCAGACCGAGAGCTGGCTCTCCTCTGAGGGCTCCACTCCTTCTTAGCCCTGGGAGTGAAGGCTGCTTCCTTTTACGCACCATCCAAAGGAAGGTGCCAAAAGCAAGGTTGGTGTTCTCCTCTCTGCCAGATGATTCTACCTTCCCTCCCTTCCCAAAAGACCCACAGCTCCTCGGGATGGCTTGTGAGCAAGACTCAGTGTGAGCAGACTGTTCTCCCTTAAAATGTATTGACAACCTGCTCCTTATAATCATTGCTGACCCGTGGCCATGACTCCTCTGTTGTTGGAGTTCTTTAACTTTTTAACTTCCATCAATCTCAAGAAAACCTGAAATCAGGGCACCTTTTCAGGTGGCTGATTTAGAGATTTAAGCATCAGTGCTTTAAGCATCCAACTCTTGATCTTGGCTCAGCTCATGATCTCACAGTTTGTGAGATCGAGCCCCCAATCACTCTGTGCTGACGGTGAGGACCCTGCTTGGGATTCTCTCTCTCCCTCTCACTCTGCCCCTCCCCTACTCTCTCTCTCTGTCTGTCTCTCTCAGAATAAATAAACTTAAAAAATAAAATATTTTTAAAAAAAGAAAATTTGAAATAATTATTGGTGACTTCCCTTTCCAGGTAACTGTGGTCTTTCAGGCCCTTGCACCTTTTCCCCCAATGACTCTGCTCCCCACCCCACCTCAGTTGCTCAGACCTATGTTTCTAGCCAGGAAGACTTCACCATCAAGCATCCCACTGCCAGCTCCTTTTTCCTACCTCAGTCCCTCACCCTCAGGCCCTCCCAGGGCTTACATTCCATGGATCTCATCACCCACCCTCCACATCCTCACTTCCTACCTTTCCAGCTTCAATTTCATAATTATTACCTCTTTTTTTTTCTTTAAGTGTATACTTTATTGAACTGGTCTCAAGTCAGTGTACAGGTGAGCCCTGACTGCCTCTACACCTCAACCCTACTCCCAGGGAGACCAAAAGCCTTCTACATTTCAAGTTGGGGAAACTAAAAGAAGGACCACGATGGCAGACCATTCAAAATAAAACAAAAAGAACAAGTATTCAAGTGAAGATTTTAAAAAGTTTGGACTACATAATTTATACAAAAACAGCGTTCCGGCCCTTCCCTATGTGGACTTAGGCAAAGACTGGCCCTTCTCCTCAGGGAGAAATGGCTGCTTTGGGGAAGGCAAGGGATTTCCTGTAAGAATGCATCTCACAACATTCAGAATGACTGCTAAAAAAAAAAAAAGAAGACCAATTTACCATCAGAGTTCTCGGCCACATTGTAGACCTCTTTATTACACTCTTCCAGCAAAACCCTGACCACATTTAAACCCAACTTCCCATCTGCTCTGTGCATCCTGATCCGGTGAGATGCATGCTTGCCCCCCAGAAATAACACTCTAAATGCACGACCACAAACCCCAAGGGGACCCTAAAGCTGCCAGGCAATGAAACTGTGGAGATGTGCTCTGGTCACTCTCCCACTCTTCCAGAGGACAGCTCTCGCTGTTCCCTCCTCGGGCTTCCAACATAGCCTCCCCATCCACACCCTCAGCTCAAGATCTGACTTTGCCATTTCCATGAGGAAACAGGAGCAATCAGAAGAGAAGGCCCTCGACCCCTACACGTTCATCCCTCGGTCGGCCAGCACCATGCTTCCCTCCTATTTTCCACGTTCCGGTCTGAGATCAAGATGCCCCCTTCCGGACTAGGCCCCATCCCATCTCCTCTGCTCTGGAACACTGGGCGGATCAATTCTCACATCTCACTCCTGCATCAGCAACCAAATTCCCTTATCTACTACACTGTCACATTTAGCGATTGATCACACACTGACAAAAAATAAAATCTTCACAAATAAAAGATCTCACACCCTTCCTGACCCAAGACCAATTTGTTGGCCCGTGACTCCAAGTAGTTGTCTCTACTGCTGCTCCCTCTAGTTCCGTCTCTCCCTGGTTTCTCATGCCTCTGCTCCAGTGTGACCTTCTCAGCAAGGCCTTCCCAACTGCCTTACTCAAAAGTACCTGGCCCATGTGCAGGCCCATCACTTCCGACTCCCTCCTCTGCTTCTCTGTTCTCTGAGCTCCTGTCACCATGCCTTCTCATGTGGCATCCTCAACATTCCACCCACTTCTTCACTCACCTTCTCACCTGTAAGAACAACAGTTCCATAAGATCAGGATTGTCTACTTTATTCTCTGCTTTCCTGGCATCCCAAGCAGTAATGTGCCAATAAACATGTGGTGAATAAATGAGTGGGTTGGGGAGAATTACAGCAAAGTGATTAAGAGTGAGGATTTGGAAGCACACAGTCCTCAATTTAAAACAGCAGCATCGAGTGCTTGGACATGTCGTTTCACCTTGCTGCAGCTCGGTGTTATTTTCTGTAAAATGTGGATAATCAACTGTGCCACAGCGTCATTAAAACGAGTAAACAAAATGTTCTATGTAAAACAGTCAGCAAAATCCTTGGAACACAGCAAACAACCTACAGACAAACGGCCACCTTTGAACATTATCCCCGATCAGAAGATACAAAGCAGTTCAAATGATTATATTCTGAACTGGTCTGTTTTCTAATACTTTAATATCCCAAGGCCCCAAAAAGACATAGTTCCAGTTTATGCAATTTAACAGAGATGTTGGCATAATCCCAGTACCTTGGGCCCTGAATACAAATGTCATTCTACTCCATCACATATGTGCCTCATCAGCTTGTATTTATTAGCTAAACTTTTGCCTCATTATTATACATTCACATTTCACTAGGCCCTGAGGACAATGGCTCATGATGCTGCTGATGTGTGCCTGCACACACACCCGAAATGGCACAGAAAATCAGGACAGTGATACGAAGCCTGGCTTGTTCGCAACATGGGACCCAAAGCAAAATGCACTCAACTGTTTAAAATAACTGAACCCTTCCTTTGATCACTGCATCAGAGAGAGACGTTGCAGCATTATTTCTCATGCCATCTTCAAGAACAAGGTGAAGCAGAAATAAGCAAAACACAGTGTGATGAACATAGCTACATGAAATGCACAACGAAGGATTTTCAGGGTTGAAATGTGTTTTTCATGTATAATTGATTAAAGGGTGATGGAGAGCATCAAGAAAGTCTGGAGCTGGTAGCACAACATCCTCGATTTATGACGAGGAAACCGAGGAGGTCCGCTAAGCTTATGTGAGGAGAAGGGGCACTAAGAAAATGCTTCCCTGTGGAAAGAAGAGTAACTTCCACAGATTAAATCCCCCAGAGGAGACAGGCAGGCAGCATAATGGAATAGAAAGGTCACAGAAATAGCAACGAGCGCGGCATCCGGTATAATAAATATTTGTGCGAGAACTGAACTAAGTGACCTGAATTCTGGTCACGGTTCTGCCCAAATACTCCTTGAATGAGCTCCTTCACCTCTTTGGTCTCATTTTCCTCATCTTTGTACTTACATCACAATCGGGAGGCTCCACCAACTTACAGGCATGTGAGGTGGCTGACTGTCATTTGGAGGGTAGGAAAAAATAGAAGAGAGATTTTCTAAGTTTTTTGCACTAAGACTCACAGGGATGTTCTGAGATATCAAAGCCTAAAGGGCACATTCTATTTCCATAAATAGAAAATAAATAGGGACACCTGGCTGGCTCATTTGGAAGAGCATGTGACTCTGGATATCAGGATTGTAAGTTCAAGCCCCACATTGGGTGTAGAGATTACTTAAAAATACAATACTTAAAAAGAAAAAGGAAAAGAAAAAAATAAATACTTGAAAAAAGAGCCCAGTACCCTAAAGAAAATGCATATGTGAAGCAGAAGTGAAACAACCATTATTCTGAGATGCCATTGTATGCTAATATTTTTTAAATGTGTCTTAAATCTGAGGTAACATTTTTAATTATCACAGATTTTATTCACTTGTGTATGTGTGTGCGTGCGTGCGTGTGTGTGTGTATGTGGCATTAATGAGAGTCCAAAAATGCAAAACAGTGAGGATCCCTTCTGCCACATTTGTAAAGCTAAGGGAAAATTCCATTTTCCCAGAATTTAAGGCTGCAATCCACGACTTCTCCAAAAGAGCTTTACCAACATTTTTTTTTATAAATTCAACTGCTGTGCATCATGTCCTCAAATACATCATCCACAGATGATGACTAACTCACAGCAGACCTGTCTCTTCTCGAGCACTGGTAGAAATGTTGCCATCCTACTTGACAGTTCTAAGTATTTCAGTCATTAATAATAATTTTTACATATAAGCTCCTTACCTTTTATAAAGAACCCCCCCAAAGCCTCCCAAGTTAGACAGTTTTACTTTGCATATATATTTTAAGCATTAGTGAAGAGACGTTATAAGTGATATTTCTCAAGAAACAACTCAGTTGTAACCAAATCAGAAATGAGGCCAGAAGACCCACTTTGAAATCTCTGACCTGACTGTCCCATAATGCTTCTAGCTAAATAGTGAGACAACTTAAAGCAGATTACAACACAAAGGTCTTATGAAGATATTTCTATTTATGGTATTTCTAGAAACATTACCAGTTCTATGTGTCAAGCTATGTAAAATTTAGGAACTAGATTATCATACTGCACTAAGTAAGTCTTGGGATATCCAACATGCCACCCACGGGCCATATGAAGCTTTCAAATTTGAGAAGCCATATATATATCAGATTCATTCCAAAAAGTTAAACTTCCCTTCTACCTTAACCCAACATGGCTCTCGCATATGTGAAATGTTTATTGTTTGAAAACACATCAAGGTCCATGATTTATAGCTAGAAAATCAATTTGCATCTGTGAGAATATGAGGCATAGATTCGTAAACAAGGTAGGTGGGTCTTTATTCCAAATGAAGGGAAACTAAGCCTTAGAAACTGTCTAGTTCAGGGTCAACTTGTTAATATATCAATGATTAGCATTTAATCATGCAGTGATTCTCAAAGTTTAAAAAATGAAAGATCCCACACTCTCCTGATCCAGGACCAACTTTTTGATGTGTGATTCTAAAAAGTTGCCAGGCTCAGGGTCAATTTGTTAATATTTGAAGATTACACAGGAGCTGAAGTTTACATCGTTGGCCTTAAACTGAGTCCCTTGCTATACAGTTTCCTTTGAACTCAATGAGAATCAGAAAGATGCAAGTTACACAAGAAAAGGCCTCAGTACAGTAGGAACACAAAGGCACTGCCAGAGATATTCAGCATGATTCCTGTTGATGATTTCCTGTGTTCTAATGATGGGAGATGTAAACAGTTACCAACCAGTTACCAAAAATACTGAACCCAGTCACAAAGGACACAAAGAGTCTGGGAGTGAATAAACAATGCTCCCTCCAAACCTGCTGTTGTCCATTCAGTGCCAACATTTGGTCCCTGACAAAAAAAAATGTCCTTTCTGAGACACAATTTGGCCATTTGTTATGTTAATCTCCAGTGTGTGAAGGGCTCTTCCTATCAGAGAAATCACCCAACAGCCACCACAGGATGTTTCTTATTTTGATGACTGAAAGGTACACGCTGGGTCTGGAGGAGGGAGCCATTGATTTATTTTCACCACTTTTCCCTGGCTGACAGCAATTTAAAAGAGAAGGAACAAGCCAGATCACTCATCTGC
Source organism: Lynx rufus (assembly GCF_022079265.1). Lineage (NCBI taxonomy): Eukaryota > Metazoa > Chordata > Mammalia > Carnivora > Felidae > Lynx > Lynx rufus. The sequence goes on from NW_025814823.1 coordinate 73,386,141, forward strand.
CTGCTTGGCATGCCTGGTAGTCATGGGAGCCCACATCGAGGCCATCTGTTCAGGTCCCAGCCTCTCCAAACACACACAGAAAGATGATGTCGAAAGGGGTGTGCTCCAGCCCTGCTAATGAGCCACCTGAGGTAAACCAGAAGACCCAGCCTGCGCAGTGCACCCACTCAGCTTCTCCCTCAGCAGTCCAGTCCAATCAAGTCACAGATTTGAACTGGCACAATTATCTTTAAGTTGATTTGCCTGAACAAGTGTTAAGTTGATTCAAACATTTCTGGCTTAGTCCTATCTCCTAGATACATACATAGGCAGGTAGATCCAGCAAATCAATTGAAATTCACCTTGCACACAACCTACAAAATGAAACCAGCCTCAGAAGACGTCATGTTCGGCGCTTGCCTGATGGTGTATTAGTGCACTTTCAAACTCAGCTCTCAGATGCCCCTAAATCACTGCAGCCAGAAAGGCTGTCTGCAACAAAGCACGCAGAAGATGGCCACTCTTTGGAAATAGCAACGTCACGTAGCTCTACTCAGTGAAATAAAACCAAACAGGATGTTCTCTCTCGCCTCTAACATCACCCTGTTGCATGAAGATTCATGATCTTTTACCAAGAACTGCCAATCACTACAGATTAAGTTGGGATGAAAGAATGCATTTGTATAAGGTTTTTGTGATCAGAATTCTAACTTCATATGTCATGCACAGTATTTGTAAACTCTACTGGAAATAATTTATCTTTCAAACATATTTTGAAGTTTGTTTTTTTGTACCCTAAAATGTGTCTTGCTTTTTAAATTATCTTTGGGCTGATCATGGGAAGGATGTCCTAGATTTTTCACAATAGCCCACTATGACAACAAGCACACTTCTGGCATCTGGGGCCATTTTGGGAATCGTGTTGGTGGCACCCCTCCATCCCCAAGAAAGCACCATTTTTCACCCACACTGACACCTGGAGCCACCAGGCAGCACCCTGTCTAGCTAGAAACCACAGTGTTACAGCCATCATCACATCCCCCCCGCAACCGCCACCTACTTTCCCATCTATGCCCATCATGATCCCATTCCTTCAGGGGTCTTCCTATATAACTCACTACAGAAAAAAGCATTCATCATGACATGTGAATAGTGTACATCTCTCAGTGTATATATCTGTGTTTCCAGTTAGGTTGCCTGTTTACATAGCCCTATCTCTGAAGATACAGGAGACACAGAGAACAACTCCATTATAAATACACTAAAGCACCATAATGCTAACCTTCATTTCATTATCCTGTGATAATTTCCATACAGACTTTTTTGTTTAATCCTCCCTGCTGAAACTCCAATTGGTCGGATTTTGAACCTCATGGATTTTGTTCTGTTTTGTTTTGTTTTGGAGAGAGAGAGGGAGGGAGGGAGGGAGAGAGAGAGAGAGAGAGAGAGAGAGAGAATGTGCAGGAGAGAAAGAATCCCACACAGCCTCCATGCTCAGTGTGAAGCCCAACATGGGGCTTGATCCCACAACCCTGGGATCATGACCTGAGCTAAAATCAACAGATACTCAACCAACTGAGCCAACCAGACACCTTGAACCTCATGGATTTTCTAAATTACTTCTAGTTGAGGTATCTACATATCTATACACCGATCTATTCCATATATAACCATAAGGCTTCTCAGTAAGAACAATCTTTTTTTAAGGTCAAATAGTTTCAGTAGACATACCCCAAACCTTATTCCCAAAAAGAAATGAGATGCAGCCAAAAATCTTCATAGAAGAGGAAAGCGAAACCCAAATACTACTAAAGGAGGGCACCTATGGGCTCCAGTTTCCCCTGCAGAGCCTAGAAAAAGCTCAGCAGTTGGAAGCACCAGATAGAATGTAAGGAAATTGTATACTGGAGTAAGAAGGTTGAAAACAGGGGGATATTTTGAAAGTCTCTATAAGGAATATTTATTCTTCTGCATCCCAACCTCCAAACCAACCTATTCAATGATTACCCATCCCTCATTCCCACAGGAGTGTTGAGAAACATTCTATGGAAAAATGTAGTCTGAGAATCTCAAGACTCCAGGACATTGGGGACCACAGCAGGTGGGAGTGAGAAAACACTGAGACATCCATGCCTTCCTCCTGCCAGCTCTGTGACACCAACAGCCAGGTTTATGCTTCCTTGAAGGGAGACTGGAGGATCCTGCTCTAAAGAAATGAGGAAAAGATGTGCATGTAGTGACTTGGTTCCCAGCCAAGAATAATGTGGCTGGTCACAGAAAAGCTGGGCAATCAACAAACCCACTTTTCCCACAAAGCTTCTCATCAGTGTTGAAGCACGAACATAAGGGGACAAGCAAGAATTACCAAGCATTTGAGAAGTCTCCAACTGAGAAAGAATAAAATTGAGGGTTAAAAAAAGGTAACAAAAATGAACATTTCAAACAATCGATCATTGATATCATTGTAGATATAAGACATTATTGATCCATGAATTAAGAACAAAGTGTCATAAAAGAAAAATCATAAAAGAATAAAACAGAGTTCTTTACAATCAAAAATATGAAAGTAAATTTTTTTAATCAAATAAGGGAATAAGAAGATTAAAAACAAGGAAATTTGTCCCAAAAAGGTACAAAAAGACAAAGAAAGGGCTTGTAAACAAACAAAAAAAGAGATGGGTAATTTAGAAAATCCATGGTCCAAAACCTGACTAATAGGGGGGTGCCTGGGTGGCTCAGTCAGTTAAGCGACAGACTTTCTTTCTGCTCAGGTCATGATCTCACGGTTTGTGGGGTGGAGCCCGTGTAGAGCTCTGCACTGACAGCACAGAGCCTGCTTGGGATTCTTTCTCTCCCTTTCTCTCCCTGCCCCTCCCCAGTGCTCTCACTCTCCCTCTCTTTTTCACAAAATAAATAAATAAACTTAAAAACACTAACAGGAGTTTTAGTAAAAAAAAAGACCAAATAGCAGTCTATCTGGAAATTATCAAAGAAATACTATTTTAAAAAACAGTTCTCAGAACTGAATGATGTGAGTCTCCAAATTGAAAAGTCCTTGAAAATGTGTCGAAAAACCAATGAAGATCCACACCATATACTTAAAAATTCCAGGAGGTAGAACAAGAAAGAAGTCCCCATACAAAGAATTAGGAAAACTGACATCACATTCTCAACATTAACTTTGGAAGCTAGAAGATAATGGAGTGATGCCTTCAAATTTCTAATGAAAAATAATTTTCATCCTAAAAGTCTGGACCTGGTAATTCATGATGGCAAAATTATCAGCCCAGCATAAGGGTAGAATAAAGACACGCACGGTCACACATTTTTCATTTCTCAAGGAGTCACCATTGTAAGGGGTGGTATGAGATCCCAGAGATAGAGGGTCCCTATCATAACATAAAAAAAGGTTAAGGAAGCTTCTGGCATGATAACATGGACTACATAACTCATAGTAAAAAAGAATAAAAAAAAAGAACACACCACGTGAAGGGTGTTGAGTGTCTAGCACGAGTCGTGTTCCATTTTTACTAGTTTGGTAGAAGGCAACCTCAAATTTGAGGTAAAAGGCTCACTGAACAAGGAGGTTGTCTACTTAGGTTTGGATAAAAGCTTAATAGAATTTCACAGGCACGTTGACCAGTTTAGTTTAAGAAAACATGTGACAGAACAAGAGTGAGCATCTTTAGATCCTGGTAATCACGCAAAAATTCAACCAAATTCAGTTTGTTTGCAATTCTACCCACAGAGGCATGGCTCTGAATTGCTTTCGGATTTTTACTGTTTTTATATTCAAATTGCCCCCAGCCCAACCTTTTGTTGTTATTATTGTCATTTTGACAAATCCCTTGAGGGAGTCATGTAATTTGGAATTAAAAGCAATTGTACTTCATATGAAAAAAATTTTTGAGAGAAAGAGAGAAACCAAAGAGGAAAGCATCATGGTAATAGTTTTAACCTTGCTTCTGCTTCTAGTTACATGTAGGATTATTAGCAAGCCTGGTCTCAGTGCAAACACACACACACACACACACACACACACACACACACACACTCCAAAGATGAATGTTAATGAGTTCTAAAAGGTCGACAAAATATGCAAGCCTTTTACCCTGAATTTTTGGTATGCTTCCCACAATATCTTTCAGAGACGCTCTGTTACCTAGTCAGTCCTTTTGTCTATCCATCATGTTTCCTGATTCTGAAACAGTAACTCACAATGAGGATGGTCTTCTTTATACGGTAAGGAATATAGTGATGTGTCCAACAAACAAACCTTAAAATCAATATATGGATCAAAAAGGCAGTCATAAAGATGCAAAGGGCCTCTTATTGTAATAGCTAAATCTCCTGTGGGAAGAAAAGGTAGTCAAGTAAATTAGCATGATGAATGTCCTATTGTGGGCATTCAGAGTCCTTAATAAAATGACAATCAGATTTAGTCAAAAGAGTTAGAGTCCCTCATATGTCTGTAATAGTTTAGTCAATTGAGTATTTATTAATTACCTACTGTGTGCCCAGCCCTGAATTAGATGCTAAGTATTTTTTTAATGTTTATTTATTTTGAGGGAGAGCACCAGAGGGGGAGGGGCAGAGAGAGAATCCCAGGCAGGCCCCACACTGTCAGCACACAGCCCAACTCGGGGATTCATCTCACAAACCTTGAGATGGTGACCTGGGCCAAAATCAAGAGTCTGGCACTTAACCGACTGAGCCACCCAGGCGCCCCATAGATGCTGAGATTTTTTTTAAGGTAAAACATGTGCTACCAAGTTGCCTCCTGTAATTGTAGTAAGAAAATTAAATAAGCATCAAGGGAAACAGGAGTAAAGTAGAATAACCTTCATGGAGGAGGTGCTGTGGGGGCTGAATGTAAGAGGCAAAATTAAGAAAAGTGAAGGGGAAGAGAAGGGTTCCTCAAGCCTGGAGAGAAAGAAGACTTTTGTCTGTGACAATTGTCAAATCCAAATCACCATAATTAGAGAAACCACTTCTCAGTTATATCCCTACAATAAGCAAATATTAGAAACCCCCTTGCCAGGGAGTATTCTTTTTCCCTTTGAAAGAGCTCAGATATTCATCCTCAATGAGTTTTAGCCAAACTTAGCAGAATTAACAGGTCACTGGGAGGGATGGTGGCAGGCGTGTACCACACTTTTAAGGAGCTGAGTACTGAACAAGGAGAAATGGTATGTCAGGGGGTCTAGCCTGTCAGGGGGTCTGGGGTGCCCTGAAGGGGCCAATATTAGGACAGCTAGAGAGGTACTTAAAGGGTTGGGTCGCACAGAAGTAGGATGGAAAGTAACCCCCCCCAAAAAAAAGTAGATAGCTTTACAGAGAATTTTTTTATATGAGACTAGAGAAGAACAAAGAAGATAATTCTTGGGGTGCCTGGGTGGTTCAGTCGGTTAAGCGTCCGACTTCAGTCAGGTCATGATCTCGTAGTTTGTCCACATCAGGCTCTGTGCTGACAGCTCAGAGCCTAGAGCCTGCTGCAGATTCTGTGTCTGCCCCTCCTCTGCTCACACTCTGTGTCTCTCTGTCTCTCAATAATAAATAAATATTTAAAAAAAATTTTTTAAATAAAGAGGATAATTCATTTATTGGTGCAAATAAAAAAAGTGTCCCATTATTAGGAGACAAATTTATTTTAGAAACCCTGTGCCACTCAAAATGACAAAAAGTAGATAGATACAAAATATCCATCCATCAGCTATCCAATCCACCCCTTCCTCATTTAGCAAACAAAGTGCAGATTGGGTGTTTAGTTTAGCACTATCGTTAAAAGAATACAAAAAGGGGGTGCCTGGGTGGTTCGGTCAGTTAAGCCTCACGCTTCAGCTCAAGTCATGATCTTGCAGTTTGTAGGTTCCAGCCCCACGTGAGGCTCTGTGCTGACAGCTCAGAGCCTGGAGCCTACTTGGGATTCTGTGTCTCCCTTGCTCTCTGACCTTCCCCCACTCATACTCTGTGTCTCTCAAGGATGGATGGATGGACGGATGGATAGATAGATAGATAGATAGATAGATAGATAGATAAAACAAAAATGTATAGTTCCTTCCCTTGAAGTGTTCTGGATGTATGATTAAAGGCTGTTCTTTTCCCCTCCCCCAACCCTATCCATTGTCCGCTCATAGCAAGAAGGCTGACAAAGCTGCTATTTGAAATACTTTCATGATTGAAAGGACTACCTTCCTGCAAGGTTTTCCAAGGCTGGGCATTTTTCAAGAACGTTTTATGTCCTTCCAGCTATGAATAAAAGGCAGGAAGCTGACACAAAGCTACTGTATTACTTTTTTTTTTTTTACTTGAAATTGCAAAATGATTAAAGCCACCTAGCAACAATAGTTGACCTATTGAAGAAGAATGCAAGCTAGGTGCCAGGCAGAGATTGGTGTGGAGATATATTTGGAAAGGACTCCCAGGACTATTTGCATCTGTCTCTGAGGTTGTTTTCCCTCCCTGGTCTGTTGTGAACCTATCTGTAGCTCCATGTTGCTACCCACGCTGACCCTGCTCAATATGGAGTCTCAAAAGCCATAGGGGGACACAACAGGCGCACCTGCCAACAGAAGTAATTACAGATTTCACTCACTCACGAAAGTTTCTGGTAATTCATGTAGGAAAACAGCGTTTGGGACACTTTTAAGTCATCCCCTTAAAGTGTATAGACACTTTGATAAAGCTAGAACTTTTTTTTATTTTTTTATATATTTTATTTTTTACATATTTTATGTATTTATTTAGAGAGAGAGAGCGCGCACATGAGCACATGGGGGAGGAGCGGAGAGAAACGAGGAGAGAGAGAGAGAGAGAGAGAGAGAGAGAGAGAGAGAATCTCAAGCAGACTCCATGCTGTCAGCACAGAGCCCAACACAGGGCTTGAACCCACAAATCATGAGATCATGACCTGAGCCTAAACTAAATCAAGAGTCGGATGCTTAACTGACTGAGCCACCGAGGTGCCCCAAAGCCAGAACTTAATAAGGCAGTTTTGTGCTTCAATCTCTTAGTTGATTGAGGCCTAATTACTCATGTGGCACTGTTGTACAGGGGACAATAAAAAAATCAACGGAGAGCAAGCTGCAGTGTAACTCCCAGCTCCAAGCTGGAACCTCCTGAATAGTCCCTGCCCTGTGGTGCCAAGGGAAGATCTTCAAATACAAAAGGAAGGGGAGTCATTTGGAAATGCTTTGCATGGGACTCAGTGTTTCTCTGGATTTGCCATGAAATCCTAGATAAGTGACTTAAGATTCTGGACTTCAGCTTTCTCAACTTTAAAAATAAAAGTGAGATGGGGCACCTGCATGGCTCCGTCAGTTAAGCATCTTGACTTCAGCTCAGGTCATGATCTCGGTTTGTGAGTCTGAGCCCCGCATCAGGTTCTCTGCTGTCAGCCCAGAGTCCGCTTTGGATCTTCTGTCCACCCCCCCCAACCCCCCTCTGCTCCTCCCCAGCTCATTCTCTCTCAAAAATAAACATTAAAAAATAAAAATAATAATAATGAATAAATAAAAGGAAGATAAGCAAAATTAACTCAACCCTTTAAGATTCTATTTATGCCCAGGGATGGTATCCATTCTTAAGCCTGTAGACAATAGCAATGACTGATTCTATAACTATACATGATACCTAACATGCTAATCTATGACTTTGTCATTGAAGTAACTCAGATACAACAATTATCCCGTAATCAAGATTAGTGACAGCTCAAGGAACAAAATAACACTGAAGCACTGTAAATCGTTAGCTAAAAATGGTGATACCTTTCCTATCATATTTCATCTCCCCCAAATCCTAAACCCATCCCAAAACACCAGTGGAGGGCAAAATGGGTGAATGGGCCATTTTGGAAGTGTGAAAATTAATAAGGGGAAACCTCATTAAAATGGAGTCAGAGGCTAGAGCAGGGGGAGATCCCCCCCTCGTACCCCCACCACTCTTAGTCAATTGCAGACCCACCAGGAAGGAATGGATTTGATCTTACAGAAACTTGACCTTGCATGTGGATACTACTATACTATCCCAGTGGAAGGAAGAAATGCTTTCCTTATCCCCACCCCGCCATAGCTCAGCCAATGACAGGCCACTGTATTTCAAACTCCCAGTTTACTCCTATAGGCTTTTAATTTCTAACAGCCTTCCCAACTTTTGTTCTCCAGACTCACCTACCACTTGCCACAGCTTATTTGTTCTGGATTGCACTTCTCTTTTATTCCTGAATAAACCCATTTTTGCTGGTAAAATAACTAGCAGGTTTTTTTTAAGGTTTTCCATGGGGGAAAATAAGGTCAAAATTGAGAATTTTGCTGACCACCTTGGTTTTCTTAGCCTAAAGTATTTTCTTCTGAAAGAATGTAAGTATTTGAGTAAGAAGTGAAATTAGAAACCAAAGCTACAGCTCTCCAGTGTTTTCAGCTACAACATTAAAACAAAATCAGTAAGTGTAATAAATAAAAGCTCAGGAAAACATCCCAAGCTGGAGGACATTTACGTCACAATTGTTGGCAAAACTTCCATGAAGGATACTGTTTTTAAGAGTAGGTATGTTCAATTTGTCTCTCAGGTATCAGCGAATCCATTAATAAATCTATTCAACCAGGTGCCATGCAGAGATAATAAGCGCTTAGAGTCTAAGGAGGAAGGGTTACTGCACACACAAAAAGATTAGGAGTAGCTTGGAGGAACAGTGCTGTAGAGGTAGATTACGGTTGCAAAGGAGGCACTGGTCAATTCCCCTGGGGGCTGCACGGAGACCAGGCCTTCCAGGCTGCAGGGATGGTTGCATAATAATAATAAGTAGCCAATGGCTGAGGGGTTCTGGGCACTGGGAAGGGCTCCTTAGAGCTCAAGCATGGATTTTAAGGGCAGTTATTACAAGATCTTTTTAGGGAGGACATATTCTGCCAGGCTAAGATGTCTAGATTTCACTACTAATGGGCTTTAAATGATGAATCGCATAATCAGATTTGCCTTTAGAAAGATAACTGTACCAGCTGTATGGTGAATCGACTGGAAGAGTGTGATATTAGAAACAGTCAAATGCAAAAGTGGTGGCTTTCAAACCAAATTTAAGTGACCCCTTTCTACACATTCTATGGGTCAAACCTTCAGCTAAACATAGCTCTCATATTCTCATATTGCCTCTTTTAGAAGCGTAGCAAAATCTAAACATATTGGGTAGGTTAATATGTTTTTTAATATCCTGTTAGATTTCCTTAGCTGGAAAAAGAAAAGCCACGCAAGACTGACATTAAGATACATTCTGTGAGCAGCTGTTTTGATCATTCTAACCCAATCTTTCTCTGACTATACTACTGAATACAACGTGGTTAAGCTTTTGCAGGGAAAAATTTAAATAACCATATTCTCTGCCTTGTGTTTTTCATACTCTGTCACAGAAAGAATATGGAGTGCTTTTTAAGCTGATTATATAATTCACAGCAAGATCTGTTCCATTCTTAGTTATCAGTAAAATTATTAAGTTAGCAGCTGCAATCCACATTTTTTTCTATTTCTACCAGAAAAGAAGGAATGAAATTCATCACTCATAAAATGATCTTCCATGAATAAATTATCCTGTGGGTATAATATTTTTAAATTCCCTCATACCTACTAAAATCTAAATTAATCAAATCACTTGGATGTCAGAATGTTTTAAAAGATAGATATTGTCAAAATGCTACGATTTCTGGTAGATTCCTCCAACCTCTTAAGTTTTCTGAATTCAAACAGAACTGCTTCCTCAAAGAACCTTACTAAACCCATTAGCCATTGAAATTGTAACCCATGTTGCTTCTGGATAAAAAATACTCATGTTTGCCCACCTGGGCAAAGTGCTCATTAGATGTATAACAGCACAAACAGTGGCTATTGCTAAAGTAATCTTTGGAAAATTGTATTTTCAAAAATCAAACCAAATTTCTTTCTAAAGAGAATATGCTCTAAAAGTGTTTATTTGTCCGTTGATTTAGACTGACCCTCACCTCCCGTTTGGTACAGACAACCTGTCAGTTTAGCCCACTTACACAATATGGGAGCCCTCACTCTAGGTAACATTCTGGATGTACAGAGAATTTATAGCAGGGGAGAGGCACAGAAAGAGAGAATTGGAACATCAAGTGCCTTGCGATGCCAAAGTGCTAGGACAACCATGTATAAGCCCTATCTAGAGGTTCAAAGAGGGCTTCCTGGAAGAGTTTGATACAGGTAAGAATCTTCCAGGTAAAGAAAGGTGTGAAGGTCTCTTTACTTGGATGGACATACACAGACATTTACTTGGATGGACATATACACACAGGCATGGAGCAGCATTGGCCTGGGGAAAACTACTGGCAGCTTAGTGTTCCTGAACATGAGCTAAAGTACGGAGAGTAGTGGGAAAAGGAGGCTATGGAAGTAGGTGGGAACTGGATCCTGGATGTTCTAGAACCAGCTACTTGGGCCTGGCTCACTCTCCCAGAATAGAAGGTGAGGAACTTCTACTAAATTCCAGGTGAGGATCCTGCTAATATAACCTCTGGTTTGTGGTCTTAATTCCACTAATAACATGCTCTGAACCTCTGGGGAAAAATCAGCCTATGCCTCTTTTCCCTTTTGAGAGGTACCCTACGAACTCACTGAGGTTTATTAAAGAACTAAAAATGATAATGAGTGAGTGCTTTGGAGAGCATAACCACAATATTATTTAAAAGTCTTATGTTATTCTAATAATAATTATTATGCATAGAGTGAACCACCCCAGGTAAACATGAAATAGTAAACACATACAATTTATAAGATGTGTGGGCAGCATTCATTATGTGCATCCAGTTCTATAATAACTTTATCGAACATGGCACTACCATGGCATGTCCTTTCCTACAGTTTTTGAGATACAGTGCTGTCCCCAGGGAAAAATAATGAAGCAAATAAAAACTCTCCCCATCCTCCAACCTATCTTTTTTCTCCTTTCTTTCCTTTCTCCTTCCAAAGCGTACCTTCCCTCAACCCCCCATCCCTTTCTAAACAAAAAGGCTGCAATGGATCTCTCATATTTTTATGTTGGTATGGATTTTTGCTATAGATTTTCCTTTTCCAGAGGAAATTCATGTTTTTAATCACAGAGCCATAACTTCTATATTATTAATAAAAATGTCAAAATTTCAAGGAGCCAGTATGAGGCCACTGGAAATTCATCAGACTAATCTAACTTTATCTACTTTTATGAAACTCTTACTGGACATGCTGAGAAAGCCGCAAAGATAATATATAGCTGACCCTTGAACAACACGGGTTTGAACTGTGTAGGTCCACCTACATGCAGGTGTTTTTTTCAATAAATACAGAACAGTACTACACAATGTATTTTCTCTTATGATTTCCTTAGTTACATTTTCCTTTCTCCAGCTCACTTTCTTATAAGAATATAATACATATAACATACAAAATATGTGGTAATTGGCTGTTTCCCTTATCAGTAAGGCTTCCTTCCAGTAGGCTATTCGTAGTTAACTTTTGGGGAAGTCAAAAGCTATGCTCAGATTTTGGATGGGGCAGTGGTTGGTGCCCCTAACATCTGCACTGTTCAAGGGTCAACTGTTTTCTTATTCCATCAGGGCTTCTGGCAGGATTTCTCTTGCCCTTGCTTGGAACCAGAGAAAAGAGACTGATCAAGAATATACCAGAGGTGCCTGAGTGGCTCAGTTGGTTGAGCCTCCTGCTCTTGGTTTTGGCTCAGGTCCTGATCTTGCAGTTCACGGGATTGAGCCCCATGTTGGGCTCTGTGCTGACAGTGTGGAGCCTGCATGGGTTTCTCTCTCTCCCTCTCTCTCTGCCCCTCCCCTGCTCGCTCTCTCTCTCCCTCTCTCTCTCTCTCTCTCAAAATAAATAAACTTAAAAAAATAAATAAAAATATATCAGTCAGTTGGATTGATTCAACACTCAGTAACCTTAACCAAATCTGTTGGTTAGTGGATTAACATCCCCAAGACAGAAGCACCTGGGTGGCTCAGTTGGTTAAGCATACAACTTCAGCTCAGGTCATGATCTCAGTGTGTGGGTTTGAGCCCCACTTCAGACGCTGTGCTGACAGCTCACAGCCTGGAGCCTGCTTCGGATTCTGTGTCTCCCTCTCTCACTGCCCCTCCCCAACTCGTGCTCTGCTCTGTCTCTCAAAACTGGTAAACTTTCAAAAAAAATTTTTTTTAAAGAAAACATCCCCAGGACAATGCAGCGAGGGTGTGCTACTGCAATGATAACAATGATAAAGCATGTAGTTCTCTATTACATTTACTATGTTCAATGCTTTTATCTGTAAATCGGATTAAATGTCTAATTATTAAATTTGTATATGACACATAGATTCAAGAGATAAATATTGAAAAGTATTTTTAAACTATCCCAAAGCCTGAAATATTGGGTCGATATCAACAAGATAAAGTTTAACAAATATAAAAAGATGAAATCTAGCTTTAGAGTTCAAAAGTTAAATTGTAGGAGGGGAGACAATCTAAAGATGCCATAAGTTGACATAGCCATAAAATGAAATGCTATATGCTCTATAAACTATATAGCTATTAAAATTTATTACATGATATAACTACATAACAGAAATTCAGAAAAGATAAGTAACCTACCCAGGGTCATATACCTTAGTAAGTCATAGTGGAACATAGGGCCCAGGCCCATCTGGATTCATACACATTGCTTCTCAAGGCAGAACTGAATTATATTTACTAACATGAAGAGACTTTGAAATAGATAACAGAGTACAGACGTATATATATAAAATGAACACATGAACTCATGGTACACACAAATACAAATACACACACACACACACACACACACACACAACAGCTCCTGGGAAAAGTCTTTAAGGTTATGAAATTTTAATACTGGATATTTCTGGATGATGGCATTATTTGGTGATTTTAAATTATCTTTTTTCATCTGAACTTTCTAGTTTTGTATAATGATCATATATTGCTTGTATTGTTAAAATACATCATGCAAATAGCTAAGGCACTGCAGTGATCAGAGTTTTAGTATTAGTCAGCAGGGTGACTCACATGGTAAAATCATTAAAGCAGTTCTGATGTGTATTACAGAAAGACCGTGCTCAAATAGAGGAAGAGAGAACTTCCACGTGTTTTGTGCTGATACCCAGAACGCTGTTAACTGAACATCCAAAGTGGGTAGTCAGGACAGTAGGAAGTCTAGAGACCATATCTTATGAAGAAAAGCTAAGGAACTGAGCAGAGTTAGGAAATGAAAACAAAGGAGAAAACGCAGAGCAAAAGTGATCACGGACAGTCAAATGGGAAAGTTTAGAAGCAAAATTCTATTTTTTTAAAGTGTTATTCCAGAGAGCACACAGGATGAATAGACTCACCAGTCATTAAACATGGAAGTCCCTCTAGACACCAGGCCCTATGATTGACACCAGACACTTACAGTGACCCAAAAAACAGACACTGCCCCTAGAGAATTCACAGGTGAGTGAGTTATTCATCATATTACTACAAATAGTTACACAAGTACAGTGTGCAAAGTGTCCTGAAAGAGAAGTACAGGTGCTCCAGGAGCAAATGGCAGAGCAGCTTGGCCTGGGTGTCATGGAGGGTCTCTCTGTGGTGAAAAGGTGGTCATGTACAAGCTGACACTTGAAGGATGACCAGAAGTTGGCTTGGTAGAAGGGGGCAATCCAAGTTGCCCTAGCAATGAAACACACCTGAACAAACATGCTGCAAGATCCAGAGTGACAGAACTGTCAGTTTGTGGTGATTCACTGGGGTCAGCTACAGAGGTGAAATCTGGTCTATGAAAATCAGGTGGAGCTCAAGAGGAAATAGTCTACTTTTGACCCAAAATTGGAATGAGATTGAAGGGTAGCAGAATATGCCATCCCAAAATATGCCACTTTGGTATAATGATTATTTTTAGCTGTAGACACTTGAAAAATAACAAATGCAGGGAGAAGTTTTCTCCAAATTCCTCTTATCTCCTTGAAGAGAGATTTTCCAAAAGGAACTCAATTGTCACAAATCCCCTTCCGTGCAGTTTTACCAACTAGAGAGGATTGATTCTTACCATGGAATGGAGACTAACCTCAACATTACAGCCAGGCAAACTTTGTCACAAACCATCATACCTCCCATCTATTCTTCTGAGGGCCATTCATCTTTCCTAAAAATCATTTAGTGTCTCCTAAGATACCTACATCCTCACCCCCTTTCCCTATTAAGATGGTATTGAAGTCTAAATTCAGGTCCACCCCTGGGAGTTACTCATTTCTCCCTGTCTCCCATGTACACGTGAGTTACACCTATTAATAAACTTGATTGTTTTTCTCTTGTTAATCTGTCTTTTATTACAAGGGTCTCAGCTAACAACTCTGAAGAGTACAAGGAAAATTTTTCTTCTCCTATTGGATCATGTGATTCTGATTTGTCATAGATAGGGAGTCCATTATCAACATAAGCAAAGGGAATGGATACTTAAAAACATAAACAGTTATGATCTCCTGAGGGCTAACCTATATCTATTTAAAACTGCAAAACATTTTAGTGATCGAGAAAGGATAGGATACAATAGTATCTCTAAGAATGCAGATAACCCTAAGTAATCTTTACTCGGTAAAAAAATGCAATCTGATAGGGACATCTCAAGAGGATATATGAATGAGTAGGAAATTCACAGATAAGCTCTGATGTGGGCAACTATAAAATTATACATTTATGCAAAATAATTCAAATGTCCCTTGTAGAAAGATGAGTTCCAAGAAATCAGTTAGATCTCAGAAAAGGATCTAAAAGTCAGATATTCCCTAAAAATGCATTACTACAATCCAAAGAGCATATCAAATGCTAAGTGACCCGGGATTTTTGACAGCTGTGGCATATGTAAGTAACCTATGCTTAAGGCACAGATGTCCTGAAAGAAGGGAACCTTGAGAGATGGCATGAGATGAAGCATGAGGGAAACCGAGTCTCACGTGGTTTGAAACAAAGAAAAAAATGCCCAGGAAGAGAAGTAAAAGAAAGAGGAGGTATTTTCCCTTCATCCATCAGTGCAGAATGTGAATTCAGGAAGACAAGGTAGGACCATGAGAAGTAAACAATGCAAAAATTAAATAGAAAGAGCAAATGCAAACAAACAAAAAAGAATATCTAAAGGAAGCAAGCCTGAGCATGAAAAAAATTACAGAGGTAATCAGGAAAGATCTACCACCAGATAATGCCAAAGATAGTTTATTCTAGAAAACTGGTTCCCAAAATATGGTCTCTTTGTGATGTAACAACATCATCCAGGAACTTTTAGAAATGCAAAACCTCTCTCAAAGCCTCAGATATATTGCATGAGATCTACTGAATCAGAAACTCTGCAGCCCAATAACCTGTGATTTAGTAAGCCCTCTGGATGATTCTGATGCACACTCAAATTTGGGAACCACTACTCTAGAAACCAACAGCTATGAAGACACCATGAAACTTAAGAAGAGCACCCCCACCTCCCAGGTCTGGGTAATAACCAAGGAAGTTGGGTTTATAGGCATCCTCATCAGTCAAAGGGCCTTTGATATTACTTTAGCAAAAAGATACTTCTTCCTCATCAATCTCTTCTTACTGCAACCTTAAATACAAGTTTCTATCCTAACACAATGCTTCCCACAGGCTATGTCTAGACCAGTGGTTCTGAACTTGGGCCATTTTGCCTCTCAGGAAATGTATCACATAATGAGAGATATTTTCAGTTGTCAAAACTTGGGAATGGAGGGGTGCTACTGGCATGTACTGGGTAAAGACCAAGGATGCTGCTAAACATTCTACAATACACAGGAAAGCCCCCCACAATAAGGAGCTGTTCAGCCCAAAATGTCAGTAGTTCTGCAACTGAGAAACTCTGATGTAGATCAATTGCCCTGGGAACCAAATTCACACCAAAACTCATCTATTTTCTCCTCCATTCCTCCAACATAAATTGGTTTCACTACAGTTTGTGAGATCCTGGTTCCATTGATATAGTCAAACCCCACTTTTATAATCAGACTTCTCCATATCTGCCCTCCATCTATTCACCTTAATTATATATGGCTTTTCTCAGGTGATACAACCTGCCATGTCAACATTCATTCTGTCATTTAAAGATCCCAAAAGATGGGGTGCCTGGGTGGCGCAGTCGGTTAAGCGTCCGACTTCAGCCAGGTCACGATCTTGTGGTCCGTGAGTTCGAGCCCCGCGTCAGGCTCTGGGCTGATGGCTCAGAGCCTGGAGCCTGTTTCCGATTCTGTGTCTCCCTCTCTCTCTGCCCCTCCCCCATTCATGCTCTGTCTCTCTCTGTCCCAAAAATAAATAAATGTTGAAAAAAAAATTTTTTTAAAGATCCCTAAAGAGAATTGATGTCATGTTATTAGCACTTCATCTTTTCTGACTTGAACATGTTCTATCAACATAGAAAGATAGTTTCCATAATAATGCCACTTGGTAGGGAGTTGTAAAACTCTGCAAATTTCCACTCCACAGAGATAATACAAAATGTATACTTCCACAGAATTTTTTTTTCCTTTTCATCAACAGAAATTTCAAAGCCAGGAAGCTGAGAGTTGAATTTTTCCAGGAATAAGGTTAAAAACCCTGAACACATCTGGTTCCTTGGTTTTACCTAAACATAACATAATATGAACCCACAGATTTGGGTTAAAGTGGGATACATTCTGAGTACTCTATGGGAATTTGGGTGCAACAAACCTGTGAAGTATCTTAAAAATAGTACTTCCACTAATCAGCAGTCCCATAGAAATAATAAACCCTATTTTTCTCCTTCAGAGTGAATACTAAGTGATACTAAGGAGATATATATATATATATATATATATAAATTATGTATATATGTCTAAATTATATATATATATATCTAAACTAGATATATATATATATATATACACACATATGTGTGTGTGTGTGTGTGTATATATATATATATATATATATATATATACATCTAAATTAGATATATATATCTAAATTATGACCTGCTGTTTTCAGATAGAAGCCTGAGAAGGGAATGGAGGCAAGAGTGAATATAGACTATGGGTGACCTATTAAAACCACATGCTTGTGAAAATATTCATTAGCAGTGAATTAATACCATATTTACCAAAGCCCCTTGTGATAGCACGCAGCAGGAAATTTAACTTGTCAGTAATCATTTTCATCTGAGCATAGAGGCTGCCCCCAAATGCTACCAGAACCATCTGCAAAAATTTACCTCTTCAAAGGGCTTAAAGAAAGAAGCTATCAGAGCATTACAGAAATTATCCCTTGAGCCCATTTGGAGCAAGACAGATTCATCTCTCTACATGCCAGCCTGGGTAGAAATTTCTGATGCCTCTCATTTTTAACCAACTCTGCATTCCTATATCACATAGTATAACTTCTACATCTTCCCTGGCAAATGGTAGAACTTACTGGGACAAGAAGGTCCTCTTTGTATTTAGAAAAGTCAAGTGCTCGCTTCGGCAGCACATATACTAGAAAAGTCAAGCTGGCCTTTATACAGAACACACAAAGGGGCAAATCAGTCCGTTGACAACCATTTTCTAACACTCCATGTATTTAGGTATACAACAATGACATGAGAATTTAAAGGAAGCTAGGTGGGAATAACAAAGTAAAGAGTGGTATAACATTCAGCCCTATTTCATAAGTTAGTTTTCTACACATGTATGGTCATGACCACTGCCTCTCTCTCACCAACTTAAACCCAAGGTCATTCCAACCTAACTTGCCTCAGGGAGCAATGATTCTTCCCATATTTTCAGCATCAACATCACCTTTGTCCTTTTTCAAATGGACTTGCATTCACGCTGTTCTCCTTTCTTCTGTTTGTCCTCCTGCAGCCATTTGGCTTCCACTCCTTCCTTATACTTCTCTTCAGCCCCTTCTTCCTTCCTACCCCTCTTCCAACCATCGCCTCAGGAAAAGTGTTCTTCCTCTCCCACTTCTCAATATCTTGCTATGATTCTTCATTATGTGAGTCAAAGATAAAGACCAGGATTTTGGTAAAATGTTGTAAAAATACAGTCGTAAGTACAATTATACACAATTTTAAAAATTGGAAAAAGTCACTGAAAATCCCCCAAATTCCCCTTTAGAATCTTAAAACAAAACAAAGCAAAATAAAAGTCCCATCTTCTTCCTAGTCTTTCTCTTGTTAGATGTGCTTTTTTCTCCTTAAAAATATGTTCAAATCATATTCTTTACACAATTCTATAATGTCTACTTTGCTTAAAATCATATTTTTAAATAGTGTTTCATGAGAAATTTTCAGAGAGTATTCCAGCTGATTAAACAGGGTTTGGGGGGGTGTATTAGTTATGGGTAATAAATTACTACAAAATTTAGTGGTTTCACAAGAAACAGACTCTTTCACTATAGAGAACAAACTGATGGTTACCAGAAGTGGGGGATGGGTAAAATAGGTGATGGCGATTAAGGAGTACACTTATCATGATGAGTAGTAGTAATACATTGAAACTAATATAACGCTGTATGTTCACCACACTGGAATTAAAATTAAAAACTTAATAAAATTACTACAAAATTTAGTGGCTTAAAATAACAAACCTTTATTATGTGACATGTTCTGTTGGTCAGGAGTTCAGGAGCAGCTTATCCAGGTGGTTCTGGCTCAGTCTCTCGTGAGGTTGCAGTCAGGATATCAACCAGCATATGACTTGATGGGAACGGAATAGTCCACTTCCAAGATGGCGCACTCAGAAGCTATTTGCAAGAGGCCTCCATTCTCCATCATGTGGGCCCCTCCACAGGCCACCTAAGTGTCCACAGGCAGCAGGCTTCCCTCGGTATGAGGAAACCAGGACCAAAGGAGAAAAGGGAGTCAGGTTGCCTTTTATAACCTAGTCTCTGGAAGTCACATTCAGTCACTTCTGCTTTTTTTCCCATTCCTTAGAAGTCACCAAATCCAGCCAGCACTGAAGGGAGAGGAATTAGGCTCCCCCATTCAAAAGAAGTGTCAAAGAATCTCTGGATGTATTTCAAACCACCTCAGTGGGCAAGGCTTGAATCCAAGTCCCACTTCTGATATTATTTTCCCAGGGGAAAAGCATGTACTGTAATCTACCTACAAGCATATGTTTAAAACTCAACTTTTCCTCAAGGGGGATACACCCCATAATGGCAAATATGGCTAGGAAGTTGCCAAATATTACAATGTGGTATTGAGACTTTTAAACTTGAAAGCTACAAGTTTATAGCTTTCACATTACAAAATAATCAATATTTATATCTATATATACACATACATCTCCAACACTTTAATTCAACAAGTTAATTTGAAAATTAAAATAACTATAGAACACCAGTTGGGTTCTAGAGAAAATAACGATCAGATGACTTGTGGGTAAAAATAAGGGGAAATTTTAAGTACCAAGGAGACAAGTTGTTTTAATAGTTCATAAACCTTGTCTACATTTACTCTAGGACAAGTCCATCATTAGCCATCAGTGATCACATAATCACATAATCAGGGGCTTCTTTTAAGATACAAGTGAATAAAATAATGTGACTCTTGGAGATTAAAGTTTTCCTCTCAACATATCCTCTCTTACAATATATTGTTCTAATGCCCACTTCCTTCCCATTCTCTTTTTCTATCTTTCCTGTCCTGGAGGGAAAGAAGGTGCCTTGAAACAGAAGAGCTTGGATTTACTTTCCTCCTCTAAAAATACCACATGAAAGTCTGGTCTGAATTCTAAAATATCTTGCCTAAAACAATTGGAGTCCAGTGTCCTGCTCACAATGAATCAAAAACTATTCTATCTAAAAATAAAAGCAATATACCTGGTAAGAAGGTATATTTTACTTATTAAAAAATATCATACAAAGCCCATGAACATGAACATTTAGGGTGCTAATAAATTTTTTCTGTCTTTCCATATATTCTCTCTCAATCTCTTTTGGGGGCTTTTTTTCACCATCCAGGTCTTCACTGTTGGTGTTACTTAGGGCTCTGTGTATGGTCCCTTCTCTTCTTATTTAAAATGCTTTCCTTGGTATCTTGTCAACTCCCATGGCTTCAATCTCAGCTAAATGTGACCATTCCCAATGCTGAACCCCAGCTTCAGTCCCTCCTCTAAGCTTCTGACACAGATATCCAACTGCCTATTGAAAAGCTTCACTTAGAAGCCCCAGAGGTCCTTCAAACTCAAAATATCCTAACCTGAATGTTATCTTCTCCACAAAAACTCTTCCTCAGGTACCAACTGGTACAATTACCCTGGATTCAAGCTTCCCTCTCACACCTCCACGTTCCCCCTATTCAATCAATAACCAATACTTCCTCACTCTACTTTCTGTCCAAGTAGATAGATCAGATGGATCTTTTCAATCTACTCCCATCTCCAGGACCCCCATCACCCTCCACTTGGACTGCATATTACAGTAGTAGCCTTTTAACTAACGGTCCCTTCTTACAGTCTTGACTCCTCAAATCCATTCTTCACATTGCAGCTAGAGTGCTTTTCCTAATTTTACTAGTTGTCTACTTAAAATCCTCTGTGGCTTCCACATTGCTATAGACTGACTGTTTGCATCCCCCTCAAAAAAATTCATATGTTTAAGACCTACTCTCCAAAGTGATGGTATTTGGAGGTGAGACTTTGGGAGCTAATTGGGTCATGAGGGTAGAGCCCTCATGAGTGGCATTAACGCCCTTATAAGAAGAGACAAAAGGGAAAAGATCTCCGTGTCTCTCTCCCTCCGTGCCCCACCCCCACCCTCAGCCATGTGAGGATACAGCAAAAAGCAGCTGCCTACAAGTCTGGAAGCAGGCTCTGACCAGACATCAGACCTGCCGGGACCTTGATTCTTGAACATCCCAGCCTCCAAAACTGTGAGAAATAAATGTTCATTGGCTAAGCCATTCAGTCTATGGTATTTTGTCATAGCAGCCCAAACTGACTAAGACACACTTCAACCATCAGACAGAGTCCAAATTCGTTTTCCTAGTTGTACAAGGCTTGCTTTGGCCTCATTCTAATTTCTCCTCTATGTTCCCTTCCAGCAGCTTCCTGCCCTTACCTCTCCACTGGTGTCACAATTGGTAGACACACTCAAATCAATATTGTTGAAAGAATTAAATACACACCTCTGTGTGCATTCCCCCTTTGGAGATGAAGCCTTTTCCCTCTCATTCATTTGGTACAATCTGCTCCCCCTTTGAGACTGAAGAGTTACCTTCTTTGTAAAAATGTCCTTGACCTCTCCTCACAACCCAGCACAACTGACCATACCCTTCTCCATTTCATCATTGACCCATAACCCTAAACATATTCTCACCTTTTTCTCACTGTAATGTAACTTTTTTGCCACTTTGCCAGCCTTGAAGAAAAGAAGCATGTCTTTTTCAGCAGTATCCCAGTATCAAAGACCTATTACTTACAAGATCCCCAGCAAATCTGGGGTTGAAGGAAGGAAGTACCAAAACCAATAAGAACAGAGCAACAGACTAGCATGTTTTCTAACAGAGATGCTGACAAAACATGGACTTAAATAGATGGTGGGAAAGGAACAAACGTATTTGGCTTTTAAAGTCCCATTAGCATAATTTGCAATGAAATTCGCATGACAACTATATTTCACGGGTATTACAACACTGAAGTCTTCTGTACAAGTTTGCTTGGGTTCTGGTGACATGTTCCAAAGGATAAGTCAGTGGGGTGAGTGCATATGTAATAATAGGGTTTGCTGTGTAACAGGATGTTGCTGTGCTGCTATTGCCTCCACCAGATGGTGAGTCCTGCAAAGTATACACCATTGGCTGGAAGTTGAGAGTGCTGATACAGTGGGAATGTTTGCTTATGGCCAATTTAAAAGCCCCCTCTCGTATGAGACAGGATGTGTGGAACTGCTACGTGAATTAATGCAGTCTGCACATCCTCCCCAATTTAGACAAACATGAATATTCTACAGAAGGAGTAGAATTTTAAGGAGTTCTACTCTCTAGTGTTACAAAATTATTATTTATTTACAGTATATTCCCCAGTGTGTGACTTGTCTTCAGAATGTAATACACTTTGAATACAATGTATTTATAGAATTATTTGTAAGAATTCTTCCTTAAAATTAATTTTTTAAAAAAATCACAGGAAAAGCTCATAGCAATTTGACAAAATGCAATAATAAATTACCCTACGACTAATTCAGTCCTAAGATTTTCGTTCCATCTCATGCCACTTTGCAGAGAGAGCACGTAACAGGGCCACGTCCCCATCCCTCCTGGACATCCATTTTATTGCCCCTTAGAAGTCACTTGCTCAGGATATAATTTATAGAGTTTTTCACAAAATGGTGTTACTACCTGAAGTGAGGTCAAAGCAGACTTTTAAGTAGATAATTGGAAAAAAAAAAAAGTGATGAATATTTCAACAAAGGATGGAGACTTTTATGAATCCTTGCTGGGAAGCAATTGAAATGTCACAGCCATCTCAGCTGAAGGTAAAGGCAGACCCAGAAAGCATCACCTCTTCCTTAACACAACTTTCTGTTACTTACAACAGGTGAGACCTTATAGACCCAACAATGATGCAATGTTCAACAAGATTGCCAAGTTCCTTCCAAGAATAATTGAAGCAATTAGACATAAACTTGGAACTTCAGGTTTGAAATCCTTTTATTTGTCTGATCTTTACCAAACACAGTATTCAAAAAGCTCCTATCCACCTCTCACCTGACAAAAGAAAAGTGAGAATTAATGAGTCTAACATGGAGACTCCCCTAAGTTGTGTGTTACATAGAATCTATCATTAATAACGAGAAACCTTAAAAATTTTTCCATGTGGATAAAGATCTAGCAGTCCAAAGGACAAAAATATACCAGCCTCAACACTTGAAAGTAAGATTATGCCCCTTTACCCTAAATGTCACGTATTCCACTGTCCAGTCTCACTGAATCACACAACTGAAACGCAATTCCATTTCCATTAGTAGGGGACTGGTTAAATAAATTATCCTATTACTTTAAATACTATTTATTTTTATATTTATTTCATCTCTTCTAAGTAGATTCCTACAGTGGAAAATTGGCAGCTATTTTAAAAAATGATCCAATTCTCAATATACTGATATGGATTTCTGAAATTGAAATACAATTATAACTTATTAATTGAAAAAAGAAAATTTCGTAATTTATAAACTATGATTTGATTCTATAAAATACTAATATATATGTTTGTATATTCATTATAAACTATTTAGAAAGAGAGGGAGATTCATTTTTGTAGATACTTATAAATATCTGCAAAATTGCATTTCAAACTGTCTCTACCGGTTGCAGAGGAACAGGGACCAATGTATGTTCTACATTGTAAATCTCAACTGTTCCATTTTAACAAACTTGGACTACTTTTATTATAGTGTTTTTTTAATAAAAGTGTCCTAACTCCTGAGCAAGGTAAATTCCTCACATACCATCAAAGCCAGCAGGTTGCGTTCCTCCAGAGCACAGCTCACCACGTGCATTGTATTTATGTCCATGTCATTCACAGTGTACCATGTAAGATCTCCTCCAGGAAGACAGGAGAGGCACCTGCACACACACTCCAGAGATTTCTGGAGTGGGGACACAGAGGTCTACTGAGAGGGCCATTATGCTGTACGAGGTCACTGATCCCATGATACAGAGAAAACCCACCAATAGAACAGCCAAAGGTCCAGACATAAAAGAATACACTGTTTACTTCTGGAATTCTTATTCTTGCTGTAAAGAAAGCAAGTCAGTGTAGCAGTTAAAACAGCCTGTTTGAAGCCTGAACCTGGGGGCTGAGCAAACTGCTTCCCTGTGCCTTCTTTCACAGCCTGTAAGCTGAGGACATTAACAAGGACATTGTGAGGCAGAAGTGAGTTAGTGCAGAGAAAGTGCTTAGAACCGTTCCCGGAACATATTAAGTGTTCAATAAACATCATTTTTTGATAGTGTTCTTGTCTCTATGTCAATAGATGGGGGGAAGGGGTTTAAAATGGGGCTCCCCGAGTGCAGCTACTTTATAAATGTCTCAGACTAGCCAACTTCAGAAAGAAACATTCACATGAGCCCACAAGATCTGGCTTATCATTCTCTAGAGCTAGATGTGTATATCTGTAGGCATATATTAAATATATCAGCAATGACATGCCAAAGAATTTTATGATCAGAGATGTTGGAATGGAAAGGCTTTTCATCAACAGCACCCTGATCATTTCTATTTTGATAGGAATATCTCACATCAGGAAAATCTTATTTCTAATGGGCAAAGGCTGAACTTGGTACAAAGAAAATTAAAGAGTGGCATTTGCTTTTGAAAATGATCATTTAAATTAACCGTAAATACCTTTGGTTTCTTCTACATAGTGATTGCCCATAAAACAGTTGACATATGAATCATTAACAAAAATCTGACCTGTGAATATATTTTCAGTAATACATCAATTACACGAAACAAAGAATTCCTCCATCATGACTGTCTATGAACTTCACTAAGGCTCAATTTAAATAAGGTTTTGATAGTGGGGTGCCTGGGTGGCACAGCCAGTTGAGCACCCAACTATTGATTTCAGCTTGGGTCATGATCTCACAGGTGGAGAGATGAAGCCCCACATCAGGCTCTGTGCTCACAGTGCAGAGCCTGCTTGGGATTCTCTCTTTCCCTCTCTCCCTGCCTCTCCCCATGTGCTCATGTCCTCTGTCTCTCAGAATGAAAAATTTAAAAACTTAAAAAAGTTAGTTTTTGATACTTAGTAGGCCAAAATTATAAGAATTTTCTAAAATATATTATTCTCTGGCGAACTTAGTGGATTTCCTTACATATAGGCTCTTTACCATATATGGTCTTGCTAGGAGGTTTGATTATAAGCTAATGTTAACAAAGATTCAAGGGGTGCAGTGGAGAGAGTGCACA
The DNA here is from genome assembly GCF_022079265.1 of Lynx rufus. Lineage (NCBI taxonomy): Eukaryota > Metazoa > Chordata > Mammalia > Carnivora > Felidae > Lynx > Lynx rufus. The sequence goes on from NW_025814823.1 coordinate 73,411,057, forward strand.
AGCTGTCAGGGCTCAGTTCAGCCTATGATTCGAGCACCTTCATGAAGGTTAACATACGGTGTGTGTCTATGTGTGTGTGTGTGTACATGCAGGTATGTGTGCACACGTGCGTGTTCTTACCTGTCCGTGTGAAAACACAGTAGGTGTGTTTTGGTACACATTTGCTTCTACTTCCATGACATGGCATTCTCCACATGGGCCACAACACAAAAATAGATTCCTTTCTTGAAAAAAAAAATTTTTTTGTTAATGTTTACTTTTTTAAAGGCAGAGAGAGACAGAGCATGAGCCTCACCAGAGAGGGGAGAGAGAGAGGGTGACAGAGAATCCGAAGCAGCCTCCAAGCTCTGAGCTGTCAGCACAGAGCCCAACACGGAGCTCAAACCCACGAACAGTGAGATCATGGCCTAAGCTGAAGTCAGATGCTTAACCGACTGAGCCACCCAGGTGCCCCCAAAATAGATTCCTTAACCCAAATTAGAGCTCTATAATGAAGGCATTGAAAAGAAGGACTCAGATGACAAAGTTTCCTTATTCAAATTCTATAAATGCTTATCTGTATACAAAAATGAAAACTAGTTAAACCCTAGAAAAAAATCTGTTAATCAGATTCAGATAAGATTTATAACCACCTAATATGTGCCAGGTATAATGCAAAAAATATACTTGTACACACTGCAGAAAAGCATATAAACTACAGTTACACCTTAATATTCCTCTCCATAGCCTTATCATTTTTTTTCAAAAATTTTTAATGTTTATTTATTTTTGAGAGAGAGATAGAGAGACAGATCATGAAAAGAAGAGGGGCAGAGAGAGAGAGAGAGAGAGAGAGAGAGAGAGAGAACAGAACCCGAAGCAGGCTCCAGGCTCTGAGCTGTCAGCACAGAGCCCAACTTGGAGCTTGAACTCACAAACGATGAGATCATGACCTGAGCCGAAGTGGGACATGCAACCAGCTGAGCCACCAGGTGCCCCATAGTCTTATCATTTTTTTTAACATTTATTTATTATTGAGAGACAGAGAGACACAGAGTGCGAGCAGGGGAGGGGTAGAGAGAGGAAGAGACACAGAATCTGAAGCAGGCTCCAGGCTCTGAGCTGTCAGCACAGAGCCCGACACAGGGCTCGAACTCACAAACTGCAAGATCATGACCTGAGCCGAAGTCGGTCGCCTAACCAACGGAGCCACCCAGGTGTCCCAGTCTTATCATTTTTAAGACATAAAGTTCTTTCCACATTTGATGATTTACTCAAAATACCATAGAAACCTGTGTTCCTATATACCTTGCTAGTCTTCAGAATACACAAACTGGATTTTGAATAAAAATGCCATTTCAACCCAAAATACAATGATGTTTTCTAAAACAAAGCTAAAGAGCTATGAATCCTAGAAACAGCTATAACACACAAAAAAACGGATTTATAAGCCACTTGTAACTTCAGCCATCCGAACTCCGCTTCTATGCAGCAATAATTACTACTACATAACGCAATAACTTAGCATACGTGAAAAAGGGAAGTGTTGTGTGTAAAAACCTGGTGTGAAGGGGAATTAAAGCCACGACGTATCATGTTCTTTATATGAAATTATAGACTACATGTAGATACAATTACAAGAAGACTTTCTTAGGAACATTCTACAGATTTAAAAACTAATCTATAAAATAATTAAAGTATTGACCCCCAAATGGGCACTGCTTGTACTACTTGAAGGCGAATAAACCCAAGCATTTTGGCCTAGATGTAAATATCTTGATTCAAAATTTTTAATGTCGTGGAAGAGGTGGAGTGGGTTAAAAAGGAATAATAGAGCTTGTCTACAGCCTTTAAAGAGTAGGGAGATAATTTTAAGATAAACTGGTATTCCATGAAGTGCCAGTTACTTAGTGAACTTACTGCCCCAGGAGGTAGAACCCCCAGATGAAAATATAAATACTCAATTGTAAATGATAAAAATGCAAACATCTCTGGAAGTCAATGTCAAGGAGGAAAATGGTCACTCGCCTTGGCTAACCATTCATATCTGTATGAGAAGACCTCCAGAGACGGACAGTGTTCTCCCTTGAAATATGATTCTGTTCTCATGCTTAGCCAACCCAGTTCCCCCCATACTCCATCCTAAATGTTGCACAGTCTACACACACATACACAACTGCACCAGCTGCAGACATGTTCCTTCTGATGTGCACAAAGCCCATCTGTCGTATAAGTGATGAAATGGACCATGAACACCAAGACGTAAGCTATGGTCTCCACACCTGGGTCATAAACTGCAAAGCAAAGGAGATATTGGATTTCTGCTACATTTGAAGGTGATTCTAAAATGTTTCCTAGTCAAATTGTATCATTAGTCTAATTTATAGAATTTATAATGGAAATAAAAGGAGAGTGGGTGAAGACCTCCATTCAAAATTGCAGAAAAATCATATCTCAGCGTCTTAATAAATTAAGGGATAACTTCTAACATATTACAGCAGTAGTTCATTCGCTCTTTTCAGAACATCCTATTTCATGATAGACAGGTCAGAGCAATTCCCAAAGAAAAATAAATTTGTCAACAGCATGTCAAATACTCAGCATTCTTGTCCTGCAATTATCTGTGACCCAGGAGGAGCATAAGCTTAAACATGATGGATTTTTTTTCTCTCAAGTAACAGTCCAAGCATAAGCCATCCAGGGTTGACATGGCAATTTCAAAGTGTCAGGAACCCAGGCCCCTTGGGCTTCTTTGTCCTTTGAATTCATGTTCTCTCCTCTATTCCCATGACTACTGTCTTAGTTCAGGACTTCATCTTCTCTTATTTGGACTATTGTCATGGCCTTTTTTTCTGGGATCATTGCTTCATGGCAGCTTCCTTACTACTTCCAGAAACTGGTCTAATCTGATTATTTCCAGAAGAGTCTAAATTCATTACCAGGAGAGTGAAAGCCCTTCAAAATGATGGCCTGAGTTCACCATTTCTTCTCCATTTCCAGCCATTCTCTCCCACTGGAAGTATCACCATTTTCCAAACACTTCACAAACTTTTGCTCCTTCCTCATTTTGCTAAATGGGAACTTCCCTCTTCACCTCTATTCTGTCCTTCTGCTCCCTCGTTCTTCAAGGCACATGCTGAATGTTATCTCATTTGCTAAATGTTATCTCCTCTATGAGCTCTTCTGACTTCCGCCCACCAAAACTGAATTCAATAAATATTTAATGAGCATAAAGTAATGTAAGGCTGAGAGATCCTGAGATAAAAAAACAGTGCTTCCGCCCTAGAGGTTAAATATTTAGCAGATGAGATGGAAACTTTACTCATCATAATAAAACATTATCAACAGGATAGCTGCAATATGAATGGAATAATATGGGCACACTTAATCTTGCCCACAGGCAAAATCAACTGTTCTATGTACAATAGCACTTTGTTCACTTAGTACTTGTATGTTCAATAAACATGTTTGGATCTCTCTTCCCTGCCGAATTACGAGTTTGTTGAAAACAGAAACCATGCTACCCACACCATTATTGTATTAGTTGCCAAAATAAATAAAATGGATTTCATTTTGACACTCACTTATAAACTCTGTACAATTACAGGGAAAAGGTTCAAACTTTAACCATACTGTAATGTAAAAATTTTAAAACCAGATTAAAATAATACTGAGTTATCTTTAGTCACATCATGAAGGGAAAAAAAAAAATTACCAGTTAATTAAATACAAGTGGAAAAGATTTCTTTTCTGAGGTATTGAAAGAGAAAAAGAATTTACCTTCCATAGGAAAAATAGTTAAAAATAATGAACATGTTAAGAAAACTAAACCTTTACACACAATGCTTTTCAAGTTACTATAGATTGATTTGACTTTATCATCACATGAAACACAATACAAATTGGTTGCTTGAAGAAATATATACATGTTAAAGAAAAACATTTAAAAATCAGAGATATTTATGGGCTGCCTGGGTGGCTCAGTCGGGTAAGCGTCCGAGTTCGGCTCACGTCATGATATCAAGGTTTGTGAGTTCGAGCCCTGCGTAGGGCTCTGTACTAACAATTCAGAGCCTGAAGCCTGCTTCAGATTCCGCGTCTCCTCCTCTCTGTGCCCCTCCCAAGCTCATGCCCTGTCTCTCTCTGTCTCAATAATAAATAAACGTTAAAAATTTTTTACATAAATAAAAAATAATAAAAATCAGAGATATTGAGATGTAATTCAAGCTCTTCTAATCATATGCAAAACTAATGTACTCCAACACTCAAATAGTTAACTGACTTAGCATTTAGATGAGTAGATTGTGGACTTCCATTATTGTTGTTGCTAATTTATTTCTAGAGGAAACATACTCTTATTCATTTATTTAAAAAAAAAACACTCATTTAGGTTGGCATGAATTTCTTCATTTTGTAAGAAAAAGAAGGTGACTCTGGGAGAGGTTCAGCAGTTTTCTGCATTTCGTATGGTCAACTGGGAAATCAGAAATAGGACTCCAGCCTATTCCACGAGACAATAAATGTTCAAAGAGCTTTGTAAACTATAAAGAGCTATAAAAATGTGGGTTCTGTACAAGCTCGATTAGAATACCATGTGTTCAAATATACTTCAACTAAATTATTACAAGAGACTCCTTTTCCCATAGCATGATACTGCCATTAAGATGACTGTGTATTGTTACTCCAAAAGGAAAAGCAAAAGGCATTCCCTTGAACTGAAGAAAATACGTGATTTTTTTTTTTTTAATGTGATGTTTCTATCATCCGCTTGTGACAGCTGCTGGAAGCTCTTTATTTGTCCTATTGCCATTTTGAATGGTTTGATTGATTTCCTTTCCATCCACCCCCACAAGCTGATAGCCAAGATTCCTTATCCTCATATTTAACATTAAACAAGGAGATAATTCCATTTTTCAGGGGAATGGAACTCAGTGCCCTGCAGCATTCTGACAAGAGTCTCTCAGTGTATCTTGCTTTGAAGGAAGGTCTTACTGTGATTTAACTGCATCTGAATGTCTTAGCCCCAAAATACACTCTCAGCTGAGATGGAGGTAGCACCAAACAAGTAATTTTAGATCCTTTGGAGACCCTGGTTCCTGGTAGTGAATCTGAGGGAAAGAATGTCATTGTTACTTTTTTATTACAGAGCAGTTGCTTAAGCGCCCCTGGATTTTGTTCTCAGCTTTTCAAACTAGTTGCCGACAGCACGAATGTGCCCATCCATATTGATGTGATAGCACTGATTTCCTTAGGAAACACTCAAATGGTCAAGAACAATTGTTGTTGCAAAATACATTTCAGGGGGCCATGCTTGAGGTTAAGGACAATCAGAGAGGCTTTGCCCTGACACTACTTTCACACTGATTTGTTCTTATGGTTTCAAAAATTTTCTAGCAGGCCAAAACCTCACAGCAGACTCCATTTAACCTTAGAAAGTTGCTAGCACATTCACAGTAACTCCGACTGAAGGATTCTTCTGTAGGCTCCATCGGTTCAGCAGTTTCAGATCGTAGCCCCTCTTTAGTTCTTCAATGTTTCATGCTTCAGTATGTCTACTATTTACTACTGCTGAGAAAAAAGGAATTGTGGCAAATGAAGGACTTAATAGGCATTTCCGTATTTGCCACTTAAACCTAATAATATTTCACTTTTGTGAAAATGAATCTTTGGATTTTGGATTGTAAATGGCACAAATGGGCCCTTGATAACAAACTCTAAGCTTTCTTTCAATAAGAGGCACCCAGCCCTCACTGAAACCATCCCTAGCCCCACACTGACAGTGGCCCGGAAACCAGTCTCCCGAACGCCCCTGTTCAGCTCCCCCACCGTTGGTCAGCAGCACACAGCAGATGCAGACCCCAGTGTCTATGGGAGAACAGCCAGAAGGGACCAGAAACCCCATGCTATGAGCAAGCTGCAAGCCTTATGTTTAGTCACAAAATCCACGTGGCCTAAGTTTTTAGGTCTGACCTGTTTTCCCAACTGGTGTGTGAGCTAGTCCAGCCCCAAGGAAAAGTTCTCTGTTAAAAATTCACTCAATTCCCACACTCTTGCTCTGTTTTCTTCCTTCCTTCACACCGCCGGTGCCTCCACTCTGGGAATGCATGTTTCCATGATCTAATTATTAAGCAGGACTGGCCCTCGTACTACGTCATCCTCTACTCACACCGGCCAGACATTCACTCGGAAGAAACAGATTTCTTAACCTCTGTCCAGTCATGACTCCTTGCCATCTTAGTACTCCAGGGATACCCAGAAGGCCATCCAAGGACCCCAAGCTGAGGCCTTGGAAATGGAAAGATCCGTAAGTTTATCTGGAGACAGAACCCCCAGACTCAAAGTCCGGTTTTGTCCCTTACAAACTATAAGGCTCTAAGCAATCAGTTAAAAACCTTTGCGGTTTTCTCATTTACAAAATTCTTGCTATCACCACCTCCCTGGGTTCTAACAACAAAAATTGTTACATACATCAAAATTTTATAATTATGTATACCTACGTAGCATAAAGTATGTCTTTTATTTAGAAACCTTGGAGTTAATTTTGAGTCATTTTCATTTATGTCCCCAAATCTGTTTATGCTCCTTCAACGCATCTAACTTTGACTTACCCATCTTGCTCCAGTCCTTATCTCTGAACCTCATTCTCTGCTTCCCAGCTATGCAATGTTATATATGAAAAAATAGGGGCACCTGGGTGGCGCAGTCGGTTGGGCGTCCGACTTCAGCCAGGTCACGATCTCGCAGTCCGTGAGTTCGAGCCCCGCGTCGGGCTCTGGGCTGATGGCTCAGAGCCTGGAGCCTGTTTCCGATTCTGTGTCTCCCTCTCTCTCTGCCCCTCCCCCGTTCATGCTCTGTCTCTCTCTGTCCCAAAAATAAATAAACGTTGAAAAAAAAAAAAAAAAAAAAGAAAAAATAAACATAAATGCACACATACAAAGTCTCTATGCCTCTGTATGTAAACATATGTGAATAAGTATATGTGAACTTATATTCGTATATCCCCCTGACTTGGCTATGTTTCTGGTAGATAACCTTGTTTCCAACAATAATGCATTGTTTGATCTAATCGATGTTCTCTCTCTTATCATTTGCCCAAATGGCACAAAGTAAGCCAAGAGAGAAAATTTAGAGCATGTATATAAACAGAATATATGCTAATAGGTGGAGGGGGGAAATGGGCATGAATAAACAATGAAGAGGCTTTTGTTAGGAAAATCTCCTCTCATCCAACAGAACTAAGATTTTGAAACAAAGATATTAAGGAAACGTTAAACAGAATAGTACCCTGTTGCCTTTAACAAGGGTTCACAGACTACTGACTCTGGCAAGAGCTGACCCACAACCCAACTGTCTTCTTCGCAGTACCTTGGGAAACACGGGGATCCCCAGCTTCAAGCCCACTTCTAAAAGACTGTGCAACATTCAAGAGTAAAATATGAGCAGTTAAAAGACTTAAAGGCAAAATAATATTATACATCCCATACCAGCGTTCAGAATTCTGAATTGCGATATTTCTGAAATATACTTATAAATATGCCATGTTCGTTGATTAATAATCTAACCATCAACAAACAACAATATACAATCACATAAAAATGCCAAGGCATGGCATCTAGGACATAATGTAATCTGTGACCCACGCATAGATTTGGCGAATATTTTGTTGCATCAGTGGCGCCGGAATAATAGAGCTGACACGTGGCTGCCTGCCATCCACTGCAACATTACCCTTTTTACAAACCCCGCCTTTCTTCTGCCCAGCAATGCTGCACTGACTGAAACACTGAAAGTACTGAAAACTTGTCCTCGCCAAGAAGCCAGCACCTCTCTCTCTATCCTACAATAAACTGTTAATAAAAACATCCTGGCTTGTTCCTCCTCAGAACTTCAACATGTGACTTAAAACATAATCTCAAGCAGGTAATACCTTAAAGCAGAAAAATACATGCGTTGGAAAGTAAATTACAAAACTTGTCTCTTCTGAACTTAGCACGGGGTTATCATTTTTTAGTACAGACCTTTACATTGAAGCTCCTTGAAACCTACTAGACTGAATAATCAGGCTTATTCAATTACATTTCCTTAAGATACTATTATGTGACCATCACTGTGAAATGTACTCCTTTATAATTCGGCCAATTTTAAAACTCACTGTCAGAAATAGGAAGAATCCCAGAGTTGAAAGAAAAATATAACGAAAGGAAGCAATCCAAAAAGGCCTGTAGTGTCTATTTCTGCATGACAGACCACCCCAAAGCTCGGCAGCTTACACTAGCAGTAAACATTGATGGTCTTACACAGTTTCTGTGGGTCAAGAATTATGTCGGAGTATCTTTAGCCCAGTGGTTCTAGATCAGGGTCTCTCATGGGGTTGCTGCCAAGTGGCCTCAGTCATCCCAAGGCTGGTGGGCTGACTCTTCTTTCAAGACGGCTCACACTCATGGATGGCAAGTTCTAGGCGTAGGCAGGAGGCTTCAGCTCCTGACTCTGTGGAAACCCCTTGGAGCTGCTTTAATGTCCTTACATTATGGCAGCTGGCTTTCCCCAGAGCAGGTGATCCAAGAGAACAAGAAGGAATCACTAGGTCTTTTATGACCTAGTCTCCGAAGTCATACTTTGTCATTTCCGCAAGACTGTTATTTGTTACACAGGTTAGCTCTGTTGACTGAGGAAGGAAAATGTGTAAGGGTGTGAATACCAGCTCGGCACACCTCAGCTTGGAGGTTGGCTACCACAGATCCACACGTACCTCCAAACCACCAAAATATGCAGTACGTGTGGGAGGGTGGAGATAGAGGGTATAGAAATGTTCCTTGGGCTGGAAGAGACCTCATTTCAGGAAATAAGTGAGTTACGCCAATTACTAAGTGAGCAATTGGGGAACATGATCTAACTCCTTTGAACATCAGTCTTCTCTGTTTTACAATGAGGTCATAAGATTGTAGCAGACCCAGTACCGTTCACCACTGCCTATGTGCTTTCTTACATTCCCATCCTCCTGACTACGAGGTGGAACCATGTCACTAGCTCCTGCCAGTGGGTTTTGACGGAGAGTGATATGTGTCACTTCCAGGCTGAGGCCTTATAACCATGCCTGAGTCTCCTGTGACTTTTCCCCACCTCAACAACTGCTAACTCCAGACAGCAGAACTGTAACATGGCGGTGTTTTCCCTTGACCCTGACTGGTAACAACCACAAGGAGAGACCATCTTGGAAAGCCAACCTGGCACCATAGTAAATTTGGTCTGAGTGAAAAACAAACCTTTATATTATCTGGCCACTGCGATTTTGGATCTGTTTGATACCATACATATCTAATTCGCATACCTAAAATAATGAAATTAATTTTGAGAATTAAATGAGAAAATACATAAACTCCTAACACAGTATCCAACACATGATAGGCATTTTACCATGTCAATTCCAAAAAAAAAAAAGAAGTAATATTTACCTCACAAGATTAAAAGAAATAAAATAACTGAAAAATACCTGAAAAATTTTACCACAAATGAGGTAATGTAATAATAGTTTAAATATAATAACTTATACTACACTATATAATATAGTAATAATACAACAAGTTTATAATATAATAAAAATACCTGAAAATGTTTACCACAAATGAGGTAATAAACTTTAGGGAGGTTTTTTTTTTTTCCTTCTTTCTTCTCACTTGTGATCAGAGGTGATTCACAAGGTCTTTTTGCTCTACATTCAAAGCTTCAGAGTTCCTGGAAAGCTAACATACCACGCTTATTTGATAGTTGCAGCAAAATATCATGTTTTCTATTAGAACAAAAAATGCATGAGAGAAATGATCATAGTTTCAAAGATTTTACCAATGTTGACAATAATGCAAAGGCTTCATTTCAGAATGGCTCTAAATTAGTCATTATTTCCTTCCATATAAAGAAAACGTCATTCACTCTCTTTCTAATGTTGGTAAGTGCCACCCTTCAGGGCTTTTGTCCCAGGAGAACTACGTAGAAAGTGACTTGACCTATGGCACTTCTAAACTCCATAACATAAAAAGGTGAAGTGTAATTGGATCCTCGGGACCTAAATGAATATAAGACAATAATGAGAGTTGTTTTCTTTAAGAGAATCCAGCCATTTGTATGCCAACAGTCATTACACCATTTCACAGGATTTGTTGAGGAGAAATTTCACCGAGAATGTATTGTGAGCTCTCAGGCAACACACTAGTACAACTCATCTGCTTCCTCACTGAAACACCAGTCACACGTATCTTTGCGATATAAGCCATGGGATGGTGAGCCCATCTGTCATGTGCCCAGACCACACAGCCTACCAATGGAGCATTGGTGTCAGTGGGGTGTGGCTTCTCAGCCACATGGAGGCTCAGGACGCTTCGGTGTTCTTCTGTCACGGTGCTTCACGGAAAGCTGCAGGCCATAGCCAACATGCCCACTGCAGCACAGAGACAGACTCTCCTCAGCTCAAGTGAAAAGATAAATTGCCCAGTCCCTTCTGCTTTCCCCTGTGGTAGCCCAAGATCAAGGGAAATGAGAGGTGACTGTTGAGAATGCAGGTGCAGCATCTCAAACTCTCGGTGATCTGACAGACCAGCGTTGCTCTTTTCTGTGTGTTCCTTGTGCTGTGAATTCAGTGTGCAAGTGGTGCTGAGTCATGGTGACAGCATCTTACTGCAGACATCATCAAATGGATGTTACAAGGTCATGCTCTCGCCCTACTCCGTGGCCATGTGGCTCTTTACCTGTTCAAGGTTAAGCATTCCCGCCTGAGGGCCTGGGTGTTTGAGGCCCTATTCAACACCTTCTCCACTGGTGTGCTTACCTTAATCACCAATGTCAAATGAAACTTACAATCAAAAAGCATTAGGAGGCATCTCAGTGAAAAAACTTGTACAGAAAAATGAGTATAAGAATGCATGTGTAATGGTATTTAAATAGTGCATTGTCTGTGTATAAAGTAATACACTTCTGGGAACATGAAAGGCTTTCTATTAGCATCACTGTTTGTTGCTTCTTTGTCTCAGGTTTTACGATTTAAGCATTGAACCATGAACTCAAAGTCCACAATTTGGTCTGTCTCAAACTTCCCTAGCACTGAATTCTTTTCATTGCAAAATGGAAAGAACAATTGTATTGGCCCATCAAAAAATTAAAAGGACTGTAGACAATCACATTTTAAGGTAAATGGTAATAATTACAAAGCATGAAACATTATTAAACACAAAGATTAATTTTAATGAAATCATTATATTATCAGACACCTGGATTATTCTATTTAACATCAAATGGGGTGAAGAATGAATTTCCCATCATGCATCCTAGGTTATTCCTGTAATACTCAATAGATTTATCAAAATAATAATAAAGTACTGATATACAAATATGCCCTATCTTAGGCATTTTGTGTTTCTTGTTTAAATTTAACAAGAATTTACTGGGCATTGTTTAATGTGTTGTGGGGAAACAAAAAAAGTGTTAGGAAAGGGTTCCTATCTCTAATGATGTTAAGGGCTTGGAGAAATAATACACACACACACACACACACACACACACACACACACACCTTATCTCTACCTTTTGTCCTCAAAACTTCTATCCCTATGCCCCCCCAAAAAAAATAACAAAAAAAATTGTTCAAATCCTAATAATTCTTAGAAATGTTTCCTACCCAAAATCCCTCAACTCTTACTACAACTGCTCTATTCCTATGTCTTCATATCATTGCCTGTAAACTATTGCAACAACTGGCCACCTGTCTTTCTATATTCCAGGTATGTTCCTGAAACATAAGCAATTAGGTCTTGCTGACTTAAAACAGCGTAATTCCCCATTGACTACACAATAAAATCATCAAAACTTAGAACCTGATATAAAATGTCTCTGTGGGCTCATCTTACCTGTCTTTAAACCTACTATTAACTCCACATTCTATGCTGTTTCTAGAACGCTCCCTCCTCCTCCCCATCTTCTGACTATTAACCAGTTACACCAGGTTCTTTCATAGCCTGGGTTGTTGGGTTATTTTTTTAACTCTATCTCTCTCTCTCTCTTTCTCCCCTCCCCACTCCCCCCAAATGGCTTTAATTATCTTCTTGTCCAGCAAACTTTTATTCATCCTTGAAAACCAAGTTTAGACATCACATATTTAGTGAAGCCTCCATCAAGCTACTTTTTGTGGATCTGGAAAGAATTCATGCCATTTGTTATAACAGTTGCCACATGTTATTATAATGTCAATTTCACCTCTCTCTTTCTAGAGCTATACAATGAGTTCCACGTGGACAATAATTCTGTCTTACTTATTTTTATATCCCCAGCAATAAGCACAGTTCTTGGCATAGGGAAGATGCTTAGTCATGTTAAATGAATGAATAAACAAATGAATATCAAAGTAAGGACTTCAAAGGTTTACAGAAAGGTAAAAAAATAAAAGTTTAAAAAGTTTAAACATTAAAAATAAATAAATGCTTACAGAAGTGAGAATTCAGTATGTTCTGCAGTGTTCAGGAATTGCTACATTAAAATAGATGTAAATAAAATGTTTGTCCATAGCATGTTTTAAATGCACTAATAAATTATTCAGAGCATGAATAATCATACTTTAACCCTTTTTAACTTCAGACTTTCTCAAAATAGGTTATACTTCTGCTACGATACATGCTCTGTAATGTGCTAGACGTATATGATCAGAAGAGTGTTAGGTTTCGGATTCACTTAAATCCTTGAGATTAGAGAAGTAAGAAGATGTTCTACCTGCACCATCATTGCCTAATTTTATTTATTATTATTAAACTGTAATAATTATATTTATAGTATTTCAACAAATTAAGCCATTTTAATGCTATACTTTACCCTTTTCACTTATGTAAACAGTATTTCTATTTCATTCAGAAATACTCCCATTTTACTTTAAAAAGCTACCAAACATCTAACCCAAAGTATTCTTATAGCATGTAGGTAGCATTGCCAGATTTAAAAAGGAAAACAAAAATAAGAAAACTACAGAATGCCCAGTTAAGTTTGAATTTCAGTTAAATAATGAATACTCCTTTTACCACAAATATATCCCATGAAAAATTTAAGACATACTTATACTAAAAATAAAATTAGTTATTTATCTGCAAGTAAAACTTAAGTGGATGCCCTTTATTTTATCTGACAACTCTACATGTAACATACAAGAAGACTAGCAATAAATAGATGCTGGGAGGGTCTTAGTTGACCAAAGAGTGCTACCTGTCAGGCTAGCTTTCCTGGTATCCCCAGGAAAACCTAAGGACCTCAACCATCACCTATGCTCTGTGACCTTAAAGAAACCCATCCCTACCATGAGCCTCTCATGGGGCTCTCATGAGGGCTCTCAATAAAAAATTCAGTTTGGTGGAGGCATAATCCAAGATCATGTCTGAGGGTAGTTTTTTTTATAAAGAAGTGCAAAGGTGATGTTCTCAACAGAACTAGTCTCAGGATTTTTTCTATTATTGTCTTAAAAGATCATATTTTACAACCATTGTAATCTACCCAGTAATAGTGATTACATACAAAAAGCCAACAGGTATATGAAAAGGTACCCAGCATCACTAACCAAGGAAATGCAAATGAAACCACAATGAGGGGTGTCTGGGTGGCTCAGTTAGTTGAGCATCCGACTTTGGCTTAGGTCATGATCTCAGGGTCAGTCTCGCTGCTGTCAGCGTGAGGGCCCGCTTCAGTTCCTCTGTCCTCGTCTCTCTCTGCCCCCCCTCTGCTCTCTCTCAAAAATAAATAAACATCAAAAAGAAAAGAAAGGAAACCACAATGAAATATCACCTCACACCTGTTAGGATGGCTATTAATAAAAAACAAAAGCTAACAACTGTTGATGAGGATATGAAGAAAGGGGAACCCTGGAAATAATGTTGGTGGGAATATAAATTAATGTGAGCATTATGGAAAACAGTGTGGAGGTTCCTCAGAAAATTAAAAATAGAACTGCCATATGATCCAGCAATCTCATTTCTGGGTATTTGTCCAAAGGAACTGAAATCAAGATTTCAAAGAGAAATCTGAGTTCCCATGGATATGGCAGTATTATTATTCACAATAACCAAGATATGAAAACAACCTAAATATCCATTAGTGGATGAATGGATAAAGAAAATGTGGTCTGTACATACACAATGGAGTATCATCCAGCCTTAGAAAAGAAGGAAATTCTGCCATTTGTGACAATATAGATAGACCTGGAGGGCATTAGCTAAATAAAGTAAACCAGACACAGAAAGGCAAACGCTGTACAATCTCATTTATATACGGAATCTTAAAAAGTCATAATCATAGAAGCAGAGAATAGAATGGTGATTTCCAGGGGCTGGGGAGAGGGGGAAATGGGGAGGTGATGGTCAAAGGGTACAAAGTTTCACTTATGCAAAATAAGTAATTTCTGGGGATCAACTGCATAGCGCAGTGCCTACAGCTAACAATGCTCAATTGTATACTTAAATTTTTCTAAGAGGACAGGTTTTAGGTTAAGTATTCTTACTGCTACTACTAATAATAATGGGGGCAAAAGGAAACTTTAGGAGGTGATAGATATGTCTCTGGCCTCAGTGATGGTGATAACAAATGTGTTATTTATCCCCAGATTCATCCAGTTGTGTATAATATGTACAGCCTTTTACATTTCAATCACGCCTCAATAAAGTGGTACAAAAATAATTGAAGTTAACAAGCACTTCCTATAACCAAGGGGAGACTCACTACTTTGAGGCTTTTTCTATACATTATTACTATTAATCTTCACAACATCCCTATAAGACATGCGCCAGTACCTCTACTTTATAGAGAGACTGAGGCTGAGGTGAAATAATAATCTGCTATAGGCCAGATAGTGAGGAGGGATGGAAATGAGACTGAAATCCAGGTTTGTCTGGCTCTACAACCACTTGAATATTTGATAATGATATCATATACTGACCTTTAGTGCCCCGATTCTACTAAAAACTAAAGGAAATGCAAAAGTGTTTAAATAAGTTGACACAGAGGTAAATGGTCTCCATATAGGCAAGCTTCTAAGCAAGAATATACGTGTGTGTGTGTGTGTGTGTGTGTGTGTGTGTGTGTGGTCAAATACAGCTTTCTCTAAAAATTCTTCTCTAAAGGTGTTTTACAAAGCCGACTATCACTATTCCCCTAAGTTCTTTCATTATGTTTGAAGTTTCCTGAATGGCACATTACTGTCCTAAGAAGCGAGCACACTTCCAAAAGGGCCTACCCAACTTTTCGCTAGAAACGTTGTACAACAGTAAGGCACAGGCAGATAAATACAAAAACAATCTGCTCAGGTACCAGAAAATGAAATGAACATAATACTCTAAGAGCAGAATGTTCATCTGAGTCACACCAAGTAACCTGATTACTGCTAAAGTAAAATTTGAAAATGATCGAAGTGATTTTTACGATCAGCCTTTTGGAAGTCATTCAATAGTGTTGCAAAACTACTTCAAAGTAGATAATTCAAATTTAAATGCCACTCTCTCCTTGGTGTTGTTTACCAACAGTTCAGCATTAAATTGGTGAGCTTGATTTGTTATGTAATTCAACCAGTATATAATTCAAACATTCTTATAATTAAGTCAATATTTGAATAAATGTAATAAACACAAAATCAGACTCGAAAACTATTTGGGAGGGATTTTATAAAAACAATGGCTTTTAACCTTGAGTGCACATTAGAATCACCAAAGGAGATTTAAAAAACACTGATGCCTTGGTCACCTGTGGAGTCACCTGTGGAGATTCTTATACAATTGGACTGAAGTGGGCCCAAGCACTGGGATTTTTAAAGCTTCTCAAATCATTCTAGTACATGGCCAAGGCTGACAGCCAATGCTTCAGCAGGAACTCAAGCATTGGGTGGAAGGTTGGGATGCACATTTCAGGACCCTTCCAACCCTGAAGTAAGCCTGATTGTTATGACCTATGCTATAATATTGCACTAGACTAGACCTGAAGTTTGTGTAAAGTAGGAATAAATTGTTGCAGTAATATTTTTTTGCCACAGGTACTTTCAAAGTACAAATAGGATGCTACTTTATTTACACCTCCTTCTCAAAGGTATCCTATCTTCTCCAGGTTCTGAAAAATTGCACATTGAAGAAATATTAAAACAAAGTTATTCAATGAAGTAAATTTTTAAGTATCTATTGAACATCTACTACCTGCAAAACACTCTTCTAGGTATCGGACATTCCATAATGAGCTAGCCAGAGTCTCAGATTGGGTTGGAACTTACAATTTAATAGGCACATATGGCTGTAATACAAAGGTAAGGTAAATGTGTTTGACATCTAAGCCCAGGATGGTTCAATTTAAGAGATTACATCCAGCTGTGAAGAAGGGGGAATGCAGGGAGGATTATGTTTTTAAGAGTATAAAAGTCCATACCTTATACATTTGATTGAAGGAAAATAAATAGTAAAGTAACATCTTAAAGTTGTAGATCAGATTTCATGAATATCCATAAACAGAGGGGTCAGGCTCCTCTCTAACGGCACCAAACATTTGCTGACAGGAATTCTGTCACCCCAAATCAAACCAATCCCTTCTAGAGATTCTTTCAATCAAAGGCTAAAGTGAACTTTTCTACAGTGACCCAAGATATATTGGCAATCTGTGCAATCTAACCAAATTCCCAATACCTTGAAGCAATTTCGTAAAAATACAAGCTTGCTGGTGAATTATGCTGATACCACAGTAGAAAGAACACTTGAGAAATGAAAAAATGTCAGTTAATAAACAGATGTTTGCAAACCTCCATTTCAGACAACTAACCTTACACAAACCAGAGTTTAGAAAGGCAAAGCAATACATCAGATCTAGAGTTTAAGGAAGACTTGGACAAAATAGCCTATAACATCTGGCCAGGCATTTCAGCCGACTCTACCCCAATAGAACTGGAAATTTGGAGAGTGATAGGAAAAGTCATCCACTCAGATAAAAAGTAATACCTCTGCAGCCATAATTACACCCCACACACAAAATCCACATCCATACATAATCTTAATCCTCATTACTAGTTGAGGATCAATCAAGGGGCAGGTGCTCAGCGGGAACCAGAAGTACGTTGTATTCCTCCTGCTCTAATAGCAGCAAGGTGTGCAAATCACAGCAGTGATCAAACCACAGCCAGCAGAGAGTGTGATTCAAATAAAATGTTTTAGCTGAAGGTATAAGATGTTGGAGTGTACTAATGACCAGTAAGTCAAGTCTTTGACACAAATTATAATTCTATAATGATAATGATGCAGAAGACTGAGAAAGGTTTTTTCACTTAAAAAATCAAATTAAATCTATCATATAAATCTACCTTCTAAGTGAAGTAAATTAAAGACCTGACGTTCAGAAGATAAGACTGCGTATATGAGAAGCAACATTCTGAAGTATAAAATTGAGTCTGTAATTTAGAGCTGTGTCCTCCAAATTCCATTAATGAAAAACATTCACATGAGTTTCTTTCCACACAAGATAACCAATCCTTAGTCTTAAGAAAACCCAACCTCAAATAAAATGTCAATAAAAAATTCACTGCCTTCTTTTTTATTTTTCAAATCTGCTCCTTAAAAAGATCAACAACAGGGGCACCTGGGTGGCTTAGTCGGTTGGACGTCTGACTTGGGCTCAGGTTATGATCTCATGGTTTGTGGGTTCAACCCCACGTCGGGCTCTGTGCTGACAGCTCAGAGCCTGGAGCCTGCTTTGGATTCTGTGTCTCCTTCCCCC
Source organism: Lynx rufus (assembly GCF_022079265.1). NCBI lineage: Eukaryota > Metazoa > Chordata > Mammalia > Carnivora > Felidae > Lynx > Lynx rufus. Next base: position 73,428,793 of record NW_025814823.1, read on the forward strand.
TCTGCCCCTCCCCTGTTCATGCTCTGTCTCTCAAAAATAAATAAACATTAAAAAAATGATCAACAATAGATTAAAAACTACATGCATAAAGGCACAAATCATAACCAAAAGAATAGGGTAGCCTAATGTACCTCCTTTTTTAAAATGTATCTTCTCTCTTTATTGAGTTCAAACCTAACTGAAATTTAAAAAGTCTGTTAATTCTGATGCTGTAGTATCTAGAGTCAATTTCTCATGTTGATATTCAGATTTTAAGGAATAAGTCAGGGACGCCTTGGGCAGCTCAGTTGTTTAAGCATCCAACTTTGGCTCAGTTCGTGATCTTGCAGTTTGTGAGTCTGAGCCCCGTGTGGGGCTCGGTGCCTACAGCTCAGAGCCTGGAGGCTGCTTCGGATTCTCTCTGCCCCTTCCCCCAACTTGTGCACTCTCTCGCACGCTCTCTCTCTCTCTCTCTCAAAAGTAAATAAACATTAAAAATGTTTTTAAAAATGAATAAGTCAGTGACTTCTCTTGTCAATAAAAAATACCTGACTGATTTCTATGGCTTAAACACTGGAGTCTGTAAGGGGCTCTGTTCTAAGATGTCTTCTCACTGTCTCTCCTCTATGCCCTCTTCGTTCCTAAGCTCTCTGTTATTGGCCACACACGGGTGATGTCACCATGTCTTTATGTAGCCCAGGCCTCTGTTCTGACTAGCAGATACAATTGCTTAGTCTGTAATGCTCTCAAAACATGTTTTTCCTCACCCACAGCCTTAGAAAGAACTCCCACTACTATCAAGTTCTAAATAAATAGCAAAGGAAGTACAAAATAACTTTAAAAGAAACTTCATCATCTTGGTGTTATGTAAAATATTCAATAGAAAATCACTTATTGTAGTTAGTTGACTGACATTTTGAATCAGGCCATTCACCTTCACTTGCTAGGTTCCCAACTATACTTTCTCAGCACATTGAAGTGTGTTTTCCCATGGCATTCTCAACAAAAAGAAAAGTCTGGTATTCCTTGCAGCTCCGGAATGATAAGTAGCCTCACAAGCCCAGTGGTGCAAGGACTTAGAAACAGCCCCAGTCACCTGATTTCTGCAGTGGCAGGTGTGTTCGCTGGGTCCGAACTCTTCTCCCACCCAACACAGGATTCTCATGAGGCAGGGCATTTCCTAAAAGCCCTTGAAAGAGGCAAAATCAAACTAGACTTTAAATCTCTAGGTTATTTTTTTTTCCTAAGGAAAAAAATGGAACGACAGAGCCCAAAGTCGTTAGGTAGGAACAAAGGAAAGGGCTATGATTTTCATGAATAATACAAAATTGACAACACAGCTATTTATAGTGTTTGGGTGTGAGCAGCATCACCAACAGCAAAACAAAGAATTAAACACACAATAGAAGGGGAAGTGTTGAAAAAAAAATAATAAAAGCCCAGTAGCAAAAATGAGAAGTTCAAAGCTACAAATGAGACTTTTACAACGGAAGAAGTAAAAGTAAAGAATAGTCGGGAGGCAAATCTCTTAGATAGCAAAACAAAGGCACATAAAGTTCACTTTAAAATGTGCTTTATTCATTCAGCACCAGGGTAAAAAGCATTAGAGAATGAGAACAACCCATAAAATTCACTTCAAAGTTTTTGAGCTAATTATTGTTAGATATAAGCAGTAAAGGAAGATAATAAGAAGAATGAAGTAAAATATACAGAAGTTTAAAAATATTTTAAAATATTCATTTCACTCTATAGAGATGATGAAGGCTCATCTCTACAATACAGACAGGAAAAAGCAGGTACTGTAAAATTCTAGCAAAGATATTGGACAACATTCTTTAGCTCAAGAACAATATAAGGACTTCATTCGGAAGTGTTTGCAGTCAGTCCCACTCTGGGCAAAATACAAAATGTTCTAGGCTCCTTTAGGCCCTGGAGGCTTAGGAGTAAAGATCTGGTTGGGCCCTTTGTACAAAGGAGGCTTAGTGAGTAAACACCTTCTACTAGAGCCTCTAAGTCTGTCTTCCTTCAACCTTTACTTGGACACTTATAAAAAATTTATTTATGAACCCTATAGCATTAGCTATGGGTAAAAGCTTGATAACATTATATTAATTAAAAAATAATAGTTATTTTAGCATAGGTCACCCACTGGAAAATCTAGGAAAGAAACTTTCTGACTGAGACGTGAGGGGCAAGGAACAAATAGGTAAGTGTGTGTGTGCTGGGTATTGGGTCAGGTACTTCACTTATTTATTCTCTTGTAGTCAGCACCAATATGTAAAGGAGATATTCTCCCTCCACGACCAAACACAAAACAAACCTAACAAATAAAAACAGCTCTGAGGTCCAGAGAAATCACAGCTAGGATATCAATCTTTATCTAAATCCGAAGTTCACACACTTTTACTGCGGTCTTTATCAGGAAAAAAAAAGGCAACAACAAATTTTTTTTGAATATACAACTATCTAGCGGTCATTGTCAAAGGAAAACAATAACCACACAGAAGAACTGAGTGGCCTTTAGACAGAGTAACCCAAAACCAGCCCACCAGACTGATAGGACTGGGGACATCCTGGCTAGCACGAGCCAGAAGAAGAGAAAATCAGCTGGTTTGGACTTGCTTGTGTCAGAAGATCCTTCTCTAACATGGAGGAAGGCATAAAGGACTGAAGTTTTCTATGCTTCCTTTAAGTAAAATGCCCAGGCAAATAAAAATCCAGATTTTTAAGTATTTCCTTTTTTATTTTTATTTTCTTTAATTTTTTTTTAACATTTACTTTAATTTTTGAGAGACAGAGAGTGACGGAGCATGAGCCAGGGAGGGGCAGAGAGCAAGGGAGTCACAGAATCCAAAGCAGGCTCCAGGCTCTGAACTGTCAGCACTGAGCCCCACGCAGGGCTCAAACTCAGGAACCACGAGATCATGACCTGGGCAAAGTCAGATGTTTAACCAACTGAGCCACCCAGGCGCCCCAAGTATTTCCTTTTTTAAATATTATAATAACACCATCAAAAACCACTACTAAAGCGGTTATTTGTACCTAGAGCTTCACTCCCAAATTTAGGTTAGAGATATCTTAATTAAGAACCTTAAGAAAAATACCACCATTACTTTCAAGGAAATCAAACTTATTCTAACCTGCATCCATACAGCAAACCTACTAGGTGAAGCAGTATGTCTGACACCGGAGATGAAGAAATAGCAGCGATATCACTGTGGTATTCATTTGTATATCACCCGTACACATAGGTAATGTGCATACACACACACACACACACACACACACACACGCACACACACACACCATTTATTATATGTTTCTAGATGTTAAATATGCATATAGATTAGGCAAAAGAACATCAGCATGCTCATATACTGACGTTAACAATCCTACCCTGTTCTCAAGTCTGGGGACCGTACTCTAGCTAGAAAGGTGAAACAAAATCATCTCACATAACTGCACTCTTCTCTGGCAATGCACTTGAAAATAAAATATTTTTTTGATATCATCAAACAAAAAAATTAGCTTTGGAGAGAAAAACTATTATGTTCCTTAGAAAATAACACCAGGAACTTCCAAAGCTTTCACTGGAAAGCCAGCCAGGCCTTTTATAGCCTCAGTCGTGCCTCCTGAGATTCATCTCCCCTTTGGGTACCTCACTAATGATGGCCTCAAGGGAGAGAATACTGAAATTTCTCTGAGTTTCATACTCTGGTTGAAGCAAAAGTCAACGGCCCTTCTCCTAATTTCCCAGCACACAGTCAAGGCAAGGCCATAATACTTAAATATAAGTTTATTAAATACTTGGACATAACACAAAGAGAATCAACCTAGAATGTCATGGAACCAGATAATCTAGCATATAGTTTACCTGTTTTCAGTTTAGAGTTCAATACACGAACACCTCCCTACTAAGCTTCCAACCTGCCCCAAATGCCTAATTACTAGTAACCTAATAACCAAACCCAAGAGAAGCATTAGGGAGACTATGAAGTTTCTTTTCCTATGTAGTTTACTCCCACTCTCAAGGCTCAGGTTCATGCCAGAACCTTTCCTCAGATCATTGGACCTGAGAACATCCACCTGCTATGGGAGAGGCTCTACTCACACATGATGACAGAGCTTTGCTTTACTTTACTAGAAAATAGGGTGATTTTTTTAATGCAAAGCCACAGTAAGCTGTAGCAGCAGGATTGTTCTGTTACAACTCTAGATGACATTCATATCAAGGAATGTTTAGGTTTTGCATGAGATATTTAAGAAGTGAACCAGAATATGTTTAAATAAAAGAAGTATAATTTATATCTCACAGTGACTTTTCACCTTCATTGCATTAAGTAAGCTAAATAGACAAATTAAATGTAAATATAGTATCATATTGTCAATATATTAATGAAATGCCCATGCTTTGAAAATAAACAGACGAGAATAGTCAGAGCAATATTTCAATCAAAGATAAATATATAAAAGTTGTTCACTCTATATATCTATAGCTAGTCTGTGTTCTATTTTCACAAGGACATGAATATCTTAAAAGTGTTTATAGGGACGCCTGGGTGGCTCAGTCAGTTAAGCATCCAACTTCAGCTCAGGACATGATCTCGCAGTTCGTGAGTTCAAGTCCCATGTTGGGCTCTGTGCTGACAGCTCAGAGCCTGAAGCCTGCTTAGAGTTCTGTGTCTCCCTCTCTCTCTGCCCCTCCCTGTCACATACTCTGTCTGTCTGTCTGTCTGTCTCTCTCTCTCTCTCTCTCTCTCAAATAATAAACATTAAAAAAAGTTTATGTTTCACAGGATATTAATTTTTTAAGTGTTTATAAGCTAAACTACAGTAAAAGTAGGCATGTATTGCTACTAAAAATTTTCACAGTACCCCTATTATAGTTTCATGTAATATACAACAAAATTCAATTCTTTGAAATATCAAGACATTTTAGTTTGTTTTTTAGTAAAACAGATTAAGCAGAGTAAAAAGTTCTTTTGGTTATATATTAATTTAAAATAAGATTTATAAGTCTCATGAGATTTTCAACAAATACTACTTGGACAGTTGAATGTCCACAAGCAAAGGAATGAAGCTGGGCCCCTACATTACACAAAATATGAAAATTAACTCAAAATGGACCAAAGATTCAAATGTAAAAGGGTTAAAACTCTCAGAAGAAAACTTAGGAATAGATATTTATTTAGGAAATGGTTTCTTAGAGATGACACCAAATACACAAATGACAAAAAAAAAAATAGATAAATTGAACTTCATCAAAATTTAAAATTTTGTACATCAGAGGACACCATCAAGAAAGTGAAGAAACAGTTCGTAAAAGAAAATCATTTGTAATTTGTAAATCATATACTTAATAAGAAACATATCCAGAATATATAAAGAACTCTTACAAATCAAAAATTAAAAAACGAATAATCCAGTTAAAAATGGGGAAAAAAGCTTGAAAACACATTTCTCCAAGGAAGATATACAAATAGCCAATAAGCACATGAAAAGAAGTTCAATGTCATTAGTCATTAGAGAAATGCAAATCAAAACCACAATGACATACTACTTCACACTCACTGGGATGACTGTAATCAAAACAACTGACAATAACAAAAGTTGGCAAGAATGTGGAGAAGCTGAAACCCTCAGCTGTTGCAGGAGGAAATGTAAAATTGTGCAGCTGCTTTAAGAAACAATTTTGTGGCCTCTAAAAGTATTAACATACAATTATCATCTGACCAGCAATTCTGCTTGGTATATACCCAAGAGAACTGAAATTTTTGGGTAAAACTTATACACAAATGCTATAGCAACACTGTATCTAGTAACAAAAAAAAAAATGGAAACAACCCAAATGTGCATCATGTGAAGAATGAATAAACAAAATGTGGCATATCTACTACACAATGGAACGCTACTGGATAATAAAACAGAATGAAGAACTGATATGTTCCACAACATAGATGAACCTCGAAAACATTATGTTAATCAAATGAACTCATATATTGTATGATTACGTTCATATGAAATATCCAGAATGAGCAAACCCCACAGAAACAGCGTATGAGGGGAGGCAGAAACAGAGAGTGACTGCTGTATGGAGCTTCTCTGTAAGTCAATGAAAAGGTTCTTAAGTTAGATAGTGGCAATGGTTGCAGTTGCACGATACCTGAATATACCTAACAGTTATTGAAATGTACACTTTAAAAGAGTAAATTTTAAAGTGTATGAGCTATATCTCAATAAAGCTCTCATAAAAATGAGATAGGAGAAATACATTCACAACTATATTATAGTTGTATCACAAATTACTTTAGATTTCTTCTACTACAGAAAATGTTCTTCAGTTTTCTTATTAGTCATTAGACAAGTATGCCTACTGATAGCCAAGTAAACATATTAAGAAGAAGAAAAAATGCACAAAGACCCCCAATGGCATTTCTGGCGGGCCTTGTGGGCAGAAAACAATTTCCAGTCATAACATATTTTAGTTGTTACGATTTTTCATTGTATTTTTCAACTTAAAAATGTACCCTGCCTAATACAAAATGCTATGTAAGAACAGCCATGGACTCTGCATTCTGTCTGGAATACTGTAGCCCAAATTTATCCCTCATTTGGTCCAACATACAGAATCTCATGACACAACTGGCAGTGGCAAAGGGAAAAGGAAACAGGAGAAGAGGGGAAGGAGGATAATCAGTTCATTCCTCCACCTCTAGCAATATTGCTCCTTTAGCTCCAGGACTGACCATACCCAGCATCCTTTCTCTTTAGCCAACCTTTCAATCCCCTCTATCCCCCTAGAAACACTAAGATCCCGTCTTCATGAATCATCCTCTGGGCCAAGCACACCATTCTTCACATAGAAGGAATTCAGTACGTCTTAGGTGTTGAATTGGCTGCCTGAAATGGGACTTCATGCTTTGAAAATGTTACCAAAAATTGCAATAGCTTCTTTTGAAAAAGGAAACCAATCCTCAGACATTAAAATCTAAAATATCAGTTCTCAATCATGGTGTCTGAATCACTCATATACCATGATCAGCTGTACAGTGTTGCTCAAGTAATTTGTTACTAACAATAAAGTAACAATATTTGTCAATGATTGACTTTTTTTAATGTTTTATTAAGTAATCTTTACACCCTACGCGGGGGTCAAACTCACGACCCCCAGATTGTGTCACAGGCTCCTCTGACTGAGCCAGCCAGGTGCCCTGACATTTTTATATAATTAAAATATATTCAAAGTTATTGTTCTAATAATGTTCCTGTTATATTACTTCTAATATCATTTCTTAAATAGAGAAAGGAGTAAATGACAACTAGTGGGCAGAGACAGTTATTCAGAGAAGTGTATTAGACATGAGGATATTATCTATGGTGACTCAGACAGAGTTTGATTCTTTCCAGAAAGCCCTCCGTGCCCTCTTGTTAGCCCCATAGCATCAGAGCCAGGGAAATGAAAGATCACACTGTCATATGACTACACCCTACAATATTAATCAAAATAAATTACTTAGATGTTATACCCTATAGATACATACTAGAAGCCTACATATTTTATTTGTTTTATTAAACTATAACTTTGAATCCAAATGGGGGTCAGTCCCAAAGTGAGCACAGGTAATTAATTTAAAGGAAGTCTCAGAATCAGGGCTATTATCTCCTCCTTCCTTATCAAATGAAGTAGTCAAAGGAAAACAAAACAACAAACAAACACAATAAACAAAAAAATAATGTGTGAGAGCATCTAAAATAACCAGAGTTTCCCCACTTTATTTCTTTAGATAGATGTTTAATAAGGCGATATGGAAGAGTCATAGCAGCCTTTAGGAGATCATAAAGTAAAAAAGTATTGGCAACTACTGGCAAATACAGTAGCCCCCCCCCCACCTTACATGTAGGGTATAAGTTGTTGCAACACCTCCAGTGGATGCCTGACAGCGTGGACCCTACCAAACCCTCTACAGGTGATTCTTCTTATACACACAGACGTAATTATAAACTAGGTACAGTGAGAAATTAACAACAATAGTAAAATAGAGCAATTATAATAATATACTGTAATCAAAGTTGTAGAAATGTGGTCTCTCTCTCTCTCAAAGTATCTACCTGTACTGTACTCACCCTTCTTGTGATGATGTGAGATAAAAAAATGCCTACGTGAGGAGATTAAGTGAGGTGAACAACACAGGTGCTGTAACACAGTGTTAGGCTACTACTGACCTTCTTACAATTGGTCAGAAGGAGGATCATCTGCTTCCGGTCCACAGCTGAAACCTTGGGAAGCAAAACCAGGGATACTCAGGGACTACTGACCGGCTCACCATGGACAACGGGAATCAGCGATGATGGATATCTTAAAACTCCTGCATTAGCCATATGAAGACAACAGCCACAGAAGTCAGAGTGTTTTTCATTTCCTATTAGTAAGTTTTTAAATAGCCTAAAGTCCTATTCATTATATATATTTTTTTCTTTCGTGTCTTATTTTCTGCTTTACATCTAATACCTGTCCATACACAGGGAAATCATGATAGAAAACAACACTGAAACCTATAAAAAACCTATAGTGGTAATTTAATATACCATATATTTGGAGGTAGCAACTCTACCTACATGGTCTACTTATTGGAAAGCAGTTTAAAGTGTATCAATCCTTAACTACCCAATACCAAGATGACTGACTAGCCAGCCTGATTTAGGAAGCAGATATGCTTTAAAATGTCTTGTTCAATCATTACATCCTATGCTGCAGATCTTGGTATCTAATTTTAATTGCAAATCATCTCAACAACAGCTACTTGAAAGCCATGAAATGAACTGGTGAAAATATGAAACATTTTGTTTTTTAATTTCAAAATCACAAGTTTAAAAACACAAAATATATCATCTATTATTTTTATATTTGAGTTTCGTATTCATATTTTGTATCCTACCTCCTAGCTATTTTTTTTCCTGCTTTCAAATTGCTTTTAAAATGAACCCTTCTCTAATGGCTCTCTTGGGTGAAAGATTGTATCAGCCTACAGATTGGGTAAGTGTAAAAACATCCAGGATTTAGTGATAAACTAAAATACCTAGCATACCTTCCATAAATACATTCAACACACTTAGTGTTTACCCTTCAAACTTAAAAAATTCAAACCACAATTTAGTTAAAATAGTGTATCACTATTCAGCAGCTCAAAATATGGATATTTTGCCATAATGTAAGATAGCAATTAGGAAATAAATATAATGTGTATTACCCGAAAATTACTTTCATGCAATTTTTTGAAATTCCTTGTACCAGTATTGCCATATTTATTAGCAGTACCAACTTCTATCATTTTCCTTAATTTTCTTATAATTCTGAAGTGTAGATAAGAACTCCTAACGAGGGCCACCTAGGTGGCTCAGTCAGCTGAGCATCCGACTCTTGGTTTTGGCTCAGATCGTGATCCCAGGGTTGTGGAATCGAGCCCCACATCAGGCTCCATACTGAGTGTGGAGCCTGCTTAGGATTCTCTCTCTCTCTCTCTCTCTCTCTCTCTCTCTCTCACTCTCTCACTCTCACCCCCCCTCTGCCCCTCTCCCTTGCTTACTCTCTCTGTCTCTCTCATAAAAAAAAAAAAGAATAGCTCATAATGAAATATATGATATTAAAAAGTATTTCTACCAATTATAAATTTAAAAGAATACAAGAAAGAAAGGGTCAAGGATCTGCCTTACATTTAAACTGCTATTGCAAAAGGAAAAGCATGCACAGGCAAAAACCATTACCAACAGTCACAGAGATAACACCTCCTTCTGTTTGGGATAATACAAATAAGAGAGGAAGGTTATGATTCACAGAGTGCGTTCAGTGGCTCTAATGACCTTTCTCAAGGCTCTCACAAACACATGTTATTGGGCACCAGAAAGACTGGATAAGAAAGTGTGCACATATCTGTGCTAATCCATAGGACGCAGTGTGGATTCTGGAGTAGCATCTTTATATGCAAAGGGTGTACATTTTAATTTTTTATTCAGAGCTATGCTAATACAACATTCAGGCCCTTTACTTAACTCTGCAGTATTCTGACCTTTCGCGTGGTACAACCATTACGTTTACCCTAATTTGCTAAAGGTTTGATTAATTCAATTATGTGCGAATCCAGAGAAATGACAGAATTCAGGTTTATGCTTCCAATTTGCTCCCAGTGCAGGGCATTTACTACTACTATCACCACCTAAAATGAACCCATTCCCCTTCTTGTATGAATTATGCTTGTGATCCTGTAAGCACCACTCTTACAAACCGTGACCTTTAATAAGGATCCCAGCTCTAAATCAAAGAAGCTGAACCTGCTGCTTTTAAGGCATTATTAGGTATGTTTTTATAAAGTTTGAATAGCCATTAATAATTTAATTAATACTCTTATTTTAACAAAAGTTATCTTCCTTAAAACATCAGTTTATAAAGACATGCAAGAAAGAGATATTGACCCCAAAAACACAATTCAAATTTCACAACATAAAGTGGAAAAATAAAATTTATTTCTAGCAGTTGTGCTTTTAAAAACTATTCCTTAATGCACGTCCCCAATAACCCTTGATCCACTAATGGTCACTAAGGATTGCCAAGACACATGTCCACGACCAGAGCTTGAACAGCACACTGTATCAGGACTCTTATAGAAAAAAACATGGTCCTAGTTGTTGAAACATCCAAATAGCCTTATATCCAAATAGCCCATGACATTGGATAAACTGCTGTGATGAATACTTAAGTACTACAAAGTTGTTCGGCACTCACCTTGAAAGAACTGAAGGTCATTCATTCTCACCTTATTTGGAAAGGCAATAAAGCTACCAGAGCTAGAGAATTTAAACTGGGAGTTGGCCTTAAATTACGTAAGACATGTGTTTGTCTATGTATCAGCAACATGCAACCTTCAAAGGTATATTAGCTACATTTCCTGTCTCACATTCTCAGCAAATCATCGACTTCAGGGAGTACATTGAAGCCACCTAGAGCCTCCCCAATGACGTCTCTTTGGCCCATTCACGCCTTTTATTTCAGCCATCCCTCATTTTTTTTAAATTTGTTTATGTTTATTTACTTGGAGAGAAAGAGAGAGAAAGAGGGTTGGGGTGGAGCAAGAGGGACAGAGAGAGAATCCCAAGCAGGCGTTGTGCTTGCTGTCATCACAGAGCCCAACATGGGGCTCGATCCCACAAACTGTGAGATCATGACTTGAGCCAAAATTGAGAATCGGGCACTTAACCGACTGAGCTGCCCAGGTGCCCCTTTCAGCCATGCTTCAAAGCTCAGAGGACGTGGTGGCCTTCCTGTTCCAGAGTGTCTAGATGTGCCTTTGGTTTATCCCTTCCCAAGCACTGAGACCTAGTGCTCACTGCGGCAGCACATATACAAGCAGAGACCTATTTCAGCAGCCCACATGCAGTCATACTCAGAACCACACCTTAATCCGAGCTTTGTTTCCCATATCCAAGTAAGAAAGGACATTTCACTTGACTGCTTTTTACTATGAAAGGCCTCCCTCTTCCTAGTGCTACCCTCCCACAGCCAGCTCCACCAGTCACACTTTCCAGCTGTACTGGAACAATTCTCAAGCACGTCACTCCCCCTGCAGAGACATTCTCTAGTTCACGCATTTTTACCACATCCAATCTAAACTCCTCTGCCAGGCTTTTGGACTCCAAACTATGAATCCTCTAATCCTTGAAAATATGGTTTTATTAACATTCCCATAAATTCCCAGACATGTACCTTTCCCCCAGCCTTTGACTTTCACTCACATTACTCCCCCTGCCAGGAATACACTTCTTTCTCTCTCCTGCCAACTGAAACGTGCATTCAAGAGTCAGCTCAGGTCACACTTCTCTAAAAGATTTCCCTTTCCTCGCCTTACATCCCATATGGGTCTCCTATAGCACCCCAGTTAGACTTCGGTTGTTTAGGACTCTCTCATTTCTAGTATTCTCCCTACATTTAGCTTAAGTACTCATCGGCCAAAGACCAAATCCTTACAGGATGCTTTAAATCCCTCCCAGTAACTAACATAGAACTTACCACACACCATTTAGTAAATACGGGTAAGTTCATTGTATAGGATGATACATTGTCTATCTTCTCAAAACCTCAGGACCACTTTTGAATTTCCAAATAACAGATATCCTTCTATAGACTAACTGCATCTTTGGAACAAAAAAAATAGCAGTCCTGAGAGAAAGAGAGGGAAAGAAAGTGTTGCTTTTCAGACACAGATTTAAATGACAACTTATCCATGAGATTTCTGCACGTCTCATAACAGCTTTTGTCTCAGACTCTTTGCAAGGATGTTACAGCCTTGGAATCCAGGGATAGCGCCTCCTTCCAGGTTACAAGACAGATTTATTTCCTGACCAGGAAAATGAAGATAATGCCTCCCCACAGGGCAAAGGTTGGGCAGCTTTGCAAAGCACTTCTTAAAAGACAGGGGATTGCCTAACCTTGCAGTTCCTAAGCTGTGACACAAACCCTGTGTGCAAGCATCCACCTGGGTCACTCAGCATTGCCCCTGGAGAATTTGGGGCCAAGGGGAATCGATTAGAACATGAAGCTCATGCTGCCTGCTGTGCCCTAAGTAATAAAGTCCTTTATCTCTGACCCAGGAGTCTCCTGTCTTCAGCCAACATCTATATAACTGGGGCAGACTAACTTGGTAGCCTGCAAACTGGGTCAACTCTCAAACCCTTTGTAGTTTTTGACAACTTCTGGCTGTTAGCCAAAAGCAAGTCTGTTCAATTAGGAGTTTCTAGTTTACAAAAGAAAACAGAAGCTACCACATCAGTCTACACATCTAACACACAATGACATGGGTGAATCTCCAAAACAACATGCTGAGTGAAAGAAGCAAACTCAAAAGTGTGAAGACACCATGATGTAATGATATGAGGATCTACAGCAGGCTAACGTAAAATGGGAGACATCAGAATGTGGTTGCTTCTTAGGGGAATCACTTGTGGATAGAACAGGGAAGGAGTTTTCTAGGGTGATGGGAATGTTCTATGTTTTGACTGGGGTGGTGGTTACAAGGATACAATAGTCAAAAGACATCAAACACTACAGTTAAGAACTGTGTGCTTTAATGCATGGAAATCATGCTCAATAAAAAAGCATTGCAAGTTCTAAATATCCAAACACTGAATACATTGAAGTCTGTTTTAGTTTCAGGATATAATGATTCACAGACCCACTAAGACAATACTGGTCACATTCTTTGAACATTGTCTTTAGAGAGGCAGTTACAACACAGGGATTTAACAGTCTGCACTCTGGAGTCATACTGCTCAGGTTTTTTGTTAGCCAAGTACTGTCAGGCATCTTCCTTAGCCTCTTCATGCCTGAGTTCTCTCCTGTTAAATACAGTTTGACCTTGGCACAACACCTGGCTTGCAGGCACAGACCCCCTGCACAGCCAGAACTCCATGTTCAACTTTCGACCCCCCAAAAACCTACCTACCAATAGCCTGTGGTTGACTGGAAGCCTTACCAAGAAGGTAAACAGTTGATTAACACATATTTTGTATGTTATACTGTATTCTTATAATAATACCTAACTTTTTCTTAAAATTTTTCAGTCTTTCTAAGCTACACAGTTTGTCTGCCAGTTTTTTTTCTTTCCAATTGTCACAAACCTCAAAAAAATTTCCAATAGATTTATTGAAAAAAGTCCACGTAAGAGTAGACCCACACAGTTCAAGCCCATGTTGTTCAAGGGTCAGCTGTATAAAAAAAAGTTCCTACCTGTGGTTATGAGAACTAATTAGGTAATATAGATAAATTGCCTTGTATGTAGAAAGCATTTACTAAAAAATTGGTTGTAATTATTATTTATTTAAAGATCATGATAACACAAGATTCAAAGTAATTCAGAAAAGGAATTCAGGATATTTATGTTAAAGCAGAGGAGCAATATGCTTTTAAAAATCTGGTAAGTTTAATGTACATTCACTGGTGGGAGTATGAGGTAGAATATTTACTAATAACACCACCCAAAAGTCATTTTTATTATATAATCTAATAAAGCAATAGATCCAAATCATTTTTTTTACATGATACTGAAAGCACAGAAAGAAGAAATTAAGCCAAATAAATTTCACTTCTAGCAAATATCTCAAGTCCAGATAGAGGTGTCTCATTTGCTTTCTGACAGCTGTATTGTTAGCCTTTTTTCCCCTAACGCAATACATGTAAAAGTAGAAGATCCAGTTGAATCCTAATCCAAACCTTGCCTAAAGAGTAAATTGAGGACAAAACTTGTGAAAAACAGGCCTAAAGGAAATATATGAAAGGATCAAATCCTGGGTATCATCGTACAAAGACAGGGAGAGTGGGACAAAGGGGTGAATTCGCAGCAATGGGAAAGCACTTTGGTAAAGGACAAAGCAAATAGGGATCAAACTTCATGGCTCTGCAGATCAGGCCACACTCTATCTTTAGTATATATGCCACTGGTTAATGTCCCCATCAAAAGGCACGTGTGCCACAGAATCACCTCAGCACTTGTGCTCTTTAAGATTATTCCCAAGCTTTTAAAAGGACGTATAATTAGAAAAGAGAAAGTAAACAATAAGCAATACTGATGTAAAATTTCTATCCTTTTAAAATTCATTTTTTACATTGCTTGTTACTGCATCATTAAAATAGTTCTAACATTTAGTATCTACTCCATTAAAAGTCTTTCCAATATTTCATATCCATTATTATATGTATAACATGTGAGGAATTTTATGTCACTGAATTGGCATATGAGTAGAAAATTTCAGTGTAAAAGAAAATATAATGAAGTTAATGAAAAATGCAAATTCCTAGGAAACAAGTCAAATCTTTGAATAATAAAGGAGGAACGAGCATATTGGGTTAGTGTTTTCAACCTGCCCCGCCAGGAAAATGTTGAGGCAGAATGGTGATTACTGAGTATTTAATTATGGAACTGACTCAGGCCTCCTGGCAAACAGAATCATTTCTCTGCTTAAGAATTACAATACCTGGGGTACAGCAGTAACACAACTGAAGATGAGTTTCAGACTTTGAAATAGGTAGCTACTAAAAAAAAATAAAAACCTACGATTATTTTCATCTTTAAGCCTTATTACATGTTTCTTCTTTTTTTAAAGTACAACAGTAGCATGCCACGAGCTTCACCCAGGAAGTGGAAAGAATAGAAATTACAATCCCTCCCAACCACGATTTTTCTAAGAGGCAGTATTACAGAAGAGGTTACCACATACTTCAGTGATCCACTGTGATCATGCAGACAGCAAAATGTTACAGGGGGAAAGGCATTTTAATTATGACTACATTCATTTCTATCTAAAAAGCAGGTGCACACACTTAACGTATGTAAAGTCCATAAAGTTCACACTTCCTTTTCTTGCCAGACCTGAAGAGTTCATCTGAAAAAGTGGCATTTAATTGCACTCCTTGACTCCTCAAACCGAACAAAGTATTGTGTACAAAAACATCTACTCTCGACAAAGAATTGTACATAATCATAAAAAAAAAACTTCTTGGCTTTTCTTCATTGTAAAGAGCTTTTTTCCATCCCTGAGGACTTCCAGCTTTGAAGTGAAGAAAATGAACTTTTTATCATAGAGTGACCCTCCTACAACTGCCTATTTACGTTTTGATCTAAAAAGAGAAACTTGTCAGTTTTCTACCTGCTAATCACCACTACCATAGCCCTCCTAATGTGGACAGTCTGGAGAGAGAGCCAAGTTTTTACCCCATGTTTCAAGGAGATGGGAAGCATTCTATTTGGCCAATGGTCAGTGAATCCGGATCCACAGGCGTTGTCCAAATCAAAAACCTGTGGTCAAAACATTCTAGACTCCTCCCTCTCCTGCCTTCCCCAGTTCACACTGGCCACTGAAGTTGACAGACTGCCCTTTCTCTCCAGCCCCTGTCACTGCGTTATTTTGGACCTTACCACTTCTACTTCAGTTGCTTCCTTTGTGGCCTTTCTACCTTCAGTCTTGCCCCACTCAAAGCCATTTTCCACGCTGTCACCATAGCAATTGCCTAAAGAATAAATCTGACCATGTCACATAACACATGATCTGTTCCTGACTACTGATAAAGTTTATTTGTATTTCAGGACCCACAAAATGGAGGCAGGCCCAGCCACCTGGTCCACATCACAAATCCAAAACTGAAGGCATCCTGCATGTAATGGGAAACACCTGTCAAGGAAATCTAACATTCACTAATCACAATCCTCCACCTGGGCTTTAGCTAGCTTACTTTACCTTAGAAAATGGGACCTCCTAGCCATGTAAGGGAATCCCTAACCTCCCAGTCAATCATGCTTGTTTCCTTGTTGCCTCTTCCAATGCCTTTTAAAACTCACACTTGCCCAAAATCCCTTGGGAAGAATGATCCAACTACTTGTGAGGCACTGTACTCCCCCAGTCGAGGATTGTTCTCCCTTGAAGAAAGGACAACAAACTGATTACTAAATTGTTTCAGTTTTGTAAATTGACAGCTTGGCAATGAGATGGGTCCTGAAGACAGCTGCTAAAGATTCTGGGGATGGCTTCTGGAAGCAGGTGATTGTACCCACAGAGCCATTTTATTTGCTGCCTCTCCAGCTGCTCTGGTAAGCTTCTCTGATCAAGCTCTGCTTATTTTGCATTCTGAACTCCTCAAGTTTGTTCATCTTAATCC
Source organism: Lynx rufus (assembly GCF_022079265.1). Taxonomy (NCBI): domain Eukaryota; kingdom Metazoa; phylum Chordata; class Mammalia; order Carnivora; family Felidae; genus Lynx; species Lynx rufus. Next base: position 73,445,468 of record NW_025814823.1, read on the forward strand.
TTCCAGGTGGAAAACTGGGGTGTGAGACTCCAGGGGTTTTTCTTCACAAGGTGGAAAACTGGGGTGTGAGAGACTCCAGATTTTCATGGTGAGACTTAGTAGGCCACATATTTAGGTTTGTGGCCAAACTCATCTATGATTAAGCACGTTGTGGGGGGTGGGGGGCTTTCAAGTCTCAGGAACAGTGCACACAGGCAGTCAGAAACAGTAAGTCTGGCTGAATTATGATGGCTTATTTCAAGGGAAAATAATGGTTACCCTTCAATCTAAGGAAAGCAAGTTGGCAGCCATTGGGGGTGCAGGACTCACAAAACTCAAGGCAAGTCCACAGCACAAAGTGCTAGGAAGGTTGGGGAAATAAATTAACACAAGAAATTCAGACTTTTCTGATGAATGGCACATCAAAATCTAAGTAGGCACAAGTTGGACCATTAAAAGCCATTAGACTATCCACCACTACAAAGAAATAACAGATCTAGGGGTGCCTGGGTGGCTCAGTGGTTAAGCATCCAATTTCAGCTCCGGTCATGATCTCACAGTTCATGATTCAAGCCCCACAGCAGGCTCTGTGCTGACAGCTCAGAGCCTGGAGCCTGCTTTGGATTCTCTCTGTCTCTCTTCTCTCAAAAATAAATAAACATTAAAAAAAGAAGAAAAAAATGCCTCCTACTACTCCCTTCTACCCTCCTTTACCTCAGTACTCAGTCTACTAATCCTCTGTCTGCACTGCCTTTCCACTCTAAACACACTGCAAGACCGTAAACAAAAACCTTCCAAATTAATGGCCTATGTCCAGAGGCCCTTATATCTACCCCCAAAGAAGGGTCGCCACATGGGCCCCTCTCGGGGTTGATGGGACTCCAAGGGATTCTCCAGTAAATCTCCACCAGTATTCCCTTAAACAACCAAGGGGAGACTAAAATAAAATTAATTTTAAAAACTTTGCCAAATTCTGGTAGACGCCCAACTTCACTCTCTACTTTAAACCCCACTCACTCTGGAGACTTGGAGAAAACTGATCAGGGAAACCTGAGAGAAGCCAGCAAAGGGTGGAAATTCTTACCAGAATCAGCTCTCCTGGATCTCTGTCTGTAGTGCCTGGTCAAGAGAGGAAGGTAAAATTTCATGTTATCTCTTCCTTTTCAAGATGCATTGGTTATTGATCCTTTCTCTCCCAAGGACAACTATTGCCTTCTTACTTATCTCATTTTGCGTTCTGAGAACTGGGCTTGGCAACCATCAGGTTGGGGGCCCTCAAAAGATAGCCAGACAGAAATAGAAATTGCATTACATTTGTGGCTAGTGCCCTACAGATTATTGCCAGCTTTCAAGGGAAGTGGGTCTTTGTTTCAGCTATCTTTGGGAGTGGCTCTGGATCTTGGGAGAGAGGTATCTTTTGCACCTTCTTTGGGAATGCCTCTTGCGTTCAATAGATTGTTCAATACTGCCAGGAATATTTACTGCTTGTCCTGGCCTAAACCTAACAAGATATTTAAAAGGATGATTTTTTTTTTTAACTAGTTCTATGGTTAGAGCTTTGCCGATATTGGAGGCTGATATTCAGAACCTCATAGGAAATTTTTTAGGCCTTCTGTCCTAAGTCAAATGAAACTATGTACCCAAAAGGAAATAAAAACATTCCAAAGACAAATAGCTCTAAATCTAGAACACAGGAATCTTTTGATTTCCACCTTAGTTGAAGAGCTTCTCCCTGACCTGAAGAAGCAAAGAGAAGATATATAGTTGGATGGGTGGTCAGCCCTTTGAGATCATACAGGTTGCAATACCAATTGTTTGAGGAATTACAAAGAACTGTCCTTATCTTGTAAATTCAGTCTTTACAAGAACAGAATTGCAGCTCTAGAAGCAATTCAAGACCCATCTATCATTTTTAATCAATCCCCAACTCTCCCCCACCCCCCTGCCCTGGTTAATCTATTAAAGTTTGTAGGTATTGTGAAATTTTGGTTTGGGGGCACTTGGGTGGTTCAGTCGGTTGGGTGACCGACTTCAGCTCAGGTCATGATCTCACAGTCCGTGATTTCGAGCCCCATGTCAGGCTCTGTGCTAACAGCGTGGAGCCTGGACCCTGTTTCAGATTCTGTGTCTCCCTCTCTTCCCCTCCCCCACTCACGCTCTGTCTCTGTCTCTCTCAAAAATAAATAAACATTAAAAAAATTTTTTTGGATTTAGGAAACATGTCCTTGTTGGAGGAGCTGGCATTCTTTCCTTGTGCCTTTGCAATGTAAATGTTCTACCCACTCTTCTCTGGGACCTGAAGGCCACCTCTTTGAAAAGCTAACTTCAGGGAGGTAATTCTTATCAGAAAGAAGGAAGAAAAGATAGAAAGGGACGGGAGGCTATCTGGAAACTAGGCCAATGAAAAATCTTTAAAACGTGTCAAGCCGTCTGAACAAGTAACCTTAACTTATTCCACCAATTTGGATCCAGCCGTTCTTTTATAATCTAGCAAGTTTTGCATTACTGTACCCTGGAAATCATCTTTTTCGATTTCTAAATTTACAGTGAACTTTTTTCTTTTTTTTTTTTAAATTCAAAATGCCTGTCACCTGTGATTCTCCCCCAATAGCCCAAAGATAATAGAAGCCAATAGAGAGAGCCTCCTCCCTCCTCCAAAACGTTTAGAGACTGCAGGAAAGGCATCTGGAGAATATAATGGTTATAATGGAAGGCCATCTATCTGTTCCAGCACCAACCACACAACTCTGTGCAATGCATGAAGAGCTCTTGGTGGTGTCACCGGTCAAATACGACGTGTTTCTCCTTCCAAGGCTCAGAGCGGCGGTGCCTCTACAATTCAAACCCGGCTCTGGGCACAGTCTCTTCCTGCACTGGCAAGGAGTCGCCACACCTCTAAGAGGGGCGGGTCACTGAGGATCCAGACGGGGCCCCTCCCTCTCCGACAGTCTCCGATTTTAGAATGCAATTTAAATATACTCAACAGAGTCCCGGAGAGACACAGGGGAGAGGGGAGAGTTCACTTGGAGCCCGGGTCGGGTGGAGGATTACGGAATCCTAGAACCGGAGAGCTGACCTGAGATCATTCTCACATTGCAGCTGAGGGAACTTCAGGAGCCAGCCCGGGTCCTTCCAGTAGCTAGTGCGGAAGCTGAGAGCCCGGCTCCGCTCATCTGCTCCTCGTCCTGAGCCAGGGTGCGAGCCCAGTCCCTTTGCCTCTGGGCCCGGCAGCGCGTTGAGGGGACCGCGAGTGCAGGCGGCCACCTGTGGGCGCAGAACTCACTCCTTCGCGGCCCTTGGGCCGGCGCTCCGAGGCGCCGCTGCGCGGACGCCGGCAGACTGGCCCGCAAACCTGCCGCCTCAGGGGCCTGGCCCTGCCCCCATTCCGGGTCGCGCGAGCACCCGCCACAGGCCGCCCTGGTTTCCATAGCAACAGATGCACGAGTTCCCCAGAGGCGCCCCCAGGGTCAGAGGTCATCTCTGTGACAACGAAAGCTTCCCGCGCTACGGCGGCTCGGGCGGGCCGCTTCCGCCGCATTGCGCTGCGGCGCGCCGGGCGCTCCTAGGAAGGGAGCGCGCGGTGGCCGGTCCCGGAGCCTCGGGCCGCGGATCACACCCGGAGGAGGACCGTGCCTGGCCCGCGTGCCCCGTCTCTTCGGACTCAATTAGGCAGACTCACAACCCGACTTCGGCCAGGTCACCGAGGGGCCCGACTCCTGGAAGCGGATCGGAGCCGCAGAGTGGCCGGCCCCGGCTTGCAGGGAACAGTGACACGCCGCTCCGGAAAGCAGGGGCTCTGCCCCCGCCCGTGCGGCCGGCCAGACCTCGTCCCTGACACACTTAGCGCCTGCCAGCCCGCGGCCAGTGGCCCTCCGCCTTGACAGTAGCTCCAGAAAGGAGAAGCTACCTGGATCAGCGTGGTTGTGGGATGTGCAGGGAGCTAGCGAGTTTGAAGATGACTGCTTTAAAACTGGAAAGAACAAAATATTAAGGGAGGGGGGCACCTCCTTTCCAAGCAACTGAACTAGAGGCTGTTTAGGTGCTGCCCCTCAAGAGCAAAAATATGCCACCAGGGAGGGTCCCAGTTACCACCTTCAGATAAAGAAGTTCGATAAAGAAAACAGGAACAATTCATTGAGCTGTTTTTGCGGAACGTCTTCCTTTTTAAAGAGAGGCAAATTTAAGATTAGAAAAGAAAATGAACGGGGCTCTTGCAGAGGGCACCTGATGGCACCCTACCATTCGCTATTTAAAGGCTGAGAGTGCCAGATGGGGAGACTGTGATTGGTTCCGTGAGCTTGTATCCTTGAGTAAGGCCTCAAGTTTTGAGATTTAGGAAGAGGGTATTATAAAATGTGGGCCTAGGGAATGTTTGCAAGTGGTGTTTCAGGATGCTTTATCATGGCGGGATGAAGCGCTGAGAAGTCCACTAAGGACTTTTCTTCTCTTTGTTTTATCATTAAGAAACCAAATTCTTGGTTGGCACTGTTGGGAAGGAGTAAGCATTAAGTGACCTTAACCAAGCTAATTTATGATACCCGCTGTTACATTCCCACAGTTAACTTTCTCAGAGAATCCTGTTTTCACTATTAATTCATTGACTAAAAATGCATTGAAAACCTGCTCCGTATCATAAGTAGAGTTTATGTCAGGGAACAATAATTAAGGCAACAGTGCCCAACAATTGTTGGGTGACTTTCTTAGATAGTGTTAGTAGGTTAAATAAACAAAAACCTCAGTTTCCCTGCAAAACATGTCTGCATCATGCCTCCCTTTGCCTTCATGTTTATTCCTTCTCTGAACCTCCCTTCCTTTTGTCACCCTGCCTTTTTCATTCTGAACAAAGCAGAAAGTCAGTTTGTAGCAACTAGAGAAATACACAGGGGAAAACGTCAGGAAATACTTGGTCCTTAAAGAGCAGAAAAGCAAAGACATTAGTGCATCTCTAGAGGAATATGGAGGAACTCAGAAGTCTCCCTCAGAAAATTCTCTACCCTTCAGTGCTCAGGTTCAAGTCTTATAAGGAAATATGGAATGTGGTACACAAAATGAAACCCTAAACAACACAGACTATGGCACTGGGCAGGAAGAAGTGTCCGTTGTATTTCCCTGACCCACAGTCCCTCCTGGAGATGATCCTAAGGCTACACTCAAAGGTTTTATTACAAATATAGACACCACGATGTAATGTCTGGTTTAAAACTTAATAGAGGGGGAAAAAATAGAGGAGCTTCAAATATACTGTTAAATCCCAACTGTCTCGCCTTAAGGCATAAAAAACTATTTTGAATAAATACTTCCATTTTGAGACATCTACATGGTATTTATAGGAAGATTATGAGTCAATTGACTGAGTTATGATGCCAAAATGTACAAAGAAGCGAAAATTTTGATTGTTGTCCTTGTTGCCATATGTATTTTAAAAAACCAGAGAAGTCCCCAGTGTTTGTGTTGCTAAAACATGGAAGACTGGGTTTGAACGTTAAAGAAATGGTTTCACGTGGGAAATGTTAAATACAGTCTAGAATTACCTTTGGCACCTTCTGAAAGCGATGCATCGTTTGAAAAAATATTCTCAGTTTTAGATGCTGTGGAAGATGAGACTAGGCTGGATAGGAGTACACCCCGTCATCCTTGTGGTTAAAACCGAGTTTAGATTATCATGCATCGGATTTCACACTTGTTAACTTGGATTTCATTTCAAAAAAGAAAAATCCACTCTCCCAGAAAGTCAATACTTGGAAGCCAGTCTAAAATACTGTCCTTTGGTTCCTGAAGTGCCCCTGCTCTGCAAACTCATTTTGCTACTTCAGTAACTAAAGCTTCTTGGATGGAGTCCAAGGCCAACTCCGATTACACGGAATCCCACTCTAAAGGCAAGCATGTCAGAAAGAGAAGGGCCTCACACCTGTTTGGTGTTGCAGCCATGCAGTCTGAATTTGATGTCTCCATCTGGTACATGCTCAGTGTTTAGAAATGCAGAGGTTATGGCCAATTTGTGGCTCACCCAGCTCTACAGGCACCCAGGATGAGTCGGCAGGCTGAGAAGGGGAAGGAGTAAAAAAATGCTTACTTTCTTTTTTCGCCCGTCTCTCCCTATTTTCCCACTTCTAAATGCCATGACAGCCCTACATGTAAAGCAAGTCGTTTTAAAAGAATAACATATATTTAAATGAGTAACAGAGGCGTACCAGATGTTTTTGGCACCTAAAACAGCTTTAGCGAAAGGCAAAAGCAGAGCTGAAAGACACCAGAACAAGTAGGAAATAGCAAGTGACAATGAGTTCTACCAAGCCTTGCTTGTATGATCTCCAAGTTACCTGGCAGAGAGAAAGACTGCGTTCAGGAAAGGAGATGCTCGGGGTCATAAGTTTGTGAGATCTAAATGTGCTCTGCGGAACTAGGTCCAGGACATCTGCTTCATACCCTCCTTGCCACTGTCACTGGTACTTAATAAAATTATCTTTGATTACAACTTATCTTAAATTCTATGCTTTCCAAAAACCCTATCAAGCCATGGAAGTTTGGGCATCTCATGAGTGTGGTTCAATAAGTGTATCTATTTAAGGGTCTGGGCTTCCTTTGCTTGTTGTACATTATGTGTCTTGAAGAGATATCCATGACATGACCTTAGTATTTACCTTTGTTGTGGATTTTTTTTTTCCAACCACTATCCTTAGCAGCTGTCACTCAAAGTCTAGCGACCTAGATTAGTACCCAACTGGCCTGTGATACACATTGGTCAGTCCAATCTATCATTGCTGGCTTAACGAAACATACCAAGCCCTCCTCCAGGCTAAGTGCCTTGGACTTAGTATTCCCTATTTAATGATTTGCCTAAAACACAATCACCTTGCATGACTCACAGTGAAAGCTGAAGCAGGTAACATTTATTCTAAACATACAGCCATTGCTCAACTAGGAGAATAGGGGACAGTAGGACATTTAAGCGTGAGTGTGCATGTGTGTGTGTGCTCTCTGTTAATAGTTGTATTGTGAGACACTGGACGTTTCTATGAAGACGGTAGATTTACATTATATGCAGGATTTCCAACCTATTACAATTTATTTTAACAAGCATATATTGTGTAAGTATAATCTTCATGTTCTTTTCCAGTTAAATCTTACATAAAAGCAACTACAGAAAGCCTTTTAAATTAACACCTCTTGGGGTGCCTGGGTGGCGCAGTTGGTTAAGCATCCGACTTCAGCCAGGTCACGATCTCGCGTTCCGTGAGTTCGAGCCCCGCGTCGGGCTCTGGGCTGATGGCTCAGAGCCTGGAGCCTGTTTCCGATTCTGTGTCTCCCTCTCTCTCTGCCCCTCCCCCGTTCATGCTCTGTCTCTCTCTGTCCCAAAAATAAATAAACGTTGAAAAAAATTTATAAAAAAATTAACACCTCTTATTTAAAAGCTAATAGCTTTGGGATAGATAAATAACTTTGTCCTTAAGTGCATGACTCTATTTTCACATCAACATGAGTATATAGCAGAGTTTTAAAAGTCCTCCAACGAGCCTTGACCAAACTACCTATACTTCTTGACAATTTAAAAAATTGGGAATAATCATAATTTGTTCTATAATTTGCAAAAGTTGGGAAGAATTATTAATCTACACAGTCTTCACACTGAATTCCTGATCCTAGCACTGGTACTTGGAGGGATTCTGCCAAACTTCTTAGTTTGAAACCCGTTAATTGTCCTTATTTTAGATTTAAGATAACATAATAGGTAGTAGTCAATCTGTTCTCTTTGGTTTTAACAGTTAAGAGGATGTTAGTCTTTGTTTTATTTTAATTACCCAATTAACTTCTTGGTTATACTGCTATCTTGGGATCGAAAACCTGCAAACGATTTTAGGCTTCATGTTAATAGCAGAAGGAGAATGGAATCTACCAGTTACGTTACAATCCTGAAAGGGAATGGTTAAGCATGGATTTGAGTCAAGTTCAAAAAGCAAAACTTTTAGAAAATGAGATAGTGTGACACATTAATGTCACATTTTTAAAACAGCTTACAAAATGTTCCAGTTCCCAGGTTGGAACTCTAACTTCTAGCAATGTAAGACTACACTATCCTATCAGAATAGTTGGTGATGTCGTTAGACACTCTTTGAATTAACCTATCAATTCACACCCAAGTACTTTAGCATTCATAAGCTGCAAAATAAATTACTCTAAAAATAATGTGTCATTTGACACCTTCCAAAATGTCTTGGAAAGAAAAAAAAATCTTCTTTATTCAGAGAGCGGAAAGTGGGTGGGGTGGGGGAGGTGTAATAAAAATATCTTGAATCGTGTATGGGGGGAGGGGAATTAGTGTTTCCAGTAAAATTGTTTACAAAAAAAAATTATAAAGGCCAGTAAGGAAACTTAGTGTCCCCAGTCCACCCTCCAGTACTATGGAGGGAGTGACTTTATGGTCCCTAGACTAATGGCCGAATCCAAAAAAAAAAAAAAAAATGCTTTTACAGTATTCCTTTCTCAAAAGGGGGCTAAATCTTTTCACCGGACAGGAAAAGGCTTCAAAACCAACTATTTTCACTGCGTGAAGGAACAATCCCTCTCTCCCAACGGCAGCCCTTGACTTGTCCCACTTGGGTAAGTCTCGCAAAAAAGGTCTTCACATTAACTTGTGATACAGTAGTGCTGCGGCTCTAGGCATCACCGAAACATCAGCGAGTGTTGGGCCGGACGCGGGCTTGGGGTACACCTCACAGCTGAATTAGAAATGCGGGTGGTAAGGTGACAACACGGCTTTCTCCTTGGGCAATGCTCAGTATGGTGGTGTCAGCTCAGAGTTGCTAAACGCTGAGGAGTTGGGAGAGAGAAGGGTAAAAGGACAGGGGACTGAGGGAGCGGGAGGAGGGGGAAGGAGGGGGAGGACGCCACAGAAGGGGCCGGTGAGTAAGGGGCAGAGCCACAGCACAGGGATGAGAATTCCAGGGCAGAGGCACAGAGCCCACTGCAGCACGGCGCCCGCGGGCCGCCAGAGACTTCCCCCAGAGCCTCCACAGCCACCCAAACGTCCCAGCTGGGGCAACTGCCCAGGTGTCCTCCGCCCGCAGGAGGGCATCTGCCCTTTCGGACGGTCTAACAACTCGCGGTGTCCCTTCTCCTGCAGCGGTGGGGGCCTCACAGGGTGCTCAGCCTCCACACCCACCGCCTCCATCCCCGCCCACCCCCTCCTCCCCCTCCACTCCCTCCTTCCCCTCCTCCTCCTCCTCCTGTTCGCCCTCCTCCCGCTCCTCCTCCTCCCCCTCCTCCTCCTCCTCCTGCTCTCACTCCAGGCACCCGCAGACGGCAGCCCCCTCGGAGCGAACCGCCCCAGCTACGCTGCATTTGCAAGGTTCGGAGGCAGGGAGGCAGCAGCCACTTGCTGCCCGACCCCGGCGGAGCTGGGGGTGTCAGGGCGGCCGCGGGGAGCCATGATCGACTACACCGCAGTGCCAGCGTCAGGAGCCTCCAGCGCCCCGGCTACCACTGCAGGACGGCCGGTGCCCAGCCCCCGCCCCCCAGCGCAGCCCCAGACACAAACACAGGGCCCCCGGGCCCTCCCCAGCCTGAACTGAACCCGGGGACGCCACACACCCCCGCTGCCTACGCGCGCGGCTCCCAGACTGGCTGCGCCCAACCTCCTCGTCGGCGCGCCGCCGCCACCACGCAGCCCTCCGGCCCGGCCTCCCTGGCGGACTCGCCCACAGCTTCGCGGCCGCCCCCAAACGCCTCAGATGGGGATACCGGGAAGTGAACCCCCGGGACTCGACTCCCCGAATCACCTGCATTTGCATTTCTTATGTAATGCACTGCAAGTTGCCCGCTTGGAGCCTTTGGAATAGGGGCGCATGATCACCAGAGCCTGAAGCTGGGACCCACGGTCCGGTTCATCCGCACTCGTGGGACTCAGGCGCAGGGTTTTGATACTGTTTGGGGAGGGGGGGGAGCGTTAAATTACATATATTAGAGGGACTGAGTTTGTCTCTTCGGTCTGGGGTTCCCCCAGGCATAAGCCCAGCTCAAGCATCCCCAGCAGCAGGAGGTGTCAGAGGCAGACGGGAGAATGAGTTAATACTCGTGCACGGAGAGCTAGACGGGGGAGGGAGGCGGGGGCTGACGGAGGAGCGGGGCCGCGAGGGAGAGGGCCTCTTTTACTTCGGTAAAGGTGATGGGGTGGCGAACATTGTGCAAGCTAATCAGAAAGTCTAGAGCAGGCTCTCGGCACCGAGCTACGTCCCTGAACCTGCAGCCCAAGTACGAAGAGCTCGCGGTTCCTTCTCCTGGCAACTACCGAAGCTTCAGCCGCCTCGGGCAAAACCTTAAACCACAGCCCTTCAAATATTCCACCAAACATAGGCAACCAAATACATTTAAAAAAAAAAAAAGTTTCCTCCTCCCTCCTAGTGATGGATGTGTCACAGCCAAGAGATGCTGACCGTGGTTTTCGGGCTCAGAGACGCCGATCCAGCTGTTACTTGTTTATTCATGCAACACCTCTATATGCAACACTGTCCTGGTTCCTTCTCTGTTCCCCTGCCTTCCTGCATAGCAGGACTGCATATCTAGCTCAATGAGCAACAGACAGGTTATTATGAGGAAAAACATAACATGATGCATGTTTTGCTTACCAGTTGGGTTCTTGTTTTTCTTAAGACTCTTGCCACAAAGACACTGCAGCATATGCGTTCCTTTGCTGAAAATGTTCCAAAGAAACCACATTGATTTGGGCGAAAAGCAATCCAGCAGCTTAGACACCCTGAGAAAGAAGAGATCCTTGTGGTTGCATAATAATAATTTGAAATCAGTTCTCCTGAAGAGGGGCACCGGTTTTACCATAGGAAAAACGATAATATTCCGGATCTTCTCCCAGTTTTTTCCCCTCACGTGGTATATTTCTTTGAGACTTCTCAGTGATTGTTTTTTTTCGGCCAGGGTGAATGATTTATCCCCCTCGATCACCACTGGATTATTACCGAAGGGTTGGAAAAAAAATCCTTTTTCAGCATGAAGCCAAACAAAAAAGCAAAGAAATCCCAACAGAGACCAGAACTAATCAGAGAGAACAGTAATGCACAAAAGATCCCCAAAGAGAAAACCATAGCCTTTTACTTGATCGCTATGAGGATGGGTGGGTCTGCAGAAGGCAAAGCAGGATTCATCTCACTGAGAGAAGACTGCCATTGTGTAGCCCCTAGGAGAGAAGGAAAAAAAAAAAAAAAAAAAAAGGAAAGAAAGAAAGAAAGAAGAAAAAAAAAAGAAAAAAAAAAAAAAACACCAGCACACGCACACACACCAAATACCACCTCCGAGATCGAGTCTGACAGCCGAAGACAGAGCCTCCCTTCTCCCGGTGTCGGTTTTTTTTTTTTTTTTTGGTTTTTTTTTTTTTTTGGTTTTTTTTTGGTTTTTTTTTTTTTTTTTTTTTTTAATAATCAATCGCCAGTGCTCAGTGGGATCGGATTGAACCTGCCGTTCTCAATCACCACGAAGAAAAGATGCAAATCCAGGTGCCCCCTCCCCTTGTCAGGCTTGTAGTAGGTAGAGAGCGCCACGGATCCCCTTCCTCCTTCCTGTCACTCTCCCAGTTTCCAACAACGGTGAGCATGAGGAAAATCTCCCCTCCGGATTCCTCGCCCAGCCTCGGATGTGAGTTACAGGCATTAGAGGGAGGAGGAGGAGGAGTTGAAGTTTGCATTGAAAAGACTGGCTTTCCATGACGTAGCCACGTGCTTTCAGACCCGTCACCAGTGAGATGCTTCAACCCGCCCGGGGAGGGCAGTGTCACTGCAGTCCTCCGCTACTTTCCCCCTTGGAAGTCCCCCACCGCCGGCACCCAGCCCCAGCCCCAGCCCCAGCCCCAGCCCTGGACCCTTTCCCTCCTCTGCCCAGCATGAGTCGGCTGGCAGCTCGCTCCAGGAGCCATCTAACAGAGCCTTCGGTTAAAAGTGAATTCTGAAAAGGAAAATTAACAATTATAATTAGCAAACCTCAGAAAATACAACAGAGGGAAGGGGTTTAAAGACAAACAGTAGTTTGGTACCACTCCTCACAGCCAGAATGAACTCCACCTTACTTAACACTCGCAAAAACAGCACCTAAAGCATCTAAAACATTAAGGAAAACTCAAGCTCCTTTAGCTCTTATTATTTGAATTCTACTTAAACTGCCGTTTGAAAAAATATAGTCTAGGTGTATGCCAAATATGTACTTGCAGAAATAGCCTGTTAAAGGAACAACTACTAAAATCTAGGTGGCAGAATATATTTTGGTGGAGAGGGTCATATGTACGTGAGAAAAGTTATGCCTTTTCTAGATAGACAATCCATTATCTTCAAATAATGTTTTTGAACAGAAAGCACTCTGCTTACATTACACACTAATTCATTGCTTGTTTCTGCACCCATTAATTGAGCAAACATTAAATTCACCCTCATTCCATTCTCATCCACACTAATATACAACCTTTCACCCGCCATCACCATCTAACCTAAAAAAAATGGACAGATTTTCTATTTCACCACCATATAACCCGGCTTCCTACTTTCTCAGAAAATCAAGACTTAGGGTGCAACTAAAGATTTTGTCTTATTTGGGAAAAAAATACAATGCATAAAATAATACAAACTATTACAAAGAATAGTATCACAAGCTCCAATGTGCTCACTACTCAAATTAATAAATGTTAGCATTTCAACATACTTGTGATGTGAGCATTAAAAAGTAAAATTGACCACTCTCACTCTTGTTAAGAAATTATGGCCACTTATTTCCAGCTTATGGAAGATTGACATAAAAAGTTTAACTAATTTAAAAATCTATTTTAGAAGCGCCATTTCAATTCCAAAAAATTAAAACTGCCTTTACTGTGTGGGATATCAAACTATCTTATAAACAAAGAGCTATAGATTTATGTTGTTGGGGAATGAGAGATGAACTGACTTTAAAGAAAATTAACTCCTTGATTATTAGTTATCAAAAAATTAAAAAATAGAATAACTTTCCCACTGCTACAGTTTTCTAATATCTAGGAGGCATTTTCAGATGTCAAAATTTGCATCCAATATCCAGAACCTTTTTGGGAAACATTAGTCCATTTTAGTTAAGATAGAAAAAGAATGTAAAACAAGTAAATTCTATTAAAGCTAAGAAACTGGAAAGTTAAATAGCGATGCCCTCAATGTGCCAAAAGCATCATGTCATAAAGCTCAAAGAAATTACCAAGATTAAACTGCAGTCTAAATAAAGTTTGGGAAGTAAAGAAAGAGGGAATACCAAGAGTCCATGAATTTAGTGCCAAATGACTTAGGAGAAGCAGGCTGAAAAAAAGCAATGAAGAGCAGAATTCTTTTTTGAAAGAGGAAAAATGAGATAGCACAGCCAAGTTATTAGGAAAGCATTTTTGATATTATCAGAGACAAACACCTCATGCTGCTACTATCACATTCTGGTGTCCTGTCATGGGTTCCAGAACATCCCAATATACTAACCCTGGGCAGGCCCCAGAGAAACAGTTGAATAAAAACTATTCTCCAAAGAGTTCTTCTGAACTCACATAGCTCTAAGGTTCTGTAAAAGCTTGCCGAGTTCCCCGAGGTCTTTCACAAGCAGAGTAAAGTCTGGGGAGATGTTCTGTAATTATTGGAACTTTTCACATGCTCAGTTTGTGTAAAGAGAACATTTCTCATACTGGTTCTCCGTGCATTTCCAAATGGGACGCTCTTCTTTACATTACGACAGTGAATTTGATCCCTCCCAAAATAAAGAATTACTGCGAGAAAGCTATGGTGTGTTTTGCTAGATGCTGGTGGAAAACTTATTGCATCTTTGTCCTATAACCTAAGGAACAACATAAAAGGTAATTAACTGTGACTACTATTTATTGAGAATCTATTATGCCAGGCATCGTGTTAGTCGCTTTTCATCTTTTATGCTACTTAAAGGAAAGAGAAATCTTTTAGCACAATGTATGTGCAAATCTTTTAGTACAATGTTTTCTATATTTATTGATACATTATTTACTTACGTTGCATAGGCTTTTATTAACATGACTAAGCAAACAAATGAAAAATACCAAATATTTTTATCTGGAAAAGATGGCCTACCTGATTCAGGTTACTTTCAGTCCAAAGGACTTGCAATTTCTGATGACCTCGAAGTCATCCAATTCAATTACTCAACCAATATTTATTGAGCATTGACCCTATGAAAGTAACTGTACAGGAGTCCATGTTGCATGCTACCTCATAAAATTAAACCAGCTCTCCAGTTACACAATAAAGAAGACCAAGAGGCAACAGAGGTTTCTGGGGGCCTTTAGTTTAGGGATGATCCGAAGATCCTTACACTGGCTTGAGTTCAGACTATTATTTAAGTTCCATTTTGGAAGACATCAAAATTGTTAGTTACCCTTTGCCATGCTACAAATCAATATTAGTTGACAAAAACTAAAAGTGTTAGAAAATGAATGCAAGCTTTGGAACACATGTGAGTAAAGATAAAATGAGAAAAGCCTCATCATAACTATAAGAATTAACAGCAAAAGCCGTAGTGTATTTAGGCAGAAAAGACTGCGTTTTTCATTAGACTGAGGTCAAATAAACCCATTACTCATAACCAAGTACATTTAAAAATTAAACTTACCTTCAGCATATCATAGTTAACTAACCTAAAGGTAAGTCTAATGACTAGAATTTCAGAACACAATAAAGTACACATTTTATTATAATACAGAACATGTGAACGTTCATGAAATTAGTCATCAAACGTCTTTGTAACGGTCTTAGCATGCTTTTTCTAATTGTTCCCACTAGTTACTTTTCTAATCATTCTTTCTTTCAGTAATAAAACCCCACTCGCCACCACAGTTTGAGAAGGGCACACTGATACCCAGGTGGAGAAGGGAATTCCCAGCCTCAGTTCCAGAGAAGTTATGGTCATGTGACTGGATTCTGACCAACGAGATGTGAGCAGAAGTGACGGGTTCAACTTCCTGGTCACATTCTTCAGAGGAAGTTGCCTATCTTCACTTCTCCATCTTGTCTTCCCTGTGAGCTGAAAGTAATGGTGTGAGCAGCTTTGGCAGCACAGACAGGAACACACCCCAGGAATAAAGTACCGAGATAGAAGTAACTTGGTCAGAACAGCCAACCTGTCCTTGACTGCTGCACTTTGGATGACAGAGAAAGAAACCTTTGTTTGAGCCACTGTACTTCGTGTGAATTCCTCACAGCTTAGTCTCTCTAGTAGCTTATGGACTGGTCTACAATTAATAACAACACATTTATATTTGAGGTACTTACATTAAAAGGATAAAGAACACAAGTACATCACTTATAACCTATCACTTTATTCACAGCCTGTGATTTGATTCTCCTTTCCATTCACTGAAGCGGCCACTGATCTCTTAGCTGCTTTTTATAAACTCTCTTGCTTATCTCATTGTCAGATCTTACTCCCTTTGTCTCCTTCTCTGTCCTGCTCCCTGCCCATCAGATGTAACCCATGACAGTTTAGAGCTTAGGACCATGACAATAAAGCTTTGATCACTGAAAGGAGAAGAAAGACAGAGTGCAAAGTGTTGGGAAGAAAGAGTAGGTCAGAAAGAGGAAAAGAAGACCAATGTGTACACCGGGACCTCCGTGTCTATATTTACCTTGTAAACTTTTTTCAGAAAGATGGTGCCTTTTGTCGTTTGCACACTTAGTCCTTCTCTATTTTCCTGTTAACAATTATTATCACTTTTTAAGGAATAATTCTAAATTTCACACGATGGTACTACACATTAGTACCATTTTCTTCCTCTCCCCATGTTCCCACACTGGCTGGTGGCACAGAAAACCTCTGCTCCCCTCCCTTGGAGGGAACAGTCTGGAAAGGTAACCCCAGTCCTTCTCTCTGCCCCCTCCCAATTTCTTAATGAAGAAAAGAATGACCTAAGTGGCCCAGCCCCTTCTCTCTTTTTATTTGGATCTGCCTGCCTGCAAAAGGTTTGCAGACTCCTGGGCCCCTGGGTGGCTCAGTCGGTTGAGCTTCCAACTTCAGCTCAGGTCATGACCTTGCAGTTCGTGAGTTGGAGCTCTACATCAGGCTGGCTGCTGTCAGTGCAGAACCCACTTCAGATCCTCTTTCCTCCTCTCTCTGCCCCTCCCCCATGCGCACCCACTTTCTCTCTCTCTCTCTCTCTCTCTCTCTCTCTCTCTCTTGCTCTCTCTCTCTCTCTAAAATGAATAAACATTTTTTAAAAAATTTTTTCAGACTCCTGTCCTTCAGCTCCTCTCTGTGGAAAGCATTGTCTTCTAGAAGCAGGTCTGGAGCTCGGACTCTTTCTGTACTCCTTAGGGGGCTTGGAGCAGACATCATCAGTGCCCCATATAGATCCCTTTCATCCTGCCATATCAGTGTGTTCTGTTTGATTTCCAGCGTCCGGTATCTCCATCTCTGACCCTGAGGAATTTTTGTCCACATGGAAGTCCCCTCTGTCCAGGTACTCATAGAAAAGCTTGGGCATTAACGCTCCCTAGGAGAATTTCTCTGTGTTCTCCATGATGAAACACCCCAGCTCTCTTACCTCTTAGGAGGGTTAATGATGAGGCATGTGTTTTCCATCCTTTCCCAGAGCTTCTCTGTGGGATTAAGACAGTCTCCCACTGGGATTGTTGGCTTATCAATATACTATTGGCCCTCTCCCCTTCCCTGTATCCATTCCTCATTCATCTGCTATATTCTTTCCCCAATAAACTACTTCTACTACAACCTCTGTAAAAACTCAACTCAATACAGGTTGAAGAGAGAAAACAGGGGTTCTGGATACATGTGCCTCACTTACAGAATCAAACTCTTCCTTGAGTGCTCATTGAAGTTTCCAGATGTGAAGGTAATATTCAGTGAGACCAATTATTGTCCACAGGTTATGTTTTGCTCCCCAAAACAACCTCATCAGTAATGAAACTAATATTTATTTCTATCTTTCTAGTTTGTGTGGCCATATTCCCTGATTGAATCTGAACTCAGAAGTGGAGAAAAGAGGCAGGATTAATTCCTACCTTGTAGGACCCCCAAATACTAGAAAATAATATGTGAGAAAAATCCCCATCTTTGTTCCTATCATGTTCAGAGAGTATAATCATAAAACAGTGAAGAACCTGCCAAGAGATACAGGAAAAGCAGATGAATTCCCCTGAGTTCTCAGAAATATGAGCTTCTCTTGGCAAAATGCCACAAAGCTTCGTTTCTCACCTAAAGGAACTTTATCTCAGCCCATATGGATTAAATATGCCTTGCAGTAAAACCCCAATTTCCTCCACAACCTCAGTAAGAATACAGGAGACCCTTCTCTGCATCCTCCAAGGCAGGTGGAAGTTGACCTTAAACAAGCAGGATTGGCCTTGAATAATTGGAAGGGCTCTACAAATGGTCTATCATATCAATATCTCTAGACCCTTACAACCATCCCCCCTATTTAAAAACATACCAAACCTTCTTTAGCATGATTTACATTAATATGAATTAAATATCTTGACTAAAACCAAATCAAAGCAATGGCAACTTTTTTAGACTACTTCAAACTACACTCCGCTTTCTCCCCATTAACCCAAAATTCTCTTATGCCTTACCCTGAGGAAGTGTGCCCCAGTTGAAAACCATTGCTGTCTATGGTTTGAAGTGTTCTCAAGGGAAACTGTCTTTTCTGTAAATAGGATCCTGTTCCTTAATCCCTAGAACTCTTAAATATGACAACACTGTTTTAATTTACAGGAGAAATTTGTCACTGAACTTTCTCAACTTCGGAAGAGACTTCTATAGTCAAAAATTCAGAATATTATTTATCCCAGACAACAGTTCACTTTCTAAAATTTGTATAAATGGGGAATAAGAATTAACATGATCGAATACATGCCTAGTGAGAAGAGGTGCATCCCTCTGCACAATGAGCTGTGTATGGTCAGCTCAGCAACTGCCAATGCCTCATTCCAAACTTACCTGGAGAAGCCAGGAACCCACTTCCCAAAACACCTTTTCTGTGTGGCTTCAGGTTAGTTCTCTCTAATGAGAGGCCCTCAAATGAATTTGGAAGCAGAAGAGGAAAGGCCAATTCTCTGAAGGCAATTGCTGGCCAATGCAAGATTCACGGTGGTTTCTTGGTGCCTCTGTGAGAACCATGCCTCAACTAAGAATCCTAGTCAACTCTTGAGAGTGCCCATTTCAGTGCTTCAGGCTAAGATAATGGGTAAGAGTTTACCTGACTTTGAGTTCCAGCTTTTCCAACAGCCCTAAATCCCCAATTCCCATTTTAAGACACTTGGTTTTTGTTTTTCAGGCTTTTTATTATTATGATTATTTATTTTTGACAGAGAGAGTGTGACAGAGGGGCAGAGAGAGAGGGAGACAGAGCATCAGAAGCAGGAGCTCGAACTCACAAACCGTGAGATCATGACCTAAACGAAAACCAAGAGTCAAGTGTTCAACCTACTGAGCCCTAAAACACTTTGAAATCTGGGGCACCTGGGTGTCTCAGTGAGTTGAGTGTCCAACTTCAATTCAGGTTATGATCTCAGGATTCACTCACTGCTATCATCAGGGAGCCAACCTCAGATCCTGTCTCCCCCTCTGTCTGTCCCTCCCCTGCTCATTCTCTCAAAAATAAATAAACCTTTAAATCACTTTGAAATCAGAATGCATCAAATGGCTTCAGTTTTCCTGATTTATTTTCTCTGCCTAGGATCTAAGCCTTTACAGGTAATTGGTATCTGTTGATAAAGAATTTTCATTGAGTTTGTGATGGTTTATTTGATATCTAAATATCTACTATGACAACGAGACCTTCAATCCAGGATCCACATGTTTTATTACACACTGTGGAATATAAACTCGGGGCACCTGGGTGTCTCAGTTGATTGAGACTCTGACTCTTGATTTTGGCTCAGGTCACAGTCTCTTGGTTCATGGGATCCAGGCCCGTGTTGGGCTCTGCACTGACAGCACAGAGCCTGCTTGGGATTCTCTCTCTCTCTCTCAATCTCTCTCTCTCTCTCTCTTTGTCCCTCCCCTGCTCACACACACTCTCTCTCTCAAAATAAATATTTTTTAAAATAAATAAAAATATAAACTATATGAACAGAGATTATTTCTTCCTATAAGTATTCGCTGAGCAACCTACCCAAAACAGACTTCCGACAGGCACTTTGAATTGATAAAAACTACTTAGTTGGGCTTATTTCTTATATTTCCTCAAAAAAGAGGTTCATAAAATCAAATTCAATTCTTATATAAGAAAATTCATGGGATCATTTTACTTGTAAACCAAAATTTCCTGTCATTAACTTACAATGTGTCTTTTGTAAAGCAATTTATCAAAATTAATGTAAAAATTGCAATTCAAAAAAATGTGTCATATATACAAACATTTAGATAACAAAGTAAATGAAGAAAAGTGCCAACTCAGAGAATTTACACTCCAACAAATAAATAACAGAAGTTTGTTGGGCCATAAATTTCTAGAGGTCAAAAATCGAAGCTACTTAACTTGCTTAATACAGCACCCTAATAATCTCGATGTATACATGTTTAATTATTTATGTCCTGAATATGTGATTTCCACAAAAATTTAGATTCTGAAGATTACACTATGAGAAAAATATACCATTTCTTTGTCCACATCAATAGACATTCTCATGAACATTTACAATATTGTAGATTTAAGTGCACATAATTGAATTGCTGTCCATGCAGGTGTGAAAAATGTTTAAAATACTGTGTTTGAACATTAATTTGGTTTAATGTACTATTGGCATCTGGACAATAATGCACTTATACTTTATTACTTGTCTGAATGACATAAATAATAGAATATATACACATATGTATAATGGCTCAAGATAACTATTACTTAGCATTAACTGTGTTTTTTTTTTAAGATAACCATAGCAATAAACAATACATAAGTACTTAATCAAGCATACCCAGGCCAATATTTTAGGTTATATTGAAGGAATATATAACCTGGATAAAATTGGAATAAAAATATACAAAAATCATATTTTAACCTCAATATCAACCACTTTCCTTCGATCGGGATATTGTTCAAGCTCTGATACACATTAGGTTATTTTTTTTTAGCTTTTTAAATAAGCACATACTTTAGGTAACCATTTCCAAGTTTGGGGATGTGTTTGTTTTGAAGCTCCATTAGTAAATTGAGTATGATATCTTATTCCATTAAAGCAATATTTTAACATAAGATTTTAAAATATGTTCATGGGGCGCCTGGGTGGCGCAGTCGGTTAAGCGTCCGACTTCAGCCAGGTCACGATCTCGCGTTCCGTGAGTTCGAGCCCCGCGTCGGGCTCTGGGCTGATGGCTCAGAGCCTGGAGCCTGTTTCCGATTCTGTGTCTCCCTCTCTCTCTGCCCCTCCCCCGTTCATGCTCTGTCTCTCTCTGTCCCAAAAATAAATAAACTTTGAAAAAAAAAATTTTTTTTAAAAATATGTTCAGATAGTGGAAAGGGGGAAGTCTTGATGAATAGTACAGAGACACATGATAAACTGTTATAGCAAACTTAGGTCACTAAACATAATACTGATACAATCTTTATTAGGTTACAGTATGAACATTGGCAGTAGCCGGCACCAAAATCTCAAGTTGAATTTAGGAGAAAAAATAAAATTCAAAACAAAATCCATCAACAATATTTTAGTTTTATTTCCTACACAATGGGGAAAAAACACCACTAGTTACAGAAAATGTGATCATTTATTCCTTGAACACTGAAACTAAAAAGGCAGCTAAACAAGGGAGCATGAGACTACTAAAATGCAAGCTATATTCTATGTACCAAGCCAGTGCCCTAGGCATCAGCCTACATCTCTTCTAATTGGTTCATTCTGGGGCTGACTTTTCATCATTGGTCCTCCAAAGGCAGTTCATTTTTCTAATTGGTCAGCCCAGAGGGTATGCTTTTTCTGACTGGTCAGCCTAAAGGGGGTGCCTTTTTGCTAAGTGGTCCATCTACAGGAGATTTTTTTTTTTTTTCTGATTTGCACAGAGCACTGGACTCTTGGCCTTCCTGACTAGTACATGTAAGACGAAGGAGACCCATGAGAAGTTCCCACGAGAGCAAGGAGACTCTTCTCTAGAGAAGAGAATGTTGAGACACATACAATTGATAGAAGATCAGATTCAGAAGGAATGGTTAAGTTTTGAATACAGTATAGAGTTTGAAATTTAGATTATGGGTCATTTTCCACCCTGTTCTAATTGGTTAGCCCAGAGGATAATGTGCCTGATGATATTCTAAATAAATTATTTGTCTTTTCTTAAAACCTGAGTGCTAATCACTGGATATATTAAAATCTTTGTACCAGAGTCCATTCTCAAGCACCACATCTCTCCAACTTGTTATATGTTGATTTCTGCACATGCAAACATGCAAAGTCAGCATTGAATGGCAGTCAACCAAAAGCAGAGTAGACCGCTGGTCTGTATCTAATGTATTTGAGGATTAATAGTTCTATTTATTTTCAAAATATTTGCAAATCTGTATCATGCATGCCTTGATTTTACCTCCAGCATGTAACCAGCTAATTCATTAGAAATTAGGCCAATCTCTATGTGTGTTAGAAAATCTGCATCCCTAGAAAATTTCGGCTGTGTCTACGTGAGACTAACCAATGAAAGTTTAAAACTTCCAACTATCTCAATTCTCTCTCTCTCCCTCTCTCTCTCTCTCTCTCTCTCTCTCTCTCTCTGACATGTAACTTGCATATGAACACACACATACACAAAACTATTGGAGCTTAATTTTTCCTTATGACCATTTTTGTCACGTCTAAAAAGTAACTAAGGGACACCGTGCTGCCTGCAGAAAGGGATTTTATGATTTTTGGGGAATACTGGCTTCAAGAAAGTAAGGCTGTGGTGCAGTCTGGACCATTTCCACAAAATGGGGCTGAGTAAAATCCTATCAAGTTGGGTTTTTAAATAGTTTTTCCAAGGCCAACACAACATTTCTCATACTCCTCTCCACTACCTCCACCCACATTGGAATTATGGAAAATGAGCAAGTTAACCAGCAAGTCATGAGTTCAATGCTTCGTTAACCCTTTGCACTCAACAATGTTATATTTGTATGTTGAAAATTAGGTTCTTATGGAAAAACATCATAAATTATATTGTTATCTTAAACTATTCATTTATTTGCTGTTCAATTATCCCAACAATTTTTAAGCTCTGTCTTTTAATCATCCATCTATTAAAATTCCTAGTTTTTATTATCTTTATGTCCTTGGTTTCTGTATTATTTTCTTTTTATGATTATTATCCACATTTAAAAGTAATGTTCTAGACTATGGTGTGTTGAAACTTCCATATGACCTGGTACATGGTTCATTTTTTACTCTCTGATAACTCTTAAGATTTTCTCTTTCTCTTATGATCTGCAGGTTCTCTGTGACGTGTTTATGGGTAGATTTATTTTTATTGAGCCTTCTTTATATAGTGCATGATCTTCTTCAATTCCTAAATTCTTCATATTTACTTCTTCAGATATTTATTCTTTGCATTCTCTCCTTTCTGTTTTTCCTGGAAATTCTAACATGGAAAAATATTGATCCCTTCTTACTTTATGTGCTTGGTTCACGATTCTTGCAAGTGTTTAATGTGAGTTATGGTTTTATTTCTCTATTTAAGCATCTTAAACATACTCACATTGAAATCTCTGTCAGATTACCCTATGAAATAAATGTTGTATGGATTATATTCACATTCTGATTGGTGATTTTGTTAGTGGTCTTTCTCAGCATATGATTCAAATGTGTGTTGGAATTCAGGCTTTCAGAAGGTGGGCAGGACGATTCTTGTTTAGATTTTTGTTTCTCCTCTCTGTTTTCCCTCATTCTGCCTAATGGCTACCTCCTTGCAGCACTTGCCAGGACCGCTGTCCAAACCAGAACCAATGGCATTGCTGGTCCTCACAAGCTGCAGTGATACATAGGATACTGTACATTAAATCCCCAATGCAGTACTTGACCATGAAAACTTACCTAGTATGGCAGCGTAGTTGCTATCTGGAATATTTCCAGTAACTGTGGCAGGAAGAGAAAGAGCTTGGAAAAGCACCCTGGCTTTAAAAGCTTCATCTTAGGGGTGCCTGGGTGGCTCAGTCAGTTAAGCATCTGACTTCAGCTCAGGTCATGATCTCCTGGTTCATTGGTTCAAGCCCCACATCGGGCTCTGCATTGACAATGCAGAGCCTGATTGGGATTCTCTCTCTCCTTCTCTTTGCCCCTCCTCCACTTGCTTTCTCTCTCTCTCTCTCTCAAAATAAATAAATGAACTTAAAAAAGAAATAAAAATCTTCTTCTTAGAAGTGACACACACCATTTCTGCTCACATTGCCTGTTGTGATTCTTATGACCACACCTGGGTCTGACAATGTGGTATAGTACAACCCTCTCACAAGATGGAAAACCAGAGATTGGCCACTAGTAATACAACAAACATATCAGGTTTGTCCACTGGACACCAAATATCTGTTTTCCTCTTCTTTCTCATGGCAGAATACCTTCAATCCCTCTCCAAGGGAGATATTCAAAACGTTTGTCCAATCACTGCTCAAAGCCAGGATGTCTGAGTGATATACAATAGTTTCTACATCAGATCTAGATGTGGCTTTTCTTGATCTGGAGACTCAGGAACTAGAGAGACACAGGTTTGTTTCTCACACTCGCAAAAGATAGTGGGAAAGGATAATACTGGTACACTCTCTTACACTGAAAGAGGGAAAAGAGAGAGAGACATTCACACACACACACACACACACACACACACACACACACAGAAAGTCACCAGTAAATAGCAAATTCAAGATCCTCCTGAGGAGAGGCCACGAGGGCCTCACATTCTGGGGGTGGGTTATGCTCTGCTCTCTGGGAGTACCTCCCAGTCCACCACTCTCCATGCCCCTTGGCTCAACTCAACACAAGTCCCCTTTTTTCCTTTTTCTTTCTTCTTTTTATGTTTATTCATTTTGATAGAGAGAAAGAAAGAGAGAATGAGTGGGGAGGGGGCACAGAGAGAGGGAGAGAGAGAATCCCAAGCAGGCTTCACACTGTCAGCACAGAGCCCAGTGCAGGGCTCGAACCCATGACCGTGGGATCATGACCTGAGCCAATATCAAGAGTCAAATGCTCAACCAACTGGGCTGCCCAGGAGCCCCAGAAGCTCCCCCTCTTTATTTTCCTATTACCACCCTTGACTATTACTTGACAGAGCACTGAAGAATACACTTTCCATGAGAACTGAGCTTCTCAGCATGCTTCCTTCTGGTGGAAATACAGGTGTTGTTCCAGTCTGTTCAGGCTGCTATGACAGAACACCATAGACTGGATGGCCTATTAACATAAATTTATTTCTCACAGTTGTGGAGGCTAGAAATCCAAGGTCAAGGTGCTGGCAGTTTCAGTGTCTGGGGAGGGCCTTCTTCCTTATTCATAGACAGCTGTCTTCTCATCGTGTCTTCACATGGCAGAAGGAGGAAGGGATCTCTCAGGGGTCTCTCTCATAAGGGTATCAATCTCATTCATGAGATCTCTGTTCTCATGGCATAATCACTTTCCAAAAGCCCACCTCTAGATACCATCACACTGGGGAGTAGGTTTCAAAATATGAATAAATGGCAAGTGTCTAAGTAGTTTATTAAGTACAAATGGTAGTCTCTTTACGTCCAAGCTGGTGGCTCTTTGTGTAGCATAATCCCCTCAAAACTTGAGCAGCTTATTGTCTATTTTCTTCCAATCAGTTTTCTTGTCCCACGCCAAGCCACCAGTATAAGTGCAGCTACCTTGTGTTCATAAGGCATCAGTGGGAGAGCCACACACAGTTTCTTTTTCTTGAGCCATTTGTCCAACTAAAAGTATTTACTGGGAGAATGTTAATCTATCCAGAAATTTTAACAACCAGTGTGACAAACATAGTCTTTATTTAATCCTTACCTTAAGATGGAGTCTTAATTAGTCTTTGACGTTCAATGAATTTTCTCAATTTTATCTTTTGATGTTTTAGTTTGGGAAGTATTTATCTTTTTAACTACAAGTCCCTGATTATACTGACTCTCTCTATTCTTTTCCATTCTTGCTTGCAAATCAGCTGATATTGTTCTGATTTTGTCTCTTTCCTATAATAAACTTTCTAACGCAGTCAACAGCAGCCAACACATGCTACTAAAAGTGTGTTTCCCCATAAAGCTACAAATTTATTAGGTATATAATTTGCCTTCTAAGTTAACACAGGCAACCATTTCACTAAGTAATTGGCCACTACATAACATGGATTACCATGCTTTTAACCTCTGTTATTAGTTTCCTTGCAAACTAATGCCTAGCCCATGAACCAAAACCACATATTTAAAGTTGTTTGTTAAAATAGAATTCCCATGTTGATTCCAATTTCTTTTTCAATTATATTGATCTGATTACACTAAAGTAATAAGTAACCCTAGAATCCCAGTGGCTTAAAACAACAAATGTTTCTTTCTGTGCCACATTTACATGTCCATCAAAAGTAGGATAATAACACTGATCCCCATCATTATTGTCCTCACTCTGGGTTGCAAGCTGATAAGAAGAGTCACTCTCTGAAACATTACCAATACCCAAACCAAAAGGAAAGAAGAGAATGATGAAGCATGTACCGATTCTAATATCTTCTACCTAAAAGTGACACACATCACTTCTGTTCCCATGGTCACACATGATAGGTAAGTATAATCCTATGTCAGGAAGCAGAGCTAGATATTGGTGGAAAGTGTTAGAATCTATCATTAAAATCTATCAAGGAAAAGAAATATTATTATTAAAAGAGATAAAAGCCAAACTTGAAAATTTTAGTAGGGAACTGAAAAATACGAAATGATATATGAGAAGTAGAAATAAAATATGCAGTATTCTAGAATTTAAACATGCAAGTGAAATTAAGAACTAGAGGTACAGGTTTAAGAGCAGATCAAGCCAGGCTTAAGACTTTGAACAGGAAAAAATAACTACATAGAATGTTACATACACAAACAAAGATGTGGCTAAGAATCATTGAGGGTGTGGTAAATTCTCCATTCACAACCATTGTTAAAGAAAGCAACAAATATCCTCCAGGAAGAAAGAAAATACTCACATAATGGAAAGACAGAGATACTGGAAGAAATGAAGAACAAATAAAGTGATAAGTAAAATATTTAATCTAAGCAAATACTCTGAAACAAGTAAGAATAATGTCTTATAGGGTTTATTTTCTATACAAAGAAAAATAAAAATACATGATGGCTATAGTTTTGGGCAGGTAGGGGATACATAGAGAAAACGTCTTCTCAGATCCTTATGTTTCCTGAGAGGAAAGGAAAAATATCAATTGCCATTAGACCTCGATAAGTTAAGTATGCAGGTTACAACTTCCAGAGTAATAATTAAGTAACAAAAATAGTGTCACTTCAAATAATGGGAAAATATGATCATGAAAATTATCAATACAAAAGAGGTAAAAAGGAAACAACAGAAGACATAAAATAGATTCAACAAATAGAATATACATAATAAGAGAGAATTTTAACCCAACTATTTTGCTCATTATATTAAGTATAAATGGTTGAAAAGATTCAGATAAAGACAGAGACATTCTGATTGGATAAAAAACAATGATAACAACTATAAGTTACTTATAAGAGACATGCAATGTAAGAAATCAGATAGAAAAAGTAGTGACAATAAAAAAGATGTACAATGTAGACATCAAGCAAGAAAAAGTTTTCCTTCATAATGATAAAAAATACAGCTTATCAGAAACACAAAACAAATTTTACATTTGTGTGTATATTTTAATGTGGCTTCATAAAAATTTTTAAATATACACATATACAAGGAAAAGCAAGAAATACACAATCATATGGGAGATTTTAATACTTTTAACAAAACAAGCAGACAAAATATCAATATGCATACATAAGATTTAAACAGCATAATTAATATTAACTAATGCAGACAGATCTATAAATATATAATCCTGCACCCAGCAATGATAACTATATCTTCTTTTCTTTTTTTAATTTTTTTTTTCAACGTTTATTTATTTTTGGGACAGAGAGAGACAGAGCATGAACGGGGGAGGGGCAGAGAGAGAGAGAGACACAGAATCGGAAACAGGCTCCAGGCTCTGTGCCATCAGCCCAGAGCCTGATGCGGGGCTCGAACTCACGGACCGCGAGATCGTGACCTGGTTGAAGTCGGACGCTTAACCGACTGCGCCACCCAGGCGCCCCGCTATATCTTCTTTTCAAGCAAATTTGAAAACTTTTATAAAATCTGGTCATATGTGGAGGCACAAATAATGTCTTAACAAATATCAAAAATATGAAACAAGATGTTTTCTAATCACAATGTAATCAATTGAGAAATAAATCACCAAAAAGTGAATATAATCCCCATATATTAGAATTCAGATATACACATTTAAGTGACCCATGTGAAAGAAGATATTGCAAAGAAAATTTAAAATATTTAACTAACTATAATGAAAAACAGAAGCAAATTTATAATCTAAAGTGTTTATATTGGAAAAGAAGAAAGGCTGATATTTTAATGAGCTAAGAGTCAATCACAAAAATTGAGTAAAAGGATAACAAATTGCCAGATAACTTGAGAGGGGGGAAAAAAAAGAAATGAAATCATTAAGATGGAATATAAAAAGAAACTAAAAACATAAAGTAAGATCAACAAAATTCTGAAAAACTGTCAAGACTGATAAATTATGCCCCCTCAAAATAAATGGAGAATCACACACACACACACACACACACACACACACACACACACACACCTGCACCCATACACTGTTAGAAATGAAGAAGGGGCTATCACCACAAATTTTGCAGACATTAAAAGGAAACAAAGAGAAAATAATGAGCCAATGTGTATGAATAAGTTTTTAATGTTACTTACTTAATTGGCATAGCTTTGTGAGTGATTACAAGGCACACATTCTTGTACTAACTTTACAGAACAAGAAAAAGAACCCTGCATCCCCATGTTTATAGCAGCACTATCAACAATAGCCAAAGTATGGAAAGATCCCAAATGTCCATCGATGGATGAATGGATAAAGAAGATGTGGTATATATACAATGGAGCATTACTTGGCAATCAAAAAGAATGAAATCTTGCCATTTGCAACTACGTGGATGGAACTGGAGGGTATTATGCTAAGTGAAATTAGTCAGAGAAAGACAAAAATCTATGACTTCACTCATATGGGGACTTTAGGAGACAAAACAGATGGACATAAGGGAAGGGAAGCAAAAATAACATGAAAACAGGGAGGGGGACAAAACAGAAGAGACTCATAAATATGGAGAACAAGCTGAGGGTTACTGGAGGGGTTGTGGAAGGGTGGATGGGCTAAACGGGTAAGGGGCATTAAGGAATCTACTCCTGAAATCATTGTTGCACTATATGCTAACTAATTTGGATGTAAATTAAAAAATTTACAAAATGTAATTTAAAAAAATTAAATTTAAAATGTAAAATGCAAAATGTAAATTTAAAAAATTAAAATTAAAATTAAAAAAATAAAATACATATAATCAGAAAAAATAAAAAGAAAAAAAAGAAAGAAAAAGAACCCTAACAGTGCCCAGAAGCCCCCATTGTGTCTGATACCAACCACAGTTCTCGTCCTCGAAAAGTAACCACTCTCCTGGCTTTTATAGCCTCACTTCCTTGCAGGAAACACCAGGAAAGGAGCTTGAGGAAAAGCTACCAATTAGGTAGAAGGGAATCATAGAGTGGCATGTCAGGAGCCAAGCCAAAAAAAAAAAAAAAAAAAAGGGAGGTAGGGAAATAAGTGAGAGTAGGAGGAAGAGGAAAGTCAGAAGAGTGTACCCTCAGATGGGAGCTACCAAAGTTGGCTAATATTCCTGTGGGGTGGTCCAGCTGAAAGAGAAAGAAGCAAGCAAAGCTAGAAGTTGAGTATGAGAATCAAAGAATCCAAGAGTATGAGAGAGCTAAAAGAGACGGGGTGCAGAGCCCAAATGAAGGATCAGAGTGTTTCTGGACTTAGAAGTGAAAAGATGGAGAAATTCCTAGCGATTTCAATATTTAAGTGAAATACGAGTCAAAGTTAAAGGTGAGGATGAAAGTATAGGAAGGAGGAATGAGAAATTTGTGGAGAAAAGAAAAGGAACAAAACACTAACTCGAGAAGTGAGAAAGCAATTTACAAGACAAATCCAGTTGAGATGTCAGTCAGAGTGAAGTGTCCCCTTGTGCAGTTTTGTATGATTTCTTTAAAGGGAAACCAGTTGGCCCGACTGCATCTCCTTCCTCCTGCAACGTGCATCTGTCTGTATGTAAGCACAGAACTCATGGTTGGATGGTTGAGTCATCAGAGTGGGGTTTTACCAGGCAGAAATGACAGAAGGAGCAAAAAGAAGGTTATGGAGATTGAATAAAGCAATAATAATGATGAGCCGTGGGCTCTGAGTTGTGCAAGGAAGAACATGAAGACAGGAGGGGGATGTTAGATAGTAAGAAAGTATTGGGGTAGATTAATTGGAGAGAATTAGTTGATCAGAATTTGTACCCTGTGATTATTTGAGCCCATGCACTGTTAGGAAGGGAGGTGGTTGCAGAATTGGGATAAATTGAGGATTTCAAAGGCAGTACAGTTTCTATCAATGACAAGTTCCAGGTTGGACTGTGGGAAGGGAAGGCTGAGGGGGAGGGAAAGAAAGGGTAATTGGAGAAATATTAGATAAGGAACTGAGGGGCCAGCATGCCACATGGGATATATCCCAGAATGTCAGAGTCACTGAGGGATGGTATGAGAGGGGAAGATGGGGAAAGCTCTAATGAGGAAGCTCTCAGTGAATGAAGAAGAGAGGCTAGGAGGTTGATAGCAAAGAGGGAGAGAAGAGGATGATTATACTGGTTAAAGGCCTTGTGCCCATCAGATCATCTCTGAACTTGCTCTGTGCCCCAGAGACCCCCATATGCAATCCTTCAAAGGGATCCCTTACCCTCTGGTTTCTGATTCAGTCACTGGAGAGGCTCTCAGGAGCTTGGAGGCAGGGAGGCCTGAATACCTACTCTCCAGGTTGTACCAGGCCTACTGTCCCTTGGCTTCAGGTCACCCAAGAGTCTCCCATTCTGGGTTTTGATAATAACTCCCTCCTTCCTCCTTTTAGATGACCTCTGTTTTTAACTTCAATTTCCTGCACTATTCTGTATGGTTTCTGTACACCCTATTTGTATTTTTCTGAATGGCCCCTTCCTTTTTAAAGCCCTTCTTGAATTTTCCTTCTTTGAGTGTACCATTTGTCTCTTTGCTGGGACTCTGACTAATAGCATGATAGAATCCAACAGTGTGAGCATAGGGTTTTGAAGAAAGAAAGAAAGAAAGAAAGAAAGAAAGAAAGAAAGAAAGAGAAAGAAAAAGAAAAGAAGGAAGGAAGGAGGCAGGGAGGGAGGGAAGGAAGAAAGGGAGAGAGGGGGAGAGAGAGGGAAAGAGAAGAGAGGAAGAAAGAGAGAAAGAGCAAAAGGAAGAAGGAAGGAAGGAAGGAAGGAAGGAAGGAAGGAAGGAAGGAAGGAGAAAAGGCCTAATGACCCAAAAGTGGTAATGAGAATTAAGAGGACACCTGCCCCACCACATGACTCAGAAGTATGTAGTGCCTGAGAGAAAAACACTGCCTCAGATAGCAGGGCTCTAGGGGAAGAAATTTCCTCAGTGACCTGCCAGACATCTTGTAGAGGCCACAAGTTGAAAGAATGGCCAAAAAAAAAAAAAGATTTGACAATGTTTGACAGTGGAGAGGAACATGGGACAAAATGAAGGAAGGCTGCCAGATTTCTTAGCTCCTATAGATATATGACCATTAAGCCATGAATGTACATTATACACTATTCTTCAAGACAAGGGAATAAGGACCCAGAAGGCAATTCAGACACCATCAGAGCTGCTTCCTCAGTTTCAGAGAAGAGGGCCATTGTCTCAGTTTCAACAGGCAAGGTGGCAGCCACCTGGAACCTTGAGGCAGTGACCCTTGCCTAGTAGAGCAGCAGAGGCAGGACCTCCACCCAGGGGGTCCAGAAGGCAGAGCACTGAAACAAAGAGTATCTTGAGCCTTAAGATCTAACGACATTTATGTGCTTAGGACCTATTTCTCCTTTTGAAATGGAATGTCTATCCCATGCCTGTCCCACCATTGTATTTTGGAAGTACATGACTTAACCTGGTTTCACAGTTTCACAGCTGGAGAGAAATTTGCCTCAGGATGAATTATACCTTGGATCTAACCCGTTCCGATTTAGATAATATTTAGATAATAACATAATATTTAGACAATATTTAGATAATATTTGGACTTTATACTTTATAGTTGATGCTGGAATAAGTTAAGATCGGAAGGCAGGTGCTGTTGGGACGGAATTAATGTATTTTTCATAGGAGAAGGAGTGAATTGGGGACAGAGGACAAGGAACAGAATGGTATGGCTGAATGTTTGCCTCCCTCCAAAATTCATGTTGAAGTCCTGATTTGGAGGTGTGAACTTTGGGGTGTGATTAGGTTTAGGTGAGGTTATGAGAGTGGGACCCCCACAATGGAATTGGTACCTTTCAGTGACGGGACCTCATTCTCTCTTCTATGTGAGGACACAGTGAGAAGGCATCTGTCCACAAGCCGGGAAGAAAGTTCCTACCAGGAACAGAATCTGCCAGCACCTTGATCTTGGACTTCCCAGCCTCCAGAACTGTGAGATATAAATGCCTATTGTTTAAGTACTCAGTCTATGGTAATTTGTTATATCACCTGAGCTGAATAAGATAGAGGGGGAGATGGCCAATCACAGGGCAGTGACAGGAATGGAAGGGATGGTTGCAGACTGGGACAGATTAGGGGCATACAAAGAACATAAAAGAAATTTCAGGTGGTAATGAATGTCTGCAGAGGTTAGACCTCTGAGGATGATCAAAGCAAACAGGGAATCAAAGCAAATAGGATTAGAGGCAAATGGACTTTAGGATCTAGTGTTGCATTATGTCCCCAAACATTTCAATTATTTATATTGCAATTGGGCATTCAGGTCATAGACAGGTTTTTTTTGGCAAGCACCAGGGCAAGGTCACTCTTATAGGCTTTGTTCAGTGGTCTAACTACAGATAAAGGGCACTACTCTCAGGATGCAAACGTTATTCTGCAAGTGATAGAAAGCTTTTTAAAATGGAAGAGACTGGGATGTGTTAAGAGCTGATGGGAAAGCAAGAGGTCGAAGACAGAGAAGAGAGGGCAATCAGTCATGAGAAGTCCCAGAGGCAACTGGATCCCGAGTGTGGGTGATGGGATTGTCTTTCATTCTGACAGGAAGGAAATACTTTGCTAAGATGTCACAGGATCTGTTGAGAATGGCATGTAATTTACTCTGCACACTAATCACTCACAATGAATTCATGATGACACATTAAGGTAATAAGTTCTGGGCTGGACAGGTCTGTATTCTTCTCGGTGTATTTCTTGTTTCCAGTTTGACCTGCCCTGGGATGTCTGCTTCTTTCTTTTTGGCCACTATGAATGTTACCAGTGGTTCTTATCTGTGAGTAGAGCCACGCAAGACTGCGTGTCTTCTGTGTATCTGAATTCTCAAGTCAAAAAATAAGGATTTCTTCTCTGCCCTCTTATGGTCCAGCAGAAACATTCTCTGTGTTGTGAGGATGCTAAAATCCTAAAAGTCCTGTCATGGGAGGAGTCCTTAACTGTTTTGAGTCCAAACATGGTACTATGATGTTTCCTATAGAACATCATCACACATGTTCAGGCATTATCAACTAGGGATGTCACTGGTTACAGTAGGTCCGCAAAAGCAGTTACTATCTACACCCTGAGAACAGAGACAGGTGGATCAAAATCAAAAGATCAGAAGGTTGAACAAAATCAAATGAGGGAAGTCGTGGTATTTTCCTAAAAGATATGAAAATAAGATACCAAGTCCAAGGTAAATCCAGACAGATCCCATATCCAAGTCTAAGCTCCAAAGGAGGCAGAGTTCAAGCTAAAGGGAATATGGACTGAGCAAGTCTCTAACACACAGGACTGAGACCAGCCCAGGGTTGTATTACAAAATAAGAGAGTGAAACACAAATGGGGAAGGGACCAGTGAAGCTTTCTCAGCTGGTCTACAAAGAACTTCTGCAGGTATGGCTCCATGAGGATTAAAGAGTAACTCCCCAAAATGCCCAGGAGAAAGGGAAAAGAAATATTTACACTAGTTTAGGAAGGAAGAGTAGAATGGGAGAGGTCTGAGAGCTGACGGCATAGGAAAGTTCCTGGCATGCCCTCTTGAGCACAGATCAGTGACAATATCCAAGTGATTTCTAGGGCAAGATTATTAATATTCTACCATTGATTAGAAGGAAACATTGAGTAGAAGCTCAGGGGTGGGTGTGCTATTCCACAGGAACAGTTATGTTCCCCTAACACCATCACCTGCACACAGCAAACACATATAGTGCAACCTTGATATAACTTGATTAACGTACATAACCAGGTGTATATTTCTTCTGAAGTAAACACCTCCCGCCCAGGAGACTGAAGGTGAAGCTGATCTGAGAGAGGAAAAAGTTTCTTTTATTCCTGAGCCTCAAAGATGCTGAGGTGGAGCAAAGATGCTGACTGTATGAAACTTCCAGGTCACCAGGTCAGTTATGGAGGGAATGTTGAGGTTGGGAGGTCCACACCCAGTTCCAGGACAAAGGAGACAGTGCCCTGGCAGCTGGTCGGCCTGTGTTTCAACAGTGACACCATGTGGCAGCAACGGCTACAGGGACAGCAGAAGACCATTAGACTTCTGTTTTTCTCTCTGACACAACTGACTATTGACTAAGACTATTGACACTCCGATGACAAAGCCCCTCAGATTCCTGCACCTACTCGCCACTCCTGTGTGCTCTGCATGTGGGCGTTAGTAGGGGGAAAATGCTCAGGCAAGGAAGGAAGATCTTCAAAGGTTGGGAGAGGAGGACCAGACTCACTTTGAAGAAAGAAACAGAACTGCCTAGTACCACTGGAAAAACAAGTGACTACAGCCCTAAGACAGGTCTTACTTTGCAATACTCATGATACTCAGGACCTGTCTGGAGTTACACAGTAAAATCATACAAGTCAGAACAAGTAGGAACCCCGTACAGTTTTGAAACAGTGTGGATTTGGCATGAGGCCAAGGGGGTGAAAATCACAGTTCTTGCAGTGATCAACAGTGTGACCTTGGACATATTCCTCAAACCATCTGAGCTTTGATTCCCACGCCCACCAATGGAGATGAGGTACAGGATCAATGTGATCATTATAGCCATCGTGTTTCCACACTGTGAAATCTCACATCCTCTCTCTGCTTCTCAGGACACGTTGCAATGATGCTTTTGCCGTCAGCATGAGAATAACGAGCCAAGATTGGAATTGGCTACATCTCTGACTTGTTTATAATGGTGACAAATTTATATTAAACTGTATGAGAGGGAAATGATTAAATCAGTATGGCGAATTCATATTAGGAAATATTAAGCAGTTATTAAAATGAAGCCTTTGGTGAATTCCAATGACATTAGAGATTGCTGACAGACCAATATGAAGTGGGAAAGGAAGTACATAAAGCCTCATATGTAATGTAACCAAGATCACATTTCATATATAGTACTCACATATGCATAGATGCATCAGTACAGAATTCACAGAGGCTTAACAGAGACGGAAAAATCTTAATAATGCATCTCTCATAGTTTTTAAAGTGGTTTTGGTGGGGGGCATATTCCGATTTTATCTTCATTAAGTAAAACACTTTAAAAATGAACTTAGAAAAACAAACAAACAAACAAACAAATGAACTTCGAGGTGCCTGGGCAGCTCAGTAGATAAAGCGTCCGACTCTTGATTTCAGCTCAGGTCATGATCTCACGGTTTGCGGGATCAAGCCCTGTGTTGGGCTCTGCGCTGACAGCACAGAGCCTGCCTGGGATTGTCTCCCTCCCTCTCTCTCTGCCCCTCCCCTGCTCACTCTGTCTCTCTCTCTCTCTCTCTCTCTCTCTCTCTTTCTCTCAAAATAAATAAACTTTAACAATGTATTTTAAATGAAATTAAATAGTAGCACTGCTTGATAGCTTTCTCAGTGTAATGTCAGCTACCACCCTAAGAGACAAGGGCTTCATCTTCTCTTTTGTATGCCCCCACTCTAGATTAATGTATGGGAGACGTTTCATACATCCTCCAAATGTATTTCCACTTGGTCTAGGCCACACTCTAGTGGAAACCCACTCTAGGTTCTGAAGTGGATCCTAGTATCTTTCCAGAGAGCTGATTTGCAAATACTTTCTTCCACTGCATGGATTCTGTTTTCACCTTCTGGGAAGTGTCCTTTGCAGCAGAAAGTTTAAAATTTCATCATTTTTGCTTCTGTCACTTGTGCTTTGGGGTCCTATCTAAAAGGTTTTATCCACCAAATCTTTTAAAAGGAGTCAGAAGCAACAAAATGCTATATACTGGAGTGTTTTCCCTTCTTGGCTACTTGTTTCCTTTTTCCTGTTTTCTCACAAAATTCCTGATGAGGATCCTAATTTTGCAGCACCTGGTTTGAATCTCCCCTGGTGTCATCATCATTCTCCCCTCCCTGCTTGTCATCACACTGTTAGAACCTCGCCGTGTCTTCTCTTGCCAAGTCCAGTCTCCAGCAAGCCTTCCCTCAGTCTTTTATTGGCTTCTGGCCAACAGAAGATAAACCAGTTGATCTACAATAGTCATCTCATCAAAATGCCACCTTGACCACGAGCAAGACAACCCTTTCTATTGTCATGCAAAACCATTGGACTTTTCTTGATTCCAAATTCCACATTCTGCACCAGGTTCTGGACATTCCCCTGCATAACAAAAATTTTACTAAATCACTGGCCACGTTCCCAAACTCTCCAGAATGTGAGCTTCTACTGAACATTAACTCTGCCCCCACTCTTGGAATAGGAAAAGTATTGCAATTTTAAAAACAGGACCCTGTTACTTTTACAGTCATGAGTCTTTTGTTCGGGTAAAGGCAGGGTAATGGCTCACAGCAAAAAGGGAAGTAATTTCATCCCATGTCAGTGAAGGAGTCCTCAGTGCAGGACAGCTATGTGCAGTGACTCATCTTAGAGGAGGGAGTCCCCTAAAAGTCCCCTGAGGATGGTAACTGACACTCACGTGGGCCCTTGCAGGCATCATGAAAATACTTACAAGACATTTTTAACTTTTATCTGGATATAAGGGGCATAACAGAAATATATTAAAATATATAATATATAAGTAATTATACAAAATGTAATTCCCTGGGGCCCCTGGGTGGCTCAGTTGGTTAAGCGGCCGACTTCAGCTTAGGTCACGATCTCGCGGTCCGTGAGTTCAAGCCCCACGTCCGGCTCTGTGCTGACAGCTCAGAGCCTGGAACCTGTTTCAGATTCTGTATCTCCCTCTCTCTGACCCTCCCCTGTTCATGCTCTGTCTCTCTCTGTCTCAAAAATAAATAAACATTAAAAAAAATGTAATTCCCTGTTTGGGAATGCACTTTAAGACACCCTATTGCAATTTGCAGAGGCAGAACTTCAGATCCTAGACATGTGGGGTTAGACTAAGGGAAAAAGGAAAATTTCAACACCACTTCAGAGCTTGCAAATGGATGGTCTCATACAAAATGAAGTCCCTCAGTGAGATTCAGAGGCGGATTTTGGTCATCTCTAATTTAAAGAAATAATGACGTGTAAATTTTAACTTTTTATAATGACTTCCTGTAAAACCCAGAAGGAAACTTGATAAATTCCAGGAACAATAATTCATCAACTAAACCTGACAGTAGTATTCTGGAGATCATATGTATTGATTTCTTAATTTATTGAAGTACAATTACATTTAGTACGATGCCTCCAAAGCTAGGCAAAACATTAAAGACTGACAACAGAGAGGTTTATATAAAATTAAATAAATCAGTATGGCCTATCATGTTATTGAAAACAGTAAAAAGAAAATCAGTTGGCATTAAAAGCATCCTGTCATTTCATAATATCTTGAGGAAGCTATATTCTAAAATATTTTTGTGGAAAAATATAAAAATCATAGATACAGACATTCCTATGCATAAACTCAAGAATAAATATGGGCCAGTGTAAGCATCAGGAGTGATTAGAAGCATTACTGTTTAAAATGAGCAAAGGGGAAAAAAGAAGAGAGAGAGAGGCAAACCAAGAAACAGACCATTAACCATAGAGAACAAACTGATAGTTTCTAGATAGGAGGTGAGGGGAGGTGGGTTAAATATGTGATGGGAATTAAGGAGGGCACTTCTTGGGATGAGCACTGGATGATGTATGGAAGACTGTGTCACTATATTGAACACTTGAAACTAACATTACACTGTATGTAAACTAACTGGGATTTAAACAAAAGCTTAAAAAAAAATAAATGGGTTAGAACACTGAAAAAAAAAGTGTTGGCGTTTATCCTTTTATGGTAAAAAGCAAATGTTTTGAGTCGTATTACCTGTCTTACTATCATTCCATGAAATATTATGTAAAACGTAATGATTTCAAGGCATCTGAATAAAGACCCCTGACCTATGTCACACAATTCAGTAGCCAGTCACATGTGGCTACTGTATGCTTGAAATGTGGCTAATTCAAAGTGGGATGGGCTGTAAGTATGAAATACCCACTAGGCTTCAAGGACATAGTACAAAGAGGGAATATAAAATATCTCAATAATCATATTTTTTAAGTTTATTTATTTAGAGAGAGAGAGAGAGTGAGAGCGAGTGGGGGAGGGGCAGAGAGACAGGGAGAGAGAGAGAATCCCAAGCAGGCTCCATGCTGTTAGCAACATGGGGCTTGAGCTCACAAAAAGTGAGATCATGACCTGAGCTGAAATCGAGAGTGGGACACTTAACTGACTGAGCCACCCAGGCATCCCTCAATAATCATACTGATTATTGATTTTATTTTTTATTAGGTAACAAATTGAATATTAATTAACTTTTTTTAATTATAGGTTGAAAATATCTTTGGATATATGAGGTTAAATAAGTTATATTATTAAATCACCTATTTCTTTTTAGTTTTGTTAGTGTGGCTGCTAGATAAGCACTTTAGTGGCTTGCTTTATATTTGCTGGATATAGCTGCCTAAAAGAATACCAGAGGAAACATTTTCAACATCAACAGAAATAGGAAGGCACAGGCCTCTGTGGGCAGAGCAGGCAGGCCGCACGAAGGAGGCAGCTGGTGCAGCCCAAGCATCACGGCATCACAACAAATGGGGGAACTTCTGCCTCTGTTTCTCAGTGGAGAGTGCCTGCCTGCCATATTATATCTGCCCAAGCTCTAGACCTGGTTTTATACAAGACCTTCCAGAAGGAACCAGGAATTCATTGATCCCGCCTCGGCCCAGCCGCCACGGGCCAGAGCCAGCAACCGTTTGAGGACTTAGATCAGCATTTGCTCAGGTTGCTTTCACATCTTTGGCAATGGCCTCAAGATGCCCACTTTCATGTCTGGACTGCACCCCAAGATGGCAGGGACCCAGAGGAGTGGTGTGGGAGGGAGCCAAAGTCCTGGCTCCCACCACCCTCTCCAAACTCGGCTGGATGCAGTAGCTTCCTGAGGGTTCCTGCATCGGCAGTTCCCCTCTTCTTTGGAATCTATCCTGTCTTCACAATCTTAACAACTGTCTAAAAATCTTTATTGCCCCTCCCTCTCAGTATACAATGTATGGAGCACAATAACACAAAAGCCACATGATAAATAGTCTGTTGAGAAATCTTCTGTTATGGACGAAACTGGCTAAGACTTGAGACTTGGAACAGCAAGTGCTGGAGGAAGGGTAGATTCTAGAGCAATTTAGAGTTAGTGTTGACCATAACCACTAAGAAGTAATAAATTATAGTTTTTGTCGCCACAGGATTTACCAACCCACCCCCATCACACACACACACACACACACACACACACACGCACTATTGTCATAAAAGCTGTGGGTGCAGGATAAATTAGTTATGCTTTGTCTGCCTTTGTAGTCTGTGAAATCTTTAAGAGTATAATCCATACTTTATACATCTTTTTATCTCCAGAGTTTAGCATGATGTCAATGCCAATGCATGTACTCAAAAATGTTTCCGTAGCAAACTGATGAGCGAGTGAACAAATGAATGAATGAATGAATGAATGAGTCATTCATTTAATATTTTCTTAGCTATCACTTGGGAGAGAAGGTGGGATAATGTAGAGGAGGAGGACTCCAAGGAAAGCACCATGTTGCCACCCACAAACGCGGTTACTATTTGCAGAGAAATGGATGGAAATGGCCAAGAGATGAGATCCAGAAACGCATTTCATTTTGCATGCTGGTTCTGACTCGATGCATTCAGCCTTATCTCACTAAGGGCATCCTCAAGATCCCCTGGAATAATCCTGCTTACATTTTCACAAATTACACCAGAAGCATGCATGCCTGGAAATTTACATTCTTCCCTTGTACCCCACCAATAGTTTACACTTGAAAATTTGATCAAGACACCTGTGAGAGTCAGCAGTGCCACTCACAAAGCATTTCCAGTTCTTCCCATTTTCTGAGCACCTGATTATGTGACTTGCTTTAGACAATTATGGGCATGAGTTGTAGTCAGAACCTTTAAATAATTGACACAACTCTTTGCCCTCTGGCACAGTGACCTGCGATGTTGCATATAGTGCCCAAGACCTGGCATAGACATGATGCAGGACAGAGCTCCCAACCAACCCGTGGTGGACATATAGGTGAAAAATAAACCTTATCTTTTTTAA
This sequence comes from Lynx rufus, assembly GCF_022079265.1. NCBI lineage: Eukaryota > Metazoa > Chordata > Mammalia > Carnivora > Felidae > Lynx > Lynx rufus. The sequence continues at coordinate 73,485,311 of NW_025814823.1, forward strand.
GCTGCTGATATTTTGCAATTATTTGAGGGTAGCACAACTTCAACTCTCTTGATGAATACCATACTAAGGAAAATGATAGATATTTTACAAGTAAAAAGCTGGATTTTTTTTTCCTCTGGATAGGTTGACATTTCTGAGTCCGATACCCCTTACTGGAGTCAAATCCAAGTTTCAGTAGTTACTAGCTGGCTGATCTGGGATAAGTCACTTAACACTCTGTGCCTAAGTCCACAAAAATAGTAGCTAACTTCTAGGCTTATCATAAGAATTAAACGAGTTTAATGACTGTAGCACTTTGAGCAATGCCTTGCACAGCATGAGTGATATATATGTGAAAGTGATGATTATATTTTGTATTATTGGCCTAGACATTCCCCTGAAGCTTCACCATTCCGATTCATTTCAGAACTATGTAGTCAAAGACCATATCTCAGGACAGAGCCCTGTAAATGGCCTGGCAATTCAGAGAGACAGGTAACAGAAGTATAAAAGCAAACTAGCAAACAAACAACAATAACAATACAACAAAAACAATGCTTGGGAGGCACAGAGAGATGGCTTGAGAATTCACCAAGTAGTGACACTAGCCTTACAAATATGATAAGCAAGAAGCGTACAGTTTGTGGCATGTTAGACTCACACACTTCAACACTGAACAAAATGTCTTAAGAATTATTTAATATATTGAACTTAACATTTCATACTCCCTTGGCAGTCTAGGCTTTTCTACAGCTAAGGCATTAATGAATACCTCTTTGTAGGGGAAGAGAATGAAGTAAATGGAGCAGTAAACGGTCATATCATAGCTTCTGGGTGTCTGAAAGTTGCAGAACAATATGTCAACACTGAGATATGAGGGACTCTGTAGAGCTTTGCACAGGACTATCAGTCTGCATAAGAAGTACCCAAACTCCTGAACTTCACATTCTTTTTCCGTGGGGATGACCTCACAATAAGACATTCGGAGGGACAGGAAGGGAAGAGTATACCCAACTACATTCATCAGAAATGGAGGATTAAGTTCATAAGTGGAATGAGAATTAACAATGAATTCATAACCATTTATTTGGAAGCATTCTTGTATTACTCACTGCCTTTGAAAGCTAAGTAGCCTTACTAGTTTAGACCACCAACAGCTACTCTAGAAAAAGTCATTGTGAAATTGGGATCTCTAACAATTCCAACTGGTGTTATCAACTCTTATCAGTATTTAAAAACTGCTAATATCAATCATATATATGCTCATGATTAAGACTTTCCGTCTGAGCAAGACAAATTGTTCCTTTACTTTGAGTTGAAATTATTATGAGGATATATGGTAACAGAGTGGCCCCAAGGCTTTAGACTGAGAAAGCTCTGGTTTCAGAACCCAGTTCCACAATTCTGTGTGACTTTGGGCAAGTTATATAACTTTTGTCTTCGCTTGTTAAATGGGTGCATTTGTACCTACCTAATTAAGAGATTAGGTAAAATTAGCTAAAAAAGATTTGCTAAAAAAGATTAAAAGAAATAACTATATGTAATTCACTTATGATGACATAGTAGCACATTTTAGAACCTGGGGGGAAAATAATAATAAGGGATCCTCGGTGGTAAAAATACTGGGAACAATTCAGTTAATTAAGGGGTATCCATCTGTACTGTGTGCAGCCTTGCACACAGAGTACTTGTAGCTGCCTCAAGAATTCTAGACTCTTGACATTGAGAATGTGGGCCATATCTATGCCAGGCCAGTGCCCCCCAAGAAAGCTGTGCTTTTATCTGCTTTATATATTCATGCAATGCATGTGGTTTATAGGATTTCACTGAATATCAGCAAAAGAGTTCTGCTGCTATTGAAAATCGTTTGAGGGGCACCTGGGTGGCTCAGTCGGTTAAGCGCCTGACTCTTGCTTTCAGCTCAGGTCATGATCTCGTGGCTCATGGGTTAGAGCCCCGCATCACGGTCTGCACTGACATCGTGGAGACTACTCGGGATTCTCTCTCCTTCTCTCTGCACCTCCCTGCTGTCTCTTCCTCTCTCTTTCTCTCTCTCCCAAAGTAAATAAATAAGAATTAAAAAAATTTTTTTAAGTTTGAAAGCTATTCATTCAGAGAAGGTAAAAAGTGTATCTGATATAACTGAGAGCTTTTCATCTAATGATGTCACTTTAGCCTGGCATCACTCCATCCCTTTCTTAATCTCCAGGTGGAAATCATTATTTGGGGATGCTGAAATCTTGCATTAGAAGTCAAAAAACAAATGTTTATACCATGACAAGAAGGTAATTTTATTAATTCAGTATCACATTTGCCCTTCCTCAAAGCCTTGTCACCATCCATTATTGAGTTCCCAACCTATTCCACTGAAGTTAATCAAATGACAGTTCAATCCTGGCCATAATATGGAGGAACAAAGAGGAAGCCTTTGCCACTGACATTTCTGTAACAAAGAAGAATTATCAGCATGTGTATAAGGAACCTGATTCATTCTCAGCAAATCATTCTATACATCAATACTGAGGTCTTGAGCCGAAACCACATACTTTTATTTTCTCACTGTTCATCCATTCAAGCCATACATCAGTCTTCACCAAGAATGAGCCCAGATTTACCCCAAAGGAGTGGCGAATAGAGACACTGATTGGCTATGGTCTCTAGAACTGGAGTTTTACCAACAAAGTACACACAAGACTGTCCAGGAAACAACATCTGTTCTCCTGGCGTAGTTGATGCTGTTTTGTTTTGTTTTGTTTTCTGACCCTTGCTGACTTCCTGTGACTTAAAAACTCTTATGAGAAGTTCCCACACTCAACAACAATTGTAATACCCACCGCTCTTTTAAGTGTCAGGATCCAACCCCAAACTTGGCTTCAGAATCCACAAGCCTAAGCATTACTCCTTACTGAGGCAAGTGCCATTTTATCAGGAAAAGGGAAAAAATAAGAAATTTAGTTACAAGCCACAGGCCTCTGACCTGCCTAAACAAAAGGATTGTCACATTGTCCAGGCAACCCCAGATGAACCATACACGGGGATTTAGGGCCCTGTGTCAGAATAAAACGAGGGCTTTTTCCCAAACAAGGCACTCTGCATGTATTTCAGAGAAAAGGAAGCTCAAAGAAAAAGTTCAAAGGAACCTCAAAGGGAAGAGCAACTCATCGAGGACAAAAATGCATTCCTTTGCCTCCTAGCCAAGTGCATCATGAACTCATCCCCTTCATTCTCTAGAAAGATCCTGAGGTACAGGACACAAAAGGCCGCAGCATGGCCAAGGATAGCCCAGGAGAGAGTAGCGTCTGAAACAAAAAAGCCTCAGCCAGGGCAGAACCAGCTTAAAAATAATAAAACATAAAAGACTTGGACTTCTTTCCCCGGGGAAGATTCTCTGCTGTAGGAGGAGATGTAGAAGACAGGACAGAATGTGCGTGAGTCCCGTCACCAGCATATTGGAATCCAGTCTTCGAAATTAACAGATGGCCTCACACAAAAGCCCTTGAACGTGTGTTTGAAGTACACTTGTGGAGGTCTGGCAAATAAAATGTTGTGTGCTCACTGACAACTTTATATGTGGCAACCTGGGCTTTGAAAGTTACTTGCTAAAATGAAAGGGAGTTAAGGAAAGTAGTGAAACACTTTGTAAGGATCAGTCTCTTAGTAGAAAGGGAGACAAGCAGAAGGGAACTGGGGTGGCCAGCTTCAAATAAAGAAGGTGCTTGACTTGTGGAAACCCAAGAATTTCAGGGCTGGACCAGGAGAAGAAACCCTACATTTTTTTTTTTGTAATGTTTATTTATTTTTGAGAGAGAGACAGAGTGAGAGCAAGGGAGGAGCAGAGAGAGAGGGAAACATAGAATCCGAAGCAGGCTCCAGGCTCTGAGCTGTCAGCACAGAGCTGGATGCGGGGCTCGAACCCATGAACAGTGAGATCATGATCTGAGCCAAAGTCAAGAGTCAGACACTTAACCGACTGAACCACCCAGACGCCCCCAAACCCTATATTTCTAATCATATTATCTTACTTCCGGGAAAGACTATGGTGGTTGCTGTAATTTATGCCTGGAATTTTCCGGAGAAGACTTTCTGGTTTCTTCCTAAATATGTCATCATGCCTGTCAATGTCTAAGTCACCTGGGGGCTCGGAGGTTTTACCTTTCTCTATATAGCTGGTTGCATACATTTCTACATTAAAAGGTTTTTTTCTTTTGTGCCCTGAAGTATAAACTCAGCCTCTGAAGTACACTCAGGAGATGGTTGTCAATGTAAATCAGAATTGTTGACGGTATAAACGATAGTGTGAGGCTTTTAAAAACCTTAGATGAAATGGCACACGTTGTTTGACATAAACTTCACCAGGCACAGAATTCTGTTGCTCAGCAAGAGGGGGAAAGCATTCAGCTAACACAACATATCCACTATCTTTATTCCTTATGCAGTTTATTTATTAATTTTTAAATGTTCATTTCTGAGGGGGGGGGCACTGGAGGGGCAGGGGGCAGGGTGACAGAGGATCTGAAACGGGCTGTGCACTGACAGTGGAAAGCCCAATGCAAGGCTCGAACTCACAAACCATGAAATCATGACCTGCACCAAAGTTGGATGTTTAACTGACTAAGCCACCCAGGTGTCCCATGCAGTTCAGATGTCTATGGAGGTGACTTGGCTTTTTGAGATTTTGACCACATCATTCCTCCAGAGGAATCGGGGGTCATATTCTCATAATCATTTTTGCGGCTGCTTTTACTGGAGTTCCCATCTTACCTGAACTTGCCCTTTGGGACCGTTCTCTTATCCCCGTGCTGGTGCACATATGACACTGAGCCCCTCTTTCCTTTCTCCCAAACGATCCACGGGATGCTTTGCAGATGGAGTAGAGTTGGCTAAAGATCAGAGTGTAAAGCAAGTGCTTACAGTGCAGGAATGCAATTGACTTCACATTGGAAATTAAACATCTCTGTCACCAGAGTTGCCTTCCTTTGCCTGGGAGTTATTCAACAGCTCCTTTCTCCGTGGGCACAGCCTCCTATCATGCTGTGGCGGCCCACCCTTCTCTATACTTCTCACCCCGTGCTTCCCCAATCTTCCTTTTCTGCTCCTGTTCTCCTAATTTCTGTACTATCTGCTCCTCTTACTTGGAAATTCAAATGGAGTCATTCTTCACCCACCACGAAACTCTGGGCCTACTTTTGCACATCCACCATGCTATTAATGGTCTTGCTTATAGAAGGGGTTTTCTGAACTGGACTTTCCCAACTAGCAATGTAGAGGAATTGGCCAGGGCTTTGAAATTTTAGTCTTTTATTTCTACCTCTTTCCTGCCTGTCTCTACAAAAGGCAAAAAACAGCAGAGAAATGAATTTTCCCTCTGAAATGAATCATCCCTCCTCGCCCCTATCTCTAACAGCAGTTATAATTGGTCAGTTTTGGTTTAGAATAACTTTTTCCCCTGACAGCTGGGTGGTTCAGTCAGTTAAGCCTCCGGCTTCACTCAGGTCATGATCTCACTGCTAGTGAGTTCAAGCCCAGCGTGGGGCTCTGTGCTGACAGCTCAGAGCCTGGAGCCTGCTTTGGATTCTGTGTCTCCCTCTTTCTCTGCCCCTCCCCTGCTCGTGCTCCATTTCTCTCTCTCCCTCTCCCTCTCCCTCCCTCTCTCTCTCTCCTCTCTCTCTCTCTCTCTGTCTCTCTCTCTCTCTCTCAAAAATAAACTTTAAGAAAAATGTAGAATAACATTTTTCCCTCATTATATTGAAACTAAAACTGAAACAAACAAACAAACAAAAGGCAGAATGAGGGGTACAAATAAGTTTATCCAACTTAAGCCATTTGCTAATATATCTCACATGGTTGTACAGCATCTCATTTTCCTAAAGTTGTACTGGGTTATGGTGTCCAGCTGTCCAAGAGGACAGTCACTAGCCACATGTGGCCATTTTAGTTTAAATGCTAAGTAATTAAATAAAATTAAAAATTCACTTTCTCGGCCACATTAGTCACCTTTCCAGTGTTCAATACCTACATGCAGCTAGTGACCACTCTATCAGATGGTATAAAATTACAGAACATTTCCACCAATACAGAAATTTCTAATGGATGGTGTTATTGTAGGTGAAAAAAAAAAACATATTCCACATGTTCAGTAACCTATTCCACAGTTTAGTAACACCTACTAACCTGCATTTAATCTGGTGCCAAAGTTATTGAAGAAACCACCGTCAAGGAAATCCAAATTTAAACCATGAGGTTAAAGGGGCACCTGGGTGGCTCAATCAGTTGAGCATCTGACTTTTGATTTCAACTCAGGCCATGATCCTGGGGTCATGGGATCGAGACCCCTGCCAGGCTCCATGCTGAGTGTGGAGCTCCCCTCCCCCAGCATGTGCCTGTGCTCTCTCTCCCTCTCTCTCTCTCTCTCAAAATAAATAAATAAACATGAAAAAAATCAAATAAACCACGAGAATAAAGGCTTCCCTGAGACATGAAATATCTTTGAATTTTGGAATGTTCACCAGCAAAATCTGATTTCTTCACTGCTTCAGAACCTTTCAGAGGAATGCCCACTAATGACTTTGTTAGCAAACATAATTATGCTTTTTACAGTTGAGGGCAGTGCATGTAAACTCCATCACAGTGATCAAGGACTTACATAATGAAAGAGATCAGACATTGACTCCTTAGTTCACCTCTTTATCTGAGCACAGATAAAATGTGGCAATCTCACCCATTCTTTAGTTGGTGTAATGTACATTACAAAGTAGCACATCAGTGCTAGATTTTCCTCCTCTGCTCAAAGTAATTCCAATGAAGTAATCAAGAGAAAAATGTTAACCAGTCTTCAGAGAAATCTTAGTTTTTTATACTTTATTAATGGATTTTAATGCAGGGACCTTCCTACTAATGAAAAAAAAAAGCCACACATCAAAGGAAAAAGTGTAATTAATTAAAACGTATTTATAATAATGTCTCCACACACATACACTGCAGTTTACATACATTACCTCATTTAAATTCTTGACAATCTCCTCGAATAAGTATTATAATTTCATTTTACACATGAAGGCATTGGAAAGATTGGATCATTTTGTTTGTTTGTTTTATTTTATTTTATTATTTATTTATTTATTTATTTATTTATTTATTTATTTTGATGGGCATTGAGGAGGGTACCTGTTGGGATGAGCACTGGGTGTTGTATGGGAACCAATCTGACAATAAATTATATTTAATATAAAAAAATATTTTGAGAGAAAAAAAGGGCATGAGAGAGGCAGGGGCAGAGAGAGAATCCCAAGCAGGCTCAGCACAGTCAGCACGAAGCCCAACATGGGGCTCTATCTCATGAACCATGAGATCATGACTTGAGCTGAAACCAAGAGTCCAAGGCTTAACCAACTTAGCCCCCCAGGGCCTGTTCATTGAGGTCTAAGACCAACTGATGCTAGCCAACAAGGCAAGGCAAGCATTCACTTCAAACCTGCTGCTAAAGAGAGACAGAGGATTCCTTGAGCCCTAGGCTCACAGTAATTGCACATTTGACACTGGCATCCATGGATGTTAAACTGCACCACATCATTCATTCCCAATCTCATTGTCAATAGAAACACACCCTTCACTCGACAGATATGCCTTAGGCTCTACCACATGCTGGACCTCTGCTGGGCACTGCACTAGGCTTATGCTAGGGTGTGATCCCTGCTCTCACAGACTTGGTAGACTACTGGCCACTTAGACTAGGTGTTCTCATGATGTGATGCTTTGAGAAGACATTTAATTTAGAAGTCAATGAAAGCTTAATATTGGCTGAGGTCTATTGAATTTCATGGATTTAAAAATCTACCTAACCACCTCACACCCATTAGGATGGCTACTACCGAAAACACAGAAAATAGTAAGAGTTGACAAGGGTGGGAATGTAAAATGGTGCTAACACTATGGAAAACAATATGGTTGTTCCTCAGAAACTAATAATAGAACTATTACTTGATCTAGCAACCTCACTTCCGGGTGCATACGGAAAGAGTTTTGGAACTAATTTATATTTTCAAATGCATACTTCCTTTTAGTTCTTTTTATTACTTATTTTTTCCTGAATTGCATTGGAGTAAGAAAACATATTCTGTATAACACTTCTTAAGTTATATTGAGACTTAGTCTGCAGCATAGTATGTAGCTCCTTTTTAAAATGTGCTGTGTTTGAAAAAATGTGCATTCTCTAGTTATTGAGCACAAACCTCTATATATGTCCATTTAATTAAGACTGTTCATTGATTGCATTATTTAAATATTCTATAGCCCTAGTAGCTTTTTTGCTTCGTTTATCAATCTCCATGGAAAGGATCTAAAAATATTCCATGAAAACACGTGTTTTGTGCATTTCTTGGTTCCACTAATCTCCACTTTATATGTTTTTAAGCTGTATTATGGACATAGTTTGGGACTGCTCTATTTTCTTGGTGAATTGAAGATGTTATCATTGTATGGGGCACCTCTTTATTCCTTTAACGCCTGTTTCATTTTATTTGTTTTTAATTAGTATTGGCCTAATACATCTTTTTCTCTTTTTATTTTTCAAACTTTGTCCTTGTATTTGAAGTGTAATTTCTGAAAATAACATATAAGTAAATTTATTTTATTTTATTTTATTTTTGGAGACAGCACGTGCGTGCACGCATGAGCAGGGGAGGGGCAGAGAGGAAGAGAGAGAGAATCTTAAGTAGGCTCCATGCTCAGTGCAGTGCTCACTGACATGGGGTTCAGTCTCACAATGGTGAGATCATGACCTGAGCTGAAATCAAGAGTCAGATGCTTAACTGACTGAGCCACCCACGCTCCCCTAAGTAAATTTAGTTTTAAATTTTGCGTGACACTCTTTGCCTCTTCAACAGGGTTTCAATAAACATAAAATGGCTTCGCCAAAATAAATTGCTCTGAAATTTTAATCTCCTGAGAGAGAACTACAAGGATTCCCTAAATCCTTCTCGCTCTTTGTTCTAAATCTTCACTGTCCAATATGGCAGTCTCTAGCCACATGGGGCTTCATGAGACTTGACATGTGACTAGTTCAAATGAAGAAGTACTGTTAAGTGTATAACACACACTAGATTTCAAAGACGTAGTCCAAAAAAGTAAAATAAAATATCTCATTAGCATGATTATGCTGATTACACATTGTAGCAACATTTTTTATATGTTCGGCTAAATAAAATATATTATTAGAATTAAATTCATCTGTTTCTCTCTACTTTGCTAATCTGACTACTGGAAAGATTGAAATTATTATGTGCCCTACACTCACAGCTCACAATGTTTTCCTATTAGCAGCCAGTGTTCTAGACATTCCTGACAACCAGCTGCATTTTCACCCTTGGGTTCTAGACAATAACTGTGTTGTTATTATATAAATCCCTCCCTTTTACTTTAATGTATCTCAAGTTGTTGTTTGTTAGTTGCTATCCAAAGAGCCATAACTAACACCCACCAAAAATACTTTTTTAGGAGGTCCTTTGTTAGGGACTGAATTGTGTCCTAAAGTTCATATGTTGAAACCCTAACCTCAATGGGATCGCACTTGGAGGGCAGGGCCGTTAAGATGCAATTAGGTCATGACAGTGAAGCCCTTGTGATGGGATTAGTGCCCTCAGAAAAAGAGACATCAGAAGGACAGAGACAGAGGGACAGAGAGAGCTCCCCACCTTGTGAAGACACAGCAAGAAGGCAGTCATCTGTAAGCCAGGAAGAGAGCTCTCATCAGGAAAGGAATCTGCCAGCACCTTGACCTTGGGCGTCCCAGCCTAGAAGTCTGAGGAACAAATCCCTGTTGTTTAAGCTACCCCATCTATGGTATTTTGTTATAACAGCTCAAAGGGGCTAAGACATGTCATTACTGATTGACGTCAAATCTCTTACTGATTCTGAGGTGTGAGTTTTCAAGAAACAACTGTATCTTACAGATAAAAGTAAATCACATTTCAATTTCTAAATAACATTTTCTCGGAGCATGAAGGATAAAAGTTTTGAAGTGGATCCATTTGCAAATGACTACTAATCTAAATTTCTCGCCCCGTGAGTGTTCCAAAGAAACGAGGTGAGAAATAAACTCTGTGGTTCTGGGAACAGATACTTGATAAATCCTAGACCAAACTCACTTTCCTGGAGATTCACAATGGGCATGATCACATTAAAGATTTTTCACTGTCCTGAAGTAAAGAAATCAGAAAACCTTGGTTGAATTCCCAATGTTTCTGAAACTCATTTGGCCACCGAAACACCTTCTTATTTCCTGGTAATAATAACAAAATCTCAAATAAACTTGAGAATTGTTGCCTTAACCTTTTAAAATATTTTTAAAACTTCAATAATAAATTCACACAAAAAATTTTAAAGACGTCAATTTTCCTCAATTTTTCAATAATTAATATCAGATTATTGAGCAAAAATATTCAGCGGCTGACACACACTTTCATTATTTTGTTGGCCCAAATTGTCAGTAAGTCATTTAATCATATCAATGGTTATTCAAAAGGTTGGTAGTTAAAGCAATGAAAAAAGTGAAGTGCTATCCCTCATAAAAGAAAATAGGGATAATAACTCACTATTAGCATCGGATGAAAGTTGTTTTCACCAGTAGTGATGTATATTAGAAAATCCATCTGCCCTCTCTTTCCTCATATGATAAGTGACAGACTTTTCTATAACAGCTGGCAAAAGTTAGGGATAGGAAAAACTCACAGAAGTAGGATATAAATAAAACATCACTTTTTGAATTTTAGTCTTCATCAATGTAGTTTAATAAGTGAAAGTTTTTAAAGATATGCCTATATCTAATGGTTAAAAGTAGGGTTCCAGTTTGCCTATTTTATTTCTTAATTTCTCATGCATCAGTGTGCGACATATCTGCAAGAAATTTAAAAATCACATATAATTAAGACATGAACCACATTTATACGTTCAATTGATAATGTTTCCCCTTATTTTTTCCCATTTCCTCTTTTTAATATTTGTTGCTATTTATAGAGCATTTTTGATGGATGTCCCTAATTTGACACTAATTCCAGTGTGCGGTTAAGATTTGTTATATTTATCTGTGTTCAATAGGAAAATTTTAGAATGCTAGAAAATTTAATATTTTTAATTAAGCATTACCCTTTTTAATTTAAAAATCTTGGTAGGGGCGCCTGGGTGGCTCAGTCAGTTGAGCCTCCGACTTCGGCTCAGGTCATGATCTCACGGTTCATGGGTTCGAGCCCCGCGTCGGGCTCTGTGCTGACAGCTCAGGGCCTGGAGCCTGCTTCAGATTCTGTGTCTCCCTCTGTCTCTGCTCCTCCCCTGCTCACACTCTGTCTCTCTCTCAAAAATAAATAAAGATTAAAAAAATTTTTTAATCTTGTTAGGTTAATCTGGTAAATGCTAAATTCTTTAGGATATATAGGCATACTTATGAAATAATAAGACTAGATACCAAGTTAGATTTAATAACCCTACTGAGAGTTTTACCACCTCATCCTCAGTAATTCCTTTCTCTAGTATCACAATTAGGAATGACAGTTGCCATGTACAAAGAGCTGTACTCAGTTTATCTCCATTAATCCACAAAAGCACACTATGGGTAGCCTTAATCATTTCCACTCAGGTAGCAAAACTGACACAATTGACAATTTGTCAGTGACACACAGAGAGGGGCAAAGTCAGGACTAGTTGCTGTTTTTTTTTTTTTAATGTTTATTTATTTTTGAGAGAGAGAGAGAGAGAGAGAGAGAATGCAAATAGGGGAGGGGCAGAGAAAGAGGGAGACACAGAATCCAAACCAGGCTCCAGGCTCCCAGCTGTCAACACAGAGCCCAACGTGGGGTTTGAACTCACAAGCAGTGAGATCATGACCTGAGCCAAAGTCAGGCCCTCAACCCACTGAGCCACCCAGGTGCCCCAAGGACGTTGCAGTTTTATCTGCTCTTTCTCACCTTTAAAACATGTATTATCTCTGTCTGGCCTTGTACTGTGAACTCTAGTTGACTCAACCAAACACTATGAGGCCTATGTTCTACTTAACAACATATTTTTTCTATCATATAAGTGTATAATTGTGAAGCCAAAATCCAGGAGATGAGGAAAATTCAAAGTGATAAGACCAGCATTTGTACACGCTCCTTTAGAGGCATCTGACAACTCTGGAGGTTGTAGATGAGAGTCTCAGAATTGAGCAGAAATCTCAAGAGACTCAAAAGCCAAAAGTTTCACCAGCAATGAACAATTCAAAAGAAAATAATTCATTTACAGTGGTGCCCAAAGGAATAAAACACCTAGGTATAAATTTAGTCAAGAAGGTGGAAGACTTATACTCAGAAAATTACAAAACATTACTGAAAGAAATTAGAGAAGACCTAAATAAATGGAAAGATATCCCATGTTCATGAATTGGAAGATTTAATATTGTTAAAAAGTCAACGCTACCCAAAGCAATCTACAGATTTAATGCAATGACTATCAAAATTCCAATGGCCTTTTTTTTTTTTGCACAAATGGAAAATATGACCTTCATATTGAAATGGTAGTACAATGTACTTAACAGCAAATGAAACAATCTTATGAAAGAAGATCAAAGTTGGAAGGTCTACATCTTCCAATTTCAAAACTTCGTACAAAGCTATAATAATTAAGACAGTGTGATACTGGCATGAGGATAGGCACATAAAGCAATATGAGTTCAGAAATAACTTCATACATTTATGGCTAATTGATATTCAACACAGATACCAACACTAATCAATGGGGTAAGAAGAGCCTCTTCATCAGTTGGTGCTGGGCCAACAGGATAGCCACATGCAAAGGGATGAAGTCGGACCCCTACTCACACCATGTAAAAAAATTAAATTAACATGGATCAATGACCTAAATATAAGAGCTCAAATCAGAAAACTTTTTAAAAAAAACATAAGGGTAAATTTTCATGACCTTGGATTTGTAATGGACTCATAGATGTGATATCAAAAGCACAAGCAACAAAAGAAAAAATAGATAAATTGGAATTCATCAAAACTAAAAACTTTTGTACATAAAAGAATAGTAAAAAGAAAGTGAAAAGACATTGCACATAATGGGATAAAATATTTGCAAATTGTACATCTGATTAAGGTCTAGAATTCAGAATATATAAAAAATGCTTAAACTTAACAACAGTGATTTCAATAATTCACATCTCCTACTATTTCTACTTTCTACTATTTCTACCTCCCCCTGATGGAGACCTTAGCCTAGTGACTTGTGTCTGATGAATGTAATATAGCAAAACTGATGTAAACTGGTCACAAAAGGACGAATATTGTATGATTCTATTCATATGAAATGTTTAAAACAATCAAAATTATAGAAAAAGAAAGTAGAAGAGTGGTTACCAAGAGTTGCAGAATTAGTGTTTAAGAGTTTCAAGGTACCTGGGTGGCTCAGTCAGCTAATCTCAAAAATAAATAAACATTAAAAAATTTTTATTAAAGAGGTATAGCATTTCAATGTTGTAGGATGAAAAAGTTCCAGAAATATGTTATAAAACAATGTGACTATACTGAACACTACTGAACTATACACTTAAAAATGGTTAAGATGGTAAATTTTATGTTATATGTTTTTTACCATAGTAAAATAAAAATATTCTATTGAAAACTGATGGGATGTCACTTCCATAAATGTTAAAAAAGACAGTGACTTCGATCTTGCTGGTATTTTCTCTCTATTGCCTTCTCAGCTGCACGTTTTGATGAAACAATCCGCCATCTCAGAGAGGCCCACATAACCAACCATCATGAGCAAGGTTAAAAGTAGATTCTCCCCAAGTTGAGCTTTGAAATGACTACAGCCCCAGCCTGTGAGAGACCCTGAACCAAAGAATCGAGCTAAGCCATGCCCAAATTTCTGATCCACAGAAACTCTGAGATAATAAATGTTATTGTTTTAAACCACTAAGTTTGGGATAATTTATATTTTGCTAGGCAGCAAATAGATAACTAATGCAATAGAGTTAATCAAAACCCAGTAGGATTTCACCGAAACTTATTATTTTATTCTAAAATTTATATGGGAATGCAATGTGCCAAGTATAGACCTTTTTTTTTTAATTTTTTTAACGTTTATTTATTTTTAAGAGACAGAGAGAGACAGAATGTGAGTGGGTAGGGCAGAGAGAGAAGGAAACACAGAATCTGAAGCAGGCTCCAGGCTCCGAGCTGTCAGCACAGAGCCCAACGTGGGGCTTGAACTCATGAACCGTGAGATCATGACCTGAGCCAAAGTTGGACACTTAACCAACTGAGCCACCCAGGTGCCCCCCAAGTATAGATAATTTTAAAGAACAACAAGGCTAGAGAAGGCTAGACATCACATGTTAAAGACCTGTTTTGAAGATATGGAAGTAAAAAGTATCAAATTGGTACAAGCATGGAACTGCACCGAATCCAGAAAAGGAACCACACGTATGCAACCACCTGCTCGATGTCATAGGTAACTCTGCAGTACAGAGGGGAAAAGATAAGTGTTTCAATAAATGCTGCTGGGTCAATTAGACACAGATAAGAAAAAAGAGCAATCTGACATCTACCTCTACATGGATTACAGCTCTAAATGTGAAAGGTAAAACAATAAAGTTTTAAACAAAAACACCAGAGAATATCTTCATGGCCTCAGTGTAGGCAATGTTTTCTTAAATAGGGCACAAAAAGCACTAAGCTAGAAGGAAAAATTTAAAAATTTTTGACCATATGACAGTAAAGAACTTCTGTTCATCAAGACACAATTAACAGAGTGAAAGGCAATTCACATAGCAGAAGAAAATATTTGCAATGCATATATCCAGCAAAGGACTGATATGCAAAATATACATTTTAAAATACATGTAAATTAATAAATAAAAACACAGACAAACCCAATTTTTAACAAGGAGTCCAGGAAGCAAAAGGCGTGACTGGTACTTCACATAAGAGATATGAAAGTGACCCCAAATGCCCCACTTTATTAGACATCAGGGAAATAGAATTAGAAATCAAAATGAAGGGGCACCTGGGTGGCTCAGTCGGTTAAGCATCCAACTTCGGCTCAGGTCATGATCTCGCAGTTTGTGAGTTCCAGTCCTGCGTCAGGCTCTGTGCTGACAGCTCAGAGCCTGGAACCTGCTTCAGAGTCTGTGTCTCCCTCTCTGTGCTCCTCCCCTGCTCAAGCTCTGTCTCTCTCTGTCTCTCTCTTTCTCAAAACTAAATAAACATTAAAAAAAATTTAAAGGCATGCCTGGGTGGCTCAGCCAGTTAGGCATCTGACTTTGGCTCAGGTCATGATCTCTCAGATGATGAGTTCAAGCCCCACGTTAGGCTTTTTGCTGACAGCTCAGAGCCTGGAGCCTGCTTCAGATTCAGTCTCTGTTTCTCTCTGCACCTCCCCTGCTCCTCATGCTCTCTCTCTCTCTCTCTCTGTCTCAAAATATAAACAAACATTTAAAAACTTAAAGAAAAATTAAAGATGACATGTACAAGAAATGATAGCACTATTCATGATAGCCAAAAATTGAAAATCTATCCAAATGCTAACCAGTAGCAGAACGAATAGAAAACATTTTTATATTCATACCGTGGAATACTGTTCAGCAATGTGAATAAACATATTCCAACTACTTGCAATAATACTGATGACTCATGAACATAATATTGAGCAAAAGAATTTGTCCTGTAGGATTCTATTTATATCAAGTTTTTTAAAAGGGTAAAATTAATGTATGGTGTTAAAAAATGAGAGTAGTGTTTCCCTCTGGGGGCTTGGTCATGGAAAGGGGGCACAATGTAGGCATCTAAGGTACTGGAAATATCCCATTCCTTGATCTGAGTGCTGGCTACCCAGTTGTATTTGATTTGTGAAAATTCACAAAGCTGCGCACACTTACAATGTATGTATTTTTCTGTATGAGTTCAAGAAATACATATAAGAATTAAAAGTTCAAGAAAAAATATTTGGGCGTAAATCTGACCAAATATGTTCAAAACTTCAAACTAGGAAATTATAAAACACTTTTGAGAGAAATTAAACAGGACCCAAACAAATGAGAGGATATGTCATGTTATATACTGAAAGACAATACTAAAGATGTTAATTCTACCTAGCTGATATACAGATTCAAAGCAATCCTAATACAAGCATTAACAGCTTTGGTGGTTTGGGGGTTTTTTTGCAGAAATTTGTCATCAAATTCTAATATTTTCATTGAAACACAAAGGACCAAGAATAGTTAAGGCAATCTTAAAGAGTATGAATAAAGTGGGAGAATTTACCTAGCTATGGGTACATACAATAAAAGTTCAGTAATTAAGACAGAGTGGCATTGACATCAGGATAGATTAATATGTCTGTAGGGCAGAATAGAGTCCAGCAACATATCCAGACAATGTGGACTCTTGATTTTTAACACATGTGACATGGCAGAACAGTAGGAAGAGACAACCTTTTTTTTTTTCCTTTTGGAAAAGACAATCTTGTCAATAATGATTCTGGATCAATTGGATATCTATATGGGAAAAAAAATTAAACTTGTCCCCAACCTTAAACTACATATAAATGTAAATTCTAGATGAATTTAGGTCTAAATGTGAAAAGCAAACAATAAAACTCCAATATCTTGAGATGGAAAAACTTTCCTTAGGTGGGACACAGAAAATATTAACCACGACAGAAGACTGATAAACTGGACACCGTTAAAATAAAGAAAAATGTTTGTCAAAAGACATCAAGACAGTGCAACTTCAAGAATGTGAGGGAACAAGATATGTGGAACGCGAGACTAATAAAGGTTTTACATGTAGAATCTATAGCAAATGCTTTTAAAATAACAAGAAAAAAAAAACTCAATCCAATAGAAAAATCATAAAGAAATTTGAATAGGCATTTCACCAAAGAGGATATCCTTTGTCAATAAGTGTATGGAAAGATGTTCAGCCTCATTCATAGCTATGGAAGAACAAATTAAAACCTTAAGGTCATAGCATAGTACGCACAGTGGGCTAAAAATACAAGGTCTGGCAATCCCAAGTGTTGACAAGGTTGTGGGACAATAGGAGCTGACAATCACAACTAGTGGAGAGAGAATAATTGATACAAGCTATTTGGAAACTCTGACAAAATCTACTAAAGTTGTCATATGCATACCCTCATGACTCAGCCCACAGGAACCATGCAGGTATAGTAAAGAAATGTGCAAAATATTTACTGTAGTAACATTTGTATTATACCCCAAATGGGAAACAATCCACATATCTATCAATAGAAAGTATAGATAAATCTTTGTAAATTCATATGATGGAAAATTTTGCATCAGTGAAAAAGAATGAAATCCTGCTAAATGCAACAATAGGATAGATGTTAAAATCACAATGCTGAGCAAAACGAGCCAGATATGAAAGGATACATACTGCAATGCTTCCACTTACATGCATCTCAAAACCAGGCAAACATGGGAATGGTGGGTGGGAGGAAATTAGTAATGACTGAGGTGGGGGTACAGGGTGATGGTGGACGGGTGCTTCAGAGGTGCTGGTAATGTTCTGTTGTCTGACTTTGGCCAAGGTTACATGGGTGTGGTACCTGACTGAAGTTTATTTTGTGATTTGTTTACTCTTCTCTATGTATATTTCAATTTAAAAGTAACAAAACAAAACAATTTCAGTGACTAAAAAAAATAAATCTCTGTACCTAAATCCTAACTATGGTCCTATGTGTAGATTCATGTCTCCTTCCTGACATGTTGCTCATGTCTATCATAGTCCAGCATTTGCCAGATCTTAGCTTCTGATTTTACCTCCCCTACTGAGATCTGCTCTGTCTCCCATTGCAGCCATTTTCACTCACCCTTAGCCTTTCTCCTGGTCCACTTCCGTGAGCCTCGACGGGCCCCGATCCGTTGACGGTATGAGACACCATGGCTGGCCCTTTACCCAAGGTGGAAGAGGAAACACCTATGTTGTCTGTCTTACAAACTTTGTACATGCCCGTCTCCCTCAGGGCATAAGAGGGACACTTTTATGCTTCGTGTTCTGGACAAACCGGATTTGATTACATATGTCTGAAAGGTTTTAATGTTTTCTTTCCACTGATTTTGTCTACACTTGATTCAAACATCCCTCAGCCAGGTTCTAAGGTACACTTGCTACAATTATCTGATTACCAGAGAGATTAATAAACCTTTTCAGCTTGGCTCATAAATCACAAATTTCTACACGTGGGAGATTTTCAAATAAGGGGCAAAATCCCATTGCTTAGTCACTCTATTGTCTACTTGAATCAGTTTTAACATCTGACAGCACCTCATGTTCACAGGCATATGAAAGCATTGACTTTCTTTGAGATGAACATTTTGTTCTAATGACCAAAAGTGATAAATATTGTATTGAATGAAAGTAAGACAAGCCCAATATTTCAAAAGACTATAAATCTTTATGGTTTCCCAAATGAAAATACATTCCTATTTTATTACTAGAGAACAATTTGAAAGATTTAAACTACTAAAGAGACTAAGTAATATTATGTCTGGTAAAAGAACTTAGATATTATTGTACCCGGCAGGGCTTATGGCTTGCAGAAGTTGATACTAAAGAAACATGGAGTGGGTATCAGATTCAGTTGAGGACCAAGAGGAGAGACTACCATGTAGCACCAGACTGGGAAATTCTAGAGAGGCTTCTAAGGATCGTAACCAAGGATTATTCACCTGAGAGAGTTGGTGTGTTTAGAACACAGAAAGCAGTAGCTGATATAATTCAATTTGAATCATTTTTCAACAATCCAGACTGAATGACATCTTACTACCTACTATCTGAACCACTCAGAAAGTTAATCTAGCCAGGTTGCCTGGGTGGCTCAGTCGGTTAAGTGTCCATCTGACTTCAGCTCAGGTCATGATCTCATGGTTTATGAGTTCGAGCCCTGTGTCGGGCTCTGTGCTTACAGCTCAAAGCCTGGAGCCTGCTTCTGATTCTGTGTCTTCCTCTCTGTCTGCCCCTAACCCACTTGCACTCTGTCTCTGTCTCTCTCAAAAATAAATAAACATAAAAAAATAAAGAAATAAAAGAAAGTTAATCCAGCTAGGGACCCTCATCCTAGCTCACCCTACAATTCCCTTCCCTACTCTTATATTTTTGGTATTACTAAAGAAAATTCTATAAGAATCTGCACTGGGGTCTTTTGGAACCAAGCGTTTCTCATTTCAATAGGTGTTACCATAGGACCAATGGCATGCTTAGCCAAATTGCTCTATAATTGCCTCCATATGCCTTTCCAAAATTCATAACTAATTTTGCAGAAAGATGGCCTATCACTATCTTAAACTTGTATGAAAAAGAGGGAAAATATAAAATGTATCAGACTGATACAAGAGAAGAACAGGCTTACTTTCCTTAGTTCCAATTAAAAAAAAAAAATCCTGGGGCGCCTGGGTGGCGCAGTCGGTTAAGCGTCCGACTTCAGCCAGGTCACGATCTCGCGGTCCGTGAGTTCGAGCCCCGCGTCAGGCTCTGGGCTGATGGCTCAGAGCCTGGAGCCTGTTTCCGATTCTGTGTCTCCCTCTCTCTCTGCCCCTCCCCCGTTCATGCTCTGTCTCTCTGTGTCCCAAAAAAATAAATAAACGTTGAAAAAAAAAATTAAAAAAAAAAAATCCTTGGGAGGAACTTGGCTTGGGTCATACACTCATCTTTGAGGACAGAAGGACTGAATACTCTATGATTGGCAGTTCCCGCTAGAACAAAAATTTTCAAACAGGAAGAACAATAGGTTCTCCCCTCAAAAAACATGTTATTCCCAGAAAAGACCAAAAATACATTTGTTCCATAAATACATGTTGAAGGGTTTGGGTGATATAATTAATATACCTCTTGAACTGTCTCTGAGTTTGGAACTGATCGAGAGATAAATGCAGGCATTCGATGAATAGAGGTTAAACTACCTGTGTTTAGGTTGAGTTAGAGGGAATTGCTCAGATCTACAGCCAGTAATTAGCTACCTTATATTTGACTCCATGTCTAGATCTTCAGATTACAAACCCAATGGAGAGTTTGGATCTGCAAAGCAGATTTGCTTCCCCAAAAAAGCTGCTTCTCACCAACAAACCCCACAGTGAAGACAGAAATAAATGTTTTATGTAATGGTGTTATCATCGTATGAGCAGCATGTAAATGTAAAGATGAATATTTACAAAGAAATATAATTTATTCATTCAGGAAACATAATTAGTATCTCCTATGTCCCAGACACCCTTCTTGGTGCTTGGCAAACATTAATGAACCAGTCAAAGACCACTGTCCTTGAAGAACTTAATTTCTAAGAGTAAAACAGAAACTGATGGATATGAAAGAGAGAGAGAAAGAACATACTAGAAACAATGATTACTAGAAAGCAAAGAATAAATAAATAGAGTAAAATGAACTTGTTAAAAATCAAATCATGAGTTTATGAGTTCACAGTATAAAAAAAGAAATAAATCCTGGGAAAAGAAAAGTTGGAGAATTTGACATCTCTTAGACCAGTAGGAAAGAGTAATTTTCAGTAAAGGAAACTAAAGAGCATAATTAGAAAAGGGAGCATAAGAATCTTTGTGTTGCATTCACCACAATCCCAATCAAAATTGCACCAGCATTTTCTTCTGGAAGCTAGAACAAGCAATCCTAAGATTTGTATGGAACCACAAAAGACCCCGAATAGGCAAAGTAATATTGAAGAAGAAAATCAAGGTGGGAGGCATCACAATCCCAGACTTTAGCTTCTACTACAAAGCTTTAATCATCAAGACAGCATGGTATTGGCACAAAAACAGAAACATAGACCAATGGAATAGAATAGAGACTCCAGAATTGGACCCACAAATGTATGGCCAACTAATCTTTGACAAAGCAGGAAAGAATATCCAATGGAAAAAAGACAGTCTCTTTAACAAATGGTGCTGGGAGAACTGGACAGCAACATGCAGAAGACTGAAACTAGACCACTTTCTTACACCATTCACAAAAATAAACTCAAAATGGATGAAGGACCTGAATGTGAGACAAGAAACCATCAAAACCCTAGAGGAGAAAGCAGGAAAAAAAACCTCTCTGACCTCAGCCTCAGGAATTTCTTACTCGACACATCTCCAAAGGCAAGGGAATTAAAAGCAAAAATGAACTATTGGGACCTCATCAAGATAAAAAGCTTTTGCACTGCAAAGGAAACATTCAACAAAACTAAAAGGCAACTGATGGAATGGGAAAAGATATTTGCAAATGACATATCAGATAAAGGGTGAGTATCCAAAATCTATAAAGAACTCACCAAACTCCACACCCGAAAAACAAATAATCCAGTGAAGAAATGGGCAGAAAACATGAATAGACACTTCTCTAAATAAGACACCCAGATGCCAACAGGCACATGAAAAGATGTTCAACATCACTCCTCATCAGGGAAATACAAATCAAAACCACACTGAGATACCACCTCACGCCAGTCAGAGTGGCTAAAATGAACAAATCAGGAGACTATAGATGCTGGAGAGGATGTGGAGAAATGGAAACCCTCTTACACTGTTGGTGGGAATGCAAACTGGTGCAGCCGCTCTGGAAAACAGTGTGGAGGTTCCTCAAAAAATTAAAAATAGATCTACCCTATGATGCAGCAATAGCACTGCTGGGAATTTACCCAAGGGATACAGGAGTGCTGATGCATGGGGGCACTTGTACCCCAATGTTCACAGCAGCACTTTCAACAATAGCCAAATTATGGAAAGAGCCTAAATGTCCATCAACTGATGAATGGATAAAGAAGATGTGGTTTATATATACAATGGAATACTACTTGGCAGTGAGAAAGAATGAAATCTGGCCATTTGTAGCAATGTGGATGGAACTGGAGAGTGTTATGCTAAGTGAAATAAGTCAGGCAGAGAAAGACAGATACCATATGTTTTCACTCATATGTGGATCCTGAGAAACTTAACAGAAGACCAGGGGGAAGGGAAGGGGAGAAAAAAAGTTACAGAGAAGGAAGGAGGCAAACCATAAGAGACTCTTAAATACTGAGAATAAACTGAGGGTTGATGGGGGCTGGGGGAGAGGGGAAAGTGGGTGATGGGCATTGAGGAGGGCACATGTTGGGATGAGCACTGGGTGTTGTATGGAAACCAATTTGACAATAAATTTCACTTAAAAAAACTTGGAAACAAAAGCATCATGTTCAGAAAGAAACAAACAAAAAAGAATCTTGTGTTGGTCATCAGGCTCTGTGTTGACAGCCTGGAGCCTGCTTCTTCAGATTCTGTGTCTCCCTCTCTCTTTGCCACTCTCCTGCCCATGCTTTGTCTCTCTCTCTCTCTCTCTCTCTCTCTCTCTCTCTCTCTCAAAAATAAATAAAGATTTTTAAAAATTAAAAAAAATGGGGGACACCTGGGTGGCTCAGTCAGTTGGGCATCCGACTTTGGCTCAGGTCATGATCTCATGGTCCATGTGTTCGAGCCCTGCGTCAGGCTCTGTGTTGACAGCCTGGAGCCTGCTTTGGATTCTGTGTCTCCCTCTCTCTCTGCCTCCCTGCTCATGCTCTCTCTCTTTCTCTCTCTCTCAAAAATAAAGATTTTTTAAAATAAAAAAAAAAAGAATCTTTGTGTTGGGTATTGTATCAGAGTTCAACCAGCAAAGCAGAACCAGTAGGAGATAAATATTAAGAGATTTATTGAAATGAATTGGCTTCCATATACCAATGGGAGCTGGCTGGGCAAGTCTGAAATCCACAGGACAGGGTGTCAGGAAGGGCCCTGGCTGAAGTTTCAGTCTACAAGCAGGATTTCTTCTCTCTCAGAGAAGTCTCGATTCTGCTCTTAGGACATTGCAGTGAATCAAATCAAGCCCACCCAGATTATCTAGGACAATCTTCCTTACCTAAAATCAACTGATCATGGACTTTACATCTATACCTTCACAGCAACACCATAATTCATGTGTTTGACTGAGTAACTGGGAAGGTAGCCTAGCCAAGTTGACAGGTAAAACTGACCATCACAGGTGTGAAGATCATAAAAAAAAAGGACCCTACTTCCACGATGACTGAGAGAGAGTGAAACAGCTTCATGAACGGAACAAAGCCCACTCCCCAATGAAGTGAAAGGCCTGCCTTGTGAGTATATGTCTACCATGCCACACAGAAACCTGCCTGTCACCTGTAATGGGTTTGAGGTTATTAGGGAACATGAACCTGAAGCCCACAAATCCATCGTTCACTTTACAGAAACCACAGTGGTTAGAGACATAGCAGTTCTTCTATATAAGCTCTAGCCTCTCCTTACTGTTCTTACATCAGACCTCAGGTTCTTGCCTTTTCTCCTTTGCCATGGTATTCCTTCCCCTAAGAAGAGCCTCACTCTTTCCCCACAACACTCACTACACTACCACTACCTAACCTATCTTAACTCTTGTTGACTTCTCACTTTCTAATATGTAATTTCTCGTATGCGTCTTATCTCCTCTTCTAAACTGTAAGCTTTCTGAAAACAAACACCAATTCTTATTTACCAAGGCGTATATTGCACACAGTAGAAACCCAAAATAAGTTTGATAAATAACTAATGAGTGAGTAATGGAAGAATTACTATGAATGATACATTTTAAACAATGATTAACATCTCAATACAAAATCTCAAAAAGCCTCTAAATAATTAATACTAAGTCTCCTACCAACTCAAGAGTTACATTTAAACTATCTTCAGGTTTGCAGAATGCCTTGCCTTCTCCTACAATATTAATGTTCCAATTGAATGACACAATTAAGTTTTGACCAAATTTAAAAAAGAAAAGAAAGAAAAGACAATGAAGTCAACATGCTGCAAAATTAATTCAAAATGGCGTCTCTTCTGTACTTGGGAACAAACAGCATAGCTTTCAAGGAAAGTTTGACAGCTTTTCACCACATTATTGGTACACAACTAGTATCTGTAGTAAATACCATAGTTTCTTAATTAAAGTTACCACTGAATTTATACTGAATTTACTTTTTCACTGTCAATCACACTTTCAAAACTGACATCACTGGGCACCATTAATGCAAAGGGCAAGTTTAATTTTGTTTTTCAAGAGCAAAAATGCTTATAGATCTAGTGTTCTTAGAATAGATGGAAAATTAGTAAAAGGAGAAGAACAGCAGATGCCCTTCCAAAATAGCTTCCCAAGGGACTCCCTGTGACCTGAAACACATACCATGCTACCCGCTATTGGAGCATGTACCTTTATAGTCCTCACAGATTTTTATTACTACTTTCTTGATTATAAAAGCCTTGTACATACCCTTTGCAGAAAATTTAAAAAGCATGACAAAGGTAAGAGTCGGCTTACTTCTCGTGACCATCTTTCCCTAACTTTGCCATCAGCCTTGGTTGAGAAGTTCTTCTTGACCACTGTTCCACCCCTTAGCTAATCAAAATCCAAGCCTTCAGCATGAGATGAAACCAATCTTTCCTGAAGGCTTGCGAGAAGACAGGGGAACCAACACTCCCACAAACAATAGCTTCACCTGGAACAGCCTGGGCTCCAAACCCAACTCAACGTTTCTCTACCTTTATGCTGCAGGCTCTTCCACCAGGGAGAAAGCCACTCAGTCTGACACTAGACACATTTGCAGATTTAAATCCAGCTTATGTTCACTCGGTTTATCTTCAACTCAATTTATACTCAGAGGTAAATCTTGATTAAGAAAAGAAATCCAGAAAGTTCCAAAAAATAGACAATCAGTGTCAAGCATAGGGGCCCGTGCAGGGAGGAAGGCAGCACAGGCAGGAAAGTCTTACTGGAAGAGAGGGTGGTAGGGAAATAGCAAAACTGCATTGTTTAAGGTGGAGGTGGTGGGGGGGAAAGGTACATGATGGAGAGGTTGAAATTCTCCATTATGTTGCCTGACTGGGAATGGCCCGAAATGCCCTTGTGCCTATATCTGACATCCCTATATTTTAGAACTCAGAAATGGAAACCTTAAAAAAAAAAAATACACCTGGGCAGATGGCCATTTATAACTTGTCTCCTGGGGGAGACTCTTAGTCAGTGGGTCAGCAACCTGAGTCAGCCCGGAAGAAAACGTAGCCATCTGAAGTGAACACCAGATTGAGAATAATTGCTCCCCTGGGGCCTCACAGATTTGCAAAGTGACTAGGAGTCTACAGGCCTCTAACTTGGGGAAACAAGAGAAGCAGGCAAAAACTGAAAAAATAAAATAAAATAAAAACCAACACTGAAACTTCCCATGAGAACACTGATAACGATTGGCTTCATTAAAAAAAAAAATTCTTTTTTAATTTTGAGACAATCTCAGAATTAAAGAAAAATTGCACTTGCAATTGGAGTATTGCAAGTATTGGAGTGTGGGTTGCTGACATGATGCCTTATCACTGCTATATCCTTTAAGTTATATTTCCTATATATGAGGACATTCTCTTACATATCCACAATTCAAGCAGGAAATTAACATTGATACATTACTGCTTCATTTTTTTAGGGCAGTTTTAGATTCACAGCAAATTCGAGTACAAAGTTTAGAGTTCCAACATACCCCCATTCTCACACACATACACAGCATCCCCTACTATCAACATCCCACACCAGAGTAACACATTTCTTACAATCCGCAAACCTACACTGACACATCATTATCACCCTAAGCCCATCATTTACATTAGGATTCACTCTTGGTGTTGTACATTCTATAGGCTTTGACAAACGTACCATGATATATAGTTACCATTATAGTACAGAATAGTTTCACTGCCCTCAAAATCCTTTGTGCTCTGCCTATTCAACCCTCCCCCAACCCATGGAAACCACTGATCTTTTTACTGTTTCCATAGTTTTGCCTTTTCTAAAACTGTCATATAGTTGGAATTATATGATATGTAACCTTCTCGGATTAACTTCTTTTGCTTAGTGATATGTATCTAAGTTTCTTCCATGTCTTTTCTTGGCTTGTTAGCTCGTTTATTTTCAACATTGAATAATATTCCACTGTCTGGATGTTCCACAGTTTACTTATCCATTCACCTACTAAAGGGTCTTTGTTGCTTCCAAGTTTGGATAATTATGAATAAAACTACAGTAAACATCTATGTACAGGGTTTTGTGTAAATATAAGTTTTCAACTCTTTAGGGCTTTCAACTCTAAAGAGTTCAATCGTGGGTAAGAGTGTGTACAGCTTTATAAGAAACTGCCAAGCTCTCTTCCAAAGTGGCCGCACCATTTTGCATTCTCACCAGCAATGTAGGAGAGTTCCTGTTCCACATTCTCTCCAGCATCTGGTGTTGTCAGTATTCTGGATTTTGGCCATTCCAACAGATGTGTGGTGCTATCTCATTTTAACTGGTGTCTCCCTAAGTAAAGATCTTTTTGTATGCTTATTCGCTATCTCTGTAAACCATCTTGGTGAGTTGTCTGTTAAGGTCTTTGGCCCATTTATTAGCTGGGTTGTTTATTTTACTATTGTTGAGCTTTAAGAGTCCTTTGCATATTTTAGATAATAGTCATTTATCAGAAAAATCTTTTGCAGATATTTCCCCCAGTCTGTGGCTTGCCTTTTCATTCCCTTGAGGGACACGAATTTTCATTGACATTTGAACTTGTCTCTTTGAAGTTTTGTTTTGTAGTTTTCTATAATAGACCATTTTTCTCCTATTTACAATGTGTTATTTAATATCTGAAACATGAAAAATATATAACGTACGTAAGGTATGAAGCAAAACATTAAAATGAATCACTCTAAATTCATAACTTAAGATCTAGAATATTGCCGAGAAGCTCATGTCTTCAGTATATCGTCTTTCCTCATGTTATTTCCCTGCATCCACCTGTGCTACACCCCACTCAAAGGCAGCCATCACCCTGAACTGTGCAATTATTTCTGCTTTAAAAGTAATGTAATCATGTATAATGAACACAATTTTTAATTTTGTTTGCATTAAGGTTTGTAAAAATGGTGACATATTAAACATGTCTACCACAGCTTGCTTTTTTCACTCAATGTATTTTTTTAAGATTTGTTGAAATTTTTCAATGTAGCTATAATTCAGTCATTGTTTCTGCTATGTACTATTTCACTGCATAAAATATACAATGGTTCATCTTTTTTTAATCGCTAACCATTTATGTCAACTTCATTTTTTGATACTGAAAACAATGTCATAAAGGGAATCTGTATGCACACTCCCTGACAGAGGGGCAAAAGTTTCTCTAAGAATGTTCTAAGAATGGAATTGTTGTCACGCAGCCAAAATGATTGTAGCAATTTATATTTTTTTATACCATCAGTGTGTAAAAATCATCCATTACTCCACATCCTCACTAATAAATGTTAACAGGCTTCTTTGTTTTCTTCAGTCTAGTGATGTAAAATGGTTCTCAGTGTTGTTTTACTTAACATTTTCCGATTACTCTAAGATTGAGCAACTTTGCCATAAGTTCATTGGACATTCGTATTTCCTTTTCTGTATAGTATCTATTACTGTATGTTGTTAGTTTTTCTGCTGATTTGACATTCTCTGTTTGGTTTATAGTTATTATGTATTCTGATTACTAATGTTTTATTGATTTTATACATTGTAAATATTTTCTTCCAGTTTGAGATCTTATTTTCATTTTCTTTACAGGGTCTTAGTGAACCAAAGTTCTTGATTTTAATTTTGCCGAGTTTATCAATCTTTTCTGCTATGTTGGTAACTTTTGCATCATGTCTAAGAAATTTTTTTCTTACACCTATGTCATAAAGTATTTTCCTATATTTTCTCCTAACAGTTTTCATATTTATTTAGTTTCGTGAAATGTATAAAACAGTAATTTAATTTCAGATTTTACTTAGATAATAGAGTGTCCAACACAATTTATTAATAGTTTCTTCTAGGACAATCCACAATGCTTGCACTATTATAAAGAAATTTGCATGTGTACCGGACTTTTTTCCATTAGGTAATTTGTCTCTGTCTGGCCATAAGCATACAGTATTGATTTCCATGGCTTTATAGGAAGTACTCAATGTTGATAGCATAAGTACCTCCATCTCATTTCTCTTGGAGGTATTTTAAGTATTCTTGGGTCTCTAAATTTTATTTTCTTTTATTTTTAATTTTTTAAATGTTTATTTATTTTCCATAGAGAGACAGAGCACAAGCAGGGGAGGGGCAGAGAGAGAGAGAGGGAGACAGAGAATCCGAAGCAGGCTCCAGGCTGTGAACCGTCAGCACGGATCTGGATGCAGGGCTCAAACTCACAAACCCACAAGATCATGGCGTGAGCCGAAGTCAGATACTCAACTGACTGAGCCCCCCAGGCGCCCCTCGGCCTCTAAATTTTAGAATCAGCTTGTCAACTTCCTTAACAAATTCTATTGGAATTTTTATTGGAATTTAATGGATTTCTACCTTCAATATTATCTTTATGATATTAAGTCTTTCAATCCACAAATGTGTATTATCTCTGCATTTATTTAGATCTTTTCTAGTTGTCTGCTAATACAGTTTAATAATTTTTTTTTTGAGAGAGAGAGAGAGAGTGCGAGCAGGCGAGAGGGCAAGAGAGCAAGAGAATCCCAAGAGGACACCATGCTCAGTGCAGAGCCCAACTCAGGGCTGATTCCCACAACCCTGGGATCTTGACCTGAGCCGAAATCTAGAGTCAGGTGCTAAACCAACTGAGCCACCTAGATTCCCCTACAGTTTAATAATTTTGTCAATATAGATCATGCACGTATTTTTTTTAGAGTTATGCCAATGTACCTTCCATTTTTGTTGCTTTAAAAATGGTATATAGTTTTTGGCTTTGTTTTTTAATTGCCCTTTTCATTTTTGGATAATTGTAGATTCACACGCAACTATAAGAAATAACACAGAGAAACACTGTATATGCCTCACCTTGTTTCCCCTAGTGGTAACATCTTCATAACTATTGTACAACATCACAACTAGGAAATTGATCTTGATGAAATTCATGCATCTTATTCAGATTTCACCAGTTTCATATGCATGTGAATGTGCGTTTATTTCTGTGCAATTGTATCACCTGTAGATTCACCCACGTAGCCACCATCAAACTGAACACAGACAAAAATTCTGTCACCACAAGAATCCCTCATGCTCTATGTTTATAGCCACGTCAACCTCCCCTCTCCTCCCTGCTCAACCTCTCTCTAGCCCCCGGCAACCACTAACGTGTTCTTTCTCTGTAAAATGATGTCATGTCAAGAATGTTATCTGAATAGAATCAGACAGTATATAAACTTTAGGAATTGGTTTTTGACTTAGCATAATTTATTTGGGCTTCATCTTATTGTTGCAGGCGTAAAGAATTTCTTCCTTTCTATTGCTGAGTAGTCCATGATGTGGATACATTTATGTATGGCCATTCACCCGCTCAAGGACACTTGAGTTGTTTCCAGTCTTGTGCTATTATGGATAAAGTCACAATAAGCCTTCACATATGTATTTATGTGCAAACAGAAGTGTGCATTTCTTTTTTTTTAATTTTTTTTAATGTTTATTTATTTTTGAGAGAGAGAGTCAGAGCACGAGTCGGGGAGGGGCAGATAGAGAGGGAGACACAGAATCGGAGGCAGGCTCCAGGCTCCGAGCTGTCAGCACAAAGCCTGACTCGGGGCTGGAACTCACGAACCTCGAGATCATGACCTAAGCTGAAGTTGGATGCTTAACCGACTGAGCCTCCCAGGTGCCCTAGAAGTTTGCATTTCTCTGGAGTACATGCCCAAGAGCACCATTGTTGGGTTGTACTGTTAAATGCATGTTTAGTTTCATAAGAAATAGCAAACTATTTTCTATAGTAGGTTTATACCATTTTACATTGCATTTGTGAGATCACCCCAACTTGATCCTATGGTATCATCATATTTTCATATAACTGGTCCTTTTAGATAACTTCTTAATGATTTTTTTAAATTTTGCCTTTCATTTTATTATCTGATATTTTATATTCTGTACCTCATGATGCCAATGTCTGAAATATTGGAGCCCTGGCTCAATTTTTTGTTGTTTCTGCTAAACTTCACTCATGGTGATTTATTTTCATGGGTGTTTGATGATGTTTTCTTATGAGCTCATGTTCAGTTGATCCTAATCTGTGGGGAAACTAAAAGCCCTAACAGGATTATTACCTTCAGGAAGGATTTGTTTGTTTCTGCTGGGAGTCAGGGGTACTGCTGCCTGAAACCCTTTAAGCTCCTTTCCAGTATCCCCAGTTTCATTTAGGACTCAAACTCAATTCCCCCAAATTCCAATTATTTTACATCACTGATGGTACATAGCTCCCAATTCAAAGTAGCTGTTTATAGGACCAAGGAAGCAGGAGAGGGGAGCAAAGTCCTGGGTACCTTGGGTCTATGGCATGGTCCTGAAAAAGAGGTAGACGCCGGGGCACCTTGGTGGCTCAGTTGGTTAAGTGTCCAACTTCGGCTCAGGTCATGATCTCATGGTTCATGAGTCCGAGCCCTGCATCAGGCTGTGCGCTGACAGCTCGGAACCTGGAGCCTGCTTCGGATTCTGTGTCTCTTTCCCTCTCTGCCCATCCCCTGCTCACATTCTGTCTCTCTCTCTCTCAAAAATAAATAAACATTAAAAAAGAAAAAGAGGCAGACCCAGATGGGGTCCCCCAGATGTGCATTGAACCCTGCACAAAAAGAGGCAGAATAGAAAATAAGTATGAGGATTAAGTGTGCAGAGGGTTCTGTAGGACTTAGCGTGGGATTGAAGGTTCCAGAGGGAAACTAGTACCTTCTTTCACACTTACCTGGGGCCACACCTGGATAAAAGCCCTATCTGACAGCTATCAGACCTTTGAAAGGAACGATCCAATCTTATTAACAGTATTTAAATACAAAGACCTAGTTTTGCTAGAATCCTAACCAGTCTAAACTGCATCGTGTCAGTTAAACAGCCGCTTGTCAGTTTTAAACAATGAAGGCTATAAGTAATATTCCTGGAGACCAAGGGGAACTAGTACATTCTCCATTTATGGGGGCTGTAGCCCAGTTTTGCATGAGGTCATGCTACTTATCCTGACCTAGGGATATTTCCATGCACATTTAGTTGGCTAAACCTGAGGACTACATTAGGTGGCTTTGTTCCACATCGGTAACAATCTATCTTGTTACATGAGGGTACCGAGCGCAGCAAAGAATATAAGTGCTTGATTATATATCCCTCAGCAAGTGGCAAGAGGCAGGTTGTTAATTCTTAGATTCTACCAGCATTAAAATATTTCTATTTTGAATACTTTCCAACATACATTAAAAACAAAGAGAACAGCATAATAAACTCCCATATACCCACCATGCAGAATTAAAGATTTATCGACATTTTTGCCATACTTAGTTTACCCCTTTAGAGGTTTGTTTTCTTGTTCGTCTTGTTTTGTTGTTTGTTTGCAATGGGATATTGTTTTTGTTTTAGCTAGAGAATTTTAAATGAAATCACAGATATGATATCATGTTATCATTACATATTTCAGTATTCATTACAATAGTATGGACATTATCTCACATAACACAATATTATCCTACCTAAAAAAAAAAAATTAGCACAATGCAGGCCACATGGTAACGATCTTTCATTGTGATTTTGTTTTTTCTTAAGTTTATTTATTTTTGAGAGAGACAGAGACAGCGCGAGTGGGGGAGGGGCAGAAAGAGAGAGGAAGACAGAAGCTCAGGCATAATTCTCACATCAGCACAGAGCTGGGCACGGGGCTCGGACTCATAAAACCATGAGACCATGACCTGAGCCGAAACCAAGAGCTGGCCTCTTAACTGACTGAGCCACGCAGGTGCCCCTCATTGTTTTTTGATTTTTTTCAATCAGTTCTCTATGGAGGATCATTTGGGTTCTTTCCAGTCTTTTCCTTTTATAAGCAATCAGACTTTCATAACTAAGTAATTCCCAGAAGCATATAGAAGTTTAATTTGGGTTTAGGGCTTCCCCTCCCAATGCATGCTTGCTTTACACACTCAAGTCCCCCTATGCGTAACCAGCTCCGGATTTTGGCAAGAAGAGTAAGAAGATATGTTTATTGAGGCTGTTTCTTGAAATGTGCTATGAGTTTGGTTCATTAGGTGAAGATAATTGAAGTCAATGGCAGACAGCCATGTGTGATTTACAAATAGAAATCAGACCCAGCCTCTGGCCACCCTGAAAGAAAATGTCATTTGGATTACCTCCTGCTGATTTTTAAAAGAACAAATCTTGGAATTTTCTCAGTTTTCTTATAACCTGACATTTATTGGTCTCCACTTCTGTGAATTCTTTTTAATCAAACGAAGCTTTTGAATATCTGAGTCAGTGTTAGGTCAAGTGGCAGATTTTTATGTTCACCATTTGTTCAGCGAAATGGAACTTTTAAAAGACAGTCAATAAATCACTGTGTCACTTGAAAAGTGAGCTAGAAAAAAGATAATGGCAGTGGTAAGAAAAATTATAAAATGCCAAATATACTCACTGCAATCCATTCATAAAACAGAAGAGGACTGATTTCAATCTTTGAAGCATAATTCCAATATAACCTTGCTTTTCTCTGAGTCAAGGAGTTCTGAGAACCAACCTCAGCTTGTATGTCCCTAAATAGAGAAAATCAGTTTAATGTAGGAATAAAGGGCTGTAAAATGTTAGCAGTTTCCGTATGTAAAAGATGAATAATGAGTAACAATTTTCCATCATTTACCCAGGGCAGGTCTCCTTTCCTCCCTGCCCTGCCCTCCAGTATTCCCCATCAGAGCAACAGATCTGCTCATGGAAAAGCACCCCCCCCCGCCACCCCGCTGGGGTCGGGCAGACCACCATTCCAGTCCTTGCTTTGACACTTACTGGCTGCATGATTTTGGATCATGTCTTTAACTTCTGAAGCTTCCTTGTGCCACTCTTAAAGTGGATTGTGATCTACCTTCTCAGGTTGTGGAGAGATTAAATCCAGTGTTTTTCAAATTCTACTGCACATTAGCATCACCTGGGGAGCCCTGAAAAGTTATGGATGCTCAAGCCTCACTCTGGACCTTTTAAATGGGAACCTCTGGGAGAAGACGTAGGTAACAGTATTTTTTAAGCTCCCCAGGTGATTTCAACATGCAGCCAAGTTTAAGAACCCTAGTGCTCTAAGGGCACCTGGATGGCTCAGTCGGTTAAGTATCCAACTTTGGCTCAGGTCATGATCTCGCAGTTCCTGAGTGCAAGCCCCACATCAGGCTCTCTGCCAACAGCTCTGAGCCTGGATGGAGGCTGCTTCGGATTCTGTGTCTCCTCTCTCTCTACCCCTCTCCCACTTACTCTCTGTCTCTTTCTCTCTCAAAAATAAATAAACGTTAAAAAAAATTTTTTAAAGAACTCTATTGCTCTAGTATACATATAAATATCTAGTACACTTCCTGTCCCTCAGCAGACTTTCAGTCAGCAGAGGCTATAACCGTTATGTCCTGTCAAATTTCACGCCTTCTTGTCCGCTCTTTCTTTCCATTCTCTGACCTGGGGTATCTCTAGACTGTTCGAATGAGGGAAATCTGACATGAGAGCCTCCTTGCCTTCACTATCATCCTGTTTTTCTCCTCTAAGAGTCTCTTTTTCTTTCTTATCTCCCCATCCAGTCCCTTAACAAAATAGCAATCAAATCCCCTAAAATTAAAGGTGCCAGGAAAGGGTAGAGAATTACTGCCTCCAAGCAGAAGTTCATACTGCATGGACGCAGAGCGAGGCGTGCTGACGATCAAGGGGTTCTCCTTGTATCTCTCAAGGATAAGCTCAGCCAACACTTACTGTCCTAGGGAGATGGTAGTGTTACAATTTATGATTCGCTCTTTCCAACTCTATTCAGTGACACAATATGGCCGCTTTGATTACTTTTTCATACAATTCCCTGTTTTCTTTCCGATTCCTTTTTGTCTGGCTAAGTAAAAATCTCCCTGGTTCATTTCAGATCACCATTATCACGGAAGCCATGGCACGCGGCCCAACAAACTGCAAGTGTCTGATTTGAGTAGCACCCATCTTTAGGGGTGCCAGACTGTAATTTGTTTGCTTTTGACTGAAATGAAAATATAAGTTAATTAAGATAAGATGATAAGTGAGGTGTCTGTCCTTAGTCAGGGAGCGATTGCTTCAGGAAAACAAGCAGAGTATTGCTACATGCGTGAGCCTCCTCATTTTTATCCTGACATGCATTAGAAGTGCGTGTCAACCATTCTCAGTAGATTTCTCACACAAAGATGAATAATTTTCCGCAAGACTTGTTAAATCAAGGTTAGGATTGAAAACTGACAGATGAAAAATTGAACCTCTCAAAGAAGCCAAACATTTGAATCAAATGATATGAAATTTCCATCTCTGCTTCTTTAAAGTCTCCAAATTCTTCTATCAGTTTGTAGCTCCTATTAATAAAACTAATCGACAAAAAAATTTCGTTATTGTTGAGCCATATCTGAGTACATGAAAATAAGGTTTCGAGGGAAGGTGGACGGTACATGAAGTTTCCATTGCTCTGTGTTCGGTGTTCAACTACTTCAAAGAGTAGTCTGCATTTATATCAGCTGTTACCAAAATGCCATTCACTTCTCAACTCCCAGCAACAAGCAGACATAATAAGAAACTGAATCTTAACTCAATGTCGAAAGCACCTTAGTTCTGATCACCTTCTCTTTACTCCACTGGTGAAAGTGGAGATTCCTTCCCTGGAATTATAGCCAAATGCACAAAACCCAGCACTGGACAGATGGAACTGACAACAGCTTACGAGTCACATACACTCACAGCCCAAGAGAAGAAGACACTATGCCCTGCAGGGTCTCATGGGAATTGTATTCTGGGACACAGCAAACAACCAGAGGCTGCAAGAGGCAGACTTCGTAATAACAGAGGGAGGGTGACCACTGGCTCTTAGAGAAGGATGTGATTGGCTTGGTTGAATAATTCTGTGGGCTGGCAGGGAACCACAGCCGCCTATGGTCCCCATGGTAAGGAACTTATTGGGCCAGGGAATCCAATCCTCAGGAGCAGAGTGGGTGGGGAAACTTGCAGGTCGGCCATTCAGTGCCCTCCTACTTTAACCCAAATGTCAAGGCACATATAATATCGGCCTCAATATCAGACCTTACACTACAATCTTATGCATTGAGCATTGTCCACTCACTGGACAGGATAATGAGAAGGTTGGAAAACCAGTGGTTGATCACATTAACCAGATGCTTCCTTATTTCTCTCCCATTGAGTTGTAAGCTTCATGTGGACAACACCTGTGTCTCTCCTTGCTTTCCACAGCAGCCTTAGCTCTGCACAGGGCATGGCACATTAATTAGTTAAATAATTAGCTAATTGATTACCTTCATCAGCTCTCTAAGAGCCACAGCACATAAGCAGTCTTCAAATCTATGATTCTAGGGTGTTAACTTCATGCTGACAGAGAAGAAAAAAACCCATGGTATTATTAACTCCACCACCCTGTTATCCCCAATTTTGCAACGTCCTCATCCTGTTCTTCCTAGAGCTCTCAGCAAAACAAACACCACATTTCAGTCTCTTAATATTGTGCTACCCAGGCTAATTGAGAGGTTGCGGGCCACAAAAGTGTAGCCTTGGCAGAAACACGGAAACAAACAAAAAAGCCAATCTCTAGCCAGTGAGAAAAAGAGAGAGACCCTCACGGCCAGTAAGCGCCCACAAATCCTTCCCTTCAGCCTCCGTTATAAATGTCAGAAGCAGTACTGAACGTGCTGCCCTCTTCAACATGTATAATTCTGGAAGATGAGTCAGCCGTTCTGCCTCCCCCTTATTCCCTCTTTGTAATTCAAAGCCAAAGCCCACTCTCAAATAGTGTTTCTTAAATGTTGACTCAAGAATAAAATATACTGAGAGACAATTGTTTAAAGTCGGTTTAGCAATATCTGCCCCAAGAAGAAACAACATAATGAGTACCAATGTCCAGATGGCTATTATGATTAATACACTGGATTCAATCATGTCTAAAATCTGTGAGTGCCCTTCTTATATATTTCAGTTTTCAATTATTTCAACTGATTGTAATTTCAATTAATAAAGTAGACAGGCACAGCGGCATTTGGAAGTGATTTCAGTGAGACGAAAACTATCTACAATTAATGATTTCGGCTGTGATTAGAAAATATTTCATTCTTCACAATTTTCTCCCTAATAATCCTCAGTGGAAAGAAGTCGGGAAGAAGACAGGAAGACTAGAATCTTCATTTAATAAGCTATTTGGACACGGAGATCGCTTCATCTCTCCAAGCTTCAATTTTCTTATCTGTGCAAACTGGGGACAATGATACCTGTCTTGCCAAGTCATTTTGCAAAATAAATGAGATAGTACTGGTGAAAATGCTTTGAAAAGTACAAAATGTTATGTACCAATGTAAGATACTATTAGACCAAAAGTTCCTTGATATTTCCACCCTATGCTCTTTCCCTGGCCCCTTTGGTTATTTTTCTGTCAATAAGTGGAATAAAAATGAAAATGTTGCTATTATTACTCAAGCTGCTCTCTGTAATGGCACCATTTACACATCAGCAGCTCAAATTTAATCTCCAACTCTAAATTCAGACTCCAAATGCAACTCATCCATGCAATAGCAATTAGGAGCATGACCTCTAGACCAACTGCCTAGATTGAGATTCTTGTTCTGCCAGCTCTGCGCTGTATAGCCTAGAACACATCATTTAACCTCTGTGAGCCCCAGTTTTCTCTACAATAAAATTAGAGTAATAATGGCATCTCTCTCACAAAGTTCTGGTAAGTGTTAAATAGGTTCACAGATGTTATACATCTAGATGGTGCCAGACACATAGCAAAGCCTCAGTAGATCTGGCTGTTATTAGTGCCATCACCTCCGGTCACTCTCCACCTTCCAAACTGCTTCTCCTCCGACGGTCCCTACCATCCAGCAGGTTACCTGTTTCCGTGCAGAGTTGAGGGCTGGAAACTCCTAGTCTGCCATCTTGCTGACGTCATTCCTTCGTTCCTCAGTTTCCGAGAGCTTTGCACTTCCCTCTCCTCTTTCTTTTTTCCTTGTCTTTTTTTCGTTCGTCCTCTCTTCTCTGAGTATGGTCACTGGTCCCATGTATTTTCCAGTTCAATGATGCTTTGCAAAGATATTCAGATACTTTGCTAGTCAAAGTTAAATAGTACTTGAAACTGAGATGAAATGTAAGTCATCAAACTTAAAAAAAAATTTAACTTTTTCAGGTTAGTCTCTTACTATTAGGAATCAATATCTAACTAGGCAGCATCTATTATGTAATGGTTAGCTAAATTTGGAAAGCATACTTTTAATACTCTTAGTTTCTTAATGGTTTAATATGGATAAGTCTCTGTGTAATTGGAATACTCAGTAAGTGTGAAATAATGACAATAAAACCAGGGCCAGCCACATAATTTGCCAGGTTCAATGTACAATGAAAACAGTCTCCACTAGATCCACAGTCAGTCTCCCCTTTCCACCAGGCCTTCTGCTGGAACCCACGGCAGACCACCTACTTTCAGGGATTACAACCTCCTTCCAGAATGCACTCAGTACCTGAAAGGGGATGGACCAGACACCAGGCGCGGCTGGTCTGACCCTGAGACTCCCAGCATGTGCCCGACACAGCCCACCCAGGTGTCCACATCTGGCCCCCACCCAGGAAGAGGGCAATGGTAAAAGGGGACCTTCCTCCCAACCATGCAACCCACTCAGTTGCTGCCTAGACTGAGTGGCAGTGGTGCAGGGTGGGGATGGCCCAAGCACCAGTTAGCTAAGAACCCACCCCAGGAAGGAGGAGGGGGTAAAGGGAGGCAGAACTACACGTGAGGCAGGCTCTCAGCCCCAGCACATGCTCCCATGTGCCCACAAATGCAAAGATAAAATGATTAAGAATCTCAAGACATCAATTTCAGAACATTATATCCCAAACACAGGGCTCCTCTGAGTGTGGGGTCCCATGCAACTGCACTGGTCACTCACCTGTGAATCTGACCCTAAGACATATTCCTGTTAGCTCAGCTGAGGCAATTGAGGTAAATCAATTGAAAGGGAAAATAGACATATTATCACAACTATGGTTCCACTTCTAGTGTTTACTAGCATTTACTCGGTACATACTGGGTATTATGTTAAAATCAACTAAAATTGCTGTCAATTTTAGAAAGACAGAGTTTTGATACATATTTTTAATTGCATGAGACAAGTTTTATTGAATAGTATTAGATTATTAGTATATTAATGATGAGAAGGAAGAGGAAGAAGAAGAGGAAGAGGGAGAAGGAGAGAGAAGAGGAATAAGTTTGAATAACAAAAACAGAGCTTATATTTTCAGTAAACCCCAACAATTCCTACTGATTTCTTCTTACAGATCAAAGAAATCAGAATATATGTCAATTAGGCATGACTAGACAAAATTCAGATGGAATAATGTCAACGTTTATATCATTAGTTACATAACTACTTTAACTTGCTATGACTTTTCCTATTATACCACAAATAACTCAATTTAGTTAATGCTAAAAGCATTTTGCTAGGTTTTGGGGGTACCAGGAGATACTATCTTTGTTTCTAGGCATATATTTATGAAATTTCAGTTCCATAGTATGTATAGGACTTCCTTTAAAGTCTTACAATGATATTTGCTGCAAATGTTTTTCTTTACTGGTTGAGCTATGGTTATAGAGACTCACTTGTTTATAGGTAACTAAATTCCTGAAGTTGTAGAATATTACTTATATTAGTTACCTCAAAAAAGGTGGATTTTTTCTACTGTTATTATCACTTTTCTTTTCCAAGCAAGACAAAATCGAAGTTGATTTTGGGAAGATGTATTTTTAATTATGTTCAGTCTACGTTTACTTTTAAAGATGTTTTAAAGTATTTTGAAAGTACTAGTCTAGTGCTTTGCTCTGCCTTTCCACTTTTGATTATAATTTATGACCTATAAATAAATGTTTTCAAAGAGTTTTTTCTTTATCCTGGGAAAATCTGTGGCCAGATGGGTGTGCGAAGTAAGCTGTGATGACTACCCATTGAGTGCCTGCTATGAGCTATATTTCTTCTATAGATCATGTAAGAATTTGATACTTACAAAGCCATTTGATGTCCATGCTATTCATCCCCCCCAGTTTCTAGTTTAACAGATGAAGAAACTGAAGTTCAGGTAGATTAAGTAATTTGACCAAGGACAAAACAATCCCCGAGTAGATTCAACCCACTTCTGAATGACTCCAAATTTGTTGCAGTTCTTTGTCTGAGATGTTTCTGTCCTTCTCACAGTGAGAACTTTGTATTTTATCTTATGAGATGGTGATTTTAATTTTTTTTAACGTTTATTTTTTTAGAGAGACAGAGAGAGTGCGAGCTAGGGCGGGGGGTGGGGGGTCGGGGAGAGGCAGGGAGACACAGAATCCGAAGCAGGCTCCAGGCTCTGAGCTGTCAGCACAGAGCCTGATGCGGGGCTCGAACTCACAAACTGCAAGATTATGACCTGAGCCAAAGTCGGCCGCTTAACTAACCGATTGAGCCACCCACGTGTCCCTGAGATGGTGATTTTAGTCACAGTTTGGAAGGAGATGAGGCACAAATTTAATAAGCCTACATGTCTTCCAAATCAAGCTTCTTAAATCCCTAGTTACGTGTGCATACATGTAACATTTGGACATTCCTTCATTGAGCTTGAATGTAGCAACTCTAATAACCAATACTCTCAACTCACAGACAACAGAGTTGTAAGCCTTTGAAGTATTCCATTTTGGTTTTACTTCAGCCCCAGTGAGAGAAGGTGGAGGGAGGTGTTGGTCTAGGCCCAGCATGGCCACATGGCTAGGACTCTTAAGAATGGCTGGCAAATGAGTGCCCTACTTTGTGGAAAAAGGATTGGAAAATATAAGATTGCCTAGGTGGTACCAATAATTCATGGTCATCCATGACACAGAGCACTGGGGTCTTGTTTCCTCGTTCTAGAAGTGCCTGAGAGTGAGTCTTCAAATCTATCAGAGAATGGGAATGGGTTAAAGAGAACCAAACAGGTGGCCTCTGATTCCTTTGGCCTACTAAAGAGCCATCCAGAAAAGTCTCTGTTTATTTATGTCTACAGTGAGTTATTTGGACTCTGACACCTTTAATTTTCACTAAGCCAGGTACACTGTGCTTAATACAGTGCCCAGCAATACACTAGGAACCCACATTTTGAAAAAAAACAACATGTCTGAGCCTTTCAATATTTTGAAATGGAGAAATTTTACTTCCTTATGACCACTTTAAAATGTCACAATTGGTCAGTCTACTCTACAAATGCCTGTGCTAAGAAACTAACTTGGGAAAAAATCGTTTTTTTAAAAAAGCAGCACATAGTTCATGTATTGATAAAATTTACTTTGAAGAAAAAAATTGAGACTTTTGTTCTTGGCCATGTTAATGACAGAACCAGATAAACTGCATATACACCCTGTTAAATTTTTAGAGGTCCATCATTAATGTAGTTAAACAACAAGGAATCCAGTAGGTAGTTGTGGATTCAAAGATCTGAAATGTAGGGATGCAAACCTACTCTATTTTAGGTTAACTATTGAGCCGTAAAATGACAAGTTCTGATTTATAAAATGTCAGCACACATCACGAATACATGGTGGTATCTTCACTGCCAGAAGTAAAAGGGTGAAAATATCCCACAATACTTTTCATTTAAGTGTTTACTGCAACACAGACTTTGGAGAAAGACTTTTATTTTATTAACAGGGAAACATATTTTTCTCAATTGTGATAATTCCTGTTAGTGTTACCTGGTAAGTCTCAAGACATTTAAATGCTATTTGTCAATACCTAAACTATAAAAGTTACATTATTTATTTCATATAGTAATTCATAATCTTTTTTGAATCACAGATCCTTTGAGGGAAATGATGAAAGTTCTGGATCCAATTCTCAGAAAAATGCATATTCACACAAAATTGTGCCCAAAACTGCAAGTGATTCAGACTTCAGATTAACAATTCTATGAGTGTCTAGGAGCTACTCGTATCTTTAAATATATGTACGTTTCTTAAATATTATATACCATATAATATTATATATATATATCTCCTCTGCAACAACTTGAGTTTGAGACTAGTTTATAGAAGAAATCACACTTCAATGTTATCATTTATTATAAAGTAAGATTACAGGAAATAGAAGCTATTTAAACTTTCTTATCTAACTAGTAGGGTTTCACTGATCTCTGGTGGATAATGTAATAACATAACAGAAAACACTAAACAGAGAATAACATTTTAGTAATGAGCAAATTTAGAATATATTAGGATTTGAGAAAACTTACCTTCATTTAGCATAATACACCAAATATCTATGAAGCAAGAGAATATATAAACAAAAGAAAAATCCAGTTTGCTTATTTTAGCAAACAATGATTTTAGGATGCTAGCTAGTCTTCGACCCTTTGCTTAACTGTGACATTTGAACCTGTTTCATCTCAGGGGCAAGGAACCATTTTTTCATTCTATCCTTTCATTCTGTCAAAAACATCCCCTAGGGGTACCTGGGTGGCTCAGTTGGTTAAGCGTCCCACTTCAGCTCAGGTCATGATCTTGTGGTTTCTGAATCCGAGCCTCACACTGGGCTCTCTGCTATTAGTATGGAGCCCACCCCAGATCCTCTCCCTCTCTCTCTGCCCCCTGCCCCCCTTAAAAAATAAACATTAATGATTTTTTTAAATCCCCTCATCTTCCATGGAAACATGGATTGTCTCAGCTCAGAAGCTCTCCTCAGAACTCTACCTTGACCATAGTGCCATGTGCTGCTGGTGTGAATTAGCCAGAATTCCTTCCAGGAAGGGAAAGCTTGGAGAAAGGAGGACCGCCATAACTGGCAGAGCAGTGGGTGGAAATACAGGCTCTTAAAGGAGCTAATTCATCTGATTCATCTTTCCATCTTTCTCCCATCACAATGCCACGGTGAGTCATGCAGCAAGGAGGCTTATTGGAGAAACACACACACACACACACACACACACCTCAAATTATAAGGTTCCAGAACTTCAGCCTTGCACATAATGCACACTGTGTATAATGGTCTGTAGAAGCCAATACTCTTACTGCAAAGAACAGCTGCTCCATGTTTTTCGCAGGGAAATTAAATTCTTTTCTTGTTGCTTTTTTTTCCCCTGCAAGTTAGAAGCAAGCACTTGCCACCTGGACTCTTTCTGGTCTTCGGCTTCTGTTTGAATGCTAAAACAAGCCTCGGAGGCCCATGGATGAAAAGTATGCTCCAAAGCCCAGATTAGAAACAAAAGTGAGGTTTGTTCATGTTTTACTCATCTGACTGGAAGAAAGCCTTAACCAGGGTATAGCTTTATGATTTAGCACCACACTGTGGAGTCAGTCAACACCAGTGAAGACAGCCAGTTGCATTACCTGATCCTGTATGCATAGTTCCTTCCCTTGAATTCTTCCAAAAATTATACATACAGCGCTATGAGGGTGCCTCATAACATTTGTGTGTTTTTACCTTTATGGCTTAATTAACCAGATTATATAACACCCTATGGTCATAAATTATACACAACCCTTCTTTCATAACCCATGATACTAGGTCCTCAGGAACAGGTTGATGCTTTTGTTGAAATGGAAGTCAAATATGTGATTTGCTTTTAAAGGAGTTCACAAACAGCATGTCGATCATGGGCTGTTTAGTTCCTCAAGTAGGCTGTGCAGAATTAAAAATATACAAGTCTTGGGGTGCCTGGTGGCTCAGTTGGTTGAGTGTCCGACTTTGGCTTAGGTCACGATCTCATGGTTCATGAGATTGAGCCCCTCATTGGGCTCTTTGCTATCAGTGCAGAGCCCTCTTCAGATCATCTGTCCCCCTCTCTCTATCCCCCCCATTTCTGTCTCTCTCACTCTCTTAAAAACAAATAAATATTAAAAATATATATATAGAAGTCTATAATAGAAGGGCAGAGAAACAGTATAGCGCATGTAGGTCCGTAGCAAGGCCTCGATCAGCTGCTATTGTGGTGGTTATATTCTCTTCATCAAGCTCAGCTCTTTGTAAGTTTTGAGAGTTCAATAAATATTTGACTGGAAGAACGAGGCAGTGGTTGAAAAGAGAGTTGTCTCAGCCTTGCAAATGGATTTTTTTAAATAATTGCCTGCCATAGTTAATTAATTAATATCAGTAATGTTTACTTGAGAGTTTTCTATACATATTAATATCACAGCAGAAAAAAGATTTTATGAGCGATACATGTCACTCTAGCAAGATTGAAAGGCTCACGCTGTTCCTGATAGCTACGTATCTTCTAACAATACAAAGACCTACTCTGTATAACTATCAATTACTATTGATCGAAGGCCTAATGGGAAATGTATCAATGAACACTTCATATACTTCAGAAGTTCTTAAGGGACCGCAAGATGCTCACCCACTAAAGGTACAGTGAGTCCTGGACCCTGGCTCACTATCCCCTCTAATTGATAAGAACCTGACTCCTGATACAAAAATATACCGTATGCCTGTGTCTACTTTCATTTAAGTGCAGGAATAAGGAACATACAGCATGTTAAGTATATATTTAAGGAAACGTAAGACTAAGGAAACACAGGCAACCTGGGTTGATGTAGGCCATGGCTGATTCATCGGGAAGACATTGAAAAGCTAATTGCTATTACAAATAAATATTGTGAGTTTTATATACTTCATTTGCGAAGGGCAAACTTTTTACCTCAGCTAAGGTATTAAAACAATATTGTGTGGGCCTTGCTGCCTAGAGTAAAGGCTGTTTGCATTTCACTGCCATGTAAAATTATAGGTTACTTTCCTTCATTTTCCGATATGTTTATTGAACCAGCGTTTACTGAGTGCTTACTAGCTGGTGTGAGGAAAGCTCATAACCACCCCCTACGTGTGTGGTTCTTGCTGTGTGCTGGGAGTACTGAATTGGCAAGATCTTGTTTATTTTTGAGAGACAGAGAGACAGAGTGTGA
The DNA here is from genome assembly GCF_022079265.1 of Lynx rufus. Classification (NCBI taxonomy): domain Eukaryota; kingdom Metazoa; phylum Chordata; class Mammalia; order Carnivora; family Felidae; genus Lynx; species Lynx rufus. Next base: position 73,529,288 of record NW_025814823.1, read on the forward strand.
GTGGGGGAGGGGCAGAGAGAGAGGAAGACACAGAATCCGAAGCGGGCTCCAGGCTCCGAGCTGTCAGCACAGAGCCCAATACGGCGTTTGAACCCATGAACCGTGTGATCATGACCTAAGCTGAAGTTGGATGCTTAACTGACTGAGCCACCCAGGCGCCCCGCCGAGATTTTGTTATGTTTTAGGAACTATAATGTGGTCAGAGAGACCACCAACACAAAAAAGGCAGAATTTCATAGGAAACAGGAAGTCATTCTGTTTGTCACCAACATGAGAAAGGGGTCTTTTGAGCTGAGAAATCAGAACTGAACCAGAGGTGTTAGTTGGGCAGAGTTCAGTAGGCAATACTGTACCCAGAGGACTAGAAGACTCCCATGGGCTGAATATGCTACATATCAATACAAAGAGGGAATCTATATTCCCTGGGTACATTTGGTGATCCTCGTTCTGCATAAGAATGATTCCAAGTAAAGAAGTCAGAGTCCTGTATCGTTTCTATATCTCCTCCAAGACCCCAACTTAACCCTTAGCAATCATTACCAGTTAGGAGGCTCTGAGGGGAGACGGTGTCTCTCATGCAGTTTGCCAGTTATATTTGGAATGCTACAGGACCTCCGAGGAAAAAGTAAATAATACATTGAGTGAGGTGAGGAAGTCTTGGCTGAGCTGCAATTTGAAGACTGAGGAGGAGAAAGGAAGGACATTCTAGAAAGCAGGAACAGTGTAAGCAAAGGTACAGAAGGGTTGAAAATATTTGTTTGATTCGGGGATTGGAAGTGAGGCATCCAATGAGGCTAGAAACAAGGAGGAGAGGTGATGGATTAGTAAAACAATTGTTCATGTTTCTCACGACAAAAAGAAAAGTCTAACTTAAAACAGAAGTGTGTAACTAGGCACCAATAACGCTGCTCCTTGTTCCGCCCTGTGTTCAGTCTGTGAAGTGACAAAGAAATATTACAGGAGGTAAAATGTTTGCAGTCTAGTTCTATCTCTGTCACTAATTAGATATAGGACCTTGAACAAGCAACCGACCTTTTGTACTCCAGCGTCCCCAACTGTAACAAAACCAAGGGAAGGTAAATAATCTTTTCAGTGTTAAAAACTCAATGATTTTCAGAGACATGAGTATGAGAAATGTACCTTGACGCACAGCAGATACTTATTCAACAAATATGTATTATATCACACTCTACACAGCACAGTGGGGACCTAGGAATGAAACCAACACAGAGGGTTTTGAAGGCAGTGAGAATGCTCTATATGATACTATAGTGATGCACACAGGTCATTATACATTTGTCCAGACCCGTAAAGGTACAACACCAACAGTGAACTCTAATGTACACCATAGACTTTGGAGGATAATGATGTGTCATTGGAGATTCACAGTGTTCTTTGTGGGGGGAAGATGGTAGAAAACTATTCGGCCATTTTGCTGACATCATTCTGTGCAGAACCCTGCAGGGTCCCTCCTCAGAGTCCCTCTACAGCAACTAATATTTAAGCACCCTCACTTCTGGAGTGGAGCCCTGGAAACTGTACTTTAAGCAAATATCCCAAATGACTCTCGGACAAATAGTCTGTGCCATACGGTAAAAAATATTTCAAATACAAAGGCTTCAATTCAGACCTGTCCCACCGTGTTCATGTTTTTGCTTTTTTGATATCACAGTATTTCCTGAATTCAAGATAAACACTGAATAACAAAACTATTCTTTATATACAATACATTAGAACATCCTGTCTTTAAGCCAAGTATGTATCCTCTACCATTAAATATGATTGCTAAATTAAAGTGGCCTCAATTAACTGAGAACAAGCCATTATCAATACTAAATTGCTAAAATTGTTAACATCATCGAAAATAGGAAAGAGAAATAAAGGGGCCTTTTCAGGCAAGGACTTAATAAGGGAGATGGTTTCACTTGCCAAGAAAATAAGAGCTATTCCTTATGTCAGAAGAGTCTTGGCCAAAAAAAGCCATTGAAGTCAAAGCTTGTCAGTGACAATTATAAATTAGCTCTAACCACTTTCTCCTGTCCTCTGGTTAGCGATGGGATCTACAGCAGCTCTTAAAAATGTGGTCGTCAGACCAACAGCAGCATCACCCAGGACACCCTCGAAATGTAACTTCTCAACCACCCCCCACCAGACCTCCTGAGTGAAAAACCTTGGGGATCAGGAACCCATCAATCTATGCTTCAACAAGCTTTAACAAGAAACTCCCGGTAGAGGTCGTGCCTCATTGGTAGGGATGTGGAGAAAATGGAACCCTTGTTCACTGATGATGGGAATGTAAAACAGTACAGCCACTCTGGAACACAGTGGGAAGGTCATTCGAAAAATGAAAAGTACGAGTACCATATGATCCAGCAATCCCACTTCTGGGTATTTGTCCAAAAAATATTGAAATTGGGATCTCGAAAAGATAATCCACAACTCCCATATTCACTGCAGTATTCACAATAGCCAAGATGTGGAAACAACCTAAATGTCCATGATCAGATGAATGGATACAACAAATGTGTTACACATGCACATCAGGATACCATATAATCTGTAGGAAGGAGGAGATGTTACAGTATATGACAACAAAAGATGAACCTGGACGACATTGTGCTGAGTGATATAAGCCAGTCACAGGCAGGTGAATACTGTGTGATTCTACTTACATGAAGTTTCTGAAGAGGTCAAAGTCATAGAAGCAGAGAACAGCATAGAGGTTGCCAGGGACCAGGAAATTGAGAGTATTAATCAATGAGCTTAAAGTTTCAGTTCGGCAAAAGAAAGAAGCTGTGACGATTGTACCTATAGCCAACAATATACTATTGAAAACTCTTGAAAACTTATGAAGAGGGTTAAGTGTTCTATGGAATGGAATGGAATGGAATGGAATGGAATGGAATGGAATGGAATGGAATGGAAATCTCCTGGTGACTGACACAGGCTTAAGTCTGAGAACCTCTAGCATAGAGAGAACATGCTATTTCTGTATCTTGCAGTGACTGAAAGAACGACTACACTCAAGTAGTTACAGGAAACGATGTAAGAAGCACCAAGGAAAAAATCGGCACAACTCTGATGTACACGGAATCTGGTTATTTTCAGAAAGCTGAATCAGATGCTCTAACCCTTTACAGCACCCTCCTCCCACCTCTAGTCTACGCTTTCCCTCCACCCTTCCCCACCCCCCGCTGGAAAAATCCTTCCATTAAATTTGATTAGCATTACAGTTTACTAGGTGTGTTCATACACATTATCTCATTTTATCCTCATAGTAATCCATGCAATAGGCAGGGATTATTCCCATTTTATAAATGAGACAGCAGAATTGGAGAGATTAAGAGATTTACATGAAATCACACAACTATTAATTAGCAGAACCAGAACCTATATTCTACACCTTTGCTCATTCTCTAATCCATTCTGCCTTTCTATTGACTAAATTTAGCTACTTTATTGATTTCCTTAAGGATTTAGTCCAGAGTTTCTCAGCCTCCACATTTTGAACTGCTGGGCTCTTTGTTGGGGGTGGGGGTGGGGGTGGGGGTGGGGGTAGGGGTGGGGGGTCAGGGAAAGGGGGGCCCCCCCGCATGGTTAAGATGCTCAGCAGCATCCCTGCCCTCTACCCACTAGATGGCAGTAGCTTCCTTCTCTCAGTTGTTACAACCAACAATGTCTCTAGACATTGTCAAAAGTCTCCAGGAGGGGCGCCTGGGTGGCGCAGTCGGTTAAGCGTCCGACTTCAGCCAGGTCACGATCTCGCGGTCCGGGAGTTCGAGCCCCGCGTCAGGCTCTGGGCTGATGGCTCAGAGCCTGGAGCCTGTTTCCGATTCTGTGTCTCCCTCTCTCTCTGCCCCTCCCCCGTTCATGCTCTGTCTCTCTCTGTCCCAAAAATAAATAAACGTTGAAAAAAAAATTAAAAAAAAAAAAAAAGTCTCCAGGAGGCGGTGGAAGGCAAATCCACCCCTGTTGAGAACAACTGATGTAGTTTAAACCTCCAACAGCATCATCTGCAGACCTCCTTAAACTTCAGATGGCTGGGCCCCACCCTCAGAGTTTCTGATTCAATAGATCTGGTGCCATCTGAGAATTTGCATCTTTAACAAGCTCCCAGGTGAGGGCACTGGTTGGGATGAGCACTGGATGTTATATGTAAGTGATGAATCACTAAGTTCCACTCCTGAAACCAAGACTACACTATATGTTAACTAACTATAATTTAAATAAAAATTCAGGAAAAACAACCAAACAAGTTCCCAGGCAATGCTAATACTGCTGGTTTGGAGACCCCACTTTGAGAAGCACCTGTCTAAACCATTTGCGAAATCAGAAAGTATATCCCCGAAAAAGTGTATTTGCTATTGAAAACATTTCGTCCCCAAAATAAATGAATAATAAAAACAAGCAAATCCAGGGCACGGTGGTTCTGTACGTATACCTTCTTCCCGCACACCCAAGCTGAAACGGAAGCTCAAATGAGTTTCCATTATTAATACATGGCCCTTGGATATTATTTAAACAAAAAGCACTCTTATGCTGCTGAGGGGAAATCCCTCATACTTTTACTTCCCACATCTCTTTATGAAATTTTAAAATTTATTTGACCTTCAAATCTCTCTGGTGATACAGGAAAGGTGCCATTCTCACTCCTTCTGCTTACCACAGTTACCAGAGTGGGAAGACCAGATCGAGAGTTCAAATGAACGATACTCTCCCTCGCACAACTACAGAAAGGATCATATCTTTTAATGAATTTGAAAACGCTCTCTGAGAGAGACAGGAATACTGAAGGCCTGAATATAGAACTTTTTGATAGATGTTCATATTCAGAAGCTAACACAAATCCGTTTCTATGGACAAAAGATTCTATCTTGTTACTTCCTGGATTTTAAGGAACTATTAATGTGTTTCATTCAAGATGTACAAATAGTACCTTCTTAATCTCTTTTGAAATAGATTTTTAAAGATTTTAAAGTATTTTTGTTTCATAACTCTGAGATTCATTTTTAGAAATTTGATTTTTATGACACAAGAACAGACACTCAGATCAATGGAACAGAATAGAGAACCCAGAAATGGACCCACAAATGTGTGGCCAACTAATCTTTGACAAAGCAGGAAAGAATATCCAATGGAATAAAGTCTCTTCATTCAACAAGTGGTGTTGGGAAAACTGGACAGCGACATGCAGAAGAATGAACCTGGACCACTTTCTTACACCATACACAAAAATAAACTCAAAGTGGATGAAAGACCTCAATGTAAGACAGGAAGCCATCAAAATCCTCCAGGAGAAAGCAGGCAAAAACCTCTTTGATCTTGGCTGTGGCAACTTCTTACTCAACACGTCTCCCGAGGCAAGGGAAACAAAAGCAAAAATGAACTACTGGGATCTCATCAAAATAAAAAGCTTCTGCACAGCAAAGGAAACAATCAGCAAAACTAAAAGGCAACCAACAGAATAGGAGAAGATATTTGCAAATGGCATATCAGATAAAGGGTTAGTATCGAAAATCTATAAAGAACTTATCAAACTCAACACCCAAAAAACAAATAATCCAGTGAAGAAATGGACAAAAGACATGAATAGACACTTCTCCAAAGAAGACATCCAGATGACCAACTGATACATGAAAAAATTCTCCACATCACTCATCATCAGGGAAATACAAATCAAAACCACAATGAGATACCACCTTACACCTGTCAGAATGGCTAACATTAACAACTCAGGCAACGACAGATGTTGGCGAGGATGCAAAGAGGATCTCTTTTGCACTGTTGGTGGGAATGCAAGCTGGTGCAGCCAATCTACAAAACAGTATGGAGGTTCCTCAAAAAACTAAAAATAGAACTACCCTACGACCCAGCATTTGCACTACTAGGCATTTATCCACGGGATACAGGTGTGCTGTTTCAAAGGGACACATGCATCCCCATGTTTATAACAGCACTACCAAGAATAGCCAAAGTTGGGGCGCCTGGGTGGCTCGGTCGGTTGAGCGTCCGACTTCGGCTCAGGTCATGATCTCACGGTCCGTGAGTTTGAGCCTCTGTGCTGACACCTCATAGCCTGGAGCCTGTTTCAGATTCTGTGTCTCCCTCTCTCTCTGCCCCTCCCCTGTTCATGCTCTGCCTCTCTCTGTCTCAAAAATAAATAAAACGTTAAAAAAAATGTAAAGAATAGTCAAATTATGGAAAGAGCCCAAATGTCCATCAATGGATGAATAGATAAAGAAGATGTGGTGTGTATATATATATATATATATATATATATATATATATACAATGGAGTATTACTCAGCAATCAAAAAGAATGAAATCTTGCCATTTGCAACTATGTGGATGGAACTGGATGGAGGGTATTATGCTAAGTGAAATTAGTCAGAGAAAGACAAAAATCATATGACTTCACTCCTATGAGGACGTTAAGAGACAAAACAGATGAACATAAGGGAAGGGAAACAAAAATAATATAAAAACAGGGAGGAGGACAAAACAGAAGAGACTCATAAATATGGAGAACAAACTGAGGGTTACTTGAGGGGTTGTGGGAGGGGGGATGGGCTAAATGGGTAAGGGGCACTAAGGAATCTACTCCTGGAATCATTGTTGCACTGTATGCTAACTAATTTGGATGTAAATTTTAAAAAATAAAAAATAAAAATTTTAAAAAAAGAAAGAAATTTGATTTTTAAAGTAAGATTTTATATATATATATATATATATATATATGAAATTTATTGACAAATTGGTTTCCATACAACACCCAGTGCTCATCCCAAAAGGTGCCCTCCTCAATACCCATCACCCACCCTCCCCTCCCTCCCACCCCCCATCAACCCTCAGTTTGTTCTCAGTTTTTAACAGTCTCTTATGCTTTGGCTCTCTCCCATTCTAACCTCTTTTTTTTTTTTTTTCCTTCCCCTCCCCCATGGGTTCCTGTTAAGTTTCTCAGGATCCACAGAAGAGTGAAACCATATGGTATCTGTCTTTCTCTGTATGGCTTATTTCACTTAACATCACACTCTCCAGTTCCATCCAAGTTGCTACAAAAGGCCATATTTCATTTTTTCTCATTGCCACGTAGTATTCCATTGTGTATATAAACCACAATTTCTTTATCCATTCATCAGTTGATGGACATTTAGGCTCTTTCCATAATTTGGCTATTGTTGAGAGTGCTGCTATGAACATTGGGGTACAAGTGCCCCTATGCATCAGTACTCCTGTATCCCTTGGGTAAATTCCTAGCAATGCTATTGCTGGGTCATAGGGTAGGTCTATTTTTAATTTTCTGAGGAACCTCCACACTGCTTTCCAGAGCGGCTGCACCAATTTGCATTCCCACCAACAGTGCAAGAGGGTTCCCGTTTCTCCACATCCTCTCCAGCATCTATAGTCTCCTGATTTGTTCATTTTGGCCACTCTGACTGGCGTGAGGTGATATCTGAGTGTGGTTTTGATTTGTATTTCCCTGATAAGGAGCGATGCTGAACATCTTTTCATGTGCCTGTTGGCCATCTGGATGTCTTCTTTAGAGAAGTGTCTATTCATGTTTTCTGCCCATTTCTTCACTGGGTTATTTGTTTTTCGGGTGTGGAGTTTGGTGAGCTCTTTATAGATTTTAGATACTAGCCCTTTGTCCGATATGTCATTTGCAAATATCTTTTCCCATTCCGTTGGTTGCCTTTTAGTTTTGTTGATTGTTTCCTTTGCTGTGCAGAAGCTTTTTATCTTCATAAGGTCCCAGTAATTCACTTTTGCTTTTAATTCCCTTGCCTTTGGGGATGTGTCGAGTAAGAGATTGCTACGGCTGAGGTCAGAGAGGTCGTTTCCTGCTTTCTCCTCTAAGGTTCTGATGGTTTCCTGTCTCACATTCAGGTCCTTTATCCATTTTGAGTTTATTTTTGTGAATGGTGTGAGAAAGTGGTCTAGTTTCAACCTTCTGCATGTTGCTGTCCAGTTCTCCCAGCACCATTTGTTAAAGAGGCTGTCTTTTTTCCATTGGATGTTCTTTCCTGCTTTGTCAAAGATGAGTTGGCCATACGTTTGTGGTTCTGGGGTTTCTATTCTATTCCATTGGTCTGTGTGTCTGTTTTTGTGCCAATACCATGCTGTCTTGATGATGACAGCTTTGTAGTAGAGGCTAAAGTCTGGGATTGTGATGCCTCCTGCTTTGGTCTTCTTCTTCAAAATTCCTTTGGCTATTCAGGGCCTTTTGTGGTTCCATATGAATTTTAGGATTGCTTGTTCTAGTTTCGAGAAGAATGCTGGTGCAATTTTGATTGGGATTGCATTGAATGTGTAGATAGCTTTGGGTAGTATTGACATTTTGACAATATTTATTTTTCCAATCCATGAGCAGGGAATGTCTTTCCATTTCTTTAAATCTTCTTCAATTACCTTCAGAAGCTTTCTATAGTTTTCAGCATAAAGATACTTTACATCTTTGGTTAGATTTATTCCTAGGTATTTTATGCTTCTTGGTGCAATTGTGAATGGGATCATTTTCTTTATTTGTCTTTCTGTTGCTTCATTGTTAGTGTATAAGAATGCAACTGATTTCTGTACATTGATTTTGTATCCTGCAACTTTGCTGAATTCATGTATCAGTTCTAGCAGACTTTTGGTGGAGTCTATCGGATTTTCCATGTATAGTATCATGTCATCTGCAAAAAGCGAAAGCTTGACTTCATCTTTGCCAATTTTGATGCCTTTGATTTCCTTTTGTTGTCTGATTGCTGATGCTAGAACTTCCAGCACTATGTTAAACAACAGCGGTGAGAGTGGGCATCCCTGTCGTGTTCCTGATCTCAGGGAAAAAGCTCTCAGTTTTTCCCCGTTGAGGATGATGTTAGCTGTGGGCTTTTCATAAATGGCTTTTATGATCTTTAAGTATGTTCCTTCTATCCCGACTTTCTCAAGGGTTTTTATTAAGAAAGGGTGCTGGATTTTGTCAAAGGCCTTTTCTGCATCGATTGACAGGATCATATGGTTCTTCTCTTTTTTTTTGTTAATGTGATGTATCACGTTGATTGATTTGCGAATGTTGAACCAGCCCTGCAGCCCAGGAATGAATCCCACTTGATCATGGTGAATAATTCTTTTTATATGCTGTTGAATTCGATTTGCTAGTATCTTATTGAGAATTTTTGCATCCATATTCATCAGGGATATTGGCCTGTAGTTCTCTTTTTTTACTGGGTCTCTGTCTGGTTTAGGAATCAAAGTAATACTGGCTTCATAGAATGAGTCTGGAAGTTTTCCTTCCCTTTCTATTTCTTGGAATAGCTTGAGAAGGATAGGTATTATCTCTGCTTTAAACGTCTGGTAGAACTCCCCTGGGAAGCCATCTGGTCCTGGACTCTTATTTGTTGGGAGATTTTTGATAACTGATTCAATTTCTTCGCTGGTTATGGGTCTGTTCAAGCTTTCTATTTCCTCCTGATTGAGTTTTGGAAGAGTGTGGGTGTTCAGGAATTTGTCCATTTCTTCCAGGTTGTCCAATTTGTTGGCATATAATTTTTCATAGTATTCCCTGATAATTGTTTGTATCTCTGAGGGATTGGTTGTAATAATTCCATTTTCATTCATGATTTTATCTATTTGGGTCATCTCCCTTTTCTTTTTGAGAAGCCTGGCTAGAGGTTTGTCAATTTTGTTTATTTTTTCAAAAAACCAACTCTTGGTTTCGTTGATCTGCTCTACAGTTTTCTTAGATTCTATATTGTTTATTTCTGCTCTGATCTTTATTATTTCTCTTCTTCTGCTGGGTTTAGGCTGCCTTTGCTGTTCTGCTTCTATTTCCTTTAGGTGTGCTGTTAGATTTTGTATTTGGGATTTTTCTTGTTTCTTGAGATAGGCCTGGATTGCAATGTATTTTCCTCTCAGGACTGCCTTCGCTGCGTCCCAAAGCGTTTGGATTGTTGTATTTTCATTTTCGTTTGTTTCCATATATTTTTTGATTTCTTCTCTAATTGCCTGGTTGACCCACTCATTGGTTAGTAGGGTGTTCTTTAACCTCCAAGCTTTTGGAGGTTTTCCAGACTTTTTCCTGTGGTTGATTTCAAGCTTCATAGCATTGTGGTCTGAAGTATGCATGGTATAATTTCAATTCTTGTAAACTTATGAAGGGCTGTTTTGTGACCCAGTATATGATCTATCTTGGAGAATGTTCCATGTGCACTCGAGAAGAAAGTATATTCTGTTGCTTTGGGATGCAGAGTTCTAAATATATCTGTCAAGTCCATCTGATCCAATGTCTCATTCAGGGCCCTTGTTTCTTTATTGACCGTGTGTCTAGATGATCTATCCATTTCTGTAAGTGGGGTGTTAAAGTCCCCTGCAATTACCACATTCTTATCGATAAGGTTGCTTATGTTTATGAGTAATTGTTTTATATATTTGGGGGCTCCGGTATTCGGCGCATAGACATTTATAATTGTTAGCTCTTCCTGATGGATAGACCCTGTAACTAGTATATAATGTCCTTCTTCATCTCTTGTTACAGCCTTTAATTTAAAGTCTAGTTTGTCTGATATAAGTATGGCTACTCCAGCTTTCTTTTGGCTTCCAGTAGCATGATAAATAGTTCTCCATCCCCTCACTCTCAATCTAAAGGTGTCCTCAGGTCTAAAATGAGTCTCTTGTAGACAGCAAATAGATGGGTCTTGTTTTTTTATCCATTCTGATACCTTATGTCTTTTGGTTGGCACATTTAATCCATTTACATTCAGTGTTATTATAGAAAGATACGGGTTTAGAGTCATTGTGATGTCTGTATGTTTTATGCTTGTAGTGATGTCTCTGGTACTTTGTCTCACAGGGTCCCCCTTAGGATCTCTTGTAGGGCTGGTTTAGTGGTGACAAATTCCTTCAGTTTTTGTTTGTTTGGGAAGACCTTTATCTCTCCTTCTATTCTAAATGACAGACTTGCTGGATAAAGGATTCTTGGCTGCATATTTTTGCTGTCTAGCACCCTGAAAATCTCGTGCCAATTCTTTCTGGCCTGCCAAGTTTCAAAAGAGAGATCAGTCACGAGTCTTATAGGTCTCCCTTTATATGTGAGGGCACGTTTACCCCTTGCTGCTTTCAGAATTTTCTCTTTATCCTTGTATTTTGCCAGTTTCACTATGATATGTCGTGCAGAAGATCGATTCAAGTTACGTCTGAAGGGAGTTCTCTGTGCCTCTTGGATTTCAATGCCTTTTTCCTTCCCCAGTTCAGGGAAGTTCTCAGCTATGATTTCTTCAAGTACCCCTTCAGCACCTTTCCCTCTCTCTTCCTCCTCTGGGATACCAATTATGCGTATATTATTTCTTTTTAGTGTATCACTTAGTTCTCTAATTTTCCCCTCATACTCCTGGATTTTTTTATCTCTCTTTTTCTCAGCTTCCTCTTTTTCCATAACTTTATCTTCTAGTTCACCTATTCTCTCCTCTGCCTCTTCCATCCGAGCCGTGGTGGTTTCCATTTTGTTTTGCATTTCATTTAAAGCGTTTTTCAGCTCCTCGTGACTGTTCCTTAGTCCCTGGATCTCTGTAGCAAGAGATTCTCTGCTGTCCTGTATACTGTTTTCAAGCCCAGCGATTAATTTTATGACTATTAGTCTAAATTCACTTTCTGTTATATTATTTAAATCCTTTTTGATCAGCTCATTAGCTGTTGTTATTTCCTGGAGATTCTTCTGAGGGGAATTCTTCCGCTTGGTCATTTTGGATAGTCCCTGGTGTGGTGAGGACCTGCAGGGCACTTCCCCTGTGCTGTGGTGTATAACTGGAGTTGGTGGGCGGGGCCGCAGTCCGACCTGATGTCTGCCCCCAGCCCACCACTGGGGCCACAGTCAGACTGGTGTGTGCCTTCTCTTCCCCTCTCCTAGGGGCGGGATTCACTGTGGGGTGGCGTGGCCCGTCTGGGCTACTTGCATAATGCCAGGCTTGTGGTGCTGGGGATCTGACGTATTAGCTGGGGTGGGTAGGCAAGGTGCACGGCGGCAGGGGGGTCAGGCTTAGCTTGCTTCTCCTTAGGTGATCCACTTCAGGAGGGGCCCTGTGGCAGCCGTAGGGAGTCAGATCCGCTGCCGGAGGTTTGGCTCCGCAGAAGCACAGAGTTGGGTGTTTGCGCGGAGCGAGCAGTTTCCCTGGCAGGAACCGGTTCCCTTTGGGATTTTGGCTGGGGGATGGGCAGGGGAGATGGCGCTGGCGAGCGCCTTTGTTCCCCACCAAACTGAGCTCTGTTGTCCGGGGGCTCCGCAGCTCTCCCTCCCTTTGTCCTCCAGCCTTCCCGCTTTCCGAGCAGAGCTGTTAACTTATGACCTCCCAGACGCTAAGTCGCGCTTGCTGTCGGAACACAGTCCGTCAGGCCCCTCCGCTTTTGCAAGCCAGACTCAGGGACTCTGCTTGGCCGGCGAGCCGCCCCTCCGCCCCGGCTCCCTCCCGCCAGTCCGTGGAGCACGCACCGCCTCGCCGCCCTTCCTACCCTCTTCCGTGGGCCTCTCGTCTGCGCTTGGGTCTGGCGACTCTGTTCTGCTAATCCTCTGGCGGTTTTCTGGGTTATTTAGGCAGGTGTAGGTGGAATCTACGTGATCAGCAGGACGCGCGGTGAGCCCAGCGTCCTCCTACGCCGCCATCTTCCCCTCGAGCCTAAAGTAAGATTTTTTAAGGAAGACTTTTTTTCATTAAAAGAATGACTTGCTTTTATTCAAAGATTTTCAAGTTTATAATGCTAAGAAAAATGTCCATAGTAAACACTTTTAAAGCAGTCGTTTTGACAAAATACAGCATCCATTCTTGATAAAAACCCTCAACAAAGTAGGGCTCAGTGGAACATATCTCAACATCATAAAGACCATATACAAAAGACCCACAGCTAATACCATCCTTAAGGGGAAAAACTGAGGGTCTTTCCTCTATGATCAGGAACAAGACAAGGATGTCCACTCTCACCGTTACTATTTAACATAGTACTGGAAGTCTTAGCTTCAGCAATCAGACAACAAAAAGAAACAAAAGTCAATCAAATAAGCTAGGAAGAAGTCAAACTTTCACTATATGCAGATGGCATGTTACTCTATGTAGAAAATCTGAAAGACTCCACCAAAAAATTGCTAGAACTAATACGTGAATCCCGCAAAGTCACAGGATATAAAATCAACGTGTGGAAATCTATTGCATTTCTATATGCCAATGATGAAGCAGCTGAAAAAGAAATCATGGAATTGATCCCGTTTGCAATTGCACCAAAAACAATAATACACCTAAGAATAAGCCTAAATAAAGAGGTGAAAGATCTATACTCTGAAAACTATAGAACACATCTGAAAGAAATTGAAAAGGCTACAAAGAAATGGAGAAGAATTCCATGCTCATGGGTTTGAAGAGAAAATATTGTTAAAATGTCTATACTACCCAAAGCAATCTACACATTTAATGCAACCCCTATCAAAATACCACCAGCATTTTTCACAGAGCTAGTAAAAACAATCCTAAAATTTGTATGGAACCACAAAAGACCCCGAATAGCCAAAGCAATCCTGAAAAAGAAAAACAAAACTGGAGGCATCATAATTCCAGATTTCAAGCTGTATTTCAAAGCTGTAGTCATCAAGACAGTGTGGTACTGGCACAAAAACAGACACATAAATCAATGGAATAGGATAGAAAACCCAGAAATGGACCCACAACTATACAGTCAAGTAATATTTCACAAAGCAGGAAAGAATATCCAATGGAAAAAAGACAATCTCTTCAACACATGGTGTTGGGAAAACTGGACAGAGACATGCAGAACAATGAGACCAAACCACTTTCTTACACCATACACAAAAATAAATTCAAAATGGATCAAAGACTTACATGTGAGACAGGAAATCATCAAAATCCTAGAGGAGAACACAGGCAGAAACCTCTTTGACTTTGGCCACAGCAACTTCATACTAGACACGTCACTAAAGGCAAGGGAAGCAAAAGCAAACATGAACTATTGGGATGTCATCAAGATAAAAAGCTTCTGCACAACAAAGGAAACAATTAACAAAACTGAAAGGCAGCCTACAGAATGGGAGAAGATATTTGCAAACAACATATCTGATGAAAGGTTTGTATCCAAAATCTGTAAAGAATTTATCAAACTCAACACCCAAAAAAACCCCAAATAAACCAGTTAAGAAATGGGCAGAAGATATGAATAGACACTTTTCCAACAGACACATGAAAAACTGCTCAACATCACTCATCATCAGGGAAACACAAATCAAAACCATGATGATATACCACTTCACACCTGTAAGAATGGCTAAAATCAGGGCACCTGTGTGGCTCAGTCGGTTAAATGTCTGACTTCGGCTCAGGTCATGAACTCGTGGTTCATGAGTTTGAGCTCCGCATCGGTATCTGTGCTGACAGCTCAGAGTCTGGAGCCTGCTTCAGATTCTGTGTCTCCCTCTCTCTCTGTTCTTCCTCCACTCGCATTCTGTCTCTCACTCTCTTGAAAATAAAAATTTTTTAAAAATTTAAAAAGAATGGCTAAAAATTAACAACACAAGAAACAACAGGGGTGTTGGTGAGGATGCAGAGAAAGAGGAACCCTCTTGCACTGTTGATGGAAATGCAAATTTGTGCAGTCCCTCTGGAAAGAGTATGGAGGTTCTTCATGAAACTAAAAATAGAACTACCCTACGATCCAATAATTGTACTACTAGGTATTTACCCAAAGGATACAAAAATACTGATTTGAAGGGACACGTGCACCCCCAATGTTTATAGCAGCATTATCAACAATAGTCAAACCATATAGAAAACCCAAATTTCCACCCACTAATGCATGGATGAATAAGATGTGGTATATACATACCATGGAATATTAGTCAGCCATCAAAAAGAATGAAATCTTGCCATTTCTAATGACAAGGATGGAACTAGAAGTATTATGCTAATGAAATAAGTCAATCAGAGAAAGACAGATGTCATTATGATTTCACTCATCTGTAGAATTTAAGAAACAAAACAGATGAAAATATGGGACCAGGGGACAGGGGAGAGAAGAGAAGGAAAAAACAAGAGACTCTTAACAATAGAGAACTGAGGGTTGCTGAAGGACAGGTGGGTGGAGGGTGGGCTAGATGGGTGATGAGTACTAAGGAGGGCACTTGTGATGAGCACTGAGTGTGGTATGTAAGTGATCAATCACTTACTCCTGAAACCAATATTGCACTGTATGTTAACTAAAATTTAAATTAAATAAATAAACATAAAAATAAAAATAAGGCAATAGGAAGATCAGCCAAGGGGAATTATTCCCTGTGATGTGCATTTCATAGCCAGTCCCTATAGACAGACCTTAATTCTGCCCTGCAAGCCAGTTTTCAAGGACTACTGAGACAACTAAAGGTTAAAACATTTCACCAAGTCTTTGATGCTTAAAGTGTAGTCCCAAAGCATTAGCATCACCTGGGAGCTTGTTAGAAATTCAGAGTCTCAGGCCCAACCCAGACCAATTAAATCAGAATCTGCACTTTCACAAGATTCCCAGGGAGTCACATGCATTAAAACCTGAGAAGCATTGCCTAGATGAAGCTGACAATTCTCCAAAACAGAGTAATTAAATAGAAATTTAGAGAACAGAAAAGGCCAAAATCAATTCCTTCTACAAACCAAACCAGATCCATTCAAAGAAGCTCATAGATGTTCAGCTTCGATTTAAACCATTTCATTGAAGACACATTGTGTATATTAAACTTCTCTGAATTTTTAGAAACAAAATGATTGCTATTGAGAGGTGGCCTGTAAATAAATGCTTTTTCTTTTCATATTTACTCTTTTTCAATAAAAAATATATAAAGGCTATACCTAAGATTCAAAGTAGACAATATCATAGCTAAGAGAATTCTTAAGATCCAATCTTAATTTTGGACAAAATTTGTTTCAGAATTTGAATCTAGATGACTTTCTGGTTCAAATTCGTCTGAACTGAACAGCTAGTTAACTAGACTCATTCATATAGGCAAGCTGGCCATTTAATTTTTATTTTCTTGTTAAAATATTGTTTCACTGGGTTTTTTTCCTTCCTCTATATTTTCAAAGTGATATTCAGTAGGTCAGTAACACTGATGTAAAATATCTTCAGGTCATCATGAGAAGGAGCAGTTGCTTTATTTGTTCTAACTTCAGAGAGAAAAAACAGGGATGTTTGTGCAATGCAATTAAAAAATTATTTTGCTTTGATGGTGCTAACTGAAATACAGCAAATCCATTACTGTTGCATATCTTACTTTTCGGATCTCATTTAACATTTCAAAATCCAAGCCTCACATTTTAACAACCAGTAATTATGTAATTAGAGTCTGTGTATGTTTACATGATTGAAAGGGTAATGGCACAGGACAAATGTTTTATAATTAATTGAATGTTTTATATGAAAAAATAGCAAAATGACTCAAGGCTAAAATAAGGAAAACTTGCAATTTTTTTTGTTTTAAATAAATTCACTGCATATTCCATTTAGCTGTATAAGTGTAAGAAGGATGTAAATGGGAAATGGATAATTCAAGCAAATATTTTATGGCTTATTCGTGCAGAAGAGCTATCTTTGCCATTCTGGGTATAAGCAGGTTGCTCTGAAGATTTAAAAACAGGGTTTTTTGGGGGCGCCTGGGTGGCTCAGTCGGTTAAGCGTCCGACTTCGGCTCAGGTCATGATCTCACGATCCGTGAGTTCGAGCCCCGCGTCTGACTCTGTGCTGACAGCTCAGAGCCTGGAGCCCATTTCAGATTCTGTGTCTCCCTCTCTCTCTGCCCCTCCCCTGTTCATGCTCTGTCTCTCTCTGCCTCAAAAATAAATAAACGTTAAAAAATTTAAAAAAAAAAACAGGGTTTTTTTTTCAGGCAAAACTTATTTCCAATACTTATTTCACAATTTCCCTTCTCCTTCAAGTGTTCATCTCCAGGTGCCTAGGGATGCCAAGTGACTGCATCAACCCTACTGCTAGCCGACCCACCAGAGAGGTCTGATATACTAATATGCTCTGATGTTAGTAGCTCTCTAAGGTAAGTGCATTTTCAAGGCAGTCTTCAATGGTCTGCACTAAACGAAGTACTTCAGCCCTGGCTCTCCTTGGCTTTTTCCCTGGGCCATTATCTGTACAGACCTGAGCCTCAGACCACTTTGGAGAGCCAGAGGGACTCCTAAAACCCTGTAATTATGAGGCTCCCAAAAATAGTGCAAAGACCAGTCTCACACCAGTATTTCCACACAAATAGTTCAACCACTTCTTTTTCTCCTAAAATGTCTGCTGTAGGGTTCTCCCCTTACCCCCTTACCAACTGACCACTTGGCTTGTTATCCATCAGCCATGGAAAGTGAATGTAATTCCCTGAAACTTAACTGAATGGGAAAGGGAATCTGAAGACAATTACCTGTTTGACTCAAACAAACAAATGCTTCAGTTGTATTGCCTAATGGAAAAGAAACCAGACTAGGTGATTTTTGTGATAACAAAATAAAGTAAAAAATTTGGGTGTTACAATACCCAAGGTGGATTTTATCTTGAATTAGCCATCTGTGTGGCCTATTTAACCTAAATTAAACACATAATGCTTAATCAACATCTCCCCACAAGAGCTTGAATGTTCACAGGCTCCATTGTCTGAATATTTGAGGGAGATTGTTTCTGTCTTACACCATCCACACAATTCCCTTCCTTGTCTACTTCCCACTGGGACCATGGACCACCTGGGAAAGGCATCACATTCCATCAGTCTCCTACCAACACAGAAATTCCACAAAAAATAGCCAGCTACATCGTTAGTCCTTACTAATGTGACATGGAAATCCTGGTACTATTTAACTTGTAAATATTTCAAGGATAACCATGGAAATGTTTAAAGAAAAATTGAGCTAGGAAAAGTACATCGTGACTTCCTTTATTTTGTGTTGTTAATACATGTATTGAACACGACGTGTCACAAACGATGCCCATGACGATGGACACAAAAGTACGGTCCAGCCTTTGCCTTCAAACAGTTCATGCTCTAGTAGATAAGATAAAACCAATCATTGCAGATGCTGACTACAAGTATACATAAAAATTCCCAGAGAGCTTTAGGAGTAGATTTGGAGGTCTCTATAAAGTGTTCTACACAGGAGGGTGGTTGAGGAAAAGGAGGTTTGAGTAGAGAACGGGGAAAAGAACTTGAAGATTAAGGGCAGGATATAGAAACTGTAATTAGCCTTGAGGCTTTCACAGTAGTGACTATAAGGGGGTGTCATGTATGTATTGACATGGCTAATTCGTTTTAAGAAGGGAAAGTACATGTAAGGTGATTTAAAGACATCCTTGAACCTGAGGGGTGTTTAAACATGTTAATTTTACCCTTTTAATATTTAAAGCCCAAGTGAGCCTTATTATGTATCAAGTTTCTGTGTTTATGGATCTCCCAAGGCTGTTTATATTAAACACTTTAGTTTTGGAATAGCTAATATTCTCCTGTATTTAAGTCTCTCTGCCATTAAAAAGCTCTCTCCCTTCACACATGGTTTCTCTTCATGTCTCTGCTCCCTGAGGTTAATAATAATGAGTCGATGTGAAACCTTCACAAAACACTTTAAATTGCCCTGGAAATGAAAATCTCAATTATTGTGATTAAATAATCCCTCTATAGAAAAATGAAGAATAATTCGGGGCTGCTAGCAAAGTTAAGCAAAACAATATCCTGAAACATGTTTTTTTAACATATTTTCAATTCCCATTAATATTTCCTGGCATTTTAACATTATTTTTCCTGAGTGTTATAGCCACTTTCTATGTCTCTTTAAAAAACCATAATAGCCTTAGGATATAGTCCAAAGGGAGCAAGCATTGGGATAGAGGCAAATAAGACCGGAAGCAATGGGAGGAATAATTCCAGAAAAAAAATCACTAAGTAGAAAATTAAACTTGCCAGTTTTACAAGAGCTTTCTGAGAGAATAAATACTATTTTATCAACATAGGGACATAGAGTCCTACTGATGTTCTGATGGAATTACAGTGATGTAAACATACATACAGAAATACATATGTACTCTCTCTACAGAAATATATATACATGAATAGATAACTATATACACTATATACATATACACACATTTATTTACATATTACAATCTATACATACACACAGACATATACATTATATATGTTATACACATACATCATATGTGTGTATAGATATATAATTTTTTTAATATTTGTTTTTGAGAGACAGAGTGTGAGCAGTGGAGGGGCAGAGAGAGAGGGAGACACAGAATCTGAAGCAGGCTCCAGGCTCTGAGCTATTGTGGAGCTCGAACCCTTTAACCCTTGAACCAAGAGATCACGACCCGAGCCAAAGTTGGATGCTTAACCAACTGAGCCACCTAGGTACATACACACACACATATATAACATATATAATGTATATGTCTGTGTGTATGTATAGATTGTATATACATATATATATATCCACATATCTTGCTATCATGTCACTGATCAGTTGCACAGAGAAAATTCTACAGATTTTTTTAAAGTTTATTTATTTTGAGAGAGAGAGAGAGAGAGTGCACATGCATGCGTACGTGCACACGAGTGGGAAGAGGCAGAGAGAATCCCAAGCTATCAGCACAGAGCCCTACGCAGGCCCAAACCCATGAACCAAGAGATCATGGCCTGAGCTGAAATGAAGAGCCAGATGCTTAACAGACTAAGCCACCCAGGTGACCTCCATTTTCATGACTAAGGAAGAAGAAAAGAAGAAACTATGAAATAACAGGTTGAAACATATCACAGCTGCAGGTTATTTGAGTTCCTGAAAACCATAGAACCGTTTGTTCAATAGAACCGACTGTTCAATAGACAAAACCTCACTCTGAACACAAAAGCCTATGCTCTTGATCACCAAAGTATAGGTCCTGGGATTGATGATAATGAAAGGTGTTTTTAGTAGTTACTAGTTTCCTGTTGCTATTGTAACAAATTACAACCAATGTTCACTGAAAGCAGCTCATGTGTTATCTTACATTCTGGAGGCCAGAAATCTGAAGTCAGTTTCACCGGGCTAACGTCAGGGTGTCAGCAGGACTGATTTTTTTCTGGAGATCTAAGCAGGGGATCCCTTTCCTTGACTTTTCCAGCTTCTGGAAGCTGCCTGTATTCCTTGGTTTGTGGCCCCTTTCTCTCCAAAGTGCATTCACGCAGACCTCTGGTGCCGTGGTCACATCATCTTCTCTCTGACTCTGACTTCTCTCTGACTCTTTCATCCAACTCTTAGGAGCCCTGTGATTCCACGGGACCCATGAGAATAATCCGGGACAATCCCCATCTCAACATCCTTAATCACATCTGCAAAGTCCCTTTTGCCATGATAAAGTAACACTCACATGTTAGTAGGCCATTGTTCAGTGTATCACAAAAGGACAATAAAGATAAAAGAGATCACAAACCATAGACAACGAAAGAAGACAAATATAAGAGGAACCTGGGTAAGAAGCTTTCTACAAATAAACATATATATATATATTGGTGACTTAGTAGCAGTCAAAGGCAGAAGAAAATATAATGTATTTTGTTAGCTGGAATAACATGCCAAGAAACTCAACAATTACAGAAGCAGAATTAATTTGCTTGCTTCCAGTTGCTACATTCATCAATGCCACCTACATTAAAGGTTAGGGTCGGAACTATAGACACGCATCAAATTGCCACACACCATCCCTGCTGACAAGCCTTGAGCGCCTCTGCCCTGACTGGCCCAGAAACCAGTCCCCCACAGCTTGCCAGGCCTGGTGTATGAAGGATAGAAGAGGAGAGAAGCCAGGGGAGGATGAGAAACCGAGCCTGTGTGCATCCCTATTTCCTGAAACACCTCAGTTCTCCCCGGAGTCACAGCCTAGCAGGTCACAGAGGGCCTTGTGGGCCATTCTAAGCAATTAGGTGTCTGCTCAGAATGCTCGGCGGGGGGAGGGGGGGTAAGCAGAGAAGGGAGGCAACCTCAGATTGAGGGGGAGCAAGGGCAGAGCATGGAGAGTTAGGGGAACCTCCCTGACGACGTGAGCTCTGCCCTTGTCCATCCCCTATGCCAACCCATTCCCCACCAGCTCTCTCTGGATGACTGCACACGGTGGGTTTCAAGGTCCAGACACAAATCCCTCGCAGCTCCAGTGAGTCTCCCGTGTGCCCCCAGCTTTGTCTTAACACAGACCGAACTCTGTCCCGTCCCCACTCTCCTACTAACCAGCTGGAGTGAGCTCCATGTTCTAGTCCATAAAATCCTACCTTCTTTCTCAGAGAAGAACATTCCCAGTCTGTGCACTATGTGCCCCCACACCTGAATCTGAGTGCCCCTGTCACGATTCTTCATGTCTCTTTATGTTGTTGCTTGTTACACAGAAAGATAGTCACCATCTCACCCACTGTTGCTGGATCTCTAAAACAGCATGGCCCTATGGTGGGAAATTTTGCAATATTTCCAAATTTAAAAAGGTACTTTTCACTTCAGCCAGTAATCCCATGGCTAGTAATTTATATCCTGCAAACATATGAAATAACACATATAAGATGGCTCATTCCTGCATGGTTTGTGATAATAAAAGATTGGAAGTGACCCAACTGGTCCTCACTAGAAGACTTTAACCCAGAGGTTCTCAACCAAGGTGATTTATTTTTGGCTGTCACACCGAAGAAGGTGGTCCTGGCATCTAGTGGGCAAAGGCCAGGACTGCTCCTCAGTATTCTACATTGCAAGGGACAACCTCCATAACAACACTTATCACGCCCCAAATTTCAGTAGTGCCAAGGGTGAAAATCCCGGGTGAAAGAATCATACACAGAATGGATATTATACAGCTTTTTTTAAAAAATGTAATTCTAGTACAGTTAACATAGTTAATATATAAAATCATATTCTGGTTATAGTTATGTTATAGTATGTTATAGTAATAGTTATGTTGTATTAGTTTCAGGTACACAATATAGTGATGCAACACCATCACCCCGCGCTCATAATGATAAGTGCACTCAGTCCCCTCCGTCTTTCACCCATCCGCCTACCCACTTCCCTTCTGATAAGCCTCAGCTTGTTCTTTATAGTTAAGCCTGGGGTTTTTTGTTTGTTGTTTTTTTCTTTGTTCATTTGTTTTATTTCTTAAGTGCTACGTGTGAGTGAAATCATATGGTATTTGTCTTTCTCTAAGTGACTTATTTCACTTAGCATGATACCCTCTAGGACCATCCGTGTTGTTGCAATTGGCAAGATTTCATTCTTTTTTATGGCTGAGCAACATTCCATTATAGATTCCATTGTATGTTCCATTCCACTGTGTGTGTTTGTGTACATATATCACATCTTCTTTATTCATCTACCAGTGGATACTTGAGTTGCTTCCATAATTTGGCTATTGTAAATAAGGCTGCAGTAAACTTGGGGATGCATGTATCTTTTCAAATTAGTGTTTTCATATTCTTTGGGCAAATGCCCACTAGTGGAATTACTGCATTATATGGTAACTCTATTTTTAATTTTTTGAGGAACCTCCATACTGTGTTCCAGAGTGGCTACACCAGTTTGCATTCCCACCAAGGGTTCCTTTTTCTCTGCATCCTCACCAAGACTTGTTTTTGGTGTCAGAAACACTTGTTTTTGATTTTAGCCATTCTGACAGATGTGAAGTGATATCTCATTGTGGTTTTGATTTGCATTCCCCTGATGATTAGTGATGTTGAGCATCTTTTCATGTGTCTGTTAGCCATCTGTGTGTCTTCTTTGGAGAAATGTTTCTTCGTGCCTTCTGCCCATTTTAATTGGATTATTTGCTTTTTTGGTGTTGAATTGTATAAGTTCTTTGTATATTTTGGATACTGACCCTTTGTCAGATATATGCAGTCATTAAAATAGGGTAAGAACACTATGTACAGAAATAAAAAGATCTTTGGAAGACATTAAGTGGCAAAAGTAAGGTAAGACTGGTTTATGTGCTAACTTTTTTTAATTTAATTTTTTAATGTTTATGTATTTTTGAGAGAGACAGAGCATGAGTGAGCGAGGGGCAGAGAGAGGGGGAGACACAGAACTCGAAGCAGACTCCAGGCTCTGTGCTATCAGCACAGAGCCTGACATGGGGCTCAAACTCACGAACCATGAGATCATGACCTGAGCTGAAGTCAGATGCTTAACCAACTGAGCCACCCAGGCACCCCATGTGCTAACTTTTTATGAAAAAGAAAATAAGAAAATATGTGTACATTTGTATTTGCTTGCATCTATATAATGCAACATTAAAAGGACATGTTAAATTAACAAAAATGATTACCAATTTGGGATTAATGGGACTTGGAGCCGGGATGAGCGGAGACACAAGTAGGAGCTACACTTCTCAATGTAAATCTCAATACATTGCTTTAACTTGAAACCACATGTCTCTAGTACCTATTTAAAACAATACATAAAGACTTGGATATAAAGATTTTTAAAAAGACATGTGAGGTCCTTGAGAATAAAAAGACTATATCTCATTTATCTTTGTGTCCTAATTATCTGGAATTAAGCCTTCTCTAAAACAGATATTTAAATATTAGATTTAAATTATATTTATTATTTATTTTTATATTTTATATTTTTTATATTTTATACTATTAAGTATATTAAATTATATTTAAAATAATTTAGTTGGATTTAAGCCAACAGCTTTCATACTATTAAGTACCTATATAAATACATTCATAAGCATGGGGCAAAATTTAAAATAATACATGAAAAGTGTAACCTGTAGCCTTTGACCTCATGAAGGTTACAGTACAGGTGTGGAAACAAACACATAAAACAGTTAAAGAACAATACAATTTTTATATACCCAAAGAATACAAAGTACTAATTCAAAGGAATACATATACCCCAATGTTCATGGTAGCATTACCTACAATAGCCAAATTATGGAAACAACCCAAATGTCCATTGACTGATGAATGGATAAAGAAGATGTATATGCATACACACACGTACGCACAATGGAATATTACTCTGCCATCAAAAAGAATGAAAATCTTGCCATTTGCAACAATGTGGATGGGACTAAAGAGTATTATACTAAGTGAAATAAGTCAGAGAAAAATAAATACCGTATGAGTTCACTTCTATGTGGAATTTAAGAAACAAAACAAATGAGCAAAGGGGGGGAAAGGGGGGCAAACCAAGAAACAGACTCTTACGGGGGTGGGGGATGGGTGAAATAGAGGGTGGAGATTAAAGACTGCACACGTGATGAACACTGGGTGATTTACAGAATTGTGGAATCACTATATTGTACACCTGAAACTAACATTACTCTGTATGTTAACTAACTGGAATTTAAATAAAAACTTTATTTTAAAAAAAAGAACACTCCATTTTTTGGGTGATTTAGTGGAAAAAAATGAATTTTTCACCATAATTTTCAGAAAAGTGGAAGTGAGCTAAATTAAGCTGTAAGCCAGTTTATCAACTGCTTCTTTCATTGAACATGCAAATTTGTCCTCTTTTAATTTAAAAAGACATCTGACTTTGATTCATATGTTTACTATTTTAGTTAATGGAAGGAAGCATAGAATTAAAACAGTGACATCACATCACATTTGAATAGAGAAGACAGAGCAAACCAGCCAACATGGATTCACTGGAAGCTTACATCATCCCATCTGGGAAAAGGACATTAAGTACCAAGGAGTTGCTGCCCTCTAGAGGTCAATCAAAAAACTCCAAAATTAAAAGGATGACATTTAATCATCAAAAAAAGCCAAGCAATTTAGAAGGAATGACAGAGCATGAGACTTGTTTTATACAGGAGTGAGACCCAAATCCACTATTCTGGAAGAAAAAAAAAGGAAGGGAAGTTTGGCACCCCTAAGAGTGAAGAAGTGTTTACAGCAAAGGAAAAATAAGCAAAAGTTTTTGCTCATTGCATCCAATGAACACCAGGGGCAATGGGGGGGGGCGGGGGTTATTAACTTGAAAATTTTTACTTTTTTATTGCTTCTGCTTCATATTTCTCCACAGATGCTAGTGGTTAGCAACCACTAAACATAGCTAGAGGGCTCTGTGCTTGCTTCAATGTTTTTGGGAAATGCTGTGAGCTTTGCTCTACTCAGCAGTAGGCCAAAGCAGGGAAACCCCCAGCAAAATCAACTGTTGAATGCACTGGAAAGGAAAGCCTGCAGACAGAAGCCTGAACCACAAAGCTCTTCTTAAAATGGGAAGCAGAAGGAAGAAAGTCTGGGCCCCTAGGTGTCCACTAGGTATCCAATCTAGCGAAAGAATATGCATTTTGTTCCCCAAAGCCTCGGATCCCTTTCACCTCATTTTTAAGCCCCTGCCTCATCAGAAATCCTACCAAGCCAATCCTACCAAGTTCTCAGATGGCTTCCAGTAATTCAGAGTTCAAGTTTTCCTAAACTCTGCTCTTACAACTGGAAAGGCTCTATTCAAATTTATCAAATTGGAATTCATACGTGAACATTCATTTATGGCTGTGTAGATTGATGTACAGATACACTGTAGGTTCAATAGGTGTGTAGCAGATATTGTTTCTCTGAAGACCAAGAGCACGTTGTATACACTGTATGTTAGCCAACTTGACAATAAATTATATTTAAAAAAAAGAAATACAGTAGGGAAAGTGAATGGTTGTAGGAGGACCTAAGTTCATTCAATTTTTTAAAATGAAAAAATTTGTTTAAATTTCAAATTACTGACTTTTAGAAATTTCTGAAAAAGTGGAATAACCCAGTAGAAAGTCTTCAGGTTTTGGAGTCAAAGAGAGCAAATCCCAGTTATGATTCTGCCCTGTATTCGTTGTCAGTTACCTTCCCTGAATTGCAGCTTCCGCATTTATAAAATATGGTTAATACTTACCTTGCAGCATTTCTGAAGGGGTTAGAGATGATATATATGATGCACACACAAAAAAATATATTCTCAGGAAGTGGTAGCTATTATTACACAATCAGGATTCACCTGTACCAGGCTACATAATGTGGGATCAAATTTAATCGATACCCCAAAATATTTTCTACGAAAACTGCAAGGCTACAGGCCATTAGGAAGGGGAGATCAATGTTGGCTAGAAATTTGAGTAGACTGTATGAATTACTGAGATGAAACCTGAGCAAAACTATGTAGTTCGTTTGAAAAAAAAATGTCATTACCACCTTGAAATCTTTGCAGAGATCAAAGACACAAAGTGTCTAATGCGCTTCCAGGCTTGGCTAAACATTAAACTATTATAAAAAGACTTGTTGACCATATCAAGAAAATGACTTTCGTCATGAGATTATACCTTCTGAATATGGCCATGATGATGACAAGTCCGTATACTTCTGAAAATGGTACTCTATTTTAAAGAGACATATGATTATGGGTAAGACTCTTTCTCTATTCAATTAAAAGCTATATATTGCTTCCCTGGAGCTGCTATAACAAATTACTACAAACTCGATGGCTGAAAATACCAGAACTGTATTCTCCCCCACTTCTGAAGACCCGAAGTCTAAAATCGAGTGTCAGAAAGCAACACTCCCTTTGAAGACTGGAGGAAATTCTCTCCTTGCACCTTCCAGTTTCTGGTGGTTCTGGAATTCCTTCATGTTCCCTGGCTTGTAGCTACATAACTCCAGTCCCTTTCTTTGTCTACACATAGTGTTCCCCCTGTGTCCCCATGTCAGATCTCCCTCTCTTTATGGGCCATTGGATTTAGGGCCCCTCGTATGTAGGATGACCTCATCCCCAAATCCTTTACTAAGTTACATTTGCAAAGACCTTTTTCTAAAGAAGGTCAAGAACACAGGTCCAAGGGGTTACTACTTGGACACACCTTGTAGGGGGTCACCATTCAACCGACTACAAGTCATTTCTGGTGAACCTTGGCATATTGCTCTTATTTACATATACCCTCTTAACACATTGAGTAGTTTACTTTGCAGAAGTCTCAAAAAATAGCAACCTGTTATCTGTGTAGGAATCAGAAAATCCTAGCATTAACTAGAACTTCCATGCAGTGGGAAAAGCATGTGTAAACACAGGTGGGTGGAAGGGGCCACAACACAGGCAGTGGCTGCTGAAGATAACTTTCACCAACACAATCAAAATGTATTTAGGATTCACGCTTACTGATCCATATCCTTGCCAACTTGAGCACTTTGTTACAAATGATTTTACCCTAATTATGGTTTACTTATGGCTTTTTCTGCCTGCCCTGACACCCCAATCCCACAATCCCACATTGTAGGCTCTGGTTACATTAAGTCCTTTGCTTTTTCCCCAAATATCCCAATACTCTGTTCAGCTCCTGTCCTCCAGGCACACTACGTGCCATTCAAGCTCAAGGCTGTACCTTATTTGCACAAAGACAACATCCACTAACCAAGCCCAGTGCCAAGGGGAACGCATCTCCCCCGTGAGGTGCCCTCTTTCCCTCCAAAGCTTGAAGGAGGGCTAGTCAAACTGGCTGATGTGAGACTGAAAACCCAGGACTGCAAAAGCAGAGCAAAGCCAAGGAAGGGAGAGGGGTTGGAATTAACAGCAAACAGATGGGGGTTATGATGAAGAAAGAAGAAAAGGATCCAAAAAATCCAGAAGCCATGGTGAATTGATTTTAAGACAGATGAATAGATGGTAAGGATGGAGCCAAGAAAGTCAGAAGCAACAGCTGAGGACTGTCTAGGGAAAAAACCCAAAATGAGTTTAAGAAAATAATTTGCATTTTTAAACTAGTAGCTCACAACTGACTGATTCTAACACGGTTGTTTGGCCCTAACTTCATCTTTATCACATGGACAGAACAGACAAAGAATAGAGTGGGTTATGTTCTTACTTCTACTTCAAAAAAATTTTTAAGGTTTATTTTTGAGAGAGACAGACAGAGACAGAGTGAGAGCAGGGGAGAGTCAGAGAGAGAGGGAGACACAGAATCCAAAGCAGGCTCCAGGCTCTGAGCTGTCAGCACAGAGCCCGACATGGGGCTTGAACTCACGAACATGAGATCATCACCTGAGCCAAAGTCGACACTCAACTGACTGAGCCACCCAGGAGCACCTTCGCATTTCTACTTTAATCAGTCAGGTTTTTTTGCCTTGTTGCATGAAGGATTTAGGAAGTGTGGCATAGTGGTTATGGTGTAGGCATCCATGCCAAATAGACATGATGTCTTAAGCTCCGTCTTTTGGAACCTCAAAATGAGATTCATGATATACCTTGCATGGTTATTGTGAAAAAAGTAAAAGACTATAATTTATGAAAATGTCTAATATAGTATCAGACTCATAGCTGGCCTTCAATAAACATTAAATTTGTTTAGGTTTAGGGTAGAAGTTCAGGTTATTAAGTATGAATAAAAAGTTAAAATCAGAACCAATTAAAGTTTCATTGGAAGACTGCGCAGCGGGGCGGGGGGGGGGGGGGCATTGGATGCAGGTGTGGAAGCCATAAGCGTTGTGGTGAACACACAAATGCATCACCAAGGTCCCATTTCAGTGAAGAAACTGTGGCCCAGCCAAGGGCAATGCTGTCACATTTTAGGAGTAGTCATCACCACAGTCGAAGGGGCAAGGTCAGAGATCATGTACTGGAAACCAGAGACAATAAGTACAATAGAAGAGTATTCTATTCTTCCTTCAGTAGAGGGACAAGGCCAACTCACAGAAAGACAGAAGCTGTGGAAGTTGGTACCCTGGCCTTCCTCTCCTCTCTCCATCCCATCCCTGCCAGGGAGAAAGGCCAAAAGATAGAGGAAAGGGGCCCATGGGTGACAAGGTCTGTCTCCTGGAGCACAGAGAAGGACAAAGAAGAACAGAAAGCAGCCTTGGAGGAGTAAATGGAAAATATCCAGTGCACACTGACCCCTCAGTGTAAAAGCAATCTTTCTTCTCTGGAGCACTAAAGTCCCTACCCCCCCAAATGACCCTAAGGTTAATGAACCAGCTTCAACAAGCAGCAAGAGTGCCCCCTTCTTCCAGCAGGAAGAGCTGTTTCTGAGCACATCTTCCCATAATTCTGGTGGCTTCGTTCCTCCATGCCCCCCAGAGTTACCAGCAACCAGTTTCCCTAGAAAACTCCTATAACCGGTTGGCAACCAAATCCAGACTGCTTGGCTTCCAAACAGATGCTGTGTTCCTCATTGACATGGTTGCTTTTCCTCTGGCCTCATAAAACCCCTACTAGGATGCTCTCTGCACTGAACCTCAAACCCACGGTGTGTGTCCAGTGGACTGTGGTCCATCTCTCTTGGGATAATTGGAGAAAGATGAATGGGAGACTCATGCCTTCTCTTCATGACACTGCCTTGTTTCCTTTACTAAAGTCTGTTCCATATGAAGAGCCATCATGTAATTCATTATGAGTCCTGTTGTATGACAGTGACATCCAGTGTGGGGCACCACCCTACTAACCACTTTGCACTTGGTACAACCACCTACTGTGGATTTCAAAAAAAGGTAGGTATATACTCTCCTTAATCTCTGCACTTCGCTGGTGTACATAAAGCAAAAGCCAGGGGTAGTGACTACGGCTCCTTACAAAACAAAATTTTTGTGACAGATATGGAAAGGAAATTTGGAATACAAATTTCTGGAGTTCTCAACTATGTATATGAAAATTGTAAATGAAGCTGCTTGTCGTAATTGACACGAAAACAAATCCCAGTCAACTTAGCAAAAATCTTTTTAAGTATCTATTATACACTATGGCTTTTGGTAAGGACAAAAGAAACAAAAAATTAAAACTTAGAATTCAGTGAAAATAAAATTGAGGGCATTCAGATACAATAATGAAAGGAATTGACTTCCTGCCTCATGACTTGATACTTCTGTGCTCAAAATCCGTGATGTGTCCGGCAAACCTATGTTCCTCTTCCCAGGGAGCTGGCCAGGGTGGCGGTTCCATGTTCTCAGGAACGCCTCCCATCAGACCACAGCTGATGCATGCAAGGATGCGTTTGTGTGTTGAGCTGTCCAGTGGGATTTCCTTGGGAATTTTGACCGTCTGACTCAGAAATACAAATTAACTGCCACCTTCCCATTCCCCCAGCATTATTATCCAAAGACATTCAACTTAATACTGGACAGACTAAAGGATTATCTTTCCTCAGTGGAACCATGAGACATTTAGCTCAATGGCCATGTGCCCATCAAATGCAGGAAGTATATGAAATAAGAGAGGAGAATGAAGCCAACATACTGAGTAAAACAGAGTCCAGAGCTGGCAAAAATGGCCCTGGTGGCATTTGTGTCCCTGGTTCTGGTCAGTCCTCAGGCCCACCGCATCTCTTCCTTTCCCGAGGTTTATATGGTTGACACTTCCTTAGATTCCTTTGGGTCCTGCATCCCTCAACTAACTTGAAAGCCATTTTCTCGTTAATCTAATGACGTCCTAAGTAACTCAGAGTCCTCTTGTGCACACCTCAGTAAACAGAGGCATGTCCGGGGGTGTCTCTCCATAGTTGTGACACCCAGGGTGGCTGGGGAAATCAAGAATGGTTGAAGGCACCTCAAATTACAAGGGTTGCTTGTGCCCTAGTACAACTAGACCAGACAAGTCGGCCTCCCTCTGCAAGTTTCTTCCCACAAACTCCAGCCATTGCTTCCCTCATCTCAACACACCCCCCACCCCTACCATAACATTCTGCTTCCTGCCCTGCACCTGCCCTTTACTGCTGCACATGGTCCCTACCTCTCAACTCTAGCAAATAGGACACTCATCCCAGTATTGAAAGAGCAGTATCCGCCCAATGGGAGAAATCATAACTGCTCCAAAGCTGGTAGGAACACCACAAGTGTGTGAAATCACCCAACAAATTATAAAATGTAAGCCACGGTTCTATGTCATTGAGTATTTTCTCATGATAGCAAGCAAAAATAGACTCCCAGAGCCATCTTGGAGAGAGACCTTCCACGAGGAAGATGTCATTACTCCAACACTATTATTTTATCCACCATATACACCTGTGATGTCACTAGTTACTAGTTTATGAACATTCTCCTTGTCACAGAATAACTCATCTGGCACTAAGCTCCAACATTACTATTGCAGATAGCAATTTGGAGTAAATTCTCTTGTGTCACTAAAGCATTGGAAAGTGACCTGCTAATGCTCCCTTATCAAAGAGTGTCATATATTCTAAGTGAATTTATTACTTTATGAAGACATGAAGAGCTTGAATCATTCTCTATTGCTTAGAAGTAAAATTTCAGTTTATTACAAAACAAATTATGAAAATCCTCCTTTGGGGTAAACTTTGTTAAGTGGTATATTTTTGGCTTAGGGTGGGAGTTGATTTTTCTTTTTTTTTTTTCAACTTTTTTTTTATTTATTTTTGGGACAGAGAGAGACAGAGCATGAACGGGGGAGGGGCAGAGAGAGAGGGAGACACAGAATTGGAAACAGGCTCCAGGCTCCGAGCCATCAGCCCAGAGCCCGACGCGGGGCTCGAACCCACGGACCGCGAGATCGTGACCTGGCTGAAGTCGGACGCTTAACCGACTGCGCCACCCAGGCGCCCCTGGGAGTTGATTTTTCTGCTAAACTAATACATCCATGTGTCTTCATGATCTCGGGAATACATTTTTTAAAATATTTAGTTACACTCTTATCTCTGATAATTAACACAATTTCTATCTTAAGCTAACAAAAATATGTCCTTATCTTCACATTTAAAAAATGCAACGTATAGGGCGCCTGGGTGGCTCAGTCAGTTAAGTGTCCGACTTCGACTCAGGTCACGATCTCACAGTTTGTGAGTTTGAGCCCCGCATCGGGCTCTGTGCTGAAAGCTTCGGATCTTGCTTCGGATTCTCTCTCTCTCTCTCTCTCTCTCTCTCTCTCAAAAATAAACATTTAATAAAAATAAAATAAAACATGCCATGTGTTAAGTCCTGGGATCCTCCAGAGATAGATTATAGATGTGAAATACCTTACTAAAAAGGAAGAGGAAGAAATGTCTACTTTAGAGTATACCCTGTTCCAATAAGCTGATTTAATGCCAAAGTGGAGACATTTTTAGCATGCTTTCCCAACGGAGACCAAACAGATGCCTTCCCATTTGAGGGGGTGTCACAGGGAATCGTCTGAGCAGTCAGACGATGTCACATCGTCACATATGTATGCTCAACAGAATTCAGCATAAACAATTGGGAAATTGCAGTCTGGTAGGAAATTTATGATATTAGATTGTTTCCTTGGGTATTTTCAGACTTAGAAATACAGAGTTGGCCAGTTTTGTCAGAACTTCCATTTCTCCAGCCAGAATGGTGGGCTTGCATTGATAATGTAAGTCCTAGAAACCAGCAATCACAAATATTTATGAAGTATCTATTGTGCTCAAATCCCTTGGCTCAGAAAATCTCTTACATCAAAGACTTCTTACAACACACAGCCCCTCTTGCTACAGAGCGTGGTGTTGCCTAACAGCAAAGAAGAGTCTTCACTGTGCACGCCATCTGCCAGGGAAGGCACTTCCCAACCTAGTATGGGAGCCTGTACAACCCCGGAAATTCAGTGAAATGGTCGAATCTGGGAGGGAGGAAGGCAACCATTCAGCAGTGAAGGGCTGTGAACAACAGAAAAGACATAGGAACTGTGGATGACAGTCTACAAAGGAGCACGTGCAGAAAGTACATGGAAATCTCACAGGGACCCTTTCTGGTTCAAGGACTGTTGGTCCCAGTTCTGACACTGAGCCCCTCCCTCTGCCCTGGGAGCTAGATACCAGATACCACAGCACAGCATTCCAATGCTGGCCTCACCCAGGCAGTCACCCTCGGGCACCCATACTTGTTAAACACTTTCCTTACTTCTCCTCAGCTTTAGCCCTTAACCGGCACCTATGGACCTGCTTTACAAGCATCTGAATGTCTTATTTTTAAAAGGAAAGAAAAAGTCCCTACAAATAACACTTTTCCAGCCTACTTACTGTATTAGAAGAAAGTTTCTCCTCCAATCTCCATTGAAGGGCAGAGCTAGTTTCTCCGGAAATATCACCCATTCTTTCTTTCTTGGCAGTTATGCAGAAGAACATTCTACACATACGGTATTTGTTTATTTTTTATTTTTTTATTTTTGAGAGAGAGAGCGAGACAAAGAATACGAGCAGGGGAGGGGCAGAGAGAGAGAGAGACACAGAATCCAAAGCAGGCTCCAGGCTCCGAGCTGTCAGCACAGAGCCCGATGCAGGGCTTGGACTCACGAGCCCTGAGATCATGACCTGAGCCAAAGTCGGTGCTCAACCAACTGAGCCATCCAGGCGCCCCTTTATTTTATTTTTTTAATGTTTATCACCCGAAGCAGACTCCAGGCTCTGAGTTTTCAGCACAGAGCCCAACGTGGGACTTGAACTCACAGACCTCGAGATCATGACCTGAGCCAAAGTCGAACACTTAACCAACTAAGCCAGTCAGGCACCCCATACAGTATTTTCCCCCTGTGCCTTCTCACTCTTATTATTTTAAGTTTATTTATTTATTTTGAGAGAGAGAGAGAGAGAGAGAGCAAACAGGGGAAGGGCAAAGAGGCGGGGAAAGAGACAGAATCCCAAGCAGGCTCCGCACTGACAGTGTAGAACCCAATGCAAGGCTTGAGCTCACAAACCATGAGATCGAGACCTTAGCAGAAATCAAGAGTCAGACACTTCACCAACTGAGCTTCCCAGGCACCTGTCACTCTTATTTTATCATGCTATACTGTAGATGTTCTCAGAGACTTTCAAAGAAAATCTCTTTAAGTCTCTCTGTTATTAATTTTAATAGCCACATGAAATCATTGAATGGTTAAAGTCATAGAGAATGGTTAAAGGACGGCAGATAAGGAACTCGCTTTCCTTTTCTTTTTTTAGTTGACATACAACATTGTGTGGTTCTAAGGTGTTGATTTGATACACTATTGCAAAATGATTGTGCCCCTAGCGTTAGCTACACCTGCATCACATCACAGGGTTACCATTTCTTTTTTGTGGTGAGAACATTTAAGATCTACTCTCTCAGCAACTTTCAAGTATAGAATACAGTATTATTAACTATAATCAAGGAACTCGCTTTTCTAAAGTAAAAAAAAAAAAAATCTTCGCCAACTTGAGCATCTGGGAAGCTATAAATTGAAAGTAATAAAGATTGATCAACCTTCACTGGAAAAAACTCCCACAGACCTTGAAATACTTTTGTGTAGGAGATAAGTAAGACCTCTGACTAATGATCTCACAAATCCAAATATAGCAGGTGAACCGGAGATGCCTGTAGGTTCTTCTGTGTTTGGAGTATGGCTCAGGTCCTACTTCTCTGGGAGAAACCTATATTTACGTGCTCCCAGATCTGGTTTGTCAAATCCACTTTTAGCTGAGGTGACTAACTGAGATTCAGATAACATGAACGATTTTCACAAGTGTGTGTGTGTGTGTGTGTGTGTGTGTGTGTGTGTGTGAGAGAGAGAGACAGAGAGACAGAGAGACAGAGAGGGAGAGAGACAGAGAGAGAGAGATTTAAGAGATTTGCTTGCCATTAGATTTAGAGAAGGACTAAAAGGAAACAATAATTATCAATTTTTAATATTCATTTATCAATTCAGGACTCAATTTTGGTTTCTGTGCCTCAACAGAGATCAGCTGGCCCTTTAAGTCAGCTTTATTTTCTGTTGAGAAGTTTGTTTGACAAGTTCAGAAAATAACAACAACAGAAAGGTCAGTTAAGTCTTTTAGGTGTCGTTTTTACCTCAGAAAAGACCTCTGAATTATTTTCTATAACTGAGAATTGGTATATGTCTTTTGCTTAAAAGTATCACAATACGACAGAGGATTTCACACACCTAGATACTAGTTTGGTAAGCTGTTGGTGGCCTTAGCTACGGGGAAAATTTGCTTTCAGTACATTGTGAAAGGTTGAATAAATGGGAGTAAATAGTGTAGCTATAGTCATTGAATTTGAGGCATCAAGATAGGAGATTCTCAGCCTGAGAGTCTCGGTGTGAGTTGTCCTGATTATTTGTGAGGTTTGTCACAAATAAATTGTCACTGCTAACAAATTGCCAATTTTATGTTAACCAGGGGCTGCTTGATAGGAAAGGAGTTTCTTATGTTTACCCAGAGACTGGATCCAAGAACAAACGCAGTGAAAATGTCCTTGAGTTTTTCACATTAGAGGGAATTCAAGCGTTTTCCTATAACAAAGAGACTCCCATTCATTCTACAAGTGTCTCTGAGAAAGTGAAGGAAAGTGAGAAATCTGGGGGACTAAACATATCTTGTACCTGAATTTAGCATTAAGTAACCTTTACTATTGAATCTGAATAGTTATGTTGGGTACAAATTGCTGTAATGCATTATTTTTACCAAAAGTGGGAGAAGCTTTTGTGAAAATCTGGGTAAGCTTACGGCAAATTTTAACTTCATACTTCAAAAGGGGAAAGGTGAGGGGGTAGGTTTAAACACTGTCACTATAGATGGACTTAAATGGCTATCTTCAAATGCTCTTATGAAAGCTCAGTAGATACCGTAGTGGCCCAAAAGAACTATCTTGGTCGTTCCTGACCTCCACATGTGCAAGGTTTTAAGACAGAGTTTTTTGGATATAATCATTTCATCTGGCCATTTCTGTGACTTATTCAGTTCTATTGTATCCTTCTAAAAAACTTTTTAATGTTTATTTATTTTTGAGAAAGAGACAGAGACAGAGTGTGAGCGAGGGAGGGGCAGAGAGAGAGGGAGACACAGAATCCAAAGCAGGCACCAGCCTCTGAACTGTCAGCACAGAACCCAACACGGGGCTCGAACTCACCAGCTGTGAGATCATGACCTGAGCCCAAGTTGGGCACTTAACCGACTGAGCCACCCAGGCGCCCCCTATTATATCTTTCTAAAAGAGAATTGGCAAATCAGAAGCAAAGAACCATTCCAAGTTTAGACACATTCTTGGTTTATTTATACGCTTAGTTTCCTGCATTCTGAATGTTTTTTCATAATTTAGCACCTATCAGAGCAGCATCTTTAGTGGGTAGTCTCCGGAGATTGATTTACCATGGCTCACTCAAGTATCCCCTGGAACAAAATCACAATTTACCAGGCAGGATGGAACGAGCGTGAACAAGACGCCTGCTTGTAAAGGCAAACTCTTACCAGAAGATGGCACTATTGCAAAACTGATGCTGAGTAGAAAACTCTCCCACACCACACCCCCCCCCAACAAATTACTTTTGAAACATAATATTTTCTAGGAGCTACTCACAAACTTCACACAAATAGATACTGAATCAAAGTTTACATGGATAAGAAAACAGAAATTTTTACTCCCATT
The DNA here is from genome assembly GCF_022079265.1 of Lynx rufus. Classification (NCBI taxonomy): domain Eukaryota; kingdom Metazoa; phylum Chordata; class Mammalia; order Carnivora; family Felidae; genus Lynx; species Lynx rufus. The sequence goes on from NW_025814823.1 coordinate 73,565,595, forward strand.
AAGGCTAAGTATAAAGGAATTATAATTGTAAAACTGAACACATAGTTTCCAACCCCAAAAGCATGCTTTCCTATAATATGTAGATTTGCAGTCTACTTTCCACTGTAGCCAATTTTTAGTTGTAGATACAACCACCATTTAAGCAAAGCAGGAAACACTTTTCTAGAAATCTCTCACCATGTGCCGGGAAGAGTTCTAAGCACCTTACACAAAGTCAATTAATCTTAATGGGCCACTGCTGAAAACACTCTTTTTTTTTGGAGGCATCGAGTGAGGACACACTGTGGCTATTTTCTACTACGTTCTCCACTCTACCTGCCGAGCTGTATTCTAGTTTCTGAAAATGACCTTGGTCCATTTGGCTTGAAATTCTTTCAAAAAGCTGGCCACCACGGTTGTTTGAGAAGAGTCACCTAATTAGAACCAATATGCTTCCATATTCATTTCTTGTTGATTCTTGAACACTTTTTTCCCACAAGGTCAGGTTTTCAGAATTCAAATCTGAAAAATCTTTTCACGCATCTTGAGTAGGAAATGTGAAAATGTATGTACTGTGAGAAATTCCAAAATTCTGGTACTTTTTCTAAGGAAATAATCACAGATACAATCAAGATTTGGGTTTTGTAAGGATGTTTGTTATAGCATTGCTTATAAAGGCAAAACCTTAGAAACAATGTAAATATTCAAAAATAGGGAATGGTTTTAAAACTTTCAACATATTTATTGAACTATAAGTAAATCATGTTTATAAATAAGTCTTTAAAACTGCAAATGTGAATAATATAATGTTAAATGAAAAGTTTGTATATGAAATTCTAAAGACAGTCTAATTTTGGTCTAAGAAGAAATCTAATTTTGGTCATTGATCTCTATTTAAGGGGAGTGGATTTAGGATGCTTTTCATTAAAATCAAAATCACAATGAGGTGTCACCTCACACCTGTTGGGATATTAAACAAACAAACAAAAAAAGGTAAGTGTTGGCAAGGATGCTGAGACTTTGGAAGCTGTGGATACTCTTCTGTTTCTCAGATTTTTGTTATTCTTTTTTTAATGTTTATTTTGAGGAAAAGAGAGAGAGCACGTGTGTGTGACCTGGGGGAGGGGGTAGAGAGGGAGTAAAGAAGGGGAGAGAGAGAGGCAGGGGAGGGGCCGAGAGAGGGGGAGAGAGAATCCCAAGCAGGTTCCATGCTATCAGTGCAGACCCCAGAACTTGATCCCACGGACCATGAGATCATGACCTGAGCCAAAATCAAGGGCAGGACACTTAACTGACTGAGCCACCTGGGCACCCCTATTATTTTAATTTCAGTATAATTAACGAACAGTGGTATGTCAGTTTCAAGTGCATTCACCAATTCTGTGCATCACTCAGTGTTCGTCACGGTAAGTGTACTCAGTCCTCTTCACCTATTTCACCCATCCCCCCTCCTCCCCTCTGGTAACCATCAGTTTGTTCTCTATAGTTAGGTCTGGGGGGGGGTGTCCCTTCTTTTTCTTTGTTTTTTTCTTGAATATGCGTGAAATCATATGGTACTTGTTTTTTCACATATGCGTGAAATCATATGGTACTTGTCTTTCTCTGACTGACATATTTCACTTAGCACTATACCCTCTGGATCTACCCATGTTGTGGCAAGGTTATTCCATTCTTTTTACGGCTGTGCAATATTCCATTGTATATATACACCACTTCTTCTTTAACCATTCATGTGCTGATAGGCACTTGGATGCTTCCATATTTGGGCTATTGTAAACAGCGCTGCAGTAAAGACAGGAGTGCATTATCTCTTGTCAAATTAGTGTTTTTGTATTCTTTGGGAAGTACCCAGTGGTGAAATTACTGGATCACGTGGAAATTCTATTTTTAATTTCTTGAGGAACCTCCATACCGTTTTCCACAGTGGCTGCACCTCTTTGTATTCTCACCAACAGTGCACGGGGGTGAGACCCGTGTGCATTCTCGATGGGAATGATAAATGGTGCAGCCACTAAGGAGAATAGTATGGAGATCCTCAAAAAATTAAAAATAGAACTACCATATGAACCAGCAATCCCACTTCTGGGTATATATCCAAAAGAATTAACACCAGGTTCCTAAAGAGATACCTACACCCCATGTTCACTGCAGCATTATTTACAATAGCTGAGATATGGAAATAACCAAAATGTCCATTGACAGATGAGTAGATGAAGAAAATGTAGTATAAACATACAACGGAATATAGTTCAGCCTTAAAAAACGAAGGAAATTCTGCCATTTGCATGGATGGACCTGGAAGATGTTATGCCAATGGAAATAAGTCAATCACAGAAGGACAAATACTGCATGAGTGCATGAGTCCTTTTATATGAGGCACCTAAAACAGTCAAAGGTACGGAGGTAAGCAACAGAATGGTGGTTGTCTGATGAGGTAGGAGGATGTGCAGAGCTATTATTCAATGGATATAAAGTTACAGTTACACAAGATGAGTACTTTCCAGGGATGTGCTGTCCAACATAGTGCTTCTGGTCAACAGTGAGGTACTGCGCACTTATCAACTTGTGAAGACGGTTGAGCCAGTCTCTGGAGCTTGTCTAGAGCAGTTTCAGTTTGTTCCTAGAGCTGTTTCACAAAGAACCTTCTAATGGCTGAGACAAAAGGAAGGAAAAGGGCTCTGCCTCGCTGAACAGTATATTTAATTCACAGCCCCAATGCCTCACATCGTGTGGCGGTCAACACGAAACTGCAGTTTCTTGAGGACAGGGACTGTCGTGTTCCCCGCGGTGCCTAATGCAACATTTGCATATGGTAGACGTTCTGTAAATATCTGTTGACAGGTCTGCCCTCGGAACAGTTCTAAATGAGATGGCTGAGGATGTCCCAGATGGAGTGATAGCAGAAAGCAGTGTCTGGGTTTCAGTTCTAACTTTGTCATCAATAATAACTACCATTTGCCAAGCACTTACTTACTAGGTACCAGTCACAGCTGTCTTCCTTTATGTGAAGCCTCTGACTCAGGGTAAAGCGTTTTCTGTGGACAGGCCAGACTGCCAGGTTAGAGGAGAGTCCCACTGGCAGTAGGGACACATTCTCCTCTCTGTGAGCTCTGAGCATCCAATACATGTGATGCCTCTGCCCCAGCTTTGAAACCATTGCCAGTACAGAAGCCATCCCTTTGCTGCGCTGTCTGTGGTTTTCTGTTATCTTGTCATAGCATCCCGCACAGACGAAGACAGAAGGTCATCTTGACAATAGCAGAATCTAGCCTATCATGATAGAGGAGGCTACTGTATAACTCAGACAGACATCCTGTTGGCTCGAAGGAAGGAGTTGGCAGTGAAGGCGATGACAAGAGATCAGACTCTAGGTGGATCTAGAAGATAAAGCCAACAGGTTTCACTGCCGACTTGGATGCATGAAGAAGAGTGAGGAGACAAGGAAGATTTCATGATTTCTTACCTAAGCGACTAGAAGCATGATGTTTCCAATAACTGCAAAGATCACTGGGAGAAGAACAGGTCCGAGGAAGATCAGCAGCTGAGTGTTGGAGCTTGTAAAGTGTTGATGTTTTGTTAGATAACCAAGGAGGTATCAAACAGGCAGATGGAATTTAGGAGACAGAGCCAAGCTGGCAACTCAGACTTTGGAATCTTCAGTGAGTAGACGATAGAGAGACAGGCCACAAGATTTCCTCATCAAGGGACGTCGGTGTAAATAGAAAAGAGAAGTCTGAGGAGCAAGTGGGCTGGCATCTCTAATCCAGAGGTCAAGAGAAAAGGAGGAGCCAGCAAAGGAGACATAGTGAAACAGGAAGGCCAGGAAGATAAAACCAAAGGTTGTGTTTTGAAAACCAAAGTCTGTCAAGGGGGACACGGCATTTGGCTGTGTTGAATAGTGTTGTTGATGGTCAAGGAAAAAGGAAGCTACTTTCTGTTAGCCATGTGGAGGTCCTTGAAGTACATTTTCAAAAGTGGGGGAAATATCCTAATCCTAGTGGGTTCTAAAGAAGCTGGGAGGACTTCACCTGGAAACCACAAACATACACAACCAGCAAAGCTTGGAACGGTGGCAACCGGCAGGGGAGGCACACTTCCGGGGCCCAGCTCCCTTATGGCAAAGCAGGGCAGAGCAGGGTGGGTCTGAATCTGAGAGGCAATACATTGATAGTTGGCCCCCTACCCAGTGGAACAAAACATCTTAAAGAAACTTTTCAGTTTTAATTCTCTGTGCTGCTGAGCTATCTTAGAACAGAATAGGGCAAATCTCCTAGAAGTAGAGTTTCCCAAACTTTCATGATGAGAAGAATCGCCTGGGTCTTTGTTAAAAATACACATGCTCATGGGTACCTCCCCAAATGCCCCCTCCCCACTAAGCATTCTGATTCAATGAGTTTGAGGTAGACACCAGGTCATCTGCATTTTTTTTTTAATTTTTTTTTCAACGTTTATTTATTTTTGGGACAGAGAGAGACAGAGCATGAATGGGGGAGGGGCAGAGAGAGAGGGAGACACAGAATCGGAAACAGGCTCCAGGCTCTGAGCCATCAGCCCAGAGCCTGACGCGGGGCTCGAACTCCCGGACCGCGAGATCGTGACCTGGCTGAAGTCGGACGCTTAACCGACTGAGCCACCCAGGCGCCCCATGGTCATCTGCATTTTTAACAGGAGCGCTGGATGATTCGGATCATTGGACCAGTTTAGAGACCTCGCTTGAAGAAATTTTTCCTTCGGTCTTCATGTGATAACTGCTTCCTGGCTTTGAATGTGTATGTGGTGTGTAAGTATTATGCATATGATGTGCTTTCGTTAAAATCTTTATCTCAACCTAACAAATATGTATTTAAAAGTTTTAGGAACTCAGGGGCGCCTGGGTGGCGCAGTCGGTTAAGCGTCCGACTTCAGCCAGGTCACGATCTCGAGGTCCGTGAGTTCGAGCCCCGCGTCAGGCTCTGGGCTGATGGCTCGGAGCCTGGAGCCTGTTTCCGATTCTGTGTCTCCCTCTTTCTCTGCCCCTCCCCCGTTCATGCTCTGTCTCTCTCTGTCCCAAAAATAAATAAACGTTAAAAAAAAAAAGTTTAAAAAAAAGTTTTAGGAACTCAATAAAGACTTTAATTTTTTACGTTTTTCTAATGTTTTTTATTTATTTTTGAGAGAGACACAGAGAGACAGAGCATGAGTAGGCACAGAGAGAGAGGGAGACACAGAATCCGAAGCAGGCTCCAGGCTCTGAACTGTCAGCACAGAGCCGCATGTGGGTCTCGAATGCATGAATCATGAAATCATGACCTGAGCCAAAGTCAGACACCCAACCAGCTGAGCCACCCAGGTGCCTCAAAAGACTAATTTTCTTTTTTTTTTTTAATTTTTTTTCAACGTTTATTTTTTAATTTTTGGGACAGAGAGAGACAGAGCATGAACGGGGGAGGGGCAGAGAGCGAGGGAGACACAGAATCGGAAACAGGCTCCAGGCTCTGAGCCATCAGCCCAGAGCCTGACGCGGGGCTCGAACTCACGGACTGCGAGATCGTGACCTGGCTGAAGTCGGACGCTTAACCGACTGCGCCACCCAGGCGCCCCAAGACTAATTTTCTTAAAGTCTCTTCTTCCACCTTATTTTCTTCTCGATGCCTTTTATATTCCCTAAAGCTAGCCAGAAAAGCTAAAATTGCTTTGTGATTTATTGGGAATCTTTTTTCCCCCAGATTTTAGTCAGTTTCAGAAGACTTCAAAGAATTCTCAGTTTGACACCCCAAAATGCTACCACCAGTATATGTGGGTGCATGCGCGCGCGCGCGTGCACGCACACACACACACACACACACACACACACACACACCCAAACACGGATTATTATAAACTGTTCTCCATTTGTGTTTTCTTATTAGAGGAAAAAGAATAGATCAATAAGATTGGAAATATATCGTGTTAAAGAAAATTCCCCTGCTCACATGCGCTCCTCTCTCTTTCAAAATCATAAATAAACATTAAAAAAGAGAGAGACAGAGGCACCTGGGTGGCTCAGTTAAGCGGCCAACTCTTGATCACGGCTCAGGTCATGATCCCACGGTTCGTGAGTTCAAGCCCTGAGTCAGGCTTTACACTGACAGTTCTCTCCCTCTCCCTCTCTGACCCTCCCCTGCTCATGTTCTTTCTCTGTGTCTATATTGTGTTTCACAAATTCACAAACTGACCTCCTTATCTCAAGGAAACAGGCTTTAAGGTTCTACTATATGCTACCTTGATTTTCAAAAACAGTTCTTGCAAACTACATATCCTTTAGGGGGAAAATTGCTTTGTCTACTTTATCGAACTCTCTAACTCCCAACGTTAGGTAGTAGGATGCCAAACGAGACAGCCAGGCCTAGTGCATACCAGCTACACTATACTAACAGCAGTTATTTATTGGCACTGTGGGGGGTTCATTTTCCCATTTAGTTCTGATAGAACCCTCAGATTTGTAGTTGAGGACCCTGGGGTCTTGTTAAATGTCATGAAGCTAATTAGTGGCAGAACTAGTCCTCGAAGAGACACTCCCTTAACTTCTAAGTGCTTTTCCCAGCCTATTTTCTGCCTTTCTTGCTCAAGTCAGGATATTCAGGATCATCGCTAGGATTCGCCTTTCGTTGGAATGCTAAGGCTAACATGTTTTTCTGGCACCCCAAGTCTGAGCCCCTGGGAGGAGCAGTGTCATTGTAAATGCTGCCCAGGATTTCAAAACCCAGCAGCTGGGACAAGGTGGATGCTTTCAAAATCTCAACACAGTTTTGGAAACTTGGTTAAAAAATATTCTCTAAATGGTGTGGTGCCACAATAGTTGCAAAGAAGGTGAGTCATGGGAAACTACTGCCTCTCACAGCCCCTTTGCATTGGCTTGCAGCCTGGATGGGCCGGGTGATGGGAAAGCAAGGAGGTAGACGGCAGGAACACCTGGCTTAGCACTTCCTACTCCCAACAATGTTGTGTGGGAGGGTTTCGTGTGTGCAGCCTGTTGCTTTACCCCAGATGGGGTAATTGATGCCTTGGTCTGACCCTGTTGTGTCCTGACCACCCCTTCCTCCTCCTGCTCCCATTCCTAAGCCCTTATTTGATTTATCTGTATCTTCATTGTTCCCTCCTAGTGTCCTATACTTGTTTCCTTCCCACATCCAAAGAATCAAGCTGTTTGTCAAGTGATGCAAACTGACTCAGCATTGAAAGATTCCTCTTGACTGAGAATGTCATTGAATCAAAGGAAGAAGAGCGTAAACACAGAGTGCAAATACTAAGGATGTGACAACAGAGAATAAATGACTTTGTTTGGAGTTAAAGTGATTTCAGGGGTTATATGAGATAGTGGTTTTCAACTGTGGTGCAAAGTCACAGATAATTTCAACACAACCAATATCTAGACACTTAAAAGTCATGTCTACTCTTTTCTAAACTTCTCTGCTTAAAACTTATCTGCCTGTGGTGGAAGGTATTTCCTACTCTCCTTTGCACCTGTGTCACATGTGGGTCTCTCACTTGTTAGTAGTAAAGGCATCTTACTATTGGGCAGCGCCCACAGGTAAAATAGACAGTGGGGCATCAAATAAGGGGACAGTTTGAAATATTGTCTGTGAAAGCGTCTTTAACCAAAGCCCAATAACATGTATGTCATGCACCTTTTTAAAAGCTACATTTTATTTTTTTTTAAATTTTTTTTTCAACGTTTATTTATTGTTGGGACAGAGAGAGACAGAGCATGAATGGGGGAGGGGCAGAGAGAGAGGGAGACACAGAATCGGAAACAGGCTCCAGGCTCTGAGCCATCAGCCCAGAGCCTGACGCGGGGCTCGAACTCCCGGACCGCGAGATCGTGACCTGGCTGAAGTCGGATGCTTAACCGACTGCGCCACCCAGGCGCCCCTAAAAGCTACATTTTAAATAACATTTTTCTTTTTGTTCTGTAATTTGTAATCAAAGCTTAAGATGTATCCATACCATTTTGATCAACTTCCTAGTAATTAAAAGGTAACTTAATCCAAAAGAAAAATTTTGACACTTTTTTCCAGGAAAAAAATTTAAATATTAACACACATTTTTGTTATAGATCATAAATGATCAATAGGATTTTGCATTATAAATAAAGATTTCATTAGAAAACTCAGTACAGAATGGAAATAAAGTTTCAAGAAAGAGTGATGTAAAATGACTGATTTTACATATGTTTTGGGGGTGCCTGGCTGGCTCAGTCAGTAAAGCTGGCAACTAACTCCTGATCTCAGGTTCATGAGTTCAAGCTCCATTTTGGGTGAAGAGCTTATGTAAAAAAATACATTTGAGGGGCACCTGGGTGGCTCAGTCGGTTAAGCTTCCAACTTCGGCCCAGGTCATGATCTCGCGGTTCATGAGTTCAAGCCCCACCTCAGGCTCCGTGCTGACAGCTGGGAGCCTAAAGCCTGCATCAGATTCTTTCTGTATGTCCTTCTCTCTCTTCCCCTCCCCTGTTCATGCTCTGTTTGTGTCTCTCTCTCAAAAATAAATATTTTTAAAAATTAAGAAAATATATATATGTATATTTGAATATGTCTTTGAATATGTCCAGATAGTTTATAAACAGACACTGGTAAGTATCAAAGAGTAGCATTCAACTGGATATATTTAAATGGGTGATGTAAAAAGTTTCATGAAAGAATGCCAAAATTTTAGCATGTCAGATATTACATTCTTTTTTTTTTTAACTTTTTAAATGTTAATTTATCTTTGAGAGAGACAAAGACAGAGTGAGAGCGGGGAGTGGTAGAGAGAGAAGGAGACACAGACTCTGAGCTGTCAGCACAGGGCAGCTCCCAGCTCTGAGCTGTCAGCACAGAGCCCGACATGGGCCTCGAACCCACGAACTGTGAAATCATGAGCTGAGCCAAAGTCAGACACTCAACTGAGTCACCCAGGCACCCTAGATATTACATTCTTTATAATTCCTTCAGCTTATGACAAATTTCAAATGTTATCTTAAAACTGTACAAGATACATAATTTTTCTAAAACATTTTTATAGGACTCATAAGAAAAAAAAATAAAGAACACTGGTACAGGAGGCTAATAAGTATGCCATCTCATAATGAACAGTTCATTCCCCATCCAGTCGTTGGGTGGTACAGTAGAGAACAATGTGATAGGAGAGAAAATACCGAGGACCGTGAGAACAGAAATCCAGCTTTCTCACTCTTTTTGTTGCTTACTGCAGTCAACCTTTGCAGTCCAGCTTTGTTTGCTCATCTGTAAAATGACAGAACTAGACTATGGTTCATTTTAAACTGAGAGCTATTTCATTCTGTCACCAAATGCTCTACATTGGTTATATTCTTAGAGTTTGTCTTTCTCTTTTCTTTCCTGTTAATTTGAAGTTCTTTTCTAGAGGTAGCATACACAGTTGAGAACAGGCAGGAAAGCGTTAACTATTCTCTTCTTCCTCACCACTAAAGAGAATACAGTTCTCTAAGACTTATGAAATGAATAAATGGTCAAATAATCATTAAAACAGTCACACAGCCATTGTAGTCATTTCTGGGAGGGCATGGAAGATTTTCTAAACCCTGTGGATTGGAAAACGACATACACAGGGCTGGCTTCCCTTTCCATCAGGCATTCTCAGCCTTGGGTCCATGATGGAATCCAAGGGGTTCAAAAACTTGTGTAAGAAAAAGGGAAAAAAATACATCTTTATGTTCATGAGCCTCTTAAATCTGTTTTCTTCGGTTACACATGTAAGCAATACGCAGAGTAGTTATTAGCAGTTACTGTTTGTTACTTTGTCACCAACACAAGTATACCGTGCTAGCTCTGTTATTTAATGTTTATTTATTTTGAAAGAGCAAGAGCATGAGCAGGGGAAGGGCAGAGATAGAGGAGAGAATCCCAAGCAACTTCCACACGGTCAGTGCAGAACCCCAGTGAGGCTCCATGTCACCAATGATGAGATGATGACCTGAGCCTAAATCAAGAGTGGGACGGTCGCTTAACCCACTGAGCCACCCAGGCGCCCCGGTTTTAATACTTTTGATAACTATATTTCAACATAATTTTCTTTGTAATCCTATATATTTCGTTTTATGCGTTTGAAAACGTTGCTGAAAAGTCCCTAAACTTCACCAGATTCCCAAAAGAGTCTTTGGCACAAACTAAAAGTCTAAGATTACTCAGGCGTGAATATAGACATAGATCATTAAAGAACCCCTAGTGCGGGCTGCAAGAAGCAATTGACAGCCACTGTGAACTTGAAAAAATGCAAATTGTTTCGATAATTGAGTGAACCTTAAAGAACAACCAGGAACTTCAATTTAAAGGGCCAAAAAGAATGTTGTTTAGAAATCTCGGAAGCCAAAGGTTAGCAATGATGATAGGAGCGGCCCGCTTCGGCCTCCTACGTTGTCACTGCCTAAGAGGCCGACTCAATGGCCAAGAACCCACTTCCTGTTGACAGAGGCTCGGGTCTAATCCACCCTGTTCCTCCCAGTCTGGGCCGCGATCAAAGGGGTACACAAACCCTACACCACAGAATCAAAAAACTGTCCTTCAAAAATGTATATCGGGGCAAATCGCCGATATCCTACGACTCCAGGGGGTTTAGCGTTCGAGAGTCGGCTCCCTTTCCTCGGGGCAGCTGGGACTCCTGCAGCAGCGGACCGAAAACTTTCGTCCACAACTTGAAGTTAGGAAGGGTTTCCGCTACTCCAGGCCGGCGGCTCATTTCCTTCCCTGTCCCTCGGGGAGGGTTTCTCCCGGGACTCACAGACCCTTCCCTCGGAGCGCAGCCCTCTCCTAAAAAGAAAAAAATCCCAAGTGCAGGTCTCTTTAAGACCCCAAGTCTAAGAGCCGAAATCTCCAGCACCGGAGCCAGACTCCGCCTCCTTCTCTGCGGCCCGGGCAACACTCCGGCCCAGGTCCTGAGAGCGGCGCCGTTGGGTTACGTAGCGGTACGTGATTGGCCGCCTCCCCCTGGCGGGCCGGGATTGGCCGGCGCCCGGCCCCGCCCCTCGCCCCCGCCCAGGCCCGCGGCCGCCCGGGTGTCCTCGCGCAGCTCGTCCACGCGCAGCCTGGCAGTTTGCCTCTTCCTCGTCCTGCAGCCTGCGTCCATGGCCACCGCAGCGGCCGAGGAGCCCTTCCCCTTCCACGGCCTCCTGCCCAAGAAAGAGACCGGGGCCGCCTCCTTCCTCTGTCGCTACCCAGAGTATGACGGGCGGGGGGTGCTCATCGCCGTCCTGGACACGGGGGTGGACCCCGGGGCTCCTGGCATGCAGGTGCGGCAGCCGCGGAGGGCGCGGGGGCGCGGGCGGCCGGCTGGCCGGCGGGCTGGCGGGGGACGTGGAAGGGACGCAGCCTCGCAGCGCGGCAGGCCGAAGCCCGCTCTGCGGCCGAGCGGGAGCCGGCACCGGGAGGAGGCATGGGGGCTCGGGCTGGGCCGTCAGCCCGGCCCAGACAAAAGCGGCGTGCCAGGCGCGGCCGGCCGGGGTGCCTGGGTCCGCCTTTCGCCCAGGAAGCCCCTTCCTGCCCAGGTGCTGCCAGGCCCGGGCCCCGGGGCCGCTTCCCGCCGCGCTGCCTTCCTCCGCAGGTCCCTAGTGTCTCGGGCACCAGCCCGTGCCTACTGTTTTTTAACGGGGATTTTACAATTTTTATTAGTTGTCGGGGGTGGGGGCGGGGAGGAAACAGAACAGTGGCGAACGACCTATCAGAACCTTTTTATTGCTGTCGTTCGGGGGATTTGGTTCTGGGGAGAATTGTTGGTCTTTAGCACCAAAGCCGGGTTTCGAGAAGATAACTCGGTCAACTTCCTCTGGTAGTTTCCTCTGGTAGTTTTATGTGTTCTATTTTTAAACCATCTTCTGCACTGTACTTGTTTAGGGTCATTGAAGCGCATGGCTTCGTCTTTGTTTTACATAAGAACCCAATTTAGTTTGTTTTTGGCCAACTCTTCAGGCTCTATTAAATTAGGCTTCTTTAATTTTTTTTATCTCCAAATATAAGACAACATACTTTAATTACGATTTTAAAAAATTGCTTAATTTTGCCAGAAGCACCTTTGAAATCTTTACTGTACCAAAAGGTAATTTTTTTTTAAATGTGTTTCTTGATTAAAAGTATTCCGTCTAAAGTCTTTGAAGTTTGGCTTCTGTAGATTTCGCCTTAGCATTTAATGAAATACAGTCATAAACAAAATATCACTGTTGAAGATCCATCTTTTAAAAATCTAATCTGGATGTAATCCTCTCCCTCTGGTCAACCCTTCATCTGTGTATCTTACTCTCCTTTCTTCACTATACTCTGAAGTTTAGTAATTCTCTCCCTCCCCCAAGTCCCCTCTGGCCTCTGGACCCTTTATTGTACTTTCCAATAATCGAGGAAGCATTTTGGAGGTTAAGATGTCGTGCTGGGGAGGGGGCGGGAAGGGGAACCAGTCTGACTGTACAGGATCCCTTTAGGAATCTTGCTTTCTCCTGTTAAGTCTTCAGCAGCACTCTGGAGTACAACACACCTTGGGCTTTTGGGACCAGGAAGCTTTGGTGAATCAGAATAGGGAGTCATACTGTTCCCTCCTGGTAGCTCTAGTGATACAGTTGTTGCATTAATAACTCTGAAGCCTTGCAACAGTGACAGCTATCACCTCATTGAGGCTTGATTGCAGTGGTCATGGTTTCCATTCTGTCCTAGTGTATGTTTACTTTTTATAGGGATAAGTGGGAGGAGAACAGCTGGGGTAAGTGGTTCACTGGTTCTTTTGTCAGGATAATAAAAGGATCAGGAGAGTTTGGAGGAGTACTGTCTCAGTAAAAATGCTTTTGTAGAATTTCCCAGTCTGCTTATCACTTTGTTCCGTTACTCTCTGTAAAGTAACAGCAGTTCTCAACACAGTGTTGCTGTGGACATTGATTGAGAAGATTAATTACATGTGACTTTTTCAAATGCTCAAGCAGAGTATTAAGTAAACACTGATTTTTTTTTTTTTAGGAGTTTAGGTTGGGATTTAAATCACCCACTGTGTGAAGTATAAATACACACTAGATATTGGCATGTAATAACAAATGTTCAAGCAGTAAAATATTGAAATAAAATGAAAACGTAACTCTTGTCTTCCAACAACTTTAACTCTGAGATACTGACATAAATATGACCAGTTAAAGAAACTCAGTACAGTGGCTTGCACATGAGTGAATTTTCAAGGTTTTTTTCCCCTGCTTTTGCCAATTTATTTTGTAAATCTGTGTATACATCATTAAGATAAGAAAGTGGATAGAAATAGGAAGGAAAGAAAAAAAGGAGTGGACATTTAGAATGCCAGGTGGGATCTGCATGGAGGACCAGAGATACAAATAAACCCTTTGGAGATGGCAATGGGGTGTCATTCTTCAGTGACTGCTGTGGGCCCAGTGGTCTTTTGTGACAGCTGTCTGGGCTTGTGAAAAGCAGAGGGTGGGGGGCACCTGGATGCTTCAGTCGGTTAAGCGTCTGACTCTTGGTTTCAGCTCAGGTCACGATGTCACAGTTCGTGGGATCGAGCCCCTCATGGGACTCTGCGCTGACAGTGCAGAGCCTGTTTGGGATTCTCTCTCCCTCTCTGCCCCTCCCCTGCGCATTCTCTCTCTCTCTCTCTCTCTCAAAATAAATAAACTTCAAAAAAAAAAGTAGAGGGCAGACAGCATGAAAGGAGTAATAAGTGCATAAATGATTACATCTTTCCTCATCGAATATCCAGGCACCTGGCAGGTCCCCAAGGGTGAGTTAAAAGCCGTCCTCCTGCAGGCGTCACCAGGATTGATCAGGGGCCAGTGAGAGCTGGCTTTGAGGCCGAGATGGGACTTGCACTGACCTGGAAAGAATACACAGTGGCCAGTTGGTCTCCTGCCACCAGTCTTCTCTTGGCTCCACCCTTTACAATGCCAGATTATTTTCCTTAGAAAAAATAAGAAACTGCTACTGTAACACCCTTGTGTAATACAAAACAAAGCACTTAATTTTGGCATTCTAGTTGCCTTTGCCTAAAAATTCCGGAATTTGAATTTTGTGTGGCGCTTCTCCGTGCAGCTTGACCTCCTCGTGGTGCTTTGCTTCTCACTGTTTGCCCTATGCTTCCATCCAGAACATTCCACCCTTTCCACTCACCCCCGTGTTTCAGGCCTTTCCTCAACACATGAGTTAATCTGCCCGCAAGCCTTCCACCCTCACCTGTAACTTGCTTAATCCTTTAAGACCCACCTGGGTCTTGACCCTATTAGCTTTTGGGACCTCTACTGGCTGAATTAAGACCCCAGCATATATCTACACGTGTGTGCCCAGCATTGTGTTTGACCCGAGGCTTCAGGATGAATAAGGCCCATCCTTACCAACAGTTATTTGGGTGCTTTTTTTCTTTTTGCTTTCCTAGCAATGTGTTCATATCCCCCCTCCCCGCCCCCCTGTAGCGCTTAAAATGTTTCATTTTAGTATTTCTGTTTACATAACCTTTTTTCCTGCATAAGTTAAAATTCTTTGACAGCAGACGTGCCTATCACATTATTTTTGTTGAATGAGAAAAAAAAAATGTGTGCACAGCGTGCATAATTTCCTCATGGAGAAAAAAATGGCTTGGGGAAGGTTACAAGTGGTCCTATAAAAATCTTTGTTTTTACATTTCCTGAAGTAATAAAGTAAATCATAGATTCATAATTGGTTACAAATGTTGGATGCTATGCAGTTGGTTTTAATTTTTATTACCTTTCTCGCGGTTAGTCTTCCCTAATTCCCCCAAGCTGGGTTTTATATTCTTACATGCTTTCGTACACACTGTCCTTACCTTTTTTATTTATTGTCCTGTGTTGCAGTTATCTCTTTACTAATCTGTTTTCCAACTGGATTGTAAGCTTTCTGAAAGCGGAGCCTGTCTGATTCATTCATCATTACGTCCTCAGAATAAGTCATTTAATAGTACTTGTTTATGAAATATCTTCCCTTGCTTAAAAGAATATTTTCAAGTGAATGCTTCTACATTCACCTTGTTTTGTTCAGGATGATTTGCAACTCTCCTTTCCCGCTTTCTTCTGATCCTCGTGTTTAATGACGGGAGCTCCCAGCCCTCACCAGCTTCCTCACCATAATCAATTCAGTGGAGACACAAAGTGACTTAGAGTCTTGACGTGGGGGAAACCTTTGGGCAATTTCTGTTTTGTTTGTCCAGCATAGCCCCCGAGGCCTTTCTCAGTCCCCCACCCCAGTGCACACGGCGTACTACCCTAGCTCTGCTCATAACATCCTCCTCCTCCCCCTGCAAAGATGAGGGAATTCATTCTGTCTGATGGTAGCAGTTCACTGTCCTACTTCTCCCAAAGCTCCATTGCAAAATCCTCAGCCGGTTTGCCTTTTTTTAACACCTCTCCTCCCTAACCCCAAATTCCCTCTTGTGTCTTGTCGTCTCCAGTGGCGTGGTTTCCTTTACCTAATGGAGAAAGAAGTACAGGGATAGAAAAGTGCATATGTAAGAAGTTGTAATGAAAGAGACAGACTAATAAGTAAAGCTGGTGGCAATAGTAGATGGTAAATAAGTCACCAAATCCCATTAGGTTTTCTTCCTTTGCTCACACAGTGATAATGAGGTTTCTAATGAGAGGGATCTGTTGTCTGGCTTGTTAGTGATCTCTTGTGATTCTTGATCTCAAGTCACTGAAGTTGTTTGCTCATTGAGAAGATAAAGATAGGTGATTGTGTTCCTAGTGCTATGGCTTAGCTTTCAAGTTACAGACTTATTTGGAATACATTTTGAAATCGATTATTTTCTTACATGATTTAGCTAGTTTTAATTTTATAAGGGAGTATTTCCATTTTGTATTTTGGTTGATTTTCTTATATTTTCCTTCATTTATTTTATTTCCAAAGATGCTTAGCCAATCCCTTCAAAGCCAGTAGCGGATTTAATCAGTTAATTTTATCATGATCTTATCAGAATTTGGTTTGACTTCCAAAGTCATTTTTTTAAACTGATTTTGAGCCTCCTGAGTATATTAGTTATTTTGTTACTAGTATAGACAATTTCCAAGAAATAAGTATCCAGCTTAAAGTTTCCGTTAAAAAATTTAAAAAAGGCAGCTGTACCTGGGAGGCCTTTATGGCCCCAGGTGGTTCTATAGCAATGTCGTTGGAAGAAGATTTGGGGCCCGCCAAGAACCTCTTTGCTTCTGCCTCATAAAGAAAAACTTGTGCCTTTGTTTCCTCTACGTGGTAACTTTCCCTCTCCTCCCTTGGTAACCCTTACCTACAGGGCTTTGAGGACACTACAGTGGGAGAAGTGCCTGGAAAGACACACAGAGGGACACTTAGCTTGATCTTAAAGAGTGTGAATGTGAATTCTCTGGGTGGAAAGGAGTTGGAAGACCTTGTGCTTCTCTGATGCTCTTGGCATTTTTTTTGTGTTCCCTTTTTTCTCCGCCCCCCTCCTTGAGGATAGGCAGGGGGTTGTCTTTTTTTTTTTTTTAATTTTCTTTTTTTTTTTTTAACATTTATTTATTTTTGAGACAGAGAGAGACAGAGCATGAGCAGGGGAGGGTCAGAGAGAGAGGGAGACACAGAATCCAAAACAGGCTCCAGGCTCTGAGCTGTCAGCCCAGAGCCCGACGCGGGGCTCGAACTCACGGACCTCGAGATCATGACCTGAGCCGAAGTTGGCCGCTTAACTGACTGAACTACCCAGGCGCCCCGGGAGATTGTCTTTTTTCGGTCCTCTTTGTGTCTCCATGCCTGACGATTCCCTGCTGGTAACTCAATACCTCTATCTTGAATGCTACAGATTCCCTTTGCAAAGCAAGCCAAGAAGTGATTTTTCCAACGAAAGCAGTGTGGAAATACAGGACTGCTGTCACCTGTAGTAGTCTGCATGGCCCCAAAGAAAATTTGTGAACTGGCCAAGAAACCAGGCCTTAGAAAAATCAGTCTTAATGCTGAGCAGTTTGTGTCAGATCATTCAGTAATTAAATCTGCATTGAGCACCAACCAGGCACTGCTAGGTTTGGGAGAATTTGGTGAATAAAATAGACCTAGTCCTTGCCCTTAGGGAACTTACTTTCTAATAGTGGAAATAGATGAGGAATCAGCTAACTGTAGAATTACAAATTCTGTGAGGGAAACAAGGCCCAGTGAGGAGGAGTAAGGCTCAGGTTTAGGGTGGTGACTGCCCACAGAAGAGGTCATCACGGAGGCCTTCTGAAGAGGTGACATTTTAGTAGAAGGCCGAAAGATGAGATGGGGATTTCTATGGAACAGCTGAAGGGACAGACAGAGGATCCCAAGCGGAAGGACTGTGTGCACAGAGTCGTGTGGCAGGGAAAGGTTGGCACGTGGCAGGAACTGAGAGGAGGCCAGTGCGGTTACAGTGGTCCAGGGCCGCGGTGGAACGGGTCGCTCAGAGGCTTTTGTGCTGAGTGCGGGAGCTCTGTGGCGGGGGGCTGCATGGGAGCTGGCGGCTGCCATCGCACAGCTTGTCCTCTTGCTTCTGGTGCGGCCCACGAACGCACCCGGGAGACCTGCACAGAGCATCAGTGTCACCAAGGCAAGAGGTGGTGGTGGGGAGAGGGTTGGGATAGCGGTGGCGAAAATCCAGAGAAGATGGACTCGAACTGTATTTTAGAGGTGGAATGAAGATGACTTCCTGACAGATTTGATGTGGGCAGCAAACCAGAGAAAGGAATCCGAGAAGGACGTTGAACTCTCTGGTTTGAGCAATGGGTATGTGCCGATTCCTGAGATGGCAGAGCCTGGAGGGAAGGAAGTTCGAATGTTAAGTTTGAACTTTGGACTTAACGAAGTTTGAATGCCGGTGGGCATCCTGTAATGAAATGTCATTACATGTTTTCCCCTGAAAACATGTGCTCGTCGGGCCCAGAGCTTAACCTTCTTCAGATCTTTTCTCAGATGTTACCTTCTCAGTGAGATCTTTCTTAACCAACCTAGTTACTGAAAACCCCACGCTACCTCCTCCTCCTCCTTAATTTTTCTCCATAATAATTATCACCATCTGGCGTTAGGTATCTGACATGTTAATTGAGTAGAACAGAAGATCTGTGAGACCAGGGACTTCTAGGTATAGATCATTACTGTGTGTGTGTCCCCAACACCTAAACGAGTGGCCTGTAGTAAATGCTTAGTAAGTATTTATTAACTGACTGTGTAAAATCACTTGAAGGATTCTTTGTTTTTCATGAGTAATTTTTTTGTAAGTATCTCTCCAGCTTTTGGCTTAAAACAACTCAATTTTCTTTTTTAAATGAATGTAGATTTTATAGGGTATTTTATGTATGTGTACATGTGTGCACACATATATGGGGGTTGGCATTGCTTTTTATAATGATTAAGAAACTAAATCTATAATTCATATTTCAATTATCCCTTCATTTTCAGGTCACAACTGATGGAAAACCAAAAATCATCGATATCATTGATACAACAGGAAGTGGTGATGTGAATACTGCTACAGTAGTAGAGCCCAAAGATGGTGAGATTATTGGTCTTTCAGGAAGAGTGCTCAAGGTTAGAGCTTTAATCTTTTAATTGAATTTTTCTTTCCTTTTTTTGTACTGTTGCCTCAAAGCATTTAGTGTTTTTAGCTTATGTTTACTGGTAGGTTACTAGTTACCTGTTGCTGTTTAACAGATTACCCCCAAAACTTCATGCTTTAAAACAACAAACATTTATCATCTCACAATTTCTGCATGTCAGTAATCTGGGTTTGACTTAGCTGGGTGCCTCTTGTTTAAGATCTCTCCTGAGCTTGGCCAGGGCTGCAGTTTCATCTGAAGGCTCAGCCTGAGTGGGGAAGGGGAGTCTGTTGCAAGCTCACTCAAGTGGTTATTGGCAGGCTTAGGGTCCTCTCCACGGGACTGCTATACGCCATGTAGCTGTCTTCCCCCTGGGTGAGTAGTCCAGGAGAGTACCCAAGATGGAGGCCATGGTCTTTTTACATATTAATCTTGGGATTCACATTCCATTGCTTCTGCCATTTTGTTTTCATTGGAAATGAGCCATGAAACCCAGCACACACTTACAGGGGAAGGGAATTTTATGAGAGCATGAGGACCAGGGGTCATCTTAGAAGAAGTCATTTGTTTTGTTGTGTGACAGTGGGCTTAGAATTAGGATATATTTTTCATTGTGGTTGCCAAATTCTAAAAATTTTTAAGTTTTGGATAGAAAGATAGGAAAAGTGACCAGGTTATAGTTTTGCCTTGTTTCCTGTTCCTTCTGAGAACTTGAACAGGAAATATTTAGGATTTAATCATTGTGGACTTAAGTGACTGGCTTTGTGTTAACTCTATGTGCTTGGTAGAAAGGTGAGCTAACATGAAAAATGATTAGATTGCTAACATAAAGCAATTCATGAGATGTTAGCTAATGAGCTTATAGATGTCAAGAATTTGTGGTTTGGTGTTTTAAACCAATAAGCAGAATTAGTTTGGAAAATGAATTTGTGCTTATTTATATGTTTAAAGAGCTGTATTTAACTCTGGCCATCTTTTACCGTCTCTCTGAATTATGTTTAGGCATCCTCTTCTGGATAAGGTTGTTGTGCTATGTAGTGAGTTAACACAAATTCAGCTGCTTAAAGCTACATACATTCCTGCATTTATTATATTACTGTTTCCACGGGTCAGCACTGCTTTCTGTGGTTCTCTGGTCAGTGTCTCACAAGACTGTACTCAGGTATTGGTTGGAACTGTGGTTTCATCTGAGGCTCAGGATCCTCTTCCAACTTCATTCTTCTTGTTGGAAGAATATATTTTTCTTGCAGCTGTTGAGCTCACCACAGTTTGCTTCTTCCAGGCCAGCAGGAGAATCTCTCTGACCATTGGGATGGCCCCTGTCTCTGTTTTAAGGAGCCTACCTGATTAGGTAGGCTCACCAGGGCAGTCTCCTTTTTTATTAAATCAGTCACCTGATTACAGACCTTAATTGTATCTGCACAATGCCTTCACCTTTGCTATATTACTTACCATAATACAGTCACAGGAGTGCTAGTCACAGGCCCTGCCTTTACCAAGGGGAGAGGACTATACAAGGGCATGGGTCTTCTTGAGAATCTGCTACCATAGGCACACAGCAGGCATTAACATCCAGGACTGAATTGCTTGTATGACCCCAAAAGTCACATGTTGAAGCCCTGACACCCAATTTGATAGTATTTGGAGATGGTGTTAGGGGTAAATGAGCTCATGGGAGCGAGCCCCTCATGACAGGATTAGTCTGTTCTCTCTCTCTCTCTCTCTCTCTCTCTCTCTACCGTGTGAGAATACAGTGAGAAGGCTGTGCCTGCAAGTTAGGAAGAGTCTCCCCAGAACCTGACCATTCTGGCACTCTAATCCCATGCCCCCAGCCTTCAGAACTAAGAAAATAAATTTCTGGTGTTTGAGCTACCCAGTATTCTATGGTATTTTTTTATGGTGCCTGAGGTAAGACACCATCTGCTGAAAGAAAGAAAGAAAGAAAGAAAGAAAGAAAGAAAGAAAGAAAGAAAGAAAGAAAGAAAGAAAGGAGGGAGCTTGTAAACTAGAGGGAAAGGAATTTCTGTACATCTGCATTATTCTGAGGTTTTGCCTGCCTTCCCCAAGTCTGTGTTGTTATTTAGACTATATTTCCGAGAAGACACATTGGGATTCCTGTGAGTTACATTCTTTGGGAAATTAGGGAATGCTTCTAGTAGGTTCCAAAGATTTAGAATCCTGTAAAGTTTTGTCCTCAATTGTTGTTGTTGTTGTTTTATAAGTTTATTTTATGAGAGAGAGAGAGAGAGAGAGAGCGAGCGTGAGCCGGGGAGGGGCAGAGAGAGAGAATCCCAAGCAGGCTCCATACATTGTGGAGCCTGACATGGGGCTCGAACCCATGAACTGTGAGATCATGACCTGAGCTGAATTCAAGAGTCGGACGCTTAACCGACTGAGCCACCCAGGCACCCACTCAGTTGTTTATTTTAAATAACTGTAATAGCCCATGCTTTAAACCACATGGACTGATAACACCACTCGTGCTCAAAGGCAGAAGTGGATGTACCATGTATATGGTAGGAAATAAGATCAGAAAATTGACAGATTACTACTTAGATCTTTTCCCAACCTGATGACCTGCTTCTTTTTTTTTTTTTTTTTTTAATTTTTTTTTTTTTTCAACGTTTATTTATTTTTGGGACAGAGAGAGACAGAGCATGAACGGGGGAGGGGCAGAGAGAGAGGGAGACACAGAATCGGAAACAGGCTCCAGGCTCCGAGCCATCAGCCCAGAGCCTGATGCGGGGCTCGAACTCACGGACCGCGAGATCGTGACCTGGCTGAAGTCGGACGCTTAACCGACTGCGCCACCCAGGCGCCCCGATGACCTGCTTCTTTAGCTCTACTGTTAAGTATTCTCTGCCCATCAATATAGCAGGAGGTTTTAACTTAATTTTTTTTGTATTCAATGTGTCTTCAGAATTTAAAAGGACAAATGCTTGTCCACAGCTTCTAACAGGAGAAGCCGAGTGTGGTGCCCTGCGTCTCCCCTTTCACCACTGATTCCCACTCTCCGAGAGGGAAGTCTTTGATGTTACATTTTCTTCAGGGTTTTAAGTAACATACCCTTCTTAATTCTTGAATTTTTATCTGTGGAATTAGCAGTGTGGAAGAAGAGAGTTCACTTTCCAGGTCGTTCGTTTCTGAGAAGTTTCCTGGTATTGTCTCTGGGGTTCTTCCTTCCACTGTTTTTGCTGTTCTTTTATCTGGAATCCTGTTAATTGGACATTGGACCTCTTGAGTTGATCTTCCAGTTTTCTTATGTTTTTCCACCCTCATTGCTTGTGTTTGTTTTTTTCCTTCCTGAGAGATTTCTGAGATTTCTTAGTATTCTTTGCTAACTCTCACATTGAATATTGTTAATTTTTGCCTATTGTTTTTAAATGCAAGTCTGTTCGGGGCGCCTGGGTGGCGCAGTCGGTTAGGCGTCCGACTTCAGCCAGGTCACGATCTCGCGGTCCGTGAGTTCGAGCCCCGCGTCAGGCTCTGGGCTGATGGCTCGGAGCCTGGAGCCTGTTTCCGATTCTGTGTCTCCCTCTCTCTCTGCCCCTCCCTCGTTCATGCTCTGTCTCTCTCTGTCCCAAAAATAAATAAACGTTGAAAAAAAAAATAAATAAATGCAAGTCTGTTCATGTTCACTCAGAGCATATCTTCCTGTCAGGTATATAACATTTTATGGGGGAATATTGTCTAAATTTCTTTTCTAGTTTCTTCATCCTCTCTTTACTCACCTTCCTCTTCCTCCCATTCTCCTTTCCCCTTTCTCTTCCTTTTTCTTCACCCCTCCTGTTCCCTCCTCCCTCTTCCCTTTCTCTTCCTCCTCTTCTCCTGCTCCCTCTACCTCTCCCCCTTCCTTGTGCTCTACTTTCTACCTGAGAGCTTTCCCCCAGCTGTCTAGCTACCCTGGCTGTTTCTTGGTTAACAAGGCACCTAAAGGGGACAAAGGTGCTCTCTGCCTTTGCAGGGCCTTGGGGTGTGGGTCTCAGTGATGCTATTGTGACAGACTCCAAAGTGGCAGTATATGGCATACTTTTTCCCATTGAGATATGCTCATTTACCTCCAAGAGGACTTGGCCAGTTCGGCCTGGGGTTTGGGGGAGAGGGAGAGAAGCCTCTCAGGGGCTCATGCCTGGAAAGGTGCCTGGAGAGATCTCTTGCAGACTCTTAAGTATGTCTCACCTCTCCGCTCTGCTCTGTGAATCCCTCAAGAAAGCTGACATTTCCATGTCTCTCTGGTTCAACATCCAGTTGACTGGCTGGTCAGGTTTGGGCAGCACATGGGATGTGCAGCAGGTGTCTGATTGTTCCTCATACAGGCTTTCCACCAGTCTTCTTGGTGTTAGCTCTTTATCTGAACACAGAACATACCCACATACACGTTCAGCTTGTTTTCTTTCAAGGAAGTGCAGGTGTTCAGATACTTTGCAGTGGGCATCAGAAAGAATAGTGTTACTAGTTGCTGGTATTCTGGCTAGCTCGGATCTCTCAGAGCTCTTTAGCACACAGTTCTTAGCAACACAGAGAAGTGTTCAGGTTTCTTTGACTTGACCATGCCTTAAGATGAATTAAATAGCTGTATTTCACCTTCTTCGAAATCGCCCATAAACTGTTGACAGTTAATGTCTTGCTTTCCCTGTTTGAGATGAACTACTGGTTAAGTGCTTTGAACATTCCAATAATCTCTTTCTCTAAGGAGGCCATTCCTAGGCCTTCTTGAGAAACTAGTGGTCAGTTACTTTGGAAAGTGACACTCCTATGAGCAAGTAGAAGCAAAAAAGTGAACAGAAGCTTAAAATCTTTTATGATGAAATGTACAGGTATAAAGGAAAGTGCATAAAACACATACGTATAGCTTGATGAATACTGAAGTGGATGCCACTTTATCTGCTACCCAGATGGGACAAAGAATATGACCATACCTCAGAAGCTTCCTGCATTCTCCCAGATCACAATCTACTTGGACTTTTGTGATGATCATTTCTGTGCTTTGCTTTATAGTTTTACCACCTCTGTGTGGATACATGAAATATATTTTTGGTTTTGCCTGTTTGTGGACTTTATATGAATGACCTCATTTGTGTATCATTTTATATCAGTTGTTTGCAAGATTCTTGCCACTCAAGCCAGGATGTTGCATGTAGTAACGAGTTGTTTAACTTCATTGCTGTTCGAGATACCGAGGTTTGTATATACCAGTTCTGTCCACTCCACTGAGGATGAGCTGTTGTTTCCAGTTTGGGAGTCACTAACAGCTCTTCAGACAACATTCATTGTGTATGTATCTTTTGCACATGTGTGTAGATAACCTCCAGGATGCATACCTAGAATTGCTGAGTCTTAGAGCTACAACTTAACTAGGTGATGTCAAACAGATTTTCCAAGTATTTGCACTAACCTGCATTTCTACTAGCAGTGTGCAAGAAATTTGATAGCTACACTGGTAACAGTTGGTATTTTTAGGCTAAAATCTTTGCAAATATGTGGGGAATCTAGGTGTATCATGTTGTGGTTTTAATTCGTATTCTCTAATTACTAATAAGATTGAACTCCTTTTTATATATTGATTAGACATGAGGATTTCCTCTCTTGGAAAGTACATGTTCGAGTCCATTTGCCCTCTCTCCCCCAGTGAGTTGTCGTGTTTCTTACTAATTTGCAGAATTTCGTATGTATTCTGAGAACCTGTCCTGTGATGGACTGTGGGTCAGGTGTCTTCTCCCATTCTGTATGTCTGTGTTCACTTTCTGGGCGGTGTCCTTTGAGAGCTAGAAGTCGTTAAATTTAATGTATATGGATATTAGTCTTTGCCTTTTTGATTAGGGTTTTTCATGTCTTAATGACCTTTGCATGTCCTTCCTGACCCCAAGATCAAGAAGGTATTCTCCTCTATTATTTTCTAAAAACTTTTGCCATGTTTCTTTTCCTATTCTAGAATTCAGCTGGTATTGATTTTAGGCTGTATCTGTTTTTCCATCTGAAGACCAGTTGCCATAATCTCCCCACAAATTTTCAGTGTTGCCTTTTACTTTGCAACCTTCACAGTGGGGTGATACAGCTTCAAAGTCTCATTTCCAATTCTCTGTGTCCTTTGGATGTTTTTTTCCTCATTTTCCTTATTCTAACTTTAGTAGCCATTTGGAAGGGAGCACAGTGCTTTTTAAAATTTACCACATTTAACTTGAAGTCAGTCTTAAATCATCAATATTTATTCATATATATATATATATATATATATATATGTAAAAAAGTCCAGGCCTAGTGAATCACTTGGCCAAATGTGGCACCATATTTAGATGCAGTGATAGCTGGCAGGACCGTGAGGCTGACAAGGCTGACATAGAGTTTGAAGTTAAAAAAAAAAAAAAAAAATGGGACATTAACACTTATGATGACATTTGGCTTGTTAAGGAAATGTTCAATTCATTAGGCATCCCCTTAAAAGAGTCAGGGAAAAGAGGTGTAATTAGTAATCAAAGAGATTCTGTTTCTCTTATGAAAATGATCTTATTCCATTGCAGTGTTAACCTTAAAAATAAAACTGCCAGTTATTTACCAGCAAAAGTGGGTTTATTCCAGAATAGCAGAGAACTGCAATCCGGAATGAGCAGCCTTTGGCAAAATCGTAGACAAGTCCCCAGAACAAAGGAGAGGACTGCTATTTCATATAGAGGAAAGAGGCGAAGGCAGGAGGCCTGGTGGACACGAAGCGCCCCTTGCAGTAAACTGCCTCCTGCCTGGATGGGAAAGTCTGTGCACCCGCGAGGTCCCCCTCCATGAGTGGTAGTGCATGAGAGCACCCCCTGCTGGCCGCCTGACTCCATGCGAGCAGGTCTCTAGTTCTACAGTAGTTACCATGTAATAAAACCATTTTAAAGAAACCACTTAAGTGGCCAAAATATAAAGCTCGGATTCTTAAAAGAGACCGAAAATAAGTTCATGTGTATAAAATACTCAAATAGGCAAAATGACATACTCCATAATTGCTTCATAGGATAAAGTTAGCTTTACTCAAATTTGGTTAACTCTAGATAGCAGAACTGTGATTATAACATTTATGATTTTTGTAGTTGAATTTTTAATAAATAACCAGTCTGCCTTTACTGTGAGGAAAATACATAGTAGTGATTTGAAAAGTATCTGGTTGTGTGGACACTGCAGATTTTGGTCTCATTTATGATTAAATATAAATTATGTCTTATTTTTATTGCATTACATATATTGTAAGTAATTGTGGTTAAATACGTGTTCGCACCTGTTGATCTTGCTGTTATTTCAGTCAGTCACTCCGTTTAATCCTTCGGCATTTCACGGCCTTTTATAATCTCCTTGTACGAGAAGTTGCCACTAGCCTAGGGTTACAAGACCTGTGTAGTGGGACACCTGTGATGAAATAGTGTTTGAATTTGCCAGCCAGGGATTACTTACTTTTTTGTTGTTGCAACACTGTATTGTTGTGATGTCAAGGGCTGCTGCAGGAACATTAAGAGTTAAGAATTCCTGTTCTCTAAAAGAGATTGGTAAATTGTGAATGAAAAGCACCAGTTTATATGCCATCATATACTCCAGACATCTATCCGATTCAGAAATGTTTACTGACATATGCGGGCTTTTAAAAAGTCGATCTTTAAAGTGCTGTGAATGGTGGGTTTTTTCCTCTATTCAGTCGTGAGAAAATTTCATCCAAAAGTTTCTTTCCTGGGGACTAACTTGATGAGGGACCAGGGGTGAGCCAGTTACAGATAACTACCCAAGTGAGAACTCATGAGTCAACCAACTCTGGGTGGTTGATAGTTCAACCTCATGTTTTATACACATTTGAAAGCTGTTTTTGATGACCGGGGGTCCTGTGATTACAAAGAGAGTGAACATTCCACATTTTCTTGATTGACATTTGAAGTTGGTTGATGTTCAGTGTATTTGTGCAAATCATAAGGTGGAGATTATTTATTTTTTTCCTTTTACACACCAGGAAGTAGGAACCTGTGGGTCCACTCTGGTTAGTGGTAGAGTTTGGATTCACAGCCAGGTTTATCTTTACACTGGATGTTTTGGTCTCCATGATAGAGCTAGATTCTAGCTTTCTTTTCAGCCTTCCTGTGGTTTGGGCAAGCAGTGTGATTTCTTTTTGTTTCTTTGCTTTTTCCATTTGTACACTGGGCATGCTGTTTACATCATTCTGTTAATTAGAGGCTTTAAGTGTTATTTTTAAATACTTTGAGATATTTAGAAAGATTATTATAAGATGTTATATATAATTAATGTAATCTTATATAACTTTTTTCTTAAAGAGCTCGTTTTAAGTATCTAGGCATTATCCCTGTTGATTGTAGAGAATGCAGTTCTTAACAGGAAATCTAAGCATGGAGAGGGTCTGTTAACTGCTTCTCTTTGCCCCTAGTTGGGCAGTAAGTAGGTCTGAGAAGGGAGGGAGAGGTGAGGTTTCCTTGATGCTTGAGAACTAAAGATTGTAGCAGTTTAATGAGGTAGCTTATGTTGAAAGCACTTTATAGACCATGAAACATTGTAATTCAAAGGTATCTTGGGGCGCCTGGGTGGCTCAGTGGGTTAGGTGCCCAACTCTTGATTTCAGGTCAGGTCATGATCTCACAGTGGTGGGATTGAGCCCTGTGTGGAGCTCTGGGCTGAGCATGGAGCCTGCTTAGGATTCTCTCTCTCTTCCTCTGCCCCTCTTCCTTGCCCCTGCTTTCTCTCTAGAAAGAAAAAGAAAGATATCCTGAGTGAAACATATTACTTATGAATGAGAAAAACTCCAGAGAGATATTAAGTGGCATCTTAGAATATGAGAAATATTGCTGTAATACACAACCTTGCTTATCCAAGTTGAGCCATTAGGATAGAAGTGAAATAACCTTTCTATCCAGTAGTAAATCATTGGAATTGGGAAGCATTTAGTGAGTCAACAATTTGCTCTTTTTCTGCAGATTCCTGTGAGCTGGATAAATCCCTCAGGCAAATATCATATTGGCATTAAAAATGGCTATGACTTCTATCCAAAGGCGCTCAAGGAAAGGATACAGGTAATGTCCAGTCTAGAATCAATGACTTCTTCCTCAAATTTTTTTCCTACTGAAGAAAAAAATTTTTCATAAGATCCTGTTAACTCTTAATTATTGTGGAGACCGGGAGCCTTTCAGACAATGACTGCTTAAAGGTTCTGGTCAGTGGAATGTTACCCATTTAAAGTCACCATTCTTAATCTTGGATACATGGCTAAGTTTAGAGAATGTTGTGAATACATTGAAATTCAAGTTTTTGTATATTTGTGTTTTTCTGGGAGTTCGAATATAGCTTTCATTGGAGTTTTGAAGGACTTTTTTTTTTTTTTTAATCTCCAAAAGGCTAAAGTCTGTTTAAAGTTGATTTAAAGTCCTGGCCAACTTATTTATTCCTGGTCCTGTAGCTTCTATGATAATTTGTCCCATTTTTCTTAACCGTTTAACTAGGCTTCTTGATCCCAGTTAGTCATCATTCAGTACTAAGAAAAGGGTTGCTCAGACCAAAGCAGCTAAAGCGTGGAAAACACAAGTCTGTCATTAGAGAAATAAGAATTGCAAATTGAAGGAGGAGTCTGCTTTAAAACGGAGCTACTGAGTAAATCTTTCTGTGATGATGGAACTGTTCAGTATCTGTCCATCATGGCAGCCACTGGCCACAAGTAGCTGTTGAGAACTTGAAATGTGACTAGTAGGAAAATTTAATTTTATGTAATATTTTAAAATTTAAATCTAAGTAGCAACACATGGCTCCCATATTTGCAAGTACCACTTTATTAGATTGCTATAATACTGGTAGCTGATACAGGTTCAGAGTTGCAACTGCAAAAGAAGATGTGATCCTTGAAAATGAGCCTGATGGGTAAGACCTATGGAACATTTCATCTCATCATAGCATTGTTATTTGCTTCTCCAGGGGGTCTGTGAACCATAAGAACTACTCAGCATGTTGCATATATAACCTTTACTTATTTGATTCTCATCGTTCTGCAAAAAATAAAGTTACAAAAAATGCATATAACTTACTGGATACTAATTTATTTTAAAATTTCAGGCTGAAATACACATAACAGTATTATGCACTATCTTAAATTTAATCAGTTGTATCAATAAGATGCAAATTAACATGCAAATATAGAGTAAGTTAATAACCCCCTCCTTAGCTCAGTGGAGTTGATTGTTTTACTGGAAAGGATTTTTTTTTTTAACTAGCAGACCTCCACTGGGTGGCACTATGGGTTAAAGACAGCAGAGATGATGGTGAGACCAATTTCAGTAACAAAGAACCCTGTCAAATCCAAGACAGGAAAAAAACAAGCCAGGAAGGGAGGAAGTCTAGGAAGCCTGCATGTCCCTCTTGCGGCCAGTCTTACTCTTGTGCTCCGCCTGCACGGCTTAAAGCAGTCCTCAGTTCCCTAAGGGCCAGCGTGTAGTATTTGCTTTTATTGTAAATGCCTGGGAATTCAGTTTTTTTTACCTGACATGCTGTTATTGATCCTTGGATGGGCTGAAATTGGGACATACGATGTTATCAAAATACATTTGGTTGTGCCGTGGTAAATGTGTTCTCTTAAAACCCACATGTAGTGAATAGTTTTAGTAATTGACCCATTGCTTTATCAACTTGATGCTAAATGATTTTTTTAGCCTCTGTGTGAAAATTGTGTACCATCACAACCGATAACAATTAGGTCCATATATAAATGACTGGCTAGGTTTACCTGGATATTTTTCAACCTCGTTGTAAGGTAACTTTTCTGTCTTGCAGAAAGAACGGAAGGAAAAAATCTGGGATCCTGTTCACAGGGTGGCCCTTGCAGAAGCCTGTAGAAAACAAGAAGAATTTGATGTTGCCAACAATTGCCCTTCTCAAGTTGGTGCCAGTGGCTTTTATTTACACATTACCACAGAACCATATTTCAGTTCTCAGAGAATCGGCAGACTTTTTTCCACAAGTTTTAAATTGTTTAATTTTAGTAACTTTTCTTTTATTCTGAAATCAATTTACACATTTTTCACAACTTCTCATGAATTACCACAAATTGAACACTCCCTTCCATACCTCTTCCTAATCATTGCTCCCTTCCTCCTCCAAAAGCAACCACCATTGCCTGTTTTAAATTTGCAGAATGGAATCATACAGTGTGTCCTTTTACACGTCACTACTTTCAGTCAGTGTTATGTTTGCGACATTCATCCATGTGTGAGTGTGGAAGGAGTTTGTTCACTTCTCTTGCTTATGATGGATGCGCCATAATTCATGCGTGCATTCTGCAGATCAATACTTTGTTTTCAGTTCTTGGCTCTTGTGGAAGATGCTGTTTTGAACATTCTCGCGTGCATGTCTTTGGTGGGTCATAGAGGGGTAGTAGCCGCATGCATGTCTTTGGTGGGTCGTAAAGGGGTAGTTCCAGTTCATATTCCCGCAAGAAGGATATGAGAGCTCCCATTATTTCACATCGTTAAATAGCTGTTACATTTCTTTTAATCAGTTAATAAAATGAAGATAATGTCTTGGTTTATAAGGAAAACAATACGTGCTAGTTGCAGAAACTTTTGGATAACACGGGTGTGTAAAGTAATAAGAGCTTCCAAAGTGCCACTCCCCAGGGATGGTACCAACAACCTGATGTTTATCCTTCTGAATCTTTCTTTTAATGCATACATGTACCTTTTCTTAATCAAAAGTGGAATGGTATTGGTGGTTGTCAGCCCTGGCTGCAGATTAGAATCACATGAAGAGCTTTGTGCCCTAGAGAGGAATTAAATCAAAGCCTTGGAGGAAGGCTGGCATTTTTTAAAGCTCCCTGGAGCTTTAATTAATGTGCAGTTAGGGGCGAGGACTACTGCCCTCAATAGATCTACGTACACATTTAACTTGCATTTACTTAATATGTGTACAGCATCCCCTTTAATTGGGTAATTCACCCTCTTTAGCTGCATTATTTTCTGTTAGGTCACTGTTTGTCCTTCAGCCTCTTACTAGTCACATTAAGTGTTGTACTTCAGGCAGTATGCATATCAAGTCAACTTTATAAAAGGAGGGATCTAGATTTAATTATCCATTTGATTTTGTTTACCAACAATGTCTGTATAATTGTTTTTTTTTCCTTTAAGGAGGAGTAAATGTTGAATATATTGAATAACTAAAAATGAAGCGTAACCAGATTTTTGGAACATATGGAAATTACATTTTAATTCAGTAGGACTGTTCAGGTGAATGTAGAGCAGTCTAATGTAGTACGTAGTTTAAACAAAAATAGTTGGCGTGTGACAGTTCTCATGGTGATGGATCAGAATGGTTAAATAGCTTATCTGTACAAGGTCAGGAATATAGTATGTGTTTAGCATGTTCTAAAAGACAGAAGGTAATTTGTGGTTTCTCTTATTTATTTGGATTCTTAAACAGATTTCAATGGAAACAGTCCTGATTAAAAAAAAATCTAAAGGTCAATAGATAACCTATTTTATAGCAATTTTAGAGTTAATTTTGGAAATTAGTTGTGCAGATTATAGATACGTGACTAACATAAGTCTTGGTCAAATGATACCATCAACATGGAACACTGTGTCTTTCCCAAAGCGGATGGAATAAATAAATGAGAGATTGACTAAAAGTATTATTTTAAAAGTATTCAATATGTTAATTAATATCTGCATCATTAAATTGAACTACAAGTTGCATAGATATAAAAAAAATTTCTTACATTTTTCCAGAGTAAAATGGCTTTCCTGTTGGTCACACGGTGTCTTTGGCTACATGTTAATATGTTGTGTGTTTCAAGAGCACAAAATGTACTAATATTAATATATGTTCTTATTGATTAGGCAAATAAACTAATCAAGGAGGAACTTCAAAGTCAAGTGGAATTGCTAAATTCTTTTGAGAAAAAATATAGTGATCCTGGCCCTGTGTATGACTGCTTGGTGTGGCATGATGGTGAAGCCTGGAGGTAAACGTCATGTATTATATAGATCTTCACTTAAAGCTGTTTTTATCTACTCTGAAGAACATTAAATTCTCAGAACCGTCCAGAGAATTGGTTTAAATGACATTAATATCCCTAAGCAAAACTGTTGGAGAGCCGAATTGGCTTTCGGGTAGTTTTGGATAAGCTCTTTGAACTTCTTGGTATTTTAGGTGCTAAACCTGTCCCTTGTGTGTTTTAAAGAAGCTTGTTTCATTAACCAGACAGTAACTTAACCAGATAATAGTAGGTTAATCATTGGTAGACATAGAAATGTTCCTGACCAGAGCTAGGCAGTTTGGAAAGTAACTGCAAGAGAATACTAGATACAGAACTGAGCGTATGTGGGAAATATTGGACAGGGACTTAAGGAAATATTCTAATATTAGCAGGGATGGGGTAGTGGGACAATAGGTGGTTCAGTTCCAATGTTTCCTGCATGTACTGAAAACACTGCCAACTTTGTCCTGAGGAAAATATGTTTCCAAGGTCCTTAAGGCAGTTGACAAAGGAAGGGATCCATGCAACGGTTTGTCGACATTATTCTAAGACAGCTTTTAGAATTTTTGCGTTGGAAATGAAACTTAGAGGAAATAAAATCTGAAGTCACTGGAGTAACACTTTAGAAAATGTTATAATTAATGAAAAATGCAGCAGAATTGTGGTTTCAGGTGCTACTGGAAATAATTTTTCTGATTGCATCGTACTGTATACCGTGTAGGGCTTCAATTCCCTGCCCCATCTCAGGGTTAGACACAGAATTTTTTGAGGAGAATCTTAGAGACCCCAAATTACCTAAGGCGAATCTTGGCACTGTCATTTCAAAAATGCCGGCCACTTCTGAGGGGAGGTAAAGTGACCTTAAGTGCCTTGGTTTTTGTTTCTACAGACTGTCAAATCTGCCCTCCTCCTGCCACGCTTCCACTGTTGAACCCATATCACTACCCTTAGCAGGGAACCCAATAGAACCATACTCTTAAGTATTCGTCAGGATGTACAGGGTCAAACTCAGTCACTCTCTGTTGAGAAAACTGTTTACAGAAGATTACTTGAAGGAAAGAACCGTTAGTTGGTTTCTTTTCAGTGGTTTTTGACCTTGTTTTCTCAGGTTTCCTTTGAGTTGGATGAAAGCTGTGGACTTTTTTCATAGAGGATAGGATGAAGAAATGTATTAAAAATGTCCAGGAATTTTTAACCCATGCCCCCTTTCCTGCCCCCCATCTTCCACAAGTACTCTAATCCTATCCGTGAACCTCATCTCCATGTTCCCTTTCTGGTATGCTAACACCTGTTCCTTGAACTGAGCCAACCACCTTCAGAAAGTTATACCCTGCACCAATATGCATACTTGGCCTCTGTGGAATTACTTAGGGGAGTCGCTCAGTTTTATGTTGATATTTTGATATGGTGCTTGAAGTGTTGAGTCACTGCATGTTGACGGTGGTTACAAGAAACTGATTTTTGGAATGTGTCACTGTATTTGCTATGAGAATGTTGTCAAAGATGTTGATTCATTCATTCTTTCGTCATTGGGCAAATATTTGAGTACTTTTCTTCGTGCCAGGTAGACTCTAAAGAAGCTATTCCGTGGACTCTAGACTCTGTGAAAGCCAGTGTGAGAACATCTGAGCCCGTCCAGGAAGCATCAAGAAAGATTTTATTGAAGGATCAGCTCAAGTTAGCAGACAGGGAAGGGGCAGGGGTTAAAGGTCCAGGAAAAGGTCCAGAGGAGATGGAGAGACTTCCAGGGATGTAGAATGTTTCATGGGCCGGATGAAAATGGGGCAGGACTTCCGAGATGATTGCCGGGATGGAGAACTGGCCAGTTACATCTGTAACTTTTAAGAACCCCAGGTGTTACTGTTTTGGCAAATAGGATTTGGTGGCATACGTTTTACCTGTTGACCTCAGTCCAGATTCCATTTGACATGCTACTTGTTTCCTGCTTGCTCATTTCCATTAGTGTTCAGTCTTCTCTGTCTTGCTCTACTGTATGTCTTTTTTTGAAATGCCATAAATCATTTTAGCCACACACTCACTTATTGGGTATACATAAAAACAAACAGTTTCAGAGATCCTTCTGTCTAAATTGTCAAAGTTTGTTAATGAAATATATGCCTTAATATTTATAATAAATGTCCTGTCTGTACTAGTGGGCTTCCATTAATTCATTGTAGCAATTGTGATTGACTCTAGCTTGTTAAAACACAATTCTTCTTATCTAGAAAATGCACACAAAGGCCTAATAGCTAAAAACATAATACTGACCTTAAATGATGTGCATTCCACTTACGACTTTTATTTTAGATTTATTTAGTTTTAATCAGACTATTTTGTAGTATTTGGAATACATATTGTAAAAACTACAGAGGTAATAAAATGGGGAAAGAGCAGACAGGACTCTTTGTAGAGTAAATGTAGAAAAATGCTGTTTGTAAAAAGTAAATGTTTGCCTGAGGCTGTTACAACTGTGGGGAGGGGATGAGGCAGTTTGTCGTTCATCTAGTGTCAAGAAACCTGCATACGCCATTGGATTCATTAAGCCAATTCTAAAAGAAGGGAGTAAGGCCTAGGCTGTAAGTCGTGATCATCCTGAATTAGTCTGAAACTCTAGGCCAAGCTTTGGTGAAGTTTCTTAAGTAGTTAAATGGTTTTCTCCCTGGACTTTTGTGATGGACAGTGTTCCTAAAGCCTTTTATCCATGGCTTCATTTAAGGGCTGGTTCCTTTCAGCTTCTTACTTAATCGTTACTGATGACTCTGAGACTGAGGACTCTAAACCTGGCAGTTACTGTGTTTGTTGTCATAAAACAGGGCAGTAAGAAGGTACCTAACAGACCATACCACATTATTTTTGGAAAGCCGAGAAAATAGATGAGTTTCACTATTCTCAATTTACAGAGCCTGCATTGATTCGAATGAAGATGGGGACTTGAGTAAATCTACCGTGTTGAGAAACTACAAAGAAGCCCAAGAATATGGTTCTTTTGGCACAGCTGAGATGTTAAATTACTCTGTTAACATATATGACGATGGAAACCTGCTGTCCATTGTGACCAGTGGAGGTATTTTGTTTCCGATTTGGTAACTAGAGATAAACTTGTAACGTGGTAAGGTGATAAATTTCTGTAGCCAAGAAGAAGCCTTATAGAGAATTTAACTTAGAGATTCCACCTAAAGAACTAGGTGTATGATAATAAATGGGATTTGATTCCCTGGCAAGGTGTTGTTTTCTTTAAAGTTGTAACCATGTAGGATCTATTCCAAGAATACAGGTGTAGTCCAGCCACAAAAAAAACACCCAACATAATTCATCTTATGAAAATTCTTTTGGAAGGAATTTTACTTCTGTGTTGCTGACTCTTGAGCAGTTCACCAAGAACAGAGTCGGGTATAAAGATCCTCATGTGGCACTCTGTGTAATTTCAAAGAAGTGGGAAACTATCCATATACCCATGGACAAAAAAGTTTGTTTAAAACTGTGTATTGTTGGGGACTATTATATAGCAAAATGAATAAATCTACATATACCAGTATTCATAAATCTCAAATATATAAATTTTAAATAAAAATATATTGATAAAACATTTGTGTGAAATTGTAAAACATGCCAAATAATACCACACAGTGTTCATGGGTGTATGTGTTTGTATGATAAAAATACAGATGGGAAGAATCTACACCAGCTTCTACATAGTGGTTACTTCTAGGAAGGGAGCCAGGATAGCTTTAACCCTTTCTTACCCCCCTCTCACAGTATTATCAAATTATAGTTGAAGTACAATAAACTGCACATACATACACAATTTGATAAGTTTTAATAGACATGTACACCTAGGAAGCCATCGCCACTGTCAAGGTAACGGACATATCTATCACCCCTCCCAGTCTACTTGTCTTCCTTCGTAATCCACCCTGATGCACCCGCCCCATATAGCCACTGAACTGCTTTCTGTCAGTGCAGATACTTTGTGTTTTCTGGAATTTTATAGAAATAGTTCCGATATGAAATCTACCCATATTATGGTTATAAATAGCTAATTCCTTATCACTGAGTAGTGGCTCATTGTGTGGATACACCAGGACTGACTTACCCACTCACCTGCTGGTGGACACTCAGATTTTTCCAACACTGGTGTGTAGGTCTCTGTGCAAATATGTTTTTGTTTAATTTGGACTGGTATCTAGACAAACCAGTTGGGTATGGTAAATATGTTTAACCTTTTAAGAAACAGTAGCTGTGCCCTTTTATACTCCACCAGCGGGGTGCGAGGGCTCAACAGCTCCACATTCTTGTGCACATGTGGTGTAGTCAGCCTCCTGTGACATTTAGATGCTCTGACTTGTAAGTGGTGATGTCAGGTGTTTTTGGGGGGAGCAGGGGCGGGGGGGGATTACATTAAAATCTAGCTTCCCCTTTTTTTTTTTTTTGAGAGAGTGCATGTGAGAGTGGGGGAGGGGAATGGAGGGAGAGAGAGGGGGAGAGAGAGAAAATCTCAAGCAGGCTCCATCCCAGCACAGAGCCCAACGCAGGATTGAGTCTCACAACTGTGAGATCGTGAGCCAAAATCAAATGTAGGATGCTTAACCGACTGAGCCACCAGATGCCCCAAGCTTCCCTATTTTCAATTGGGAAAAATGAGAAAGGAAGAATGGGTAATATTGGGTCCACAAAGGGGACACTTCTGCGTAAACACATCAAGAAATAAAACATTGTCGAAGCCCATCATGTCTGTTCCTAAACACACATCCTCTTAGAGTTAACCATGGTCCTGATTTTTTTTTTTTTATCACCGCATTAGATTGAACCATCCATTATTGCTGTTTTTATAGGTCAGAAATGATTAAATAGTGGCACTTTCACGTAGTTCAGTCTAACATAATGTGTTTCCATTTATATAAATGAGATTATTCAGTATATATCCTTTTGTATGTGGTTTCTTTAGAGCAACCTTATTTTTGTGTGCTTCATCTTGTAGTGTTTAGAAGTAGTTGATAATGGGGCACCTGGTAGCTCAGTCGGTTGAGCATCTGACTCTTGATTTTGGTTCAGGTCATGATCTAACAGTTCCATGGGTTCGAGCCACGTTGAACTCTGCACTGGCAGTGCAGAACTGCTTGAGATTGTCCCCCTTTCTCTTCCCCACCCCCCTGCTTGCACTGTCTCTCTCAAAATTAATAAATAAACTTTAAAAAAAGTAGTTTAATATTTATTGCTGTGTGATATTCAATTCATTAATATACTGTATCCATTTACCATTGATGGATCTTGGGGTTATTTCAGGTTTTGAATTTTGCAAGCAATGCCACCGTGAATGTTTTTGCACGTATCTTTTAGTGTACATGTGCACGCATTTGTGTTGGGTGTATAGCTGGAAGTAGAATTCCTGGATTGTAGGGTATTCCTGTGTTCAGCTTTCTGTAATGCTGGTCTATATCCTGCCAGTAGTATGTGGCTGTTGTCAGCCATAAAGTTTTAGCCATTCTGAAAGGTATGCCGAGGTATATCTCATTGTGGCTTTTTTTTTTTTAAAGGTTTATTTTTTTTAATTTTTGAGAAAAAGGGTGTGAGTGGGGGAAGAGTTGAAAGAGAAGGGAGAGGAGCAGAGGATCCAAAGTGGGCTCTTTGCTAACAACAGCAAGCCTGATGTGGGGCTCTACCTCACGAACCATGAGATCATGACCTAAGCCGAAGTTGGACCCTCAACTGACTGAGCCACCCACGTGCCCTCTCATTGTGGCTTTGAACTGCACTTTCCAGATGACTCATGAAGTTGAACATCTTTTCGTATATTTATTTGACATTTGGTTATCATCTTTTGTGAAATGCTTTTCAAGTGTTTTACCCATTTTTCTCTCGGATCTGAAAGATAATATGGATTTAAGCTCTTTGTCAGCTGTATGTATTGCAGATACTTTCTCACCTTTGAGACTTGGATCTTGTTCTCAATGGACAGGATAGAATCCAGGGTAGCAGAGTAATTCAAGGTTTCACTTTTTTATAAATTATTGAGGAGAGACTTAAGATGATAGTATACAATTAGATGTTAAAATGAGAGTATTTTTATTAGATTATTTTATTTTATGCTTAATACATAAATTGAATGCTTAAAACTTGGAACCCATGAAAATATTTTGTCATCTTCCCCTCTTGCTGCCTGTAGGAGCTCATGGGACACACGTAGCTAGTATAGCTGCTGGGCATTTTCCTGAAGAACCTGAACGGAGTGGTGTAGCTCCCGGTGCTCAAATTCTTTCAATCAAGATTGGCGATACAAGACTAAGCACAATGGAAACAGGCACGGGCCTCATAAGAGCTGTGAGTGTTTGTGAGGTGTTGATTTAGAAGATTAACGATGGATAGTCTTGGGTATTTTTAGTCTTATGAAGTGTTCTTCAGTTCACTAGGAATACACTAGACTGTATTTGGTATATAGGACTTGGTTTTAAGAAGCAAAAATGCTTATTTCAGTTTTAAATTATTTTTATTAAAAATCACTCAATAAAATTTTTTGGAAAATATGAAAATATTATTTATGTTTTACTTTTCATTTCCATTAAGCCCCCTGACACACTATTTTGAGATACTTTAAAAACCCCAAACAGACTTTTTCACCAGCTTGCTCCATTGGTCTAGGAAGAATTGAACTCATAGTCTGCGTTTCATTTTAACGTATGGATTAGATTTTACTTGAACTTCAGTGATTTTAGAATTCAGTCAGAACCATTCCATTCTGCACCTGCTAGTTGTGTTTTTATTGACTACTTACTATACTGTGTCTCCACCTACCCTTTAAGTTTTTCAGCTTCAAAGTAGAACGGAAGTGGAAGTAGAATATGATTGGTTAAGAAACTGGGAGTCCATGCCTTTATTTTACTGGTCAGTCTTTCTGTAAATTGCTGCCTCAACTAGACTCTTCATCTTTTTAATAGATGATAGAAGTCATCAATCATAAGTGTGATCTTGTCAACTACAGCTATGGAGAAGCTACTCACTGGCCAAATTCTGGGTGAGTGTTCTCAGGCGCTCATGAGCCACAGGCTCGAGCCGACGAGCATTAGATGTTTCTGTGCCTGGGTGGCACGCCACAGATGAAACCGGGCAGTCCCCTGGCTCAGTAATAAGGGCGGGTCTCGTGGGCTCCCGGCCCCCGTTCCCGTGGTCCTGTGTGTGATGTGGTCATTCCCTCCCAGCCGCCGAGACCCGCCGGCCCACCCGTCCACTGCTGCACTTCCGAGTTCCCAAACAGTGTGCTTACCGGACGGAACGTAGACCGTGCATCTCGGTCGCTCAGCATCACCTTTGATCATCTGCATGTACTCTTACATGGCCTGCATGGCCGTTGACACCGTCTATTCTCTTCAGAGACCTTCAGCGACCCTTCCTTTCTTCCCTCGGCTGATGTTCTCACCTCTTCCTTTCCCAGAGACGATAAAAGCCCTGAGAGGGGACTCCTGTCCTTCCTGCAGCCTACCCTGACCCCGGCCCCTCTGCCTTCCCTTCTTGTAGTAAATGAAGTGCTCGGGGTCAGAAGTCCCTCAAGCACTTGCTGTGTGGTTCCCATCTCCCCTCTCCTTAAAAACTCCCGTAACATCCCTCTCCTTTCCTGGATTAATACCACTCCACAGGCACGCTCTAGAATCTGCTGCCTTTGAAACAGATGGATCTCTTCATTTCACATTGCTTTCCCTCAGTCCTCCAGCAAAACTTGGTTAATGGTGTGTATTCACCACTTCCGAGGCTCCTCAGCACATTTTGACACGTGTCCCGGGTCTTCCTGCTTTTCTGTGCATTGGTGTCTTCCTGCTGCCAAATCCAGTGGCTCAGCCTTGGTCTGTTACCTCACCTTTTTTTCCCCCCAGGGTAATAACTTTGAAATTATTTAAAGTGTTTACTTACCTAGTCATCACCTCTCCCCCATTCCCATCACCAGCCCATCGATATCTGCATGTCACCCAGTGTCTGAAGCTCTTTCATAAAGCCCTACCAAAAGGAAAATTTTACCGAGCCTGGTTTGCTGTCCTCAAGCAACGTAATTTTCTCAGATAACCGGTATTAGATTTCTTGCGACACGTCCCTCCCCGCCCCACCGCCGTAACAGTCACCCTGTCGTGCTCATTTCTTTCCTGAATGTAATCTTGCCTTCTTCTCTTGCTTCAGTACCGTTGTCACCTAAGTGTGTTTCTTTCTCTCTTCCTTTGTTTGACCTTCATCCTATTAAAGCCACCTTTCCCTGATACTCTTCCCCTCGTACCCCGTGATTATTGCGTCTTGGCCCTACGCCTTTTTTCCATTTCCTGCATTTCCCCAACTGTCTAACTTCGTTTCTTTTATTTAATACCAGTTTGCTTCTTGTTTGCTGTCAAGTTCTCGCCAGATTCTTTATTTTAAATCTTACTCTTAAGTTCTTCCTCTTGCCCGGTTCCCTTTCATCTTTGCCACTGCTCATAGATCTGCATAGGAATCCCCTGAGGAGTCACTTCTGACCAGATCATTTTAAGGGGAGGTGGGAGTCCAGCTGCCTGTTGCCCCACCGTCTGATCCAATCCCTGCCTGTATTTCAGTGTTTGCTTTTGGTCCTTTGGGTTTATTGTCCCTCCATCTATTCACCGTCATGTCTAGCACTCTTCCCCGTTTACCGCGGTCTCACGACTCCTTCCTTACGCTGAGACCCAGCTGGGGTGTGCCGCTTGGACTGGCCATGTCATGTTCCGGCGTTCTGGGGCTGGGTGTGCCACGGGTTACTTGCCCTGCATTCGAACAGCGTGGGGTGTTATAAACAGTGGGAATAAGGCTAAGCACGTATAGTTTGAGAACGTCCCCCGAGTGATTTTCATGCACACCTTCTTGTAGCCACTGTTTGAGTTCTACTACTTGGAACCCATATTCTAGTTTGGTTTCTATGTACGCCATATTTGAAAACATCTTCACAGTATACTAAGGCATTTTTTTGAAAAGTGGGACAGGGGCGCCTGGGTGGCGCAGTCGGTTAGGCGTCCGACTTCAGCCAGGTCACGATCTCGCAGTCTGTGAGTTCGAGCCCCGCGTCGGGCTCTGGGCTGATGGCTCAGAGCCTGGGGCCTGCTTCCGATTCTGTGTCTCCCCCCTCTCTGCCCCTCCCCCGTTCATGCTCTGTCTCTCTCTGTCTTAAAAATAAATAAACGTTGGAAAAAAAAAATTTAAAAAAAAAAAAAAAAAAGAAAAGTGGGACAGTTTTCTATGTCCAAAGGAATTGTCTCTCTCTCTCTCTCTCTCTCTCTCTCTCTCAGGAGAATTTGTGAAGTCATCAGTGAAGCAGTGTGGAAGCATAACATAATTTACGTTTCCAGTGCTGGAAATAACGGTCCGTGCCTTTCTACCGTCGGTTGTCCCGGTGGAACTACATCGAGTGTGATAGGTTAGTTTCCCGTTTCAGAGCTGGGCTTAAGAACAAGCCAGCAAACCCCTCAGTGAATGTGATGTTAATCGCATCTCTACTGCATGCAAGACACCGGGAACCTCCCTCGGGTGCCCTCAGGAAGCACAGGTGTAGCCAGACCCGCTGGTTCGAAGGCAACTGCAGTGAGTGGCTTATGGAAAGTACAGGCACAGCCGGGGCTCACAGAAGTGCAGTTGCTTCTGATTTGAGAATTTAGGTGAGGCTTTCTGAAGTGTGGCAGCGAGGATTTCAGTGAGCAGAAATGAGCAAGGGAAGGGTTTTCCAGACTGAGTGAACAACGTAAACACAGATGCTTGCTTCACTTTTTATTTACGGTGTATGGCGGCTAATTTTAGTGTAGTTTCCTCCTTTTCATTTCTTGTGGGACATACAGGAATAGTCAGATGTTGAGAAAGGGAGCTTTATTAATGAGAGCAGTTGAAACACATTTATTCCATGAATGTGACTTCCTTCCCGCTACTTGGTCTGTCGGATGTGATGCACTCAGTTGTTTGTTTCGCTGTCCTTGGAGGGGAAAAAATGCCTGTCAACAAGAAGAATTAAGGGAAATCAAAATGAGTTGTGCTCATAATATTAAAGTGGTAAAATTAGCTGTAGCTGCCAACCTGTGTGAAAACACCCACAGAACATAACACCCTCCCCGTTTTGTTTTGTTTTTTTTTAATGTGAGGCATGAATGAGGAGGATGAAACGAGAGAACAAATAGGTAGTAAGTGGTATCTGGAATTATTTTCTTTACTTTCACATTGAGAGCACTATAAGGCTTATACCTCTTAGCATTTGTAATTGGATGCATGACAGTAGAAACTGTTGGGTCCCAAATAATTTTTCTGGTGTATACATCAATAACTGCTTGAATAGATACATATTATAGTTGTTACTAAAGGCATACAGTTACTGTAGATGTTATCGATACATAGTAACATCTG
This sequence comes from Lynx rufus, assembly GCF_022079265.1. Lineage (NCBI taxonomy): Eukaryota > Metazoa > Chordata > Mammalia > Carnivora > Felidae > Lynx > Lynx rufus. The sequence goes on from NW_025814823.1 coordinate 73,607,441, forward strand.
GGTATCAAAGTTTAGAAACTAGTCCTTTAAAATTTTTTTTTTTAAATCTCAAGGTATAGCTTATTTTGTATGATTTAAAACTTCTTGGTTCAGTAATTCTGTTAAATCCTGTGTTGAGACAACAGTACCTACCAGTGATCTTTCCTTTGTATTTTAGTTCTCGAGATATTTTAAATAAAATGAAACCAAATAGGTCTGAAAGGTACCTACAGATCAAAATACACTATTCTCCCACAATACTCAGTATTTTGTCATGTTCTTATCCCCAGATTCACTAGAAATTTGTAAACTAAATTTTACAAAGTGATTACAGTTTTGTGTGTCTGCATTGTTAACCTAAATCCTGTTAACTCACCTATTTTATCCAGTCTTCTACTCTGTGTCTGTGTTTGCTATAAAGAAGAATTAGGAGCTGGTGGACCTGGATTGTAAGTCTTTCTCCACCAGTCCCTGTGAGCTTAGTAAATTTTTTTCAGCCCTCTCGAGGCCCTGTTTCCAGATTTCTAGAATGAGGAAACTGAGTTTGATCCCTATAGGTCTATGAATTTAGAGTCTTTGTGACTAGTCTGCCTTTACATGTTTATCTGAAACACCGAAACATGTTAATGTCTCTGCTGTTTGCTTGTTTTTACAGCCGTTTCGGGGGAGGGGGTACTGCGAACTTTATGGGTAAGAATATTGGATGCAGTGGTCATTTAAAAATGAAGACCAACTAATTCCCTTACTTTCCTAAAGTTATAGTTTATAACACATTTATCTTTCTATCTTATACATACACACAGTTTTAGGTACATTATTATATTTGATTCACACAATAACCCTGGTAGATATTTTTATAGTCAAAACCAAAGCACCTCGTTTAACATCTGGTACATAGTAAACTTTCCTTGCTTATCAGATTTTCTTTCTTTCCATTTATGAGCAAACACTAGGTACAGGGTGACTAAGGGATTTACCCAAGTGAGTAACAGTGATTTGGAATGAAGCGAGTGAACACATAAGTGACACATAAGCGAGTGAACAGTGGATTTGGAATGAAGATCTAATTTTGTGTCCTTTTGTTAACAATGAAATTCATCCCGTAGGTGTTGGTGCTTATGTTTCTCCCGACATGATGGTTGCTGAGTATTCCCTGAGAGAGAAATTACCGGCCAATCAGTACACGTGGTCTTCTAGAGGCCCCAGGTGGGTTGAGAGTGGTACACGGTCTGTTACATATATTTTGTTGAACTACATGGTGGGGAGGAACAGAGTTTTGATAACTTTACCAGTTCTCTGGGTTTTTACTTTTTCAAGATTATCATTTTGGTAAACAGTCTCATTTCAGGGAAATATCATTCAAGGAACAAATTATAATTATTTCATTGTTAGCTGTATGACATACCTGTTCTGAGTGTAAGATTAGAAAAACTGGTTGGAACCTGGTCAAATGCCGTAATGCTAGATTCAAATCCTCTGAGTTCAGGGATCTTCGTAGTCTTTTCTCAATAATTTCTTCTTAAAAAATAAGCTTATTTCAGTGGTTGACTGTAACGGTCATTGAAAGCAGTCGGGCTGTAGATCTCCATGGGGATCAGCAAGCTTTGCCTGTGCCATCACTGTAGACTGCCCACATCAGCCCACCTAACTGGCCTAAACGCTGCATCACTGCACAAGAGCAACTGGGGATACAGTTGGCAAAGGTTTATGTGTTTTACATTCAGTTAACAAAAGTGTTGCTAAATTTACTAACTCTCTTCTAAAGGTGATTTTGAAATGTTTTATAGTCAGTATAACACACAAAGTATTAGAAAATGTTTAAACAGACTTTGTTGTCTTATTTGCCCGTAGAACTATAGAATAATTAAAGAATTATTTTAAGAAAATGAGTTAGTCGGGGCACCTGGGTGGCGCAGTCGGTTAAGCGTCCGACTTCAGCCAGGTCACGATCTCGCGGTCCATGAGTTCGAGCCCCGCGTCAGGCTCTGGGCTGATGGCTCAGAGCCTGGAGCCTGCTTCTGATTCTGTGTCTCCCTCTCTCTCTGCCCCGCCCCCGTTCATGCTCTGTCTCTCTCTGTCTTAAAAATAAATAAACGTTGGAAAAAAAAAAATTTAAAAAAAAAAAAAGAAAATGAGTTAGTCAATTATGGGGGAAACTTGGATTAGGGAGATACTGGTTCACAAACCCAGTTATTCTAGGAATTGAAATAATTTGTTTCATGTTTTTACTGTGCTGTAAACATGGAATCGTACTTCAAATACATGGTTTAACTATTAGATTTAATTATTAGGATATGAAGTCTAAAACATTGACTCATCATCACTGAATGAAGCACATTCTGTGTACTATTTGAAAAATCTTCTTTGTCAGGAAAGGTTGTTAGACATACAGAATTTACTTGACTTCCTGGTATTTGCAAGTATGGCACATTTGGTTTTTCTTAACAAATTTTTTTAAGTTTATTTTTAGAGCACGTGTGCAAGTTGGGGGGGTACCAAGAATCCCAAGCAGACTCCATGCTGTCAGCACAGAGCCCTGCCACAGAGCTCTATCCCATGAACTGTGAGATCATGACCTGAGCTGAGATCAAGATTTAGACGCTTAACTGACTGAGCCACCCCAGTGCCCCAAATATGGCATATTTATTAAAAGACACATTACCAAACAAAGTCTACATAAGCATGTTTTGAATTTGTATTGCCTATTGTATTTTAGAAGAACATCATCACTATTTAAGGATACTTACGTAATGTTCATGTAAAGTTTTTTTTTTGGTAAGGAATACATAAGGTTTATATAAAGAATATTTATATGGGCGCCTAGGTGGCTCAGTCAGTTAAGTGCCCGACTTTGGCTTGGGTCATGATCTTGCGGTCCGTGGGTTCAAGCCCTGCATCAGGCTCTGTGCTAACAGCACAGAGCCTGGAGCCTGCTTTGGATTCTGCGTCTCCTCTCTCTTGCCCCTCCCCCACTCATGCTCTGTCTCTCTTCATCTCTCAAAAATTAACAAATGTTGAAAAAATTTTTTTAATTAAAAAAAAAAAGAATGTTTTTAAAGTAGACTCCATACCCAACACGAGGCTTGAACTCACAGCCCTGAGATTGAGTTGCACGCTCTATACCCAGTAAGTCAGCCAGGAGCCCCAAAATTTTATTTTTTTTAATGAAAACTGTATTTACATATCATGGAACCCTTTTTGGAATACTTACTAAATGTTTTATGATTAGCCACTTTAACAGAGTAGTGGGAAATGACTACAGAGAAGCAGGAAGTAGTTAGAATTCATGACTTTTCCTAGTTCTTTTTTCCAGTTGTGAAATGCCACATGCTCGTTGTGAGTATCGATAGACAATATAGATGGTGCAGATCACATGGGGACATTTTCAAGGACATTCTTTTAGTTACTCTCCTCCTGTACATAAATGCGAGATCACATGATTCAGGCACCTCCATAACCTTTGTTACTCAGTAATACCATATGAAAATCTTTCCAGGTCAACAGATATTTATTTACCTGGCGGTACTTGTTTTAAGGTATTCACTAAAGGGGGCGGGGGTGGGGAGCACTGGCCTATTTCAGGAGGAGGATCTTATTTGCATTGCTTTCAGCTCTGTATAAATTTGAAACCAAATTGCACTAGTATTCCTAGCCAGGAATAAAAATAGTTCAGTCAGTGGGAGGAAGGGTGGTAGGAGGGAGAGGCCAACAATTTATGGGGAATTTATGGCCACTCTTCCAGGGAGGCCACAGGAGTGTGTCATGTTATTCCTTTGCTTGGGGCACAGGGCAAAGCTTGTGTTTGCTGACTGTGCGATGAGCTCTGTGGACTTTATCTCATTAGATCTCGTGCAGTCAAAGCCCTAAACAAGGTGGCCGTGTTGACTTGAGCTGTCCAGAGTGACAGCCACGAGTCCCACGAGGTTAGTCTGAATTGAGATGTGCTGGAAGGGTGTGTGTCAGATATTCAAGACTTAGTTCAAAAAAGAATATAAATTAACTCATTTTTTTCTACCAATTACATACTGAAATTATATTTTGGATACATTGGTTTAAATAAAATACATTATTAAAAGGAATTTTACCAGTTTTCTTGTTAGCTTTTAAAAAAAATTTTTTTTAATGTTTGTTTATTTTTGAGAGACGGATGTGAGTGGGGGAAGAGCAAAGAGAGAGGGAGACACAGAATCCAAAGCAGGCTCTGAGCTGTCAGCACAGAGCCCGACACAGGGTTCGAACTTCTGAACCATGAGATCGTGACCTGAGGTGAAGTCAGACGCTCAACCAACTGAGCCTCCCAGGTGCCCCACATTAGCTTTTTTTAAGTGGGGCTTTTGGAAAGTTTTAAATGCCCCATGTGTCCCACATATTTCTTTTGGACAATGATGTATTAAATTTTAGACAAAGGCAAAGCTTCCACTTATTGCATACAATAAAATACATTCATTAAGGAATCTGAGCAATGACATTTATTTTCCCTTTGTAAATATACCTGATATCTTTTACACATAACCCCAGATACACACGGACACACACACAGATTTTGTTCATTTATAGGGAAAATAATTGCTATACAATGGAGAAATAGCTGTGCTGGTTATTTTTTTCCGATTGATTCTGATACTACAAATTATCCATGGTATTGTACTCTAGATTTATTTGACCACTGGCATTTTTATGAATGCCCATGTTTATCGAGTCCTCAACCATCATAAGCAAACTTTAATGGCTTTTCATTCAGTGCCGATGGGGCCCTAGGAGTGAGTATCAGTGCACCAGGAGGAGCCATTGCTTCTGTCCCTAACTGGACATTGAGAGGAACTCAGCTAATGAATGGGACATCCATGTCTTCTCCTAATGCGTGTGGAGGCATCGCCCTGATACTTTCTGGTAAGGACGTTGCTTAGTGCTCTGCTCGGTCTGACTTGGTACTGTTTCTAAATTCCAGTAAAGTGATGGTGAATCTTAAGTCTATAGCATAATATGAAGTCAGGTATTAGCCATAAAAAATAATTGAGCAAATTTACCTTTTTGCAGACAGATGTTTGTGTTTTCTGAAGTTCTCGTGGTGAGAAATTGTGTAGAATTGGTAATGTTCTGGCCCAAAGTAAAGTTTAAGGTGGAGAAAAATTATGTGATTATAATTATTTAAATGTGCATTTGTTCATTCAACAAATATATTTATTGGCTGTTAATGACTATTGAGCATTATTATGGCTCAAAAGTACTTGCCCCTGTGGAGTTTATATTACAGCTGTGGGAGACAGACTATAAACAGAATTACCAGTAGTTTATCTTACGTGTTAAAAGGTAATGAATATTGCCGTGGAGATAAGTAAAGTGGGAAGGGTGGTAGGAGTTCCTGGGGTGGTGTTCAGAGGCTCACAGGATTAATTGGGTGGCATTGGCATTGACTGGAACTCAGTTATGGTCACCGGGTTGTTGCAAAGATTCCACTTCAGGAGTGCTCCTCTCATGAAGTCCAAGGACCCTCTGCCCTCATTTCTAGCCCCTTTCAACCACATCAGGTATTTAAGTTTGCTCCATGCTTCCGGTCCTTGCACGTATTATTCTCTCTGCCCAGAACTCCTTTGTGCCATGTTTTGGCCTTACAGACTCTTGTGCATTCTGGTAAGATTCAACTCACATCTTCCTTCGCCTGATAGAGCTTCACCTTCTTTTGGATTCTCACTGACAAAATTGGCCACTTTCTTGATTTGCTCTGACAGCAGCATCTTTCCACGTTCTCATCTCCTACAGTATGATAAGTGCACACATGCTTGATGAGCTCTGCGGTGGGCAGGAATACTATATTACTTGGGGTTCCTAGGTGGCTTGGTTAAGCGTCCAACTCCGGCTCAGGTCATGCTCTTGCGGTTTGTGAGTGCGAGTCCTGTGTCCGGCTCTGTGCTGACAGCTCAGAGCCTGGAGCCTGCTTCAGATTCTGTTATCTTTCTGTCTCTGCCTCTCCGCTGCTCATGCTCTGTGTCTGTATCTCTCTCTCTCTCTCTCTCTCTCTCTCTCTCTCTCTCTCTCTCTCTCTCTCTGTCTCTGTCTCTGCAAAATAAATAAACATTAGGGGAAAAAAAAGGAATGCTATATTACTCACCTTTTATCTCTAACAACAATCTTCAACACAAGGCTGACAAATTGGTGACCTCCGTGTCCTTCTCACAGAACAGTCCTTCCCAGCTGGCTACTCCTGGCATCACCCGGGAGGCTGTTAGTATCAGTGCCTGGGATCCAGTCTCAAAGATGCTGAAGTAATTGAGCTGTAGTGAGGCCTCAGCATCTTTTCTCGCTTGTTTGTTTTAAGCTCCCTTGGCGTTTGTAACACACAGGGAGGCTGGTGAGTGTTGGTACTGCTGGCGAGCATTGGACCAGCAGTGTTTTAATGAAAGTGTCACCTGAATGCCTTTGGCATCTCCTCTGCAGAGAGGGCACTAATGCCACAGCATAATGGGCATCAAGTGATTTTTGTTGAATGACATCTGTGCGTGATGCCAGCAGCTTGAGTCAGACTGTTGTAGTTCAGGTTTTTAAAAAAGATTAAGAAATGGGCACGTTAAAGCCGAGAAATGTGTGTGTTATTGCTGCTGGTGAGGGAAAGAGATTTCAAGTAGCAGACTCTCTAATACTCCTTTTCTTGCTTTTGCTTTGTCATTTCAGGTCTGAAAGCTAATAATGTTAACTACACGGTTCATTCAGTCAGAAGGGCTCTCGAAAACACTGCCGTGAAGGCTGACAATATAGAAGTATTTGCCCAAGGACATGGTATTATTCAGGTAGTGTTGTGTGTGTGAAAAATGGATTGCTAATCAAGATGCAGTCTTAGCTATTACTGGATAATATTTCATATAATAACAGTGATTGAGTTGATCTAATTCTACGTGACCTGATCGTAATAGTTTCCGAACTGGTAAGCAAACAGGGTATGAAGCAGATTTTGTAGCTAAGACAGATTTGTTGCAGTAAGAGAAATACATTAGATGTAGGACACACAGGGTAGAAATTCAAAGCGAAGAGGTCGAGGGCAGAAGCTGTCACTATAACGGCGTATGGAGGAGTCCCTAACTTTGGTCACTTGGGAATAGTGATGTGAGTCCAGAGAGTGGAGTGGGGTTGCGGGGGTGGTTGAACTGGTGTTGTGTCTGAAAAGGTAGACTTGTCCTCTTAGGTGAATGTACAGACTAACTTTTTGCCTGTACTTTGCTACAACCAAAATCAAGTTGGTGATTTGTTAGTATTTTCTTGACCCAACCATTGATATTTTACTTTTTTTTTTTTTTAATTAGGTTGATAAAGCCTATGACTACCTCGTTCAGAATACGTCATTTGCTAATAAATTAGGTTTCACTGTTACTGTTGGAAATAACCGAGGCATCTACCTCCGAGATCCCGTTCAGGTGGCCGCACCTTCAGATCATGGCGTTGGCATTGAACCTGTATTTCCGGAAAATACCGGTAAGTAATGGACAGTAAGCTGAGGTGCTCACATTTGTGGTTTGAATGAATAGTATCATACGAGAGAAAGGCCATTTGGGTTAACGTTCTAAAGAGAAAACATGAATTGCCAATATTATTATCTTAAATCTTACATAGTTTAGGGAGATGCGATTGCAGGTAGGGTCCTGATATCATGGCAATTCAGTGAGTCTGGTGACTACAGAGGAAAACAGTAGCCTAGGCCTTCAGTGACCCAGAGTTTTATTAAATTGTGGACAAGAAAGCATCAGATTCCTTTTCTTTGCCACATTGACTGCTTGGGTGTAAGACAGAGAGGTTCGGTCAGAGAGTGGGTGGCAGAAGCAGCTAGCCAGAACCACAGCTCTTGGAGGTAGAAACAGAATGGTCACCACTGTATCCTTGGCATCTTCCTTTGGGTCAGATGGCACATAGTCATGAAAACACCCTGTCATGAGGCTGTGGCCACGCGGGTAAAACGTGAACGGATCACAGGTGCACTACAGCCTAGGAAGATCCTGTGGCTGTTATTTAAGCTGTCGTTTAGAAGCCTATGTCCTAGTGCATTTTTACAATTGACTAAACTCATTTGTTAGGTTTTAAGAGAAGGTAGAACTTTTGAAAAGGGAAGAAAAGGAAAAAAGTACTAATCTTTAATTTTTGGTCTTTTTAATGCTAGAAAACTCTGAAAAAATATCCCTTCAGCTTCATTTAGCTTTAACTTCAAATTCATCTTGGGTTCAGTGTCCCAGCCATTTGGAACTCATGAATCAGTGTAGACACATAAACATACGTGTGGATCCCAGGGGCTTAAGAGAAGGATTGCATTATACAGAGGTATTGGTACATCTCCATTTTACTTTCTAAATACTCTTTAAAATGTGTAAAAGTACCTTATGTGGCAGTCTGTGTTCCCATTGGTCTGAATTAGTTAAGGGTGGGTATGCATGCATTTGTTATTTTGCCATTAATTATGTGACCCGACATCAGAAAAGTGGTGTCCGCTCGTGCTTAAGGCTTTTAAATTTTAATATTAGATTACTCTGTGAATAGATTTTACCTTTTTTTCTCTTGTAAAGGTTTATGGATACTGAAACTTCCTCTTTTTTTCTAGGTGTGTGGCTATGACATAGCCTCCCCTAATGCAGGTCCTCTGTTCCGAGTTCCAATCACTGCAGTGGTAGCGGCCAAGTAAGTAACGAGTTACCGCAGCTGTTGTTACATGGAACTTTTTCGTGGCTATTTATGGAAATAGTGTGAACTTTTAAAGGATTGATAGACCAGAATCAGGTAACTGGGCTTTAGTTCTGCTTCTTGCTCGAAGTTCAGGGTGGCACATAGTCTTTGCATCGCTTGTTGACTGTGAGAATACCTGGGGACGTCTCACGTGCCCTGCCCCAGCACTGTGCCCGGTCTGATCCGTCTGCGGTTGGTGGTATTGTTTCGTCCCTTCACCTACTGTTTCCAGACTCTTCCCTTCCCATCTTGTCTTTCACCCCAGAACCGAGGAACTCTGATCTGATCGTACCGCTTCCTGTTTAAGATACATTGGTGGCATTCCCAAGGATCAATGCTCTTTAAAACAGCAAACACTGATCCTTCAAAACCAGCATTTCCTATCACCCCATCCACCCAGCTGCACGTTTCCACTCACTGGTGCCGTCGCCCAGGTTTCCTCAGACTGGCATGTTCCTGGTCATCCCTAGGCAAAGGCAGTCCCTTCTGGCTGCCTCATGGCACTTTTTACTTGCCTGCAGTACAGGCTTTAGCCATTATGGTCAATGTTAGTTTACCCCATTGGACTGTGAGCCCACTGAAGACACAGGGACTGTATCCTACGAGTTCCTGTGTGGAGCCCATTACATGGTATATTCGGAACAAAACAAATTGTTTAGTAGATGAAGTACGAGATCGAGATGGGAATTCTGGAAACAACGGGAAGTTCTCAGTTAATGGTTTCTACTGAGTTAGTTACACTGGTAAATATTAAATATGCCCTAGGTCTCAGCCTGTAAGAAACCTAGGATGAGATTCTGGAGATAAAAAGTGACATACATATGGAGAAATTACAGAACACTTAAATTCTCAGATTTTCCCTGGAAGTCCAGTAGGAAGTTAGACAAAATAATATAGAAGATTCAGGAATTTGCTGAGACATCATCTCCTTCAGGAAGCTTTTCCACGAACCAAGTACCTTTTCTTTCTTTATTGCTAACACTTCCTATCTACCCCAAGCATATTATGTTAAATGTTTTTGGTAGTTTTTCTGTCTCCTCCAGACTGACTAGGGCAAAGGAAAATATTTTATTCAGTGTTGTATTTGAAGCTCCTAACAACAGGACCCCATAGGTATAGTAGGCACTCATTAAATGTTTGTCACACTGACTACAGTTTATCCTTAGCATACTCTTTAGGTTTCCATAGTGGGTAATTACATATTTGACTTTTATGTGTCATTGATTTCTTACAAAAATGCTGTGAAAGTACTTTTCTTCTTTACTGTGTCATTATAGCATGGCGTATTTTGAAGCTATGTAAAGAGGTTTAATACCAGTCTCAGAGCTATAAGATAGTATCGGTGACTATGAGGCACCTGAGTGGCTTAGTCAGTTAAGCGTCTGACTCTTGATTTCCACTCAGGTCATGATCTCATGGTTTGTGAAATCTAACCCTTCATCAGGCTCTGCGCTGACAGCCTAGAACCTGCTTGGGATTCTTTTTCCCTCTCTGCCCCTCCCCCGCTCACACACTCTTTCAAAAATAAATAAATAAACTTAAAAAAAAAAGACCATATCAGTGACACAAAACATTACGTTTGATTTTAATATTTAGGACTCACGATAGTTTAGATTCTAGTAATTGGGAAATCCTGTGAATGAAGGATCCACGTATGTGTGTCTTCCAGACAGATTGTAGCAGACAAGTAAATAGGAGAAAAATCACTATCCTGGGCTATCCAGAGCTTATCACTACTAACACGTTGCAAAAATGAGAATACTGTGCGAACTGTTTTGTAACCAGCTTTTAAATCCCTGTGTTTATTTCCAATGAACTGTGTTTATTTCTAATGTTAAAATCTAGAGTACCGGTGGGCTTATAATATAAAGACATTTTTGTGACAGTGTCACATTTAGCTGTTTATTTTTATTTTCAGAGTAAACGAATCATCACATTATGATCTAGCCTTGACAGATATACATTTTAAACCTGGTCAAATTCGAAGGCATTTTATTGAGGTTCCTGAGGGTGCAACATGGGCTGGTAAGTAACATTTGAGTCCGTCCTGACCACTTACCTTTATGTATGTTCTATCCTTTCTGGGATTGGACCACAGAAAGTTTGTGTATCTCTAGTATGGGCCTTTCTCCTGACAGTACTACCTCTGACACTCTAGATTTGCTGTTAGATTTAAAACATTAATAAGATCTTGTACTATTTTGCATTGATTCATACATCAAATCATCTAGGCTATTTTAAGATGTTTTAATATTCAAATTTTTAGCTTAGTTTAACATTTTTTATTCTTTGAAGAGACAGGGACAGAGCACGAGCAGGGGAGGGGCAGAGAGAGAGAGACACACAATCGGAAGGAGTCTCCAGGCTCTGAGCTGTCAGCACAGAGCCCAACGCGGGGCTTGAACCCGCGAACTGTGGGATCATGACCTGAGCTGAAGTCAGACACTCAACTGACTGAGCCACCCAGGCGCCCCTTTTTAACTTAGTTTAGTATAATACTTTGCCTATTAATGATTAGAGTCAGAGCTGTATGGTTGAGAACTCTGGGCTACCGCCCATATGGGGCCCATGGAATTGTCTAATACTGAGCTCTGATAAAATGTACACTAATAATACTAAAGGAAAATCTATGGTTGATTAGTATTGAATCTGATATCTTTTTAACGGTTAATGCCAGTAATTATAATGCTCTAATTATGATTTGTTCAGGTTGCTGTTGAAAACAGGGTTATTTTTATAGGAATTTATTGGATGATCCAGAATGGAAGTAGCTCAGAGCATATAGCAGTCTTAGATCAGCAGTGTGCTGGGGGAGGGCAAGGAAACGGGAAGATGGCGGTCAAGGGTACAGACTTTCACTTACAAGGTGAATAAGTTCAAGGAATCTAATGTCTAACACAGTAACTGTGGTGAACTGTTCTTTATTATGTATTTGAAATTTGCTAAAAGTCAGGTTTGAAATATTTTCACAACCACAAAACAAATTGGTAAGTGTGTGAAGTGATGGATGTATTAACTAGCCTTATTGTGATAGCCATTTTACAATATATGTGTGTGTATCAAATCCCCACAGTGTACACCCTGAACTTACACACAATGTCATTTGTCAATAACAAATACACTGTATCTCGGTAAAATGGGGTGGTAGGTGGTGGGGGGGGGGCAAAAAACAACAAAACCCAGAAATGTACAACAGATGATTCCTATTTCAAATAATTAGAAATATTGTCCTAACACTAGGTTTTGTATTCTTAGCAATTGATTAGGTTCACAGAGCTCTGTGCCCACTTGACCTTGGGAACCAGAGACTAAGCCTTGCTCTAAGTTTCCTGTATTAGAGTGGGTGTTCATTAGATAAGATGCTGATTCTGCCTCACAGGGATTGTGGCTTTGCCTCCAGCTCAGCCTCAGAATAAAGCTAAGCACATGCAGTTCTGACAGTCATACTTTCTAGAAGCAGACGGGAGGGAGAGACTAGGAAAAGTTGTCAGTGAAGTTGAAGAAATAGATACTAATGGACTTTAGGTATGGTAACAAGTAGAGGTTTCCAAAATTAAAATCCTTTATCAGGAATTGATTGGTCCTCAGCTAAAGCAAGTTTCCTCATAGCAACAGAGGGGAGCAGGGTTTTGTGTAATCGTGTCCATCTGTGGATAGCTTGCTGTTCCGTGGTGTTTGGAGTTTGCAGCATGGCGGCTGCTCATTTTAATGCTGTTCTGTTTCTTTTCCGTGGTCGAGTCTTCTACCCGTTTATCTTTATTCATTCTGTTGATTCTTTGTTTTTGAGAAAATCCGCGCATTTCCTTTGAGTATATTATTTTATTGGCAATATGTCGTTTTCTAAAAAGTTGGCGTTATTAAAATACTTGTATGTCTTTTTTTAAATCCTATCAGTTTAAAGCTTTGCTTCCCCCCCATCTGACTCTAGAGGTGACTGTGTGTTCGTGCTCTTCTGAGGTGTCGGCCAAGTTTGTTCTCCACGCAGTGCAGCTGGTGAAGCAGAGGGCGTATCGAAGTCATGAATTCTATAAGTTCTGTTCCCTTCCGGAAAAAGGGACGTTGACTGAAGCTTTTCCTGTCTTAGTAAGTTTCAATTAATAGTTTGAAATCCTAAAATGATGTCTTTTTTTATTTTTGTTGTGGGCCAAACCTAAGTATTTGAATTTGGTTTTATAGTTTGTATAGAGCATATTGGGACTGCATATTTTATTGATGCTGAATAAGTAAAGTAGGAAGGTGGGTAGTCTTGGTGGGTTAGTGGAGACCAAGCAGGAGGTAAATATTGTTTGAACTCTTCGATAACTTAGTGAAGAAAAGTGCTGGTCTGCTAGGTTCTGATGCCTTACGACATGGACCCCGAAGTGGATTGTTTTCCTCGTCACACAGATCATTTCCTCATTTATGTTTTTCTTCATGTTTTCTACTTGTTGCATTATTAATGCCCCGTAGTTAAGAATCCATGAGGCTGTTTTGCTGTAGAGGTGAAGCTGTTGCCGCTTCCCACCCGCAGGGCTGCCGCGTGGCAGGGCCCCTCCTGCGTGGTGTCGTTTGTCCTCTGCAGGAGCCGGCGTTCTTTCTCAGACCTGTTTCCGTAGTGTTTTCAGTTAGTTGTATCATCTTTCCTGGATCTTATGTTTCTGATTACTTTTTCTTGTATGTGTTAGTGTCCTGTGACCCATCTTTAAACTTTCTAAACTAATTTAAAACTCAGTGCTTCAAATAGTTTTTGCTTTTAATTTTTCTAAGAGAAAGATGTAAATGACCGTAGTTTCATTTTGCTTTGATTGCCAGGCAGCTCTGAGCCTGCAACTCAACTGTGGGTATTGAATAGGCCTTGCAAAGCTGAAATACCCCTCTTATCATTGTTCTTATAACTTTTCCTTTGGCCCTAAGTTTTTATTCCAGTTTGTTTTCATCATTGTTTTATTTCATGTACTCTGAAAAGCTGCCTCAGATCTTTTATGACAAGCACTGTAGGATTCTGAGTAAATAACTGTATTTAAATGCCTGTACTCTATCTCTGCAACCATAATCGTCTAACTCCACACATAGCTGTACAAATAGGAAAAGTTTGAAAGCTAGAATTGCTTTAAAACACCTACTATTTATATTGTGTACTTTGAAGGAAAGTGAGAGAAGGGAATTATACATCTCTGATTTTCTTCTTTCTTCACAGGGTGGGAAAGCAATTGAGTTTTGCATTGCCCGTTGGTGGGCAAGTCTCAGTGATGTCAATATCGATTACACCATTTCTTTCCATGGGATAGTGTGTACTGCTCCTCAGTTAAACATTGTAAGTTCCATGTTTCCATCATTTTTAACGTCACTTATTTGCATTAGGGAAAAATAATCTCACTGGTTGGGTTTAAATGTTAACGTGCAGATTACCTATGGTTCTGGAAATAACGGTAGTCTTTATTCATAGGTGTTTACAAACTTTGCGTTAGACATGTCTATTTTAGGTCCAAATGTTTAAAAGTATGGTTTATTATCAACAAAGTTTGAGAATCTAACTTGATAAATATCCTTTGTAGCATGCGTCAGAAGGAATCAATCGTTTTGATGTTCAGTCCTCCTTGAAGTATGAAGATCTGGCTCCCTGCATAACCTTGAAGAGCTGGGTCCAGACACTGCGGTATCTTTAAATGTTTTAGGGCTACAGATGTTGAGCATCGGTGTGGTGGGGAGTGGGGACATCTCTTACACTCTTTGAAAGGAGTCATCTTCTTAAATCATCTGAGTGCTGGAAATACAAATGCACTTTCTGACTTTCCAGCCTAGGAATCCTGGCAGCCCTCAAGGAGGCAGCCCCAGCAGTAGCTTCCAGCCTTAAATGACATGGAAGTAAAGCTCTGGGTGTGGCCCCTACAGGACCCAGCCTGTGATGTGTGCGTTGCCATCTGCAGTTTGGACAGGAGGGTGCGAGTCAAAACCTGTCTCTACTTCGACAGTGTTAGCAGTTGCCCCAATACTGGGATCTGGTTACGTGTTGACTATGTGTTGACATTTGAAAATGTTTTTGTAACCTCACAAGATTTAAACTATGTATTGCTGTGGTTCAGTCAGTAGAGAATTCTCTACGTGAATACTATATTAAAATACTATAAAATATACTGAAAATATAATAAGATATACAGAGTTTAGGAATGTTCATTGTCACTTATTGTGACACGTCATAGATTTTGTTGATTATAGTTTCATTGGTCTCAGTGAATGAACTCTTAAATCAGTTATACATTTGTCTAATTACAGACCACTGAGTGCAAAAACAAAACCTTTAGGATCAAGAGATGTTTTGCCAAATAATCGTCAGCTTTATGAGATGATCCTGACCTATAACTTTCATCAAGTAAGTGTTTATATAATGAAGTATAACCTTAAAATGAACTTCTGGGTTTTGTTCATGAATCATAAAGTCAAAAATGGAAGGACAAGGGATTGAGTGTGTGTGTGTGCGTGTGCGTGTGTGTATCAAAGAGTCAAGTAATTAACTGTGGTTAATTTGGAATTATTCTTTGGAAAGTAATGATTTGTAACGATCTAAGTCCCATTTGGGTCTGAAGTCATAAACTCTAATTTAGTGGTAACTTTGCCTTTGAACCTTAGTGTTTGTAATCACTGATAACTGTTCAGTGGTTAGACGTCTCATCAATGCCAGATGCCTTCTGATTATGGCAGATGGCCTGACTGCTTTCTCTGAAGCATACATTAAAACCATGAGAAGTCGGAATAACTCTTGGGTTGAATGAGTAGTAAAAGGTAGTTGAGACTAGTATAAATGTGGGATCTGAGAATTTATGTAGGACCAGTAAGATTTCAGCAGAATGCTTATTGGAACATAATATGAATTTGGTTTTAGTGTTTAGGAGATGATTGATTTCGGTGAATTGTCAAATTTCAGTTTTATCAAGTAATTAGAGGTCCTGAAGGATACATATTATATTCATTAATGCATACAAATCGCTGGGTTTGTATTTTTAAAAACTCGTAAAGGAGAAATATTTTTTATTACTGCCAAAATATTGGATGTTCTGCATTTTAAAAATCAGTTACCAAAAGGAAATGTTTTTAATACTTTTTTTTTTTTTTTATTGTCTATTTATTTTTGAGAGAGAGAGCACAGAAGAGGGGCAGAGAGAGAGGGAGACACAGAATCCGAAGCAGGCTCCAGGCTCCGAGCTGTCAGCACAGAGCCCAACGTGGGGCTCGAGCTCACAAACTGAGATCATGACCTGAGCCGAAGTCGGACGCTTAACCGACTGAGCCACCCAGGCGCCCTGTTTTTAATACTTTTAATGTAAAAATCTCATCAATAACAGTTCTGCAGATCTACATCAGAAATCACGTAAATCATGTCAAGTAATCATTCGTATTTTTTTTGTAGCCCAAGAGTGGGGAAGTAACTCCAAGCTGCCCACTACTTTGTGAACTATTGTATGAATCAGAATTTGACAGCCAACTGTGGATTATATTTGACCAGAACAAAAGACAAATGGGCTCGGGAGATGCCTATCCACATCAGGTATGAAATCAGTAGTGATTTTTAGAATTAACAGAGGCTGTTTCCTGAGATAATGAATGTCTGATTTCTTGTTTATGGTAGTTTTTTTCTGTTTTGTTTTTTTTTTTTTTAATCATATAGTTTTGTATTTACTTCTTTGACATACCAATCGAAGCTCAGTTAGTTGTCTTGTATAAAATAGACTGTGACAACCTCTCAGCCATGTAAAGTCAGCTGATTCAAGTTTTGGGGTAGAGGAGGGCACAGGTGATGCCTGCAGACGCTGGCCGGCATAGCTTTTTATTTTAAGTATTTCTCCTTCCTTCCCACTGCTTCCACCCATCTGAAGGCTGAAAGCGGATCATCTAAGGTCATATGAGTATCTTGAAATGATCCCAGGTCTGAACTTGGTGAAAAGCACTACAGCAGTGTCTTCAGTTTACTAGAACTTTGACATTCATTTCTTCCTGACATGGCTGTTTACTCAGCACTTACTATATGCCAAGCACTGTGCTTGGTATGATTGTCTCAAGGGGAAAAAAATCTTTTATTCAAACAGTTTGTAGAAATTTCATCTGATTAAAATATCGTTACCAAGAAATGAGGTATTTCCTGTAACATCTATAATCTTATGCCAGATAATGAAAATAATTTGCGCAGGTTTTTTTCAATTCACTAGTCAGGAAATGATTTCCTTTTTCTCAAAGCAATCCCAGCCCCCCCCCCCCCACCTCCTCATTGCAGACTGGGTTACACGGTGCCATTACTTTATTGTTTACAATCTCCTCGAGAGAAAGTGCCGATGCAGGATATGGCGTTCCACGCTCCTGAACAGGCTGACTGGGTGAAATGTAGTGGGTTTGTACTCCTCGATCTCTGCTGGCTCCCTGTTCTCCCTGTTTGGGATAAAGAGGCGCGGCGTTCTGGCTGTAAGATAAAGACGACCCGCTGTGTACGCACACACGTGCGCATTATTGGTCTTAGATATTATACA
The DNA here is from genome assembly GCF_022079265.1 of Lynx rufus. Taxonomy (NCBI): domain Eukaryota; kingdom Metazoa; phylum Chordata; class Mammalia; order Carnivora; family Felidae; genus Lynx; species Lynx rufus. The sequence continues at coordinate 73,624,615 of NW_025814823.1, forward strand.
GCACCTCAGTTTTGCTAGGTTTGGTGGCATTTTATCCATGTTCTAAAGACTCACAAACTAGAAAATCATGGCTCTCGTCAGTCTTGAGCAGACACTGGTGTAGCTGAGAGAATGAGCATAGCCTGTTGTTGTGGCAAAGTGAGGCCTTGGGAGGCATTCCCGCCCGCAGCTCCCTTACCCTTTAGATATGCACATGGCCTTTAGTCTGCACATGGCCGTGGACGGTTCACATGGTGCTCTCAGCCCTGGTGTGCAGGCAAGTGTGTGCATGCTCTGTGTGTGCTGATTGTTCCTGCTTATTCTCTTACTCTGAGTTCCATTTACTTGGCTAACCCGTACTTTTCCCAATGTTCTTTGTCTTTTTTAGTATTCTTTGAAACTGGAAAAAGGAGATTATACAATTCGACTACAGATCCGTCATGAGCAGATCAGTGATTTGGAACGTCTTAAAGATCTTCCATTTATTGTTTCTCATAGGTTGTCTAATACCTTGAGCTTAGATATTCATGAAAATCATAGCCTTGCACTTCTAGGAAAGAAGAAATCAAGTAATTTGACATTACCACCCAAATATAATCAACCATTCTTTGTTACTTCCTTACCCGATGACAAGTAAGTGGCAGCGTTGCTTACAGTTAATGTCTGTCCTAAATACTGTACTGTTTTTTATGTGAGTTCATTACATTGGGCTCAATTTACAGTATATTGTCACATACTGTTTTAGACTAAGATGATTTCTCCCTTTGATTTTTGAAATCTGAGCTACGGGAATTATTTCAGATTACAGTTGTTTTGATGGTTTACTCCGATTACCTTTGTGAGACTTTTTCTTTAGTTCCTTTTTTTTCTCTTTTAAACTTTTGTATTAGAATACCTAAAGGGGCAGGACCTGGATGCTACCTTGCAGGATCCTTAACGTTATCAAAGACTGAACTTGGAAAGAAAGCTGTAAGTATCCATTTTTTTTTAATACTGAAATTACCTATTCCAAAATTTCCATTTCTTTGAAAGATGGGAATTAATCCCACACTTTAGAATGGGTAAAAGAGAAAAAAGAGAAGATCTCCTTGGGGGGGGGGGGGGAGTTGGTAGTTTTTTTCCCAAATTACTGGAAAAGTCAATTAATACTTGATTATATTTTAAAATACTTAGTATTCTTTCTCCTAAGCCTAAGTACTCGGGTTCAGAACTGACCCTACGTTGCATGGCTAATACACTTGAATTTCCTGTGACTCATGTAGGTTAAACTTGGCTTAAGTGAATGGGACGTTTAAAATTAGAACATTTTATATGATCTTAACCGACATAATATTGTGGATCTAGAAATAAGTCAGATCTTCTAGGGTTACTTTGAGAAAACAGAATGATTATTTCTAATGAACGGTATTTTTTTTTCACTAGTACACACCTTTCTTTCTTGGAATTTTGCGTAATTGTGTAGATAATTACAAGATACTTCTTTTGGCATTGCCTTTATAGTTTCAAAATTATGTTATTAAAGACATACTTCTGGTTGTTACATTTTAGAGATAAATGTTACAATTTGATAGGTACCTGTTTTAACTTTTCCATCTGTTTTCATTACAAATTTATTATCTATATGGGTCTGTCACCTTCTGTCATCATGTTAGCTCAGTGCCAGTGAAAGTTGTCATTCTTACAGTTTTGCTTTTCTCCCTAGCATTAGTTCTTTAATAGTAGCCTACCACCTGACACTGGAGTCTATAAATGCCGTTACCAAAATGAATAGATCTCATGCATCTTAACAAGTATACTTAAACTTCTTGCCACTGTTGAACCAAAGGTCACTTATCACTGTCACAGAAGCATAATTCAGGAATTTTGTGCTTTGAAAAACTCGTTTGCCCTGATATTTCTTGAGTCTCATTTCAGTGGATACTGCAGTTGACCCATGAACAACACAGGTTTGAACTGCACGGGTCAAATTCTCTGTGGGTGTTTTGTTTTGTTACGTTACTAAATACAGTTCAATCCTGTAGACGTATTTTCTCTTCCTTATGATTTTCCCAGTAACATTTTCTTTTCTCTAGCTTACGTTAATGTAAGAATATACACAAAATGATATGTTACTTGTTTCTGTTATCATTAAGGCTTCCAGTCAACAGGAGGCTGTTCGTAGTTAAGTTCTGGGGGGAGTCAGAAGTTATACAAGGGTTTTTGACTGGTGGGGGGTTGGTGCCCCCAGCCCCCTGTCGTTCAAGGGTCAACTGTACTTTTTTATGTATACACTTGAGTGTCATTTGAAGAGAATCAGTAGTCACTGACACTGGAATTCATAGATGCAGATTTAAGAAGTCCTAGCGCAGTCTTTTCTTGTGGGCCTCGCTTCCTGGACAGCAGGGCTGTTTCCACTGTGGGGCTCCCCAGATGGGGAGACTGGGATGCTCACCCAGATAACTCTTCTCAGACATCTGCTTCCTTGGAAAACCATTGTTATTAAAAATGCACTTTTAGCAGTTCAGAGAGATATAGTACTTCCTGGCTACATCCTTTCAGAGGCAGTTGTGAAATTAAATAATAAAAGTGTGGGATTAACTGTATTTACTACTTACGAGGTAATTACTTGAGGGGTCGATGGTTCTGAAAGAGAGCAAAAACCTAAAGGTGCAGAGTTCATATACTCGTAGCACATTGTTTATACTCTTACCTCCCTAGTCGCGTTGCTCGCCGGTGTGGTAGTTGGGAAGGTGACTGCTGTTACACTTCTGCCTTTCATGGTCACCTTGAATGAGGATGACTGGGCATGTGTGATTGTGATGTCCTTGAAATCAGACTCTGGACCGTCCACTAAATTTAATGTTTTTCAAGAGTGTTTTGATAACTAATGGATTTTGCTGTCCTCAATTTTTTGAATACAGAGTTGAAAAACATTTGCCCTTAGGAGTAACGTATTGGAGTGCGTTTTTATTAAAATGAGAGTGGCAGTGTTGCTTTCTTGAAAAGCCTGCCTTTGTGATCGTAGACCTGACCCTTCTAAGCACTGTGACACATGCAGGTGAGACGTAAACTGGAAGACAATTAGACCGAGGTGGTGTCTCCATCCTGTGTAGACTGTGCATGTTTTCTTACAGAATGTCGTTCTAACTCCCAGGGGCAGTCTGCAGCAAAACGACAAGGAAAATTTAAAAAGGTACTGATTGTCAGTTCTTAAAAAAGATGTCTTAAAGCCTTATTTGCGTATTAATTAAACTTTTTTTCTGTCACTACTGTAATCTTTTTTAAAAAAAAATCTGTCCCTTAGTTTCCTTTCTTTAAGTTCTGCGGCGTAGTGCTTTTAGCTTATCAGTGTTGACATACTACTTTCCTGAAGTTTTCTTTCCTGCCGTCAGTTGCTGGAAGACCCCTGTTTTATATGTGTGTAGAAAAAAAATTAGTGCTATTCATTTCTTAACTACAGATATGATACCAAATGGTCATATTTGAAATTTGCATATCTAAAATCCTACAGAGAAATGAATGTAATTGTTTTTTGTAGTTATATAAGCCAAAACAATTATTTTTAAAGTCTAAAAACATTCTTAAATTAGATTTGATCATTAAAATATTAAGGTATTTGGAAAAAAAAAATGTATTCCCTGCTCTGGTGTCGTCTTAGTTCTGGAAGAACAGACACAGAGCAGTGGGCAGGAGGAATGGAAATACGGACCATCAACCCAAAATTAAAACTTATGCTAAGAGCACGAGCAGGTTTAAGACCATAACTCGTGTGTGACTGATCGACTTCCCTGCAACTTATTAGACAATGTCTGATTGACTGCTGGAGCCAAATTGAACTCAAAAAAGGCAGAATTCAACTTGGGGTGTACTTAGAGAAAGGGATGTAGGTGTTCAGTGAGCTCTCTGCTGAAGACCTACTGGCCTCAGTCAGCATTTTCATGATTTCTCATGTTCAGGCAGGAAGCATTGCACGGAGAATTTGTATTTTAAGACAAACAAAAGATAACACTGTTTCTTAATTCATAGTGATGTGAAACGGAATCACCATTTTAGAACAGGTACAATTCTTTCATTTAAAAAGACTTATGAAATGTATATGTTATGATGCAATGGTAAACACTTTGTCCAAACAAAACGCCCCACTGGGAATCATCTTTCCGGATAGAGGACTATCTACTTCACTGTAGACCAGTATTTCTAGCTGAGATCTTGACCCATCTGTGGGCCATGTACATTCATTTAATGACGTAGCCAGCTTCAAAATGAAAACAGAATAAAGTAAGAAGTGCTGTTCATCAGACTCCTAAAATGAGTTTCTTTTTATCTATAGATTGTTTATCTTTGGGTCGTCCTGAAAATGGCTTGAGAGCCACTACTTCAAAAAATGAGAAAAAGGTCTTCTAGAAGCCCATTAAAAATAGAAGGTGCTTATCACAGAGGCATAGCTGGGATTTTTTTCTATTGTATATTTTGGTTGCTCTTCTGGGAGTTTTGGTGGATTTTGTTTGGATTCGGTTGTGTAAGGAAACCATTAAATGAGTAAGAAGGTTATTATTACTTGGTTAGGAAAGCTTTATATAAAGGATGTGGCAGCTAGAGTTGCCTCTTCCCATTTCTCCCTGTCTTCAGGGCAAATACGTGTGAAGCTCTTATTTTAAAAATAATCATTATTATAGTTTTATAGTCCCATTACCAAAAAGATGTATATGTTAATTTATTGCCTGAACAAAATACCAGCTAGCTTTTGGTGCATAGCCCTCAGTGTATAGTTCCTCTGTATTTCAGTGACTTTTGATTTGAAAATCTAGGTTACCTTTTTTAAGTTCATTGTCGTATGAAAGAATATGGTTACTTTCAACAGATGATAAATAGCATTCAAATATGATACTAATTTTAAAATAGCTAGTTTGTGTGAAGGCATTAAAGTTTTGAGTTTAGCCATTAATAATCTAAGAAGAAAATTATAATTTTTGAACCAAAATTTAAATGGCAGTTATGTTGCCCAAAGAATAATTATCGGTTTTGCGGGTCGATTGGACTTTCTAAAGGAAATGGTTCATTTCAGACACTGTCAAAGTACTTGGTGAATAGCTGAAATGGATGTTTTTTTAAAAAAAAAATTGTTAAGTATCAACTATAGAGAACTTCAGCATTTCTGCTCTGAAGATTCATCTTGCCTACCTTTTTAAATCATAATCAAGATTTCTCAAGATTTAATGGCACAAAATGATTTCTATTAAACTGGCCCTGTACTAAGTCCTTGAGAAGTGAGTTAAAAAAATATTGACAAAAAGAACAAATAAACATGATAAAACAAAAAATAACTCAATTTTTCTGTTGATTAGGAATTAAAACTGCCATGTTCATAATTTTTAGTAATAAAAAATTACTGTCCCAAAATATTTTATAGGATTTTATTAACACTTAAAATAGCTAATTTGACATATTTAATATTTAATAATTAAAATGCTGATCACAAAAGCTTGAATTCCCCCCACTTCAAGGTCATTCATCATAAATTCTCTGTCTCGTGCTTTTACTGATAGTTTATGGTTGCCATGGTACCCCATTTCTTCCTATTTATAGATCTTTGTTAGAGTTCGTTGTTAATTGTACATTAAGTTAATGGGTTGCTCATTTTAAATTCAATTCTGTTTTCTCTCTTCTGTACTAAAATGTAATAGCAAATGCCTTACCTTTGAGCTTCAGAGGAGGAATTGCCTCACAGCAGAGACTCCTTCCCATCCTGACAGTTGCCCCTGTCCCTAATCAGGCAAGGAGGAGGGGATCTAAGGGAGGCTCACGTTAGAGTAGAGTCAACACGGCCAACAAGGTTGCCTCCTGCAGGCAAGTGTCCACATTCTAGGGCAGTGGGTTCCAAAGAGAATAGGACTGTAGTCAGAGGGTCAGCGTTCGAGGCTGTCTCTGCCCCTTAACTCTTCAGTGGATTGTCTGTGCTGCACGGATGACACTGAGTGAGTGATCCTTTCCCAGAAGAACCTGATGGTTAATTAACAACTCAGATTTTGCAGATGCTTGAACTCGGCTTTCCCCGGGCAGTGCCCACTTAGGAAGGCGACCTCAGGAGGAGGGGGGGAAGGATGGGTAGCAGGGTCCTAAGGAGCTGGCCCAAGCAGAACCCCTGCTTCCTTTCCTCCGTCTCACTCTGCACACGCGACCTTGGCTCGCCAGTGCTGGCTCCCGGCCTCCGAGCGGGGCCCTGAGATGGCTGCAGATGGATGTGTGTGGTTCCGTCCTCCCAGTGGTCCTAGCGGGCTTCAGACGGGTCCTGTCGAAGTGTGGCTCCCGTTTGACGTCGGAATGCTGTCAGAACTGCAGCAGTAGTTGCTTATAAAATTTAATTGTGAGAATTGCTAACGTGGGGATATCCGTGTTGTATTTACACCTGAAAATCCTATTTGGGGGAACGTGGGGGCTTGCAATACTATTTTCTTTGACTTAACCCGTGTAAAGTTTTTTTCTGAGATTACTGTGATTAGGGGAGTAAAAGTCTTCTTGATAACGTAATTTTTTCAGTTTTAGAAACTTTGTTAATTAAAACAAATAAAAGGTTTGAATTTAGCAGCGTTTTTAATATAAACCTGAAGATAGAGTTGGAGAAGTTGACCTAATAAATAATGACTTAATTAAGGGCACCTGGTTATTGTGCCAGAAACAGATTAGCCAGTGTAATATGGGGTTTGATTTCCCAGATAATGCATTAGTTTCCATCAGTAAACACTTCTGTGCTTTCATAGAATAGAGGAAAATAGATGTAATTAGAATTACATTTCTCTGCTCTCTTCCAAGCGAAGCTTCTCGAACCGTCTGTGCCTATTTACTTCCCACTCTGTCTGCATCTCTCCCAGGCAGCCCTTATCCCCCGCTGTCCATGGAAACAGCTACTCTCTTGTCATCTCTTGCCGTGGTAGCAGCCACTGCTGCCGTTTGGTTCTTCGGGGTTCTGTGGCAGGCCCCGCCCCCGCTACAGGCCCTGGTTGACCACTCCTCTCTGCCCGCTTGTCCTCACAGCCCCTCTGGGGCCCGTCTCCCTGACTCCCAAGCATCTTTGAAACCATAGAATGCTTTGGATCATGGCCTGGGCTTCCTCTTCCCCTCCCTCAGCCCTGCTCAGTCTTATTTGTCCCCAACTTGCAACCCCATCAACACCACTGTCAATTCTGCATCATGGATTTCTAATCCATCCGCTTCTTCCTCTTCTACAGCCTCTTCTTCACATCAGGGCGGTGCTGGGAATTCTAGCTTTGCTCCCTAACTTGTCTCCCTCCTTCTTGACTTCGGCCATCTATCATCCATTCTCCAAATAGTATGAAGAGCTATTAAAAACAAACCAACATTTTTCATCTGTGTCAGATCCAAAGTCATTAAACAAAGAGCAGAAAGAAGTCTTTAATCATGCCACTGCCTTGCCTACAGCTGTCCTGTAGGCTTCCTCTTGCATTTAGAATAAAATCTGTATTTTTGTGCCATATTCCATCAGCCCCACTTACTATGGTTGCTGCCCATTTGCTCTTGCCGTGTCCACAAGCTCGGGTTTTTATACGTCCTCCTCTTCTGTCTTCAGACTCTTCTCCCTCTCCTCGTTTGGGTCGGTTAGGTTCATTGAGGCTCTTCCATTTAGGTCATGTGGGTTGACTTAGACGGGGTAGTCCCTGTTCCAGCACCACTGTGTCTGTGCTGTTCCCCCACGGTACTGAGCAGCTGCTCTCTGTCCCTGCATTCTGTTTCATTTTCTTCCTATCATGTGGGATTAGCCGAAACTATTCATTACTTGTATGTTGTCTGTCTTGCCCCACTGGGATGTGTTCCCCAAGGGCAAGGAAGGGCCTTGTCTGCTTTGTTCTTCACCTTGTAGAGCCTCACAGGGCCTCAATAAGTCCTGTCGATTGAATGAAAAAAGAAAATTTTTCTTTAAATTTTCTTAGAAAAGAGGGTCTTTTTTAAAATTCTAAGTTATTTCCTTCCCTTCTCAGGTATAAGATGTGAAAGGTCAGTAGACTTTCATAATTAGTACTTTTTGTAATTAGTCTGTTAGGTAAAACTAAGAATACAAAAACACTCAAATGGAGGAAAGTTTGTTCTTACCTCCTTTATTTTTTTAAAGATTTTTAAATAATCTGTGCACCCAGCATGGGGCTCGAACTCACAACCCCAAGATCAAGAGTTGCATGCTCCACAGACTGAACCAGCCAAGTGTCCTTTACCTCCTTTATTTTAGAGGAGATTTAGAAGCAACAGTACTTTAAAGTTTGAGAGAAAATTCCTTTGGTCACAGATTGGATTTTGTTTTTGAGTTTTTTTGAGGGAGAGAGAGAGAGCAAGTGGGGAAAGGGCGGGGGGTGGGGGAGAGAATCCCAAGCAGGCTCCACACTGAGCACAGAGCCCAACGTGGGGTGCAGTCCCACGAACCGTGAGATCATGACCTAAGCCGAAACCAAGAGTTGTGATGCTTAACCAACTGAGCCACCCAGGAGCCCCACAGATTGGAAATGTTTATGTATTGTGGCCCTTAGGATCTGGAATATAATGTAGTACAACTCAGTGCAGCCTGTGTTATGTGATATTCAGATACTGAAATGATTGTAATTATGTAAAATGAAGCATGTTAATCTGAGACTCTTTCCACATTCATAGGATGTGATCCCTGTTCATTACTACCTAATATCTCCGCCAACAAAGACTAAGAATGGCGGCAAAGATAAAGAAAAAGAGTCAGAAAAAGAGAAAGACTTGAAAGAAGAGTTTACTGAAGCATTACGAGATCTTAAAATTCAGTGGATGACAAAGTAAGTTTTTAATGGATTTTGATCCTCTGTTTACTTATTTTTCTGGTTACGACAGTGTCACGTACAGGTTCATAGGCCATATTCAGGAATGTTAACAGTGGGTGGAAGGGTTAGACGTGCTTTTATTTTAATCACTTAATTTTGATTTGCTCTCAGAAGAGAATTTTATTAGGATGTGTGAAGAAAATAAAAATCACTTTTTTGCCTACTCTCCAGGGGTGGTTGTTGTCCTATCATTATTTTCTCTGTATTTACACATGTAGCAGTATGAATGATGTTGTGTCCTAGTTTTCCAGTGACTGTTTGATGATGAGCATTTCTTGGGTCATTTGATAGTCCTTTAAAATACCATTTTTAATGACCACGTAGGAGGTGGTCCTGTTGATGAAATGTAACCTACTTAAATACTCTATTTGGCATATACTTTGGCATGTACATTTATAGCTTTTCTCCATAATGCTGTGCCGGACATTTTTGTACATACAGTGTTTTAAAATAATCCATTAAGAGCATCTGGGTGTCTCAGTCAGTTAAGCGTCCAACTTCAGCTCAGGTCATGATCTCATAGTTCATGGGATTGAGCCCCAGGTTGGGCTATGCGCTGACAGCATGGAGCCTGCTCTCTCACTGTCTCTCTCTCCCTCTCTGCCCTTCCCCGAAATCAAGAGTCAGACGCTTAACCCACTGAGCCACCCAGGTGACCCTGGATCATTCTTAAAGGTCATAGGTCATAGGTGCAGAGCCATATTCCCCAAAGTGTCTCCTCTGTCAGCACAATTGTGATGTGGAGCTCTAACTCACAAACTGCAAGATCATGACCTGAGCCAGAATCAAGAATCGGACGCTTAATTAACTGAGCCACCCAGGCGCCCCTCTTATTGAACTCTTAATTGAAATAATTTTCAATTTGATTTGCTTCTCTGGGGTTTTTTATATTTGTTTTTTATTTATTTTTGTTTTTTATTTATACTCCCGGCAAATAATGATAATCCTTGTCAGTGATGCCTTCCTTATGTTATGGATTGGGACTTCAAAATAATGTTAAATAATAGAGAAGACAAATTGTTTTCTTTTTAAAAGAAATGTTTCTTTCTCTCTTATATACATAGGCTGGATTCTAGTGACATTTATAATGAATTGAAAGAAACATATCCTAATTATCTTCCTCTGTACGTTGCAAGACTTCATCAGTTGGATGCTGAAAAGGTTGGACATGTTCAATCTTAATAGGAGTATTTTATTTTATTTGTAACATGAGATACAGTTTGTATGTTTAGTGAAAATGCAGTTTTCTATTTGTTTTGTGCTTCTGCCAAATGAAAACTTGTTTCCTCAAATTGAATGTTGTATTGACTATTTTCTTGAAGGTAATTACAGAACGTACTCATTCCTGTGAGGTCAGCCTAAGACTCCCGCTCACAGTTTTCATCAGTGGGAGGAGCAATAGATAAAGATATCCTAAGGATCACTTTTCTGACATTCACCTCAGGAGCAGTGGTCCTGGCCTGCTGCAGATCTAAACACTGTCAGCAAAAGAATTCCTGCTTTTCATGAACTTTGCTCATTTTTAAAATTGTCCATAGTTCCAAGCTATCTTAACACGGACCAGCTCTCGCTGGTAATGATGGCCGGTAGGAAGGTGCTCGTGGCCAATCAGAAATTGTCAAGGGTGCAGAGTGAACTTGAAGGTGTTGAAGGGAGACCTCTGAGACTAGCAAAAGAGAAGACTGCTGAGAGCACCTGGAGCACCATGGCGACCGTATAGTTAGACTGTTGGGTACATTCTCGTTTATTCTCACCTTCATGGTTTTAGTAATAAGTTAGGAAGAATTTGTACATCAGCCCGTTTGTTTTTTGGGGGGTCTTTTTGGGTTTGTTTTGTTTTGTTTTGTTTTACTTCTCTTTCCGTGTGGTGTGCGGCTAGAGTAACATAGCGGGTCATGTTTCTAAGAGGCCCAGAAAAGGAGTTGCCTGGGTAGAAAGCTGTTTACATTTCTATGACCACCTTTTACCTCCCTTATTTGCACCATTTAACATCAGTGAGGAATGTGAATGAGGTCTTTTCTAGAGATGCTGACACTGCAGCCCCCACACTATGAGGCAGCACACCCCCTGCTGCCAGCAGAGGGCTCGGCCCCTGACTCTGGAGCCGCCACCCTTGCATTTGAGAAGGAAGTGAAGGGACTTGGATGGACCCGCTGACACCATTTCTTTTCTGATTTCTTCTTTTTCTTCCTCCCTAGGAACGAATGAAAAGACTTAATGAAATTGTTGAGGCTGCAAATGCTGTCATTTCTCACATAGACCAGACGGCCCTCGCAGTTTATATTGCGATGAAGACTGACCCCAGGCCCGATGCAGCTACTATAAAAAAGTACCTAACCAGTAAATAATCTTTCTTGCATCTCATTTCTTAGTTACTTTTTAAAATTATGGAGAATATTCTTTTCTGAGAATTGTTGTGTCCCTAGAATTATCAGTATTTGAATATCCACCCGTCGATAGTTTGTAAGAATTCTTTCCAGTTGTTGGAGATTTAAGCAAAAGAACAGGACTTTGCCTTCTCTACCTTTTGGTGCTGCTGGTCTGGAGAGATTTGAGTAGCTGTGACCTAGCGGTCCTCCCATTTGGGAATCAGTGTGAATGTGACATGTGCAGAGGCAAACACCTAACACCCTGCAAAATCAGTTTCTAAACTGCTTATTGACCAATAGTGTGAAAAGCCCAGGTTTAGTATGTAATGCCTGGTAACCCAAATAGAAATAAAGTTAGATTGAAACCATCATAGCCACTTGAGTTAGGAACCGGCTTTAGAGTATTCTGTGCGGTAAAGGGAAAGGGAGGTTTAGCTTTAATAAAACCCAGTGCAAGGCACCGCTCTGTGGTGGGTGAGCATGTGGCCCCCATGTGTTGTGTGAGGGTCCCTCAGCCTCACCTCTGCCTTCCCTGAACTCTCTTGTACCACTTTCCTCTCTGTCACTTTGGTTCATGTTCACCCGAGGGTCATTACCTGCAAGGGGAGAAACACCGCCTCCTCTTACAGCTGTTGTAACGAATGAACCAGAAGTGTTGAGTCCGCCCAGGAAGTGCTGCGATTCTTCTTCAGGATTCCGTCTGCTGGGCAGAATCCTTCTTTCTACATGAAGTTCCTGATTCTGAACTGCCGGAACTCTTGGCATTACGCTACGTTCTAAATTGCTAGAACTGTTGGCAGTACTAATGCTGTAGCTCTTACGAATGTTACAGTTTTTAAGCAGAATAAGATTTATTCAGGTTAGGTTGTTGGCATTGTGCGCACCCTTTCCCACCTTCTAAGGGAACAGTCTCAAAGGGTGCTATTTTGTCCATTTCTGAAGTGCCGGGTATGTACAGGGAAATCTTTGGGGTATGTTAAATACGTGACCTTATTTAAACTTAATCTTCTAAAAGACATACCAAGTAGGAGTGTTTTTACCCCGTATCTGCAGAAGAGCAGACAGGCTCAGAGACTGCGTGGCCAGCCTCGGGTGCCGGAGCCGGAAGTGGGAGAGCTGATCACACCTGCTCTGCCCTGGCCTGGGCCCCTTCATGTCTCGATAAGCAGCCCCTTGCATTCCCACTCGTCGTGAGAAGATTCCCACGCCACTGACCTTTGTCTCTCGGCCCGACCCCTCCCCTCCATCTCCTTCATAACTGCCGTCTGCTGACAAGCCCCTTGTCCTGGTCCTCAGGCATCCACATCTCAGCCCACAGCCATATCCCAATGTCTTCTGTCCCCCATGGGGCCCCTGGCTTCTCGCTGGAGTAGTCTACACTGCACCCTACTACCTGAATTCCACTCCATGTTAACCCTCTTTCAGGAGTCGTCTGGGCTTGATCACCTGTGAGAAGCTCATTGCCAGAGACAGTGGCCCCTTTGAGGCTGCCTTGACCTCACTGCGGTATCTGTTATCAGCTGCCCCCATCCTTCCTAGCATCTGTTGTTTCTTAGTTTGGGAAAATAGTATCTCTTCAGATTTGTGTGTGTAGGAAATAACACGTGTGGGCTCATTTTGAAATTTCAGTAAATATTAAGGTCCGTTTATCCCTGCTCATACTTTTGCCTGTCTTTCCTAAATCTTACTGTCCATGGAGGAAGCTCTTAATTCGCGATTAAAGTGAGCTCACAAGACCCAGAGTAGTTGTGTTTTCAATCTTGTTAGTCCCTTTTTTCTCACAGTTTTTATCTCAGGTGCTGATTCCAGTAACTGTCAAAAAGTAACAGTCTGATAGGATCCTGGCTTTAAAGATTGTAGCTGTAGTGACTTTCACACCTGCTGGGATAAAACTAGAAAGGAGGCGTCAGACGTGAAAGTTAAGAGAAGCTGGTTAGTCTTTGGCAACCTTAGATCGGTTTGTCCATGCTTATAATTAAGGTATTTGCCGTGGCCCTTGCTTTGGCCAAACCACGATGGGCTCAGACACGCCACTCTGAGCAGAGGGCCTCGTCCAGGCCCGGGGCTCCTTGTTCTGGGGCGAGGGCCTCAGGAGCGGGCCGCATTTCTTCCATTTCTTTAGCAGCAGCTGGCGAGCAGGAGCAGCAGCCCAGCATTCATTTCTCATTTCCATGCAAAACTGTTTTTACTGTGGTCACTCATGTGTCAGAAATTGCGATAGCCATTTTGTGATCTTAAAAATGATACGAGCTTTTCGCAGGTGATCCGGTATCAAGTTTCAGTTAAACTTAATTTATTTAGGCCATTAAAGTATCTGATTGAAGCTCCTCCTAAAATATGGCTATCGCCACTTTGATCGGTACCTAACTAGATTTGATTCAAAGATGTTTGTGGAGCAGACACTGCAGTAAAGCACCACTGAGAGGAACGTGAAAAAATGAACAGGACGCTCTTAGAAAGCGTGCGCTCTGATACAGAAGATGCAGTTGCTAGGTGGGGTAAGATTGACAGTTACAATGAATACTTTAAAGTGTGAAAGCCCATGGGAAGCAGAGCTGACTTCCTTTTGAGTGGAGAAAGCCTCGTGGATGAAAGTACGTAGTCAGTTCTAAATTAGATGAGGGTGGGGAATGAATATTCTAGATATGTGGGATTCAGGTTACTGGATCAGAGAACACTGAAATAGGGGTCTTGTGGGTAACTTAATCCAGGCCTGGCAAGTACAGCACACCTGTGCCACCCCTGAAATTCTGCCTCCTTCCAGCCCTTCCCGGGGCAGCTGGGTCCAGCCAGGACTGCCGTGAACGATCAAACCTGCCTTGCCGATCCACTTCTGTTCCAAGGCCCCCTTTCTCCGGCACAAGACGGGGACGGTGATTGTGTCCCACTCCTCAGCTGCTGTAAAAGCATAAATGCGGTGCTGGTGGCAAGACATTTCAGACGGCGGCTGGCCAGGCACCCGGTAGAGGAGAAGCTGTGTCCGTGCCCTACAGCTCCTAGATCTTTTTGTTCCTGAGTCCGGAGTAACCAAGCAGTTCCCAGGCGCATTTCCACAGAGAGAGTGAAAGTTGGTTCTTTTAAGCTTTGCAACTCTTGGCTGAAAGTCTTAGGCACCTTTTTTGGCAAAGTTTTATCTACTTTGCAGATGTATTAAGGAGGGTGACTTTGTTGGGTTGTTAACAGGTTGTTTTGGCTTCTTATCTTAATTGTCTTTCACGCTATAATTCCTGTTGATTTTAGAGTGCCTGCAGATTTCATATGTTGCACATTCCACTCCGGGTCCTTCAGAATCATTCTCACTCTTACACAGTTTGTTCACCGGTGTCTGAGTGCCTCGGGGACCCGCGCCCAGCGCTTGTAATCCTCATTGCCCTCACACGTGCGGGACATGAGTTGGACAAAATGCCCAGATCAGCAAGTATCCTAAAGACTCACACTGTCCCCTGGAGTGTAGGTTGTTACTGTATTTCATTCAGCGATGATTTATTGAGTTTCTGGTCTCTGCCAAGCATTGTCTGGGCACTTGAAATACATCAGAAGGACACGGCTCCCGCCCTGCAGCAGGACCATGTTACCATCGCGACTAAGAGCAGACTGTCCAGAAGTAGCTTCAGGTTCTGCGTCTGTTACTGCCTAACTGTAGGACCTTGAACAGATCTCTGTGCCTCAGCTTCCTCCTTGGCAAAATGGGGATGATTACTAACTAGTATCTTACTCATAGAATTATTCTGACTGCAGTTGAGTTCTGTATATAAAAGTGCACGTCCAGGGTAAGCGTCATATAGTGTTTGCTCTGTTTATAAATGAAAGTCTACTTCTGAAAGAACTTGTGTGTGTCTGTACAGAAATCTGTAATGATTGCTATTTATAAGAAATCTATAGAAGAGTTCCTTAGCTGACAGAACTTAGAACTGAACTGTCCTTCATTTCTGTTGGTTTATGGCCTCTGTTTCAGCCAGATACAGCTGTCGTGACTCAATCTGTATGTGTAATGCAGTGGCTCATTTGATGTTTGTTAGAAATAAGGACTTTTATTTGATGGATAATGCAGATGTAAATACACGGCTGTACAATATCTCTGCGTTGTAAATCTGAGGCAGAGAACGCATGAATTCAGTTTCAGATAAGTCTGTACTTTTAAAAAATGATTTACTGATCTGTGAGTTATTTTTTGGTTTGGAACACAGTGATATGGACAAACAAAAATCTACCCTCGTGGATGCCCTTTGTAGAAAAGGATGTGCCCTAGCTGACCACCTGCTTCACGCACAAGATCAAGATGGGGCCGTTTCAGGTGATACGGAAGGAAGAGAGGAGGAAGGAGAGAGCACTCTGGATTCTTTGACGGAAACTTTTTGGGAAACTACAAAATGGACTGATCTTTTTGACAATAAGGTAACCTGTCTGCCTCTTGTTTGGGCGCAGTTCTTGGGGGTTGCTTCACAAACCTTTCTTGGGCCCCATTGCCTCCTCTTTGCTGTTCCCCAGCTGCCTGGCCAGAAGAGGAAGACAATACATGGAATGTGGCTAAGCTGGGCTCTGAAGAAGACTCTGTGTTTAGTGAGACCTCATTTGTCTTGCCTGTTTTAAACCATTCTACCATTTTCTTCTCTGTCTGCATAGCAGCCTTTTGGTGGAGGCAGTTACTTACGAAGCTAGAATTAAGAGCATCTCGAGGTCGTGTTTGTGCCTTCCCGCATCTGTCTGTGTGCTGATTTGCTGGGGGTGGAGGGGGGTTGCTGGTTACTTTACATGTCATTTTTCTCAAAACCTCTTTGGCTTTTAAATAATTATCACCTGGATTTATAGCTCATCAACTTTAAAATCCAGTTCAGAAAAAGTCACATTGATGAACTTTTTGGATGTGGGTTATAAAAACATTTTAAATCTCTTTTAGCCCTCTACTAGAGTTCTCACGGTAGGGATTATATAACTCCCAAGTTGCTGTCAGTCTTCCTTTCTTCTGGAGATAAAAATAAACTAAATGAAATCAGTGGAAATCTCCTGACCCAGCACAAGCCCTTGTTTGTGTTTTACTAGACAGATGCTTGTTTTCTAGATGCACTGTGATCATGTGTAGTACAGACCTCTGAGATGGGAGAAAAGTTTTCACCACAGCACAGTCAGTCGTGCTCCTGCCGCAGAAACGGAGTCCTAGGCAGGAAACTGCAGGAGCCAGTGTCACAGCAGAGCTTGAGAATTTGGATCTGAAATCAGGCCCTGGAGTGCAAATCCCACTTCTTCCATTTTTATCTGTGTGACCCTCGGCAAGTTTCTGAAACCTGCTGAATGAGTACTCAGTACACGGAAGGGCCTCCGTGATACTTGCTCTTATTCCGAACACACACCTATTGCACGTCTGCTCCCCACCCAGTGCTGTGCTTGCTGCTGGAAAAAGATAAGAGCCTGGTGGATAAAAACTTGACGAGCCTCGTAATAAAACCATTACGAATAATCCCGTATCTCCGTATCTGCCGCAGTACTGCTCTATCAGGGGCCAGGCACTGTATTGCCTGTCTGTTTAGCACCTTTGTAAAGGTTGAACACCTTGCTTGGCTCTAGAACACAAATAAATGTGATAGGATTGCTTTCTTTGAGGTCATTCTCCATATTCTGAAGGTGGACACCAAAAACGTAAATAAATGGTTACAGGTATATTTGACAGATGCAGTAATTAAAGGCACCAACGTATACACAAGGAATTGACAGCGTAAGAACGTGTTTGTATAATAGAACACTTTTTTTTTTTTTACTTTTATCCCCTTTTGCAGTTTTGGTAATTTATAACGAGATTTCATAGTTCTGTACTTCCCTCCTTACTCGCGTTTTTGTGATCACTTCTGTCAGCTCCCCTTTGCATAAAGAGGTGTTTTGGTATGGATGCCAAGAACTAGTGATTCATCAGAGCTTCATTTTTCTCCCCAACACAAGTTACCTGTTTTGTGGCATATTTAACTTTTATTCTTTCAAAACATTTTTGAAATTTGCTTGATGGAAAATGTTCATTTTAAAAGCTACACTTCTGTTAAGGCCTTCATCTTTTCCTTATTGAAGCTATAAGCCATACAGTGTAAATATTTCATAGATAAGCTTTATCTTGTTTTACCTTATAGGTTTTAACATTTGCATACAAGCATGCATTAGTAAATAAAATGTATGGGAGAGGCCTTAAATTTGCAACTAAACTTGTGGAAGAAAAACCAACAAAAGAAAACTGGAAAAATTGTATTCAAGTAAGTGATATAAAATCGTCACTGTTAAGTGTCCCCTCCATATTGCATAGTGACAAGATAGAGCCTTATGGTAGTGATTTAACGATACTGACTTTATCATGACAGATTGCTACTCCAATTAATGTAATGCGAACTATAAAATGAAAGCATGAGAGACCGCCAATAAGCTATTTAAGTTTTTTAAACTTTTCTTATTAAATTTTAATTTTTTTTAAATGTTTATTCATTTTTGAGAGACAGAACGTGAGCGGGGGACGGGCAGAGAGAGAGGGAGACATAGAATCTGAAGCAGGCTCCAGGCTCTGAGTTGTCAGCACAGAGCCTGATGGGGGGCTCGAACTCCCAGACCTCGAGATCATGACCTGAGCTGAAGTTGAATGCTTACCTGACTGAGCCACCCAGGGGCCCCATTATTATTAAATTTTTAAAACTCCTGTCCAGAAAGGACAGAAGGGCTGTACTTAGCCTCAGATGTTTACAACGTAGGCAAAGTGCATTATGAATTTTAGATGTATAGTCAGAAGACAGTTTTCTTTATGAAGAAAACAAACAGAATTGCTTTTCAATACATGTTGGCTCAGTTCTAAAATGGTTGAATTTTTAGAGTTTATATTTGAATATTCTTCATTTGAAGTGATAGGCCATTTTGTGATTTTACCACATTCTGTATTATATGCAGAGAAATTATGTGGTTGATATTAGAAACAGGAGGTAAGAAATGCTGTTCTTTCTGTACAAGTTAATTGTCAAGTATAAAGTTTACTGAATTCCAGAGAAATCACTGTAGCCTCATCCTGTCTCTGGGCCTGGTTTGTTCCTGAAGGATATATGGGGTTGGGCAGCTTGGTCATGCCAAATGTGGCCAAGGCTCTGGTCTCCGTACCCGAGGTATTCTTTGAATGTAAAACTAATCAGTAGGTTCCTAGGGAAATTTTTTATAATTAGAGGAAACTATAGGTTATCTTTACTCTTAGACCTTTTTCTGGCATACCTTCACCAGTCCAAATTGTAAGACATTTTAACTCAGTTCTTCAGATGTTTCAATAGGTTAAGAGAAATCTTTCTGCAACTCACCATAAGGTGTGTAGTGTGATTCTTATCACATCAACTATAATTTGTGAGCTCTCACATCCGTAAAGCCCGTGACTCACCCAGACATTGACACCAGGGGGTGTTTCATAACTTGTGTCCCCTCCACTCTGTTCCTGTACTGCCCGCCCTCCACGCTGCTGCTGGGAAAGATGGCTTTTGACACCTCCTGGTGAAGCCCCGGCACATGTAGGATAAAATCCAGACTCCTCCCCGTGGCCCATAAGGCCCATGTGATGTGGCTCCTGCCTTCCTCCCCAGCCACATCTCATCACACTTCCCTGGAATGGCTCTGCTCCCATCTCGAGAGCCGCCTCTGCCTGGCCGAAGCAGCCTCGGCCCTTCCCACCATGGGACCCAGCTCGTCCAGCTGTGTGGAGAGCTCTTTCCCCGACTGGCAGAGTAGGTCTCTTCGTCAGGTTTCCTCTTAAATGTCATCTCCCCGGAGATCCCACTCGTGACCATCTCACTTCCCAGCCCCTCTGTTATGTCACCATTGTATACCTGACATGTACCTCTTAATTATGGACTCGCTTATTCATCTCCTCATGGATTTGCTTTGGCACTCTCTGGTTTTCCTGAACAGAACAGAACTTTCCTGAAAGTGAGAAGTGAGTTTGTTCAGTGCTGTTTTCCCGAGGTCTAGAACAGTGTTTGACTTCCAGTCAGAGAATGAAAGGCAGCTAGGTTGGTAGGAAGGAAGGGAACAAGTATGTCAGGATTGAAGAAAGAAAGACAGGCTAGTAGAAAGACAGGAAAGAAGGAAGGTTGGGCGGAATGGTCATAATCACCCGTTTAGGTTGGTTGGTAGTAAAATGAGTAGGTTAGTTGATGGTAAGGAAGAACAATTGGTAGGAAGGGTGGTGGGTGGTTGGGTTGGGATGGAAGGAAAGTTCTATGTGCTACTTTATTATCATTAAATATTTAATGCAGAATTTACCCTGTATATTGAGCTTGAAAAATCTGTTCTTTAATAATAAATTTTTGTGTTCTGTTCTAGCTGATGAAGTTACTTGGATGGACCCATTGTGCATCTTTTACTGAAAACTGGCTTCCCATCATGTATCCTCCTGATTATTGTGTATTCTAAAATAGGAACCAAGACTTTAAATTTTAAAAAAGAAAGTTTTATAGTGAATGGATATAAAAACAAATTTGTGGCATTTTTAGTCTAATGCATGTTTTCATCCGCTATCAAATACTGATTATTAAAATGATGTGTATTTATCAGAGAATTTGCTGGCGTGTGGCTTAATACATGGAAATCTAGACCTCTGACATCATGGTGTTTTTTTAATGCCTCACATGGCTGGCACCGGGCTGTGCCCTGACTGCCAGCACCAAGGACTTTCGGTTGGGTTGCAGATATCACTTGCATGATAGGTTTTGAACAGTGACTTTTAACTGCAAACCTGTAAAATTCTATTTTTTATTTTATAAACGAACAGGGTTTTAACATGCTCAACTTTAATTTTTTTCAATTGTATGAAGGCCTTAAAAAGCTACATTAAGCGTAGCTAAAATTATTTATTGGACTAAAAAAATAGCAGAACTTCATTTCCAGATTTTTTTTTCTTTTTTTTTTCTTTTTCTTTTTCTTTTTTTTTTCTTTTGGTAAAGGTTTACATTTGATTAAGGGGAAAAAAACCGGCACAAATGAGTGTGTGGCAATTGCTGGAGCATAACTGCTTCTCACTAAATCAGTCTTCATCTTGGAGTTATTTCGGGTCAGTCATTTTTAACATCCTTTTGACGTGCAGAGAGCATCAGAATGAACTAATAATACATGTATAAGTGCCAGACTGCTAAATCTTTATCAGGTATTGTAAAGATACACATATGGTATGTTTGTTAAAGTTGAAATAATGTAAACACGTGAATACATGTGCAAAACCAAGATCACAGTATATACCATATGCATTCTGATACCTTGGTTTTTTTTATAAATAATAAAAGTGAATATTGAAGCTTCTTAAAGTTGGTCTTAATTTTTCATAAATAAAATTTGGGGTTAAAACAATATATTAGATCAATAGACAGAAAAATTCAGCGTGAGGTAATTTATATTTCCCATAGGCTTGCAACTATTTGAATATATTGCCAGTTCTTATTATGTGACTAATTTTTGTGTATGATTTTTGGCTTTTTATCTTTCTGGCTACCATACTTGATTCTCTCATCCATCCTCTCTCCATAAAATAAAAAGACACACGTAGACGATATTGAAAAGCCTCTACTCACTTAAGCAAACGTGTTTGTGTTTGTGGTTATGGTTTAAATCTTGTTCCTTTAGAATTTACTACTGCAAAAGGCCTCCGAGTTCATCCTGTCTGGTCACTCATAACTGGTTTGGGGCAGTTGACCCCTTTATCTGATAAAAACAGAGCCTTTAGGAAAACTACAATTATGCTTGCAAACATTTTCCACACGATTTCTGCGCCATCTAGAATTCAAAGTCCCATCAGTGAACAGCCACATGCATATTCTCGCCAACACACGTGCTTTCATGCTCACTCCTGCGGGTTCCCGTGTGTCCATACAGTCCGTGAGGAGACGGAGAGGCTCGGAAAGGGTAGGGTGACTGACTGACTGACTGGTTATTAGAGAATCCGTTTTCAAACCCAGGTTTTGCAGTTCCTAGTTAAGTGCTGCCTGCATGCGCAGAGCCAGGGGGGCGGGGCAGCCACAGGTGGAAGCTTGGGTCCTTCTCAGGTCTTTCGTGAGGATGCGCACAGCCCTAGAATGCGCGGGGTCCTCTACATACCCAGGTCTCGAGGCCCGTGTGACGTCTCCTTTCCCAGCTTTTCCTCCTAAGCCTTTTGATTAGCCCCAGCTGTTTGCCATCTCAGGCAGCCACAAAAATCACACAGTTGCCTGTAATTATCCAGATGGCCCCCCCTTGGGAAAAGGCTTCTGGGCCTGAGATCGGAGCCCCGTTACATTCAGATAGGCTTGCACACGGGGTTCTCTGGGGAATAAGCGTTACAAGCTTTGAAGGAGCTCCCAACCCTATTCGGCCCCCTCAGGTGACTGCCAGGCTGCTGGTGTTCCAGGCGACCATGCAGCTGGAGACGCGATGGGAACGGGGCAGTTGGACACGTCACAGGGTATGCTGTTCTGACTGACGTCCGGCCACCTCTGAGCAAACACGCCTCGGGTCGCGACATGCATGTGGTCAATTCCACAGTTCTGAAAAAAGTTGCCTCAATTTTTGCCAGTTTTCTCATTAGTAACGGAGAAAATATTCAAGTGCTTTTTCACTGACAAAATGGTCCCCCATTTTCAAGGAACTCACACTTTTTTTTAGAATCCAATTTTAACATAAATTTAAGGTGAGAAACTTTCTGGTGGTACGTTTTGATTTTTTTAATTTAATGTTCATTTCTTTTTGAGAGCGAGGGAGACAGAATCTGAAGCAGGCTCCAGGCTCAGAGCCGTCAGCACCGAGCCCGATGCAAGGGCTCGAACCCGACGCAAGGGCTTGAACCCACCAATCGCGAGATCCTGACCTGAGCAGAAGTTGAATGCTTAACTGCTTAACCGACTGAGCCACCCAGACACCCCGGGTGGTATGTTGAAGTACTACCTGCTGAGTTATGTGAAGATACAATTCTAGGATCCTTCAAATGTGACTTATTTTTACATAAAATGCCATCGTTCCAGAGCTTTCGGATTTCTCACTTGATCCCTCAGGTTTGGGTCTTTTTGCTATATTTTTTAATGTGGAAGAAGAATTCAGCCCATGGTGGATTTTCGCTATCCTAATCTTCAAACACAATGTGGAGCTCCAGGTACAGGAGGCGGCCGGGCCCTCCCAACAGGCCGGTTACTGGCTGTGTGTGTGTGTGTGATGCTGTGAGTTGCTGGCCTCCCTTTGGTACTGAAAAGCAAACGAGTTACGTGTTTTCAGGGGGAGGTAGCAAAATAACAGAGTTTTTTAATAGTACTCAATAAAGCATGAATATTTTCGGGTAAGTTTTGTTTTTGGGGTTTTTTTTATAAGGCTCAATAAGCCCTACTAGTTCTCAGTTGGAACAAAAACTTCTATATCTAATTACTACGTATGTCTTCTGTTGGAGCTAACGTCTTCCACAGATGATAGAATTTTGCAATGAAGATTGGTTAGTTTGCTGTGGAAGTTAGACATCCACAGACTGGCAGAATCTGCTTTGAACTGTGTGATTCATAGACCAGCTCTGAGGGTGAAACCTGGGTGAGAGGCCGTGACCATGATGGGGGGGGTGGGCAGCCCTACAAAGCTGTCTTGTCAGCCTCTGCTTTCTGTCCCAATCACACTGTCTCCATGGTGACAGCTGCACCCACATAAGCTCTAGAAGAAAGTGTCCTCAGTAAAGTCATTCTTGTTTCTTTGTGATTTGGTTAATATAGGAGGAAAATAGTACTTTAAAAAGCCAGGGATAGGGGGCGCCTGGGTGGCTCAGTGGGTTGAGCACCTGACTCTTGATGACCTCACAGTTTATGGGGTTGGGCTCTGCACTGACAGTGAAGATTGGGATTCTCGCTCTCCCTCTCTCTCTCTGCCCCTCCGCAATCTCTCTTTCTTTCTCTATCAAAGTAAATTAAAAAAACAAAGCCAGGTACACTATTTCTGTTTCCCCTTTCTGATAATGGTGGCCAATTTTTGCTCCACAGCCACCAAAGGCAACTGAAAGAGGTACTTTCTAAAGAAACAGAGAAGGAGGTGCCTGGGGGGGGGGGGGGAACTCAGTCAATTGAGCCTCCGACTTAGGCTCAGATCATGATCTCATGGTTCGTGAGTTCAAGCCCCACACTGGGTTCTCTGCTGTTAGCACAGAGCCCACTTCAGATCCTCTGTCCCCCTTGCTGCACCTCCCCCACTCGCACTCTCAAAAATACAGAGCACGTGCTCAATACTAGGTCTGTGGCCCCTTCCCAATGCTAAGGGACTGTTCCCAGTTGTCACTGGCAGGAGCTTTGCCATCATGGGGTTTCTCACCCCTCCTGTAGTAGCGGCTTCCTCAGATAACTTCTCTTTGCCCTGGAAGAGCATGGCCCGGTCCTCTCCCTCCCTCCTGGTCCCTCTCCTGCTTCTCCCCTGTGACAGTGAGACATCCAGACGTAATGGCTGGAATCCCAGCCTGGGTCTCTGCTCTCTGGTCCTGGCTCAGGCACTGACGAGCCACATCACTTGACCCCCATGGGTCTCATCTAGAAAATTCAGCTGGTGTATTCAGTGTGTCTGTTTCAACTCAAAATCCATTGAATCTGAATTAACTTGAGTCTTCCTCTGCATCGTTTCATACTCTCAATGGTCCAGGATTAAAAGATGGGTTTTTGTCTTTCTCCGCAGGATCTAAGAGAAGCATGCATAGAGAGATGGAGAGGAAGGAAATGAAATCCTTTTCATTTCCCCAATCTTCAAAAATCCTGTTGAACAGAGAGAATTTCTTAAGGAATAAGAAAGTAAAGAATAAGCGCGGCCTTCATTGGTCTGAACATAATTAACCGGAGGAGAAAACCACATTAGTGATAAGTGAACGAGGGAGCCAGGAACGAAGAGGGCAGTGGGCGTACAGCTCCAAGGTAAAGGGCCGGGGGGTGGAGGGTGTCACAGGCAGGAGAAGCCTTCCCGAGAGCCCACAGACAGCAGGCAGGAGCAGACACGGTCCCCTGCGCCATGCGGCACGAACCCCCTGCACGCTCCTGCAAAGGTATCGTTTTAGTTTCCTTTAGAACCCCTGCTTTTCTGAGAGGATTCCAAAGAATTAACCAGCAAATGTATAATTTACACAAGCCGTGTCCGCTCAAGGGTCACACGTGAAGAATTTCAGTTCCAGAAGCAAGGAAGGACAGATGTCAGTTTCCATGATGCAGTTAGGACCACCTGCATTTCCAGTCCTGAAAGGGAAGTGATTCTAGAATCTTGACCATGCCAAGCCCTATCCAAGATGTGGCTAGAATATCAAGTGACTGGACCTCTCTTCCACAGTTCTCCTTTTACGTGTGATTTTTAAAGTCCCTCGCCTATATCTCAATGATTCCGTGTACTGAGCTACCTCAAAACTCAGTAGCATCCAGGCAGCGATCCTCTCTTTTCACTCATGAGTAGGACTTGGCTGGAGTTTGATCCAAGCTGCGCTTGGCCCGGATGGTTCCACACCGGAGCCATTTAAATGCACAATTTACACAAAGAACTGGATATTGGGACGTATGGAAGGGATACCTTGGTGGTACTGTCAGCATCATGCGGTGGGGGGGGGGGGGGGGTAGAGATGCTACGGGACACACAGCTC
Organism: Lynx rufus; assembly: GCF_022079265.1. Lineage (NCBI taxonomy): Eukaryota > Metazoa > Chordata > Mammalia > Carnivora > Felidae > Lynx > Lynx rufus. Next base: position 73,649,391 of record NW_025814823.1, read on the forward strand.
AGATTCCTCAGCAGATACGTGGCATGAGGAAAAAAAGCAAGAGGTTCAAGCCACAGGTTGAAAGAGACTTCAGGTACATGCCAGTCAGTGAATCAAATTTGTGGACCTTGGCTGGGTCCCGCTTCAAACAAACCCTAAAAGTAGAGGTCATGGCATTTAGCAAACAACTGGAAATTGGAACACTGGATTTTTCAACATACAGTACTAAATTATTTAGTATAAAATTTTATATTACATCGAATATATTTTTGGATGTGATAAAGTCCTGTGGTTTTGTGTCGTATATACGTGTATATATATTCATGTATATATAGAAGTACATGTATATGTATATATACGTGTGTGTGTGTATGTGTATATATATATATATATATATATATATGAACCAAATATATAGAAAAAAGGAGATCTGCTATTTGCTTCAAATTAACACAGAAGTGAAGATGAACAGGGTTTGCCAGGAGTTGAAATCCACGTGGGGATGCAGATTCATGATTCTTTCTTTTTTTTTTTTTTAATTTTTTTTTTAATGTTTATTTACTTTTGAGAGAGAGACAGAGTGTGAGTGGGGGAGGAGCAGAGAGAGAGGGAGACACAGAATCTAAAGCAGGCCCCAGGCTCTGAGCTGTCAGCACAGAGCCTGATGCAGGGCTCGAACTCACAAACCATGACATCATGACCTGAGCTGAAGTCGGACGCTTACCGACTGAGCCACCCAGGTGCCCCCATGATTCTTTCATCTACTGAGTGAAGAACATTACTGAGCTGTAGTCGTTGTACAATGAGCTGCACGTGATTAAAGTGTATGGTTCGTCTACCTTCAGTATATTTAAATTTTCCTAGGAGAGTTTGAAGACAAAGAGTCTTTATAATTGTAATCAATCTGGCTTTTCTGAAAAGGCAGACTTGTATCCATTTAGAAAATAATAAAATAAGCATATTTTAATAACAATAAGCATATTTTAATAATAATAAAATGAGCATTTAGAAAATAATAAAGTAAGGGATATGATCATCATATCCCTTTGTCCTGGAAATGTGAAAGAAATCCACTTATAAGTCTAAGAAGAGACACAGGGGTCAGGTCCCATCGCTATAATACCATGGGGCTTTTATATGTTAGCATTTGGCAACCTTGCTGAACTTTTTTTAATTTTATTTGAGAGAGAGAGAGAGAGAGAGACAGCACAAGCAGGGGAAGGGGCAGAGAGAGTGGGAGATACAGAATCCAAAGCAGAATCCAGGCTCTGAGCTGTCCGTGGGGCTGGAACTCAGGAACTGTGAGATCATGACCTGAGCCAAAGTCAGACGCTTAACCGACTGAGCCACCCAGGTGCCCCTCCTAAACTCTTATAAATTCCAATTGTTCCACTGTAGATTATCTGTCGTTCCAGGGCCAGCAAACCATGGCCTACTCAAGTTTAATCCATAGCCTGTTTTTCACAGGGTCCACAAGCCAGGAGTGAGTCTTGAATTTTTCTAAATGGTTGTAAAATATATATGTGTATATTCCGTAGACATGGTATGTAGCCTGAAGATATTTATTAGCTGGCCTTTACAGAGAAATGTTTGCTGCCCCTGGCCTCTATCAACCATCATATCACCCACGAATAGGGTCCCTTTTCTTTCTTCCATTCTAAATGTGTGTGTTTTATTCCTCTCCTTTATTACATTGGCTTAAACCTCCAGTATAATGCTGAGAAATGGTGGTAGCTGAATTTTTCATTTTCCCCCATCTCAGAGAAGAAGCTTTTAACATTTTATAGTCGTGATGTTTGTTTTAGATTTTTCATAGCCTTCCTTTATCAGAACAAACAAAAATCCCATTCTTTCCTACTTTTCTAGGAATTTTATTTTTTTAATTTTTTTTTAACATTCATTTTTGAGAGTGAGAGAGACAGAGCAGGAGTGGGGGAGGGGCAGAGAGAGAGGGAGACACAGAATCCGAAGCAGGCTTCAGGCCCCGAGCTGTCAGCACAGGGCCCAACGTGGGGCTTGAGCTCATGGACGGTGAGATCATGACCTGAGCAGAAGTCGGACGCTTAACCGGCTGAGCCACCCAGGCGCCCCTTCTAGGAATTTTAATCATAAATCAAAGTTGAGGGGGGATAAAAGCAGACAATCCAGAAATCTAACTTGAAATGGTTGCAGGCAATTAATTGGCACAGGAGCAGGATATTTGTAAAGTAAATTATCTTATGAAGTTCCTAAGATAATATCCCTTTCCACAATCCAGTATTTTTCACTTTTAATTAATGTTAAGCCTAAGTTCACTGTCACTCAAGATCCTCTCCCTTCACTGCAGCTGAAATTGTATAAGTAGATTCTTCAAAATTGTTAGAAGGACCCTGTCAAGCTCAGTTTCAAAAGGCACGTGACCAAAGTGCATTGACAGATTCACAGGAGAAATAACAAGGGGGAAATCCACTCCTTAACTAATGTATTCGTATGAAGTGTATTAAACAATTGAGCCCTTTTGGAAGCCAACAAAGGTACTTTTACGTTTTCATATTATCCTTTGTAGATATTTAGATTAACCAGTTCATCTTAAATAGGTTCTTTTAGAAAGCTGCTACACCATTATTCTAAGCATACAGGTCGTTTTTATGCACTAGCTTCTCAGTCTTATAAAAGCTCTTTTACTGACAGTCCAATTTCTAACACCACTCAACAGACACACTAACGTTTTGAAAGGCATTCTGTCTAATCCCATTTTAGTATTCCTTGGAAAATTTTGACCGATGCCTCTGGAAATTCAGCCAAGAGCGTTGTATCAAAAACTTGCTTGAATTTATCTAAAAATTCGTAGTCGGTGCTGAACCTGAATTTGTTCGCCCAAAGCAGCACCGTCCCCGGCTGGCAGAGGTGCGCCATGGTGGCGAGCAGCTTGTCCAGGAAGTAGTGGTGATAAACCACGTCCGAGGCCAGGATGTAGTCGTAATGAAACGATGACCTGGGGAAGCGTTGCTCCAGACTTTCCCCCCAAACCAGTTCTCTCACTTCGGGCAGATGCGCTGTACGTTTTAACGTGTTCTTCAAGAGATTGTACTGAAGGTTTCCTAGGACGTCGGGCAGATCCGTTGCCGTGACTTGCGCTCCTAAGAGACAAAGAGAAAAATTGTAGGAATCACCTAGAAACGTTCAGGCAGCCACAGCCGACACATACACTCAGGGAGAACACAAGAAATGTAACCGGGCTTCTCAGCTTTGTCCCCATTGACATGCGGACTGGACGTAGTTGACCCAGTCCCGCCGGTAACTCTTGCCTGTGGGGGGTCTGCGCTGAGCACTTTGCGACCTTTGGCAGCACCCGGGTCTCTAAGCCCGACTCGTGGCGATCAGAAACATCTCTAGACGTTTGTGGGGCAAAATCACCACTGAAATAGAACAATGTTAGCACGTTTTAAGAAACAGTGGTGCGGTGTTGGGAGATTTCAGGATAATGAGCTGCTTAATAGAAGAATTCATAGTGCTTTTCCTTCTACAATTCTCTTTATCTGAAGATTTCTGTTTTCTTTTATATGAAGTATTCAGCACCCAGTTTTCTTTCTGTTTTGTATGACTCTCCCCAACCTAAACTTGTTAAGTTAACTGTTAGGCATCTTCAAGCTAGTGACGGGAGTCCCCACAACGGACCGCCACGTTTCCCAGGTTGGCTTGAACAGGAGAACTGTAAAGGCGTCGGCAGAATTATGCCGCACTTGTGCCCACCCCCTGCTCAGTGCTCAGGAACTCACAACCCGCATTTGGGGTATAAGTCTTGGATTATACGCCTTGGATTAACTCGCTTGTGTCTCTTCAAAGGGTTAGTTACAACATTTCCAGCGAGAAACAGGAGACATGTTCCCAACAGGGGCTGGAGAGTCATACCTCCAGGATCTGAACTTCATCACCTGGTAATCGGTGGACTGGGCGAGGTAACGAACCTCTCTCAGATGCAGTTATCTTTTCTCTGGGCTAACAGCTGTCACTCCTCGCTCGTGACATTTTGGGGGACTCAGTGAGTGAAATCATGACCCGGCACCTGAATCGCAGCTGGCCGGACAGGGGCCCTCACTATCACTGCTGCCAAAGTGAGGGTCTTTCTGAAACAAAGTGAGCAATAAACAGACAAACCTAAAATACTGGCCACAATGGAAACAAGGCCTGGTCCAGCACCAATTTCAAGAATTTTAGCGTCTTGGAGATTCAGTTCCTCTGAATGTTCTTCCAAGTACTGACACAAAGCCGTAGCCTAAAAGAATACAGTTGTCACCTGAACATCAGAGCGTTGAAAACCAGTAGCGACCCCCTCCCCTCCCTACCCCTGCGAAATACCCAAAGAGATGTTATTAATAGTTTCAGTTTATGAAGGGGTTCGTAAGGATTGAAATCTACATTCGATGCCGTATCTGGACCTCCGGAACCTGAAAGGTACAACAGGCGTCACAGGAACTGGAAACAGACTTTCTCGATTGCCTCTCTCAGAAGACCCTGGATCAGTCCGTGTCCAGCAATGGGCAGATCAGCTCAGCTCTCAAGTCCAGGAGACGAAGCCTCCAGAACCGCTCGGGTCCGGCCGGGCCGTCCACTCAGGAACAACTGCTGTATAGTGAGCGGCCTCAGGCTCAGCGAGTTCAGGCTGCTCGGGGCTTCGTCCGCTGCTCTGGATGGCGGGGCAGGTGTTCATTCCGTAAGCGGGCGTCTAAGTGACAGACACCAGAACAGGGCTTGTCCGGCTGCGCTGTGAGCCACAGCCACCTGGGGCCCGGCCAGGGTGCCCACGTCCAGACTGCATGTCTGCGAGCCTCGGGGCCCTGGCGGCCCTGAGGGTCCACGGCCACACCTCGAGTCGCAGCAACGAGACGCTAGAAAGCATGTGACTTTTTACACGGCAGCTCAGACGTCCTTTCCCTCTTCCTTCATTCTCTTCTGCCTCCACCTTCTCCCCACCTTTCTACGAAGAGATAAAGGGTATTGGGTCTGCATGGACGGGTGAGGTGTTTACTCTGAGGGGTCTCGGTTAGCAACACCACGGACTCCAGAGATCAGGAAGCTTCCGCAGAGGAAGTCCCGCGAGTTAGGAACGTGAATCCTGGGATGAAGAAGCAAGTTGAACTCCAGTTCGTGCAGTGTTAGCTCTCTTCTTCCTGTGGCTGCTCTGGGCTCGTTATGACGCCACTTTCGTTTGGGGCCCGGTTGGAGTGGGGGCGGCCGGACCGTGTGAGACGCGCCCCTCGCCGTGGCCGGGGCAGGGGCCCCAGAAACCTACCCCACAGGCTGCTCCCTCTCATCCCCCCCATCTGTTCATAGTGAATAGTCACACGCACAGACAGATGTGACTCTCCGTGTCTCCTCTCTAGGGACTCGGCAGGGCTGGGGGAGGGGCATGTAAACGGATCCTAAGACAGGTGAGGGGTGTAAAGGAGGCCCCCTCCAGGGACCCAGGGGTCCAGTGAGAGGTGACCTCAGTGCTGAAGGATGAGGGAGCACGGGTGGGGTGGGGGGGCATCCAGTGAGGAGTGGCAGGTGGAACAGCACCATCGCAGGTACACGGCACAGAGTTCTGGACTCGGGAAGGGAGCTCTCCGGCTGAAGACAGATAATGATTTGTGGTGCAGGGAGGACGTGAGGACGTGTCACCCAGAGCCATCACAAGGGCGTGCTGTGGAGGGGTTCTCTGAAGAGGCGGCTGCAGGCTTCCCTCCGTGCCCTGCCCTGGGAGCTGACCCCTGTGGGTGCCATCCGGAGACCCAGCTTGATGAACCCCTGTGTGGTGAACACCCCCCTTCCCACTCCTGCTAGCAAACTCCAAAATGTGGACTCTTGGGCAGAGAGCTGCACTGGGCGTCACACAAGGCGTCTCCCACCTCCCATAAAGCCTGCTTTCCCAGCTTTCAGGAAACCCAGGTGCCAAGAGAGGCCAGGCTTGTGTGTGAAAGGTGGAGGCCTTACTGAGAATGAAACAGTCCCCGGGGGCAGATGTTCCTCCAGCCCCGATCTCCCGAACCCCCCGCTCCCCTGTCCCCGCCCCCCCAAGCTGTCCATTCGCCGCATCCATTACACCAGGAAGCTGCGGGGAGTCGGCGGTTTTCAAACGTGTTATGAAGCCAAAGCTTCGCGGGAAGCACATCGGGCTCCCATGCACAGGGGATGAACACCGAGCTTCCTTATCTGGGGGGAGAGCAGCTCCAGGACCACCCTCCTGGGCCCCCCTCACCTGCCCCCCCAGGACCCAGGACGCCCTCCCCAGGGAGCCCCATGGCGCCTCCACCCACAAAGCTCAGCATGTGGGTCTGCCTTTGAACCCAGACCCCCGTGCCATCCCCCACTAACTACAGAGCAGCTTGGATCCGGAGCCTCTCGGAGCACAACCAGCTGGCATTGGAGGGCCGCTGTCCCGAGCCCCGGTGGCACAGCTTCCCCCAGCGGGTCGACATTTCTGAGCCCTCAGCTCCCCGGCTGTCAGGTGAAAACAATGTTGCCTTAGCAATTACTTCAGTGAGTACTCAGGACCCTCCCAGAGTGATCGTGCACCACCCATTGTGCCCAGTGCACCTCCCAGCATGCCCAGTACACTGCCCAGTGTGCCCCATACTCCGCCCAGCATGCCCAGTACACTGCCCAGTGTGCCCCTTACTCCGCCCAGCATGCCCAGTGCACCTCCCAGCATGCCCAGTACACCGCCCAGTGTGCCCCCTACTCCGCCCAGTGTGCCCCTTACTCCGCCCAGCGTGCCCCTTACTCCGCCCAGCGTGCCCAGTGCAGAAGGAAGATCAGGGAGGGAAGTGGGCATCCACAACCACACAGCAGGAACTAGCGGGGCTCCTGACTCGAAATGCACAGCATCTGCCCCATTTCCATGCCGCCCTCGCAGGCTGCTGCAGAAAGGACAGGGAGCCCGGCCTCCACACGCTTCCCCTGGAACACCCATGGCCTGGAAGGGAAGCCAGCCCTGGGCTCTGATTGTTTTGGGTTTTTTCCCTCAACGTTCATATGAATTTTTCATCTTCCTGACATGTTCAAGCCTATCTTCATGTAGAAAATACTGTTTCAAGAAACACGGCTTGGAGGGAAGTGATGACTCCTGCAGGAGATGCTGTGCCTTTGCGGAGTCCCGGCGCACCCCCGCGCCCCTGGGGGCCCAAGGCGACCCTCCACTGGGGAAGCACAGAATGCAAAAGCACTTGGCACATTGTCCCAGGCGACCCTGACGTATGGGATTGTCATTGTCGCCCCCAGAAACCCCGCCATCCCGAAGATGACGGCTGTCTCACCCCCGGCCACACCACCGCTCCGTAGCTCTCTATCGACTCCTGGATGACAATCTTCGTGCCTGCAAACAGATAGTGCTCCTGAGTGTAGCTCTCATAGTCTGTAGGAACGAACTGCTGGAGGCTGTGAAGGGATGCTTCTATCTTGTTAGAGCCTGTGGGGCAGAAAATAAAATGGGTTCCGTGATTTGTGGATCCAGCACAAATACACACTAAGCAGAGCTGGTAAGTCGGGAACAGATTGGGCAGTTTTCCCACAGACAGGGGGGTTGATGCTGGCAATGACCGTGGCTTTAAACTGGCACAAACCCGAATGATCTGGGGTGATAGGGACACCGAGTTCGGACGTGACATGTTTGTGACACGAGATGCCAGAGGATGCCCTGGGTCCTCTCCTCCATGGAGCGGAGGACAGAGAGGCGTGGCTCCCCTCCACCCCTCTGTTCTGAGGCCCTCTGTAGCCAACCAGCAGAATGGCACGGACGAGCTGTCTGCATGAGGACCTAGGCAAACACGGACCCGACTATTTTTAGGTCTCGAAGTGAAGTAACATTCCCGCGTGTTGGCTGGAGCGTGTTCCTTAAATCCTTCCTACGACTCCTCTGCAAAAGGTACGGGTCACCCGAAGACGAGCCAGCTCCACGGTCCTGGGGTGGTTGTCAGATGAACCCTGGCTATTAAGTTACTATTGCTTTAAATACCCATTAAACTCATGAGCAGCTCTCGAATATCACATAAAATGAGCGGAAAAGAGCACCTGATCGCGGCTGACGTCATGGAAGCACAGGTCTTGCAGATTTTGCAGAGTTCCAGAATAAAAAGAGCAGCGCACGAAAATGTCAGGAGTGGGGATGCCAAGCACACGCACAGCAGAACGGAAGCTGCTGGTGCCAGCGGTGGGCAGGAGTTAGCAGCAAGGAGCCGGGGGGGAGACCCCCACGAAACCTGCCTTTGCTCCCTGAGGCTCGCCTGGGACATTTGTCACCACAGGTGGAAGATGGGCTTTGGAAAGGAGCTGACCGGGGCGGTCGGTTCACATTTGAGCTGCTCTCATCAGAAATCTGCACTTGAGGCGAAAGAGGAGGAGGTGGGGGCAGGGCGCGAATACAAGGTGAAGGGTGAAGGGTCTTTGGAGAAACCCAGTGAGGAGCACACCCTCCGAGGCAGGCAGGCGGGGACAGAGGCGATTTGGGGTGTCCCTGATTAGCGCGTGCACCGGGGCAGATCTGTGCTGCTGGTCTGCTCACTGGAACAGGCTCACAGAAGACCACAGACATTTGGAGTCAGCTCTTCCAAATGTTTACAACCGTGTGACCACGCCTGTTGAATCCAATTGTAAGCAAACTGACAAAACCCCCCAAAACAGGGCTGGCGTTTTGTCTTCGCATGTGTTTTCATTTTGTTTTTCTAGCAATTAATTTTTGTGGTATTTTACCAAAAAGGGTCAGCGTGCAGCGGACTGAGAAATGGTCTCAGAGCCCAGCGGAGCACGGTGACTGGTTTGTAGACTAGCATGACGGGCAACCACAGCCCTTCCGGGAGCACTGCTCTTGGCCCCCGGTTCTGATGGAGCGTGGGCTCCAGCCCCCGGGGGAGAATTCTGCGCCCTGACCTAAAGGTGAGCTTTCCAGAGACCTGGGCTTCACCGAGCAAGAACCTGCTAATACATAGTGGCCAAGTCAGTCGTGAGACGTCATCCTTTCCTGTCCCGCACCCTGGTAGTGGGGGAAGGAGACTTATGGCCTTCACCCGCCTCTTGTTATGGGAAGCTCCTGACATCTAACACCACCAACCCATTATCTGTGAATGACCAAAGAGGCCCTAGCTTCTCCCAGGGAACCGGAGGCTGACTGGGCTTTGCAGAGACGATGAAGAGGCAGAGGACTAGACCGTGGTTTGCCGGTAAATGCTTAACAGTCGGTGTGGGGTGAGGGGAGGAAGCACCGACTTTAGGGTCTGACGATTACCATGGTGTTGATGCTCCCACCATGGCCATTTCCAGCCTTCAGCAGACGCCCTGGGGAAAACTGTGCACCTGCTGACCATGGCGGGGTATTTCCACCACGCAGAGCGATGGACACCAATAACCTCAAGTGCATAATCTTAATCATCTTATAATGTAACAAAATAGGTCATGATGAGTTGTATTTATTACCTTAGCCTTTAAATATACCCTTGGCTTTTATCTGATCTATTGAGTGGTAAGTTTTCATAACTTACATTTCAGTAATGGCCATGTTTAACAACCACCCTCAAAAAAATCCCTGAAATTCAGGAGCTGGTACAGGCCAGTCGGTACAAGGAGCCAGTCCAGGGCAACTCCTTTTTCCTCTGAGGTTTCGTCACCGGAGTAGGTGACTCGGAGCAGCCAGACCAGCGGGGACTCATGCCAGCTCCTGCAGGCTTCCCTCTGCCACTGTGGCTCAGACAGCTCCTTCCCTTCCTCCTGCGTCTCACCAGCTGGGGACTTACTTTTCACTGACCGCAGGAAAAGTCAGTGGGCTGATTGGGAACGGCTCACCGGTTCATAGGCTAATGAGCTGATAAGTCCTGTTTTCCCAATCAACCTTGGACAGTAACGCGACCATACAAATATTGTCCCATAAGACCCTTCCACGTCCTACAAAGATACTTTGTGTTTGTTGCACATTAAACATTTTCACTTATTGTATCGATGCTAGTCTGAGAGTGTTAGATCAGGATTTAGAGATACAAATACCTTTCTCTGTAAACTAGTTTAGCAAAAATAAACAGTCCTGATTTAGTTGAGCTGGAACATAATTTTACCATGTTAAATGGTTATAAAGGTTTGAAATGCTGTATCTTGGCTTTTCTGACATTCATCATTACGTCTACCATTTATTACTACTGAGTCCCTCTGTGCAGAAATGCAACCCATGTATGATACAGTTGCCGGGGAGAACATTCTGGTGAAAAGCCGAAGCGAATCAAGATTTTGTTTCTTTTTAAAAGTTCTAGGGGCTCCTGGATGGCTCAGTCGGTTGAGCGTCTGACTTTGGCTCAGGTCATGATCTCACAGTTGATGGGTTCGAGCCCCTGCGTCGGGCTCTGGGCTGACAGCTCAGAGCCTGGAGCCTGCTTCGGGTTCTATGTCTCCCTCTCTCTCTGCCCCTCCCTCACTCATGCTCTGTCTCTCTCTGTCTCAAAAATAAATAAACATTTAAAAATATTAATAAATAAATAAAAGTTCTTATTAACAAAAAATATAACCATTTGAGATTTACAGAAACGCCAAAACAAATTTGTGGACTTTGATAAGTGCATAATAAACAAAAACAAGGATTGCTTTTAATGCTATGCCTCTGCTCGCGTTAAGGCACTTTTCTACCACGCTTCACTATAGGAACCATCTAGAGTTAATAGGAAACGGGAACTCTTGTCACGGAAGTTAGCTGGAAAATGCCGTGGCCAAGGAGACAGCTGAGAAGGTGCTGCGGTCTGGAAGGAGGTTACCTCCTGGAGGGCCACCGGTGTCTTCCTCCCGGGGAGCCCCCTCCGGCGCGGAGCAGCCATCCGGGGTGCATGGTCCTTCCTGCAGGTGCTGGGGCCGCTGCTCGGAGCTCAGACACGCGTCCATGACCGCAGCTGCTGGAGACCAGAGAAGTGGACAGGCCCCCCGCGCGCTCAGCCCAGGCTGGCTGAGCCTCCCAGAGGCTCTAAAAGGTGCAGCTTATCGCCTTAGCATCTGCTGAGCCGCAAAGAACCCCTGCTTTTCAGCTTTAGCTCCCCCCGTCGGCAAAGCAGCTGCCCCAAGGCGCTGCCATCCTGGTTTCGCAGAGCAAAGGAGAGGGGGACCGTTCAAACATCACCCCGCACCTGTTCCGTGCATCAAGAAACGCAAACACAGAGCGAGCGTAGCCGGACAGGCACGACGTGCCTGGGTTCTAAACCACATCTCTAATAGCTTTTGGAACCGAATCTTCATGAAGAAAATCTGATCTAGCAGCGCATCGTACCGTCACGGGTACCGTGTGGGTTGAGGGCTCAATGACATCACGGATGAGAAGGCAGGATTTGAACCAAACCCAGGGCTGCTCCCTTCTCAGCGGAGGCTTTATCGCCAGATCTAGAAAGCGCTGGGGGCCCGAGCCAGGCGCCTGACCTGGCTCCCCGCTGGGGCGCTTGGCAGCCCACCTACCCCCCTGCCTGCCGTTTCCTCATCAGCAATGATAGTATCTGCCTGCTTCCTAGGGCCGAGGTGAGAAGCAAGAGGGTGAAAGTGATGAGCCCGGAGAGGAAAACTACCAGGTTTAGAAAAGGAGAGCGGGCTGTTGCGATCACTGATGGGCATCAAAATAGTAACTGCAGGACGTGTACTGGTTCCAAGCCCCGCTCTGGTGCAGTGCATTGATTCTTCCAGTCCTGGCAATAGTCTCTGTGAAGTAGATGCTATTATTATGCCTCTTCTCAGATGCGAGCAGGCCAGGCACAGCCGGATTGAGAGGCAGCCCGAGAGCAGGGGCAGATCCGAGAGTCAAACCCAGGCCGTCGTGCAGCAGAATCTATCTACGGGCTTCCCCACCAGGCGGGCTCGGCTTGGGTTTCCCTGCCCCCTCTGCCCTGAAATCACTCATAACGCTCAGCTGTCACAGTGACACTTTCGAGTCCTTTGCACAAAACGTGAACGGTCAGCCTCATCTGCGTTGACCATCCTGAGTTCCTCTCTGCACACCCGAGCTACCCTGTCCTGTCGTCCCAGCTGGGGGCACCGGCTTACTCCAGTGAGCAGACAAAATGCAAGAAAGCACAGCCCCCGAAGCAAATGGCATTGCATCGCACACCCGGGACAGGCTGTGTGTGCCTCGCATCAGTGTGCCACAGGGCTTCAGACAAATGAGATTCCTGTGAAAGTAATTTAACATGCTCCTTGGCTCTGCAATCGAATAACCAAATATTTGCCCCAAATCTCCCAACTCCCCACGCCAGCCACAGTGCTCTACCGGGCTGTGCGTCAGAGCAGAAGTTCTTTCTCTTGTGGGTGCTTACTTGTTCATTCCTTTCAACCTACCCCTAAAAGATACTGCCCGGTTGTTTATCAGTACACACAGCGTCTTCAGGGAGGAAGCCTGGCACCGTGGTGAGGCGCCCGCATCTGAATCTTGGCTCTGCCCTGTGCATGATGGGGATACCTACCTCTTCTGGAGGCTGTGGTAATTAACAGAGGTAAGGCACGCAGAGCGTCTCACATACAACAGCAACCGTTTTGTCCGAAGCCAGAGCGTGGTCGTGCGATAAATCCAACACTCCACACAAACCACCCTCACCCAGCACCATGGGACTCTGTGCATTAAATTTAAGACATCTCCCCATTTTGCATGCAAGCAAGGGAGAATTATTTCCAAATGGCAGCTGTACTTTTCCTTTTGGGAGGAAATGGCTCCCTCCCCCATCATTGTAGTTCGCATGAGAATTTTTTCCCAGACATCTCTGCACTGAAAGTAACGCACCGTGCATTGTAGTTATTCTAGAAAATAACTACAGGAATCTACCAAGTATTATTAGTCAGATGTAGCATGTGGTATATATCGTGTGTTAGTTATCTAATAAAGATTTGGGAAGTTTTTAAAATGACTTCTTGTTAGTACCCTCAGAATCATTTCAAACTGTTAGTTTAAACATTACCTTATGTAGCAGAAGAGATTTGAGATTTCTGTGCACCCTTTAATCCCCAATGTTTTATATAGATGTGCACCTGAAAGGATTAGCATTTTATGAACAAAAGCCAGCCAGTGGAAGCCCAAGTTATTTAGGGTAGCATGACCCACCAGCACGCAGACACATCTCTATCTCTGAATCTCTCTCTCTCTCTCCCCCTGTGCTACACACACACACACACACGCACACTCCTTGCAACATGAAATGGAATCACCCTCAAAAGATCCAGAAAATGCCTCCAGCAGAACAAAGGCTGTCCTCTATGGTATCCAGTTGCTGTGATGTAGTTTGAAATGTAGACGTATTTCACTTTAAAAAGAAGTGAGGATTGGGTAGGTGGGGTTTTGTACAGACCTGCAAACTTTCTTTGTGCTCATTAGCCAAAGTCCTGTCTGTGGCTGAGGAGTGAACTGTCCCGGACCCTGCTTCCAGCAGCCAGAAACAACATAGGACTCTACCAAGAGAAGACAGAACATCTAACTAGAAGGGAGGTGAGTTAAACGCCTTAACATTGCATTTGGGGTATTTAGTTGGGGCCCCAGGGGAAACCAGGAAAAACTCTTCCAAGAAGAATGCAAACCATTGCAATTTATTGCGTTGAAAAAGAAGGGGGCAGTTACAAAGGAAAGAGGAAAATCGTGTGCTCATTTGGGAAGCCTCAAACCCTTAAAATAGAATATAGGGCATGTAAATCAAACCCTTGGGCAAATGGGAATCAAACAAGCGCTTGCAATTTATGAGGGGTTACGTTTAGCCGGCGAGCTGAACGAACGGTGGTTTGGCTTGAGTGGACACAATAGCCTATGTTTATTTTTTCACCCAGGCTTGGTACTCTCTTCCCTGCTATCACTTTTTCTTTAACTCAGGTCTTCATCTGGATGTGCTGTGGTCCCATGACCGCTAGGTGTGCTTCCCCACTCCCTGAAACGAGGGAGGTGACCTGGAGTCTAGCCCAGATCGGTCATTCCAATGCTTTCGTATTCCTGGAGTGGTCCAGATCTCTGTGCCCGGCCCTTCTGTAACTTGTTTCCACCAAGAGTCAGCACCCCTGTGTATGACAAATAGCAAAACGGTGGTCATCTTTACAATTATGTGAGTAACATTTAAAAACTGATTGGAATACATATGAATACATGTACGTGTATGTATATATATGTATGCACACAGATACTCGTTTGATAAGCTTTAACATGACGAAAAGGGCAAAGAAGAAATATTTTAAAATCTCTTTTAATCCCACTATTTGGAGAAGTAAGCCTGATATAACAATTTTTATATCAACTTCTAGGCTCTTTTTGTATAAACTTTATAAAAGCTGTTTTACTGACAATGAAACTGGACAGAAACCGGTACGTCTTTGACCTTGTATGGAATAACCTATTATTTTAAGAGTTTCTTTTCATACTTTTTTCAAAAACCATCGACTGCATCACTGCTTTAAAAAACAAATTGCAGGGGCACCTGGGTGGCTCAGTCGGTTGAGCATCTGACTTCAGCTCTGGTCATGATCTCATGGTTTGTGAGTTCGAGGCCCACATCAGGCTCTGTGCTGACAGCTCAGAGCCTGGAGCCTGCTTTGGATTCTGTGTCTCCCTCTCACTCTGCCTTTCCCCCACTCATGCTGTCTCTCTCTCTCAAAAATAAATAAAAACATTTAAAAAAATCACAGGAGAGGGGATGCCTGCCTAGCTCAGTCAGTTAAGCATCCAACTTCAGCTCAGGTCATGATTTCACGGTTCATGGATTCAAGCTCCCCATCAGGCTTCGTGCTGACAGCTCAGAGCCTGAAGCCTGCTTCACATTCTGTCTCTCTCTCTCTCTCTCTCTCTCTGCCCCTCCCCCACTCACACTCTGTCTCTCTCTCTCAAAAATAAAATAAACATTAACAAAAAATTTAAAAAGAAACAAATCAGGGGGCACCTGAGCCGTTTAGTTGGTTGAGTTTCTGACTCTTGGGTTTCTGACTCTTGATCTAGGCTCAGGTCATGATCTCACAGTTCATGGGATCGAGCCCTGTGTCAGGCTCCATGCTGACAGTGTGGAGCCTGTTTAGGATTCCTTCTCTCTCTCTCTCTCTCTCTTTCTCAAAAAAAATAATAATAGGTAAACATGAAAAAAAAATTTTTTTAAAGAAACAAATCAGAATTCTATTGCCCAGAGCTGGAATGAGTTAGGTCCAAGGTTTGTAAATACTGGACTATCCCTAAATACTGTCTACATCAGAATTACCTGGAAGTTTTGAAACACAGAGACTCTAGGCCCCTGGAAATTCCTGCTCAAAGGTTGAGAAAGAGCCTAGAGGTTTGAAGCCCGAGTCCACAGCTGTCCCCTGGCACACGGTCGGTGCCGATCTATAGGGCAGAGGACACATGAGTGATTTTCACAGAGCTGAGATGTCAGCCTGTGACGGGGGATTAGGCTTTGGGCGTGGCTCTGCAGGACACACAGATGAAGTAAGAGCCGGGCAAACGCATTTGGTCTCAATAGGAAAGAACTTTCTAACAAGCAGAGCAGTGGAACAATTGATCTCAGGGAGCCAGCATGATGGAAAGTGGGCCAGATCTGGAGTCAGAATGCGCGCGATTGGACCAAAGGTTTACGCAGGGTCAATAAACAGGCCATGAGCGTTCTGTCACTCGCTTTTCTCCAACGGTGTAGACCCCAGATCTCTCACAGCGTTTCTCCAGCTGAAGCTGACTCTCTCAGCCAAGTGGTCCTCACCACGGAGGAACCCCCCCTCCCCCAGGGATGTGTGGCAATTTGGAGACTTTTTGCTTGTCACAACTAGGGCAGGTGCTCCTGGCGTGCGTAGAGGCCACGGGTGGTGCCAAACATTGTGTGTCACGCAGGACAGCCCTTCACAGCAAGGAGCAATCCTGCCCAAAATGTCACCAGTGCCAAGGCTGAGAACCCCTTACCTCGGTGGGGGGCTGGAGTTGCAGGGTAAATTCTCAAGGCACGTTTTTTTGTTCTAAGGAAACTCTACCCCCAATGTGGGGCTCGAACTCATGACCCCGAGATCAAGAGTCACACTCTTGACTGAGCCAGCCAGGAGCCACAGGGCAGATTCTAAGAATTTTTTTTTTTCAACGTTTATTTATTTTTGGGACAGAGAGAGACAGAGCATGAACGGGGGAGGGGCAGAGAGAGAGGGAGACACAGAATCGGAAACAGGCTCCAGGCTCTGAGCCATCAGCCCAGAGCCTGACGCAGGGCTCGAACTCCCGGACCGCGAGATCGTGACCTGGCTGAAGTCGGACGCTTAACCGACTGCGCCACCCAGGCGCCCCGCCACAGGGCAGATTCTAATTTCCATCCTCCACACACCCATCTACCAGGCCAGTGATCCCTGCCTCCTCAGCCCCAGTGTCCTCGCCTGTAAAAATGGGGTCGGTTAGCATTTGCAGACTGTCTAATAGATCTAACATCACACCCTCTGGCTTCCTCGGGTTTCTCCCAGGAACAGACCTAGAGACAAGGATTTGAGAGAAAGGATTTGGGACGGGGGGGTGGGTGGCGGGGGAGGAAGAATAACTCAGGGAAAGGGTGGCAGCCAGCAAAAGGTGTTCCATGAAGCCGGCTGCTGCGGTGGGCAATCAAAGCTTTGGCCCGAGGGGAAAGGCTGGGAGATGATGTAGAACACACAGCTCAGAATGATTCCATTCCAGGTTCAGAGGGCTTCTGGGCTCTTCCCACACCAGCACCTCAGCCCGGATGCAGGAACCAGCAGCTGCAGGTGTGTCTGAGAGAGGCCTCCCACAACTGCAGAAGGTGATGGAATTTTCTATGTGAAGAACCTGGCGCAGGGCCTGGTGCCTAGAAGGTCATCAATAAATAAATGTCTTGTGTTAATTACATGCCATTGCAGCAGAGGGTTGAATGAGCAGTGTTCCTTGGAAGGATTCACTCACTGAATCAAATGCAAATACTGAGTTTGGGGCTTGAGAAATAAGGACCCAGGGCTGCTTTGGCCCCAGAGATTTCAGCAGCAGGGATTCGGGGGCCTTCTCCACAAATAGTGCTGTTGGGGGCTTCCAACGGCAGTCACATCCCAGCCTTTGCTGTGGCTGAGCTTCGAGATCTGGGGGAAAGTTCTGATTGATCTAACCTGCTCATAAGCTCTCCCTATAGTTAGGGATGGATGATGTGAGAAGCGTCTCACAAAATCATGGATGCTGGCCCTGTAACAAACAAGAGTTATAGATGGCCCTCTTCCCCTTCCTGGCCACCCTGCATGTACATACTTTCTTACTTCCAGAAATACAGTTTCAAATAGGACACCTTTTCTCTACAACAGAGGACGGCCTAAGTCTCACTGGCTATTGCGTCCAGAGGGAACAGAGTCATTCCCCTCCAACTGGAAACCTCCAGATGACGTGCATTTCTTCACTAGTCCCATGCCTCTCCTTCAGCGGGCATGCGCTCCCAGAAAATACCCTGATCGGCGATTTCATCACTGCCTGCCGTGGGCTGCTGCAATGGCATACAATTTAATACAAGACATTTATTTATTGATGACCTTCTAGGCACCAGGCACAGCTGCTTTGCACATGCCCTTCGCCAACATTCTGCAGAGGAAGGGTTGCTGACCAGACAAATATAAGATATGCCCACCATACTCACTTATAGGGGAGACGGCGGCGAGACTCCCTTCCAGAGAGACGGGGTTTCATTGCAGAACTAGATGTTCCCTGAACACACTGCTAACCAACACCCAAGAATGTGTGGGATTTTCAGTGTGCAACGCAGAAAATGTCTGGTCAAAGGGAAATGTAATTCTATAATTTCTGCCCCCTCGTTTTGTCTGGTAGCACAGTGGCTCTGAGTCCATAACCCTCTCTGTGGAGTGATTCAGAGCTGCCCTGAGAGGCCAGGGGAAAAGGTCCACCGAGGCTGCCGGGGGATGGAAGGATTTAGACCACGCAGCAGTGCGGAAGCATCAGACGCAGAAAGCCTGTGTGGCAGGACATTAACAGGACTCTTCTTGTGGTTTGGCTGGGACACGAAGACAGTGGCTTCCTTGTGCCAAAGCAAGACCACCGTCAGAAATTTTGAAGCAGGTGTTCAAAATCCATTCCAGCAACACTTGTTTCACCGGGCTTGTGGACGTAGAAGAATTTACTTCTGTTTCATTTTAAATGCCTTTTAAGTAATGACAAACATTACCAGTGAAGGGGAAAGAGGATGAGTGAAAGAATCCAATACATTTGGAAACGGCAAGTGATGCGATAGTCATTTCATCTTAAAAAAGTGCATACCTGCTCCCCAGCACCTGAGGCTGTTCTCAACCACATTTGAAGGCACAGCTCTGCTAAAGTATCTGCCTTGTGGAGTCGCTCTGACTGCAAACCCATGAGTGGCCTCGATGGCCTTACGTGCATTTCGGAGAAGAGAGGTACATAGTCGTTTGTTTCTCTTTTTTATTTCTTTGTATTTTCTTTTAATTTTTTAAATGTTCAATTATTTTTAATATACTTTTTAATATTTATTTTTGAGCGAGAAAGAGAGAGCTTGAGTGGGGGGAGGGGCAGAGAGAGAGGGAGGCACAGAATCTGAAGCAGGTTCCAGGCTCTGAGCTGTCAGCCCAGAGCTGGATGCGGGGCTCGAACCCACAAGCCATGAGATCATGACCTGAGTGGAAGTCGAATACTTAACCAACTGAACCTCTCCCAGGCACCCCTCTATTTTCCCCAAGCCAGTTCCTTTTTTTTTTTTTTTTTTTTTTGAGAGAGATAGACAGTGTGAGGGAGGGGCAAAGAGAGAGAATTCCAAGCAGGCTCCTCGAGGTCAGCGCACAGAGCCCAGCACCAGGCTTGAACCCACAAAACTGTGAGATCATGACCTGAGCTGAAATCAGGGGTCGAATGCTTAATCGACTGAGCCACCCAGGCGCCCCCAAAGCCAGTTCCTAAAACAGACTTCCCCTCAAAGAAATTGTATTTATTTTAGAAGCCTCTTCAACTGCAGCCGCGTATAAATCACAACTGTAATTGCCAGGCTTCATGTCAGCAACACAGCCGAGAAGGCCGCGGAGCCGAGCAAGAAGCCTGTGATATTAATTACAGGGAGACACGTTGTGCCTGGGAAACAGGTTTGATAAGAGATTCTGACATTCCTCCTAATCCAAAATTTAATAAATGATGGCTTATGGAACCAAGCGAAACTGTCAGTATGGAAAAACCTCCCTTCAGTTACTCAGCTTCCAGACTCAGGGTGAGAGATGATCCCTGGGTTCCAGGGCTCCGGCCAGACCCATGAAGCAGCCGTGACCGCGACCAGCCCTCGAGCCCTCCCCCAGAGGCGGATGCCTCCGGTGCCATCTGTCCTTTCCACAAGCCATCAGCTGCTTGGAAACGGCACTTTTTAGAGGGGCTTAGTGGTAACGCATCATGCTCTGATTTTAGCAACAGCAGTTGACTCGCGTTGGGGAAGGTACTAATTTTTCACCCCAGCGGATTTCTATTAGGAAAGAATGTTTACCTGGTGGGACTATTCTGGGATGTGCCATACTGGGGGAATTCCTTTCATTCCTTCCCCCCATTCCAGGGCAGACTCAGCTTGAGAAACACGTGTTTTGGTCTGCGGCTGCGCGGTCATGGATTGGGGGAATTAGACCGAGTTATTTCAGTAGCGATCCAGGTGGAAAGCAGCGAGAGAGGAATGGGCAGCTGCCTGGGAACCTCGCCCTCCCAGGCTCCAGCTGCGTCATCTCAGAGAAGCCACATCTCCAGGCTCTGCTTCCTTCGTCTGTTTGGGACGATGGCACCTCTAACATGCCCCAGGTTCTTGTACAGGTCAAGTGAGACAAAGCATATTGGAAATTACAGGACCTGTGTAGGCGTTGTCATTAGTTTATTCAAGAGGAATTTGGACCCTATGATATGTGAGCATCAATTAAGTTACAGAAGAAAATAAGTGTTCACTTCCAGCCACGCAGCTGACAAAGCTGATACGAGACATTCCTTCCTGTTCTGAACACATAAGACACTGGATCAAGTGTTTTCAAATATGCTTTATTTTTTTAAAATATTTTTTGTTTTTATTTTTGTTTTTGAGAGAGACAGAGCACAAGTGAGGGAGGAGCAGAGAGGGAGACACAGAATCCGAAGCAGGTTCCAGGCTCTAAGCTGTCGGCACAGAGCCCAACGCGGGGCTCGAACTCACGGACCACGAGATCATGACCTGAGCCGAAGTCGGACACTCAACCGACCAAGCCACCCAGGTGCCCCAAGAAGAAAGGCTGTTTTCAAATATGCGTTAAAGGGGCGCCTGGGTGGCGCAGTCGGTTAAGCGTCCGACTTCAGCCAGGTCACGATCTCACGATCTCGCGGTCCGTGAGTTCGAGCCCCGCGTCAGGCTCTGGGCTGATGGCTCAGAGCCTGGAGCCTGTTTCCGATTCTGTGTCTCCCTCTCTCTCTCTGCCCCTCCCCTGTTCATGCTCTGTCTCTCTCTGTCCCAAAAATAAATAAACGTTGGAAAAAAAAAATTTAAAAAAAAAAAAGAACAAATATGCGTTAAAAATGCATGCCCAACCTTGATGGGAAGGAAGGCCCTAGATACCATCACAGAGGGAATTAAAGCCACATTAGTAAGTGAATGAATTCATGCCACCACAAGCCTGGGGTATATCAGATTTGGGTGTAGGCCCCGGAATCCAAAGGCTTTGGGGTTTTGATGCATACAACGGACAAAAGATATGTCCTTGGGCTGACGGGACATGAGATCTGGGTGCGGAGTAAATCCTGGTTTTGGGAACCTGAAGTTTTACAAACCTATAGGGAGTGTCCTCTTTAAGAAAAAAAATTAAAATTGCAAACAGAATTTGATACAAAAGTTAATATTTATTTAAAATGAGAAGCCATCAAAAATAAAATTTTAAAAGCTGAAAAAAAGCAAAGTAGTTTTAAAATAATATATTAATAATATATTACCAAATAAACAGTATAACTATATAACATAATTATTATGACAATATGATAATTATTACTTAATAGTATTTTAAACATTATATCAATTAACTTTCTACAACACTTTAAAAATATTATTTCCTAAAATTCTGACTCCCTACTTTTGATTACTTTATTTGATAATAATTTATAATCCTTTTTTTTTGAGAAGACAGAGAGAGAGTGCACACGTGCTTGTGGGGAAAGGGCAGAGAGAGGGACAGAATCTTAAGCAGAAGCCATGCTCAGTGTGGAGCCCTACGCAGGGTTCAACCTCACCACCGTGGGATCATGACCTGAGCCAAAGTCAAGAGCCAAATGCTTGACCGACTGAGCCACCCAGGTGACCCTATATCATCCTATTTCTTTTTTTATTAAATTTTTTTTCCAACGTTTATTTATTTTTGGGACAGAGAGAGACAGAGCATGAACGGGGGAGGGGCAGAGAGAGAGGGAGACACAGAATCGGAAACAGGCTCCAGGCTCTGAGCCATCAGCCCAGAGCCTGACGCGGGGCTCGAACTCACAGACCGCGAGATCGTGACCTGGCTGAAGTCGGACGCTTAACCGACTGCGCCACCCAGGCGCCCCATATTATCCTATTTCTATGGGAAAGATAAGCCATTAAAGAAGTTTTTTTTTCTCCTGTCAGGGTTTATTTAAGTGTATTGTAATTAGTGATACTTCGATAAAGTTTCTTTTATCTTTACAACCCATATCTGGCAATGCCATGTGAGTTTTCAGCACTGTTGTAAAAGTTGCTTTTTTCACTTATGAGTTGTAAGGTCACAGGGCATTAAATTTTTCTTATTAAGAGATGAGCCATAAATATTGTTCGAATGGATGACCATCACCTGCTGGATGTCATCAATGCCCTTGTCTCTGTAGTGTGCTGTAAGTTTTACTTTTGTCCTTCTTCAGCGTCAGTATTTCATATGAAACAGAAAGAAGTTTAATCTTTTCCCCCAATGTGTTCACTTTGTCTATTCCTTTTTGTTGACTGGTAGAAGCATTATGTCTAAGGACTTGAACCCCAGGTACTTGTGGATTTGGACTCTGGAAAGCAGAGAAAGCATTAATGCACTTAAGGGGACATGTGTGACGAAGGGAGAATGGACACAGGGAACACGCACACATACTCGTGTATATGAGGAGTATAAATATTGGAAATGGAGATGTTGTTAAAGGAAAAACACACAGGGGGCCACAGTTCCCAAACACTCATAGTCACTTAAACAAGATTCAAACTGTCCCAACTTCCCCGAAATACTGGCTCTGACCTTCAACAAAACTCCCATGATGACGGGATAGAGGTGACATATCACAAACCACCTGGTTATGACAGTTGCCAATAATGATACCTTCCTTTCTATAGTTGTTGACTACATCTGCAGCAAGAAAACTCCCTCCTCCTCTCTCCTTCTCCTCCCCTCCCTCCCTCTTCCCCTCTTCCTCCCCTATCCCTCTCTCCCCCTCCTTCTTCTCTCCCCTTTCCCCCTCTTCCTCTCCCCCCCCACTCCATTTCTCTCTGTTTTCTTTTGTTGCTTTCAATTATTCCAAGTACACTGCAGTGTTATTTAGTTATGTCAAAGTAAATGGAGAGAAAAACCTGGAGCACGAGATCAACATAAATTGGGGAAATCGTGCAAAATCACAAAATAATTCTTGGTGCTTGCAGAGACAAAGGCACTGAAATAGACCCACACTCTCCCTAAGATAGTGAAGGTTGACAACCTCTGGAATTAAAAATGATCTTTGCTGCTTCTTATCTCTTAGATTCCAAAGAATACTGTCCATTGTAATGAGAAATTTGTCTCTTTTTAACTAGTATCCTGAAATTAACTAGCATCAACTGTAATGAGAAATTAGTCTCTTTTTAACATGCAAGTGTTTGCATGTGCAAGAGACTGTGCGTGTGCTATCAAGAGACTGGTAATGCCACCTGACGTGTACAGCTGCTTTCAGTTTCCAAAATCTGTTCAAAAACATTACCTTGTTTAATGCTAATAGCAATTCGGTGGGATCTATAGAAAAGGCATTGGCATCGATGCCAGGGGAAAGAACAGGAGGGAAGTTCCAATTAGTCGCCTCTTCCAGGCAGCAGGATGCTTAGGGGACAGCAATCTTTAGCAGAGTGAAATGGAAAACAATGAGTCAAAAAAAACAAATTTCAAACATGAAGGAAATAATTGGTAAGCTGGACTTCCCTAAAATTAAACACATCTGCTCTGCAAAAGACAAATATAGGTCAAAAAATAAAACAGGCCATAGATTAGAAGTAAATATTTGCAAAAGACATATCGATAAAAGACTGGTATTCAAAATGTTTTTAAAAAAAACTCTTAACAACCAAAATACAACCTGATTAAGAATGAGCCACAGACCTTAAACAGCCACCTCACCAAAGAAGATCTATAGATAGCAAGCGAGCATATGAAAAGATGCTCCACACCATCTGTCATCAGGGAAATGATGAGTAGAACAACTATGGGTATCACTACACACGAGACATTACTACACGTCTATGAGAATGGCCCAGATCTAGGACGGTGGTAACACCACACACCGGGGAGACCGTAGAGCAGCAGGAACTCGGGACACAAGATGGTGCAGCCGCTTTGGAAGACAGTTTGGCGTCTCTTACAAAACGTCTTCTTACCACGGGATCCATCAGTTGTACCCCCTGGTATTTACCCAAAGGAGCTGAAAACATGTCACACAAAACCTGCACACGCATAGCACGGCTTTACACATAAACTCATAATTGCTGAAACTTGGAAGGAACGAAAATGCCCCTAAGTAAGTGAATGGACAAATTAACTGCGGTACATCCAGGCAATGAAATATTGTTCAGCAACAAAAAGAAATGAACTATACTCAAGCCATGAAAAAGCACGGAGGAAGCTTGAATGTATATTACTAAGTAAAAGAAGCCCATCGGAAAAGACTATCTACTGTATGATTCCAACTATATGACATTATCGAAAAGGCAAACCTATGGAGACAGTAAAAATAAAAATCAATGGTTTTGAGGGTTTGCAGGAGAGATAGAGATGAAAAGGCTGAGTACAGAGGATTTTTAGGACAGTGAGACTATTCTGTACGATACTATAATGATGGGTACATTGGTCGAGACCCATAGGATGTACAACACCAAGAGTGAACCCTAACATAAACTATGGACTTTGGGTGACAGTGATGTGTTGATGTGGGTTCATTAGTTGTAACAAATGTACCACTCCATGGGGATGTTGATGTAGGGGAGTCAGTGCATGTATGGAGACAGGGGGTATGTGAGAATCCATGTCCTTGCCCCTCAATTCTGCTATGAACCTAAAACTACCCTAAAAAATTCAATTACTAATTTAAAAAAGTAAAGGGCAACAAAAGTCCTCAAGATTTAACATTAGTTAAGGGACTGTAACTGCCACAACTAGGGTGGGGTTCATCTCTGTTTTGTGGAAAGCATGTCACAAGTCAATCTTTTCCAATCCCGTCTCACAATGTTAATAGAAAACCCTGAGTGGAAATCAGAATTCAATCGTCAAGTCAGTGCAAGCTGAAACCCTGAATTGCACGGTAGCTTAAGTGCTTTACACATGTGTCAAAGATCAGCTGACTTAGTTACAGGCTTGGTTCTCTGCCCAGCACAGCAATAACGATGGCATTATCAGTGGCACCAGTATGGGATCATCTTTTCGTTCCAGACATATGAATCACTTCAGGTATTGGAACAACAACACAGTGCCTTCTCCCAAGGGAAAGGTTTGCAGCATGACTTAACAAATAGACAATAAGATCAGAAATATTCAATTACACATCCATGGAAAACAGCAATCTTCCCTTGCAGTATCTCTTGGAAAAACCCAGGATAAACAGGGGAGAACAGCCAAATGCCATATTACTTTCACTGAGGAGATGAATGTGATAAAGTGCATATTTCATGAAAGAAATCCGTGTCCCCTGTCCCAGAATACTTTGCTTCTAGTCTGAAATGCATGCTGAGTTACCTGAACCACTTCAAACCGTTAACATCGCAAATAGCCAGAAATGGACTGTGCCCCAAATACAACCTTTTGTAAAGTTCTGTTGGCATTATGAGAGCTGTAGGACCAGAGATCGTTAATAAATGCCTTAACTCCATCAAAATTATTATTTTATTTAGCTCTTTCTTCCAGACATTTCTTATGTAGGATCAATTTTTTTCCTCTCTTGGTTTAATTATTTTCTAGGTGAAAATTGAGCTAGACTTTCTATTTTTTTTCAAACAACTGCTGCCTCTGAAAAATCATTCAAGCCTCTCTTTACCTGGATAATTCATATTATCTCTTTCAGCACAGTTCAGACGTCCCTGTGCCAGGAAGACTTCTAGAACGCCTTCCCAGCAAATACCGCACTTACATTCTCTTCCCTTATGGTCCAGTTTAACTCTCTGAGGTTTGCATCTTGTACAAAGACTGGGCTGTGAGGAACTTGAGAGTAGAGAGCCTGTACCTGGTACGGTTACAGGAATGGAGATGTTCATTAAATGTTTAATGAATAAATGATCGGTGAGCGAACCATGGGAACAACATCTTACTTCTCCAACAGATATCAGGTCATACAAATGTAAAAAGTTGATGGAGATCAGTTTCTTTAGATGTAGGGGGATTGAACTACCAGCTCAGCTTTTCTCAAGCTTAATAGATCAATCCCTTTTTCAAAGACTTCTTTGCTTCACTTGAAATATACAGAAAGTTACAAAGCTGAAATAACACACACCCAAAGTCGCACCACTTAGAGTTTTAACTTTACCTTTTATCCTATTTGTTTCTAGTCACTGTTCAAGAGAGAGATGCAAATAAAGGTCCCTTTCAACAGATACCTTGTGCAGATCATGGACTTTCTGCCCCTCGGCTCCAAATTCACCCCTCTTTACTTGCTCTGTGAGGATGGATGTGGGCCCTTTGTCTATTTGTCCCCTGCCAGCTCCATGCAGCTCTCTCTTCTCTCTGTGACTCTGTTCTTTGAGCTTTAGCTGCCTTGTCTCCTCTGGTGACTCCCATCTCTTCACCTCATGGAGACCGGTGAGGGGCGCAGGTAGTGTTCCACCTGGTTTCCCCTCTCTTCCCTACGGCCTGGCAGTTTGATGCGGGAAGTGAGCTGGGCTAAGCATACTGAGCACCTCTTTGTTTGCTGTCTATCCGAGATTACTTCTCTTGTGGCCTGATGCTCAGTATTTGGGGAGTCGCTCTGCCCTGTATGCTGTCCAGTGTCTGTTGTTTCAGGCAGAAGGGTAAGTCCAGCTCCCATTACTCCATCTGGGCGAGATGCAGAAGAATGCCTTTTCCTAAGTTTTTAATTGAAATGCTTATTTATTTTTCTCACTCTTTATTTTTTTCCTGATATAAACATTTAAGGCTACAAGTTTTCCTGTGAAGATTTTTTCCACACCTCCCCCCCAATTTTGATATCTGGTTCCCTTGTTATTCATTTTCAAAGTTTCTAATTTCTATTCTGTTATATTGCTTAATCGATTGCCTAAAAGGCTTTGAATCATTGTATTATAAAATATGCACAAAATTGCAGAGACTAGTGCAATGAATCCCTATATACTGTTCCTCCAGATTCAAGTTATCAAGATTTTCCCACATTTGTTTCACCGTTTCATTTCTATTTTCTTTTTCTTTGTTATTTTCAAGAAAATCCTAGACATTGTGTCATTTCCCTCCCAGATATATCAGAACATATATGAACCTTACCTTCCTTGCAATCCCTATCAAAATAACACCAGCATTCTTCACAGAGCTGGAACAAACAATCCTAAAATTTGTATGGAGCCAGAAAAGACCCCGAATAGCCAAAGTAATCCTGAAAAAGAAAACCAAAGGTGGAGGCAACAGAATCCCAGACCTCCAGATGTATTACAAAGCTATAATCATCAAGACAGTATGGTACTGGTACAAAAACAGACACTCAGATCAATGGGACAGAATGGAGAACCCAGAAATGGACCCACAAACGTATGGCCAAATAATCTTTGACAAAGCAGGAAAGGATATCCAATGGAATAGAGACAATCTCTTCAACAAATGGTGCTGGGAAAACTGACAGCAACATGAAGAATGAACCTGGACCACTTTCTTATACCATACACAAAAATAAACTCAAAGTGGATGAAAGACCTAAGCATAAGACAGGAAGCCATCAAAATCCTCCAGGAGAAAGCAGGCAAAAACCTCTTTGACCTCAACCGCAGCAACTTCATACTCAACACGGCTCTGGAAGCAAGGGAAACAAAAGCAAAAATGAACTAATGGGACCTCATCAAGATAAAATCTTCTGCACAGCGAAGGAAACAATCAGCAAAACTAAAAGGCAACCAATGGAATGGGAGAAGATACTTGCAAATGACATATCAGACAAAGGGTTAGGATCCAAAATCTATAGAGAACTTATCAAACTCAACACCTGAAAAACAAATAATCCAGTGAAGAAATGGGCAAAAGACATGAATAGACACTTCTCCAAAGAAGACATCCAGATGGCCAATGGACACATGAAAAAATGCTCCACATCACTCATCATCAGGGAAATACAAATTAAAACTACAATGAGATACCACCTCACACCTGTCAGAATGGCTAACATTAACAACTCAGGCAACAACAGATGTTGGCAAGGATGCGGAGAAAGAGGATCTCTTTTGCACTGCTGACGGGAATGCAAACTGGTGCAGCCACTCTGGAAAACAGTATGAAGTTTCCTCAAAAAATTAAAAAGAGAACTACCCTACGACCCAGCAATTGCACTATTAGGCATTTATCCACAGGATACAGGTGTGCTGTTTCGAAGGGACACATGCACCCCATGTTTATAGCAGCACTATCAACAATAGCCAAAGTATGGAAAGAGCCCAAATGTCCATTAATGGATGAATGGATAAAGAAGATATATATATATATATACACAATGGAGTGTTACTCGGCCATCAAAAAGAATGAAATCTTGCCACTTGCAACTATATGGATGGAACTGGAGGGTATTATGCTAAGTGAAATTAGTCAGAGAAAGACAAAAATCATATGACTTCATTCATATGAGAAATTTAAGATACAAAACAGATGAACATAAAGGCAGGGAAGCAAAAATAATATAAAAACAGGGAGGGAGACAAAATATAAGAGACTCTTAAATATAGAAAACAAACAGAGTTGCTGGAGGGGGTGTGGGGAGAGGGGTGGGCTAAACAGGTAAGGAGCATTAAGGAATCTACTCTTGAAGTCATTGTTGCACTATATGCTAACTTGGATTAAATAAATAAACAAACAAACAAACAAACATATAAATATAAGAACCTTACTTTCCTTAACCATAATGTCATTATCACATTTGACAGAATTAGCAATAATTCTTCAGAATCATCATCTAATCAGACCATGGTCAGTTTCTCCCGGTTGTCTCAAAAATATTTGTACAGATGGTGTATTCAAACTAGGATTGAATCAAGGTCCACTCATTACGCTTGGTTGTTGTGCTTTCTTAAGTCTCTTTTAATCAAACAGAGTTCCTCTCCACGCTTTGTCCTGCCACTGGCTTGTTCAATAAGCTCGATCAGTCGTCCCATAGAATGTCCCACATTCTGATTTGTTTCTCTGCTTCCTTGTGATTTTACTTAACTTTATTATCTATCCCCTGTATTTCTTCTAGCTCACCCTAGAGACTTGACTAGATTCAGGTTTAACCTTTTTTTTTTTTTTTCCAAGAAGAATATGTTACAGTTGGTGCTGTGTTCTTCATATTGAATTACATCAGGAGGCACCTGGTTTCTATTTTTAGTGATGCTAAGATTGATCAAAGAGTTTGGGTGGTGACAGCCTGATCCCTCCATTATATCTTTCCACCAACTATTGGTCAAGTGTTATTATCCTTTGATGATTGTTGCATGACTCAATTATTTCGTTAGGGGTGACAAAGTGATGTTTTTCTCCTTCTGTCATTCCTTACATAATTATTAGCTGGAACTCCTCTGTAAATAAGAACTTTCTCTCTTCAACTAGGGATTATCCTAAAAGGCAAAATGAGTGCTTAATTCTTTTCCTTCTTTTTTTTTAAAGTTTATTTATTCATCTTGTGGAGGGGAGAGAGGCAGAGAGAGGGGGAGTGAGGGGGAACCTCAAGCAGGCTCTGCACTGTCAGCACACAGCCTGATGTGGGGCTTGATCCCAGGAACTGTGAGATCAAGACCTGAGCTAAGATCAAGAGTTAGGCGCTTAACCAGCTGAGCTACCCAGGTGCCCCAAATCTTTCCTTTTAACTGCCAATTTCCAGAGGAAGAAACTGGTACCCTGGCACTTCCAGAGATATCCAGTGAGCTGGGTCTCTCTCTCTCTCTCCCCCATATATTCATTCATTAAATGAATTGAAGGAATATGTTGCCTGTTCCACAATTGTGCCCCTTTGTGAGTTGAGAGCCCTATGGAGCCAGAGGCCTGCTTCCAGAAGTGGGGGATAACATTTCCCTCGGAGGGCTGGCAGCCATCAAGACAAGGTTAAGATGCTGCTGGAGCCAGGGTGGCTGGATGCCGCTGCTCGAGCAAGGCTTGTTGGGTCTTTCCCACCCTGTTAGTCACAGAGTCTGAGTTTACACACGCCCTGATGGGAATTTCAGGCTGGAGAGCCATAAGGTCTCCATGAGTCGGGTGAGCAGCTTCAGTCAGAGCCCCAGAGCAAGTCATCAGTGGTTTTCAAAGGGGGTGTGCTTGGTGGTCACACCAGGGAAACCACAAGTCCAACACCACTAGGTTGGGCATTGAAGTGGGACTGTGTCCCTTTGCCCATTGGGCATCACCATTGGCCACAGTGACACACAACTCAGAGGAGTTGGGAGGCCGAGTCCCCAAGAGTACCGTCACTTCTCCACGTCAGCTCTTCCTGGTCAGAATCATCCCCCTTGGCACCGACGGGATTGGAAATACAAGCATAGAACATATAAATTCCTACCAGATATCCAGATGTAAAAGCAGCTACACCAGCAATATTAATTAACTTGATACCTTATTAGAAAAATACAGGGGCTTCTGGGTGGCTCAGTCGGTTGAGCGTCCGACTTCAGCTCAGGTCGTGTTCTCACAGTTTGTGAGTTTGAGCCCCGTGTTGGGCTTTGTGCTGACAGCGTAGAGTCTGGAACCCGCTTCGAGTTCTGTGTCTCCCTCTCTCTCTCTCTCTCTCTTTGCCCCTCCCCTGCTCATGCTCTCTCTCTGTCAAAAATAAATAAATATTAAAAACAGAAAAGAAAAAGAAAAATTTAAGATTCTTGTTGAAAAGGACATTTGCTGGTACCTAGTTGGGCTTGGGTGCAATAAAGAGAAAGAAACCACACAGCACTTTAACAGGGAAGCTAAACATACGGAATTAAGAACTGTAACAGGGGAGTGGGACAATAGGCATTGGCTAGGAAGAAGACGACTCTGAACAACGTAGAAATGGCAAAGGGAAGGAGCTGCCCAGACACCGAGGGCTGAGATAAAACTCCCTCCCACGCTGCTCGCCCACACGCACCGATGGCGCTGAGGTCGAGCTTTTCATGAGAAGACACAGGTGGCTGTGGCTAGATGGCAGGAAAGTGGCCCCGGTGTTGTGTTGGGCATATTGTTGGACATCTGCCCCGGGCGGTGCCACAGAAAGCTGTTTGCAGGGAAGGGCCGAGCTACGAAACCACCCGAGTGTTCGCTGTGAGCTCCAGTGTGTGCACTGTATGCAGAGCCCTGGGGAAGCGGCAGGCTGGGCCCCAGGGAGGTGCACACAGCTGCTGGGCACGTCCGAACTCGGAGGCACAACTCTTTCCTCCTGCCTTCTCTACTGACAAAGCTCAGTACCTTTCCAGCTGCAGAAGGAAAGATTTATAAAGGACCCACATATATTTTCACAGCACTCAAGAAAGGATTGATTTGGAGCTCAGAGGCAGAAAGCCCGAGACTGCCATACTATATCTGTGCAAAGAGACCTTAACTGGGGCTCCTGGGTGGCTCAGTCGGTTAAGCGCTAGACCCTTGATTTTGGCTCAGGTCATGATCTCACAGTTTGCGGGTTCGAGCCCCTCATTGGGCTCTGTGTTGACAGTGCAGAGGAGGCTGCTTGGGATTCTCTCTCTCTCTCTCTTTCTCTCTCTCTAAAATACATAAATAAACTTTTTTTTTTTTAAAGAAAAAGACCTTTAGTTGTATTTCTATCTTGAATAAAACCTGGGAACAATTATGATAAAAGGTTAAGTTAAAATTCTAAGTGGTGGGACTAGTGGTATTCACTTCTTTGTAAGACACTGTAAAATAATTAAATACAAGCCTTGGATGAAAGAACATATGAGCAAAGCAAACATCTGAAAAAGACTTATATCCACTCCTATAAAATATTCTAAAAAATGCAACTCTCGAAACTCAGTAAGAAAACAAAGTAAAAAGTGCACAAAAGATTTGAATACAGTTTACCAAAGAAGATATACTGATAGCAAATAAGCACATGAGAATTTGCTCAAAATCATTGGTCACTAATTAACTATAAACTCAAACCAAGGAATACCACTAAGCATGTATTATAACAGCTGAAATAGACAAGATTGATACTACCAAGTGTTGCTGAGGCTGTGGGAGAACTGGAATTCTCATACATTGCTGGTGTGAATGTAAAGGGTACAATTACTTCAGAGAATAATTTGGTAGTTTCTTAAAAAGTTAAAATAGGGGCGCCTGGGTGGCGCAGTCGGTTGAGCGTCCGACTTCAGCCAGGTCACGATCTCGCGGTCCGTGAGTTCGAGCCCCGCGTCGGGCTCTGGGCTGATGGCTCGGAGCCTGGAGCCTGTTTCCGATTCTGTGTCTCCCTCTCTCTCTGACCCTCCCCCGTTCATGCTCTGTCTCTCTCTGTCCCAAAAATAAATAAACGTTGAAAAAAAAATTTAAAAAAAAAAAAAAAAAAGAGAAGTAGGGGGGCGCCTGGGTGGCGCAGTCGGTTAAGCGTCCGACTTCAGCCAGGTCACGATCTCGCGGTCCGTGAGTTCGAGCCCCGCGTCGGGCTCTGGGCTGATGGCTCGGAGCCTGGAGCCTGTTTCCGATTCTGTGTCTCCCTCTCTCTCTGCCCCTCCTCCGTTCATGCTCTGTCTCTCTCTGTCCCAAAAATAAATAAACGTTGAAAAAAAAAAATTAAAAAAAAAAAAGTTAAAATAGGGCTGACGTAAGACCCAGCCATTCTCTCAGGTGTTTCTATAAGTGAAATTAAAAAAAAATATGTCAATACAAAGATTTGTACATGAATGCTCAATTTTATTCATGGTAACCAAAAAATGAACATAACTTCGTACCTAGAAATAGGTATGGATAAACAAATTATGGTATATCCATACAACAGAGTACAGCTTAGCAATAAGCAGGAGTGAGTGATTGATACCTGCCACATCATGGACGAATAATTATGCCATTTACATAAAATTCTACAAAACCCAGACTAATCTATAGTGCCAGGGAGCAGATCACTGGTTCCCTGCAGAATGGGGGCGGGTGGCTGAGGAGGGCACGGTGGGGTTCTAGACGGGAGCACAAGGGAACTTAGGTAGTGACGCATATATTCATTACCTTGTTTGTGAGGATGGCCTGTGGTGCATAAATAGGTCAAACTTAGAAAATGTTACACTTTAAGATTATGTAGTTTAGTGTCTTCAACTATACCTCAGTAAAGCTATTTAAGGAACAACAATGAGATACCATTTAACATTCATTAGATAGAAAAAATTTAAGGGGTGCCTGAGTGGCTCAGTCGGTTGAGTGTCCGACTTCAGCTCAGGTCATGATCTCGCGGTTTGTGTGTTCAAGCCCCACATGGTCTCTCTGCTGGCAGCTCAGAGCCTGCTTCGGAAACTGTCTCCCTCTCTCTCTGTGCCGCCCCACCCCCCTCATTCTCTCTCAAAAATAAATATTTTTTTTAACGTTTAAAAATTTTTTTTTAATATGGAAAAATTTTAAGAGATTTGATGGGTATGTGATAATTGCGAGGGTGTGAAAGAAAACACTACCATATATTGTTTATGGTACATGAATAGAGAACGGTATTTGGGGGAGTGATTCATGCAAATCCTTCAAGATCTAGTAGGTTCATTAAAAAAGTGCTGGTAGGGGGCTTTCTGGGAAGGTGGCGACCTACATGCAGCCCTGCCACCTTCCTCTTCCAACCACTTCTTTTTTTTAAGTCCACTTATTTTGACAGAGAAAGAGAAAGAGAGAGAGAAGTGGGGGAGGACCAGCAAGAGAGGAAGAGAGAGAGAATCCCACTCTGCACTGACAGCATGGAGCCTGATAAGGGACTTGAACTCACGAACTGTGAGATCATGACCTGAGCCAAAACCGAGAGTCTGACGCTTAACTTACTGAGCCACCCAGGTGCCCCACCAACTATGTCTTTTGAGCAAAGTAGCTGCTGGGCATCCAGACTCCATGGTTTGCCTTGATATGCTGAAGAGGACTTGGGACCTGCCAGGGTGCAGAGGGGGAGGGACCTTGCTAGCTTCCCCCCTCACTGGTCTACAAGAGAGCCTGAGGACTAGCAGGGAGAGTGCGAGATGGTCTAGATAAACGGGCTCATGGAAAAAGCGTGGCTGGTGCAGATCTACAGATCTGAGAGGGGAAGATGACTTTTCGTAGGATTACCTGCTCATGCTTCTGCCGCTGGGGACCTGCAGAGGAAGAGCAGAGCTGGGCTGAACCCTCCCAAATTCCCAGGCTGGAGAGCCTTGGCCTTGTAGCTGAGAAGAGTAGGAGACAATAGACTTCTCCATCTCAGCAGGGAATGGCCAAGTTGCCACCGGGGACGAAGCTACTCCACTTCCCACTATGTACAGAACTGTTGCTCAGGGCACATCGGGCGCTGGATCGGAGTCCCCAGGGATGACCAGAGCCACAGGGGAGCAAAAGAAAATGCTATGGGTGCAGCAGCCGAAGATGGGAAGAACCAGCAGAACACACTGAGCCCGCAGCGCCTAGTGACAGAGAGCTATTTCTAAAAGGGCACAGATGGTAATGCTGACATAAGTGCATAAAAAGAACATTCAGAGAGATTCGAATATAGCATACAGATTCACGGCGGAACTAAGAAACAAAACCAAAAAAATGCTGTTTTCAAATTTAAAAAAATCAGTAGTGTATTGAAGGAAACGAAATGATAACATATCAAGGTATGCATGACAAGAGCGTACATTATGTCGAATGGGTTTTATTCCAGGAATGTAAGGGTGGTTTAATACTCAAAATTACAGTAACGGAGCGGGGGTGGGGAGGAGAAAAGTTGTATGATCATCTCATAGATGTAGAAAAGCACATTTGATAACACGTAACACCTGTTCGTGATTTAAACACACTATTGGAAACTAGGAATAGAATGACGCTTCTTCATCCCAATGAAAGAGTCTACAAAAAGCCTCCAGCACCCATCATACTTCCCAGTAAAATACTGAAGGCTTTCCTTCTGCTATTGAAAATGAGGCAATGAGACCAGCTATCACCACTCCTATCATCATTGCACTAGGAGTTCTAGCAAGAATAAATAAAAAATATATAGCGTTGAAAGGAGGAAATAAAACTACCATTATTTACAGATATGGTTGTGTATGTGGGGGGCGGGGAACAAAAGAATTTACAGGCAGAGTATTAGAATTAATAACTGAATTTAGTAAGTTTACTGGATACCAGTTTATTAAGCAAACAACAATTGTGGAAATGCAAGTTAAAGTCATAATATCTCACATAAACCATCGGGAGGGTAAAATGGGACAAACATGATCATATAAAGGCTAGCAGTGCTGTGAAGCAACTGGATTTCTCATAACTGTTGTGGGAGGATGAACTGGTACAACTACTTTGAACAATCGCTTAGCAGTATCTAGGGAAGCTGAGCCTACGTGTACCCTTTGCACCCACAACTCCATTCCTGAGTATGCGCTACAGACGTGCACAAATATGTACCCCTCCACAAATGCATATAACAGCATATTTCACAGGAGTGACATAGCCAACAAATGCAAACAACCTGTTTGTCTATCAGTAGTAGAATGGATAAATAAATTGGGGTGCCTTCAGACAATGGAATATTATACAACAATGAGAGTAAACCACCCAGTTCTAAATGGATGAAGGTCACAACAACATGTTGAACAAGAGAAGCCTCCCACAAAAAGTACATATTCTGTGGGGGTCCTGGCTGGCTCAGTAGGTAGACCACGCAGCTCTTGCTCTTGGAGTAGTGAGTTCAAGTCCCACGTTGTGTGTAGAGATTGCTTTTTTTAAAAAAGTACATATTCTATGACTCCATTTGTATAAAGTTCAAAAGAAGCCAAAACAAATCTATAGTGATGAAAGTCAGAAGACTGATTCTATGTAGGGGTGGTAATTTCTGGAAGGGGTCATGAAGACCCCTTTCTATATCTCGATGAGGTGCTGGCAGCTTCCTATATCTTGTTTTGGATGATGGTTAAATGAGAGTGTTCTTGCAAAAATGTTTCAGTCGGACACTTATAATCTGTGCATGTTTATGTGTGATCCTTTAATTAAAATGTTATAAAGTCCAAATAAAAATAACCATTCCTTTACAAAAAAAAATATCAATGGATGCATTGAAGGAGAGGTTATTCATTGCTAAGACACAAATTTGTGGCCCAGGAGATCAAGTGGAAGATAATCTCAAAAACAAATATAAAGCATGAAGGGAAGGATGAGAAATGTGGAAGAACACATCTCAAAACCCTTCTGTGCAGATAACAGGTGCCCCAGAAGAGACAAAAAACAAATAGCAGGGCAATAATAGACTATACATTGGGGATCCTGGGTGACTCAGTTGGTTGAGTGTCTGACTTTTGCTCAGGTCATGATCTCGTGGTCTGTGAGTTTGAGCCCCACATGGGGCTCTGTGCTGACAGCTCAGGGCCTGGATCCTGCTTTGGATTCTGTGTCTTCCTCTCTCTCTGCCACACCCACACCCCCACCACCACTCATACTCTGTCTCTGTCTGTCTCAAAAATAAATTAACATTACAAAATTAAAAAAATAGACTATACATTGATACCCTTAAATGAGAGAGAGACCCAGATTGTGAATTGAGAGGGCCGTGCTACTCCAGAGAAGACCGAGGACCTAGACACAGCCATATCCTGGAAAATCTCTGAACTCCAAGGCTAACGACAAAACTGAAAAGCTTCCAAACTAAAAAATAAACCTACTGAAGAAAAAGACTTAGAATAGTACTGAATGTCTCCTCTGTCATCACTTCAGGCTAGGAAACAGATAGTGCTTATGAATTGTGGCTAAAAAAAGGTTGCAACCCAAGAATCCATATCCAGCCAAAGTAGCATTTAACCAGGTGGCAACAGAAACACATATGGGGACACGCATGGTTTCGAGGCCATGACAGTCATAGTCCATGTGATGAATATACTAGAGAAAGCTAGTTACCATAAATGACAAATAAATTAGAAAATTGACTTTATGGGGCACCTGGGTGGCTCTGCGTTTGAGCGTCTGACTTCGGCTCAGTCACGGTCTCACAGTCCATGAGTTCGAGCCCCACGTCGGGCTCTGTGCTGACAGCTTGGAGCCTGGAGGCTGCTTCTGATTCTGTGTCTCCCTCTCTCTCTGCCCCTCCCCTGCTCATGCTCTGTCTGTCTCTCTCTCTCAAAAATAAATAAACATTAAAAAAAAAACCTGACTTTAAGATGAAGAAACATGAAGTGTAGAAGAAATGCTTTTGAGCCAGGACTCTAGAGCTATGTGGTTAACTCCAAATGGTTGATTGCTTAGATTTCTAGAATTCTGCATAAATGCCCAATAAAGAATCTCAGAACAAAAAAGGTATTGTGCAAATAAAACCCTGTCAATAGGCTGGAAGTAAGAGATCCAATTACCTTACCTAAATGATAGGAAAAGTCTGGGACCCACAGGAAGCAAAGCTGTCTGAAAATCTTATCTAACAAGAAGACAATAAGGGAGATAAAAGAACAGATAAAAGCAATGTCACAAAGTTAGTACCACCCTTAGATGCCCATGGGAGGGTCCCGTGCTCTGCATCCAGATCTTAGAGCCCCCAACTTTGTTCCATGCAGAGCCCACCTTCCAGGCAGGGAGTGCCCGGTGTGTGTACTGGGAGGAGGAGGAGGGTGGGGAGTAAGGGTCATGCCCACCCACTTCCTTCTGGACTGTGCTCTGGGTTCCTGGGACTGTATAATATCTCGTCCAAACAGACCTGAGCCAACTCCTGGGGTCTGAACATGTTTTTTTCCAAGTCTGTTCCACAGGGAATGATCACAGAAGGCAGGACTCAGTGGTGGGGCAAGGGACAGGTCTGTGTGTGTGTGTGTGTGTGTGTGTGTGTGTGTGTGTGTGTTGGGAATGGTTGATGAAGCTTGTATATGTGTGTTGATGTGTCCACACCCACAAGCATGATGCTCTTTGTGGGCATGGAGCCAGGTTGAGAAGGAAGGGGGGTGGGCTGGGGGCCAGCGTCCTAGACCAAGCGTCACCCTCCCTGCACTGTCACTTTCCAGAGCAGATCTCTAAGAAGTCTGAGAATTCTAAATTTGAGCCGGGGCTTCCAGGGTATTATGAAGATTTATTTGTCACAGCAGAAGGATAGAACATATTTTTTATAACAGCTTGTTAGTTTGATTTATAACTTTTATATATTTAGACAAATGGTATTTGGGTCTCCTTTTGAATTCTTCTCAGGTTCTGGGGCAAGAATAATGTCAGGACAGCACTCTATCTGGCAAATGATGAGCCCTGCATTCAGAGAAGAGAGAAATCACTTGGGCTGGTATGAGCTGCCAAGCAAAGCTTCGTGAGAATTCACGGCAAATCATGGAATATTAGACCGAAAGGAGACAGCTGACATTATACTAACTAAAAAGTCAAGTATCTTTTTTTTGGGTTGGAGAGG
Organism: Lynx rufus; assembly: GCF_022079265.1. NCBI lineage: Eukaryota > Metazoa > Chordata > Mammalia > Carnivora > Felidae > Lynx > Lynx rufus. The sequence goes on from NW_025814823.1 coordinate 73,687,210, forward strand.
GCTCTTGGACAGAGACAGGGAAGATCACAAATCTGGCTTATTTTATAAAGGAAAGCCCATGGGGGTTCTGCAGATAGTAACAGAACTGGGCCCAACCCCACATCTCCTGGCTGTCAACTCCATGCTTCTCCACTTTCCTGTTCGCTCCAGCTGGCCTGGGAGGAACAGCAGCTTTGGAAAAACACGAGTGTAGAGGTCGGGGGATGGGGTTCAGGGAGAGGCAGAGAGAAGGCCAGAGCTCCCCGAACTTTTCTAACCAGACGCAAATAAATGCCTCCCCAGCCTGAAGTAGCCACCTTTGAAATCTCAAACCTGATCTTTAAAAATGTTGTGAATTGTATATTCTCTGTCCCTTCCTTGGTAACTTTGGGCACGTTATTGATACTTTGGGCCTCAGTTTCCACATCTGTACAATGGGAAGAGTCGTACTACGAGGTCTGTGTGAAAAGTACATGATCCGATGTGTATCAAGTGTCCCTGGTGCTTCGTAAGTGTTGGCTGCTGAGCTCTCCCTGGCTTGTGTGCGAACAGAACTTCCCTAATGAAATGGCCACTCACGATATGGTCCATGGCTTTGCTTTGTCCATCAGGGCAGTATTATTTGGTGTTTAGAATGTATGTTGCAACTTATTTACTCCCTTTGGAAAGCGATATGCCAGCAACAGCTGAGTTTTGAAGAATTCATGACATGTTACCTTAGAATGAACACAGAGGAATGCTGAGGCCCGGTAAATGCACCATGCGTTAGTTCACAATCAGTTGAGACTCTTGGACGAAGGGCAAGCTTTCCTTTCCAGAGTTCCAGTCTATTTTTGTCAGCAGGGAGAGGTGATATGGCTTATTTTGTAATAATCCTTGTAATCCTATGATGATGTGCTTGTTCTAAATCTACTAATGAACCGGCTGAAATGTGGTGTTATGCTTTTCTGGGTGTTTTGGGAGCGTATCTGAGTTGCTAGAAAAGCCATGGAATTGTTTATATGTTGTGCAGGAGGGATTGGGAATAGATATTTGATAGTGTTTTAAGAAAACCAGCAAATATCTTAACTATGAAATTTATACACATCTTAAAATGAAATTGGGGAAAATATAGGGATGTACCTTTGGTGGTAGTGAATTCTAGAAGAAATGGCATGGCAAATCGCATAGAGGTATTACTGGGTGTTGCAGAACACAGTTCATGTCCTGGCATCTCCCTCCCCCTGTGGGATTTCATTTGACTCCCTCCTCCCATGTTGCCCATGTCCACCTCATGCCTCAGACGACCACCAATATGAGCTCCTTTTGTGGGGGATGGGGGTTTGTTTTTAGATTCTACATATAGGGGCACCTGGGTGGCTCAGTCGGTTAAGCATCTGACCCTTGGTTTCAGGTCAGGTCATGATCTCATGAGTTCAAGCCCTGCATGAGACTCAGAGCCTGCTTGGGGGTCTCTCCACGCCCCCCCCCACCTCTCTCTCTCTCTTCTCCCCACCGCCCACCCACTCGCTCTGTCTCTGTCTTTCTCAAAATAAATGAAAACACTTTAAAAAAAGATTCCACATATAAGTAAGACCATTCAATGTCTTTTTCTGTTGGACTTAATTTCCTTAGCATGATGCCCTCAAGATCCATTTGTGTTGTAACAAATGATAAGATTTCATTCTTTTTTATGGCTGAAATAATATGTTAGGATGGAAGTCTACCATTTTATTATATTTTTTAAATGTTTATTCCCTCTGTGTTTTGTTCCAGTTTCCCTTTTCCTGCATTCCCCTGGGGAATTGCCTGCAAGATATTTGGTAATCAATTTTGATTTCTCTGAAGATGACTTTGAATATATCATATATGTGTGTGTTTGTGTATGCATAGACACATATATAATTTAAAAATATACCATTGTATATATAATCTTTAAACACACACACACACACAGACTTCAGGATCTGATTCTGGGTGTTTGCAACATCATAGTTCACTTCTAAAACATTTTTGGTGTTCATGCTGGTTGGTTTCATGCATTGGTCATTCGGGAGTCTTCCTGGAACTTCACAAACATATTTAAATAGTAGTTAACAGTGGAATATAGAATGCTTGCCATTTAGGTCCCTTTACAAATCCCCCTTTTAAAATCCACTTGTAAGAATCACATCTTGCTTTCAACCATCAAAGGCTAGTCTCTTAGATTTCTCATATACTCATCTCTTCTGTTGTTCTTTGTTCATTCCAATGTTCCAAGTTCTCTTCTGTTATCATTTCCTTTCTGTTTGGAGAATTTCCTTTGGCAATTATTTTAGGGAAGGTTTACTGGTGACAAATTATTTTCATTTTCCTTTACCTGAGAATGTATTTCACCTTCATTTCTAAAAAAAACATTGTTAAATATAGACTTCTCTATTAAAAGCTCTTTTTTTCTTCACTTCTTAGGCAATGTGGTGCCATTACCTTCAGGCTCTACGGTTTCTGATGAGAAATACACTGCTATTCTAATTGTTCTTCCCCAAAGGAAATGTTTCATCTCTCTCTGAATTGAATGCTTTCAATGTTTTTGTCTTTCGTTTTCAAAATTTTTATGGTGATGTATCTTGGCATGAATTCCTTTGGGAATTCTCAGATTTCTGACCTACCTTCAAGTTCACTGATTGTTCTGTATATCATTTCCATTCTGCTATTGAGGGCATTCAATGCATTTGCTAATTTCATTTAATTTTCCAGCTTAGAAAATTTCAATTGGCTCTTTATATCTTCTATTTCTTTTCTGAGACTTCATTTTTTCCATTTGTTTCTAATTGCTTATTGAAGCATTTTGGGGATGAATACTTTAAAGTCTTGGGCAGATTCTTTTTTCACTGAGATGAGATGTTTCTGGTTCTTGATGTGGTGAATAGTATTTGATTGTGCTCTGGATTTTTTGGATATTGTGAGAACCCAGTTCTTTAACTCTTCTATGTTGGCAGGTAGTTACCCTATTTGGCTTTAGAACATACATCCTGGCCCATTTTTGCTTCCCCCCCCCTTACATTTTTGTGGAAATGTCAACTTAGTCTTCAAAGCTTTTGCTGCATTATACTGGTCTGCCCCATTTTTGTGCTATTTAGAGGCCAATCTGCATCCTAGTTAGCATTTCACACTGTAATTCACTTCTAAAACCTTTGCTGTTTGATTCTGGTCTGTTTCATGCCTAGGTTGCTTGAGAGTCTCCCCAGTACTTCATATGCAAAGGTAAGGAATTCTTTTCTCTTGCTCCTTTCTCTAAGTAATCATTTCCCCACTATCTGCTTGAGAGAAGCACCACCTCATTATTGCAAGGTGGCAATGAAAGCCAAGATGCCATCCAGTCTCCATGGAAAACTTACCCCTAACTGGTAGGAAGGGGAAGGTGTGACACCCCATTACCAGAGGACAGGAAGGAAGTCCGGGGCTCACAGCACCAGTGCTGACCATCGTACTCCACAGAGAGTGGAGTGGGTATAGGGTTTTTGTGGTATTTGTGAGGAGTAGGATGGGTACTATCCAAAGGGTTCTGTCCTGCTCAGCTTCCCCTCTCCTGGTCCTTTGGTTACAGGAAGAAGTCTCTTCTTAAGGTCTTTATTTTGTCTGCTCCTTGTTTCTGGGTTCTGACATTCTCTAGTCCCCAGAAGAGGATATATAAGCAGAAATATAAAACAGGGAACTCACCTCCCCCCCCCTTTTTTTGTGTCCTGAAGTCCTTGGCTAATTTGCATTATTTTGTCTACCTTTCAGAGCCTTCTCATATTTATTTTATATGTTTTGCCCAGAGTTTTTATCTACAGCCAAAGGAAGAAACGGGGTGGCAGGTGTTATAGCATCTTATCTGGAACCAGAGACATGAACCCTAGGTTTTTATCTGAACGACTAGAAGAATAGAGTGACATCAACTGAGATGGGGAAGGCTATGGACAGATCAAGTTTGTGCATGAAGATCAGTACTTCGGTTTTGGTTATATTGAGTTTGAAACATCTACTACTCAAACAAGTGGAGAAACTGAGAGGGCAATTAGAGATCTACGCCTAGAGTTTAGGAGAGATATTTGAGTTGGTGATGTAAGTTTGGAGTAATCAAACATATACATGTTCTTCCAAGACATGGTGGGAATGGGAAGGAAACCAAGTACGTTAAGAGATCAGGGAAATGAGGAAGAACCAGCAGATGCAACTGAGAAGTAGAAGCCAGTGAGGCAAGGAGAAAACCAAAAGTCTGTGGTATCATGGAAGCCAAGAGAAGAAAACTGCTTGAAGAAACAGGGAGAGCTCACCTGGGTCAGATATTGCTAATTGAAGATGCTTTTTGATTTAGATTTAAAATATTACATTTCACTGTGTAGAGGTTACTCGTGGCTTTTGTAAGAAAAGTTTAGGTGTTGGGGGTGGTGGGGAAAAGGATTGGTGTGGATTTATAAGACAATGGAAAAGAGGAATGGGAAAGCGAGTGAAGAATTCTTTGAGGATTTTTCTTACAAGGAGAAAAAACTAGATGGGGAAGTAGCTGGCAGCAGAAGAGAGGTTAAAGGATAACTTGGGGACTTTTATCTGTTAGTATTTTTTTTTTGATGAAGAAATAATAGCATATATGCTATTGGGAATGATCCAGTAGAGAGAGAAAAAGTGATGATGTAGTACAGAGAGGGGAGAATGTTAAAATGATTCCTTGACTAGATGAGGACTGGGATCTAATGTGCAGAGGCACTGGCTTGAAATGGTAGAGAGGACCGTCCATCCATGGCAGGTACAGATGGGAAGAGAGTCAGTGAAAGGTCTCTCTTCTCTTCTCAGTGAAGTATGAAGCAAGGTCATCTGCTTGTGAGGATGGAGTAGGAGGTATTAGAGGTTTGAGGAGAGAAGTAAAGGTATGAAATAGCAAGGAGAGGTGGGAGTGAATGGATTATGGAATGTTCTAAGGCCCACCAGAGTTTTCTTGCCGAAAAAGTAAGATGACACAAATTGGAGCCACTATGTGCATGTACGGTTATCTGCTTGGAGAAAGAAATGAATCCATCCAGCTTTAGTGTCTCATGACTCTGTTCCTTCACCCCACTCACACTGCCCTCATTGTCCTATTATTCTTGGAGACCTGCTTTTGAACAAACTAGAAAAATAGAGCCTTGCAACAAACTTGAGGTGGCAGTTCCAACCATGTGCCCTGTGGCCGCATGAAATATTTTTGTCGTGAGGGAAACATGGCGACACCTGTTGGACACTGTGTGAACTACTAGCTCAAGGTGGTGCACAGTTACATTATCAGATGGTGCTACATTCCTCTCCGTTCCTCGATGTATTGTGAAGCTGATTTTCTAGCTCTTGCTGACTTAAAAGAAAACACTGCACAAAAATCGGTGTGGCATTTCCAATCTGATTCTAAAGATTGAAAAGTTGTTCAGCGCCCAATAGGCACACATCCCCTTGGCAAGTAATTGTGGTTATTTAAAAATAAAATAAAACATTTTTAAAAGTTTATTTATTTATTTGGAGAGAGAGAGAGAGAGAGAGAGCAAGCAAACGTGAGTAGGAGAGGAGCAGAGAGAGAGGAAGAGAGGGAATCCCAAGCAGGCTCTGTACTGTCAGCACAGAGTCTGATGTGGGGCTGGAACCCAGGAACCATGAGATCATGATCTGAACTGAAGCCGGACACTTAACTGAAGCCTGAGCCACCCAGGCACCTCTAAAATAAAACATTTTTAAACTTATATTGTTTTGGGGCACATGGCTGCCTGAGTTGGTTAAGTGTCCGACTCTTGATTTTGGCTCAAGTTGGGATCTCACGGTTAGCGGGTTTGAGCCCCCGCATCAGGCTCTGCACCGACATCACAGAAACTGCTTGGCATTCTCTCTCTCTCTGTCCCTCTCTCTCTCTCTCCCCCACTTGTGTGCACTCTCTCTCTCTCTCAAAAAATAAATATTAAAAAAATGTAAACATATTGTTTTTTCAAACAACTGCTAAGTTTTTAAGATATGAATAATAATTAAGTTGTTTGAACCTAAGCTACTTAATATGAAGAATTATTGGCTATTTGTTTTGGTCTAGGTTTACAATCAGAGACACTGAGGGCACTGAGAAAGTTTGGGAACCTCTGACTTAAGGATGAATTCCTGTTGTTTCCTCTAGTTCTTCCGAGTAATGGGCCAAGGCCCTTGAGGGATGTAGGTGTGCAGTAGGACTAGGAACTTCTCAGAACTAAGTCTAAATCTTGCACAGGATAGCTTATGAAAAACCCTTCTTCCACCCTGTCCTCTCAAGATCCCTCATTCCCTTTAAAACTTGAGCTTAAGTTTTTCCCCCCAGTTGTAGTGGCATGTCAATGCACCATCAGCATCTGTTATAACTCGGGTATTTAAAGCCAAAAGGAAATACACGAGTCTCAGCTCCCCCAGAGTCTTGTGTATCTAAAAGAAACCAGGCCATGTGGGTCACCAGAAGACTTGGCTTGGGTGTTCATCGTTTTGCCAACATCCACTCCAAATGGGTAATTCTTGATAGATGGCTCAGGCCAAATAACTGTGACATCAGAACTGCTTTGGTTTTCTCCAGCAAAGATACAGGAACATATGCATGTGTCTTGGAAAAATGAGACACCACTAAGCTGTATGTGTGCATGTGGGAGCCTGTTACAGGGCTCTGCAAAGACGTCTCTTCTCGATCTGTAACGGGGACCTTCCAAAGTCCAGGTTTCAGTACCCAGGACAGGGCCTGGCTCACGGCAGACACTGAATAAATGTTTGATGCTAGAATATGGAAATTAATAAATTAATGTCTGATTTGCATAAGCAGAGGTACCATAAAAGCTAAAGCAGTTTAAGCTGGAGGGCCCCCAAGGATTCATAAATGAGATATTTTAACTGTAATTAGTTAGAAATATTATCTTTCTAGCTTGACTTACCATCTGTCATATTTGACTTCATATTTGGTGAGATCAGAGAGGCTGCAAACCTTTTTTGGGATCTATCTCAGGGGAAGTGGAGTTAGGTTGCCTGTAGTTTGGGTTCAGTGGGCTAAATGTTTGTGATTGGCATTCACTTTTTTTTTTAATTAATTTATTTATTTGGGGAAGAGGGGCAGAGAGGGAGAGAGAGAATCCCAAACAGGCTTCAGGGCACTAATACAGAGCCCGATTCGGGGCTTGAACTCACAAACCATGAGATCACGACCTGAACAGAAACCAGGAGTCGAACGCTTAACAAACGGAAGCCACCCAGGCGCCCTGCCACTGGTTCCAGGAATCCTTCTGCCCACTGTGAAGGACACATCCCAGGTTGGGACATGAGGTCAGGGGTAAGGTCCGGGGCTAGATCATATGAAAACTTCCGACAGCACCCAGGGCAGGAGGAACGTCCATGACAGAGGACAAACAGGACATGGGAGGGAGGTATAAAAAACTGGTCTGGAGAAAATTTTCCATCCATCAGCTGTGTCAAGTCTAAGCTGATAAATCCTTCTCTACAACACCTCATCCAAAAGGATAGTCTTTTCTGGCAAGAATATACTCAAAAAAGCAGAGCACACAGGATATATTTAGTATACTTACTTTTTTGATGACGATCACATGACAGAGTTTACCCGCTTGTTGCTGTGTTACAAACCTATACCAGTCCAGCAGACAGCAAGGTCATGTGTGTGTAAAGTAACAGATTTTGTGCATCTTAGCTTGTTGGCCTACATCTTACTGATTTGATGTATCATGTTCTAATGAAGTCTTGTGGTTCCAGGTGAAATGGTATGCAAAATGGCCATTCAGTCAGCAAAAGTGCCGGCATTTTTTAATTGTCAGTAATAAATAATAAATCTTCACCAACCACTAGAAGATTGGTTTACTTTTGATCTCTATATGAAAAATTATTACAAAATTGGGGTTTTTTTGAAGACGTGATCAAACAGTGTGCAGCCAAAAAAAATATTGGAAGAAGATATTAGGCAGTTAACAAAAAGGTCACTTTTTGGGATTCATGATGGTTTGGGTTTGATCAGCTTTCCAAAATTTGAACTTTGTGCTGATTTTTCTCCTACTCTAAATACGCCCTTTTCTACCTACCTTTACATTCAGAAATGTACAATATTTCTCTATTAACAATTAGACATTTGATGTCTCAGGATGCAAAATGTTTTCATGATGTAAGAACTAGTCACTCAATCTGTCCTTATCATTTATGGTAGGAAATTTCACCATTTCAGCTCTAATAGCTCTAACTATATAACGGGTCTATGTAATATTTAACTATAGAGAGCTCTGTAGCTAGCTCTAACAGCTTCAAATTTGAATTGCCACAAGTGACAGCCAGTATTCTGAAACGATATGCTTTATTTAAAAATGCTGCACATGGGGGCGCCTGGGTGGCTCAGTCGGTTAAGCATCCAACTTCAGCTCAGGTCCTGATCTCGTGGTTCATGAGTTCAAGCCCCACGTTGGGCTCTGTGCTGACAGCTCAGAGCCTGGACCCTGCTTCAGATTCTGTGTCCCCCTCTCTCTCTGCCCCTCTCCTGCTTGTGCTCTGTCTCTTTCAAAAAATGAATAAACATCAAAAAAATAATTTAAAAAATAAAATATTGCAGACTGTGTAATCTATTTGAAGACTTTTTTTTAATTTATAATTCTATTATTTTACATATATATATATATATAATTTATTGTCAAATTGGTTTCCATACAACACCCAATGCTCCTCCCAACAGGTGCCCTCCTCAATGCTCATCACCCACTTTCCCCTCTCCCCCAGCCCCCATCAACCCTCAGTTTGTTCTCAGTATTTAAGAGTCTCTTATGGTTTGCCTCATTCCCTCTCTGTAACTTTTTTTTTTCCCTTCCCCTCCCCCCTGGTCTTCTGTTAAGTTTCTCAGGATCCACATATGAGTGAAGACATGGTATCTGTCTTTCTCTGTCTGATTTATTTCACTCAGTGCAACACTCTCCAGTTTCATCCACGTTGCTACAAATGGCCAGATTTCATTCTTTCTCATTGCCAAGTAGTATTCCATTGTATATATAAACCACATCTTCTTTACCCATTCATCAGTTGATGGACATTTAGGCTCTTTCCATAATTTGGCTGTTGTTGAGAGTGCTGCTATAAACATTGGGGTACAAATGCCCCTATGCATCAGTACTCCAGTATCCCTTGGGTAAATTCCTAACAGTGCTACTGCTGCGTCATAAGGTAGGTCTATTTTTCATTTTTTGAGGAAACTCCACACTGTTTTCCAGAGCGGCTGCACCAGTTTGCATTCCCACCAACAGTGCAAGAGGGTTCCCGTTTCTCCACATCCTCTCCAGCGTCTATAGTCTCCTGATTTGTTCATTTTAGCCACTCTGACCGGCGTGAGGTGGTATCTCAGTGTGGTTTTGGTTTGTATTTCCCTGATGAGAAATGACGTTCAGCATGTTTTCATGTGTCTGTTGGCCATCTGGATGTCTTATTTGAAGACCTTTTTAAGGAACAATTAGGAATCCAGCTAATCATTTCAATCTGCCAGCGGGGACACTATCTGCAAAACACAGATCATGGGAAACTAAAAAACAACCTGGTTTCTTCAATCTGAGAAACTGTAAGGAAAAAAAAACAATGGAAGGAAAAGCCTATGGATTAATAAAGATTTAAAAGAGAAACACCTGGGGGAGGAGACAAGATGGTGGAATACCATGGAAGTTTTTTGTGTGTCTCGCGTCCATGAAATACAGCCAGACTAACACTAAACCATCCTACACATCTAGAAAACTGATTAGAGGATTAACACAACAATCTGCACAACCTGAACTACAGAATTCAGCAGGTACATGGCGCAGAGAGGTGAATTTGGGGAGCAAGAAGCCGCAGAAGGTAGGGAACCGCTTTTGTGGGCGGAGAGAGGACCAAGACTAGGGAGGGGGGAGCATACGGGAAAGCATCCCTCCCCAAAAGTAGCTGGAGGGAAAGTGGAAAATTGGAAACAGCCTCAGGGACTAAACTAAAAAGGGAGAAAGGAGAGGGTTTAAATTCCATTAAGACTGTAAACAAGGGGAGCACAAAGACTGCAACTCCACAGCTCGATACCTGGAGGTGTTCTGCTGGGAAGGGCAAATCCCCAGGAGCAGAGTGGGATCCGGGAGGTTCTCGGGCCACGTGGAGAAAAGCGGTTCCACTGCTGGAAGGACGTTTGGTAGAGACCGTTGAAGCCACCTGGTCCCAGCAGACCCCGGAAGGCAGCCACATTTGCTGGTGTTGGGGCAAGGTCGTTGAGGGGGAAGCCTGGTGCCAGATGTGTGTTGCGATTTTCCATAATCCCCAAAATGCTGCTGCTACACTATCTCGCGAACTTTTTCTGGGGCTGGCTGGCACCTGGCCGCAGTCTCAGGGCAACGGCAACAGCAGGGTCCAGCGGGTGTTCCTGGGTGCAGCCGACACTCGGCCATTGCTCATTCGGCCATTGCTCGGTGAGACCCTCCCGCAGAGGGGCAGAACGGGCCAAAGCCGCAGTCCTTCAGAAGTAAGAGGCCGGGGAAAGCCACATCTGAGACAAATTCGGGAGAGAGGTACTGCCTGGGGCTTGGTCACAGAGAGTGAAAAAACGGGGAGTGGATGAGAGCTGAAGACAGAGGATGGGTGTGAGATTGCTGACCTGGGAGAACAGTTGCGTGTCTGGGTGGCACCATTTTTCACCACTCCCGCCCATGCGCATACGCACCTATGAGCACCGCAATAATCCACCCCAGGAGGCTAGCAGCGCCATCTAGTGGAAAGCGGAACCGTTACACTGAGCCCCGCCCAACTGGGCCAACTTCGATCTTCAAGAACAAGTCTCACCACTGGCTCAGTTTATGGACTATAAAGCGCTACATAGACTGACTTCTAGGGGAAAACGAAGTGACTTCAGTCCTACTTCAATCTGTTAGCAGGTTCATCTATTCAATTTTCTTTCTTTTTTTTCTCTTTTACACTTTTCTTTTTCTTGAATACAGAAAGAGGAAAAAAATTCATTTTTATTTTCAATTTTTATTAAAAATATTTTCTAATTTTTATTACTATATTTTTTACTTTTGTGTAATTTTTTTCAAATTCTATTTTACTTCCATCATTTTATTTTAGTCTACTACAGTGTATTCACTTTTTCAAATTTTCAAATGATTTCCTTTTTTCTTTTTTCTTGCTTTTTTTAATCTTTTTTCTCTTTTTCATTGCTTTTGTTTTTTCTTGAATACAGAAAAAGAAAATATTCGTATTTATTTTTAATTTTTATTAAAAATATTTTTCTTTCATTTTTTCTACTATATTCTTTACTTTTCTGTATTTTTTTCAAATTCTATTTTACCCCCATCATCTCATTTTAGTCTACTTCGGTGTATTCATTTTTTCAAATTCTCAAACGATTCCCTTTTATTTTTTCTACCCCCCCTTTTTTTCCTCTAATCTGTCAAACCACTTTCAACACCCAGACCAAACACACCTAGGATCTAGCATCATCTATTTGATTTGTGTGTGTGTTTAATTTTTAATTTTATTTTTTTTTAATTTCAATTTTTCTACCTCACTAATTCCTTTTCTCCCTTCAAAATGACAAAACAAAGGAATTCACCCAAAAAGAAAGAGCATGAGCAAACGACAGCCAGGGAGTTAACCAACAGAGATACAAGCAAGATGTCTGAACCAGAATTTAGAATCACGATAATAATAATATTAGCTGGAGTTGAAAACAGATTAGAATCCCTTTCTTCAGAGATAAAAGAAGTAACAAATTGCCAGAATGAAATTAAAAATGTTGTAACTGAGCTGCAATCACGGATGGATGCAGCGGTGGCAAGGATGGATGAGGCAGAACAGAGAACCAGCGATATAGAGGACAAACTTATAGAGAATAATGAAGCAGAAAAAAAGAGGGAGATTGAGGCACAAAAGCATGATTTAAGACTTAGAGAAATCAGTGACTCATTAAAAAGGAACAACATCAGAATCATAGGGGTCCCAGAAAAGGAAGAGAGAGAAATAGGGGTAGAGGGTTATGTGAGCAAATCATAGTGGAAAACTTTCCTAACCTGAGGAAAGACACAGACATCAAAATCCAGGAAGCACAGAGGACCCCCATTAGATTCAACAAAAACCGACCATCAGCAAGGCATATCATAGTCAAATTCACAAAATACTCAGACAAGGAGAGAATCATAAAAGCATCAAGGGAAAAAAAGTCCCTAACCTACAAGAGAAGACAGATCAGCTTTGCAACAGACCTATCCACAGAAACTTGGCAGGCCAGAAAGGAGTGACATGATATATTCAATGTGCTGAATCAGAAAAATATGCAGCCAAGAATTCTTTATCCAGCAAGGCTGTCATTCAAAATACAAGGATATATATATTATGTATATATATTATTGTATATATATATATCAAAAGCAACAAGGATTAGAAACTACCAGAGAACACCACCAGAAATTCCAACTCTACAAGCATCATAATGGCAATAAATTCATATCTTTCAGTACTCACTCTAAATGTCAATGGACTCAATGCTCCAATCAAAAGACAGAGGGTAACAGAATGGATAAGAAAACAAAATCCATCTATATGCTGTTTACAAGAGACCCACTTTAGACCTAAAGATATCTTCAGATTGAAAATAAGGGGATGGAGAACCATCTATCATGCTAATGGTCAACAAAAGAAAGCCGGAATAGCTATACTTATATCAGACAATCTAGACTTTAAAATAAAGACTGTATCAAGAGATGCAGAAGGGCATTATATCATAATCAAGGGGTCTACCCACCAAGAAGACCTAACAACTGTAAACATTTATGCACCAAATGTGGAACACCCAAATATATAAATCAATTAATCACAAACATAAAGAAACTCATCGATAGTAATACCATAATAGTAGGAGACTTTAACACCTCACTCACAACAATGGACAGATCATCTAATCAAAAAATCAACAAGGAAACAATGGCTTTGAATGACACACTGGATCAAATGGACTTAACAGATATATTCAGAACATTTCATCCTAAAGCAGCAGAATATACATTCTTCTCCAGTGCACATGGAACGTTCTCCAGAATATACCATATACTAGGACACAAATCAGCCCTAAGTATGAAATGATCGAGATCATACCGTGCATATTTTCAGACCACAACACTATGAAACTTGAAATCAACCACAAGAAAAAATTTGGAAAAGTAACAAATACTTGGAGACTGAAGAACATCCTATTTAAGAATGAATGGGCTAACCAAACAGTTAAAGAGGAAATTAAAAAGTATATGGAAGTCAATGAACATGATAACACCACAACTCAAAACCTCTGGGACACAGCAAAGGCAGTCATAAGAGGAAAGTATATAGCAATCCAGGCCTTCCTAAAGAAGGGAGAAAGATCTCAGATACACAACCTAACCTTATGCATTAAGGATCTGGAAAAACAACAGCAAATAAAACCCAAAACCAGAAGAATACAGGAAATTAAAAAGATTAGAGCAGAAATTAATGCTATTGAAACCAAAAAAACAGTAGAACAGATCAATGAAACCAGAAGCTGGTTCTTTGAAAGAATTAACAAAATTGATAAACCACTAGCCAATTTGATCAAAAAGAAAAAGGAAAGGACCCAAATAAATAAAATCAAGAATGAAAGAGGAGAGATCACAACCAATACAACAGATATAAAAATAATAATAAGAGAATATTATGAGCAATTATATGCCAATAAAATGGGTAATCTGGAAGAAATGGACAAATTCCTAGAAACATATACACTATCAAAACTGAAACAGGAAGAGATAAAAAATTTGAACAGACCCATAACCAGTAAGGAAATTGAATTAGTAATCAAAAACCTCCCAAAAAACAAGAGTGCAGGGCCAGATGGCTTTCCAGGGGAATTCTACCAAACATTTAAGGAAGAGTTAACACCTATTCTCTTGAAACTGTTCCAAAAAATAGAAAAGGAAGGAAAACTTCCAAACTCTTTCTATGAAGCCAGCATTACCTTGATTTCAAAACCAGACAGAGACCCCACTAGAAAGGAGAACTATAGACCAATTTCCCTGATGAACATGGGTGCAAAGATCCTCAACAAGATATTAGCCAACTGGATCCAACAATACATTAAAAAAATTATTCACCATGACCAAGTGGCATTTATACCTGGGATGCAGGGCTGGTTCAGTATCCACAAAACAATTAACATGATTCATCACATCAATAAAAGAAAGGACAAGAACCGCATGATCCTCTCAATAGATGCAGAGAAAGCATTTGACAAAATACAGCATCTTTTCTTGATAAAAACCCTCAAGAAAGTAAGGATAGAAGGAGCATACCTTGAGATCATAAAAGCCGTATATGAACAACCCACGCTAATATCCTCCTCAATGGGGAAAAACTGAGAGCTTTCCCCCTAAGGTCAGGAACAAGACGGGGATGTCTACTCTCACCACTGTTATTTAACACAGTATTGGAAGTCTTAACCTCTGCAATCAGACAATACAAAGAAATAAAAGACATCCAAATCAGCCAAGAGGAGGTCAAACTTTCACTCTTCGCAGATGACATGATACTCTATATGGAAAACCCTAAAGATTCCACCAAAAAACTGCTAGAACTGATTCATGAATTCAGCAAAGTTGCAGGATATAAAATCAATGCACAGAAATCGGTTGCATTCCTATACACCAACAATGAAGTGACAGAGAAATCAAGGAATCGATCCCATTTACAGTTGCACCAAAAACCATAAAATACCTAGGAATAAATCTAACCAAAGAGGTGAAAAATTTATACACTGAAAACTATAGAAAGCTTAGGAAAGAAATTGAAGAAGACACAAAAAAATGGAAAAAGATTCCATGCTCCTGGATAGAAGAACAAATATTGTTAAAATGTTGATACTACCCAAAGCAATCTATATATTCAATGCAATTCCTATCAAAGTAACACCAGTATTCTTCACAGAGCTAGAACAAATAATCCTAAATTTGTATGGAACCAGAAAAGACCCTGAATAGCCAAAGCGATGTTGAAAAAGAAAACCAAAGCAGGAGGTATCACAATCCCAGACTTCAATTCCCAGATTACAAAGCTGTAATCATCAAGACAGTATGGTACTGGCACAAGAACAGACACTCAGATCAATGGAACAGAATAGAGAACCCAGAAATGGGCCCACAAACGTATGGCCAACTAATCTTTGACAAAGCAGGAAAGAATATCCAATGGAATAAAGACAGTCTCTTCAGCAAGTGGTGTTGGGAAAACTGGACAGTGACATGCAGAAGAATGAACCTGGACCACTTTCTTACACCATACACAAAAATAAACTCAAAATGGATGAAAGACCTCAATGTAAGACAGGAAGCCATCAAAATCCTAGAGGAGAAAGCAAGCAAAAACCTAAGGCACTAAGGAATCTACTCCTGAAATCATTGTTGCATATATGCTAACTAATTTGGACATAAATTTTAAAAAATTAAAAAATTAAATTAAAAAATAAATAAAAATAAAAGAGAATCACCTGGGTAGGCTCAGTTGGTTAAGCGTCTGACCCTTGATTTCGACCCCAGGTCATGATCTCACGATTCATGAGATCAAGCCCTGCGTTGCACAGAGCCTGCTTGGGATTCTGTCTCTTCCTGTCTCTCTTCCCCTCCCCTGCTTGTGTGCTCTCTCTCTCTCTCTCCCTCTCTCTCAAAATAAATAAATAAGCTTTAAAGAAAAAAAAAAGACTTAAAAGACCAAGCACATAGTGTGACTTTCTTTATATCCCAATTCAAACCAACTTAGGAAATGACATCATGAAATACTTGAAAATCTTCTGACTATTTGATATGAAGACATCAGTGTTAGCTTTTAAGATATGAGATGGTTATGTTACAAAATAGTTACCTTGTAGAGATATAGAAAATATTCATAGATAAAATTATATGTCTGTGATTTGTGTCAAAATACTCACGGAGAAGTGGACGAGAAGTAGATAAGGCAGCTTTGGCTCCAGGTTAAAGTTTGAGGGCTAGGTGAAGGGTACCTAGAAGTACATCATACTATTTTGTTTTCTTGTGTGTGTGTGTGTGTGTGTGTGTGCGTGCTCAAAATTTTCTATAATAAGTACTGATATATTCCATCTGATTGTCAAACCCCACGGACATAACTCATATCAGATACCAAGACTCTCATATTGATGACAAAATCTACTGTATGGTTGTAGGGCATGTCTTCAGAGTTAAAGTCCTTTTTATTATTAAATATCAACAAGTGAAATAATTTCATTATTTCTATTGCTAACATTAAAACTTGTGTGTAAATTGTATAAAACTATGTACTTTGCTTAGTAAAAAAAAATGGAATGCTTTCTAATTGTTTATTCTATTAATCATGCCCAAATATTCCAAGTATAGTAAATATATGTTTTAAAAAGATCAAGTAGCATTTATAATAAAGGAGGCATTGCTATTCCTGGCATTAATGTAATGGTGATATGAAAAACTATCATCTGTCTTGTCATTTAATTATAAAATGATTGGCATTATGGAATATTTATGAGCCCCCCCTCCCAAATTTATTTTCTGAATGAGACCCGTACTTTATTCACATACTAGGAATAAGCCGGTACAAAATATATTTTTAAAATATTCACTTGTTGCTAAAATTCTTGCTGCCCCACCCCCACCCCAATGCCACCGATCTGTAGTGTTCTCCCCCCAGCCCCTGGGTTGACCTGGGTTTTCTGGACCTCCTGCAAGAGTTCAAGCAGGGGTCATCAGCCCCAAGGGCAAAGGTAAGGTCTGCTGTTGGCATTACAGTCCAGGTTCTCAGTCACCTCCACCATCAGGTGAGCCTGCTGTGCCCCTGAGCCAGGGGACGTGAAGCCCAGGGCGGTGAAGTGTGTGTGCAGGCAGTGGTAGGAAGGCGGGTAGTACAGGTACACGGGGAGGTAGTCTCCCTTCCCCTGGTAGTGCTGCAGAATCGCTTCCTGCCCCTCCCGGAGGATGTTCCTGCACAGTGGCAATGCTCCGGAGCGAGCGCCCAGTATGATTTGATGCCCGCCCCCCTCGTGATGGCAGATGATGATCACATGTAGGTCAATGAGCTGCTGCTGAGGTCCAGAAGGAGGACAAAGTCATCACAGGAATCTGGCTTCGCAAAATCAGCATTTACTCCTGTATTTCGTGACATCTGACATTACTGAACCCTCACTGCTATTTAAAAAACTCTCTCCCTCTGTGCAGTCCCAACTTTCTGGTCATTCTCTCCCAATCTCATTTATAGGCTCCATGTCCTTCAACTCATCCTCAGTCACTGGTGTGGGATAGGAAGAGAGCGTCCTCTCCTGTGCGATTATGAGGAAGGCAGCATAAACTAAAAGGAGACCCCACTGCATGGTGGGATCAAGCCCAAAGTCATCTGCTTTTCCACCCCATCCGTCCAGAACAGTTGTGCAAATCTACCAAAGAAATAAAACATTATTGGTTTAGAAGACACTTGATGAAAAGACCATTTGACTTTATCTGATTTTATTTTTCACAGAACACCACAATAACAACCAGCTTTCCACTTCAGATGAATCTAGATATGGTTATATCCATTTGGATGAACCGGACTGAAGGACTCCAAGAGAGACCCCAAGAGCTTTTTGGATGAAGTCCATATATTGCACGAACTTGAAATCTTTGCCACCAGAGGAACTCTGAAGTTTGTCTTCTTTAAAGTTCTTGGGGGAATAGTCCAGCGAATGGTTTGAGGCATAATCTCCAGCGAATCTGCTGGCATACAGGCATAAAAAAACGGCTGGTTTTGTTTGCTTTCAGAATGGAAGTAGACATCCTCTCGATGAGGCTTTGATGGTAACTTAGGTTTGCTTGCATAATGATTCAATCTTTCTGACTCATAATTACATACTTTTTTCTTTCTTGTGCATTTCTCTTTATTCTGTGTATAACTGTAATCACAGTCCCAATGAAGGTTGTTCTTTCGAAATAAATCCAACTTTGCCTTCTTTCTTTCTTTGCTTTCAAGATGACTGTAAGGTTTGCCTTGGCTTTTTGCAAGATGTAATTTGATATTTGATTCCGTTAAGGGAGCTAAAGAGTAGGTGGTTCTGTGCCCTGCAGACCATGAAGACTTCCCTTCACTGAATGCAACAGAAGATGAGCTAGATGGAACGTCTACAGTATTTAATGAACCATAGCACAACCAGTCAGGAAATGGCGTTGTGTCAGATGACCCGTATTTCCTGCTTTTGTGGGATTCATAAGTAGGTGTCACAATTGAGGAATGTTTTCTACAGCCTCTGACACCATGATGGGAACCTGAATATTCCCTGTAAAATGGTTTCAAATTAGTTTTGCTTTTTCTCATCTTGTAGAGATTTTCCAAAGGAATGCCTTTCTGTAATTCAAACAGAATGTTTTGGGATTCCTGACTTAAATATGGGTTTGCTTCTAAGAACATACATTCTTTGCTCCCATATACTTCAAGAGCTGAGCATGCCTCCAAGTTGGCTAGACTCTCAATATTTGTCTGACTCTCAGCAGAATCTTCAGAAATCGGAATTGAATGGGAATCAACTAAATGGGGAGCACTTTCCTGAGTCTTTGGATCAAAATATTTATACGTATTTGTTTCTTGAAACCACCCATGACATTGTTTATCTTTTTCTGGAGTCACATGAGACTTTAACTCTGAAAGAACTGTACTATCTTTCTGAGCTGTGGCCTGTTGATCAGCGTTAGAAGCGCACACATGGTTTGGCTTGAGGAATTTTTTCATCAATGATGAGTTTTCATGGGGACTTTGCTTTTTGGAAGAGATGTGCTGTACTAACGGTTCTGTGTCAATGCAAAGACCACCACCGCTTTCTCCCCTGTAATCTCTATTTTTACAAATTGCAACTGTGTTTAACTTCAGGATATGTTTGGGAAGTGCATTTGGTTTAGGGAACATACTTTTGACTGGAAGCCCCAGGAGAAAATGAAGGTATTTGTATTGCAAATCAAGATCTATTTGATGAAGAGATTTTTCCTCGAAAAGTAACAAAATTTTGTTTTTTCGTTTTGGTACTTTGGTACCAGAATTAACAAATTTAGATAAAGGTTTCTTTGTATTCTGAGCATTGGCCATTGTGTAGGATTCTCTTACAATTCTGGGAAAGGCTGTCATTTGAATCTCTAATGTTTTTATAGAAAAGTGTACAAAAAGTTTGTCTTTTTCTTCTGCTGAGTAGTTTGGAAGAATAGGAGTCAATGGCATCTCATTAGCAGAAGTTGCTGAAGATGCTACACTTTCTAGCTTTCTAATAGTCTTTTGGTTTGCAATGATCTCTTTGCCGTCACTTGAAACATTGACAATCAATGTCTTCATACAGCGGACAGGAGGTGAATCCTTGGGGTATTTCTGATTTAAATTAGGTTCTGTAGCATCAATCCCTTCTAGAGACAAAAAGCACATTTTTTTATGTCTTGGATATAGCCTCCAACTGTTATGTTCTGAAATAGACTGTTTTAGATAAAAGTTGAAGTTGTGGAAAGATTTTTTTGCTATCTCTGGTATCAGATTCAGTTTTATTTCAAACGCTTTTGACTCTAAATGATTAGTGAGCTTATTGTTTTCTTTGGGAAGAAGACGTTCCAAAATGAGTTTTGGCTGCAATTTGGGAGGTTTTGTTGTGGATGTTGTATCTGAACTTCCTGCAAAAGATGGTGACTTCCAAGCATCAGGCTTATGAGCTTTTATTTTTTCCAGTATATCCTCACAAATTTTGTCCTGAATCATGTTTTTTATCTGGGATTCCAAGATATTTTTAACTGCTTCATAAAGAGGAAGTAAACTTTCAGCACTTGTCCTTTCTGCCACTACTTTTATTTCATTACTTTTAACTTGGGATGGTACAGGCCCACTTCCTGGAAAAGTTTTTTGTTGCTGGACCTTTGGTGTCGTTGTGTCCTGGATAGGTTCACTCTGATCCCCCTGCTCTGGTGGCGAGGCACACCCCATGATATCGAGTAGCTCAGCCCCATGTTGTGTTTCTTCTACTCCTGGGAGGGAAATATTCATGCTTAGGGTACTTTCCATGTGGGTTTCTACACTGTCCTTTGGATCATCAGACATGAGTGGACACTCTGTGGGCGTCAGAATGGGTTTTGGTGCCTTTTCTTCTTTCTCAGTCATAAGCAAGTAGGGTTCCTTTATGATCCTTGAGCTATCAGGCCCTGGAACAACGTTTTCTTCTTTTGTTTGTGGAATCAAAATGTTTTCCTTTGCTTCATGGCTGAGGTTTGTTTCTGATTTTGACAGTGGGGGGAAGGGAGGACACCCTTCTTTTACAATGTTTGAGCTGTTCCTCTTAACGTCACTAGTGCTTGGTGATTTCTGTTGGAATTCAGAAAGACAGAGTATCTTTTCTCTTTCTAGGTTTGTCTCAGATTCTGCTGTTTCTTCAGTCTGAGATGAATTCACCGTGGAAATAGAAAGACTTCTGATACATATTCCTGAAGTATCTTCACGCCACAAAACTGTTTTCTTTGGTCCGCTGAAGTCATACTCTAATTTCTTTCTATTGCTTGGAATACCACGTCCTGTGTTATTAAGAATCTGTGAAATTGGGTGATTTGGGGTTTTCATAGTTAAATATTTGGGGCTCAGTTCTCTCTTCAAATCTGCTATTGTTAATCTGCCTTTCTGGCCTTCAAACTTGAGAGAAAGAGGAATGTAGGCATAAAATGAATCCAGAATATGTTTTTGAAACATTTTTCGTGGCTGAATATTTTGTTTTGCACCAGGGACTTCTAGGTCCTTTTTATGTTTTTGCTTGATTGGGCAGCTGTTTCCTATATGAGTGATCACCTGAGTGTTAATTTGAGACTTCTCTGCCTTTGGAGATGGAGTGTTCCCATTTACAACATTATTTGTGTCCCTTTTTAAGTTCTCCTCTAGACTGACAATGATGTGTTTGTACATTTCTGTTTTGTCCTTTTCCAGACAGATAGCTATGTTTGTGTCTATTTTTAATTCCCCTTCTTCCAGTTCTAATGTTTTTTGCTCCAGATTTATAATAGCACTGGTGTCCATTTTATTTTTTCCTTCCAGATCTTCAGATTGAGCTGGAAAAGTCCAGTGGAAGGGAAGAGGCTTCTGACATGATTCTAGAATGCATTCCTTTTGTTCTGGCACCAGCAATGCCCGCTCTTTTTTCCCTCCGAGGGTATCAAACACTGTAATATCCACATGTGTTCCTGGTAGTATTTGTATTCTGGGGTACACCATAGTTTGCTTGCATACATCTGCTTCCAATTGCGTCTTCTGCCTTCCATCTTTAAGTGGGAGTTTAAGACAAAGGCTGGAATCCAGGCAGGTCTTATGTCCCCTTTCAGACTGTAACACCACTTGCTTTTTCACAACAATCTCTTGTTCTTCTATAATTGGGGGAGTATCTAACTCTGTGATATTCATTTTCTCAAGCAATCCCTTTGTCTGTAGGGCTAATGCTTTGGAAGAGGGCATTTTGCTCATTTTATCATGATTTTGTACCTCTTTCTCTGGCTTATCAGATGTGTATGAATTTCCAGATCCTGGAGATGCCTTGGATAACGTTTTTTGTTGGGGGGCATCTTGCTCTGAAACAGAAAATCCTTTTGCACGTACAGGGGTACCAAATGTGACATATATTTCCTTGGATATTTTCCTTGGTGGTGAAACTAAACTCTTAGGACTCCTTTTATGGTTTAAATCATCCATTATTTCAGTTTCTTTCTTCAGGTTGGCCATCTTAGCTGGATCCTTTGTGGGGTAGGAAAGAAACGTAGTAAAAGTTTCTGTTTTGTATTTTTCTGGTCGAGCCTCTTGCCCTGTAAAGAAATATTCCAGCCTTTTCCCACTTATGGTACCAAATCCTGTTAAATAAATGTCCTCATGCTGTGAATTTAAAACTAACAGACTCAAGTCTCCTTCAGATTTGACTCGTGGAGGTTCATTCCTTCGCTGTACACTGACCATGAAGTTGGATGTCCACTGTTGCACTGTCTCTTCTTGTGGCACAGAGTGTTTGACTTTCTTCACAACGATTTCACTATCACCAGCAACTACCTCTGTAATTGCTGTTTTCTGGGTATCTGATGATTCCTGGAGATTTTGCTGGAGAGGAGAGGATCCTGTAGCTCCTGGTACATCTTTGTCTATTTTGTTCCCTGAGTCTAGATAAAGGGCAGGTGCTGATGGGATGGAAAGAAAAGTCCTTGTCAGAACTATAGGTAGCTCATCTTCACCTTTGCACATATTTTCCTTTTGTTCTTTAATATTCAACACAAATTCCTTTGTGTTAAAGATATGGGAAATTGATGAAATCCTGGCCTCTTTGCGATGCATCCTAATCCTCATATCAACTGTTTTCACTTCATACTTTTTTTCTTTCTGTGACATATGTTGTTTTCTTTCTCTTACATCACGAATTGCCCCTGCACCTGATAATGCTGAAAGCATGCATGGAAGTAGAGAGGGCCTTCTAATTCCAAGCATTTTTTCATTTACTTGTGTACCTTTATCTAATGTAGGGTTAGCTGAATGTTTGGAAACATAAATTTTTCTGAGCACTGTACAGGGTGGTTTACCTTGACCTTCATGTTTCTTTGGTTCTTGCCCTCCAATGATTAGATGCAATTCTGTTCTATGGAGCATACGTGAAGGAGGTGATTTCTTTGACTTCAAGATTATATCTGTGATATGCGCCATACTTTTCATATTTGTTTTTTCTCTGTCCTGCTCCTCTTCCTGAGGCATACATTGTTTCGCATTTTGACTATCTTGCAAGACATCACCACCGATTGCTTCTGTATGTACTATTTCTCTGGCATTTGATACTCTCTGCACAACAGACCTTGTAGCTACTAACATTTCATCATCTACCTGTATTTCTTTATCCAATTGGAGGAGAGGGAGAGACGAAGATGGAGAGGAAGTGTTGGCCAGAACCACACCTGGTTCATCTTTACTTCCTTGTATCTTCTTTTCTTGATGTTTGGGGAACACGAGGTTTACTGTTTCTACTTCACCCCCCTCCTTGTTCTGGGGCATCTGATCTTTTCCTTTTTGTGGACTGATTAAAATATCTCTAGCAGTTGGCTCTACACTTTCCACATCTTCAGAATCTGATGATTCCTGGAAGTTGACTGGGGAAAGAGAGGATCTTGTTAATATGGCCATTCTCTTTTTCTCACATCTGGGATTCTTGTAAAGGTGAAGTGGGGAAGATCTACAAGTACAAGTACAAGTCTTAGTTGGTATTGTACCACCTGGCTCACGCTGACCTTCCTGAGCCATTCCCTCTTGGTCTTTAGTTTTCCACGGATGGTCACTTAGATTGTATCTAAGTAAAATAGGTGATCTCTTTTCTTTTAAATGCCTATCACTGGGAGCCACTGTACTATTCATCTCCACGTTTTTCTCTCCATCTCTCACTTCTTTCTGTAACGTGTGTTCTTTTAATTCTTTTACATCATTTGAAAGTTCTCCATCAGTTGTTTCTGCATATGCTGTTTTCACTGCATCTAGTGATTCCTTGGACTGTAGTTGTGGGAGAGGCACATTTGTAATTCTTATCATGTACCCCTCTCCTTCTGTTTTGCCAAATTTAAGATATGGTAGGGTCAGTAAAGAAGTACAGATGTTTCCCAGATTTTCAACGAGGTCATTTTTCTTTTTCTGCATCTTTCTCTCTTGCTCTTTCATTTTCCACTGCAATTTTTTGGTATCTAGTATATGTGAAAGGGGTACTTCCTTTGCCTTCAGAGCCATACATCTTGGGACCATTTTGTCTTCAATATCTATTTTGAGTCTATCCTTCTCTTTTAACTCACCATAAAATGACTTAGTATATGCTTCTTTGCCTGAATTGGATGGATCCTGAATTTTTGATGGTGGAAAAGTGAAGTGTGTTTTTTCTAATGTGTCTTCCTTTTCATTCATTTGCCCGTCCCATTTCAGGCAAGATGGAGAAGGCAAGGAGGCACAGGCTTCCTTCAGAACCATTTCTGGTTCACTTTTGCCTTCTTGCACTTCTTTCCCTTGCTCTTTAATATACAAAGGTAGTCTCTTTCTACTGGATAGATGTAGAGGTGAGGATATCTCTGCTCTCAAAGTGATTATTTTTGGGAATCTTCTACCTTCCCCATCTTTTATGTTTACTCTGTTCTTTACCTTTGTACATGGCATAGGCTGATTAATTTTTATTGTTACATCGAATGAGCCAATGCCCTCATTGGAATCTGCATGTCTGGTTTTTCCTGCATCTGATGACTCAGGGCACAGCAATTGTGAAGGAGAGCATCCTATCATTGCAAGTGAGTCCTTGTTTTCTTTGGTTCTTGTGTCCAAACTGTGGTGAGGTGGGGAAGGTGTGGAAGGAGGAGTTTTTGTCCGAGCCACATCAGGGTCACCTGTTCTTTGCTGCTCTTGTTCTACTTTCTCCATCATGCTCCACTGTGGTTCCTTTCTGTTGTTCAAAGCACTGTGCTCAGTAACCCTGAACACAGGAGGAGGTGGTGATATCTTTGCCTTACAATCTGTGCCACTGGGCCGCATTGAGCCATCTGTGGCTTCTGTTTGTACTCTGTTCCTTTCTTCCTGTCGTGGGTGTTGTTCTTCTTTTATCACATGGCTATCAGATGACTCTGTAGGTGCCACTCGCCCTGAAGGCAATGATTCTTGGAGCTCAAGATGTGGCACATCATTTCTTATTATTCCTGGCTCACCCTCCTCATCTTTTATTGTGTCCCACTTAAGATGAGTTGAAGAAGTGATGAAAGGATGAATTCTGCTCAGAAGCACAACAGTGTCCTCGTTATCTTCTTGCCCCACTTCCCCTTGTTCTTTGATGTTGACTTGCAGTTTCTTTGTTTTGAGTATAAGGAAAAGGGGTGATTTCTTTGCCCTCAAAGCTATGTACCTGGGGTGCATTATGTCTTCCTCAAAAGTATTTGCTTTCTCCTCTTCTGTCTGTGTCATGTATTCTGTTCTTTTTGAACTGCTTGCGATGCCATTCAAAGGTGGTACTATATATTTTAATTCCTCGGCATGTGATGATTCCTTGTGCCATGAGGGTGGAAGAGAGGGTCTTGTTACTCCTTCTTTCTCTTCCTTGCCTCCTATACCTTTGTTTAACTTAAATGGAAGTAGAGAAGTTCTTGTCAGAAGCTTATCTAGTTTGCTTCTTTCCTGTCGGTTTCCTAATTTTTCCTTCATGTTTGTCTGTACTTCTACAATTTGGGAGCCACAGCTCCCAGAGGTATAGAGTACATGTGGGGGTGGTAATACCTTTTCCTTGGAAGTTGTGCCTTTAGGATACATTAGATATTTCATATTTACTATTTTTCTTCCATCTTCTCCTTTCTCTGGCTCATACTCTTGCACTACTCTTAGATCCTTTGAGATATCATCCCCAGTTGACTTTGTATATGCTGTTTTCCCTGCCTCAAATGATTTCTGTAACAGTAGTTGTGAAACAGCAGGTCTTGTTATTCCTTGGCTGTCTTCCTCTCCTTCTATTCTTGTGTCCAATTCATGGTGACTTAGAGAAGATTCAGAAGCCCCGTGTGTGGGCAGAACCACTTCCCGTTCACCTTTACCTCCTCCCTCCATTCTCCCCTGCTCTTCACTTTCCAGATCCACGTTCACCTGCTCTTTAAGATCCGGTGGTATGTCCTGTGAAAGTGCTTGCTTTCTTTTTAAATCTTTATCTTTTGGATGCATCACGTCTCTCTCAGCTGATATCTCTACATCACCCTCTTCTTTCTGTGGCACATAGTCTTTTGCTTCTTGTACATCACTTGCGGCATGGTCATCAATGGACTCTTTATTTGCTTTTTTCACTGCATCTGATGATTTCTGGTGTGATAGTTCTGGAATACAGTATCTTGCAACTTCAGTTAGAGAGTCTGCTGTTTTAATTCTTGTACCCAACTTTAAATGAGAAGGAGCAATTATGCAAGGGCTGGTATTGCTCACAAGGACATTTGGCTCATCTTTAATTTTTTGTACCTTTGTCTCTTGCTCTTCAATATCCAGCTGGGTTTCCTGTGAAATTGGTGATTTCTTTTCCCTGAAAGGTATGACTTCTTCCTTTTTTACTCTCTCCTCTTCTTCCTGCATTATATGTTCTTTGGCTTTATTTATGCTGCTTGAGATATCACCATAAACAGACTCTTTGTATGCTGTTTTTTCTATATCTGATGACTCCTGGAGTTCTGGTTGTAGAAAAGAGGACCTTCTTTTTATTAGCCTGGTTTCTTCCCCTGTTATTCTTATGTCCACTTCTGAGTAAGATGGAAAAGAGACGGAAATACAAGATGTGTTCCGAATCCCAACTTGATTATCTTTATGTTCCTGAATGTTTTTCTCATTTTCTTTGATGTTCAACTGTAATTCCTGTGTGATTGGAGACTGTTTCACTTTCAAAGCTATTCTTTTGGGTTGCATTATTTCTTCCAAAGCCATTTCTACTCTATCTCTCCGTGGCATATATTTTGCTTTTTTTATACTGCTTAAAATATCATCAGTTGGCTCCTCACATACTCCCATTGCATCAGATAATTCCTTGAGTGTCAGTGATGGAAGACAAAATCCTGCGATTCCTCGCATGAGGACCTCCTTTATTCCAGGCATCCGTTCCAGGTGCAGTGAAGAAGGAAAGGAAGCATGGTGTTTATTCTGAACCATGTCTAGATCACTTTTATCTTTCTGCATCGTTTCCTCTTGTTCTTTGTTATTCCACTGTGGCTCTTTTCCATGCAGTATATATTTAAAAGATGTTTTCTTTCCTTTAAAAGTGACACATTTGAGGCCCATGATGTCTTTCACATATACTATATTTTCTCCATCTTCCTTTTTTCCCTGTGGCAAATGTTTTGATTCTATTACACGGCTTAAACTATCTCTATTAATTGACTTTGCAAATAGTGTTTTCCTGACACTTGATGATACCTGGGACTTTAGAGGTAGAAGGCAGCTCTTTAGTATTCCAGACTTACCTTGCCCTACTTTTATTCTTGAATTCACATCAGTATGTGGTAGAGATGGTAAGGAAGCACACAAGCTTGTCAGTTTCATACATGGTTTACCTTTACCTATCCGCACTTTGCTGTCTTGTCTTGTAATGAACGAGCCAATTTGTTCTGTACTTGGAATGTAATCCATGGTGCTAACTACTTCTTTTGATGCCTTCTCTTTACATGGCATCTTGCTCTGAAATATGTCCCTCAAAGAGTGAGAAGCAGGTTTTGGAGAAATCTGGTGTATACATTCTGGTTGCTTTTCTTCTTTTCCCTCAACAGGCAAGCCAATTCCTTCTGTATTTGAAGTGTGGTACATTGGAGCCTTTAATACTTCCTTTACACATGGCAATTTCATCTGAAGGACATCTGTCAAGGAATAAGAAACAGATGTTGGAAGAGCCTTGCATGTACTTTCTTTTTGAGGTTCTTTTCTTCTCCTGTTGTGCAAGTCAACTCCTTCTGAGGATGGAGGTTGGTCTACTGGAGTATCTGCTTTATTTGATGCTTCATCTACCACTGAACTCAAAACTTTTGAACTCCTTCCTTTCGCTGAGACATTTTTCTTTAGCTTATTATTATGGAGTCGATGCACTATGCGTGAAGAAATGGATTCCAGAATATTTTCTTTATTCTGCATAGACCTATGTAGTTGCTTCGCCTTCAGTTTTTCAGAAAAAATCATTTTCTTTTCATTTAATCTCAATGGACTATCAGTTACCTGTGATTGCTCTTTTCTCCATGGATTTACATATAAATTTATAGGAATGCTTACATCTTCCTTCCTTGTATTTACCACCTGTGTTATCTGGAAATGATTATCCCTATTTGGGCAAGATACAGAATCCACAGTACTTTCAGGAATGTCATCTGGCTCCACCTCTCCTTTCCGCACTGCAGATATATTTTGCTGGGCCACCAGATTGGTGTAAAGAAACTTCTGTCCTTTTGAGCCTTGGAAGATATCAGTTTCTTCTATATCTTCTCTTCCCAATAGATGTGAAATATTTTTTTTGCTGGTGTACATCTCTTCCTCAGCTACCTTTCCTGTGTTTTCCAAACGAGAAGGTTCCATAATGGGGTAGGCAACAGACCCCAGATTTGTCACTGAAACACTTCCTTGTTTTGGCAATTCTTGCTCCTTGCAAGTCTTCTGTTGAGAAGCATTCAACTCTGTGAGAAATATATTCTGTCCTTTTGAACTTAATGAAGCATCGGTTTTCTCTGATACTTGTCTCCCCGATGGAATTGAAACCAAACGTTCAACCATGTCTATGTCTTCTTCCTTCACTCTTTGTGCAACAAGGAATTCACATCCTGTAAGTTTTCTAACTCTTGGGGCATTGAACCTAGGGTAATCGATATCCCTGTTCTGGGAAGATAGACCAGGGTATACCTCTCTTTCCAACGTTACTCCTATTTTCACGGGGTCAAGCTCCTTCGTCACTTGTTGGCCAATCACTAACTGATCTCTACATTGAGGGAGAATGTCTAGTAAAAGAGTTTGGCGATTTTCTTTTTGCGCTCTAATGTATTGTTTCAGTGTTTTGATATTTCTTGATATAGTATTCTTAATATCAGTGGACTCTGAAGATGACATTTTTCTTTGGCTTAGTGATTTCTCTAGCTTTCGCTGGGGAGGAGTGTAAAGGGGCTTTCTTGGCCTGTCTTTCTCCCTTTTTACTTCTGTAAACTGTTTAATTTGAGATGGACCAGATCCAGAATCACAAATAGTGCTCAGAAGTAAATCTGTTACAGTTTTATCTTGCCGGAACTCCCTCTTCTGCTTCTTCATGTTACATGTCTGTTCCTTTTTGTTTCTTCTGGTCCTACATCCTATAGTATGACACAGCTGGGAAACAGGTAGCTTCTTTGCTTTCAATTTTACCCGTTTGGTATGCATACTGTTTTTCACATCTGCTGTTTTTGCCATAGCTTTATGTTTTATGATTTGAAGATACACAGGTGTGCAGGCATAAGCAGAGCTAGCATTTGCTTTGTTTAGGGCATTTCCCTTTTCAGAAGACTCTTCAGAGATACCCCAGGTACTAGGTGATGGCTCCATTTTTATGTGTGAAAAAATAGGCATGGAATCATATACGGATTTGAGGTCCACACGTAATACAGTTTTCTCTCTCCTCGTGCCTATCTTCTTTTCCTGTCGCTCATTATTGCTTAAAGCAGCACGACTGGTAGCATGAAGCGGTTGTGAAATCACTAGCCCTTCGGTTGGCAGCTCTCTATGTGTTGGCTGTGTGTGACGGAACTGTGATCCTCTGTCAATCCCTGTTTTCAATCTGCTCTGCCTTCTAAGGTCAGGAGTATCCGGTGTGAAGTCAATGGTATTTGGAAATGTATTAGCCACATTTTTATCCTGCCTCATCTGTTTCATTTTCGTTTTTAAATTGGATCCAGGTTTATTCCTGTATTTTGTGGTAAACTGCCTTCTGATCTTAGGTATTTGTGAAATTGCCAGCTCTTTTTTCTTCATAATTGAACAGTTGATATTCAAGGTGATTTTCTCTTCTAATAACTGTACTGTGTTTTTCTGGCTTTCAGGGTCAGATAAAATAGGTGTGAAGAAATCTAAAGGCCCCAAGAAAGTTGTGGCAGAGTTTTCCTCTAACTCTGCCTTTTCTTCTGTAGTATGACCACGCATATTTTTGTGAAGTGTTCTGTTATATATGGTGCTCCTTGCTATTGTATTGAATGAGTGTTTATCAGTCACTATCTTGGATGGTGGAATCTCAGTTCCCTCAACAGCAGGGAGTGACGCCTCTACAACACTTTCAATCCACTGTCTCCTTTTCATCTTGTACTGAAATGTGCACTCCTTTTTCTTTCTATGGCTTCCTGTAATACACCTTATGGTATTAAGCAATTGTGAACTTGGTCGTTTCTTTGCCTTCAAAGTTACATGCTTGGAACTTACTATACTTCTCTTGCTTACAAACTCCAATGCATAGCTCTGGCTTTTGGGTACAGATGAATCAAGGCTGGAAAAATCTGAAGGTTTTAAGACTGTTCTCACTAAGTCATTTTGATTCCATGCCTTCTTCCCCAAGATAGGACTATCCCAACGTCTCCTAGGATTTCCATCCCATAGAGTGCCACATTTTATTGAAGCGGTCTCTGATTTCCTTGCTTTTGGCAATGGAGTCTTTACACGTTCCATACATTTTATTCCTTCTTGAGTAGAAAGACCTTTTTTCTCTGTTTCAACTTGAAGAAAAGTCATCATGTGTCTAGAAACAGGCTCCGAAACGGTTTCTCTAAAGCATTCTTCTTGTCTCATCTTTTGTGCTGTCCAAGGCAAATTCCAAGTCCTTCTGACTTCTGAATGATTCAGTTCAGATGTTGATTGGGAAGAACCAGGATTTTTCATTTGATCGGCGCTGAAGCGGTGGTGTTGCCCACAGTGTGGAACTGAATCCAATAACATTCTTTGGATATTTTCCTCTTCCTTTTCATGTTGCACATTCATTTTCATTGTCTTGCTTGATCTGTTTTGCATATCAGTTGAGCTGGCCTGGTTCCATGCTTCCCTATCACATGGTGATTTCCTTCGCTTTGCAGGGATATGGCTGTGCAGATTTACTCTTAGTTGATCTGTCTCTGCTTTTGATGTGCTCTGCATTTCGATATCTATTTTGTTATCAGCCGAAACAGGTGCGGGAGACAAAAATGCATTAGCTATACTTTTATTTTGTTGCTTGTCTTTTATTGAAGATTTTAAGTTGCAGTCCTGTTCCTTTCTACAGTAGAGATTATCATGCTCAGTGATATGAAGCATCTGTGAACAAAGCGGCTTCTTTGCCTTCATGGTTACACATTTGGGACCCGTGAGATTTTTCCTTCCTGGAAACTTTAATACCTTTTCCTGCCTTATAGAGTCAGAGAAAACGGATGTTGTGGACGTTGTTAGTAAATCTCTTTGCAACTCTCTATGTTTTCTGGCAATGCGACCACTCATTTTCCTCCTAGAGCTTCCATCATCAGGATCTCCAAGCACTGAGTTTCCCGGTGGAATATTTTGATCAACTCTGTGCTTCACTACTTTGTGAGTTTTTATGCCTTCCCCCTTGTCTTCAGGTCGTAGGGAAACTGCCATGTGAACATCCAGCTTCCTTGCAGAGCTCGCATCAGATTTGGCACTACACTCTGCTCCATCAGTTGAAAAGTAGTCCAACAGTGCTGTCCCTGATTTTGGACATGGAATCTTTTGACTGAGTCTATGTGGTATGTCTTTTTGTGGTGGGATGTTCTTCCTCAGCTCTTGAATGTGAAGTGGAATCAGAGGAGGACAAGTAGACTCCAATTTATTTTCTGAAACCACTGTCTGTCGCTGTACTTCCTGCTCTGTAATAAACATATTTTGATCTTTTCTCCTTCCTGTACTACACAGGAAATGTAGACCTGTCTCGAATAAAACTCCAACACCCTCTCTTTCTTTCCCACTTTGCCATCTTGATTCTGATGTGCTGCTTGAGTTTCTCCCATTATTAGAGGAATATGGACACAGTTTTTCCCCTTCATGTTGTTCTAGCTGTGAAATACTGCTTTTATTCCTTAATGGGTCTTTCTTTGCTTTTATTTTTTGATGCGTTTTGATGGCAGGTGAAACGGGTGTATGTGAAAGGTAGGTATTCGTAAATATATCTGACATACCTTGAGATATTTCTGGGGCCATGTTTTCCAAGACGCAGTCCTGTTCCTTTCCATGGCTAAGAGCTGCAGACCTAGCAATGTGGATCGTCTTTAAAATTGATGCCATCTGTGCTTTCCCCGTTCTAGATTTGGGGATTTGTGGTGTCTTTCTCCACCCTCTAAAATCAGATGAAGCTGGAGTGGAGAAGTCCAAAAACTTCAAGGTTCTCCCTTGTAAATCCTTTTGCAATCTTCTCTTCCCTTCTGGAGTAGATCCAGCAAGTTCCTTTCTAGGGCCTCTTTCAGATGGGATGTCACTCTGTGTTGTAATAATTAAAGATTCACGAACAGATTTCCCTAGCTCCGGAGATAAAAGCTTTGGGCTCTTTGCATATTGCAAGCCTTTCTGTGCTTTCGTTCTTTTTGGTAGCTTCTCAACTGGAAGTGAATTCAAGATAGTGCAGGAAACACAATGCAACACGCTTTGTGTGAAAAGTGTTTGTTGCTGCTGCTCCTGAGCTGTGTTAAGTGGTTCTGGG
The DNA here is from genome assembly GCF_022079265.1 of Lynx rufus. NCBI lineage: Eukaryota > Metazoa > Chordata > Mammalia > Carnivora > Felidae > Lynx > Lynx rufus. The sequence continues at coordinate 73,719,386 of NW_025814823.1, forward strand.
ATTTTTTTCCTTGCTGAATTCTCCAGTTCTAGTTCTGATCTCACACAGCGAGGCTCCTCCATTTTACCAGTGATGGAACTGAAGTGCTGAGAACTCCGTGGGGCTGCTTCTTCACGTTGGCCTTTGACCTCCTTCATGCCCCTGGAGGCACGGCCCCTCTTGTCACTGGAAAAGGCCCCGCTGGCTCTCTCTCCATCTGGTGACAGCTCTTGCTGTTGCCGTTCGTGACTAAATCTCATTGTCCACAACACATCTGACTCTGCTTTTATTCTGTTATGCATTTTCACGTCAAGTGAAACAGGCATGGGAGAGGAGATGGCATTTAGGGTTTTGTCTGCCACGGGTTTACCTTGTTTCATCATGATACTGAAGTTGCATTTGAATTGCCTTCTATGGCTTGGAATACCACGTTTTGTGATGTGAAGTGTCTGGGAAATTGGTGGCTTTTTTGTCTTCAAAGTTACCCATTTGAGACTCATTTTCTTTCTCTTCTCTGTATATTTTAAATGGTTTCTCCTTCTTTTCAATGCAGGTAAAGCAAGTGTGGATAAATCCAAAGACTCCAGAATCGTTGCTGGAAATTCTTGTGCTAATCCTTCTTTTTTCTCTGCAATAAGATCTTCCAGTACCCCAGAGCACTTTGTAGGAATTAAAAAGTCAATGTTCTGTGATTTCAGGGTCTTTGGAGGTAAGTTTTTTAGACAACCATTCCCTGAGATACTAAATATTGTTGAAATTGGCGTTTTCCTTGCCTTCATAATTACACATTTGGGACTCATTTGATTTTTTAAGGCTCTACATGTAAATGTCTTTCTCTGCCTTTTCGATTCAGACAGATCAGGCGTGGAGACCTCCGAATACTCCAGGACAGTTGCTTCTAGATTTTTTTTAAACTCTGCATTTTCCTCTTTACCATGATGGTACAGTTCCCCCATATGGCTCCCAACACTTGGGACACCACCCTTCACTGTATCCACTAAAACTTGACCAATTAGTGAGTCCTTTGACTTTAGAGGAGGAAGCTTTGAACTTGCTATATATATTGCACCATTTTGTGGATGGTGGCTTTTCTTTGGCTTCTCTCCCAGCATGGAATCTGTAGGCTGCATTTGTTGTGGGATGTCTTGTTCTATAACAAAGAGAATTTTCCCACTTCCTTGGTTTTCTGATTGATGAAGGTCAAGCTCCTCCCTCTGGCCTGAACAGAATTTGAAATGTGTGCTGTGCTGTGAAATTACTTTTAATATCTCCTGGTCACCGGTTTCTTCCTCCTCATCTTGAACACTGTTTTCTTTGGTGTCATCTGAAGTAATATTCCCTTCCAGTGGTGATGTTGCTTGCTTTACTTGTTTAGCCCTGAGACTTCTTTCTCCTAACATATCTTTTTCTCTTTCTATCTTGTTATACGTATTAATGTCAGGGGTAATAGTCATGAAAGAATACATTTTGGCTGCCATTTTTTCTCCGTGATGCACCTCTTTCATTTTGGTTGTAGGGTTACATCCCAATTCTTTTCTATGGTTTGGGCTAACAGCACCCTTGATATTAAATATGTTTGAAACTGACAGTTTCTTTGCCTTTAAAAGTCCATATTTGGTATTCACTGAGGTTTTCTTGTCTGAATATTTGAAGTTTCTCTGGGGTGTAGATAAAGCAGGTAGGCAGAAATCAAAAGTCACTGTGTCTTTCTTTTCAACACCACCAGCCTGTTCCTTTTGGTGATTTGCGTCAGATGGGACACCATGTTCTCTTGCAGGAAAAATGATCTCATCATTCTTCACTTCCTCTGACTTAGGAGGTGAAAACCCAGCGTAACTCTCTAGCTCTCCAAATTGAAGCTGATCCAGTATGGGGCATGAAGCAGAACTTAAAACAGTTTCTGTACCATGTATTTGTGGTTGTACCTGAAGATTTCGACTTTGTGGTTGTTTCAGCTCCTCATCTGATTGGACAAGGTCAAAATTCTCCTTCTGATACACATTGAATATGAAGCTTTGGCTATTCTCTGGAGCTGGTGACACTTCATGTTTTCCTTCCTCCTCTTTCCCATCTTTCATACTGTTAGATAAGGTACTCACGATATGATCCGGGCAACATACTTTTCCTCCATTTAGCAATTTCTCTTGCATTAGCTGCATATAATCAAGTCCTGTTACCCTCTGCATATCTGTCTTTACATTTAATCCGCTACTCATTTTGGTGTTGGGCAAAATAGGCACCCAGGACTGAATGATATTGAGAAATGCATCTGCTGCGTTTTTATTTTGTTGTGGCTTTTTCATTTTTGTTTTAAAATTGCACTGCAGTCCCTTGCTCTGCGTGCCATTAAGCATATGTGAAGCTGATGGCTTTTTTCCCCTAATAGTTCTATATCTGTGATTTGCTGTTATTTGCTTCCTTGCTAATTCTAATGTGTTTTCCTTTCTTTCAGATTTAGAAACAAAGGGCTCAACAGAACCAGAAGAATGCAGGCATGTCACTTGCAAATCTTTTGGTAACTCTGAATTGTTTTCCACAAAGTGAGAATCTACTACCCTTTTCGGGTTTCCACCAGATGGTAAGTCACACTCTGTCATGGTGTTGAAAATGTTATCAAATGATGAGTTCTCTGCTTTGGGAGGTGGACTCTCGGCACCCATAGGGGCTGTTATGGCATGTTCTGTTTGGCTGGGTTTCTCGAGTTCCTCGCCTTCTCTAGGAGCCATCTGGAGGCTAGTCTGCAAGGCAGTTTGTGCAAACCATGTTTGGTGCTGAGCATCTTGCTCCTGTGTTAAACTGCTCAGTGCTGTGTACTGTTCGTCAAGGTGGGTCTCCTTCCCTTGACATGCATAGGGCCAGAGATGCTGGGTATGCTGCGAAGCTGCCTCTAGCAATGTTTTCTGCTCCACTTCCTCTCCGTCTTTCTCTTTTTCTTCTTGGTCATGGAATGCACTACACTTATCAAAGAAATCAACATACCGTGGTCTCACTTCCTCTGCTAATTGCCCTTGCTTTAACTGAGTGTGACAGAAGCTGTTTGTCTCTCCTTGTAATCTGCTATGCATAGGAGAAAAAAGGCTACTTATAAAGTCATATACCAATCCATTAGCTTGGTTGATCTTCTCCAACTTGGCCTTCGCCTCGGAGTCCAATTTCTTTCTATGACCTGTGCTATTAAATACTTGCGAAACTGACGGCTTCACTGTATTCGTTGGTACAGACTTGGGCTTCACTGGACATTCTGTGTGTGAGAATCGTACTCTGTTTTTATTCACTTTTGAGTGAGTTAAAACAGGCATGTGGCAATTAAAAGTCTCTGAATACATTGCTGGTAAATCTTTTGATAGTTCTGCCTTTGTGTCTGCAAAAAAGTAACCCATTTCCCTTGTATCATTTCCATAATCTAAAACATCACTTTCTCTTGTTTGGTTTATAGGGTCTCCAATCACTGATTTTCCTGATGTCGGAAGAGGTATCTCCGCATCTGCAGTGCGTTTTAAGTCTGCTTGTGTTGCTAGGCTTTTCTTCATATTCTCAACATGAAGTAGATCCATTATTGGGGTGTCAACAGACTCCACAAGACTTTCTCCGGATGTAACTGGTTGAGGCATTTCTTCCTCTGTTCTGAACTCCTTCTCGGGATTTGCATTCAATCTGAGGTGCCAGGGACCATGAAGGACTGCTTCTGGTCGAGCTGCTTCGTCCCCTCTCACTTCATCTTGCAATTTAGCTTCTTCTAGTGTGTTTCCAGAGTCATTTCCTTTATTAATAAAATTGGAATGCTTTTCTTCCCTTTCATCCTCTGATTCCTCTTGGTTTGGCTTGGTATGGCCGGGATTCTCCGCATTGAGTCTGCTGTGCGTTCTAATACGAGGCACAGTAGACATGTGGGGGTAAGTAACATTCACAAGCACATCAGACACAATTTTATCTTGCAGTATCTGTTTAGTTATGATTTTAAAATTGCCTCTCAATCTTCTCCTAAGACTTGGTATACCATTCCTACTGATATTAGGCATCAGTAAATTTGCTGGCTTCTTTACTTTCATGATGACAAGTTTGGGACCGAGTACCGTTTTTGCTCCTGACCATTTTCTTCTGATTTTCTGCCTTTTGAAAGACGATAAAGGAAGTGTGCGGATGATGAACAACCCCAGGGCAGCTGCAGGGAAAACTCGTTTTAAGTCTTCCTTTTCCTCTGCAATATGATCATCTGGTATCTTCCTGGGGCTTCCACCAAATGGGACATCACGTTCTGTTGTATCAGTTATAACACCACCCACTGGTGAGTTCTCTAGCACTGTAAGAGGATTCTTCGCATCTGCAGTCTCTCTGCCTGTAGGTCTGTCCGTGATTTGCTTTACTTGAACTTGAAATGGATCCATTGTGGGGCATGGACCAGTCCCCACAATTGTTTCTGTAGAAAGAGTTTGTGGTTGTACCTCTTGCTCTTTATTTTGGTTTTTTCTACTACCTGAACTGCTCTGTTTAATTTCAAATCTGACATATTTAGGCTTCTGCTTTAGTTGCAGGCTGACCCTGAAATCTTGCTTCAGCTGTGGAACTGCTTCTTGTAAAGTTGGTTCCTCTTCCTCTCTGTCATGTTCTTGTGGCTTTTTAATACATCTCTCCTCAATGTATTTTGCATCCGATGCCTTCTTTTCATCTGGTAATTTCTCTTGCTCTACCACTGAATAACTAAACCCTGTTGTCGATGTATCTGTCTTGGCTTTTAATCTGCTCCGCATTTCCATATCAGGCGGCCCAGAAATGGTAGTGTCAGTGGCATTGTGAAACGTTGCAAATATTCTTTTATCTTGCATATTTATGTTGCTTCTCGTGTTACATTGCAGTCTCTCACTTTCACTTGGGTCATCACATTCTGTCACATGAAGGATTAATGGTTTCTTTTCCTTCATAACTGTATCTTCTGTACTCTCTTGAGTTTTTACACTTGCTACTTGCTCACTGCTTTTATGCTCTTTAGTTCCTAGTGAAATGAGCAAATTGACCTCTGAAGTCTCCAGAACAATTTCCAGAAAATCTCTTTCCTTCTGTATATTTCTGTTTGGAAAGCACCTTTGTGTTTCTGGCGAATTAGTTGGTAACTCCTCTCCATTTGAAAGTGGAAGATGGGAATTCTCTGTACTTTTTAGGTCTTCCCGTGTTTTCATTCTTCTGTTTGATTCCATTTCAGAAGAGGAAGCAAATTTTTGCCAAGGTTCTGATATAGCTTCTTCTAAAGGTGACTCATGCTTTGGAATATGCAGGTCAGATGTTTTTTTACTATTGGGGGCATGGAACTCTGCAATACCAATTTCTTTTTCTTGTGTAATTGGGTCTTTAAGAGATTGTTTATTCTTCCAGTTTGTTTCTATTAATAAAGAACAAGGTGCTTTTAATGGAAAAGTATTGACCATGAAAGACTCTTCTACCCAGGATGGAAGTTTTGCTGAGATGTTTTTTTGTCCTTCATTTTCTCTGCCATGCTGCTTTACATTTTTAGCATTGCCTGAGGTTCCTCTTTTCTCAACAGACCCCACACAACTGACATTCTCTGCATCTAGTGACTTGTTTTGCTTCAGCAGAGAATGTCTACATCCTGTTACACCTGGCATGACTTCTACTAGTTTTTTTCTGGAATACCTCTTACTATAAGGAGGAACAAGCTTGGAAAAGTAAAGAAGATGCAAAGCTATATCTGATACACCTTTCCTTGGATGTAATTCTTTCTTCTTAGCATTATATTTGCATCCTAACTTGCCAGGTTTTGAAGTGTGGCATACTGTCATTTGAAATACCCATGGAGTTGGTGGTTTCTTCGACTTTTGAGATGAAACTTTGCGACTAAGTTTACTTTTACCGTGTAATGCTTTTCTCCAGTTTTTCTGCCTTTCAAAGGTAAGTGAAAGAGGCACTGAGCTATATACAGAATACTGGTTTAATTCTGAAGAAGCAATTTGTTTCTGGCCCTCTGGCTTTACACTCCTTATTTGGAGCATCCCTTCTGCAAATGAATTTGGACTTACAGTTAAAACTAGAAATCTGGCATTCTTAAAAATAGCATTTTGCCCCTGCGTTAAATGTTTAATCTGGTTTGAATCTTGAAACCAAACAGAAGAATATTGGGTCTCATGTAAGTGTTTATTATCAGACTCTAAGCCCTTGATTGAATGTTGAGTCTCAACAGAATGTGGGACATTAACCAAATGTTGGCTTCTGCCCAGAACTTGGGTCTGGAAGGAGTCTTGTGTGCTGCTGGAAAATGGCTTCCTAATCAAATCCTGAGGCAGAGCAAAATACCTGGCCATGATATCAGGCTGGCTGTTGACTGATTCTTGGTTGTTAACAAATTGCTGGGCTTGACTAGTAAATCTGGCTTCATAAAAACCTTGATTCTGAGTAGCATTTTGTACTGGAAAAGAATCTTGTGCTTGGGTAGGAATATGCATTCCAAAAGAATGTTGATTTTGAATCAAGGACTCTTGAGGTCTTGAGTATGGATAAGTAGTTTTACTCTCTAAGATAGTTTTGGGTTTTAAAGGAATTTGATTTCTCACAGTTTCTTCCAGAAGTCTGACTTGATCTCTGGAAAGAAATAAGTGGGCAGGAGGACATGGTGCCATATCTAGACCTTCACTTTCTCTAGAGATGCTAGAGCATCTTGAAAAGTTAAAGTCAGAAGAAAATGCTGGATTTTTATTTTTGTTGGTTTTCAATATTGCAAATAATTTCCTTGATGAAAATTGTGCTGTTTCATGTTCATTTTCATATCCTCTATGGCTAAGAAAAAATTCCTTTACTTCTGAATGAAACAGTGACAAAGATGAGCTAGTCCCATGTGAAGATGGCATACGACTTTCACTAGAGTAACTTACTTGATATTTACTTTCACTAGTACCTGACCATATTACTTCATCTGTTGGTGAAACTCTATCTTCAAAGTTACCTTCCTTGTCTTCAGTTTTAAGTGATGAAGTAATTGTTCTTACTGAAAACTCATCAACTCTGAATATAAGAAAACAGTTTGTAAATGAGTTGTCATTTAAGACATATTTCAAACAAGAACTCTCTTATAGATTTAAGGTAACTCAATAGAGTATAAGAACACAGCTCAATATAAAGATGAATTGAAAAGTCATTATTCACATTACAGAATAACTCATAACCTAGTTCCACTCATTGAATAAATCAATCCACTGACAAAGTGAAGTAAATTATTCTCATTTCTCAGAGAATGAGGGATTTTTACCTCAAAAACCTATCCCAAAGTCTATTTTAAAAATTTATTTATTTATTTTGAGAGAGAGAGAGAGAACAAGTAAGGGAGGGGCAGAGAGAGAGAGAGAGACAGAGAATCCCAAGTGGGCTTTCCACTGTCAACACAGAGCCCAACTCGGGGCTCAATCCCATGAACTGTGAGATCATGACCTGAGCTGAATCAAAGAGTTGGAACCTGGACGAACTGAGCCACCCAGGTGCCCCTCAAAGTCAACTTTTGACAGCAAAGAGTCAAAGTTGCAAGTTAAAATTACAGTAAAACTTTGGTTTGTGAGCATAATTTGTTCTGGAAACATGCTTGTAATCCAAAACACTTGTATATCAAAGCAAATTTTCCCCTAAGAAATAATGGAAACTCAAGTGATTCATTCTTCAACCCAAAAATATTCATATAAAATGATTACAATACTGTAATATAATAGAAAATAATAAAGGAAATACAAAATATGAAAAAAAATAAATTAACCTGCACTTACCTTTGAAAACCCTCGTGGCTGGTATGAGGGAGACAAGAGAAGGGTTATTGTGTAGAACAACTTTCACTATCACTGACAGTCTCACTGCTATCTATTGGCTCAATGGACTCTTTTTCTGCATGGGGGCCATTTTATATACTCGCATGGATGTTGACTACAGTACAGTATTAATAAATTCTTGTCATACACTGTATTTAATGTAACTGGAAATAAGACAGCAGAGGAAAGGGTCTGTATCTGCAGGCAGCCTGACCTAGAATGAAGCAAAGTATTCCTAAGCTTACTGTTGTGTGGAAAAACAAAGGACTGTCCATAGGTACTTTGAAGTGACAAAAAATACACTAGTGCCAGTTGTGGGCACCTTCCAAACACTGTAGCCTGAGACCAAGCATCCGAGCATGGGAGATGATCACCCACAATCTCGCAGAGAAAAAGAGAGAGAGAGAGAGGGAGAAGAACCATTGTGATCATGTGACATTCGGTGTCATGTACTACCCACATTGCAAAACATCACTCATTTATCAAGTTAAAAAGTATCAAATGTTTGCTTGTCTTGTAGAACACTTGCAGACCAAGTTACTCACAATCCAAGGTTTTATTGTATATCCTTTTACAAGAAATATCAGTTTGTTTCTGTTCTCTACATGAAAATTTGACAAGAATAAAAATATTCTTTTTTTTTAAGTTTATTTATTTATGTTGAGAGAGAGTAACAGACAGAAAGTATGTGTGCATGACAGCAGGGGAAGGGCAGAGAGTGAGGGAGAGAGAGAATCCCAAGCAGGCTCCATGCTGTCAGTGAGGTGCCTGGTGTGGGGCTCGATCTCTCGAACTGTGAGATCATGACCTGAGCTGAAATCAAGAGTTGGATTTAACCAACTGAGCCACCCAGGCACCCAAAGGTTAAAAATATTCTTATGGATGGGCGCCTGGGTGGCTCAGTCAGTTAAGCATCTGACTTCAGCTCAGGTCATGATCTCACAGTTTGTGAGTTCAAGCTCCACGTCGGGCTCTGTGCTGACAGCTCAGAGCCTGGAGCCTGCTTTGGATTCTGTGTCTCCGTCCCCCTCTGCCTCTCTCTTTCTCTCTCTCTCTCAAAAATAAATACATATTAAAAAAATTTTTTTAAATATTCTTGTGGAAATTTATTAGATACAACAGAAGAGTGTCCAATACCATAAACTAACTGTAGCTTTCTATATATAAACCCAGATTATTTTAACAGCTGTTTATTTCTGATTGAGAGAAAAGCCTACATGTTAGGTCAGTGCTTCTCAGCACAATTTTGGATTGGAATAATGATCATGGAAGTGGACTCTCTAACATCTATTCTACATCAAATGATTAGACTAAGTCTAACATAGTAATCTCGTTTCCACTTCCAAGTGATTAGGTTAGGTGCGGACATGAACTGATCCTAGAATAAGACAAAGATTTGTAAGGACTTATGGAGAAAGCTGCCTTGTTCCTAAGAAAGACACAGAGAAAAATGGCCTTTTACTTCCTCTGGACATTGCTGCTCTGATTTTGAAACTCTGATAGCCACCTTTCCACCCACCTCAAGATAAAACTAACACTGAGAAAGGCAAAGGGAGAGATACAGGACCTTAATGAACTTGTTGGTCTACTGTATCAATCCATTCTGCAGCCTATTCTGCCTCAGGATTCCCATTATATAATATCATAAATTCTCTTAGTATGACAGTGTGCATCATGGTTTTCTGTTCCCTGGGAATGAAAATATCCTAACAGATACAGGAAGGATACATAAGCATTCTGGGGAATCAAGTGACTCCAATAAGTTACACCAGTGTCGAGACATAATTAGGATAAAATTTCATCAGGACAAGAATGTGATTATTCACTTAAGGTTGAACAAATAATGAGAATATAAGAAATACAGAAAATTGATGTCTGCATGTTTCAGGAAAAAGAGGAAAGCTTAAATGCAAGACATGTATTTCAGCAAAAATACTGTGTTTTTAAACATAATAAGACAATAGTAGATAATTCTCATATGTTGAGCCAACCATGCATTCCTAGAAACAATCTCCCTTGGTCACAGTGTATAATCCCTTTAATATGCCGCTGGATTTGGGTCGCTAGTATGTTTTTGAGGATTTTGTTTCTACATTTATAAGGTATATGGGTCTGATACCTATCTTGCACACCAGCTCTACGTACTGTCCATTTGATGACCTCCCAGGCCATCGTATTCTCCTGGTTTCCTATTAACTCCCTGGTGTCTCCTTCTCAGTGTCCTTTGATGGCTCCTCTTCTTCTTCCCGATCACCTTGAAGTGTCTCAGGACTCAGTCCTTGTTCCTTTTTTCTTCACACAGTCCCTCTGAAATCTCATCCTCTCTTGTAACTTTTAATATTGCCCATATGCCAACAACCACCAGACTTAGTATCTCTACCAAACATCTTTTCCAAAACACTTATCCACTATCTCCATTGGATATCAACTCAGTATCTCTAATTCAACAAATGCAAAACAAAATTCCTGATCTCCCCATCAAAACCTGCTCCCCTCAGTTTTCTTCATCTGGGTTTTTGACCACTGCATCTTTCTACATGCTCAGGCCAAAACTGTCAGGACTCATTTTTGTCCCCTCTCTCTCTCACACCCGCACCCTGTTGACTCTACTTTTCTAAGCACATTCTGAAACCAACCACTTTGCACCACGTCCCACTGCTGCCACCCTGGTATCAGTCACCTTTATCTCTCACTTGGATTATTTTCAATAGCCTGCCCATCTGCTTAGACCCTTGACTAAATATAGTCTACTCTCAACTGGCAGAATAATCCTTTAAAAATAAAAGATAGACAGAGGTGCCTGGGTGGCTCAGCCAGTTGGGCGTCCGACGCTCAGTTTCGGCTCAAGTGATGACCTCATTGTATCCTGAGTTTGAGCCCCACATTGGGCTCTGTGCTGGTGGTGCAGATCCTGGTTGGGATTCTCTCTCTCACTCTCTCTCTCTCTCTGCCCCTCCCCTATTCATGCTGTCTCTGTCTCCCTCAAGATAAATGAATAAACTTAAAAAAAAAATTTTTTTTTAACATAGAAGACAGAACAGGGGCTCCTGGGTGGCTAAGTCAGTCAAGCATCTGATTTATGATTTCTGCTCAGGTCCTGATCTCACGGTTCCTTAGTTGAAGACCTGCATGTGGAGCCTACTTGGGATTCTCTCTCTCTCCTTCTCTCTCTCTCTCTCTGCCCCTCCTGTGTGTGCTCACTCTCTCTCTCAAAAATAAGTAAACTTTAAAAAATAAAATAAAATAAACTTTACAAAATAAAATGTAAGGCAAGAATCATTGCTTTTGTATTCAGTAATAGATCTCAGGGGCCAACAGCAATGCCTGGCACATAGTTGGAACTCGGTAAACATTTGCTAAGTGACCACTCACAGCCTGTAGGTTTCTGATTATTAACCCTCATCCACAACAAGCTGACCCAGACATACAATCGAACCCTTTCTTTTAGTTTAGTAAGTGGGGGTGGGGGACGGAAATCCACATACACAAACCACCCATAAATGTGGCTCAGAATTGAAGGCAGAAATGGAGGGAAGTTGGTTACAGCAACACAAATAGCACCCACTTAAACATTAGACATGTCTCTCCACTTTTGAAATGCCCTTTGGCCTCTCCCCAGCAATCTCAATTGGCCTTCAAAGTTTTAAAAAGAAATCCCCACACTCCTAGGAAAAGACTAACAGGTCTATAGCCATGATAACAAGTAAATATCCATAGTTGTAAATCCATTAAGTCATTCAATGGACTGTAGTCCTAGGACAGTCCTCTAGTCATAGTAACAAATAAATACAAAATCTGTTTTTAAATCCTTTTATCAATGATAACTCCCTTTAGGAGATACACTTTTAAAATAACCCGTCGTTGACAGCTCCTAGCTTTGAAAGTCATATAATGGTGGCAAACTCTCCCAGGAACACACTTCTGAGGCTGTGGTCAATCTCGAAACAAACCATCCCCCAAAACCTGATCAATGTAAGATAAGCGAGACTACGCTGGGCCAGCAGGGCTCTCCCTGATCTCAGATACTGAGTGCTGGTCTCATCCTTCAATGTCCATTATGCCATTCAGTCCTGAGCCTCACCTCTTTCCCCCTGCTCCTCCTTCCTCTGTGCTCACCCCTCCACCCTTCTCTTCTCTCCCATCTCATAAGCAAGACAGAATTCACTCAGTCTCTGATGCGATGCACTTTGACCAGTGTTATGCATGGGCTTCTACCAATATTCAAGCAGTTTCCCTTCAGAATAATTAAAGATGCTCTCCTAAACATAGCTCTGTCCCCCCAAAATAATTCTGGTACCAGGGCAAAGTATTTTTGCTTTGTTACACATATCATTCTAACTAAGAGGCAATTCTTCTATCTGCTATTTGAAAAGTAAGGAAATGGAGTATCAGTGAGTTTAAACCAAGATCATAGTATCATTAAGAGGAGGAACTATGATCTAAACCCAGACTTTTTAAAATTCAAAATGTGTGTTTTTTCACTACAATATGCTGCCCACCACCATAGGAGCCATATATTTCCCCTGTAATAATCATAATTGATTGCACAAGCCCTGCTGTTTCTTATTTCCTTCCATCTACTCGTGTCCTGGAATACCCTCCTTACCCTCCTAAATGGCTGTATTTTTTTAATTAATTTATTTATTCCAAAGGAGAGAGAGAGATGCAGAGAGAGAGAGAGAGAGAGAGAGAGAGAATCCCAAGCAGGCTCCATGCTGTCAGCACAGAGCCCAACACATGGCTTGATCCCATGAACTGTGAGATCATAACCTGAGCAGAAATCACCCAGGCACACCCTGCTGTCCTTTTTTGATTGATTTTTATTTATTCTTTAAAATTCAGCTCCAGGGGTGCCTCGATGGCTGAGTTGGCTAAAGTACCAGCTTCAGCTCAGGTCATCATCTTGTGGTTTGTGACTTTAAGCCCCGCATCAGGCTCTGCACTAACAATGCAGAGCCTGCTTGGGATTCTCTCTCCCTCTCTCTGCCCCTGCCTCTCTCTCTCTCTCTCTCTCTCTCTCTCTCAACATAAATAAATAAACTTTACAAAAATAAATAAATAAAATTCAGCTCCAGCATAACCTTCTTCATGAAGCCATCCCCAACACACCTGCTGGCTTAAGTATCTCCTCAATATTCTCTTAATGTATCTATCATCATGCTACCATACTGCAATGCAATTATCCTTTATGTATATGTCTCCTCCACAAGAAAGTAAGCTTCTTGGGGTGCATGGGTGGCTCAGTCAGTTAAGCGTCCGACTTAGGCTTAGGTCATGATCTTGAGGTTCATGAGTTTGAGCCCCATGTTGGTCTCTGTGCTGACAACTCAGAGCCTGGAGCCTGCTTCAGATTCTCTGCCTCCCTCTCTCTGCCCTTCCCCCACTCATGCTCTGTCTCTCTCCCTCAAAAATAAACATTAAAAAACATTAAAAGGAAAAAAGTGAGCTTGTGGAGAACACTGTCTCATTGTTTGTAACCCAGTATCAAACACAATGTTCATTGTAGACGATATATCTAATAATTGTCGAATTGGTTTTGATAAGAGCAATTCAAATATTAATAGCAGTTAAGACTAGTGCTGTCATATTTAATCCCTAGCATCCTTTGGGATGCTTTGGGATTGTATAAACAGAGTGTCACTTTTGCAGAACCCAGCTTAGGGTTTCTTGGCTTGCGGTAGGTGCTAAATGATATTTTTTTCAATTGAATGATCAGAACTGGTGTTACTGCTTCTTTGTGTGTGGGGGGGAAAGAGATTGGATAGGGAAGCAAGTTACTAAACCTCTGTAAACGTTCTTTTTCCTCATTTGTATAAGCAGTAATAATACACCTCCTTGGAAGGTTAATTTTAATAGCATATGAAAAGTCATTAACACAGCTTGGAACAGAGCAACCATTAAAATCAATGTTCAACTGAATTATGACTTCGAAGAGCTGTGGTCTTTTTTACATATGGGAAAACGCTTTTCTGTAATTCAGATGTAAATGCAATTTTGAATAGAACAAACCCAACCTGTTTCATTTAATTTCACAATGTATCACTTACCTTTCTTCCGAAGGTGAAGATGAACGAATTGACCAGTTATCTAGAGATAAGTGGGAAGTAAAAAAAAAAAGTCAGGACACCAATAGAAGCAACTCCGGTTGAACAAGTTTTATATTAAAATATGAAATGATATAATATTTACCAAATTTCATGCTTTTCAGGCAACAGTCTTCCTTCTATTTCAAGGGAGACAATAAGATAAATGTTAAAGGAGTAACCCAAATATCAAAGTTAAATTTATAATTTATTCTCATGTGTGATTTTGAAGAACAGGGGAGAAAGAAATCAACCATTTGCTCTTACCTCCTGGGCCCCTGAACTACCTTTTTCTGGAAGTACAGGTTTCTTATGAAAGGATGTATAAATCTTTATGAGTATTATCTCAAAAATAATTCCTAGGAAAATTATAAAAAAGATTGCCATCCAGTCATTTTGAGTCCAGGACTCTACAAGTTCCCACAATGGCAAAAATGTATTATCTTCCAGTCTATTCCGCACCGCTCTTTTAAAGAAATAAAATTCCGTTGACATTTTTATGTAAAATGTGAAATAGGTTGAGGTCTCATTCTGAAGTCTTCGATTTTGGATGCTCCAAAACACAAAAAGGTGGTATGCCCATCTCATAACCCCATGCAATGCTCTGCCAGAAAAAAATGTCCAGTGCTGCTCAGTGTCTTGATCAAGTGCAGCAGCAGTGACGGGTCTGGGCCTACGCACAGCACGTGTCATAGTGGGTATTCAACTGAGCTCATATCAACTTACCTTAGCAATAATGAAAGCTCACTAGTGAGACATGTTTGGTGCTTTAGTAGTTTTTTAAATTTAAAAATTGTAAATAATCCTTTATTAATTTCACAAAAAGAAAATATAATTCTATAAACAATCCCTTCGTACAGTTGATTACTACCCTGTAATTCAAAAAATGCAGAACAAACTTGAATTAGACATAGCCATTTTCTAGTACCACCAGGAATACTGCATTTTGTGCTTGTGGTTAGGAAAATATGAATGTACTGTTGACAGAGTTAGTAAAAAACAGAACAAAAAACTAAAGGAAATGCTGCAGTTTGAGTTTCAGACAGATACCAAATCATTTTTTAGTATGTCTCACTGTCACTGGGTGAGATATTATTGTCTGTCTCTTATGGGCCTGCCTGATTTTGTTTTCTTAAGATAGAACATCCCATTTTATACTTCTTTTTGCCAGAGGGGCCTGTTAGCAATGTTCCTCAACAATCTACTGTTACATGCTGAAAACCAAAGGTACATTCTGGAATCGTCTGGTGGTGAATTCCCTTTTTGCCCTATCTCTAGTGATTCCAAAGAACGGCTCCTTGTGAGGCTTCCTGATGTCAGAATTCGCATGTATTTAAGAGCCAGGTTTAAGTACTGCTCACTTTCCCTCAAAGTCTAGAAGGCAGACTCAATTTCTCTTGCCTGACAGCAGGCATTCTCTAACTCATTTAATGTGAACTACTGTAAACAGTACTCAATGTCTTAACACTTTATAGTTCCTGAGACCTTGCAGAGCTTTATGGCACTGAATCCCTGATTAGTATGCCTCAGACTAGCTCTGTAAGAACTGACAAGGAACCGCTCATGCTGATGGGGAATGTGCAAGAGGTAAAGAATATCCTCCTTTAGAGCTCTGTCATGTTTGTTCCTATGGGCTTGCCTACTAGGGGCGCCTGGGTGGTTCAGTCAGTTAAGCTTCCGACTCTTGATTTCAGCTCAGGTCATGATCTCACGGTTCGTGAATTCGAGCCCTGTGTCGGGCTCTGCACTGATGGCACAGAACCTGCTTGGGATTCTCTCTCTCCCTCTCTCTCTGCCCCTTCCCCTATTCACACACTTTCTCTCAAAAATAAACTTAAAAAAAAAAAAGTCACCTAATTCTGAGTGTAGACACTGATGTCCTTTACACCAGAAACCTCTTCCTGTGTTAATCTCAAGTAAACTGCATAAAAAGTAAAGTGCTAAACTGGATTTATTTCTTAAAATTATGAAGATAATAAAAAAATAAAATAATGAACACCAGAGAAATTCCATCACTAATAGGAACATAGACACAAGAGAACACTCCAAAAAATTCTGTTTAAGTTTTAAAATATCTATTATATGTACCAAGGTCACATTCTTCACACTATTTGGACATTGTGAAACTAAGCTTTTCCTTTTTAAAAAAAATTTTTTTTTACATTATCTATTTTCGAGAGAGAGAGAGACAGAGCATGAGCAGGGGAGGGGCAGAGAGAGAGAGGGAGACACAGAATCTGAAGCAGGCTCCAGGCTCTGAGCTGTCAGCACAGAGCCTGACGCGGGGCTCGAACCCACAAACCGTGAGATCATGACTTGAGCCGAAGTCGGACACTTAATCGACTGAGCCACCCAGGTGCCCCTAGGCTTTTCCTTTTTTATGTATCAGGAAAAAGTCCCAATAATAGGTGTATAAAACAGCAATATAAAACCAGGGACTGCTCATAGTGGTTAGAAATTCTCCCTTTATAAATATCTTAGTTCAATTACAACAAATATTCAATAATGAATATGTAAGGCACTGAACAACTAAAAAGGGCTCTATGGATACAAAGATCAGTGAAAATCATTCCCTGACATGGGGTATTTGTGATGTGCAAATATGCCAATAATTTACTGAAAAGGCAGCATGTGAACAGAGAGGAAGATACTACTTGAGTTCCAAGGAGGGCTACTTGGTTGGAGTAATTCAAAAAAAAGCTGTGAAGGGGGAAAGAGAATATAAGCATGTTAAAGGATGAGGAGGATTTGATAACAGGTGAGGACCAACAAGAAAGTTTCAGGAAGACGAGGCAGAAAGCCTTGTTCCAAAACTTTGTGTTGTCCAGGTTAACCGGAGCGCTGTGCAGGGCTGTGCAGTGTTGTCCAGGTTCATAGTATGGGGGAAATCAGGCTACAATATTGATAGGGCCTATTGTGAAGAGCTTTGAACCAAGGACTTCAACCTTAGTAGTCACTTTTGGAGATCCATCAACATAGTTTTTTTTTCAACGTTTTTATTTTTATTTTTGGGACAGAGAGAGACAGAGCATGAACGGGGGAGGGGCAGAGAGAGAGGGAGACACAGAATCGGAAACAGGCTCCAGGCTCTGAGCCATCAGCCCAGAGCCTGACGCGGGGCTCGAACTCACGGACCGTGAGATCGTGACCTGGCTGAAGTCGGACGCCTAACCGACTGCGCCACCCAGGCGCCCCCAACATAGTTTTTGACTTGAGGGTGTCAATTGGTTTGTTGAAGCAAGGAGACCACAAAATAGGAAAATCAGGTGACTGCTGTTATACAGATGAGAACTGGTGAAGGCCTGGATTAAGAGTAATGGCAGCATAAACAAGAGAGATGACAGAATCAGACACTGAAAACTCATGATCGGGCAACGTATTTATAAGGAACAAATGGATTTGGAAGGGGGTAGAAAAGCTAATGGTGAGGGAGAAAGGATTTCAAGATAACCCCCAGGTTCTCCACCTGGAAACCACGGACATTGTGGATCAGATCCTGCTTTGTTACGGCTGGCTGCCATGCACATTACACTGCTGGCCGCATCCCTTTCCTCCGCCTATCGGATGCCAGTAGCACCGCCACCCCAGCCATAACCACCAAAAGTTCCCAGACGTTGCCAACGTCCCTTATGGGGCCAGATCACTCCTGGTGGAGAACTACTGGTCTAGGTAGTGGTCGTGCTATTGAGGGTGCCCACCAGAGGCGGTGCCAGGACAGCTCTTTAACCATAATCTCAAACTTTTCCCTGCAAGACATGGCAAATCTGTGAAGAGCAGCTGGGCCCTTTTCACAAATGTTCATTCCAGCCCTAGACATACCATTCATCTCTCTGGGAGCTGTACACTCCCCAGCCCTGCCCTGGTACACAGCTCTCAAATGACAAGCTATTTCACCAATCAGGAAGTTTCTTACAAGTAACTCACGGAAAAATCAACTTTAAAAGACCATCTACGTCATCTCTATGTTTGATGTAGTATCTTTGGTCACCTATATTATCCCTATAGTTTAATTTGCCAACAAATATGACTACATAGCCTGGTTAGTAACCTTTTAACCTTCTTCACTGTCCTTTTTATGTTATGGTCTGCTCTATAGTAAGTTTTCCTTTTTATTTTCCCATTAGTTTTATTTCTGACTTTTAATATTAATATTTCCCAATTGATTTGTATTTGTTTGTAGACCGTAATTATATTTGTCAGCTCTGGATGTGTTTTATGTGTTTATAATACCTTGATATCAGTAGTGTTTTAAAGTTTCAAATGTTAAGCAAGGATTATGTACTATGTACTATTTTTTAAAATTTAAGCCTTGTCAGGGGTGCTTAGGTGGTTCAATTGGTTGGTTGAGTGTTTGACTTTGGCTCAGGTCATGATCTTGCAGTTTGTGAGTTCAAGCCCCGCGTCGGGCTCTGTGCTGACAGCTCAGAGCCTGGAGCCTGCTTTGGATTCTGTCTCCTCCTCTCTCTGCCCCTCCTCCCATCCTCATGCTCTCTCTCTCTTTCAATAATAAATGTTAAAAAAAAAATTTTTTTAAGCCTTAAGAAATTTAGTCAAAAAGTAACTATTATATCCTGAGTGACACTGACATTTTGATTTCATAGTGGTATGTAATTTCACTCTGTAATATAAACGATTTGGACACTGTTACCCAGGTTTCTGTTCTTTATGCACTATTGAGAAAAATTAACAAATAATTAAAATCCATGGACCCCACCAGAGAATGAGGGACCTCAAAAGTCAGCAAGCTGTCCAATCCACCTTGAGGCTGTCTGAAGGGCCTAATATTAGAGCAGTAGAGAGGCCAGGAAAAAAAGAGTCAGTATCTTACTATAGAAAAACACCCTTCACTACAAACCTACACATCATCAGCCCCATCACATTTTGTGCCCGTCGTAGGAAACACGGACACCGTGTTTTTAATATATAACTCAACACCATTCCAAGTCCAGTCCAGGTATTGACTGAACTTCCTAAGACAAAATGAAGTGCCCTAAGTCTGCCTAGATTTCAGCACAGATGTTAGTCCTTATTTCATTCTCCTCTTATTCGGAGAGGTCGAGACATCAAGTTCCTCTGTTATAGTTAAGCTCTAAGTATTTACTCATCTTTGCAAACCCAATCAAGCTTTGCCTGTAACAGGCCTTCAGTAAACATTTACTTTTTTAATGTTTATTTATTTTTGAGGGGGAGAGAGAGCGTGGGTGGAGGAGGGGTAGAGAGAGAGGGAGACACAGACTCTGAAGCAGGCTCCAGGCTCTGAGCTGCCAGCACAGAGCCCGATGCAGGGCTCAAACTCACAAACTACAAGATCATGACCCGAGCTGAAATCAGACGCTTAACCGACTAAACCACCCAGGTGCTCCCGGTAAACCTTTCTTGAATGAAAGTTGTTACTTCTTTCCAAAAACAATGTTCAGGGTCCCCATATTTGAAAATGTATCTTCCCTCCTATCCCTTAACTGAGATTTAAAAGATTAGGTGAATGAGTGTATACATTCTATAAAACTGACCACACTCAGCACAGTAATGTAATGCTTATTTTCCTTTTTTAAAGACACTGCTCTGCAAAATTAGACTACTTTCTCAGTTGCACAGAAAATAAGACAAATAAGAAAATAAGACAAAAGTTCTAGTGTAACAAAATTCAAATGTTTAATTTTTTTCAAAACTTAACTATATTAATGAAAATAAATTATATGTAGACCACCTTCAGTATTTGTACATCATCTTTATACAACTATAACAGTGCTTTCAAAAGATATTTTGTAGAGAACTTTAATTTCACAATTAAAACATGTTTTAAAAATGGGGGAACATTAAATTCATCTGAAATATCTCATAATGCAAGAGGTATGCTGTTCTTTATCAAATGAACTGTATTTGTATCCAAAATAACATGGCTTTTAGCTAAATACAATTATTTCTTGTCCATTTCAGTGATTTCCTGGATCCAAAACAAAATCTGTGTATTTATTTCTTTGAAAACATCATTTGTTGAACGTCCTTTCACTGCCATGGAATGGTTTGCCTTCTCAATCCAGTGGATTTTATTGGGAGCTTGCATTTTCTGTGCCACTTTCTCCAACAAGTTCTAAAGGAAAAAAAGAAGAAGATACTAGACTAATAATGCTCTTTTAGTGTTTAATAAGGATTCTCTCTCTCTTTCCTGCACCGCCTATACTGGCATCCGTTCACTAAATATTTATTAAATACTTACTCTACTGACAACTTTCGAGGCAATGGAATATGCAAAGAAATGTCCACAGAAGTGGCAGTCTACGTCTCAGTTACAGCAATACCACAAACAGATCAAGTACTCATTATTGGCAATATATAGTAACATGTACAAGTTATTAACTTTTTCTCAAGAGTCAATTTTATAATTGAAGAGGCTGCTTGAATGTTGAAATGATAAAAACAAATGTATAGTCTAGTAATCCCCAAAACACAAGATTCAGATATTAATCTTTCATTCCCAAATAAGAGTCAAACCATTTAGCAACTCTTTCCAGGCAGATGAATTCTGTCAGTATGCTTATATTTCTCGGTTCTCCAAAGCAACAGGTAACTAAGTCACAAAACTAGCATTAGTCCAATCAGCACCTTTTAAAGAGACTGAAAGCTGCAGGTAAGATCTTGTTCCCAAGATAATTGTCTTTCATTCACTCTCTCATTTACACAAACATCAAGTTGTAAATCACCTTTTCACACATTTCATCTGCTGAACCTGACACAAACAATACAGGATCTTTTATACGATAGAGATCTTCATCTCTAAGTTTATGTTGCTGCTTTGGATGGTGCAGTGGGTATGAAATACAAATGAGACCTCGAACAAAAGCATCAGCATCATCTGGCTCAATATGGCACATTACAGAAGCAGCTGCTCTTGAGCCCATTGAACGACCTAAAATCAATTAAAATTAAGTTCAGTTTGATATATAAACATTCATATAAAGAAGTGGTGATAATATGGCAAATTAGATTTCATTTACTGTTCATCCATCATAACTGCATCACTTAACTCCAAAAGGTGGCAATTAACAAGCTGCGATACCCATAATGGACATCTATAGCTTCCTTATATAGAGCTAAAAATGATCCTAAGTCAAAAAAAAAAAAAAAAAAAAAAAAAAAGGAATTATTTTTCTGAAGAATACTTAAAGATCCTTGTGAAGGAATCATTTTACAGAGGGTGACTCAGAGATATAAATAAAATGAGAGATCTTTGGGTTACAATACATATCTATGAGGTTTAAATCTACTTTAAACATATAAAGTACCTTGATATTACACAAGAAAGTGACTTACCAAAACAAAACAAAAAATCCTTAAATTAGCTTCCTGTCATCAATTAATTTTACTTCTTGATTACCTGTTCCTATATTAATATTAGTAAATTTAAAAGCAAGTATTATAACTTACCGCCAAGGAAAACACCTGTCAATTTGTATTCTCCTAAGGTCTTTAGGTAATTCTAGAAAAACCAACCAAAAAATTATCAATTCTTCTCCTATAAAATATTCGACTGGAAAACCAACATATATTTCCCATCATTACTGAAATGTATGAAAATCTTTGTAAAGACAACCATAAAATCTTAAGGGAGTCTTCTTGAAAGAGGTAACCAGTTCTTTGCATTTCCAATCATGCTGTCACTATCAAATCATATCCTGAGTAATACAGGCAAGTAAGTGAGGAAAAAAAAAAAAAAATCACTTCACCAGTCTAAAAAATTCAAGATTCAGGTACTTAAATATTTTTAAGAATTACATTAAAAAAAGAAGCCAGTAAAAGCTTCCAACTGATACAGAATTTAATAACACTAACGTCTAATTTAAAGCCCTGAAAAATCTATCAAGTTTGAAATAATCTGGATTAAAAAAATTTCAACTTTGTTTTATCCAGGGATTTTAGTTTCAAACTGTGCTATATTTATTTGTACATTCATAGTATGGTAGGCAAATATTCAGAACTATATAATCTGAAGTTATGTCATTCCAGTAAGAAAATTATTATATCACAAATAGCTTCCCTTGGCAGTACCATAGGATATTTATGATGTGAGCATTCATCTCCATGGAAACTGACAGCAAAAAAGAGAAATCCATTATACAGCTTTCAGGTACTGTTGAGTTTCTAAGAATATTCATTAAAAGTTTTTTAAAATAAATAGAATTTGTCTTAAATGTATTAAGAATTTTACAACAGAATTGTTACAAGTAAATATAAAGAAATTTTCTTACCAAAACTGATTTATATGCCTTAATTCTATGTACAATATTAAGGCCTTTACAGGTAAATCTCAGGCAAAAAAACCCATGAGATGCAAGATGGGATGCCAGTGACATCAAATGAGGAAGATTCATATCTCCTGACGCTCCATGTGTAAGAATTATTCCATATGTTAAGCTCTTGTTAGGTACCAAACAAACAGCATCTAGTAATTTATTTCCAAAAGGTATTTTTAATTTAACCTGGAATTCAAGAGAATAAAGGGATCAAAAATTACTTCCTTGCCTATTCAGACAACTGAACAACTATATGTTTGTTTTGTGAGACCCATGATTCACATGGCCTCTAAATAAAAAGCACTATTAACAATAGCTAATATTTAAGTACTTATTGTCAAGTACTGTAAGTGCTTTATATGTATTAACTTATTTAACCTTCCTAATAATTCTATAAGGTACTATTATCCCCTCCATTTTATAGATGAGAAAATGGAGGCACAGCAGGTTAAGTAATTTGCCCAGGTTACATAGCTACTAGCTAGGATTCAAACTCAGGTAGTTTGCTCCAAAAGTCCTTACTCTTAACCACTAATGTTACTGTCTACCACAGTACAAATTGAAAATAAGAAAATTACTCTGGAGCCACATGACTTAAAAAAAAAAAAAAAAAAAGGAACCCTAAAGATGCAGAACATATGAAAATATGTATTACCTCTGTATGATTCATTTTCACTGTTGAGTAACAAACTTAAAGTGCATTACATCTGAGAAGCAAAGGACATCTCCCTGAAAAGAAGATTCTGTTGTGAACGGTGGGTTGGCAGACATGGACATGACATAAGAAGTATGAATGAACACATTCAGCAGCTGAAATAAACACATTTAGAACTACTTCTCTAAGAACTGGTGCCTTTACATATGCATTACTCAATTACTTCCAAGGTTCCTAAAACCATGGGCACCCAGAATTGGTTACAGGGCCAGGTGTGGGAATGGCAGATGTTATATAAGAAAAGCCAATATGATACCTTGACATGGAAATCTTAACAAAATTCATACCAAAGTAGAATGTTGTATCTTGGCATATATGCATATTTTTTCCCTAAGCATCTTTATTTTCAACCAACTATCTTTAACTTAATTTCACAGTATCTTTCCATTAACTTATTTCCTTATCATCATTCAGTTCTTCTTCCTACCCTGCAAGAGAAGTATGTATCCACACCTTTTGTCAGGTGACTTTGCAGAGCATCCCAATATGTACTGTACATACATCTCCACCCTATGATTTGGGCCTTGACTATGAGACACTACATTAACTAATGAAATATATGCGAAAGTTGTAATGTGCCATTTCTGAGCTGGCACATAGCAAATTTCCAGAAGCCCCCTTGAACTCCCATCCCCAGTCATGAGAAAAGCATGTTCCAGGTATTTTTGCTTTTTCAGCCTGGGTCCCAGAACAAAGATAACACGCTGCAGCAGATATGAACCCGAAAGTAAAGTCTGGAGTCCAGCCTCATCCAGCCAAGATCTAAGCCACTGAAGAACCAAAAATGCTGGCCTGAAGAACCCAAGAGCATGAAATGTTAGGCCACTGAGATCTGGGGACTGTTACACAGCATTCCTTCCTATGGAAGAGATCTCTTATTATTCAAGGTATAACCAACACCAAGATCTCCATTATCCATCTATTTTTTCCTGTTAACATTTATTCATTCATTCATTCATGGAATAGAGATAATAACACAGTTCAAAGTTCAAAAGGTACCAAAAATATACAGTGAAGTGTCCCTCATTCCATTTTTGCCTTGCTACCCAGATCCCTTCTCCAAAGTCAACCAATATTACCTGCTTCTTCTGTATCTTTCCAGATATTTTATGCATATATACACACACACACCCCTTTTTTTAATAAACTCATATTTTTCTGAATCCCCCACCACCTAACATACATCTTTTGTTTACTCTTTTCTCTATACAATGAGCTTCTTTCATTGTGTTTTATGGCTGCAGAATATCCCAAGGGAAGGTTGTGCATGATATATTTCACCAACCATCACTGACACTGATTCTAATCTTTTGCTAAAATGCTGCAATGAATGGTATGCACCTTATTTTCTCACGTGTGTAGACCAATTGTAATAACTTTGTGGGAGAGGAACTGCTGTATCAAAGGGTATATTCACTTGCAATTATATTTTTTAAGGAATACATTCGATTTCTGAATAGGTAATATTTGCATATGTTACAAAATTTTTAAAGGACAAACATGTAAATAGTTAACCCTCCTCAGATTCTTTTCCTCCAGCCATGGAGTTTCCTTTCCCAGAAGTAACCACTGTGACCAACTTATTTTTTTTTAAGGTTTGTTTGCAGGGGTGGGGGGAAGGGGGCAGAGAGAGGAGGAGAGAATCCCAAGCAGGCTCCATGCTCAGCATACAGCCCGATGGGAGGGCTCGATCACCCCCTGGCCCCCTGAGGTCAGGACCTGCGGTGAAATCAAGAGTCCAGGCGCCCCCACTGTGACCCGCTTACTATCTTTCCACACGTGTGTGTTATGTGTGCAGAAAAGTTTTCTGACTTGAGCCTGAGGGGAATCGGTCTGGCTACAAAAATCCTCGGGTTTCGGTGGGGGGGAGGAGGAGAATAAAGGACTTCAGGCTTCAGCGTCCCTGCCTTCAAAAACACAGCCCCCTAGTTAACTGTACCTGAGGTCCCCTGGTTCAAAGCTCCGTCCTCTGTTCTCCCAAGAGCCTCCCGCCTTCTAGTGGGAGAAGGCAGTCACCCAACAGTGTGAAACCGGGAAGGAGATGCGCACATCTAATTACCTCTGCAACAGATTTCACCTAGGTGCATCCCCAACACCACTTCCTTCGCTGGCAGCTGCCAGTTTGTGTGTTTTGCATTCAATTGTTCCACACTGTTCCTTGCTGCAGGTTTAGAATTACGCTGTTTGCTAAGAACCTTTGCCTTCCGGACCCCACTACTTTACTGCTATCGTTTCCTTTCCCATTCTCTCCATCATTTGAATTTAAGTCTTCTAAAAAAAAAACCCCTTTACCGTAATTTTAGTGAGATTCCAGGAGCCAGTATTCAATCCACTTTCTTGGCCTAGAATGCTCTACTCTCCCGAAACCACCTGGATGTTTGGGTTCCTTCGGAGAAACTCTACGGCCTGCCAGGTTTCCGGATGAACAGTCCACTCCTCACAGCTGGTGCCCTTGTTCTCCACCGGCTACTTCGGTTACCAACGAAACTGTTCCGGGATACGGTGCAACCCGGTCTCCGCAGTCTGGGTTACGACCTCTGGTTTCGCATTCGGACAGGGCAGGGCAGGGCAGCAGTCTGGCTCTGCCCCAGGGTCTTCAACTGTAAAAGGAGAGCCACAGGGATACCCTGAGGACGAATCTGCAGTCTCCGTACTTCGCGAGCATTCCGGAGGGACTTGTGCGACGACCACGAATACCGGGGGCGCAAGAGGCGATCACGTCTCGTGCTCAAGGACCGACACGCCACGACCACCCCAACTTCCAACCGAAAAACTGCGCGGGCATCGTCCAGTGTGTCCACAGCGGTGCGCTGGAGGTCACGGGCGAGCAAACACGTGAAGAGTTCAAGTCTTCCGGAGGCCGATGACCTGGCCGGGTGGGTGCACACCAGACAGCACGCGGGACCAGGGCAGAAATTCGGAGCGACCCCCCACCTCCCCGCCAAGAATTTAGGGTTCCAAGGCACCTGTGAGAACCCTCTCGTGCACTCAACTGGCGCGCGTGCGCGGGGTGCGCGGTGGCCGCCCCCCGCCCCCGGGGCCCGGCGCGACCACCTCACAGCTCCGGCAGCTTCGGCTCTCCCCGCCCGAGCCGTCCCCTCACTGCGGCCTCCCCAGCGGCCAGGAGGGCGAAACCCCGGCGGTCGGGCCCGCGGGCACCGCACTTACACCCAACGCCTCACGGAGGCGACCAGCAGCCGTCGAGGGGCGCCGGCCGCGAGCCCTAATGTTTCAGACGGGGCCGCCAGGCGCGCCAGCACCTTCCTCTGGAGGCCGTCCCCCACCCAGCGACGCCAACCGCCGCCGCCGCACTTACCGGGCCCGGGAAGGTGGCCGAGACCGCCTAGCCGTCCGCACTCCCTTCACGGAACAAACTACCACACTCGAAGCGACCGCCTCGCCGCACCCGCCAGCCCGTTTCGCATAGGCGCACGCGCGCGCAGACCCCGCCCCCCGGGCGCGCGGGCGGGCGCGTAGGGCACGCCGGGAGCGGGAGTTTTCCAGCCGCTTCCGGGTGACTGGGGCGGGGGTTGCTCGCTAACAAGCTGGTGGTGGGTGGTGAGTGACTTTCAGTCCCTGCCTCACCCAATGACTCCCTCCACGCTGGACCGTTCCCCGTGTCCCAGCCGCTCCATTTCAACAGTGGCACAGGTCAATGAACGTGGAGTCAACTCTGATTATTCATTTTCTCACACCAAACAATCGGCCAATGCTGTTGACTCTATTTGCAAATATATACAAAATCCAACCACTGCTCATACTTCTGCCAGACTGGTCAGAACCCCCACCCCCCACGCCTATCAACTCTGCCTGGATTACAGAAAGAGTCTACTAAATGGTCTCTTGTTTCCACCTTTACTTCCACCTCTTTGCTACTTGAACAATTCAGCAACCAACTAGACCCTGTTGAAATGTAAACACCTTCTCCAAACCTTCCAGAGGCTTCCCATCTGTCTCATAACTAAAGCCAAAGCCTTACAATGACCACTAAGGTTTTATATTGTTTACACATATTTTTTGTTTCAAGTTTTTATTTAAATTCCAGTTAGCTAACATATATTGTAGTATTAGTTTCGGAAATAGAATCTAGTGATTCATAACTTGCACTTAACACCCAGTATTCATAACAAGTGCCCTCCTTAATGAGCATCACCCATTAGATCATCTCCCATCCGCTTCCTCTTCAGCAACGCTCCGTTTGTGCACTGTAATTGAGAGTGTGTTTTATGGTTTGCCTCTCTCTTTCCCCCTATGTTTATCTGTTCTTAAATTCCACAAATGAGTGAAACCATATGGTATTTGTCTTTCTCTGTCCTGACATTTTGCTTAGCATAATATTCTCTAGCTCCATCCACACACTGCAACTGTCAACATTTCATTTTTTTTATGGCTGAGTAATATTCCATTGTATATACACATACCACATCTTCTTTATCCATTCATCAGTGGATGGACATTTGGGATATTTCCATAATTTGGCTATTGTTCATAATGATGCTATAAACATCATGGTGCATGTATCCCTTTGAATCAGTATCTTTGTATCCTTTGGGTAAATACCTAGTAGTGCAATTGCTGGATCAAAGGGTAGTTCTATTTTTAACTTTCTGAGGCACCTCCATGCTATTATCCAGAGTGGCTGCATCAGTTTGTATTGTCACCAACAGTGCAAGAGGGCTCCCCTTTTTCCACATCCTTGCCAACACCTGCTGTTTTCTGTGTTGTTAATTTTAGCAATTCTCACAGGTGTGAGGTGATATCTCATTGTAGTTTTGATTTGTATTTCCCTGATAATGAGTGATGTTGGGCATCTTTTTCTGTGTCTGTTAGACGTCTGTATGTCTGTCTTCTCTGGAAAAATGTCTGTCTGTGTCTTTTGCCCATTTCTTAACTGGATTATTTACTTTTTGGGTGTTGTGTTTGATTAGCTTTGGATACTAACCCTTTATCCGAAATGTCATTTGTAAATATTTTCTCCCATTCCAAAGGTTGTCTTTTAGTTTTGCTGATTGTTTCTTTTGCTGTGCAAAAGCTTTTTATCTTGATGAAGTCCCACTAATTCATATTTGCTTTTGTTTCCCTTGCCTCTGGAGACGTGCCTAGTACAAAATTGGTACAACCAAAGTCAGAGAGGTTGCTGCCTGTACTCTCTAGGATTTTGATGGTTTCCCGTCTCACATTTAGATCTTTCATCCATTTTGAATTTATTTTGTGTGTGGTGTAGGAAAGTAGTCCAGTTTCATTCTTTTCCATGTTGCTGTCCATTTTTTCCAACACCACTTATTGAAGAGACTGTCATTTTTCCATTGTATATCCTTTCCTGCTTTGTCGAATATTAGTTGACCATTTCTGGGTTTTCTATCCTGTTCCATTGCTCTGTGTATCCTTTTGTGACAGTACCATAGTGTCTTGATAACTATGACTTTGTAATATAACTTGAAGTCTAGGATTGTGAAGCTTCCAGCTTTGCTTTTCTTTTTCAAGTTTGTTTTGGCTATCCAGGGTCTTTGTGGTTCCATACAAATTTTAGGATAGCTTATTCTGGATCTGTGAAAAATTCTGGTGGTACTTTGACAGGGATTGCATTAAATGTGCAGATTGCCTTGGGTATTATAGACATTTTAATAATATTTGCTCTTTCAATCCATGAGCCTGGAATGCTTTTCCATTTCTTTTTGTCCTCTTCTATTTCTTTCAGAAGTGTTCTATAGTTTTCAGAGTTCATATCTTTTACCTCGTTGGTTAGGCTTATTCCTATCTATCTTTTTCTTGGGGGGGGTGCAATTGTAAATGGGATCTATTCCTTGATTTCTCTTTCTGCTGCTTGATTGTTGATGTTTGGAAATGCAACCATTTCTGTATGTTGATTTTGTATCCTGTGACTTTACTGAATTCGTGTATCAGTTATAGCAATTTTTTGGTGGAGTCTTTTAGGTTTTCTACATAGTAGTCTGCAAATAGTGAAAGTTTGACTTCTTCCTTGCCACTATGGATGCCTTTTATTTCTTTTTGTTGTCTGATTGCTGAGGCTAGGACTTCCACTACTATGTTAAAAAACAGTGGTGAGAGTGGACATCCCTGTCTTTTTCCTGACCATAGAGGAAAAGCTCTCAGTTTTTTCTCATTGAAGATGATATTAGCTGTGGGTCTTTCATATATGGCCTTTATGAGGTTGAGGTGTGTTCCCTCTATCCTTACTTTGTTGAGGATTTTTGTTATGAATGGATGCTGTACTTTGTCAAATGCTTTATCTGCATCTGTTGAGAGGATTGTATGGTTCTTATCCTTTCTTTTATTAATATCATATACATGTTGATTGATTTGCAAATATTGAACCACTTTAAATCCCAGGAATGAATCCCACTTTATTGTGGTGAGTAATTCTTTTAATGTAGTGTTGGATTCAATTTGCTAGTATTTTGTTGAAAATTTTTGCACCCATGTTCATCAGGGATATTAACCTGTAATTCTCATTTTTGGTTGGGTCTTTGGTTTTGCAATCAAGGTAATGCTGGCCTTGTAGGATGAATTTGGAAATTTCCCTTCTATATATATATTTTGGAACAGTTGGAGAAGAATAGGTATTAACTCTTCTTTAAATGTTTGGTAGAATTCCTCTGTGAAGCCATCTGGCCCTGGACTTTTGTTTGTTGGGATATTTTTGATTACTGATTCAATTTCTTTGCTCGTTATCTGTCTATTCAAGTGTTCTATTTCTTCCTGTTCCAGTTTTGGTAGCTTATATATTTCTAGGAATTTATCCATGTCTTCTAGATTGCCCAATTTGTTGGCATATAATTTTTCATAATAGTCTCCTTATAAGTGTTTGTATTTCTGCAGTGGTGACTGTGATCTCTCCTTTCTCATTGATGATTTTATTTATTTGCGTTTTTTTCTCTTTTCTTTTGATAAGTCTGGCTAAGGGTTTATCAATGTATTCTTTCCAAGAACCAGCTCCTTATTTCATTGATCTGTTCTGCTGTTTTTTTCTTGCTGTTGTTGTTTCCATATCATTTATTTCTGCTCTAATCTTTATTATTTCCCTTCTTCTGCTGGCTTTAGGATTAATTTGTTGTTCTTCTTCTAGCTTCATTAGGTGAAAGGTTAGGGTGTATATTTAAGATTTTTCTTTTTTTTTTAATTTATTTTTTCAGAGAGAGAGAGAGAGAGAGAGCAGGGGAGGGGCAGAGAGAGAGAGAGGAAGAGAGAGAATCTGAAGCAGACTCTACACTGTCAGTGTAGAGCTCAATTTGGGGCTCGAACTCATGAACGGTGAGATCATGACCTGAGTCAAAATCATGAGTTGACTTAACTGACTGAGTCACCCAGGCACCCCCAAGACTTTTATTGCTTCTTGATGTAGGCCTGTATTGCTACATACTTCCCTATTATGATTGCTTTTGCTGCATCACAAAGGTTTTGGACTGTTGTGTCTTCATTTCCTTTTGTTTCCATGTGTTTTTTTAATTTCTTCTTTAATTTCCTCATTGACCCATTTGTTCTTTAGTAGGATGTTCTTTAACCTCCATGTATGTCTGGTCTTTGCAAATTTTTTCTTGTGGTTGACTCTACATTTCATAGTGTTGTCATCAGAAAATATGCATGGCAGGATCTCAGTCTTTTTGTACTTGTTGAGGCCTGAGTTGTGACCTGGTATGTGATCTGTTCTGGAGAATGTCCTATGTGCGTTCAAAAAGAATGTGTACTCTGCTGCTTGAGGACGAAATGTTCTGAATATATCTGTTAAGTACATCTGTTCCAGTATGCCATTCAAAGCCATTGTTTCCTTGTTGATTTTCTGCTTAGATGATCTGTCCATTGATGTAAGTGGGGTGTTAAAGTCCTCTACTATTGTTGTATTATCAATGAGTTCCTTTATGTTTGTTCTTAATTGTTTTATATATTTGGGGGCTCTCAAGTTGAGGGCATAAATATTTACAGTTGTTAGATCTTTTTGTTGGATAGACCCTTTTATTATGATATAGTTCCTTTCTTCATCTCTTCGTATAGTCTTTGGTTTAAAATCTAGTTTGTGTGATATAAGTATGGCTACTCTGGTTTTCTTTTGACATCCATTTGCATGAAAGATTGTTCTCCATCCCCTCACTTTCAATCTGCAGGTGTCTTTAGGTCTAAACTCAGTCTCCTATAGGCAGCATATAGATTTTTTTTAATCCGTTCTGGCACCCTATGGCTTTTGATTGGAGTATTTAGTCCATTTACATTCAGAGTAATTATTGATAGATATGTATTTGGTGCCATTTTATTACTTGGTTTGTCATTGTTTCTGCAGATATTCTCTATTCCGTTCTAGTCTTTGTAACTTTTGGTCTTCCTTTCCCACTCAAAGAGTCCCCTTTAATATTTCTTGCAGGGCTGGTTTAGTGGTCATGGACTCCTTTAGTTTTTGTTTGTCTGAGAAACCCTTTATCTCTCTTTCTGAAGAATAGATTTACTGGATAGTGTATGCTTGGCTGTATATTTTTCTGATTCAGCACATTAAATATATCATGCCACTCCCTTCTTGCCTGCCAAGTTTCTGTGGAGATATCTGCTACTAACCGTATTTGTCTTCCCTTGTAAGTTAAGGACTACTTTTGTCTTGGTTCTTTAGGATTTTTCTTTATTTTTATATTTTGCAAATTTAACTACAATATGTCTTAGTGTGGGCCCACTTTTGTTGATTTTGATGGGAGTTCTCTGTGCCTACGGGATTTGCATGTCTGTTTCCTTTCCCAGATTAGAGAAGTTTTCAGCTATAATTTCCTCAAGTAAACCTTCTGCCCCCTTTTCCATCTCTTCCTCTTCTGGGGCTCCTATGGTATGAATGTATGGAGTTACTGAGTACCCTGGGTCTACATTCATGATCTAATATTTTTCTTTCCCTGTTCTTTTCAGCTTCATTATTTTCCATAATTTTATCTTCTACATCACTTATTCATTCCTCTGCCTTTTCCATCCTTGTGGTCATTACACCAGTCAGTTTCAAATCTTGGTTGTTGCATTTTTCATCTTGGCCTGCCTAGTTTTTATGTCTCAGAAGTCTGCAGTAAGGGACTCCCTAATGTCTTCTTTGCTTTTCTCAAGCCCAGCTAGTATCCTTATGATTACTGCTTTTAATTCTGGATCAGGCATATACTTATATCTGTTTCAATTAGATCCCTGGCTGTGGCCTTTTCTTGTCTGGGATGAATTTCTCCATCTTGGCATTTTGTCTAGGTCTCTGTCTTCTTCTTTGTGTTAGGAAAGCCTGTTTATGTTTCCTGTTCCTGAGAGTAATGGCTTTATAAAGAAGAGGTCATATATTCCCCGGGGCCTGGCACTCCAGGAAGTGTCTCTGGTGTATGCTGTGTGCACTCTGCTGCTGTGTTTTGGCTGCTCTTTCCCTCAGGTCAGTCCTCCGCAGAGCTTCTCCTTGCCTGAAGTGGGGAGTGTTTTAGGACCTTGGCCAGAGTGTGGCAAGTTTCAATTAGGTGTGCTCTGGTCTGGTTGTTAAAAGAAACCTGATGCTGTTTCCACTAAAGCTGAAGCTTTGCAGAACTCTATGCTCAGTAGATGTGGTGCATGTGGAGGTGTTTGTGCTGGTCTTCTGAGGCAGGGGCCTGTTGCACTGGTTCTCAGGCACACTTACCAGAGAAAAGCAGCACCTGCAGAATGCAAGGGGACAGGGTTTGGTGTAAGCAGTTTAGGCCGCCAGTATTGGCAATTGTGCTGCTTACTGAAGTTAGTTTATGCTGAAGGGTGGGGGAGAGAAATGGCACCAGCCCCCTTCCACTCCCCAGAAAGGGGAGTTTGTGACCATCACTGCCTGGGAGGCCCTTCCAGAAGAGGGAACAACCTCCATTTGTGTGTCTCAGGTGTCCCTCACATCCCTGTTTCCACCCTGTCTGTGTCTGGGCCCTCTGCCCACACAGTAATGCAGTGCACCTGTGTTCTATCCCAGGCAGGCTGGCTGAGTTTTAAAACTCCCAAGTTTTAGGGACCCGATGTGGTGCGGACCTATGCTGGTCCTCTGCGGGAGGATCTCACCACTCTGAGGCTGGTGCAGGCTTATCCCAGAAGGGCAGTTTCCACCAAAGCACAGGGGCATGGAGTTTGGAGTAAAGTGCAGCAAAGAGCCAGTGTCCAGGTTAGCTGTCCTCAGCAGGTGTCTCTGCACCTATCCTGAGGGGTGGGGGAGTGAAATGCTGCCCACTGGCTCTTTTTGTTCCCAGAGAGCCGATGCTTCCTCTCCCAGATGCACTCTCAGAAGAGGGGACCATCTCTCCCAGTGCATCCCAGGGAACCCTCAGATTGGGCTGTCCACTACGAGGCTATCTGCCCTCCTTCTCCACAGGAGCACTGCAGTGCCCTCCAGGCTCTACGCTGGCCACACCACAGACCTCTAAAACTCTAGTCTTTGAGCCCTGCTGGTTGTAGAATCTCACAAAAATCAGCCCCTCTCATTTTCCTAGTCAATGGCTTTGGGGAAGTGTTTTCCTTGTGCAATATCCTGTGCGCTCCTCTCTCTCTCTCTCTCTCTCTCTCTCTCTCTCTCTCTCCTCTCTCCATGAACAGGGCTCCCTCCCCTCTGCAGCCTCTTCAATCCACTTCTCCCCCAAACCACATCTCCACACCTCCTACCTTCCACAATGTGGCTTCTTCTCTCCCTGTAGTTGTGCAGTTTGTTATTTCAGTCCTCAGGTTGATTTCTTGGGTGTTCAGAACGATGAGGTATTTATCTAGCTGTGTTCAAGGAAAAAGGCAAGCCTAGGCTCTTCCTACTACTCTGCCATTAGCTCCTCAGTTTTATGTTGTAAACAATAAGAACTCAACTGACTAATTTAACAGATTGAAGCGAAGGAGAAATTGTCTTTCAGGATCTTCTAGGTGGCCTAAAAATTAAATTTACATAAGGCAGATCAACAGGAGAAAAAAAAAACCCCAAATTTTATTACATACGCACAGAGGCTCAATTATGAAATTGAGACCTGAAGAAGTGACTGAGGCAGCCAGTTTGTCTACTTTTTAGACAAAGAGACAATAAATCTGTGAAGAACTGACAGGACAAAGAAAACTTTGGGAGCTTCAATTAGTAAGGAATTCTAAACAGAATTTGGGTGTGGAAGTAAGTTAGTAAAAAGTAACAAGGATTGTTTACACAACTTTCTCAGCTCTAAGTTTCCCATTTCTGGTGATAAGGATGACTCATTACCTCCTTGTACAGGGAGGGTATCACTCGCATGGGAAATTCATTTCTTGCTTTCAGGGGGGCAGAGGAGGCTCTGAGTGTCCTGGTTGTACTGGCTGTCTCTTAAGTATGAGAAATGAGATGATTCATTTTCAGAAATACCAAATGAAAGCTGTGCTGTCTAGTTAACAATAGGTTTACAACGTATTGCAAATACCTACCAACCCTTCCCCCACAATGGAGTCCCACACCCTTAGACACGTCCGGGTTCTCCTTCCCCTCTCCATTCCAGGGACTTATTTTTTTTGCGAGCTTTGCGATGAGCATGCGCCAAAGAACTGAAGTCTCTGCAGCACCTCAAGGAACGTACCTTTGTTCCAGTCTGAATACTTTTTGCCTTACGGGGCATGGATGACATCCGGGCAAGGCTGTAACCTCTGCAGTGCTCCGCTAATGAGGGACGGGGGGGGGGGGGGACTTGCACGCTAGGCGACAAATTGTCTGCTGTAACTGCCCTGCATGTGCCTGTCCATCAGACACCTGCTCTTGCGAAAGCATTGATTAAGGCCTCCCTCGACTGCGCTCTGCGTCTCCCCATCCCTCCTTTGGGTCAGTGGGCTTATTTCTCACATTAAGTAAATTTATTTAAAATAATCAATATGCCAAAGTGGCACGTCTGAAGGCAGTCTGTCCTTGGCTCCTAAAAGGCCAAATTGGCTTTACTGAATGACTCATGAATTGGACAGCATCCTGTTGAGCAAATGAAAGAGAGCTCCATCAAGCTACAGGAGAGGAAAGGCTTTTAAAGGTGGGGGTGGGGTGGAGAGAAGGCAATTATTAGCAAGTAATGCATTATTTTAGGCAAGGTCCTCCTCCTAAGGGGAATGGACGGGGTCTATCAGTAAACTCCCTAGTGCTGTAGTGCTGACCAAGAAGTTCCATGTTGACTGGTTAAAGGTTACATTGGTGGTGATCGGGGATAGAAACTGCAGTTAAGTTAGTGTTAAGTCTTGGCTTGCTGACGTGGGGTTTTAATATAAGTGACTCCATTTGGGGCCTGTGGTTTTCTTTTTAACGGTATGATCAGTCCTATCATTTCTTACCTTTCTATTTCCCACTGGTCACCTTCCCTGGCTCCTTGCACCCAGGCCTCTTTGGTATCGTCACCCCCGAACCCACCAGACGGGGCCCCCGTATAGGGCTTTTGCCCTGGCTGTTCATCCTCCAGTTGATGAAGTTTGAAGTGTTGGGGTTCAGAGCCATCAGCCAAGAAAGAATTCTTGACATGTCTTTGGGGCAAAAAGGTGGTTTTATTAAAGCACAGGGACAGGACCCCTGGGTAAAAAGAGCTTCCCGCAGATTGTGAGGAGTGACTGATTAAATATGGGGCAGATGGGGGGAGGTAAAGTCCAGGGAAGTGTCCAAAAGGGTTTTCATATGCTAAAGAAGACTCATAGGATCCAGGATCCTGGAGGCCTAGCTACTGTTGAGCTAAAGTTGCTTTTCCCTCTGGCAAAGCATTAACATTAAGACACAGGGAGTTCCTGGAGAAACAGTCTACTTTGCCTCCGTCAAGTAATGGGCTGCAGGTTATAAGGAAATTTAACTTTATCTACCATTTCCTTCTTGCCTTTGTTCCCCACCTCACAGTGGTAACCCAGCATCTCGGTGGCTTCTTCACTTACAAGTCATTCTCTCATTGCGGCCTTCCCTCATCCCCTCAGCCACACTTCCTGTCCTTCTCTCCTTATTACCTAATATACTGTGAATGTAGCTGTCGCCTCAGAGAACTGTAAACTCTCCATAAAGGCAGGGTGTTTTGTTGTTATGCCTCGAATCTCCTGTGTGTGGGATCATATATTTCTTGAATGACTAAATCTACCCCAAGCCTAGGGCAGATGGTAACTTCCCTCTTTTCTGTCACTCGTTTGTGCATGCGTGCCTGTGTGTGTGTAGTTCTATGTAGCTTGATCACGTGATATGTTCGGGTAACAGCACTATAATCAAGATACAGGACCGATGCATCACAAGCATC
Source organism: Lynx rufus (assembly GCF_022079265.1). Classification (NCBI taxonomy): domain Eukaryota; kingdom Metazoa; phylum Chordata; class Mammalia; order Carnivora; family Felidae; genus Lynx; species Lynx rufus. The sequence continues at coordinate 73,755,455 of NW_025814823.1, forward strand.
CCTCACACCACCTCTTATAGCCACATCCTTTCTCCATATCCAGGATTCCTTTTTAAGAAAAATGTAACATAAGACTGTGGAAATGTAGCTGGCATGCCGGGGTGCAAGAGCAACTGACTCTGGGGAGTCCCAAACCGACCAGGCGCAACCACTCACCATTGACAAAACCCAAAGGCACAAAGACAAGTGGTGGTGAAGTAAGAGAGGAATTTATTTCCATGAGGCCGACACCCGGAAGACCACAGACTAATGGCTCAAAGGCTGTCACTGAAGTGCCAAAAATATTTCCAGGCTTATATGAGGAAATGTGGGGCAAAGGTCAGTGGTACATGCAGGTGGGCAGTGAAGGTCTGGTGGGTCTTTGTCTTGAAGTCAATGATATGGGGTCTTGCTGGCTCAGGAAACCCCTTATTGCCTGAGGGAGTACTTTTGGTTCCCATCTGGGGGTGCTTTGCCCTCAGGGTCTTTTTCCAGAGTGAAGAGAAAGCTGGAAGAAGAACTTAATCAATTAGAAAGTTTGAGTTCAGGGGTGGTTGGGTGGCTCAATCAGCTGAGCATCCAACTCTTGATTTCTGCTCAGGTCATGATCTCATGGTTCATGGGTCTGAGCCCTACATTGGGCTCCATGCTGGCAGTGGGGAGACTGCTTGAGATTCTCTCTCTGCCCCTCCTCATTCATGCTTGCGCTCTCTCTCTTCCTCTCTCAAAATAACTAAATAAACCTTTTTTTTTTTTAAAGAAAGTTTGAGTTCAAAATGGAAGTAATGAAAGTCCTCTTTCAGAAGGAGATCCATGGTGTATTGTGGTTTTCTTCTTTCTTTCTTTCTTTCTTTCTTTCTTTCTTTCTTTCTTTCTCTCTCTTTCTTTCTTTCTTTCTTTCTTTCTTTCTTTCTTTCTTTCTTTCGTTGTTCTTTTTTTGTGATGTCAACCGTAGGACCATTTTGCTATAAACCCTTGATGGGCAGGGTAACTCTGGGGACACACCAAACTTCCCTCCTCTCACACTGCACGAAGCATTATGACTACAGGCATATATTCCTATGATCCTTGTATTGTTGAGTGAAAAAGTAAGTTGCAGAAAATGTTTTTTGGAGAAGGAAAACTGTATACACATTTATATGAGCATATGAAGCTTTCAATTCACTTTCTCATACCCTAATTCAAAGGCTCCCTCTGAAAGTCTGGTTTAGAGAACTGGCCCGTGAGACTTGCCAAGTTTCCCATCTATCAACGGGTCACACATTCCATGTTCATCAACCCAAGTCATTCCTCCTGAATTCCTTACTGCAATCTCAACTCTCCTCATGTACACATAAACAAAAGATTTATAAGGCAAGCAGAGGCATATTATGAAAGCTATCTTGTCAGCACCCACTTCTCACTTATTTTTACAACCAGACATGGTGTTCAGAAGGGGAATCCCTGCTATGCTGATGTGTCATTGGAGGCCCAGGGAACACACACAGGTCATCTGTGGCAGTGCCATTGTGATAGATTGAAATGACAATCTTCTCAGACTGAGGGGGAAAAAGATTTGTACAATGAGAAAGACATGTTCCAGAAACTTTTAGGGTTGGTATTTTTTAGTAATAACTCCTAAGGCTTTATTCATCAGAGCCACAAAGTGAAGGAATAATAATTCTTCAGCCATTTCAGCCACTAAAGTTTTTACTACTAGTATAATGTAGAGATAGCCTCTTTGCTGATTAAAAATATTATGTTTTGTGTTTTGTCACTAATCTCCCTGGAACTGACCTTTGGTGATATACTGTGTGCAAGCTATCCAGTTGCTTTCCTTCCATATATGGGTATCTGTGATATTGTGAATTTTAATAAGAAATATATATACATGGTCTTAATTCCCATTTCTGGCACAGAGCTCCTAAAACCCTTAGAATTTCCTAAGAGAGTGATAATGTGTCTTTTGTTATGGCAATGAGGTGACTTTTGTAAAGTAGCTAGGATGGTTGCCAAGAGAACAAATCATGTTAGTGGTTTAGAACTTTTAACCCCACCCCCAATCTCCTTGGGAGGGAAGAGGGGGTTTGAGGTTGAGTCAATCACTAATGGTCAGTGATTTGACCAATCATGCCTCTATAATAAAACCTCCATAAAAACCCAAAAGGACTGGGTTTGGAGAGTTTCCAGGCTGGTGAACCAGAATCATGGGCCACTGAACCCAAGCGCATAAGCTCCTTGGTTGGGAATCTCACCCTATGTGTTTCTTTAGCTATTAATTAATATCCTTTGATATCCTTTGTAACAAACCAGTAATCTAGTGAGTAAACGGGTTTCCTGATTTCTGTGAGGCTTTCTAGCAAATTAATTGAACCCAAAGAAGGGGTTGTGGTAATCTATGATTTATAGACAGCCAATCGGTCAGAAGCAAGGGTAACAACCTGGATTTGGGATTTCAGTCTGAAGTGGAGGGCAGTCTTATGGGACTAAGCTCTTAACCTGTGGAATCGGATGCTATCTCAAGGTAGATAGTGTCAGAATTGAGTTGAATTGTAAGATACCCAGCTGTGTCTGAGAATTGCTTTGTGGTGTGGAGACCACCCCTCACATTGGAATTTGTACTAGAATCATTAACACCCTCCTGTCCTAGCTCCCTGCACTGTATTGTGCAACCTTTCTCCAACCTTTCAGCAGTTCTTGATTGCAGATAGAGTTTCCACATACACGTGGGGCTGGGTCTGTTTATGCATCACTATTCTGCTATTGTTCTATATTTCTATCCCTGCACCAACATCACATGGTGATGAATACTATAGCATTATAAAAAGTTTTGCTGCGTAGTAGGGAAAGTTCTTATAATTCATCCTTCCTCAAGAGTGTTTAATTTTTCTTGTACTTTTCAGGCCCATACATTTTTAAAGAAAAAGTTTGAAAAGTTCCACATAAAAAGGGGCAGGGCATATTTTGGTTGGCATTACACTGACTATATACCAGGTTGGGGGGAGAAATAACATCTTTAATATTGATTTTGCCAATCCCTGAACGTGTAATATTTTTCAATTTAATTAGCTTTTTTTTTCAAGTTTTCATAATTTTCTCTTTAAAAGTCCTGTCCATTTCTTGTTAGATTCAATTCCTCAAGTATGCATTTCATACACTTTCAAGCACAGAGGTTGATGTGGGGCTCGAACTCATGGACCTGAGCCTGAAGTCAGACGCCCAACTGACTGAGCCACCCAGATGCCCCTTTCTTTATTTTTTTAATGTTTATTTATTTTTGAGAGAGACAGAATGTGAGCGGGGTAGAGGTAGAGAAAGAGACAGACAGACAGACAGACAGACAGAATCTGAAGTAGGCTCCAGACTGAGCTGTCAGCACAGAGCCTGACACGGGGGTCAAACTCATAAACTGTGAGATCATGACCTGAGCCGAAGTCAGAAGCTTAACTGACTGAGGCACCCAGGCGCCCCTCAAGAAGAATGTTTTTAGAAGAGGTAGTGGGCAGAATTATTAGTGACCAGAAAAAGATATGTCCAAGTCCTGACATGCCTATCTGTGAAATGTAACTACTTACAAATCAGGTCTTTACACATATAATTAAAGCTGTCAACATGAGATCATCCTGCTTTTAGGGTGGGCCCTAAATCTAATGACTAGTGTCTTCATAAGAGACAGAAAAGGAGAAGATACAGAGACACACAGAGGGGAAGAACACTATGAAGACCCAGGCAGAGATGGGAGTGATGTGTCTACAAGCCTGGAAGCACCAAGAATTGCTAGAAGCCACCAGAAGCTAGAAGCCACCAGAAGAGAGGCATGGAGAGAGAGAGCTCCTAGAAGGAACCAAAACTGCCAACACCTTGATTTCAGACTCTGGCCTCCAAAACTCTGAGAGAATAAATTTCCGCTGTTTTAAGTCACCCAGTTTGTAATAATTGGCCAAAGCAGCCCTGAGAAACTTACACAGAAAATAACATAGGAAACCCGCTTAGTGATGGAGCAATTCGAAAAAATTTCTTAAACAAGTTACAAAAAGCCCTGGCCACTAAAGAAAAGATTGATATATTCCTCTATGTTGAAATCATCATCGTCTGGGCCGGGAGGCCCTGCAGCGGCCAGTCAGCTAGGTTTCGAGAAGCCTCTCTGCCTGCCCAGCCCGCCCTCAGGATGCCCAAGAGGAAGGCCAGCTCTGCCAAGGGGGCTGCGAAGGAGGAGTCCAAGAGGAGATGGGGGGAGGTTGTTGGCCAAACCTGCTCCTGCAAAAATGGAAATGAAGCCAAAAAAGGGGGCAGGAAGGGATAAATCTTCAGACAAAAAAGTGCAAGCAAAGAGGAAAAGGGGAGCAAAGGGAAACCAGGCTGAAGTGGCTAACCAAGAAACGAAAGAGACTTACCTGCAGAAAATGGAGAAACTAAAAACGAGGAGATTCCAGCCCCTGATGAAGCAGGAGGGAAAGAAGCTACGTCTGATTAATATCATACATACCATGTCTTATCAGTCATCCTGTCCCCCTTCTTGTACAATTCAGAGGAGTACTTTGATCAACTATTTTACAGATGCAAGTTTTTTAGTAGCTCTAGAAACATTTTTAAGGAGAGACACCCACTTCATCCCATTTCTTAAGTGTCAATGCTTTTTTTAAAGAGGTGAAATCATTTTCTTGTTATTTATTTATTTTTTGGTACAATCAGAAAATATTGGGGTATTGAATATGGGAGGCTTTGACTGCCTTGGGTATCAGCTCAACATTTCACAGATGGGGTAGTTTTTATATTCTACAGTACAAAGCATATTGAATGGCAATTGGGAGTCTGTCATGCATTTAACATGTCTTGAACATTAAAAAAAATATTGTTTCCTAAAGAAAACCACTCCTTGATCTTGACTCTCCCTGTCAGAATTTTGTAAGTTCTGTAACATCTTGGTTGGTTTTCCTAGTAACTTTGTTAACGTGCTGTGCAGGATTATAAATCTGTGTATGTAGTGTATATGATATTAAATTGTGAATTAATGGGACTTAATAATGTAACAGTGTGTCAACATTTGAAGATATTGATACTTGATATACTGTTAAGGAAAATTTGCCTCCAAAGTTTAAGCTGGAAAGTCACTGGAATAACTTAGGAAAGAATCACAACTATATGATTTTTTTAGATTTTTGATATGTATGTTAAGAATTGTGTACAAATTGAGATGTCTTACTGGTCCTCAGCACAACCGATAAAAACTCAATTATGAAAGAAAAAAATCATCATCCTTTGAACATGAAAAAACACTGCCAGAAGAATCTAAGACATGCCACAAAGTAGGAATTATGCAGCAGAGTCAATCAACAAAGTACTTGCTCTAAAATACACTTCTATGAATCTACCAGGAAGACAAACAACTTAGTAGGGAAATGAACTAAAGTAAGTAAATAAACAAACAAATAAAAAAAAAGTAGGAAACACAACACAAATGGCTTGTGAGCACATGAAAAGATGGTCAGCATGAAAATCAAAACATAGTAAGTTACCATTTTACCCCAGATTAGCAAAAAATTTCAGTCTGATAACAGCAAGTGTTAGCAAGGAAGTACAGCAACTGGAAATCCTGTACCCTGCTGGAGAATGCAAATTGGGACAATCAAGTTGGAAAGTTGTTTGACATTATCTAGCAAAATTGCAGACATATATACTCTATAACCCAGTAATTTTATTCCAAAGCTGATGTAATCAGGAGACATGAATAAGAATGCCCATAGTAGCTTTGATTAGAATTGTCAAAAATGGAAACAACCCAAAAGTCCATGTGTAACAGAATGGCTAAAAGAGGAATCCTACTGATACAATGAAATACTGCCTACATATATAAATGAATGTGCTGCCACTCTGTGCTTCAACAGGCAAGTAATGACAACAATATGTTCAGTATGATTCCATTTAGATCAATTTACAAAAAGAAAATTCAACTACATTGCTTAGGGAGGAATATGTAGGTGGTAAAACTATAAATAAGTACAGTAAAACCTTGGATTGCGAGTAACTTGTTTTGTGAGTGTTCCACAAGACGAGCAAACATTTCTAATATATTTTAACTTGATACACAGGCAATGTCTTGCAGCACGAGTATTAGGTGATGCCAAACGTCACATGATCACAACTGAGCCAATGGTTCTTGAAGTTCGCTTTGACATACAAGTGCTTTGGATTACAAGCATGTTTCTGGAGTGAATTATGCTCCCAAACCAAGATTTTACTGTACAAGGAAAAGATGATCACAACCGTCACAATATTGGCCACATGGGAGCAGGTGAGTGGGAGATAATAGGGGGAGAGACGGGGAACTTCTAAGGAACAGCAGTGTTCCATTTCTGAACCTGAGTGGTAATATCCAAGCAAATCAGAGCTAGACAGTAAAGTGGTAAAAAAAAAAAAAAAAAAAAAAAAATGTTACTCAGGACTATTGCAATCGGGGAAGAGATCTCAGTATAGAACCAGCTCAATTCCAAATACAGTGCGTAAAAGTGGGGATTTACAGCCAAGGAGCAGGGTGGAGGTCAGTGGATAGAAAATTACTAAGAGGATACATCAGGGTTATGGAGGGATTCTGGCAAATCTGACTCAACAGGATTCTTGCTAAGGACAGGCCAATCTGATCAATCACCTAGGGGGGATAGTTGAGGACCAGGAACCCGAATAGATACCAAGAGTGATTGGATGTGGAGGATGGGGATTCTTACTAAATGGACTCAGCAGAGTTTTTGCTGAAACCGTATTTTATAAGGAAGTGCCCAGATGGCCCTCGAAGGCTCAGGAACTTGACTAAACCTTGGCCAAACAAAGAATCTTTGACAATAATTACATGGGTGTTTTCTTACAATTATTTTCAAAATGCAGATACATGTTTTATAGTCTTCTGTGCATAGGATACATTCCACAACGTAAAAAAAAAAATACAATAGATTATTTAACTGGAAGATAGATGGAAGGGAGACCATTAGGTAAAGAAATTTATACGACATTATATTATGGTTCAGTGTTAGGCTTTTTAGCCTGTTTTTAATTCTCTTAATCACATTTCAGTGATTTTAGGTATTCACCAATTTGATATTCATTGAGCTTTTCTAGTTGTGGGCACCCTTTTAGATGATGTGGAAGATCATGGTCTCTGCAGTCAAATCTCTGCTTAAAGTCTGGTAATGATGAGATCACTAACACCGTCAGGTAACTACGTGGTTCAAGTATGCAGATGGGGAGATTTGGAGGAGTGATTTCAGAGATGTGCACCAGACGGTCACTGAGCCAGAAGAGAGTCATGGCACTCCAGACCAAGAGAAAAAATAACCAAGGAAGGTAAGAAACAAGGAACGTACAGAACAGTCCAGCTGGTTTTGCTGGACTGTAAGATGCATACTGGGAAGTGGCAAGAATCTGGATTGCAGATGCAGGCCTTATTAGGTGTATTTTTTGGAATTATGTTTGGTCACGGTGGATGAAATGTCCAAAATAACAGTGGCATGCAGACAGCAGTTCACTGCTTTGTCATATAAAACATGCGTGCACGTAGGTGGTGGCTGCTGTGATGCTCGACACGGAGGCCAGGGCCCAGACTCCCTCTGTGTACTGCTCCACGGTCCAAACACAGCTAATAATTAGCACAACACAGGTCTTTAAAATAAAAGTGGTTTTATTATAAAATTCTAAAACTGTGCTTTAAAGGATGGTCACAGGAATACTGCATAAGAAGAAGAAACATATGTTCATAATCCAATCACATAGCAGACTTTATATTGTCCACAGAATCAATATTTAAAAAACATTCCTCTATGTCAGTTAAAAAGAGCCTTCAGAGCACCATTATTTGAAGGGAAGGTATTTTGCACATCAGAGTTCATCTTTGGTCTGCAATTAAGAAGCAAAATATTTAGTGCCATCAAGAAGTCTTATACGCATCAAGATAACTTACGTTAGTCTATTAATTATTTTCCCCTAAAGGTGGAAGCAGCGAAAAAGGCAAGTGGGCGCTAAAGGTTTGTAGGGCCTGGGACTATGCTCGGAATCCCTCCTGGGGAAAGTCACATTGTATTTTATCAGACTGCTGACGGGGAACACAAACATGTAAGTGTTTGCATTACTGTAAAGGGCTTTGTGTTATGTATCTTATCTGTGAAGGGCTACAGCAGACAAGGAGGAGGAAATTAATGAAGCCTCTAAGTCCACTGGTCAGTGTTGGTACTCCCCAGCATCACTCAAAGATAAAAAATAAAAAAAGAGGACTGGAGAAAGGAAGCCGCCCAGTTTCATTTGGAGCCAACAGAAGTGTTGTGATACCAAATCACAAATTTCATGAGCGGGTACATTTCAACTCTGGAAAATTTTTAAAAGATTTTATTTTTTTTTTTTATTATTTTTATTTAAAAAAAATTTTTTTTTTCAACGTTTATTTATTTTTGGGACAGAGAGAGACAGTGCATGAACGGGGGAGGGGCAGAGAGAGAGGGAGACATAGAATCGGAAACAGGCTCCAGGCTCTGAGCCATCAGCCCAGAGCCTGACGCGGGGCTCGAACTCACGGACCGCGAGATCGTGACCTGGCTGAAGTCGGACGCTTAACCGACTGCGCCACCCAGGCGCCCCTAAAAGATTTTATTTTTTAAGCATTTAATTTATTTTTTAAGTAATCTCTACACCCAATGTGGGGTCAATCCAAGATCAAGAGTTGCAAACTCTGCTGACTGAGCCAGGCGGGTGCCCCAAAGTCTAGCAAGTTTTTTTTTTTTTTTTTTTTTTGGTCAATGGCTTTAACTAATTTAATGAACTTCCAGCACTGACAAGCGTTAACACTGATGAAGAACCGTTTCTGGGTGGGGGTGAGGGGGTTGGTTAGTTACTTAGTGGCAAGTCTGCACTCCAAACAAAAAAAAAGGAAATAACAAAAACTGATTTGTAGCACCTGCTGTTGTCATGGCGACTCTCCCCCACCAGGCAGATTCCAAGGTACCAGAAATTAACTAGTGTGCAAAATTCTTAATATGTAACAGACAGTGAGCTTATATAAACTGATTCTATCATACCACTGGATAGCGGTCACTTAATTCATTTCAAACCCCCTGTGAGTCAGGCATGATAACTGCCAAATCTGCCTTCTCATTTTTGGTCACAATATCACAGTTTTGAGTTTGTTCTTTTAGACATGATGACATTGCTTAAAATAATGTCAAGCCAATATATTACATATGTATACATTTATGTAATATATATGTATACATAGAGTGTAGAGATATACACTACAATTTTATATAGTATATATTCATTCAAACAAAAAGCATTACAATCAAAACAACCCTCCCCTGCCACATCATGTCTTTACACACAACCAGGCACACAATCTGGTGATGGAGACTAGTTCTTGGTCCTAGCCTTGCTATAATCCAGCTGAGTGGTTATGAGCTAAATTCTTCTTTAGGCTTTGTTTTTATAAGCGTAAGATGAAGGCATTTCCTGGGTGACCCCTAAGGTCCTTTTTTTTTTTTTTTTTTAATTTTTAAAAAATATTTTAGTAGGCTCTGTGCCAACATGGGCCTCAAACTCACAACCCCAAGATGAAGAGTCGCACACTCCACTGACTGAGCCAGCCAGGCGCCCCCCTAAAAGGTCCTTTTAGCCTTACAAGTCTGTGTAAATCTACCATTTGTTAATGAAATCAGTATATATTGGTGGTATGAACAGAGATTGCTCTTAAATGCATAATCTGGTAATATATGAATAATCACGGTCATATATTTTTCATCTCTAAACTGAGATGATGAGTTTTGCCAAAGCCATCTCCCGTGACACATGTGAAAACACTTTTAAAATTATAAACATCTATTCAAAGGCCATGTGAATTCTCACGTTAAAAAAAGGCTCTCCTCCACTTTGCCGGGAGCTCCTGGACTTCTCCCCTACCTGCATCTGTGTGCCCTTTCTCTGGCCATGTTGTTCCCACGGCATCTGCCCCTCTGGTAGACTGAAGGGCAGGCAGGCCCCCAGAGAAGCTCAAATAGTGGCTGCCCGACTGAAGGACTGAAGGGACAGATGACGACTTGGAACAAGACTAGTTCTTGCTCTGCCACTGCCGGTTCGGGTTACCTGTTTCCTATGGCACGTGCAAGGAAAGAGGTCATCTTCAGTCTGTGCTTCTACCCTCTGCATGCCCTCTCGGATTTGGGGCTCACTCACTTGCAAATTGGCATATTCCTGTGGAAGCAACAAGTCAGAAGTGTGCCTTTTGTAACTCAGAGCACATCCACCAAATCAGATACAGTGGAATTTGCTAGGATATGGTCCTTTTAATTCATACGTGTCAAGTTGTGAGAAGCAGAATTCATCATACTCCCCTTAAACCCCCAATAACAGAGTTTCTGAGAGGTGGCTGTCCTTTGGACACCGGCTGCTGATTGCTACTGCACCTCTCCTTATTCTATCCTTCATTTATTTATTTTTAATGTATTTATTTATTTATTTTTTTGAGACAGAGACAACCCTGTGGGGGGGGGGAGGGGCAGAGAGAAGGAGAGGAGCAGAGGAGGGGCGGGGCAGAGAATCTGAAGCGAGCTCTGTGCTGACAGCAAGAGAGCCCCCACTCAGGGCTCAAACTCACAAACTCACAAATTGAGATCATGACCTGAGCCAAAGTCAGATGCTTAACTGAGCCACCCAGGTGCCCCCATCATTTATATGACTTGTACGGTTTTGGTTTTGCCAGCTTCTGCCTTGAAGTGAAAATAATTGTGCACACAGTCTGCCCTAGACTGGGAATTTGAGGCTAGAACATATTTCCACCATGGCTTGCACAGCTCGGCCACCACCTTGATCTATCATCTGCCTGCTGTGTGTTAGGCTCTGGGCCAGGTGATGATGCTCTAGGAAATGTAATCCGAATGAGTGAGCACAAGCCTGTGGACCTTGAGGAATTCAGACAGTAAATCTTCCACTTCACCCTCTCCGTCCCTTCACCAGCCCCTGGGAAGGTTAGAAAGAGGGAGGAGCCAGTGCAGACCAGAAACAGATCAACCGTTCTGGAGTGGAGTCTAAGATTTGGGGCTCAATACCTGCAATTTTGAGATTAAAAAAAAATCTTAATTTAGATCTAGTAGTATCATTAGGAAATTACTTGTTACTACTGCATTTTTTATTTTTTTATCTTTAATTTTTTTAACTATTGCATTTTTTTATATTTTATTTTTTATTTAATTTTTTTAACTACTGTATTTTTTAAAGTTTTTAGTATCTTTAAGTTTTTTTAACTACTGCATTTTAAAAATTTTTTATTATCTTTAATTTTTTTAACTACTGCCTTTTTTAAAAATACCCTTTTAAGTTGTCAGATATACTTTGATTATAATCCCTAAATGCTTAGGCCCATGAAAACAGTTTCCAAGAGAAGCCACCACTCATATGGAGTCAGCAGTATAGGTCAGAAGACACTGGGCACTGTTTAAAATTTTTTTTTTTTTCAACGTTTATTTATTTTTGGGACAGAGAGAGACAGAGCATGAACGGGGGAGGGGCAGAGAGAGAGGGAGACACAGAATCGGGAACAGGCTCCAGGCTCTGAGCCATCAGCCCAGAGCCTGACGCGGGGCTCGAACTCATGGACCGCGAGATCGTGACCTGGCTGAAGTCGGACGCTTAACCGACTGCGCCACCCAGGCGCCCCACGGGGCACTGTTTAGACAAAGAAATGGTAAAGCAGCGGCAAGACTGTACCAACAGCAGGGGTGCCTGGGAGGGTCAGTCGGTTAAGCTGGTAAGCCTCTGACTTTGGCTCAGGTCGCAATCTCACAATTTGTGGGTTTGAGCCGCACGTCAGGCTCTGTGCTGACAGCTCAGAGCCTGGACTCTGCTTCTGATTCTGTGTCTCCCTCTCTCTCTGGCAACCCCCCCCCCCCCCACTCACACTCTCCTCTCTCAAAAATAAATACTAAAAAAAAAAATAAAAAAAAAAAAGATTGTACAAAGAGAAAATACAGATCCATACACAATAACTTGGCAGGATCAGAGGCCAATTTCTTAACCACACAATACAGAGTGCTAACATAAATACTTTCCCCATAATGTTGTAGCGTTCTTGTCTAGCTAATGTCAGGTTTGTACTATTTTCTTTATGATTTGATGTTGGTCCCTGGTTTTTGCCCACAGAGAAGTGTATGTATCTCTTTATATTAATATACTTTTAGAAACTATTACGTGAAATGTTATTTGCTCTTAACATGCCCAACTGCAAATAGTATGTCTGTTTTCTTAGAAAATACTGACCTGGAAAAGTTTAAAATAATAACAGAATATGTCATCGCCCATGAGATTATTTCTTGCAAATTCCTGTCCTGCTTTTGCTATCTTCTTTGCCTGCGGGAACAATGACAACACAAAGTCCCTTAATGAAACATGTTTTTTTCCCGTGCACACATATGCAAACTGATCTTCAGGGTACATGTATCCTGGGACAACGGCAGGAAAAATCTTTGAGGGTAGTGTTATGTGGTAAAGGGAACATTTAACAACAGTACGTTCAAATTAAAGGGAGGTTTTTTTTTAGAGTTGAAAGTTTGAGGAATCATACTGGACCTTCTAGAATGAAGCCTCTCTTGCAGAGAGAAGGCACACATTAAATGAGGTAACAATGACTTTGTAAAGTAAATGCAAGACAAAGCTTAACTGCCTAAACAATTCTCAGCAATTTGCCTGAAGTTTACTTCATGCAATCCTGCAGGAACTTTTTCTTCCTGCCCGTTTGAACATTTTCATATTGTTAGTAAAGGGGAGGCAGTGCCTGAGGCTCTGATCAACCTGACCGAAAAAAGAGAGAGCATCCTCAAGGCCAACCTCTAGCTTTTTATCTCAAGTGCAGAGTGGACAGTTAATCCAGACCCCATGCCGGCGTTCACCCTGAGGGGGACAGATGTGCTACCCCGGGGGGGCGGCCTCCCACTGAGAGGGAAGGGTGTATGGCTCAGCATCCGGGATGCTCTTCGGGCACAAGACATTGAAAACGAGCCCGTGACGGTGGGGCAGGAGAGACTGACCTTACCTCTTCGTCATGATCTTTTGCCCATTTAAGTTTTTCCAGGAGATCGCTCAGGTTGCTTTTCACTGGAATGTAGTGTTTCCATGGCTGCAGCTCATTGTAAAAGTGCTCGTAGTAGATGGAGTCCTGCTTCAGCACAACACTGTCACCGACGAGGAGGTACGGCAGGCGATACGCTGCGACAGTGCCATCAATGTTTATTTGGTACTTGTGCTGAAAAACAGCAGAAGAGAAGCCTCCATCACACTTCCCTTCTCCACTCTCTTTACTCCCTCCTCTTTCCGCACTTGAAGCCTCATCATTGGCAGACACGAACTGGCCAGATTTTGCCCTCTGCCTTGGCCGTGGAGTAAGTGCTATCATATTGACACCTGGCCTAGAGCTAAAGGCTTATTGTGATGCTCTCCCAAATTTCACAAGGGGGCCACAAGTCTAACATTAGAGCAGACAATACAATACTAAGACTGCTGTCCAAAGTCAACAACCTAGGAAAGATAGGCTTATTGTGATTTTGTAATCCCTCTAATACTTTACTGATCATGTATGAGCACCTAAGCATCGTAGCCTATGCCATATTAACCGTACCTTTTAATTTTTTTTAAGAGAGAGAGAGAGTGGGGGAGGGGCAGAGAGAGAGAGAGAGAGAGAGAGAGAGAGAGAATATCTCAAGCAGGCTCCATGCTCAGTGTGGAGTCTTATGCGGGGCTCAATCACACAACTGTGAGATCATAACCTGAGTAGAAATCAAGAATCAGACGCTTCACTGACTGAGCCACCCAGGTGCCCCAACCATACCTTTTAAACATCAGATGGCCACACACAAGTCTTGAGAAAATTAATAAGCGTAGATGCAAGAGCGGCTATGAATACAAATATGCCTAGAGCCATGGTAACAATTACTCTCTAGCTGTAGCAAGTGCAAAGGCCTGGCACTACACCCACTGATGAGGGATGGCTGGCAACCTCTCTTTCTTTCACAAGTCTTTGTGAAATGCATACGGAGGAAGTGATGACAATTCAACTTACGGCCTTATTTAGGACTTCCTGCTGCCATGGAACCTATCCAAAGGAAACCTGGCCACAGGTGCAGACAGAGTTGACGAATCACTTACTTTCCCACATTCTGAGGACAGGTGAGTACCTTTTGTCCACCTTTCATTCCATGACATGGGTCTTTAAAAACCACTTAGTGGCTTAGGGGCGCCTGGGGGGGCTCAGTTGGTTGAGCATCTGACTCTTGACTTCGGCTCAGGTCATGATCTCGTGGTTTGTGGGTTTGAGCCCTGTGTCAGCTGTGTTGACAGCGTGGAGCCTGCTTGGGATTCTCTCTCCCCGCCCCACCTCTCTGCCCCTACCCCGCTTGCTCTCTCTTTCTCAAAATAAATAAACTTAAAAAAAATTAAAAAAAAAAACCACTTAGTGGTTTAGAGAATGCCTTGAGACCCCACAGGCAGTGTCCCACCGCCTAGAAGAAGGAGTTAGAAAAAGGATCCCTCCACAGGAAAAAAGAGCAGTCCACATTTTAGACACAGAAAGGTCTCCCTAATCTCCAGGATTCCCAGGCAGATCATTTGCATGGGTTTCAAGACACTTCCCCATCAGAAAGTCTGATGTGAGATACTTGGTTTATCTCTTCTTTAGACTGTTACGATGCTCTGGGGAGAAGAATTTGTAAAATCACATACATGTATTTATTAATAAGAAAGGATTTGGAGCTGAAATGTGCTTACCTTGAGGGTGAGTTGGGGAAAAAATTCTAGCCCTACCCAGGCCCAAAGCTTCCTCAATGAATATATTTTTAAAATTTATGTATTTATTTTGAAAGAGAGTGAAGGAGAGAGAGAGAGAGAGAGAGAGAGCGAGCAGGGAAGGGGCGGAGAGAGAAAGGGAGAGAGAATCCCAAGGAGGCCCTGTACTGTCAGCACAGAGCCCTATTTGGGGCTTGAACTCACAAACCATGAGATCATGACCTGAGCCAAAACCAAGAGTCAGACACTTAACCACCTGAGCCACCCAGGCCTCCCTCCCTTGATGCATGTTTAATGTCAGGTCTGGGTACCTTGTACCCCTCATGCTGCCAAAGTGGTCCCCAGGGCCTCATGCCTTGATGTTCGCTAAATTTTGTGCTCACCTCTTTCACCCCCTAGAATTTATAGGCCTCAGTTTCCTTCCCCCAAATGAAGACATTTGGAAAAACAGAAAGGATTGGACACAATTGATGTCATACCTTGAAGAAATCAAAAAATGAAATGTGTTTCACGATAGGACCATACAGGCTTTCATCATGTTTAAAGAAGAAGAAGTTGGTGAAGGCAGCGTCTATAAGTTCTGGGTGTTTCCTGCTGAGCTTAACCAGTTCCAGTCTCTCTTTGCGACTGTCTCGCCCTCTCCAGACAGCGGTGGAGTTCTTGCTTTCCCAGGGAGGACCTGTGTTAGCTTGCACAGACATCATATCCAGACTTACTCTGGAAGACAAAAAGTGCAACAGATTTTCCTCCCAAACTGTCACATTGCAAAGGCTGCTGGGAAAGAACTCACCAAGGCTCTGGGTCATCTTAGACCCATCTCTCACCGGCCCATGGTTTCTAGGACAGAGTCAGTCAGGTCGTAGGTAGGCATCACGATATCCTTGGAATCCGTGGAGCCACACCAGGAAAAGATTGGATGGATGTGCGAGGTGGATTTCTTTTTTTCCAAAGGCCAGTCTCCCAGATTAACGAAAAACTCCACATCTGGCATCTTCACCTGGAAAAAGAAAGTGAAGAGCTTATTTACATTCGTTGCAGTGGATAATAGCATCCATGGATTCATGTGTTGGGAAAGGCAGCCTCGTGCAGTCTTTGCAGCCCCTGCCTGGTCACAGAAGAATGGGAAGAACGGGTCTCGGGTCTGGAACACTTCTTTACCAAGAAATGGAGCCCTCAGTCTGGGCTGCACTCACCTCCTTGCGAGGGGATGTGCTTCATGTTCTGCTGAAGTGCAGGTGCCCCCGGCCCTCAGGCCGCCCCCAGCTCCCTGTGCTTGAGACCCCACAGGGAGCGGTCAGGGAGCTAGGCTGCGGCACGAACTGAGGTGCACACAGCCATAGTGCAGGGACCGCCACCCAGCAAGGGACGGGAGGTCGTTCCCTCGCTGCAAGGAAGCGCTACACCCCCTGCCCCGTGGTGTGCACGCTGTCCTGTTCTCAGCCACCTCGAATCCTGCACTGGTTCCTTCCTCGGTGGCATTTCTCTGCCTTTTCACTTTGGCTGCATTCCTGTAATGTTCTATCCTGCAGCACAGCCGGACCACCCGGGGAGCAGGGAAACACAAATGAGAAATCCGACCAGATGAAAGGCCAGCTTTACAAGCTTCAGGTAATGATAATTAGGCCAATTTGAATAGTGAGTGATTTTTCACAATACTGTATATCTCAGTATACTAGATTTCCTTTCTGTGGCGCCTCCACAGTGGCCAATAGGCTTGCTTCAAAAAGGGATGAAGGGCGCCTGCATGGCTCAGTTGGGTAGGCGTCCGACTCTTGATGTCAGCTCAGGTCATGATCTGATGGTGGTGAGATCGAGCCCAGCCCTGCGTTGGGCTTCGGGCTGGGCATGGAGCCTGCTTAAGATTCTCTCTCCCTCTGACCCTCTCCCCCACTCGTGCTCTTTCTCTCTCTCTCTAATTAAAAAAAAAAAAAAAACACCAAAAAAACATTCTCTCTTGCCCTTCCCCTCCTTGCATGTACTTTCCTTCTCTCTCTTTCTCTCTTTCAAAAGAAAAGAGGGGGGGGATGAAATGACAAAGGTAATCTCGGTTTTAATGCTGCCAAGAGACTCTATGATGATCAAAGAGAGAAAGAATTACTGGAAAACAATTAGAACACAAAAAATTACAAAAAAGAACTTGGGACTCTACCCTTCATTCCTGGTTAATGAGCCAGACGTTCCCATTTAAAAAATACATCCCAGGTAGGTAGGTGGTGGGACCAGACTCTAAACTCTGGAAGCCGGACACAAAAGCTGGCACTCCAAGCTAGGCTGCTTCTACCAACAAGTGGCACAGACATGTTCAAAGATCCTGGTTTTATATCAAGCCACAGGTAAATGTTTGGGGGTAAACATCGATATATGTGTGTATGTGTATGTGTATGTGTATGTGTGTGTGTGTGTATGTGTGTATATATATATATATATATATATATTTTTTTTTTTTTTTTGGAGAGAGAGAAATAGAGAGTGCAAGCCTGTGATTGGGACAGGGGCAGAGGGAAAGACAGAATCCCAAGCAGGCTACACGCTCAGCTCAAAGCCTGACATGGGGCTGGATCTCACGACCCTGAGATCATGACCTGAGCTGAAATCGAGAGTCAGATACTTAACTGACTGAGCCAGCCAGGCACCCCAAGACCTACTTTTTAGGCAAGAACTGTTGTGGTCAGTCTGAGAAGCATCTTGAAAAGTTGGAGTCCTGAAGGGCAGTCTTTTTTTACATTCTTTCTCAACATTGTTCTGTAATATTTTCATGTTCTTTTTTTTTAAATTTATTAAAAAAATTTTATTCTCAAGTTAGTTAACTTAGTGTAGTTTGGCTTTAGGAGTAGAACCTAGTGATTCATCTCTTATATACAACACCCAGTGCTCATCCCAACAAGTGCCCTCCTTAATGCCCATCACCCAATTACCTCACCGCTATCAACCCTCAGTTTGTTCTCTGTATTTAAGAGTCTCTTATGGTTTGCCTCCCTCTCTGTGTCTTGTGTCTTATTTTTCTTTCCCTTCCCCTGTGATCTTCTGTTAAGTTTCTCAAATTCCACATATGAATGAAATCACATGATATCTGTCTTTCTCTAAAGGACTTATTTCGCTTAGCATAATACCCTCCAGTTCTATCCACATTGTTGCAATTGGCCAGATTACATTCTTTTTCAATGCTGAGTAATATTCCGTTATATATATATATATATATATATATATATATATATATATATATACCTATCTATATATATATCTCCAGAGTGGCTGCACCAGTTTGCATTCATGAGTTTGCATTCACAGCAGTACACGGGGGTTCCCCTTTCTCCACATCATTGCCAACATCTGTTGTTGCCTGAGCTGTTAATTTTAGCCATTCTGACTGGTGTGAGGTGGTATCTCATTGTGGTTTTGATTTCCTGATGATGAGTGATGTTAAGCATCTTTTCATGTGTCTGTTGGCTATCTGGATAAGTCTTCTTTGGAAAAGTGTCTGTTCATGGCTTCTGCCCATTTCTTCACTGGATAATTTTTTGGGGGGGGGCAGGGTGTTGAGTTTGGTAAGATCTTTATAGATTTTGGATACTAACCCTTTATCTTGTATGTCATTTGCAAATAGCTGAAGGGCAGTCTTACTTTTCCATGGATTGATACACGTGCAAGGAAAACTTGACAGCACCCCGATGTCTTAGCTTAAAGGAGGCAGAATATGCATGCTATGTAGCCACCTATGTTCAGGATGAACTCACTATAAATGCTATGCAATTCTGAGAAGATACTATGATTTCCCATGAGTAATTCAATCAAGATGTAGACACAGATTATCTAATAAATTGTTACTAAGCAACTGGTAACAAATGTGGGTAGAGCTTTTCGTATCGGCCATTTTACTATCACGGTCAGGTTCTCCACCAGAACCCTGCTGAAAGCTCATTATACCAAGGAACAGGATTCAACAGATGATGTCTTCTTTGGGCTCAAAGTAGGTTGAGTATTAAGCCAACTTTATTTTAAGACATTTTCCCTTCAAAAGTATTGTTATCGATCGAATTCTGTCCCCTACAAAAGATAAGCAAAAGTCCCAAACCCTAGTATCTCAGAAAGACATTTTTTGGAAATAGGGTTGTTACAGTTATAATTAGTTAAGCTGAGGTCATACTGGAGTAGGGTGGGCCCTGATTCAATATGACTGGTGTCCTTAGAAGAGAGAGACACACAGGGAAGGCCGTGCGATGATGGGGCAGAGGCTGGAGTGATGTGGCTGCAAACCAAGGAGTGCCAAGGATGGCCGGCACGCCACGAGAAGCAGGGGGAGGAAGGAAGGGTCCTCCCCTACAGCTCTCAGGAGGGTCGGGGTGGGGGCAAGGCCCTGCTGACACTTTGCTCTCAGACTTGTAACCTCCAGAACTGCGAGAGAACAAAAATTTCTGCTGTTTTACGTCTCCAAGCTCGCAGTACTTTGTGACGGCAACAGTAGGAAATGAATGCAGGTATTCTCCAGGACATAAAGCTTCAGAATAGTATTTTAATAAGGTTCCAGGATAGAGTACCACTGAAGCTGTTATTTTTAAAAATTATATTGTAAAACCTGGGCTGAAAGTGTCTTTACCTGAGAGGAAAAAAAAAATACTTACTTTTCTAGTCAGAGAAAGTAGTATGGCATCCATGAAAATTCTAAAGCCTACATGTTCACCGTGAGTCTTGATGTAAACCTAAAAGAGAAATGAACATTTATTACGTTAATCTAACAGGACTGGCAGACTTCAATGAGGTAAAGTGTATCACAATGATCTTTAGAATGATTTAAAACAATTTTTTTACTATTTATTTATTTTTGAGAGAGACAGAACGTGAGTTGGGGAGGATCAGAGAGAGAGGGAGACACAGAATCTGAAGCAGACTCCAGGCTCAGAGCTGTCAGCACAGAGCCCAACGTGGGGCTCGAACTCACGAACTGTGAGATCGTGACCTGAGCCGAAGTTGGACACTTAACCGACTGAGCCACCCAGGCACCCCAGAATTATGTTTTAAAAATATTTGATTTTATTTTTTAAAGTTTATTTATTTATTTTCAGAGAGAGAGAGAGAGAGAGAGAGCGCGCGCGCAGGGGAGGGACAGAGGGAGAGGGAGACAGAATTCCAAGCAGGCTCTGAACTGGCAACACGGAGCCTGATGTGGGGCTCGAACTCACAAACTGTGAGATCATCCTGTGAGCTGAAACCAAGAGTCGGACGCTTAACCAACTGAGCCACCCAGGTGCCCCTTAAAGATTTTTATTTCTAAGTAACCTCTACACCCAACATGGGGTTCAAATCCACAACCCCCGGATCAAGAGTCACACGCTCCACCAACTGAGCCAGCCAGCTCCCCATTGAATGATACTTAATAAAACCCAGTAGCTACTTAGAGCCAAAGGGTCAAAGGAAAACAAAACAAAATAAAAAAAGTCACCAAGTCAAACAAGCAAACCTTAATTGTACCTTGTTGTCCTTCAAGGTATAATGACACAAGCTTTGTCTTTGTCCAAATCTTTTTGGGATTTCTGCTGCAATCTTTTCCGGATCGACCGTAGGAAAATGTGCCAGATCTTTCTGAATCTGAGTTATGGTCTCTGGGCAGTTCATCTCCTGTAACCAGGCTGCACTATCTTCCAAAGGACAATCACAGTTTTCATGGTAAACTGGCCCTGATTACACACAAGTAACAAAATATCACCGTAACAATTTCACTCACCATTCAAAACACATAACAAATATCCATTATATGGCTTCATTAACACTGTTGTTGTAAAATTATGTTCCAAATTACCTTTTAAAATATATGGAGATTTGGCAACATGTTGACCTTGGAATTTAACTTCTACCTTTAGGTTTTGGTAGCTTGCATACATTCTGTATCTTACTATGAAGGACCCATCCTTCCGGTCTAAAACCTGGACTCCAACTCTAGTGAACTGCTCTTCTGGTGCTGAGATTTTAATCTGGAACACCTTTTCACCTGGAGAAGATGTGAACCTGTCACGGGAAGAACAGTAAGATATAAAGATTATTTTAAGGCACAAATGCACAAAGATTCTGCTCTCTAGTCTGTCAGCCTTACTCTTTTTCTCAAACTCTCCCCCTAACATATATGCTTGCTGCCTCTCTCATATGCTTTTAGTGCCGGAATGAATGTGATGGATCAGAGATTTAAGAAAAAGAAGAGGATGGCAGAAGGCCACAATAACATAAACATTTCATTAGAAAATTTCAAGGGAATATCTAAAGGCTACATATTCATGTAAACATAGAACCCACTTATGCATTCCACACATAAACATATTCTTGGGGTGCCTGGGTGGCTCAGTAGGTTGAGTGTTTGACTCTTGTTTCCAGCTCAGGTCATGGTCCCAAGGTTGTGGGATCAAGCCCTGCGTTGAGTTCTGTGCTGAGCGTGGAGCCCGCTGAATATTCTCTCTCCTTAAAACAAAACCAAAAACCAAAACACACACACACACACAAACCCTCTTGTCCACCTACTATTTATTTCATGCATCTGGAAATTTGTGGTCAAATGGTGCCTGTAAAGATAACGACCTTTTGAAAAATCTCTTTCAATGATTCTTTCTTTTTCTTCTTCTCTCTCTCTTCCTTTCTTTCTTAGAGAAATCTTAGAGAAAGGGTGCATGTGGGCAAGGGGGAGAGAGAGAGAGAGAGAGAGAGAGAGAGAGAGAGAGACAGGTTCCACACTGTCAGCATGGAGCCTTTGGTGGGCCAAACCCATGAACCCTGTGAGTTCATGACCTGAGCTGAAACTAAGAGGCCCATGGTCAAGCGACTGAGCCACCCAGTCTCCCCTAAAAGTTTTTTTTAAGTGAGTGTTCCCGCTATTAAGATTGTTAAAATGGTATTTAGTTTCCCCAATTGTGTTACCCAAGTGACACAATTGATAACTTTTTTTTTTTTCTGCTTTCGAAAACTTCTTAAAGTTTTTCTTGGAATACCCAAGATGTTTTTTTTTCCCCTTACAAAATATATGTGGTCAGCATCCTTGAATAACAAAAAGACAATCATTTCACAGATGTGAATTCTAATTTATTTTATTTTTATTTTAGGGAGAGAGAGACACAGAGCATTTTATTTATTTCTATTTATATTTTAGGGAGGGGGCAGAGGGAAGGAGAGAGAGAATCGTAAGCAGGCTCCATATTGAATGTGGAGCCGGACTCCAGGCTTGATCCCAGGACCCTGAGATCTTGACCTCAGCAGAAAGCTCTCCTGACTGAACTGAGCCACCCAAGTGCCCCAGACGTATGTGAATTTTAAAAGTCCGTTTTAAGTTATCATCTTAATGGT
Organism: Lynx rufus; assembly: GCF_022079265.1. NCBI lineage: Eukaryota > Metazoa > Chordata > Mammalia > Carnivora > Felidae > Lynx > Lynx rufus. The sequence continues at coordinate 73,777,532 of NW_025814823.1, forward strand.
TGAATTCAATGGAATGCAATAATGTTTGTTACAAACACACAGGAGACTCACACTGATACTTTCCCTCTTAACTGTAAAATTTCAAATAGTGTTTCATTTTTCTCTGTGTTTCAAAACTCGCTCACCTGCAGAAGTCTACCTGAAAGCAGAGGGCAGCACCAGAGAGGGATGAACCAACCGACTTTTTCACAGCTGGGTGTATACATTCCTTACAACAGCTTAAGCAAAAGTAGGTAGAAACACAACTTCCAGCAAAGTGCAGAGGCTTTGTCTCCCCTGTCAGAATATCTAGGAGAAGAGGGAATCCGGAAACATTTCTAAAGCTACAGGGAAAAATTGATTGGGATGGGGAAAGACTGTTACAACCGCATGTGGATAGCATCCAAATATCCTGGAATTTAAACCGCTGTGGAAAAACCTTGGGCGGATAAAAAAAGGGAGAAACGGTCCATTTTCACTGCATTCCAAAATAGGGAGCCGTTTCTGGACTTACTTATTTCCTGATGTATCCACCGCCTGAATGTAGAAATAGCGAGCGGGAAGCACGACAGCTGCCTTCAGCCCGGGTCCCCATACTTCGCTCTTCTCCGGACTCAGTCGCCTCTCTCCGCCGGTCTCGGAAAGTGCTGGCACTGTCCCCAGAAAGAAGCAGTAAAGCAGCAAAATGCTAAACATTTACAAGACCGACTCTCGAAATGATCCACGGATAAATGAAGTGGAAGAAGTGGACGGGACCAGCGGCGGCTTGGGCAGGGGCACGTTGGCCGATCGCAGCAGGAAACACGACTCCAAAAAGGTGTCGCTTGCTGGGCTGGGCAGGCGCGCGGGTCTCCTCTCTCCCCCAGGACAGTCACAGGCGGATCGCTGGCTGGTCCGGCTGAAGGATGCCACCCGTTCCAAACACGCTGCTCCTCTTTCTCCCGACAATGATAAACTTGCGTTGCTCTTACAACTGGAGCATCCTTGGGGGCGAATCGGTCTCAGGCTCCAGCCCAAGGTGCAGGGCGAGGGGATTGGCCCGCGTGTCGCCGGGCTGAGTAAGGCCCTCTCCAAGTGGATGGCGCGGTGGCGTCCGTGCTCCACGGCTTCCTGGGACATGTAGTTCGCGATAGAACTAGCGGAAATCCTGCCAGGTTTTACCTACTCTCACTCGTTTATTTACTTTGCGGTCACCGCTTACATACACGGTGCCCAACAGAGGGGCATGCGGGGGCACAGCTAAGAGTAAAGAATAAAAATTGTCACCATACCCTCCGCACGTGCAGAGGGCAGGTATTATAAAACACGATGAAAGGAAGGTGTTGTCAATGATATCTGACAACCGGTCGCCGGGCACAGCCGTCCAGGGCGCTGTCCCCGCGCGCTCCAATGGGACGAGAGACGCCAGCCCCAGGGTAACTGGAGGCACGTCGCGGGCAGCGCGCGGGAAGCTGTGATCCGGGTCCGGTGCCGGCTCTGCGGCGGCCGCAGCGACTCGACCCCGCCGGACAGGCCGAGAGGTACCCGGGGCTGTGGGCCGGGCGGAGGTGGCTGCGGGCTGCTGTGCGCCCAGCGCGCGGGGCCATCCGCCCGGCACTTGCGCGCCGCGGGCAGGGCCTGCTGCTGCCCGCCTGTCCTGGGCGCCGCCTGTGGCCGCCTGGGTTGCCGGGGGCCGTGGGCTCCCTGGAGCCCCGTGACCATCCAAGCGGTGGCCACTGCATCCGTGCCCGTCCTCTTCCTGGGAAAAAGTGGGGTGAAGAGCTGGGCCGCAACATGGGAGTGTTAGGGAGATGAGGGGCGAGTGCTCTCGGGAACAAAGCCCGATTTGGAGATGTCCGCGTGGATACCGGTGGCTCCTGCCTGGCGCGGGTGTCCACGCCACGCCGGGCAGGGCCTGGCCGGGAGCGCGCCGTGGCCGTCCCTTCTTCCCCGCACGTCTGCCCCTTGGCCGGGGGCGGGGGGGGGGAGGTCACCAGGAGGGGTCACGGAGCTCCGGTATCGGACCCAGAGCCTCCAGCTCTCCCTCCCACTTCCCTTTCGGGACCTCTGCCAGCTGCCCGGAAAACCCAGATCCGCCGGGGGGCTCCGCGGGCAAAAGCTGGCCTGGGTGGGCGTCCAGGCGGGGCTTGTCTGTTTTTTAATTTTTTGCAATTGTCTTGAGTATCGATTTCAACTGGTGCATTCAGAGCTCAAATAGGCGACTCCCTCCTGGCCCGGGGGCAGTAACTGACGCGTCCCACCCGCACTGGAGCGTCGAGCGTCCGGAACCTCCCGCGGCCCCGGGCGGGTTGGAGGCGATCACCCCGCGGGCGTCCGCAGCGCTCCCCCTAGCGGCGGACTCCGGCTTCCGGCCCAGGCGGGAGGCGGGCGGAGCGGCCCGGAGGCCTCGCTGCGGGGACCGGGGCTGGGGGGGCTGGGTCCCGGAGAGCGCGCGCGGGCCGAGGCGGCCGCCGGAGGGGCGCGGGCTGGGAGCGCAGCCTGGCTCCTCCCCTCGCCCGGCGCCGCCTCCTCACACACCGCCTCGGCGTGGCGGGGACCGGCCTGCAAGACTGTCGCTTGGGTCCCGGCGGCCTCTGAGCCTGGCGGCGCCGCGAGCTTCGCAGAACAGGGAGGTGGGAGCTCCGCTCGCTTGCCCCGGGAGCCTGGGCTGCACTCCGCCGGGAGGACCCGGTATCCTTCGTAGGCCCGCGGCCGCAGCCCGGGAAGGGGCTCGGGTCTGAGCCCGGCAAGGGGCCTGGTGCGCGTGTGGAGGACACCGGGGAGGAGGACCGAGACCTGACCCGCTGGGGCTTAGCGCGTCTGGCCCAGCTCGTGGGCGCCTTTTCCACTGTTAGTAAGTCACTTCCATGCTATTACCTTTCACTGGCCTTCCGTATGGAATACAGATAATAGTCGTCACATGGGGAGGCTTGCTGAAGAGACTTCTGAAGGTCTTTCGTTCCCTAAGCCAACTTGATACTTTAAAATACGGATTGGAAATATAACCCGAAAAGAATGTAGCCTAGGCGATGGATACTGACCTTACAAATGGAGCGTTTATTTGACAGAACAGTTCGTTCTAGTGACTTCTAAAAATCGTTACTTTACAGGTGCATTTTATAAAATTTTGTTCACTCACAGTTAAACAGTATTTCTGTTGCCTGTGCCATGATGGTTGAGAACATCATTAAATTGAGCCTTAGGTCCTTAGACATTCTTAGTAAAATCGTAATAGAGCATCTCCTCTCTTACCTGGATTAGGAAACATCATTCTCACAGACGACACCCAGGGAGGAGGAAAGAGAGGCTGTTTAGCCTAATGTCCAGCCCCCGATTCGTAAAGCCTCTCCTAGTAAATCTTCCTGGAATCTACTAGGCTCCTAATCCGGGGCTTAAAATAATGCCTGGCATGATGTAGGCACTTACAAGTTAAGTATTTGTTGATGAAACTTTTAAAAAATGCTCTTCCCTGGGGATAGCCCTGGTAAGACTTGTTAAGGAAAGGTACTGAGTATGCACAGGGTGACCTAGCCTGGTTTGGGGAGCAAAGAAAGAATCTCCAGAAAGTGACATGGAAGGATATGTGCAATAAATGGGGATTAACCAAATACTGGAGGGTGAGTAGGAGAACGCATCCAGAGATTGGAAAGTTGGAAGGAGGAAGGGGGCTGTGAGAGAGGGATGGGGCTAAGGAGATCCATCCTGGGGCCAGGAGTTGGCTTTTTGTTCTAAGAGCAGAAGGTTTTAGGCAGGGGAGTTACGTGAGCATATATATGTGTCCAAGCTTTATTTTCTAATAACTCTGCACAGGTCAGGTTAGAAATATCATCCCGGGGATGGGGTGGTGCTAGGAGTGGGGATAAACTTGGGAATGGTTTACCAAAATAGGAACAAAAGGAGATATGAGGTGTGACAAAACCAGAGAAGCTACAGGCTATTTAGTGGAGGGACAAGGGCACCTTTGTCCCTCAGTGTTTCCTGAGGCTATAATTACAACATAATACAGTGATTGCTGTCTCTAATGATTCTGTTATCAGTAATAACTTGTGCTCAGTTCTCTTGTAGGGAAGCCTGAGCATGCGATAATAATAAATAATACTAACATCAGTTAGCTTCAGGGGCTCACACTGACATGGGGAGAACATTCCCCAGATCTGACAGATATTAAGGGAAGAAAATAAACATCAACAGCGTTTGGGTCATGGGAGTTGGATGATTTTCATTTTCTTTGTGTCATATCTTGGTATTTTGTAGTAGTTTTCTCTGTCATTTGTTTTACTTCTGTGATAAAAATCTAGAAACATTACACAATTTTTCAAAGAGAAATTTCCATAAACAATGCTTCAAAGGAGAATGTTTTCATACCGTATTGGTTTTTATTGACAATTGATATAAATTATGCCCTTATGTGGATGATCTTCACTTTTTTTTTTTTTTGTAGAAGTGCAACCAAAGAGATCATGCTTGTTGAGTGACTATTATTTAAAAGCAAACAAACCCAAAATGCAAAGAAAACCAGACTATTAAACTTTTTGTTAATTAAGTGCTATGTTCTTTCTTGTCTTTAGCTTCCAGAAAGTTCAACCCTACCTTTTTTTAAAGAAAAAGTTTGTTTATTTATTTATTTATTTATTTATTTATTTATTTAGACAGAGAGAGAGCACGCACAAGAGAGAGAGAGCACAAGCAGGAGAGGGGTAGAGAGAGGGGGGAGAGAGAATCCCAAGCAGGCTCTGCATTGTCAGCACAGTATCTGATGTGGGGCTTCATCTCGTGAACTGTGAGATCATGACCTGAGCAGAAATCAAGAGTCAAGAGTCAGATGCTTAACCACCTGAGCCACCCAAGCGCCCCTCAGCCCTACCTTTTGTGCTCAAATGCACTAATTTCCTTTTGCCTATGTTTTTGATAAGAATATTCTCTATATGTTCCAAATGAGCGTTCTTCATAACATCCCCACGCTACAGAGAGCTGGTCCCATGGGCACACTTCTATTAAATCTGAGGAAGGAAGCTTGTGACAAAGTAGAAACTAAGCTTGAGATGAAGAGACAAGGGCAGTGCCCGGAGCATTTCTGTCCCCACCACTCCCTCTGATGGACTCCAACACCCTTGGGTCACTACCCCTTACTTACCAGGGCCCTATGCACCCTACCGCAACCCACCCATACAGCCCCAACGCCACAAATAATACCTACCTCCGTCCACCACGCTGGCTCTCAGAGAAAGGCACCAGGACAACAGCTCAGTAGAAAGTGCTTTGTTAGGTCATCTGCTAAGAATCAGAGAAATCGACTCCTCAGAAAAGCCCAGTGTGGTCTGTACAGCCTCAGATACAAGCTTCTCTTTGCGTCTTCCTCCAACATCACCATGACACCAGGAGATGAGGAAGAAAGAGAAGGCTTAAAGCTTCCTGTGAAGAGATCCACTGCTAGCACTCCCAGGGCTTCCTGTGAAGAGATCCACTGCTAGCACTCCCAGGATTTCTTGAAAACAAGAGAAGTTTCCCAAATGATACTGTTGGGGGTTCCATCTTTGGTGGGGAGGTTCCAGCCAAACCGACTTTTCTGTGAATAACTATAAACTGCACCAATTCCAAAAAACTCACTCCTCAAAGGTTTGAATGGAAGGAAAGCCTTCCTGGGGTGCCTGGGTGGCTCGGTGGGTTAAGTGTCCTACTCTAGTCAGCTGTACTGACAGCTCAGAGCCTGGAGGCTGCTTTGGATCTTCTCCCCCCCCCCCCCCCCGCCTCCCCCCCACTCGTTCTCTCTCTCTCTCTCTCAAAAATAAGTAAACATTAAAAAAGAAAAAAGGAAAGCATTCCTTAAAAATAAAGGGAATGGAATCTCTTGTAGGATATATGGAGTCCTTCTTGTAATGAACTCTGTTACCTTAAATTACATGTAGGACATGTGTTACCTTTACTAGTTTTCTGCTCACAGATTTATTTAAAAAAAATTTTTTTTTAATGTTTATTTATTTTTGAGACAGGGAGAGACAGAGCATGAATGGGGGAGGGTCAGAGAGAGAGGGAGACACAGAATCTGAAACAGGCTCCAGGCTCCGAGCTGTCAGCACAGTGCCCGACGCGGGGCTCGAACTCATGGACTGTGAGATCATGACCTGAGCTGAAGTCGGACGCTTAACTGACTGAGCCACCCAGGCGCCCCTCTGCTCACAGATTTAGAGGGACCACGGCTCTTGTGGCAATCCTTCTGTTATTTCTTATTGCCTTAGAGGTTTTTGTCATTCAATATTTGTATGGGGGGTTTTATATAACCATTTTCTGTAACCTAAGAAAATTATTCTCACTTCTAATTTTTTTAAAATAAGTGAATGGGCAGAGATATTGACTAGTGAACATCAGACTGGTTACCTGGGGCGGGCTGTGTCTCTTGAGTACTTTTCTATCACTAGCGCCCTGTGGGGTGGGCACACTCAGAACTGGCACCTGCACCCTGTGCCCTCCTGTACCACCTGTGCTGGTCTGACTCATCAAGGTCCTGTAAATCTTTGACTTCCTCAAATGCCCTTGGTTGCTATTTAAACTGTTCTGTTTTCTTCCCCAAAGGAACTGGTGTAGACTTGAAAATGAGTTTTTCCTGAGACTGACCACAAGTTAGTGACTACTAACTATAATTGTGGTGATGGATGCACAGCTTTATTGGGATATGATTCACACATCATATAATTTACCTGTTTCAAATGTCCAGTTCAGTAGCTTTTAGTATATTCATAATGTTGTGGATTCATCACCTCAATCAATTATAGAATAGTTTCATTATTACAAAAAGAAACCCCATCATCCCCAACCTCCCCCTCCCTCCCAGCTGTAGGTAACCCACTAATCTAATTTCTGTCACTAGAGATTTGCCTATTCTGAACATTTCATATAAATGGAATCATACACTGTCTGCTCCTTTGTGACTGGCTTCATTCATTTAGCATAATGCTTTCAAGGGCCATCTGTGTTGTAGCATGGGTCAGTATTTCATTTATTTTTATTGCCCAATAATATTCTGTAGCATGGATAAACTACATTTTATTTATCTTACTTACCCATTCATCAATTGATGGATATTTGGGTTGTTTCTCCTTTTTGGCTATGATAAATAATGCTGCTACGAACATTTGTGTGGACACATGTGTTCATTTCTCGTAGCTATATACCTAGGAGTGAAATTGCTTGATCATATGGTCACTCTGTAAGTGTTTGAGGAACTGTTTTCCAAAGTGACTAGACCATTCTGCATTTCCATCAGACGTGTATGAGGGTTCCAGTTCCACCACATCCTCAACAATCTTTATCGTCTATCTTTTTCATTAGAGCCATCCCGCTGGGTTGACATAGTGTCTTATTGTGGTTTTGATTTGCATTTCCGAGATGGCTAATGATGCTGAACATCATTTCGTTGTGTTTATTGACCATTTCTACACTGTCTTTGGAGAAGTGACTATTCAGATATTTTGCCTATTAAAAACATTTTTTTTTAATGTTTTTATTTATCTTTGAGAGAAAGAGAGAAACAGAGCCTGTGTGGGGTGGGCAGAGAGAGAGGGAGATATAGAATCTGAAGCAGGCTCCAGGCTCTGAGCTGTCAGCACGGAGCCTGATGTGGGGCTCGAACTCATGAACCATGAGATCATGACCTGAGCTGAAGTCGGATGTTTAACTGACTGAGCCATCCAGGCGCCTCTAGATATTTTGCCCATTTTTAATTGAGTTGTTTGTATTTTTTTATTATTCTAAAGCATTATTGTAAAATAATTTTTTAATAAAGCAGATGGGGGGTGACTCTAGGTGTTTAGTAGTTGTAAAATAAATGTTCATTAAATGAACCCATGTGAAACATTTGATATATTTCTTAGTCTTTTGTAGTGTCTAGTGGATTGTTGATGTTTCTCTTTCCTCCCTCTTTTCTTAGGATCTCATTTTGCAGCTCCCAAGTTTCTGTAGGATGCTCTAAACGATTGTCACAGTTGGTTTTTGAGTAGCAGAAAGAGTTGCAACTTCTCCTTAACAGAACTTTTATAGTTGCATTCAATGCCTAACGTTGCAGAAGCAGAAAGGGCAAATGATTCTGGAAATGGTGAGCACAAATCCGAGAGAAAGTCTCCTGAAGAGAATCTACACGGTGCTGTACAGTCTTTCTGCACTCGTGCCTCGGGGGCACCCTTGGGCCCCAAAGGAGATGGTCATTATCCGTGGAGCTGTCCAGTGACCCATACTCGAGAGAAAATTTATGCCATCTGTTCAGACTATGCCTTTCTCAACCAGGCAACCTCAATCTATAAACCTCCAAATTCAACCCGCTCTTCTTGTCTTCCTGATAGTACCTCTTTATCTGCGGGAAATAACCCATCAAGATACATTGGCATCCCAACTAGTACATCAGAGATCATCTACAATGAAGAAAATAGCTTGGACAACTTATCCAATAGCCTGGGCAAGCTACCTCTCGCATGGGAAATTGATAAGTCTGAATTTGATGGGGTGACCACAAATTTGAAACACAAATCAGGTAAGGAAGGAGGCGTGAATTTCCCATGTGAAAATATAAGAAAACAATGTATCTTGTTTAAGCTTGCCATTAAGCATGGTTTCCTTTTTCATACTGCTATACAAGGAACATTGCTATCATGCCTATCACTGTAGTTAAGAAGTAACTTTGGGCAGAGGACATTTAGTTCATTAATGGCTTGCCACTGGAAACTGCACACATAACCTTAGCATTTTGAGAGCTTTGAAAAATCTAAGAATGCTGTAAAATACCGGTATTGCAGATAAGTATACAGTGGCTTAGAAGTGGTTAATGAGGTGGCTAGAATAACATACCACTATTTTTTAGTTTTGCAGAGACATGAATTCATCTTTCCCAACTAAACGTTTAGTTTTTTTCTTCTGTATAACTGTGGCTTTTTCCTTTTAAAATTGTTTGAGCACCCAGCAGGGTCTCCAGGTACCACTGACTAGGTTGTGTACTGCACAACTTAAGAGGGCGCTATTCACCCAGGGTGCAATACAAAGCCTTCGCAATTGCAGGGTGGTGGCCCTGTGGCAGACACTACTGCTTTTCACTTCTTTCTTTTGAACTCACAGTAATACAGGATTTTTATGTGGTGGGTACTCTTATTTTGTAGGTAAAGAGATTAAGGCTCAGAGAGGTTGAGGTGCTTGTGGAAAGACGATAGCTAGGAGGAGGTGGAGGTGGGATTTGTATTTTACTTCTAGGCTTCTTTTTGTAAAACCTCCATACTTCTTGTTTGTTTGTCAGCTTGACTTGTTTCCCAGAATGTCATGTAAATTTGTATTCTCAGCGTGTCAGGGGGGTTTCACCTTGTGTCTATATTTACAGGTGATTGGTCTGTAATTTTTTGTAATATATTTTTCAGGTTGTTGGAATTAGGGCTATGCAGGTCTCCTAAGACAAGTTGGGAAGTGTTCTCTCCTATTTTCTGAGGGCTGTACAGAGGGGTGTAACAAATCTCTAACTGTGATCATGGAGTTGTCTTGATTCCCATCGATTCTGTCAAGTTTTAGTTTGTCCATTTCATCTAAGCTGCCAATTTTGTTGGCATGAAGTTATTTCTTTTTTTTCTTTTTTAAAGTTTATTTATTTATTTTGAGAGAGCGAGCAAGTGAGAGAGAGAGTGAGCACAAGCAGGGGAGGGGCAGAGAGGGGGACAGAGAATCCCAAGAAGGCTCCACACTGTCAACATGGAGTCCGATGCGGGCTCAATCTCACCAACTGCGAGATCATGACCTGAGCCAGAATCAAGAGTCTCACGCTTAACTGACTGAGCCACCCAGGCCCCCCGAAGTAATTTTTAAAATATTTTAAAATGTTTTTTATTTATTTTGAGGGAGGGGGGCGTGGGCAGGAGAGGAGCAGAGAGAGAGAGAGGGAGAGAGAGAATCCCAAGCAGACTTCGAGCTCTCAGTGCAGAACCTAACACGGGGCTCGATCTCACCAACCATGAGATCGTGACCTGAACCGAGACCAAGAGTTGGCTACTTAAACAACTGAGCCACCCAGGTGTCCCTCCCCAAAGTTATTTCTAATAGTCCTTTTTATCCCTCTAATGTCTACAGGGTCTTTTAGCAATAATTCCTCTTTCCTTTCCTGATAGTGGTAATTTATGTTCTCTCCCTTTTTCTTCTGGTTAGGGGTGTATCAGTTTTGCTCATCTTTTCAGATAACCAGCTTTTAACTTGGTTACTTTTCTCAATTGTTTGTTTTCTATTCTATTGATTTCTGCTTTTTATTATTTTCTTTCTTCTACTTACTTCGGGTTTACTTTGTTCTTCTTTTTCCAACGTTTTGATTCAAGACTTTTCTGCTTCCAGCATTTAGTGCTTAACATGGCTCTGTAAGTACTCTGGTAACCACAGCCCACGAAGGTTGATACACTGTATTTTTATTATCATGTAATTTGAAGTATTTTATGATCTCCCTTGTGATTTTTTCTTTGATATATATGTTACTGTGAGAAGTATGCTGCTTAATTTCCAGATACTTTGGGGCTTTTTCTAAATATTGATTCTTTTAAAGTTTATTTATTTTGAGAGAGAGAGGGAGCGTGTGTGCGCACACCCACACACACGTGAGCAGGGGAGAGGCAGAGGGAGAGGGAGAGAGAAAGAAAATCCTAAGCAGGCTCTGCGCTGTCAGTCCAGAGCCCTATGCAGGGCTTGATCCCAGGAACCATGAGATCATGATCTGAGCCAAAATCGAGAGTCTGATGCTCAACTGACTGAGCCACCCAGGTGCCCCGATATTGATTTCTAATCTATTTCCATTGTGGACAGAGGACATATGAACTCGTCTTTTAAAATGGGCTGACACTTGTTTTATGACCCAACACACAGTCTGTGTTGGTGAATGTACCGTGTGCATTTGAAAATATGGGTGTAGTGTTGAGTATAGTGTTCTAGAAATACACATTGGGTCAAAGTGTTTGTGATTGGGCCAAAGTGTTGTTCACATCTTCTGTGTCACTACTGAATTTTTGTCTTGTTCTCTTCACACCTGAAAATGAAATGTTAAGGGGCGCCTGGGTGGCTCAGTCGGTTAAGCGGCCGACTTCGGCCCAGGTCACAATCTCGTGGTCCGTGAGTTCGAGCCCTGCGTTGGGCTCTGTGCTGACAGCTCAGAGCCTGGAGCCTGTTTCAGATTCTGTGTCTCCCTCTCTCTGACCCTCCCCTGTTCATGCTCTGTCTCTCCCTGTCTCAAAAATAAATAAATGTTAAAAAAAATTAAAAAAAAAAATAAAATGAAATGTTAAAAATCTCCAGCTATGATTGTTATCTTTTCTGCATTTAATTCTGTTGATTTTTGCTTCCATGTAATTTGAAACTCTATTAATTAGGTGCACACACAATATGAGTATTGTTTCCTCTTGTTGAATTGACCTTTCTTATTGTCATGAAATGTCCCTCATTATTCCTGGTAATATTTCTTGTTCTGAAAGCTATGTTGTTTGATATTCATCTGGCTACTCCAGCTTTCTTTTGACTAGTGCTTGCATGGTGTATCTTTTCCTGTCCGTTTATTTTCAACTTGTATCTTTTTATATTTAAAGTGCATCTCTCCTGCTCAACCAAAAAAAAAGGATGAGAATTTGCCATTTGCAACATGGATGGATCTAGAGGGTATCATGCTAAGTGAAATAGTTCAGACAGGGAAAGACAAATACTGTATGATTTTACTTTAACGTGGAATCTAAAACCTGAAACTAACGAGTAAACAAGCAAACAAACAGAAAGCAGAATCAGACCTACAAATACAGAGAACAGAGTGATGGTTGCCAGAGGAGAGAGGGGTGGGGGACAGGCACAATGGGTAAAGGGGTGTGAGAGATACAGGCTTCCAGTTAGAGAGTGAAGCCTCATGGGAATAAGAGGCACAGCATAGGGGATACAGTCAAGGTTCTGTAATAGTGTGGTGTGGTGACAGATGGTAGCCACTCTTATGGTGAGTGTAGCATATAGAGTTGTTGAATCACTATATTGTACACTTGAAACGAATGTAACATTGTGTGTTAGTCAGCTCGCCTTGGAAAAGACATGATTCATCTTCCTTTTGATAAAAACTTGATAGCTGAAGAAAAAGATAAAGTGGATCTCTTAAAGATAAGTATATTCCATGAATTATTTGTTTCAGATTATTGTTTTTTTTAGTTCCGGAATTTACATTTTTAAAGTAGTTTTTGTTTCCTATCTTGGGTTTCCTATCTTCTCATTCCTTACTGGAAGATTTTATCTATCTCATAAAGCATAGATATAATATCCACTTTCTTTTTTCCTTTCCTTTTCTTTCCTTCCTTCCTTCCTTCCTTCCTTCCTTCCTTCCTTCCCTTCTTTCATCCTTCTTTTCTTTCTCTTCTTTTTTCTTTTTTGAGAGAGAGAGGGTGCAAATGAGCGAAGGGCAGAGAGAGAGAGAGAATCCCATGGGGGGCAGAGAGGGAGAGAGAGTGAGGGAGAGAGAGAGAAGTGGGGCTCACCCATAGCAGGGCTCACACTCACCAACCATGACATCAAGACCTGAGCCAAAGTCTGATGCTTGACTGATAGAGCCACCCAGGTGCCCCTGTAATATCCACTTTAAAATCCTTATTTGCTGGGGTGTCTGGGTGGCTCAGTCGGTTAAGATCTCAGCTCGAGATCTCAGCTCGGGTCTTGACCTCAGGGTTGTGAGTTCAAGCCCCATGTTGGGCTCTGTGCTGGGTGTGAAACCTACTTAAAATAAGATAAGATAGAATCCTTATCTGCCAGTTTTAAAATTTGGGTCATCTTCGAGTTGGTCTAATCTTTTTTTCTTGAGAAGGTGTCACATTTTCCAGTTTCCTCACATATTCAATAATTTTGGATTGTATGCTGGGTATTGGAAATGTGTTGATTTTGGATTCTTGTATATTCCTCCAAAGAGTGCTTTATTTCAAGTTTGTTCATTTGTTTGTTTTTAATTTTAGCACCAATAGATTTGGTTTGACTAAAGCCACAAATTCTGTCCCTTAAGGACATTTGAAATCTCTGTCCAATATTTTTTGGCCTTAGCTGTGCTCTTTGGGGTCTGCTCTGTGCACGCATGGTTCCAGAGCCAGCCTAAGATTGGGGCCAAATTTATGCACAGAATTTGAGTCTCCCCTTTTCTGGCTCTTTCATTTCTGGGGTGCCCACCCACCTCACTTTCCAGTGACAGTGATTGCCCCAAACTCTGTCCCGTGGTTCCTCAAGTCAAAAAGATGGCAGATACTCTACTTTTTGCTATGCTCAGACCTTTCTCTAAAAGGCAGCGTGGTGAATAGAGGTAGCTGTGTGTGTATGTGTGTTCCTTTTGGTGTCAGAGCCAAATGGTGTGTTGTGGGCCAGGTGGGGAACGGAAGAAGGAACATGGCGGTGACAGACAGCAGTGGGCAGAGGTTCTTGGGGTTGATGAGATGGGGAGACAGTGTTCAGGCGTGGGTATGTTACGTTCTCCTCTCAAACTTAGCTCCCACTTTGCCAGAGCTTTCCTCTCTCCCAAGCTGAATGGAATTTTGCCCGTGTGGCAACAGTTGGATTTACCAAGGATGCTTATTTGGAACACACTTCTTTAGCCCGGGGGGCTCCGAGGCGTAAAGTTGAAGGGGACAGAGGGCAGGCTTAGGTAGCCTCAGAGGAAAGCGTGTGGGGCCAGACCACCCCAGGGAGTGCTGAGGGCACTGATTAGCACGCTTCATTAGCCTCTAAGGTTTTAAGTGGCTGGGAAAACTGCATAGGGCATTAAGGCATTATGGGGCAGTGAAGACAAGACATTGGAGAAACGCTGGACAGTGGTTTTTCCATCTTGTCAGTCTCTAAGATGTATTTTATTAGGGGAAGAAATTTGTCCGAATGGGACTTAGCTCATATTTGCCACTGGTTGTTCAGCTCTGTGGAAATTTTGTGTTCTCTGTGAAGACTTCGAATAGCTAGAGGCAGTGGGGAAAAACTGGTGTCTGGATATTACAGTGTTTGTCATTATGACATCTAACAAAAATCAGAGAAATCCCCTGTGTCACCATAGTTTCTGAGTTCCAGCTGGTTTGGGTTTTATTGAAAGGCGAATGAAATAAACCCCTTCCTGTGTTTGTTTTCTAGACATATCTCTCTATAATCTATGTCTTATCATTGTGAATAACTCATAAAAATAAAATATTAGCTCTAATATAATTTCATATCAGGTTTGATCACTTCATCGAAAATGTAGTATGTGTGAAATTTATTCAAGTATTTGAGCATAGCTGTCTGAAATGTTAATGGTATTTTACTGACATGAAACTTGGATGTTATTTATTAATATATTTTTTAAAGTTTTAATTTAAATTCCAGTCAGTTAACAGAAAGTGTAATACTCGTTTCAGGCATACAATGTAGGGATTCAACATTCCATACCTCACCTGGTGCTCATCTCGACAAGTGCATCCTTAATCCCCATCACCTATTTCCCCCACAGCCACCCACCTCCCTTCTGGTAACCATCATTTCTCTATAGTTAAGATTTTAATTAAATAGGTGTTTTTTGTTTTTTTTTTTTTTTGCCTGAGTAATCCATTAGCATCGTTCAGAAACAAAAAGTGTAAAAATTAAACAGTGCAGTGTCTCATTCTCAGTTTTGTCTTCTTTTTGTCTAGCTTCCAATTCTCCTCCCCCTTAGGTGACCCTCCTATTTGCTTTACATGTCTTTTGGAGAGAGTGGTGTGTGTGTGTGTGTGTGTGTGTTTGCTTGCATGTGCTCACGTGTGCACACGCGTGCGTGTGTGTGCGTGCACACTTCATTATGTACACACACACAGAAAGAAGACTTTGTTTTCCGTTCTAGTTCCTGGTGCTGAAGTCACGTTTTCATAATGTACACATGAGCATCATTCTTAATCCATTTTGTGGTCTCTGTAAGGCCTGCAGGTATTTTTAAATATCGCATCATTGCATTATTGGATCTATTGCTTTTACTTTCTTAACAGAGTTACATTAATGTGGTTTTATTGTTTTGTAGAAAGGGATTCATTTTCTGGAAAGTGGTCTAGTTAAATATTTTACCATTGGTAATTTGATTTTCTAAACCAAAGATTTTGCGATTGATTCTTTTCCTAGAGAAGGGACTAGATCAGGAGTTGGAAGTGTAAGAATCTGATAGGAACTACACTCATGATTGCTTAAACTTGTTTTTATTTATTCTCTCTCTTTAAGCCAGGGGAGTATTCTTGAAGATACATGTCTTTCTGCAACATGTTTGCAATATCATTTTGAGAACTAGTGGCAGTTACTTTTTAATTTGTTACATCATTTTTTAAATGTTTATTTATTTTTGAGAGAGAGAGTCAGAGCTCGAGTTGGGGAGGGGCACAGAGAGAGACACACACAGGATCTGAAGCAGGCTCCAGGCTCTGAGCTGTCAGCACAGAACCTGATGTGACGTGGGGCTCAAACTCGTGAACCTCAAGATCATGATCTGAGATGAAGTTGGTTGCTTAACCAACTGTGTCACCCGGGGGTCCCTTTTACATAATTAATTATACTCCCATAATGGCTTATTTCATCCTGAGCATTTTGCTTACTTTGTATTCTTGTGTCTAGGCAATGTAAAGAAACAAATTTGCAAGAAAAAAACTTCAGACAAAAAAGGAAGACATCAGAGGGAGTGGCCTCAGTATTCTCCTCTTGAAGATATTAAGCAGCGGAAAGTATTAGATCTCAGAAGATGGTAATCTCTAAAAATTGACTTTTTTCCTTAACCACACTTAACACAATAGCATTGTCATACTTAATAAAGTTAATAATATTTCCATAGTATCTAATTCCTAGGCTAAATTTAGGTTTTCCACATTGTTTTGAAGTATTTTTACAACTGGTTGTTCATTGTGGTTCCCAACCATGAACCACACTTAGTGTTTGCTTGTTGTGGCTTGTATGTGTGTCTTAACCTAGAACAGTCTCTACCTCCCTCCCCTCACTTTTGTTTTTTAAATTCTAGGAGATTGACTTCTTTTTTTTTTTTTCTCTAATGTTTATTTATTTATTTAGAGAGAGAGAGTACAGGGAAGGGGCAGAGAGAGAGAAAGAAAGAGAGAGAGATTGAGAGAGAGAGAGAGAGAGAGAGAGAGAGAGAGAGAGAATCCCAAGCAGGTTCCATGCTGTCAGTGCAGAGCCCAACAGCGAGGCTCAATCTCGTAAACCGTGAGATCGTGACCTGAGCCAAAATCAAGAGTTGGACACTTAACTGACTGAACCACCCAGGGGCCCCTAGATTAACTTCTTAAAGAGACTTGGCCAGATATCTTGTAGAGTGTCCTACCTTCTGGATTTGTCTGATATTTCCCCCCTGTTGTCTAAATTATTTCTATAGCCTCAGTATTTCCTGACAGCTGGAAGTTAGACATACAGACTTGGTTTAGATTCTGATGGAACATTTTAGACCACAGTACCGCCTCAGTGACCCTTTGTTCTTCATACTGCATCACATCAGGGGATGCATAGTATCTGGTCATCCCGTACTAGATTCTAAGACTGATTATCGGATTTAGGCGGTGACAGCGTCAGCCCACATTGTCAAGTTCTTTTTTCTTCCTTTCTGCAACCATCACATAATCAGTGGGGGGGACAGTGGCATCAGGCTAATATCCTGTCCCCATTAACTTTTCACCTAGTGGTTTTAGCCAAACCCATTGATGATTGTTACCTGAATCCTTGCTGGAAAATGGTGATATTTCAAATTTCTTTCATATCTTCTCCCTTTATTAGTTAGTGATCTTCTTCCAATAAGAAGAGCTTTCACTCATCAACTGTGGCTGTTTGGTTACCTTGGAATACAGTTCCTATTTGAAAGAAAAAAAATGTTTAATTAATGATGGCTTTTGGATATTACTAGTCTATGATTTGAGATTAAAAAAAATTTTTTTTTTTACCATTTATTTATTATTGAAAGAGAGAGTCAGAGCCTGAGCAGGGGAGGGGCAGAGGGAGAGGGAGACACAGAATCCGAAGCAGGCTCCAGGCTCTGAGCTGTCAGCACAGAGCCTGATGCAGGGCTTGAACTCACAAACCGTGAGATTATGACCTGAGCCGAAGTCAGAGGCTTAACCAACTGAGCCACCCAGGTGCCCCTATGGGTTGAGATTTTAAAAATTATTTGTGTGAGGTTTAAAAAATGTTAGATTTTATCACCTATTTAATAAATATTGGACCCTTTACTGTGGCCGAGAATACAGAGATACACAAAACATGGTGTTTGTTTTCTCAGAGTTTAAAATGTAGGTGAGAAATGGGGACTAAGCAGAGAAATATAAAATATCTCAGACAAGTTTCAGACAAGATGGGTATGAATAAACTACCAACATGAGAGGAAATAATGATCATCAAAAGGCTTCACTGAGGAGCTGGGTCTTAAGAGAGGTATGGAGGAGGGTCCAAAGGTCTTTGCATGGATGGGAGGAGAGTGTCTTGCGTATTGGTAATGAAGATTAGACAGGCTTGTCTGGAGTGAAGTTCAGAAGCTAAGAAGCTTACCTAACATCACATGGTGAAGAAGCAGATCTTGTATTAAAACTGAAGAGAGCCAGACTCCAAAGTTCACATTCTTTCTTTGTAACCTGTCATGATCTGTATCTTGGACACTAGGCTAAGGATTTAGATTTTTTTTGTTGTTGTTCCTGACGTAGAGAGAAGCCATTGATGATTTCTTAACAAAAAGGTATTTTAAAAGATTAATTGTTAGTAATAAGGATGTAGATTGTATTGGAGAAGAGGCATTAGAATCAAAAACAGTAATTTTAGTTTCTTTGGAGAAAGCCTTTGCCCATTTTTGCTTCTAATCCCTTACACCTAAGATTTGTTTTAACAACAAATTTGGGTAATTGTATTTTAATAGTATGACATGTGAAACCATAAGGCTTGGATGAGGAAGGATAGATGGGAGAAATAACCTGAGGGGAAACACTGTTAGGATGACAAACTCATTTCCCATTGAAGATATTACAAGAGTACGATTGGAATGGAAACACCTGTAGGAGATAGTAGAAAGTCAGTAAAAGTTTTAGGCTGGTCATGAACAAGACCAGTAAACAAGTTTGGACTGATGAAGAAATATGGAAAATCTTAAGGGTGTCTAGGAGTGACCCTAAGACTTTGTGAAGAGGTGTTTTGGATAGAAGTTGGAGATTTAAATATGACAGAATAAGGTCTGTTTACTCCATTCCTTCTCTCTATTGGGGAGGTAGCTTTCCTCTGCTCTTCAAGGCTCTTCTAGATGGACTTAGAATCAAATTGACATGAGACAGATTAACAGGAGAAAATCAACGTATGTACAGGGAATTCACACAGACATGGAAATTCTAAAGACATTAAGGTAACATGAAGGTTATGTGAGCTAAGGAGAGGGGTAGGAGTCTGCGGATAAGAGGAGGAAGGTGATTAGTAGGGAGATGAAAGGAGATGTTTTGAAAAACAAAAATTACCCTATTATGCAGATAAGTTTCTCAGGTAAAGGGGAGTCTCTGGTTAATAGCTCTCTTCCTGGTAAGGCAGGCAGTTGATGGGGGGGGAGGGGGGATAACGAGCTTTTTCTGAATCTGCTGGGTTTGGATTGCTTTCAACTCAAAATAATGTTCATGTCAAAGCGACCCATCTTGGGGTGGCCTGCCCTTGGCCTCTATGCCTCAAACCCATGGAAACAATAACAAGAAAATAAAAAATAGGGGAAAACTCTTATCTTCCCTGAAACAAAGAATTAACAATATCCCCAAACCATAGTCTCTAATACATGCTTCTCAAATCCTCTGCACTCTGGACCAGC
This sequence comes from Lynx rufus, assembly GCF_022079265.1. NCBI lineage: Eukaryota > Metazoa > Chordata > Mammalia > Carnivora > Felidae > Lynx > Lynx rufus. The sequence goes on from NW_025814823.1 coordinate 73,796,301, forward strand.
AGGGAGAGGACACCAAGAACTGCAAAGACTACTATTAGCCTCAAATGGTACAGGTTTCCCTAAAGTTCATGTGGCAGTCCTTAAACCATCCGGTGACCCTTTGGTTAGATCTAGGGGTGTGAGCCACTGCACCAGGGGAGGAACATCAGAGTTCTTGATGGAGATCCAGTTCAGCACTACAGAAATGCAGGTAGGGGTTGTGGAAGGAGACATCCTGCTCCTCTGATCGCTACTGGATTATTTTACTTCCTAATTTCTAGCTAAGGACAGTGCCTCTAGTGAATTGCTGGGAAGGTAGTGATGGCAAGAGTGGAACGTAGGCCACCCACTTCCTGATTTCAAAACCTCCCAGAGCTACATAATCAAAACAGTGTGATCCTGGCATAAAGACAAATATGTAGACAAATGGGTCAGAATAGAAAGCCCAGAGAGAAACACTCATGTACATGGGCAAACAATCTTCCGTAAGGGTGCCAAGCCCATGGAATAGAGAAAGGACAGTCTCTTCAGCAAATGGTGCTGGGAAAAGTGGATATCCACCTGCAAAAGAATGAACTTGACCCTGCTTATCAAAAATTAACTCAAAATAGATTAAAGACATAAATGTAAAGACCTAAAACTATGGGACTAGAAGAAAACTTAGGGGGAAATTTCATGACATTGAATTTGACAACGATATCTGAGATATGACACCAAAAGCACAGGTAACAAAAGCAAAAATAGACAAATAGAATCATATCAAGCCTTAAAACTTCTGTGCATCAAAGAAAACCATCAACAAAGTGAAAAGGCATCCTACAGAATGGGAGAAAATATTTTGCAGATCATACATCTGATAAGGGGTTAATATCCAGAATATGTAAAGGACTCCTACAATTCAACAACAAAAATACCAAAGAACCCAATTAAAAAATGGGCAAAGGACTTGAACAGACATTTCTCCAAAGAATATGCAAATGGCCAGCAAGCATACAAAAAGATGGTCAACACCATTAATTGTCAGAGAAATGGCAAATCAAAATTGCAATATGGTATTTCCTCACACCCAGTAGGATGGCCACTATGAAAAAGCCAGAAAATAATAGTTGTTGGCAAGAATGTGGAGAAATCAGAACTTTTGTGTGCTGTCGGTAGGAATATAAAAATCTAAAATAGTACAGCCCCTATGGAAAATAGTGTGGAAGTTTCTCGAAAAGTTAAAAATAGAATGTGTGTTGTGGCTGAATGTTTGTGTCTCCCCCCAATTCATATATTGGAATCCTAACCCCCAATGTGATGGTATTAAGAGATGGGGCCTTTGGGAGGTGATTGGGTCATGAAGGGGGAGCCCCCATGAATGGGATTCGTGCCTTGTAAAGGACAGGAAGTGGGAGATTGCTTCCTCCTCTGTCTCTGCTCCATCGTGTGAGGACACAATGAGAGGATGGCCATACGCAGTTTCTCCCCAGACATTAGATTCATTGGCACCTCAGTTTTGGACTTCTTAGCCTCTAGAACTATAGGAAATAAATAATTGTTTGTTGTTGAAGCCACTAAGTCTGTCATAATTTGTTATAGCAGCCTGAGCTGACTAAGATACCATATGATCCCGTAATCCCACTTCTGGGTATATATCCAAAAGAATTGAAAGTAGGATCTTGAAGAGATATTTGCATACTGTGTTCATTGCAGCATTATTCATAATATCTGGGAAGGGGAAACAGCCCAAGTGTCCATTGATAGTTGAAGGAATAAAGAAAATGTGGTATATACACACAATGGAATATTAATTCAGCCTTAAAATAGAAGGAATTCTGACACACGGTACAACATGGATGAACTTTGAGGACATTATGCTAGGTGAAATAAGCCAGACACAAAAAGACTAATAATGTGTGATTCCATTTGTAAGAGGTACTTAAGAGTTGTCAAAATGAAAGAGAAAGAATGTAGAATGGTGGTCACCAGTGACAAAAAGAGAAATACTGTATGATTCCATTTATATGAAGTATAAAGTAGTCAAACTCATAAAAGCAGAAAGTAGAATGGTGTTTGTCACAGGCTGGGGGGAGGGGGGAAAAAGGTGTTGTCCAGTGGGTGTAGAGTTTCAGTCTTGCAATATGGAGACATTCTAGAGATCTCTTTCACAACACTGAATATAGTTAACATGACTCAACTGTACCCTTAAAAACTGGCTAAGATGGTATATTTTATGTTATGTGTCTTTACCAAAATTATAAAAAAAAAAAACCCAAAACAAAAATGAGGGGCAGACTTGACAAATTTGACCATGGGATGTTGAAGACAGCAAACAACTTTCAGTGATAATCGGCTCTATTCAAGGATGAGGAAAGACAGAGGAAGCAACTTGATATATGTGTATAAAAATTGCAAATAAAACCAGACAACTGTGGAAGGCATATACATCTTTGGAAAAGTTATTCAAGGAAATAAAGTTAAAATTGACAATAAGCCCTTTATATCAAAAAAGTTATAATTCATACAATTTTTCAAAATGAAGTCAAAGAAGAGATTATATGACTACAGAAGGGGAAATAATTGACAGGCCCACAGAAAGAAGTGGAGGACAAAGTCATTGCACAGGTGAAAACCACATTAGAAGCAGGAAAAAAAAAACCCAACCCAGTGAAAAACATAATTAAGTCAATGGTGAGTCAGTGTGAGGAAATTGCACAAAACCCAAATGGAAAATAACAAAGATATAAAAAGGATTAAAGGACAGATAAATATTGGGGCGCCTGACTGGCTCAGTAGGTAGAGCATATGAATCTTGATCTTGGGGTTATGAGTTTGAGCCTCACATTGGCTGCAGAGATTACTTAAAAATAAAATTGTTAAAAACAGCAACAACAACAACAACAACAGAGAGATATGGGTAACAGACAGAGGCTCCAAATATCAGTAACTGGTATTCCTGAGAAAGAGATCAGAACAAATAGAAAAAAAAAAAAATTGAAAGACACAATTGGAAGGAACATTCCCAAAAGAAGGAAAAGCTAGAGTCTGCAGATATAAAAGTGCAAATTGTGTCCCAGGAAAGGAAAACCGATACAGATTGACCAGCACCAAGGCATGTTCTGGTGGAGTTACTGGAGTTCAAGCATAAGGAGTCATGGGTATACAGTGCAAAACCAGTACAAAGGGAAATTACCCCTTTGGTCTCGGTCTTCACATCATGGCAGTACTAGCTATCAGGCTACAGTGGAATCATGTTTCTCAGGAGAGAAAAAGTCACCCAAGTGTCCTATTTATGTTGTCATTCAAGTATGGAAGCAACAGACTCCCAGTCATGCAAGAATTGAGTGACTGCAATGGCCATGAGCTCTTAGCCACTCAACAAGGAACGTCAACCACCCAAGATATCTGGTGAGAAAAAATAAGGAATGGAAAAGCATCAGGAAACAAGTCATGGTGACTGCTAAGTCCATTTGTTGGAAATTTAGTTGCAGAACAGAATGTAGGTGGTAGCTATGAATACATGAGCTCTTATGGAAGTTAGCTTCTGGGTTTGAAATATGAGAGCCCTGTAACGCCAACACTTTCTCAAGTCAGGGTCATCTCTGTGGGTAGGAGTTCTTTTTTAAACAGCCTTGCAAATAGCTATAAACAAAACCATTCATAATGTGTTCAGGGTTTTTTGCTTTTGTGGATGTAAAGCAGTTTGTAGTGTTTCCTGGATGATGATGATTAGCATATGAGTTTCCTAGAGCTACCATAACAAAGTGCCATAAACTGGCTGGATTAAATCAACAGGAACTGGCTCATAGTTCTGGAGGTTGGGAGTCAGAGCCCAAGCTGTTGGGAGGGCCACATTCCCTCTGAAATCCGAGGGCTAGACTCTGCTTCATCCTAGCTTCTGGTGCCTTGTTGGCGGTCCTTGGCATTCCCAGGCTTGCTGCTGCGACACTTCTGTCTCTGAGTTTTCCCTTCATGTGTTTGGGTCTTCACACGGCACTCTCCTCTCTGCATGTCCCTTTTTTCTTTTTTATAAGGACACCAGCCATCTTGGATTAAGAGCCCACCCTTACTCAAGTATGACTTCATCTTAACTTGATTTTATCTGTGAAGACCTTATTTCTTTTTTTTTTTTAATTTTTTTTTCAACGTTTATTTATTTTTGGGACAGAGAGAGACAGAGCATGAACGGGGGAGGGGCAGAGAGAGAGGGAGACACAGAATCGGAAACAGGCTCCAGGCTCTGAGCCATCAGCCCAGAGCCCGACGCGGGGCTCGAACTCACAGACTGCAAGATCGTGACCTGGCTGAAGTCGGACGCTTAACCGACTGCGCCAGCCAGGCGCCCCAGTGAAGACCTTATTTCTAAATTAGATTGTATTCATAGGTACCTGTGGTTAGGTCTTCAACGTATCTTTTTTTAATTAAAAAAGAAGTTTATTTATTTATTCTTAAACTTGTTAATGTTTATTTATTTTTGAGATAGAGACAGAGTATGAGTGGCAGGGGGAGGCGGGTGGGCAGAGTGGGAGGGAGACACAGAATCTGAAACAGGCTGCAGGCTCTGAGCTGTCAGCACAGAGCCTGATGCGGGGCTCGAACCCATGGGCCGTGAGATCATGACCTGAGCCGAAGTCGGACGCTCAACCAACTGAGCCACCCAGGTGCCCCTATTTATTTATTTTCAGAGAGAGAGAGAGAGAGAGAGAGAGAGAGAGAGAAGAGACAGAGAGCACGTGCTTGCAAGTGGGTGAGGGGCAGAGAGAAAGGGAGAGAGAATCCCAAGCAGGCTCCATGCTTTCAGTGCAGAGCCCAATGTGGGGCTCAGTCTCACAAACCATGAGATAATGACCTGAGCCGAAATCAAGAGTTGGATGCTTAACTGCCTGAGCTACCCAGGCGCCCCATGGACTTCAGTGTATCTTTTTTAGGTGGGTGCAGTTCAATCCATAACAATCCCTGTATTATGTGACTATATAATAACCGTATAGTTTAGTAACCATAATTATCTTTTGTATCTTAAGCCTGTAGATACAAGGGTCATTGTTGACTTATGTATGTGCATTATGCATATTATATGCACATATACAAATAAACATACACCTGCAATTTTTCTTTTTGTAATTAATTTTTAAAATATTTTTATTTATTTCGAGACAGAGAGAGAGCGAGCATATGCGCCCTTGAGCATATGCACAAGCATGGGGAGGGGCAGAGAGAGAGGGAGAGAGTCCCAGGCAGGCCCCTCACTCAGCTCAGAGCCCAAGGAGGAGCGCAGTCTCACAACCGTGAGATCATGACCTGAGCCGAAATCAAGAGTCAGATGCTTAAACAACTGAGCCACCCAGCTCCCCTCTTTTTGTAATTAATTGTAAGGTAATACTAAAACTGTGTTTAGTGATGATAAATCCTGTTTCTCCTTTTTGTTTTGTCTACTATTAGCACCTTCAATAGAAAGCAGTTGGGAGAGGCGCCTGGCTGGCTTAGTCAGTAGAACCTGTGACTCTTGATCTCAGGGTTGTGGGTTTGAGCTTCAAGGGTATAGAGATTACTTAAAAAAAAAAAAAAAAAAAAAAAGAAAGCAGTTAGGGAAATAATTTGAAACCCAATACTATTTTTTTAAAATTTTTTTAATGCTTATTTATTTTTGAGAGACACAGAGACAGAGCATGACCAGGGAGGGCGAGAGAGAGAGAGAGGGAGACACAGAATCTGAAGCAGGCTCCAGGCTCTAAACTCTCAACACAGAGCTTGATGCAGGGCTCAAACCCACAAGCTGTGAGACCATGACCTGAGCTGAAGTCAAACACTTAGTCGACTGAGCCACCAGGCGCCCCACTATTTCTTTCTTTTTTTTTTTTTTTTTTTTTTTTTAAATTGAATAGTCTGCTTCTTTTCTCCTCTGTTCATGTTAGCTGTGGTCACTTCTCTTGACACATGACTGTTTGGAAAATTGTCTGGATTAGTCAGTGCAATGAAATTGTGCTATGGAAGGATTTTGTGCTACATTTTAAAATTCTCTGTGGTATGGGGTGCCTGGCTGGCTTAGTCGGTTAAGCATTGGACTTTGGCTCAGGTCATGATCTCATGGCTCGTGAGTTCAAACCCCGCATCTGCTCTCTGCTGTCAGTGTGGAGTCTGCTTCTGATCCTCTGCCTTCGTCTCTCTGTGCCTCTCCCCAGCTCGTGCTCTCTCTTTCTCAAAATAAATAAATAAATAAATAAATAAATAAATAAATAAATAAAATAAATAAAATTAAAAAATTAAATTCTAAAAAGAAAAAAATTCTCTGTGACAATGGAGCTGCTGGTTTTAGTTGGACACAGTGGGTGATAAAGGGATGTTTTGTAGTCTGAGTGGAAAAATCTCTGAAAAGTTGATACATGGGGACAATGCTTTGTTTCATTTCTTCAGTATTTTTGAAGTTGCAAATAATCATGTATGCAGCTCAACTAGTAACTTATGCTGAAATTTTAGTAGTTGGTATCTGCATTTATATATCATTATTTTTTTCCATTGGTTTGGAGAACATCTACTTTAATTAGTGGTTAAACTTAGCTAACTTTATTAAACTGGATGGTTTATTGTTGCTGTGCATGCATTTCTGATACGTTTAATAAATACAAAAATATTTTAAGGGAGTAAAGATTTTACTTTGGCTTTAATGAGAGAAGTTTTCATTATGTTAACACATTTAGTTGCCATGAGTGTTATATTTCTATATGCATATTTTGTATTCATTCAAGTGAAGAAAGCAACGTTTTGTTTTCTCAGGTACTGCATAAGCCGACCGCAATATAAGACTTCTTGTGGCATCTCCTCATTAATTTCTTGTTGGAATTTCTTGTACAGCACAATAGGAGCTGGAAAGTAAGTATGTTAATTTAGTGGTATCCCTAAACTCCAAATTCCAAAGTTACTTTGTATTGCTTTTTCTGTCATTGAAGATTTCTTTTTAAATATTTTATTTCTTTTATTTTTATTATTTTTAGAGTGGGGCGGGGGGCAGAGGGAGAGAGAGAGAGAGATTGAGAGAGAGAGAGAGAGAGAGAGAGAGAGAGAGAGAGAGAGAGAGAGAATCTTAAGCAGGCACCACGCAGGGCTTGATCCCATGACCCTGAGATCATGACCTGAGCCAGACACTCAACCAACTGAGCTACCCAGGCGCTCCTGTAATTGGACATTTTTAAAAATAGATTTTTCATAAATCGAGAAATAAATTGCTATTTTTTATAAGCCTTTAGCTGAAAATAATAAGTATGCATTATTGGGGCACCTGGGTGGTTCAGTCGGTTGAACATCCAACTTCAGCTCAGGTCAGGATCTCGCAGTTTGTGAGTTCGAGCCCCACGTCAGGCTCTGTGCTGTCAGCTCAGAGCCTGGAGCCTGTTTCAGATGTGTCTCCCTCTCTCTGCCCCTTCCCACTCATGCTCTGTCTCTCTCTGTCTCTCAAAAATGAATAAACGTTAAAAAAATTAAGAAAAAGTAAGTATGCATTATTGTGACAAAATAAACATTAAAAATACAGTTGACCCTTAAACAATGCAGGGGTTAGGGCAGTCTAAAATCCACATATTATTTTTGACTCCCCCAAAACTTTACTACTAACAGTCTACCGTTGACCAGAAACCTTACCAATAAACAGTAGATGAACACATATTTTGTATGTAGTATTTTGCATGTATTATATGCTGTATTTTTACAATAAAGTAAGCTAGAGAACAAAAATGTTGATAAGAAATTCATTAAGAAAGAGAAAATACATTTATAGTTCTGCACTGAATTTATAAAGAAAAAATCTGTGTGTAAGTGCACAGTTCAAACCCACGTCGTTCAAAGGTCACCTGTATTAGTAAAATTGTTTACAAATCAGATGCAGGACAGTTGTTGGGATGAGCACTGGGTGTTACACATAGGGATGAATCCCTGGAACCTACTCCTGAAATCATTGTTGCACTCTATGCTAACTCAGGTGTAAATTAAAAAAAAAAAAAAAAGAAAACAAAAAAATAACAACAACAAAACAAAAACCAAATCAGATGGACATATGAATGTTGAGACAGGTTATCATTTGCATGCGATTGGAACTGCAAAATGAAAGGCAATGTTTCTTTTCTAGTCTGCCACCTGTTACCCAAGAAGAAGCTTTACATATTTTGGGCTTTCAACCTCCATTTGAAGATATTAGGTTCGGCCCTTTCACTGGAAATACAACACTTATGAGGTATGAAGTCCTCACTTACAGACAATACCTTATTTCTAGTTCTGTGAAATAGCAGTGCTGTAGAAGTGGATTGTGGACCAGGTTTCCAGCTGCTGGGCCCCAACTGCTAGTGGATATGCCAAATTTGGGTGCTGCCCGAATTTCTCTGGAATGGCATTGATGTTATCTGTGCTATGGAAATATTGCTATGAGCACATTTTCTTGTCATTTGCAGATGGTTTAGACAAATTAATGACCACTTTCACGTAAAAGGATGCTCGTACGTTCTATATAAGCCTCATGGGAAGAATAAAACAGCCGGAGAAACTGGTAGGTAAACACATGGAAGATTTTTACACATACACACACACACACACACACACACACACACACACACACACACACACACTTTAGGATCCATCACAAAGATTGGCTGATTTTTGATTAATGGGGCGTTCTGTAAACCCTGAACACGGTCTTTACTTCTATATGTCTTTATCCAAGGGGGAAATTGTAACAGAAATCTGTAGGGTGCTTTCCCATATACCGGTGAATATTTTTAATTGTCCTCCTCTTTGCATGTAGAACTTTTAGAGTTTTGAAACATGTCCTAAACACTGTTTCAACACATTATTTGTATTATTTGGGCCTGTGGGGTGTGTGTGTGTGTGTGTGTGTGTGTGTGTGTGTGCGCGCGCGCATGCTGGTAAAACTCTTTCAGGAAGAAACATGGAATTTGTAGCTCCTCTTCCTAAAAAGGAATGCCAAGATTGTGGAATATTTGATGTTAGGCCTACATAATAACATCTAATAACAGGACAATGGACTTTGAAAGTGACAAAGTTCCATGATAGAATAGTCTTGGCTATCACAGAGAGTAATTGATTTTTTTTTTTAACGTTTTATTTATTTTTGAGACAGAGAGAGACAGAGCATGACCGGGGGAGGGGCAGAGAGAGAGGGAGACACAGAATCGGAAACAGGCTCCAGGCTCTGAGCCATCAGCCCAGAGCCCGACGCGGGGCTCGAACTCACGGACCGCGAGATCGTGACCTGAGCTGAAGTCAGATGCTTAACCGACTGAGCCACCCAGGCGCCCCAAGAGTAATTGATTTTAAGGATTGTTTAGTTATATGCTAGTTATATTTGACAGATTAACAAGAGAAAGCCAGTTTATGAATGTTTACAGCGCAACTTGAGGTGGGAGAAACCTCACTGAAAAGTAACTCAGCGTGGTGGCTTAGGACAGCTTACTTACCCTCTGCAACAAAGAACAATTACCTTTGTAAAGAAGTGACAGGACAAAGGGAAGCCGTTTTCAGTGTCCCAGGACAGCAGACTGTGGGAGGGTTACATTTTTGAGAAGGCACTAATGGAGTAAGATTTGCTTGCAGATTCCTCTGGTGCCATCTCTGGGCTAAGAGTCTGTCTCCAGTAAAAGAAAAATTTACATCCTGCCTTTAGGTTGGGAGGGGGCGGGTTGAGAGAGCTTTTCCTGCATTGTGGCTTCTTAATTGCCTTCAGCTCAAAATAATTTTATGTCAAAGAGGCATATTTTGGGTGACATATTCTGGTTTCCTTCCCTCTCCATCCTGGGCAACCCCAGGCTTACTTCCTGCATCCTTCCTGCAGCCATTGAAGTACCTTAAATTTTATGGGGCTTAGCAGAAACCCTCAGGACAAAAGCCTTCTTAAGATCTATTTTTATCTCTTTTTTAATCTCTGGAAGTGCATCAGTTACGTATTTTAACGATCTTTTCAGTATTTTAACCAGTGTTTTTGTAATGTCATTGGCAGGGTGATGTAGGGTATATGTATCACAGGGAAGATAAAATGATGTATCAGTTTAAAAACTTTGTATTTTATATATTTGTGTTTATTTTCACATTTATGTATGTTTAGTTGTATGAAACAGTCCTAAACTCAGAATTCTTTAGACCACAATATACCATGGATATTATCATATTTCTGTGATTAATTTGTGTATTTTGATCAACATCTGTTCTTTAAAACCAGATTTATTCATCGATATGCATATAGTAATTAAACCAAGCACTGTTTAACCAGGAGTAGTACTGGTTATGGATATATAGAGAGTTTTCCATATCATTTAGATTATTGGCTTAATTTTGAACTTGAAAAAAAATGTTTATTTTTGAGAGACAGAGAGAGCACGAGCTGGGAAGGGGCAGAGAGAACAGGACAGAGGATCCAAGGCAGGCTCTGTCCTGATAGCAGAGAGCCCAATGTGGGGCTCGAACTCATGAACCATGAGATCAAGACCTGAGCCAAAGTCAGATGCTTAACTGACTGAGCCACATCAGCACTGACAAGTAAGGAACATCTTTGGTAACCCTGGTGTTCCCTAATGTACTTTTTACTAATATTTAGTAATTTCTCCCTGTTAGCCAGATGACACATTTCCTAAGAATGTATATATTTTTTGTTCTAGGAAAGAGACACCTTATACCTTATCTCTTCAAGTTAAAGGAAAATAATATTAATTATGTTGGTTCTAGATTTTACCCTTGCCAGGTCTGTACTTTAGTTTATGGTGTTGATAGCTTATAATATCAGCCTGTAAAACAAGATGTTTATCATGGCCATGATCATATGGTATATCACATTGACCACTGTCACCTTGCCCATATGGTGTAAACTTTAGAGGGTAATTTCATTTAAATGAAGGGCATTTTTGATACATTTTACTATATATTATTATTTCTTAGTTTTTAAGCATTGACTTTATAGTAGTAAAACCATCTTTTAGTGGGAATTTAGTTGTGCTAGGCACTTTACTGATTTACTTGCTTTAATTCCATATCAGTCCTGCACAGATGTATCATTTCCCCCTTTACTGATGAGGAAACTGAGATGTGGAGAAAGTTCAATAAACTGAACAGGGTTACACAGTAGTGAGTGATATTTTTAGGTGTCAGATCAGGTCTCCTGGTTGCAGATCTCAAACCTAACCACTTGCTTCGTGGGTCCTAGCGTTGGCTGCTTTTAACGGTCCTTGCACATTTTAGAGCTATTATATGGCTAGTATTTTTTATAATTAACATATCTCATTTTCACCAACAAAATTATATACCAATAGAAATGTTACTGAACATTTTTTCTCCCAAATGCTCTATTTCTCCTTAGCACAGGGGGTTTGTTTGATTTTTAGATTGTTACATTTTTTTCTTTTTAAGAAAAGTATCTGTCAGGGGCACCTGGGTGGCTCAGTCGATTAAGCATCCAACTTCAGCTCAGGTCAGTGATCTCAGGGTTCACCAGTTTGAGCTTTGTGTCTGCATCAGGCTCTCTGCTGTCAGCAGGAGCCTGCCTCGATCCTCTGTCCTCCTCTCTCTCTACCCTCCCCCGCTTGAGTGCTTGCTCTCTCTCTCTCTCCCTTAAAAATAAATAAATTTTTTTTAAGTTTATTTATTTATTTAGAGAGAGACAGAGAAAGCACGAGCAGGGAAGGGGCAGAGAGAGAGGGAGAGAGGGAGAATCCCAAGCAGGCCCCGTGTGGTCAGTGCGCAGAGCCCGATGTGGGGCTCAAACTCATGCAACTGTGAGACCGTGACCTGAGCCAAAATCAAGAGTCAAGTGCTTAACCAACTAAGCTGCCCAAGGTGCCCCGAAAAAATAATTTTTTTTTTTTTTTTAAAAAGCATCTGCCATGATGACTGTAATTGACATCAGTGTTACTGGAGTGTCATTGTCATCAAATAAGTGGGTTTGGGACGTTTGACTTTTTGTGAAAGAAAATGGATAATTTGGCCCTAAGACCTTTCTTTACGTTTATTTTCGCAAAATAAGTAGAATCGTTTTCTGGCCCAAAAGATTTGAACAGTCATTTTCTCGTTATTACAAAGTATAATAATGATTCTATTCATTAAGCAGTAATTACTGATGTAAGCCAGCACCTCTTCTGTGGAACTCTGACTCTTCTCTGGGGACTGCACATGTGTGACATGTGGCCTTTTGCGACATGCATGCTCAATCCATAGAGTAGATATTAGTAGAGCTTAGTTTTTTTAAGTATGACAACAAACAGAAGTAAATGTTCTAGTATTTTGTTTCTGTGCCCCAAGAGGTCTTGTGTAACCACTTGGATGTGTCCGCACTGTGAATCATTAACCTAGAGCAGCGATTGGCAGATCTTTTCTATAAATAAAGGAATAATTGATGGAGAGGATGTCACACATATGTGTCTGAGACAATGGAAAAATACCATAACACAGTTCTCAGGGTGGTGTCTCAAGACTGCATTATGAGGAGGGGCCCGGGAGACACCAGCCTGAGTCTCAGGATTTCTTTTCTTGCTTATTGCCTATGGATCAGAAGAGGATTTCATCAGAGAAGTTTGTAGATTTTTGTTGTATGAATATCAGCAAGCATCTAGATAGAGAGGCAGGTTCTATGCAGAGAAAGGTCAATACAATTAAAGTAAATCAAGGGAATAATGAAGACTCAGAGGAATTATAATATGAAAGAAATGTGATATCAGAAAGAATATGATATCAAAGAAAATCTGAGTATAGCAGAAACGTCAGTTATGTAAATTTAATCAAATTCCCAAATTAAGAAACGTCGTTATTTATTAATGGAATGTAAGAAAATACTAATAGGGCCCCGGAGACAGTTGGTTTAGGAACCACTCTTCTGGAATTTTAAGCAATTTTTGTCCAAATGTCCTGTCCACCTTTAAGATTTTATGCCATACTTTTCTTAGAAACTCTCATTTGCAGATTTTTGAGGGTTTGTATTTTATTTATTTTATTTCTTGGGTTCTTTATGACTTTTTTAATTTAATGATTTGATGTGTAGATTAACCAGCACCCCTAATAATCTAGGCTGTGTGGCACTGGGCTCTACAGACATTTTTACCCGTATGTTTAAACTTCCTCCAACGTACACGAAGTCTTTTTCACTGAGGAGTGTTATAAACTACTTATTCACCTATTCCCCTGACCCAACCCCCTTTTCTTGGCATGGGGAGTAGGATTGCTGCCATTTCTTCAAATGAATTTTAATAATATATTTTCAGGGTTTTATTTCTTTTTTTTTTTTTTTAATTTTTTTCCACGTTTTTATTTATTTTTGGGACAGAGAGAGACAGAGCATGAACGGGGGAGGGGCAGAGAGAGAGGGAAACACAGAATCGGAAACAGGCTCCAGGCTCTGAGCCATCAGCCCAGAGCCCGACGCGGGGCTCGAACTCACGGACCGCGAGATCGTGACCTGGCTGAAATCGGACGCTTAACCGACTGCGCCACCCAGGCGCCCCTTCACGGTTTTATTTCTATTTTCATGTTCCCTATCACGATACTCGACTCCTATTTCTTTTTCTTTTTTTAATTTTTTATTAAAATTTTTTTAATGTTTATTCATTTTGAGAGAGAGAGAGAGAGAGAGAGAAAGGGCAAGCAAGGGAGGGGCAGAGAGAGAGGGAGAGAGAGAATCCCAAGCAGGCTCCACACTGTCAGTGCAGAGCCCATTGTGGGGCTCGATCCCATGAACTGTGGTATCATGACCTGAGCCAATATCAAGAATTGACGCTTAACTGACTGAGCCACCGAGGCACCCCTCTTTTCCTTTTTTTAAAATAAAGTTTATTTATTTATTTTGAGAGAGAGAAAGGTAGAGAGAGAGAGAATCCTAAGCAGGCTCTATGCTAACATTGCAGGACTCATCTCACAAACCATGAGATCATGACCTGAGCTGAAATCAAGAGTTGGATGCTCAACTGACTGAGCCACCCGGGTGCCTCCCTGACTATTTCTTTTTCTGTGTGTATTTCCTGAAGGATAATTGATCCGCTTCCTACCATGGAATTTTCTGGTCTTCCTTCTCAACAATGTTATCCTGCACAAACCCTGCTATATTGCTGAAGCTTTCCCTGCCACTTAAGGTGCCACTTCTTAATTGCTATAGGACTGATTATTTGCATTTGTCATTGGCCATTTGGCATATGCAGCCTTACGTTTCATCTTTTTAACGTGTCTGTCCAGCTCCTTGACCGCAAGGACTGCCTTCGGTAGCCCTTTGAGTCCATATGTGGTGCCCTGTGACCTCGCTCATGCTGCCCTAGAACTTCTGATTGTAGTCGGAGGGGCGATATCTGTGTCAAGCAGAAGACCTTTCTGTTCTCCCTCTTTGTGGAAGAAAAAGTTCTAAAATTGGCTTTTCTCATTTGTCTCAGTGGACTGAGTAGTCTCATTTGTTCAGTAGTGAATACCATTGTCACCGGTTGCTGTTCACTTGAAAAATACTTTGAAATGTATATTCTCTTTTTAAGTTATCCTGTAATGACTGTTAGGCCTGCTTTTCTGGGTTCTAGGTTTCTTCGACTTTGTAACTCCCCAGTGTTTGCTGACCTGCTCATTTCCAGCGGTCCCTCAGTCAGTGGAAACTGAGCTCACTCATGGACTAAAAACAAAATACAGGGATTTTGATACAATTAGCAGATTTAACTGTTGATATGAAGGGAAGTATTTTTTTTTCAGAGATGTAATCACTCATAATAAAACTCTGAGTAAGTTGTCAGCAACTAGTTCAAACTAGTGGTTCAGTTTTAGCATTATATTACTATTATTATTATTCAGATACCTTAAAACTCTTGGTTCGCTTAGCTACCAACATTGATGCCTGGCAAATCTCGATTCATCTTATTTTGTAAGTTTATTTTGAGAGAGAGAGCACGCAGAGGGGAAGGGAAGAGAGAGAGAGAGAGAGAGAGAGAGAGAGAGAGAGAGAGAGAGAGAGAGAGACTGAGAATCCCAAGCAGGCCCTGAGCTGTCAGTTCAGAGCCTGATATGGGGCTTGAACTCACAAACTGTGAGATCATGACCTGAGCCAAAATCTAGAGACAGACGCTTAATCGACTGAGCCACCCAGGCGCCCCTTGATTAATTTTTAAAAATCAGCTAGCTTAGCAGTTATACTAATGTTCATGTATACCATCTTTATTCTGGTATGTGTCATAACTCATTAATTTTGCGTAACAGAGAATAGCTACCTCTGCCCTATCCCGATATTACTCACAGATACTCTCACTGTGGCCACTACTATGAGCTTACTACAGAACCTTAGCACATCTCGGCTGGATGATGCATTAATATTCTGCTCTCCTCATCCACTGGTTTCTCCAATTCTTATTAGACACTGTGGCAGGTAGATCTTTTCAAAGAGTAGTGCTAATAGATCCTTCTATTTTAGGAGCTCTCTAGTGCTTGCTTAAAGCATAAAATTGTTAGCATCACTCAAAGCCAATGCAGACTGGCCTTTCACTGCTGTTCTACATGAACCAGTTGTATTTATCTATTTATTTATTATTTTTTAAATGTTTTAAATGTTTGTTTCTGAGAGAGAGAAAGACAGAGACAGAGACACAGCCTGAGCAGGGGAGGTGCAGAGAGAGGGAGACACAGAATCTGAAGCAGGCTCCAGGCTCTGAGCTGTCAGCACAGAGCTGGATGCAGGGCTTGAAGCCACAAGCTGTGAGATTAGGACCTGAGCTGAAGTCGGATGCTTAACTGACTGAGCCACCCAAGTGCCCCTGAACCAGTTGTATTTAAAAGATGTCAAGGGAGGAAGAGTCTTGTAGGATGATATTATGTGGTGGGTTAAAGAATCTGGTTCTTGTTTTTATTTATTTTTTAAGGAATGGAGGATTTTTTTAAATGTTTCTTTATTTGAGAGAGTGCGAGAGAGAACATGCACCTGTGCACATAAGCGGGGGAAGGGGAAAGGGGGGAGGGGGACAGAGGATCCAAAGCAGGCTCTGTGCTGATGGCAGAGAGCCTGAATTGGGACTCAAACTCACAAACCGTGAGATCATGACCTGAGCTGAAGTTGGACGCTTAACCGACTGAGCCACCCAGGCACCCCCTGGTTCTTGTCTTTGAACGTGTAAAATACATTCTGATGTATTCTTCTAGACTTCTCTACAGTTTTCCTATAGATGATCAATCAACCTGTATAGAACAAATTCACACTAAAGAAACGAAAAAAACCCAGACTGTTTATATATTAACTTACAGTGAGAGATATAATAAACCAAGGCACCGGAATTCTCTTGTCTGCAGCTCAGGAAATCTCCTCACCGTTCAGCTGGCCAGCTGATTCTCCTAGTTCTTTTCTTCTTCTGTGTGCCATACAGATCATGGTCCTGCACTTGGAAGTGATTGCTTTGTTACTTAAGTGTCAGATTTTTTTAGAAATTCTCTGGTCTAGGCTGAACATCGTTCTGAATTTAGTTTCCATCAGTAATACATTGATATGTCTTCTCCTGACTGGAAGTTACGTCTTCAGATGACTACCTCAATGTAGTAAATACTGCATTTACTGTCTTTTTATTTCAGAGGGTGACATTTTTCTGACCTTGTCCTGAAATTCTTGGGGTGCTGTACGGTAGGCCTTGCTACGCTATCACACCCTAGATTCTAAAGTAGACGACTTGCTGTTCCCTAATTACATCCCTCCCCTGTAATGACTTTGTTTTTTCCTCATGCCCGTTCCTCTGTCCGGATTGCTGAAATCCTACCACTTGGTGAAGTTCTGTCTTGAATGTTCCCTTTCTTGATTCTTCAAACCTGATGTGCTCTTCCTCCTTTGAATTACAACCCTTTTCTGTGGCTCTGTCTTATCCCACTCTATATTAAGGTTACTTGTTTTATCTTCCCTCTGAGGGCAGCTTCAGGTGCTGTGTATCACTTGCCTTTTGTTTGCCTGCGGTTCCTGGTATACTTAGTAGGTGCACAGAAATTGCTTACTGAATTGAATTAAATGAAATTTTCCTTTAACTCTAGGCCAGTTCTCAGAATGCCAACATCAGCATCACCTGTGCAACTTGTTAGACATACTAATTCTTGGTCCCCGCTCCAGACCTGCTGGCTCAGACACTCTGGGGTTGGGTACCAGCCATCAAGTGTTTAACAAGTCCTGTGTGTCAAGCTTGAGAACTATTGCTGTGGTCTTTCTAAAGAGGCATTATCCAACCTCTTTTTCAAGAGCTGGGTCTTCCATTGATAGGAAATATGGTGATTTTCAGATTGTGCTCAGGTGAGCCATGGGAATTCTATGGTGGTGCCTTGGTACAGGGTCGGGGGAGAACTTGGGATCTAGATTCCCTACCTCCTTTTTGGCCACAGCAACTTGCTTTTGGCTTTTTTTATGCACTAGTATGCCATGTCAACGTTCCTTGCACCAGGGTTCCATATGGAAAAAAGTCTGAAAATTACTGATCTAAATTAGAGGTCATCAAACTACAGTCCTTTTTGTAAATAAAGTTTGATTGGACACAGCCATATCCATTTGCTTACACATTGCCTATGGCTGTTTCCATGCTACAATGGCAGAGTTGAGTAGTATGAGTAGTGCTCATGACCCACAAACCTCAAATATTTACTCTCTGGCCCTTTAAGAAAAAGCTTGCTAATCCCTGCTCTAAATCAATCAGAACCTTGCGGTAAGGAGCAGAAACATCCCTGGCTAGCACTAAGCCAATAACCATTATGCTACAGAAGAAAAATCACCTCATGTCTTCTAGAAAATGAGGACATGGTCAAAGAGTGTTTACAGTGGACAAAAAGATGTGAAGGTTAATGAGGGCAAATTTTCTTAGTTATCTCATTTGCTTCTGAAATCCTGAATATATTCTAGGAAATTAGACTCATTACTATTCACAGGTGTTTTGTGTTACATTCGACTTAAAGAAGGATAATGTGAAATACTTAAAGATAGCCATTAAGAAGCTAAAATAAAAATTCTTTTCATTAAAACTTTTAGTCATTTCGGAAAATTTTTTATGGGGCATTTTCACAATTTTAAGAAAGGTTTGAAGATTTTTTTCTAAACCAACTATGTGTGTCACCATCTTTTGTAATTATTGAATCTGTTAGGAGACTAAATGCATACATTTATGTTTGCTCACTATCCTAGAACCCATCTGTAATGAAGGAAGTGACATACTGACCCTCTTCTGACTTTTAGTTCTGATGGTTCTTCATTTAGAGCTGCCCTTGGGTGTCAGTTTTTAAATTGTCAGGGGAGGTCAACCAAAATCTGCAGAAAGATTTATCATTTGTCATTATGAAATGGAGATTTTAGTGGAAAAGATCACCTTGCCATACAGGTACGTTCTGGTGCTTCTGGCCATGAAGTAAAATCTATGGGAAAGACCTATATGAAGCCTTGGAGAAAGAATTTAAGCCAGAAATGTTATTGTCTCCATGGAGCCCACAAATCTCGTGTATCTACAGGGGTAGGGTGGGGTCCTGCCTTCTTAGCTGTGCTACAGCTATTGACCTGCTGTTTTTAGTGGTCTCCAACCATCTCAGTGGCCAGAAAGTCAATTAGAGAAACCACAAATTGCAAGCTTTCATCTACTTCACCTATTTTTAGGCTTTCCAGTTTTAATGGGCTATTTGTTCATGAATAATTTAGTTTCTTCCGGGAGATGCATGTTAATGAGACCTCAGTCAATGGCTTTAAATATTGAGTGCTGGTAAAAACTTATTGCTTATGATACTACTTTTGAAATTACTTCACAACTAATATAGCTGTGGGAAATATAAAAGAAGGAGTCTGTGGTATGATCAGCCTGTCCGAGAGATGTTCTTATCTCATTACTTGGCTTGAGAAACCTGTCCCTCCTGTCTGGGTAACTTTTGTAGAAACATTAAAGTGTGTATTAGCGGGGAAAGTCTGCATTTTTGGAGTCTGTGTACTATCTACCCATCAACATCAGTGCTCTTCAAACTGGGGACGTATACATTGCTGGGGCTGTGTGAGATGACCACTGTGGAATGAGAAGAACATAATACAATGTCATTATTAAAAAAAAAATTTTTTTTAAGTTTGTTCATCTTTGAAAGAGACAGAGAGAGCAGGCGAGCGTGAGTGGGGGAGGGGCAGAGAGAGAGGGAGACATAGTATCCAAAGCAGACTCCAGGCTCTGAGCTGTCTGCACAGAGCCTGATTGGGGGGGGGTTGAACCCATAAACCGTGAGATCATGACCTGAGCTGAAGTCGGACACGTAACTGACTGAGCCACCCAGGCACCCCTATATTGTCAGTATTTTAATTTAATTTCAAATTCCTACCTTTTGTATGTCTTCTATAAAGTACTATTAGTACCATAGTATCTATAAACAAAAATGCTTCTCATGGGCATGTTGATTCAGAAATTTCCCGTGACAGATGTGCACAACCAGAAAAGTTGAGACCATTGTTGTACACACTAGGTGTTAGGTTTTATGTGGTAATTAAATTCTGTAGACAAGTAGGTGTTATTAGAAGATTTTGGTAAGCAAGGACATATTTCAGGTCTTAAGTTTCCTATTCAGTTTATCTGAATTTCAGTCAAAAGAGTAAAACTGAAACTACATTTATTCATATTTTTGTGTATCTATAAAGCTTCTCCTTTTCCCCCAGCAATGTCAGTGTCTTCCAAGTCATGTCTTCCCTTCAGTCCTTAGCTAGTCATTTGCGTAAAGCGTCCACAGTGCTTTATGGTTCCTCAGTTTGTTTGCTTTTGTTTTGTGTAGCTTCTGGGGCCTTGTCGAAGTTAACTCATGGATTGAAAGATGAATCACTGGCTTATATCTATCATTGCCAAAATCATTATTTTTGTCCAATTGGCTTCGAAGCAACTCCTGTTAAAGCTAATAAAGCTTTCAGGTAAGGATTTCCATATTTTATGTGGATAACTTACTGAGAGAAGCATTTCCATATTTTATGTGGGTAACTCACCAAAAAAAGAAAGCATTTAGGAAATATTTAGTCACTCAGAAATTGGAAGCCTTGATTATTTCTTTCATTTGCATCAAGTTAGACTATGCTCTAAATATTTAGCTAGTTCTTTTGCAGAATTGCATTTGGTTAATTGGGCTTTTACATTATCCACTTAGATGCTGTTGTTCAGACTCGTGCAATGAAAGACATCTGAAAAACCACTTTTACCTTTATTACAAAATGATTGCAAAGGACTTCACGTATTATGTCACTGTGTTTTCATCCATTGTTCACGTGGAAAATGAGTTAGGGGATCTTGTGTCAAAAAGTTGTCCCAACTGAGCACATTAAGAAGCATCTTCTTTCCTCCTAGTGAAAAATGTGGAATTTATCAGTGTTTTCCTGGGTGGGTAGCATCGGTCATTGAGGAGGAGGAGAGGGCAGCCCTCTTCTTTTGGTGAAGGCTGAAGGTCAGCCAGGGAGAACATGGCTTCCTCATCTGGGGATAGGATGGGTTCTTTGAGGCTGGAGGCCATGCAAGCATGAGTCCCTCTCAAGGCACTGTGGGGTTGGGGGATGCTGGGGCAGTATCCTGAGATCTGGGAGAACCAGGAAGCTGGACATTATAGTTTTGTGAATGAGGAACAAGAGGGAAAGTACTTGATCTCTCCGACTCCTAAAATGTTTTATTCATCTCTCTGGAGGTGAGGTATATTGTTTCTTCTATGGTTTCATCCTGAGGCTTCACCTTACTCCAGACATCTATCAAACATAAAACATGAAAAAGTAGGTAGTCCAACTTTGTACCCATTAGGGGAGAGTTCCACACCTCTGCCTGTACCTAAGCATCACCTGAGATGCCTTTACAACTGTGCAAATCCCTCTAGATCTACTTGAATTTCCCGGAGTGGGATTTAGGCATCTGACTTTAGGGTTTCATTTTTAGGATGCCTTTTGAAAACTTCTAAATGCACAGTGAAAGGAGAGGAGTAGCTGAAGAATGCTTGTAGGATGCTAGGATTTTTTTCCCTTTTTTTTAGATTCTAAGAGGTGGTATATTTCATTTTTTTTCTTTTTTTTTTTATCCCTAGATTTTATAATTGAGATCAAGACCTAAGTTTTATTTATGCTTTCTCTTTAATGGTCTTAAGAAGTTTGTTCAAGCTTAAACTCCAATTATCTATTCTAGTATTAATGAATGTCATCTTTGAATAACTTTAGTATATTTTTTATTAACATAGTGGAAGCAATATTTTCAAGGGAGTGAATGACCTTTATTAAGCCTACTTTTAATCTGTTTTATATTTAGCAGGGGTCCCTTCTCACCACAAGAAGTAGAGTATTGGATCTTAATTGGAGAATCAAGTAGAAAACATCCTGCTATTCACTGTAAAAAGTATGTTAACTTCCCTTATTCTCTTTAATTTAGGTAAGATTTACATATAGTGAAATGCACAGATCTTAATTGTATAATTAGGTGGAGTTTGATAAATGAATACACCTGTGTAATCATCACTGCAATCAAGATATGGAACATTTTCATTGTATTGAGAGTACCCTCATTCTCCTTTCCTGTCAGTCCCCATAGACAGCCTCTGCTCTGTCATGATGGGTTGCTTTGCATGTTCTTGAAATTCATGTAAATGGAGTCATAAAATATTCTTTCTTATCTGGCTTCTATCATTTAAGTAACCTTGTGAGATTCATCTACTTTGTCATGCATATCATGATTTTTTTTTTTTTTTTTTTACTGCTGAGTGGTATTAACTAGTGTAAGTTTACCACGATTTTTTATCCATTTTTCTGTTGATGACCATTTGGATTATTTTGAGTTTGGTCTTATGTGGGTAAAGCTATTAGGAACGCTAATGTTTATATTGTTAGAAAATTTCTAGGTAACAGCTTCACTGAGATAAAATTCACATACCATAAGGTTCACCCTTTTATAAATGTATACAATTCAGTGGATTTTCGTATATTCAGAGTTGAGCATCAACCACCATGATCTAATTCTAGGAACTAAAACCCCATACCCATTAGCAGTCACTCCCCAGCCCCCTCCCCTCACTCCCTGGCAACACTGATCTACTTTCTATCTCGGTGCATTTGCCTGATATGGACATTTCCTATAAATGGAATCATACAATATGTGGACTTTCGTATCTTTTTTCACTTAGAGTAAAGTTTTCAGTGTTCATCTGTGTTGTGGCATAGACCAGAACTTCATTCCTTGATATGGCCAAATAATTTTCTGCTGTATGGATCTGCCACATTTTATTGTGCAAGTTTTTGGAGGACATGTTTATATGTTTTCTTCCTCTTGGATAGGTATCTAGGATTGGGGTTGCTGATTATAGGATAGCTGTGTATTTAAGAAGCTGGGAGAAAGTTCTCCAGTGGGGTTATGCCATTTTATACTCCTACAGGCAATGTATGGAGAACCCAGCTTTTCTTCATATCTTCTCCAATATTTGATATTGTTATTTTGTTTTTTTTTTTACTTATTTTTTTTTATTTTCCTGGCTTTATTGAGTTGTAATACACAAATACAATGTATATTTTTAAAGTGTACTGTGTGCTGATTTGATCTACATTTTGTGAAATGGTTGCCACAATCAAGTGTCAATTAACATATCTATCAGCTCACGTAGTTACCTTTTCTGCCTATATGTGGTGAGAACACTTAAGATCTGCTCTCTCAGCAAGTTTCAAGTGTACCATACGGTATTATTAACTGTAGCCATTATGCTGTACAGATCTATAAGTTTATTATGTTTTTTGATGGTATTGCAAATCGATACCATTTGCAATAAAAAATTTCTTTTCCAGTTTTATTGAGACATAATTGACACATATTGCTATATAAGTTAATGGTGTAGAGCATGATGGTTTGATTTACATATATTGTGAAATGATGACTACAGTAGGTTAACGAAAGAATTCTCCTTGTGACGAGCACTCTTAGGATCTACTCTCTTAACAACTTCTCTGTATGTCACACAGCAGTGTTCGCTATAATCACCATGTTGTATATTACATCCCTAGTACTTATTTATCCTATAACTGGGAGTTTGTACCTCTTGGCACCTTCCTTTAAAAAATTTCACTTCTGAAT
Source organism: Lynx rufus (assembly GCF_022079265.1). Lineage (NCBI taxonomy): Eukaryota > Metazoa > Chordata > Mammalia > Carnivora > Felidae > Lynx > Lynx rufus. The sequence continues at coordinate 73,819,304 of NW_025814823.1, forward strand.
TAGTTTCTGGTAGTGTACAAAAATGCAATCTATTTTTCTACATAGTCCTTGAATCTTGCATTTTCATCAGACTCACAATTCCAGTAATAGTTTTATAATCCAAAGTAATTTGTAATTGCTTTGTGTTTTCTATACAATCAATCATGTTATCTGTGAATAAACACGTTAACTTTGAAATCTTTTGAAAACTCGACTCTAATTGAAACGGAAATATGGGCTGTTTCTACTCTAGCCTGCAGGATGTCATTTAACGGGTTGATAAATATGTATTTCATAATGAAAGTAGCCATTTTTTGAACCAAGAATCTTGGCAATAGTTGGTTAAGCAGACTTGTCATAAAAAAAGAATTAGGGCTTAGGATGTGGAACAATCTTGTTATGAAAGAATTATCGTTATGGTAATATTGTAGCAAATTGCTCATGTGAAAAGTTCCATTACAGTGGTATTTTGTACTTAGAGAAAAGTGTGCTTTATCCTTCCTTTTTCACTATAGGTGGGCAGATATTGTTACTGATCTCAACACTCAAAATCCAGAATATCTAGATATCCGACACTTAGAGAGGGGGCTGCAGTATCGAAAAACAAAGAAGGTAAGAACACCATTGTAGCTGAAGATATTTCCCAAGCCGACAAAAGGCACTGTTTTACTCAGTACTCCTTAGGTTGTAAATAACAGAAATCCAGTTCAGATTATCTCAGATAGAAGAGTGAAAATTATGTTCAGGAAAGAGGGGTATTTTTAGAATGAAAACACAAGGAGGATAGCCCGGAATCAGAAGGGACTGGTACCTGGTAAAAGAATGGTGGCAGGCGCCAAGTAGCTTCTCTGTCTCATTCTTCTGGGAGTTACATGTTGTTCTTATCTGTCTGAATATTTACTTTCTGAAGATCAAGAACTTCAACTTATGTCTCCCTTTCAGGTGAGCAGTCTAGATAGGCTGAGAGTGGCCTGCCCAGGCTCAGTCCCATAGTTTTGGCCCAGCTTGGGTCAGGTGTTCACTTCTGAGCCAGATGAACTGTGGCCATGAAGCAGAGTCATGTGTACAAACAAGGAGGCTTGGGGAGGTTCTCAGTGAAAGTAGATTCTGTGGATTGAGTTGACATTCCACTGATATGGTCCTACTAACATCAAGAACATATAGGAGACAGGAAGAGGAGATCTTGGTGTTTGGATTGGGCAGATGGGGAAGCAGCAGTGTGTGTGACCAGTGCAGAGTCATATGGGTGGTGGTGGGGGGGGTTGTTTTGGCTCCTGTGGGCATTGTTATATTTTTGTAAAGGCAGCTGGTCAAGAATGATGCAGGATAAGGTGATCTGATGGTATCTGAAAAGGGTAAGTACTGTTTTGAGGCAGGTGAAGGGGGAAAAATAAGGCAATTCATAGGAACCCACATTATTAGTATAATTAACTTCCTTTCACTTTCTTAACCCAACTTTTTTTTTTTTTTTTTTCTTCTCAGGTTGGGGGAAATTTGCATTGCATCATAGCATTCCAGAGACTTAACTGGCAACGATTTGGCCTTTGGAACTTTCCATTTGGAACCATTAGACAAGAATCACAACCTCCAACACATGCCCAGGGAATAGCCAAATCTGAGAGTGAAGATAATATCTCCAAGAAGCAGCATGGGCGCCTGGGCCGGTCTTTCAGTGCTAGTTTCCATCAGGACTCGGCATGGAAAAAGATGTCCAGTATCCATGAGAGAAGGAACAGTGGTTACCAGGGTTACAGTGATTATGATGGGAATGACTGACCATCTTGGGTACTGAACAACTTGTGTTATAAACACGACTGCTCTATACAAGACTGCATTAAGACAGTAGAAGGTTTTATTAAGTCTACACTAAATAGGAACAGAGCTTGTGGTACAAAATATAACCTTGTAGTTCTCCAGTAAATAAGCTTGTATATGATTATGATGGGTGATTTCAGATATAGAAGCAGGTAAGCACAGATTATTGTCCTTTTAAAGAGTATATAAACATTATGGACAATTTCACAAAATCCGATAAAATTACATATAAACAAATCAAACACAAATTCACTTAATAGCATCATGATTTGAAATACTTAAGCATGAAGTGGTTTCTTATAACTCGATCGCCACACATTTGTTGCAGATAGTTTTATTCCTAAACTCAAGATAAAAGGTACCATCTGCCCTTTTAAAGAAAATTGGGCTGTTGATTTCTAGCTTTCTCTCATGGTTAAAGCTCATTTAAAATTATTTAGTGAGTCTAGAATTCTTTTACTTGCAAGCAGCATCTTGCCTGCCTCATTTGTTTCCTGACTAACTTTTTCAGGATCCTCAATAAAGAGGCAAAGCGAAGACTCAAGAAACTGATCTTTTCTATTGGTGCATTGATTCGGGATATTCTTGGCTTTCTTGACTTGGTATGTTACCATCCAATATTGACAAGATCTTCAGGCCTTGAAAGACTTCTGTCTACAGTGCACCTTGTTTTGGGATAGAATAAAAGAAAAGTGGAATTCAAAGTTTCTATATCCAAGGTAATCTGTGAAATGAGATCTTCCAATATTTGACTGGTCCCTGAGTGTGGAGTCCTATGTTGTTAACAGCATTAAAGATGCATTAGGAATGCCATTGCCACTCAGAGGACAAATATCCATATTCCCAACTCTGAGCTGCTTCCTTTTTTAAGTCATACAATTAGCTGTTTGTAGTGAGTGTTAAATAGTTCAGAAAGAGTGGATTTCATGTATTTCAGCTCCTCTCTAGTTGATGTCAATTTTTCTTCTGCTGTCAGCCTGTGACATGTTCTTTCATTTCAGGGGCTGTTCATGACTCAAATCAGTAACTTGATTATTACAAGGTGCTGAATATGTTGGTAACCATATTGCAATACACCTCAAGGAGAGGGTTCAGATTTTTATTTTTAAAATATTTTCATTTTCTTCTCTTTTGAATTTTATATCCATTTATCCACTCAGACATGCCTAGCCTACAGACAGGGATATATATTGTGAAATGGTCATTTTTCTGAAGAGAATATTTTGCGTGAAATGCAAAGGACTGAGAGATTTGTAGGTTGTTGATTTTGTTACTTCACTCTGGAACTTTTAAGAAGTTTTCATCAAATAAAGTTTTGTTTTCTACTTTTAATAATGTGAATATTGTGAACCTTTCTTTTACATAGGGAGTACCCTTGGAATTCGGTTTGAAGCCCGTGACAATTCCGCCTAAGTAGTATAAGAAACCATCTTATATCTGATTTTTATAATCAATGAAACAATATACGTTATGACTATAATTTTAGATTCCTGTAAGACTACATAATAGGAAGTAGAAAATTTAATTATATAAGCTTGAACCAAACAAAATTGTCATTTTTGTAGGTCAAACATGGTTGAATATCAGCAGTTTCATAGAGTTTAATGAAATATTTAAGAGAAGAGGTAGATAGGAGGAACCAAGAGGAAAGGAGACAAGTGCAACAAGGAATACAGTGACACCTAGGAAAAGAGGATGAGTTTATACAGATTGCCTATTGGCCACAAATAATTTTAGAAAAGTCTTGATATATAGGATTACTTAATAACTTGATATACAAGTTTGACAGTTATTAAGAGCATAGTAAGGTTTACAGAGACTAATTTTCCAAAAACCATATGCAAGTTACTGCACACTTCTCTTTCAAGATTAGTAACACTCCTGTCCTATTTGATTTATTGGTCATCTCTTCCTAGGAGTCTCCATAGAAGCACTGAAGGCTCAAATACTGGCTCTATACTTGCTAGCTGTATCACGTAGGGGAAGTTAAGATGAATATTTCTGTGTTTATTTCCTCATTGGTAATATGGGGAGAATATCATCTATTTTACAAATTGTTTTGAAGAATAAGTTAATGCACGTACAGTGTTTAGAACAGTGATTTGTAGATAGTCCTTGCTATCATTTCTCCAAAAGATGTGTATTTTACTGCTCAGAATGTTGATAGTGAGCCCTTTAAGCAGCATCTAAAGGAGCCAATTCACTGTAAGTCAACTATACACCCCTTAGTTCCTGTTCCTTCAAAAGAATATTTTGTACTCAAGAAATGTCGCTCTGGTTTTAAAAGCACTTCTAATACTCAAATGCCTTCATTGGCTATTTGTTTTTACTCAGCTCTTAGGCATAAAAAATGTTCATTTAGATCAAATCCTGAAACTGTTCCTTTCCCTACTACTGTGTCCCATCTTTAGGCCAAGCTGGTGCAGCAGCAAAAACACTTCCAAATTTTCCTTTTCCCAGACACCTAACAGAGCTCAGGCAAGTTGCTCTGTGAGCCATCACAGTTTGTACATTAGTTTTACCCGTAGCATATTCTCCTTCAATCATTAATTTAACACACTAATTTTATTTTAAATTCTTTTTTTAAGTTTATTTGTTTTGAGAGAGAGCGCGCGTGCACATGCATGAGTGGGGGAGGAGTGGTGAGAGAGAGGGAGAGAGAACCCCAGCAGGCTCCACGTGGGTCCCGGGCTGGGTCCATTTCAGGAACTATGAGATCATGACCTGAGCCAAAATCGAGTTGGACACTTAACTGACTGAGCTACCCAGGCCCCCCTCAACAAACTAATTTGAGCACTATGACCCCTTAGGTGTTTCATATTAAATCACTGACCTCAGAATGACCCCAGGGAGGTGGCATCTCCACTTTATTCAGACTCTCATTGGTGAAGAAACTCGCTTAGGATCATATGGTGTCTTCTACCATACAGACTGGGTGGCTTAAATAACACATTTATTTTCTCACAGTTCTGGAGGCTGGAAGTCCAAGATCAAGGTGTTGACAGGTTTGGTTTTTCCCGAGCCTTTCTCTTTGGCTTGCAGATGGCCACCTCCTAGCTGTGTCCTCACATGGTCCTCCCCAGTGTGCACATCCCTGGTGTCTCTCTCTGTGTGCCCCAAATTTCCTCTGATAAGGACGCCAGTCAGATTGGATTAGGTTTACCCTCACAGCCTCATTTTAACTTAGTCACCTTTAAAAGGCCCCATCTCCAAATAGAGTCACATTCTGAGGTGCTGGCTGGGGTTTAGGGCTTTAACATCCAAATTTTAGAGGTGCACACAACTCAGCCCACAAACACAGGGCTATTGTGTGGCTCAGTCAGGATTTGGACCAAAGGCTGCCAGGCTTGCCGGGAGATTCTCTTTCAGGGGGTGCAAGATGTACTGGAGAGCTTTAGATTAGAGGCCGACAGAGGTCATTTAGGGGCTTTTATGGAATCCCTAAGTGTTGGGAGTGGGGCTCTAACAGTCAACAAGATAATTCTTGGTTTCAATAAGTTTATAATCTACGTTGCAGGTGGGGAGAGGGGGGAACAAAAATAGAATAGGCAATTATATTAACCTCTGTAAAATACAAGTAGGAACAATTTGTGGGGATTATTCCACACATGGAGGAAATGCAAAAAAACAAAACAAAACAAAACAAAAAAACAACACTTTGGGAAGTAGTTTTGCTAAAAACCAATTTTTGATAGTTTTGTCCTAAAGTTGGTATTAAGAGTTTGCAGAAGTGGCGGCCGGTGGGGGGGGGGGGGAATGGTACGGAAAAACCACATGGAAATCAATGACCTCAGCGCACAGTTCCAACATCTGGCTGCGACAGAATGCCAGCGTGGAGCAAGCTCGGGAATGACTGGACACAAACACGGAGGCTGCCCCGCCCCCTCGCTTCCGGAAGGAAAAGGCGCAGCGACTATAGTAGGGCTGTGAGGAGGGACTTCCGCCCTGAGCAGCTATTAAATGGAAGCGGAGACCCGTCCGCCTAACCCATTTTGTGTGGGTTTACGCGTTAACTCTACGGGACAGTAGGTGTTGGGGGACCCCCTGGCTGTTTCGTCTGCGTAGTCCCCTCACTGCTCTTCCGCTAAGAGGACACACATTTGGGCCAAACCTTAGGAGAGAGAAGGACTGGCGCCTCCCTGACGCCGGCCATTCTCTGGGCTCCCGCCTTTCTTCCGTGAGGCAGTGTCAGCCGCCAGGAAGTGCCGTTTTCGCCGGTGCCGGTTTTCCCTGGAAACCCTGTATTATTTTCCATCTTCCCTGGGTGGGAGCAGGGGGAGCTCCCTCCGCCCGAGCCCCTGCGGTGGTGCAGGCTGTGGTAGGATCGGAATAGAAGGTCTCCCGCGACCCCGCCGCCGAGTGTCGCTGGAGGCCTCATGGGGGTCCAGGGGCTCTGGAAGCTGCTGGAGTGCTCCGGGCGGCAAGTGAGCCCGGAGACGCTGGAAGGGAAGATCCTCGCCGTGGGTATCCTTAACGCATCGTCGGTTCTCGGGTGCAGGGACCCGCGTCAGGCAGTTACTCCCGGCTCCCTTTTTTGGGCCCAGCGTGGTGTTGGCAGGGCGACGGTCTCCCGCGGGGTAGCAGTGGCATCTCCTTCGCGACGTTTTTTCTTCAAGTGTCTGCTTTCCCCCGCTTTGCAGGAGTGCCACGCTGGGCTGCAGTCCTCTGGTTTTATTACTTAGGGGCAGTGCTTTCCTCCTCTCGTCTGCAAAGTGGAGGTAGTAATAGTATCTGCACGCGGGGTTGGTATGAGGAGTAAAGGGGTTATTTAAGTGAAAGCTTAGTTAATATTGTAGAGGTTAAAAGCATCGGTCGGCTTGGGGGTCAGCGTGGAGTTAAATGATGCGGACTTCCTACCGGTAGTGTTGCTCGCGGGTCCTGAGCCCTGCTCCACTGCTCCACTTACGCGTATTAGAGAGAACAAGGATAGTGTGGACAGGTGTTTGACCTTTTTTTCTTTTTCAAAAGTAACTTTTACAATTTTTTATTATGAGTTTTGGACTAGGGAATTCATGTAGTACAACAGTGAAAAGATTTCAAAAGGTACACAGTGGCCTTTTTTTTTCTTTCTGTTTTTAAACCTCCCGGCCTCTGTGATAGGCTTTTAAAAGATTGTCGTTTGTGCATATGTCTGGCTGGTTTTGTGTGTGTCTTTGAAATTAAGTGTTTTTCTGCTTTATCAAAACCTGTGAATGCTGTTTCTGAAGTTTTGGTCTTTTTGTAAGTTAAGCATCCTTCTCTCCCTCCTCCTCCTCCTTCACCTTTGAGTGGCTGTTCTGGAAGCTGGTGGTACCTTGTGCCAGTCCCTAGGTGGGCACAGGAGCTGTAATCTAGGAGGACAAGAGTCCTGCAAATACTTGCTGTCGGCGGTAAATGCAGTTTAAGAGTATGTGGGAGTCCTGCAGAAGGGGCCACTGAGTGAGGAGCTGTCATTTAGTGTGGAGACAACTTGTACACGATGTGACACTGATAGTTTTTCAAATAAAGTAAGATGATGATTATATTTTCTGTAGTGTGAGTAATCTTGAAATACACCCGTAATGAGTTTTGCCTTGCTTCAAAGTTTTTGAAGGATACCTTGTATCGGGAAAGGGAGAGTCTGTTGTTTTAAAGCAACGCGCTATTGCTGCCCTCTAGTGGTTCTTCACTGCTTTCTAAAGATTTTCTTTATAGAACTCTATGGGAAGGAAAGCAGTTTTCGGTGACAGGAACCCTTCAAACTTCAGCAAAGACTTAGGCATTTTATGTGGCAGCCTCTATGAAGAATTGATGATTCGTAAAATCACTGAGCTGACGCATGAAGTTCAGCATTCTGATTTTCTGGGAAAATCAAAGTAAGGAAGGTAAAGCATTTAATTTAGAATTCAGGTGACCTGTGTTTTAGATGACTCGGGAGCTCTTTTGGGACATGAAATAATTTTCATGAGGTTATTAAGTTTGTCTGAAAGAACAAACCATTTAAAGAGGACTATCAATGATCCTCCAGTTATAAATACAAGCTTATATATGTGTGTGTGTGTGTATATATATATATATATATATATATACACACACACACACACATATATATATATACACATATATATGTATATATATGTGTATATATATATGTGTGTGTGTGTATAAATATATATATGTAAAAAGAATATTTGACTGCTGTCCTATAGTTGATTTTGCTTTGTTTCATTTTCTTTTTATTTATTTTTTAATTTGCATTCAAGTTAGTTAGCATATAGTGCAACAATGATTTCAGGAGTAGATTCCTTGATGCCCTTTACCCATTTAGCCCACCCCCCCTCCCTCATCCCCTCCAGTAACCCTCTGTTTGTTCTCCATATTTAAGAGTCTCTTATGTTTTGTACCCCTCCCTGTTTTTATATTATTTTTGCTTCCCTTTCCTTATGTTCATCTGTTTTATATCTTAAAGTCCTCATATGAGTGAAGTCATATGATTTTTGTCTTTCTCTGACTAATTTCGCTTGCATTAATACCCTCTAGTTTCATCCATGCAGTTGCAAATGGCAAGATTTCATTCTTTTTGATTGCTGAGTAATACTCCGTTGTATATATATACACCACATCTTCTTTATCCATTCATCCATCGATGGACATTTGGGCTCTTTCCAGCTTTGTAACATTTTCATGGGAATTCGAATTCAAATATCTGACCTATATTCCAATATTTTTGTCTTCTATGTTAATGAAGAAATTTTCCATGACACATTATGTTCATAATTTACTCTTGGATCCTTAAAATACATTTTTTTAACCATCTGTGGATGAGTGCCTTGTTTATTTATATAATCTAAATGCATCCAATAATAATTAGCAGTTTAACTTTTGACTCTTGTGGACCTTAACATTTGTAAACTGCATTTAACTCTGTTAGCAAAATATTATACTCTCTTTAGGCTATACATACTAATGGAGATTAAATTTTAAATCATCTAACAATGAACTAAAGTAATTTATATTTTGTTTCAAAATGTTATTGGTCCTTTGGGTCTTATCTATGAAGTGATTCTGGCTTTGCTGCGGATTTAACTTTTTTCCAGCCCTGGGATGAATTTAATGCTCCTTTTTTTTTAAATAAACTTATTGAAATTAGGCAAGTCAAAATATGCAAATATTTCCAGAATGCCTTATTTTATATAATTTTAAAAAGTAATTTCAAGCTGGAGCTTTCAACCCTAGCTGAGACCACTTAAGATTAATTAAAAAAAAAAAAAAGACATCTCAGTATCTTTGATTTAGAATTTTAGGCATATCTGGTTCAGTAATCTATGAATTAAAAGTTTCCTATCCAGTTTGAAGAGTTGAGAGCCATATCCAGAGTTGAGAGCCACTGATCTGAAATTAGGTTTTCTCATTGATCATAACATTCAAAATAATGGTTTAAGTAGAAACTTAATACTGTCCAACAGTGTAGCAACCAGAAACAAGCCAGGCAGAAATATTTTATCCAATACAGTATAGAACTAAGTCAACACCAAATCCTACTTCCAAGGTAGATCCTTTATCCTGCCACTTCTTGTCTCCACCATTGCTGTGTGCTTTTACTAGGGATGTTATAATTAGTTTATTCCTCACTCGTCCACTGGGGTGATCTTTAAGTCACATTCCGGTGGCTGCACATGCACATCAACTCTGTTGCTCCTTTGGCTCAGATCTTGCCACATTGTCCTTCAGTGGAAGCATGCTTCTCTCTTAGGGCATTCACATTTGCTGTCCCTCTTATCTCACTGTTCCTCTTGTTCATTCAGGACTCCACTATTTCTTCACATAGGCTTTCCCTAAGTAAAGAGCTACTGATCCCCGCCCCTCTTGTCCTTTTACTCTGCTCTATTTGCTTTTTTTGTATTATATCTATATGTATTATAGTATATCTATAATATATAATATGTATCTATTCATTTTTCTTCTATTTTATTGTTCATCTTCCCCATTGGAGTGCAAATTTCTTGGAGATGGATACCATATCTGTTTTGTTCAGGGCTATGTTTACTGTTCTATCTCAAGATCTTGGGATCTTAGATAAGCCTGGCACATAGTAGCACTCAAATATAGGAATGAATATAATAATAGCTTGCTTTCCACTATTTTTTTCATAGTATTTATTAAGTTAATTGTTGATTGGCCTAATTTGTTTTACAGTTATAAATTAGGTAGTATACATTCATTTAAATACTTGACTGTTCAGCTCATTTAATAGCAAGTATTTGTTGACTCCTATATGTCCTGTGAAAGGGGAGCAGTGTACAAAAACATGGTCTAGACAAGGCATGGAGCCCATGGTTTGGTTTTTCCCTCCACTACATTGTCAACTCTACAAGGGCAAACCCCTTGTTTTGTTCAGTGCTATATCCTCAGTGGGTTTTCTGCCACATAATAAGCAATACGTTTTGAATAGGAGCACATAAGTGGAGGTCTTTGTCTGGGCTGAGGAAGTGACGCATAGACCGGGACCTATGAGTTGGAGATAACTAGGCTAAGAGAGAGAAACTCAGGCAGAAGAAGGGGCATGTGAGAAGACCCTGGAGGCAGGAAGGGTCTACCTTCAAGACGGGCTGAAAGGTGGAATTGATAGGATCTGGTAGTGTTTGGATGAGGGGAGTGTAGGGGATGACATTCAGTGATCTGACTCCAGTGAACAGGTTTCACTGTAATGGGGACGTAAGCAGCCTGGTAGAAAAGACCTGTGTCTAGTTTTGATCATGTGAAATTGGGAACATCTGTGAGGCATCAGGTAGAGGTGTCATCTAGGCCATCTAGTCTGAGGGTCAGGACAGAGCTCACATAGGGAGAGGGTGTGGTGTGGGGGTGCTGAGGTGGCCTAGGCAGCCTGTGCAGCAGGAGGAGGGGAGAGGGCCTGAGGGAGAGCACTGCTGAAGCCAGGCTTGAGTGGAGAATTAGAGGAGCTGGCAAGGAGATGGGGAGGGGAGGACCCGCCGTGCTGCATCCCTCTGTCGTGCGGACACGTAGGAAGTAATTTGGTAAGCAGCAGTTTTTACAAAGGTTAAATATAAGCAAACTCCAAGAAGATGTAAGTTACTTGTAATTGCAAAAGAGATAACTATTGTTAATATTTTGGTGCCTGAACTTCTAGTTTTTTATATTTAACGTATCCTGTATATTATAAAATATAATTATGCATTCCGGAGTTTTGTGACCTGTTTTGTCTCCTTTAATATTTTGTGATTGTCTTTCTTATCACTATATATGCTTCTGTAGCTTCCAGTTTTGAGGGCTCTTTGGTATTTCAGCAAATCAGTATATCATAATTTAGTTTAAAGATCTGTTGGAAACCTTTTACATTGTTTTTCATGTTTTCATTACTGTAAACATTCATGAAAGTAACTCTTATTGTAAGTCTATGATGATTTTCTGAGGACTAATGTCTGGAAGAAGTAGTAAAATAGAATGCAAGTTTTTACATTTTTTTGCTATGAATTGCCAAATTGTTCTCCAAAAGAGTTGTGCTAATTTATGAAAATTCTGTAGAGATTATTAGTTTTCTTTAAAGAAGCAATTATTTGCAATTAGATTTTCTAAAAGGACACATCTATTGATGTAAGATTTTAAAATTCAGTATGTGAACAGTAGTAAGGGTTCAAATAAAATTAACTGATTTTAGGTAGATTCCATCAGGGCTAAACATTCTCCAATTTCAAATGAATTGTGATGAGTGCTTAGTTTCAATGTTTAGATGATATCGGTTATTGGGAAGTTGAAATTGTGGGGGTGAGGGAAGAAAGTCCAAAATCTTTCCTTTAACAATTCTACCAGATATTAGCATTTGGTTGAACCAGGCACTAAGAGGAGTCCGGGATCGCCATGGGAACTCGATAGAAAATGCTCATCTTCTCACTTTGTTTCATCGGCTCTGCAAACTCTTATTTTTTCGAATTCGTCCTATTTTTGTGTTTGATGGGGATGCTCCACTGTTGAAGAAACAGACTTTGGTAAGAGTCATCTGTTTTGTTTTGTTTTTTTCTTTCTGCATTCTTAGAGAGAAAGAAAAGTTCGGGGCACCTGGGTGGCTCAGTCAGTTGGGTTCTGACTCTTGATTTCAGCTCAAGTCATGACCTCGCAGTTGTGGGATTGGGCCTTTGTGTTAGCCTAGAGCCTGCTTGGGGTCCTCTCTCTGCCCCTCCCTTACTTGTGCATGAACGCATGCTCGCTGTCTCTCAGAATAAATAAACATTTAAAAAAGTTCATGTATAATTTTAATTTTCTCTTTATTTTTTATTAAAATAATTTTTTTTAAATGTTTACTTTTGAGAGACAGAGCATGAGCAGGGTAGGGGCAGAGAGAGAGAGGGAGACACAGAATCTGAAGCAGGCTCCAGGCTCTGAGCTGACAGCACAGAGCCTGATGTGGGGCTCAAACTCACGAGCCATGAGATCATGACCTGAGCTGAAGTTGGAGGCTTAAGCGACTGAGCCACCCAGGCTTCCCAACACTTTTTCTTTTCAAAAAGGATTATTTGTGAGAGTACCTCCTGGGTGCAATGCTAAAATTCAACTTTTAATAAAACTACTAAAATTCTTACACTTGGGATTTTTCCTTCTAGAGTATCTTTGTAGCTGTTCTATGCATGTTTCAGCTATGCTGCTGAGCGCTACAGAGAACCTGTTGGGGAAATGCTCTGAATCTGAGATCGTGGGTCCCCAGTGTTTAAACACTGATGGGATGTTAGGAATAGGTGATTTTGTGTGGTGCCAGGTGTGATTAAAGTGGATTATCGAGGAAGGAAATTAGCCAGGATATAAAACAATGATAATGAGTTCCTTCCTTCCTTCCTTCCTTCCTTCCTTCCTTCCTTCCTTCCTTCCTTCCTTCCTCTCTCCCTCCCCCCTTCCTCCCTCCCTCCCTCCCTCCTCCCTCCCTTCCTTCCTTCCTTCCTTCCTTCCTTCCTTCCTTCCTTCCTTTCTAGAACAAGAGTGGGGAAGGGGAAGAGAGAGACAGAGAGAGAATCCCAAGCAGACTCTGTGTTGTCAGTGCAGAGCCTGACTCTGGGCTTGATCCCACAAACTATGAGATCATGACCTGAGCTCAACTGACTGAGCCACCCAGGCACCCCAGGAGTTTCTTTATTCTGAAAGTAGTTTCAAACAATGTTGGAACAAAGGCGTGAACTGTGGAGTAAATGTGTATGCCCCAAATGATAGCACCCATTTGGACATAGGACTTTTATGTGTTGAAAATGCCAGCTCATCACTTCATAATTACACTGGACAGGCATTGTCTAAGTAAGTGAGAATACAGGATAAAAGTAAGGATCTGCAGTAGCTTGGGGATGTTTGTTCCCTCAGTAAAAGGTATAGATTCGCATGTTGCAGTTAAATTATCCAGGATACACTGTATCAGGCACTCCTTGGAAGGATTAGACAGGAAAGAACTCCAGAATTTATCTAAAGTAAACAACATCTCCCCAATTCCCCTGCCCCATGATTAAAGGTGTTAGCTAACACTACTGTAGTAATCATTTTGTAATATATAAATGTATCAAGTCAACACATTGTACACCTTACACTTCCACAGTGTTATATCTTAATTTAGAAGGGAAGAGAATGTTTTGTGTTTCTTCCTTATATTCCACCATAAGCATGGAGACTATTCTGTTTTTTCCTACTTGGACATTACTTACAAGATACTTCTCTATAATTTAGGATTTCTTATGATATAATTTTGGATGTTGAGGGACCGGGTGGCATCTGAGTAATGTTATTTTATAAAGGCCAATAGCAGAAATTGGTTTTGGCATAACAGTGATTTTTACAGAATACATTAGTTAATTGATATAATCCTTTGGAGAAGCATTTACTTAACTATATTGTTTAGTTTTAGGCTTCTGGGGACATTAAAGGATATTTAAAAGAAACTGAAAATAAATTAATTGTTTCCCAAATACTGTATACTAGTTAGTTCTTTCAGTAATCGCTAGATGGAAACTCGGTGTGCTTTACATATCAGAGACCTGAACATTTTCACTGATAAACAACACTTTGGAGGAAGTACTAAAGCATCCACAGTCTGAAAGCTCAGACAAACCACATTCTATAGAAAAAAATTAGAGAAATATTTTTAATATACTAATACCCTGAAATAGAATCCTCTACCCTTTCTTTTCACAGGCTAAGAGAAGGCAGAGAAAGGATTTGGCAACCAGTGATTCCAAAAAAACTACAGAGAAGCTTTTGAAAACATTTTTGAAAAGACAAGCTATCAAAACTGCCTTAAAAAGCAAAAGGCAAGAGGCAAATTGCATTAATTTTAAAGACTTAAAGCTTTTAATTTTTTGTTGGGTTAACCCTTTCCCTAACCTTAACTCAGCAGATAATAGGTGGTAACATGAGAGGGGTAAGTGGGGTGTCCATTTGACCTGGTAATTTGAAATTGTGAAAATTCTCTGGTGGGTGTCAGCTTTGATAAGGAGAGAGAACGGCTGTAATGATGCATTGCGTGCACTTTGTACTTGTATGAGGCATGTGTCCGTGCCTGTAGCTGAGGCCCTGGCTGAGGTGCTGGGGAGCCGCCCTCTTTCTCTCCAGGCCGTGCTTACTTCCCACCACAGTGGCCTGGGCAGCCAGGTTAGCAGCAAGAAACCTGTTGCCCTGTGTCTCCCCTCTTCTCACCTCCTCAGCAGGGCTTGTGTCGTCAAAATCCTGACTTAAAATCCTAAATCCCGTTACCTGTGTCGAAGTCTGTGTGTGTTTTTCAGAGATGAAGCGCTCCCCAGTCTTACTCAAGTTCAAAGAGATGACCTCTATGCTTTGCCACCTTTACAGAAGGAGGAAAAAAACAGGTAAATGTTTAACTATTTACAAATAGTAATTGTCTGTGTATTTAGACAGATTTAAATCTTTGGGTTTTATCTGCATGATGAGGCATGTGGGAATGAATGCAACTGAAAATGCATTCTCTGTCCCTTTTAGAATGTTTTTCATTTTTCATTCTAACTTGTACTTGTGTTTGGTTTGTGCTGATTGTTCTCTTCTTTCTGCAGACCCCGTGTTAGCACTGTTGATGTTTCATTCGTACACATGTTTCTTACCCTTTGCATGCACTTGCTGTCTCTACCTGTTTCTCAGCCCGTGTCTTCTGTCTCCTACCACCGTGCTTAGAGACCACACACAGCGTCCTCCTCGCTAAATCCAGTAGACGCTTTGCAGGCCTCAGCTGACCGCACTTTTCAGCCGTGTGTGACACGGTGCCCGTGCTGTCCAGCTACCTGGGAACCTTTCTGGCCACTCTTTCTCACGCCCCTCTTCCTCTGGCACTTCCTCTCGCTCACTGTTAATTGTTGCAGCTTCTGTGGTTGGAGTGTGCCTCTGCCCCTACCTGCCCCCATACCTTTCCCAGGGGTTCCTGAGACCCCAAGTAGCTTTTGAATCAGGCCATTTCTGTTTATCTTCATCACTGCCACCATCGTCCTTTCTTGCAATTACCGTAGTGGCTTCTACACTTCTTTCTCTGTCTTTGTCTTTGGTTGGTCTTACCCTTGGCTGGAACTCCTACCCACCATGCTCAATCTCTTCTTTATAGTGTAGAATCTGTTAAAACCCAAATCTGATAATGTCATTGTGTAGCCTAAAACACTTCCTAGCTTCTCATTTCTTGAGGATAAATTCCAGCCCCTTAATCACATGCTTCCCATCCTCACCACCCACTGTTTTTATACCGTGTACAGGCAGGCTTTCTTTCCCTTGTTTCCAGATGTTTATAGAACTTCAGTTTCTGCCTGGAATACTTCTCTGCGTGAATGTTCCTCATGCCCTACAACTAGACCTGTCACTTACTTGGGGCTCAGGGCAAGCAGTGTAATTGCCAGATTCCAGAATGCTTTTAGGACCCCCCAGATTGGAGAGAGGTGACTGTCCTTATTACTCTTCTCTTGTGGTGGAAGTTACTAGATCATACTGTAATTGCTCACTCACACGTGTCCCCTCCAGACTGTGGGAACAGGGGCAACCCATGTCTTGCCATCTTACTCACCCTTGTAGCCCCTGTAGCTAGCAGCCCCTTGCCTCAAGCAGTATTTTCATAAGTCATTAAATCATAGATACTGTAAACGTATGCTTGGCTTTCAGTTCAGAAGAAGAAGACGAAAAAGAATGGCAAGAAAGAATGAGTCAGAAACAAGCATTACAGGTACATACGTAATTTTTGAATTCAGAATATGTTCTACCATTTGAAATGAATGACACAAAAATGAATAATGAGGTGGTGTGAATTTATGAAAGTTCCTGAAAAACAGACGCCTTCTTACTGTGCATGTGTGTATAAGTGTGCACTTGTGAATATATGTATAAGTACACATGCTCCCGCGCACATTTATGTGGAGTTGGTTCGCCATTATGTATATCCAGATATCCAAAATAAGCCATCTTTCCTTTACAACCAACCGACCAACCGACCAACCCACCAACAAATAGTAATGCATACCTGTGTAAAAATATAGAAAAGGTAGCACCCATAAATGACTTCAGGTAATTCGGTATATGTTAATTCATTCTCCCTCCCTCCTCATTTCGGTTGAGTACCTGTGTGTGTCTGGGTACATCTGTATGTGATCTGTATGTGACAGATATACATGTACGCATACACGTGTAACCACGTCTATGCTTAGGTTCCACTCGCCCATTGCCGCGTGACCGGGTGACGTGGAAATGGTTGTTTGTGTGTCGTCTTCTCTCCCCATTCTGGGGGTTGGTGAGCTCAGCGAGGCAGTGCTGTCTGCATGACTGCCGGGTAGATGCAGACAGACTGTAGTTGGGGCTGGAGCCCCCTCCAGGGCTTCCTCACTGCATGTCTGCCGGTTGACGCTGTCAGTCAGAACACCTGCCTGGGGCCTCTTCGTGTGGTCTGAGCTCGTTCACAGCGTGGCACTGTGTTCCAGGGGCAGGCATCCCAAGAGCCAGTGCCTGGCAGGGCCCTGTGCCTTTTCTGGCCGACTTCTGAAGTCGTGCAGTCTCCCCTCCTGCATGTCCTGTCTGTGAGAAGCTGGTCAGTCAGGCCGCCCCCTATTTAAGGGGAAGGATTACATGAAAAGAGGGATCAGAGAACGTGTGGTCATGTTCTAAAACCATGACCACACACGTTTTAATGGATGACATTTTTATGAATTGAGGCTGTACTGTCTATACAAGTTTTTAAAATTTTTTTCAAGTTTCTTGAATAGTGGGTAATATTCTTTGATTCCCAACTTAACTGGTCTTTTATGTTCCTCTTGTTTTGGTACATCTGGAAAAAGACCTTTGAGCTAAAACCTCAGGCTCAGGATCCCTCAACTTGTAGAGCTTCTGCATTATTAATGTAGTGAAAGATAGCAGTCTTGGTGAAGACATGAGCACTGTGGTCAGAAAGTCCTGCATTTAAGTGTGGGCCCTCCTGTTCACTAGCTGTGTGATCTTAGACATAGTAAACTTCTCCAAGGCTGGCTGGCTGGCTTGCTTTTCTTTCTTTTTTTGTAGAAGAAAAATAATAATGATGCTTCTTCAGAGGGCTGCTGGGAACATTACTGAGGGAAAAGCATGGGTGTTGTGAGCATGACTGGCCTGTCCTCAGTGCTGGCCGCTTTGGACATACACATACACCATGCCTACATACAGGAAAGCTAACTGTATTATTTTATTTTCTTTATAGAAGAGTTTTAAAGCACTTTTGTAATTAGTTAAAATTTAGAAAAGTTTTATACTTTTTCATGTCTGTGAATTTTTCACTTTTTATTTCACTTTTGATCATAGGTTAAGACCAAAGCAAAACTAATCTAATTAAGGGAGTTACAAATAATGTTTAAATATCAAAGGCTCATCCCTGCCTTAGGGCCTTTGTACTTGCTGTTCCTGCAGCCTGGGATGTCCTGATCAGGCTTGTTGGTGTCTTTCAAGTCCCTGCTCACAGGTCGTTTTTTAATGAGGTCTTTTCTGTCTACCAGTAAATGTTTTTTCTCTTCCTGTTCTCCTAATCAACTCTCTTAATCAGATTAACTTGCTTTATTGTCTTGTTCATTCACTTATTTATTTATTTCATTATTATGTCTTTAGTTCACTCCTAAGAGTAGGGACTTTATCTGGCATGAGCTGCATAATACCCTAGCACCCAGAACAGTGTCTGGTACATTAGGGGTGTCTGGTAAGTATTTTTTCTACTGGATGAATCTGTGAGTGAATGGCTGTATTCCTTAATCTGTCTATTCACTGGGACCTAGTGCAGATTATGTACAACTGTGTTTAGTCTGTTGTAGATTATGTAGAACTATGTTTGTAAGTGCAATAAATATCTCTCAGGATAAATAGAATTAAGTGTATGAAATGTAAATTTCACGGTGTTATGTTTTACTCTTTACAGGAAGAGTTCTTTCATAATCCTCATGCGATAGATATTGAATCTGAAGACTTCAGCAGCTTGCCTCTTGAAATAAAGCATGAAATCTTGACTGATATGAAAGAATTTACCAAGCGAAGAAGAACATTATTTGAAGCAATGCCAGAGGTGAAATATACAACAGCATATCCATGCTTACGATTAAGAACTTCAAGATTTTCCATTAGAAAAAAGTGGAAATTGATAAGCATTACTTATATAATATCTGCTTCTAGTAAACAGCATTTGTGTCTCCGAGATCCTAGGAAGCGTCATATGTTTATAAGTTTGAACTTAGACACACTTCTTCAAAGAAGCCTTTTGACTTACCATTTAAGACCAAGTCTTGCCTCCTGCTCTGTCTTCTCGTAACACCCTGTAATGTTTCTTTCTGGTTCTGAGCATTCACATGTGCCTGTCGTGCTCACTTCTGTAATTTCAGCACCTATGTCGGTATCTCTCACATAATAAGTGTTCAGTAGTGGTTCAATCCGTAGCTTGGAGCATCTGTGCTGGCTCTACAGCCACAGAAACCTGGAGCAGGTGGTGTGCGTAGTTGGGGTCAAGCTTGTCTCCTGGTCATGCTACACCAGAAGTTACTACTGCCTTTAGTGGGCAAATGAGCTTTGTTTCCCTTTCTACTGCTACTACCTATGATTTCTCACATCATTCTCTAACTCACTGGAGGACAGAGAATATGCATTTTGCAGCAGCATTATTCCTGATGAATGGATGTAGCATTTTTTTTTCTACAGACTTTTGAACATTTCTTAAATTGATACCAAAAATATGCAAAAGGCAGACAGGCGCTCTTTCTTTCCCTATCACTTCTTTGTTTTTCCACGAAGTATGTGAACATAGGAAAATATGAAGGTACACAGAAATGATATACAAAGGTTAGGAGTAAATTTATTTTCATTTCAGGGGAAAAATCCAGGCTCAGTCTGTGTATCAAGTACTTTATTTCTTAAGTGTGAAAAGATCTCTGGCTGGCCTTTGAGGAGATACAGTTTGGGTTATGTAAACAATGGTGGGAAGACATGGGAAGAAGGGAGACGGTCCCTAATGATTTTCTCCCCTTTGTTCTCTTCCTGCCACCATGGAACTTGGGGTCTGTAGATGGGAGGGTAGTGTGGCTCAGCCGCCCATTGAATCTGTGCTTCTGATAGCAAAGGGAAGTGCTAGGTCAGCCAGGTGGGACCTTTGTATAATCTGTACATTGGGCAAATGCAATATTGGTAATAGTAATGATGGTAAATAATAACATAATAGTAATAGAAGCAATATAAAGTTGGCAACCTGTTTTTGATCCCGTATCTACCACTTACTAGCCTTGCAACTCTAGGGAGGTTAGTTAACATGTTTGTCTCAGCTTCTTCATTTGTAAATGGAGATAATGGCATGTGTCTTGTGGGGTGGTTGGAAATAATATGGGATGACACGTAAAAGCTCTCAGAAGAATGCCTTCCCAGGAAATGCTTTATAAATGTTAACTTATCATTAATAACTGTGGCTGTTGTGATTTATTTGGTGTCTTTTATAGGTCAGGGACCATGCTAGGCACCTTACTTGCATTCTGGAAGGTTGCCTATCTATTAAGCCGTAATCAAAATGTCACAGTGCCTGGCATGGATTACATGCTCAATAAATGTTTTTTGAGTAAATCATTAAGTCATAAACAGTATCCATGATTTCTTTTGCCCAGTTCTTTCTGTTTTAAAGATTATTTTTTAATAAGGCAATTATAGTTTTTTGCTAGTATTCAAATTTTACTTTTATAATACAAAAATATCACCAATGGGAAAAATCAATTGCTCTTTGTCCCCTTTTGGGGAAAGGGATGGAAATGTGGGAATATTATCTGTATTTAATACAAAAGAATCATTATATTTATTTATTTTCTTTTAGGAGTCTAATGACTTTTCACAGTACCAGCTCAAAGGCTTGCTTAAAAAAAACTATCTAAACCAACACATAGAAAATGTCCAAAGGGAAATGAATCAGCAACAGTCCGGACAAATCCAAAGACAATATGAAGAGGAAGGGGGCTTTTTGAAGGAGGTAGAGTCGAGGAGAGTGGTCTCTGAAGACACTTCACATTACATCTTGATAAGAGGTATCAGGCACCATCACTTACCTGATGGTTGGAAACCAAAAATCTATCGTGTTTCTGAATTCTATGAACTAGACTCTACTTGTGCAGTAATAAATGTATGTAGTTGTTAATGGATTACCTACTATTGTACCAACCCTCTTTATTTTTATTCTTGTAATTTATTGCTTTAACATTTAATTCCAGTATAATTAACATACAATGTTATATTCATTTCAGGTGTATGTTATAGCGATCCAGCAGTTCTATACGTTATTCAGTGTTCATGTACCAGCCCACTTTAAAATTAATAAATTAACTCAGTGCTGATTAAATGAAAAATTGTAACTTCATTTATGAGAAGCAGCGTTGTTTTATTCATCATACTAGAGGTATAGTGTCTTACTGTAAAACTACGTAATGAGAAATGTTTTAATTCTTCCTCAGGTATTCAAGCTAAGAAAGCTGCAGGGGTGGATTCAGAGGCTCTTCCTTCTTCCAGTGAAATGCAGAGCAAGTCTTTTGACGTGAAGTCCTCTCCATGTGGAAAACTAAAGCCACAGGAAGAGCCTGCCACCACCCCTCCTCCTCCAAGAACATCCCTGGCTGTGCAAGCTGCCGTGCTGGGGGGCAGCTCGGAGGAGGAGTGGGAGAGCAAGGGCCGAAGGCAGTCTGACGGGGAGAACGTACCCGTGTCACCGCTCACTCTCTTAGCTATTCAGAAGGCTCTTGACGACGACGATGAAGACATGGAAATGCGCGCAGGAAACGATGTGCAGACGGGAGCATCAGGAGTGAAAAAGCCGCCCGAGGAGGGTTCTGATGAGGAAACTGATGAAGGCCTTAAGAAAGTTGATGGAAAAGGAGTGCTGTTGCCAGCAGGACCCCACCTGGCCTGTGTGAACTCTGCACAGGAGTGCGACACCAGCCTTGACAGTAGCCAGAGGCCGGCAGACTCGGCTCATGTGTCACAGCCCGTCAGCGAATCTCGTGTTCCAGAAGAAGAAATGTCACCAAGGTTCACTGTGGCGAACACAGCCTTTCAGACAAGTGATGAGTCCGCAGTTAAGGGTAGAAAAGATCCAGTTCCTTCAGAAAGCACAGTGAAGAGACACAGCAATGCACCCGGACTCCAGAGTGGAGGAGAAGGGACTCCAACACCTCCGACAAGTTCGAGTTCTGGATTGAGGGATGAAACATATGCCAAAGTGTCTGAGCTGCAACCAGACCTTTGTCCATCGGGCAGAAAATATGTTTCCTCTGTTCTTTCAAGTGAGGATGAAGCAGAATGTGAAAAAAGTCCTCTTTCTAAAATCACTGGCACTGTCATTTTGAACGAAACGAGTAATACACAAATTGTCCCTTCAGAGGCAAAAAGGAACTTGGAAGATGCGGGATTGTTTGATGCTAAAGAGAATGAGAATTTCCTGAAAACCGTCCAAGAATCTGCAGCCAAGAACCCAGTGGAATCTGCAGACCAGGACTTCATTTCAGTTCCAAAGTCCATGGAGCCCATGGAAATCGACTCTGAAGAAAGTGAATCTGATGGTAGGTGCTTGTGCTGTTTCAGAGATTTGGAACTGTTTCTCATCTGCAGGAGCCGAGGGATACTTTAGTGTAGTCTCGCTCCCGCGTTGTTCTGGTGATGAACTAGGGACCCAGAAAGGTGAAATGACTTTGCCAAGGACACAAAGTTGGTTCTTTCTGTTGTTGTTTTTAAAAGGAGGGAGTCCCCTGCTCACGCTCTGTCTCTCTCTCTCTGTCTTTCTCTCTCTCTCAAAAATAAATAAACATTAAAAAAAAATTAAAGGGAGACCTGGGGTCCCAGTTGGTTAAGAGTTCGATTTCGGCTCAGGTCATGATCTTATGTTTCGTGGGTTCGAGCCCTGCATTGAGCTCTGTGCTGACAGCTGGGAGCCTGGAGCCTGCTTTGGATTCTGTGTCTTCTATTCTCTCTCTGCCCCATCCCCTTGTACTCTTGTCTGTCTGTCTGTCTCTCTCAAAAATAAATAAAAAACATTAAAAAATTAAAAAAAATTAAAATATAAAAGGAGGGAGTACCTTAGTTGGAAAAGGTAAAGGTGAGTCTTTTAGTTTTTTATAACTTCTTGTTTTGAAATAATAACACACTTAATAAAATTGAAAGACATTACAAAACATCTTAGTTCCTTTACCCAGTACCTCAGTGGCTAGCATTTTACCACATTTGCTTTATCATATCTCTTTGTCTATATACATTTATATGTACATAGACTTCTATATGGCTATCCTCATTTTTTTAAAATGTTCATTTTTCAGAGAGAGAGAGAGAGAGAGAGAGCGCACAAGGAAGGGAGGGGCAGAGTGAGAGAGGGAGACACAGAATCTGAAGCAGGCTCCAGGCTCTGCACTGTCAGTGCACAGTCAGACATGGGGCTTGAACCCATGAATCATGAGATCATGACCTCAGCTGAAGTCGGACGCTTAACTGACTGAGTCACCCAGGTGCCCCATGTATGGCCGATCCTCATTATTCACAGGTTTTTATTTGTGAAGTTGCCTACTTACTAAAATTTATTTGTAATGCAGAATCAATACTTATCAGTAGTGTCTTTGTGGTCATTCCTGGACCTGAATAAAGTGGCTAAAAGTTAGAATTGCCATTCCGTTCCCAGTTGAGGTTGAACAAGATGTCACTGTGCCTTCTTATTTCAGCTGTCCTACAGAGGTGACCAGAGCGTGAATATGGAAGGGAGCAGGGAAGTGTAGACCAAAAGCTCTGGCTCAGGGTCTAGTTGGATGGGGTTTGAATCCCAGTTTTGGCACCTGTTAGTGGGGCAGCCTCAGGCAAGTCTCTTAACACTCCTAAACCTCATTTCCTCTTTTGTAAGAAAAAGAAAACAGAATTTACCAAGATAGGTTGTTATTAGGATTTGAGATTATAAATATATTTACTCTGTGAACAATGACTATTCATGGATTAGGAGTTTGCCGTGACTTTATCAAACATACTGCAATGAATAGCGAGAATTGACTCTACACACACACAAGGTCACTTTTTTCCTGGTGTCTGCTGAGTTTCATTCTAAAGATACTGTTTCTTCCTTGTAATTAGTATTTTATGGAAAGGAATTTTTGAGTCTGTGTAAATATGCTGTTTCTGAACAAACCTTTACCACCTGTTTTAGCATTCATTGATGATTTTTGCCTAAATGATTACTATCATGTTGCCAAATGGTAGGGGTTTTTTTTTGTTTTCTTTTTTTTTTTTTGAAAGAGAGAAAGAGTGCGTGAGTGTGCCAGCCAGGAAGGGGCAGAGAGAGCGAGAGAGAACCTTGAGCAGGCTCAATGGCCAGCTCAGAGCCTGCTGTGGGCTCGATCTTGCAACTGAGATCATGACCTGAGCTGAAATCAAGAGCTGGATGACCAACCGACTGAGCCACCCAAGGCTTCTTGCCAAATGATAGTGTTTTAGTTCATTGTTCCTTATATATTTTTTGGTTTACATCCTTCTGTAAGGAAGATTTCCCCCCTTTCCCCATTTATTATTTTTTTATATCAATGTGGACCCAAGAATTCTTACTTTATTATGATTATTGCGATTTATGATGCTGTCGTACTTTATTTCTGGAATTGTCCCAGCTTTGGCCAGTGTGGGCCCCTTTAGGCTGGCTCCTGTGACTTTGGACAATTCCCCATTATATTTTGGGCATTTCTTTACTTTCTGGTCAAGACATTCCAGATTTCTTTTCTACTTATCCTGCCCTGTCCTGTCCCTGGGTCCAAGCAGTTCACCAAAGAGCCCTCGTCCTTGTAATGGAGCATGATGTTTGGAAACCAAGGTCTGGACACTGAGTGTGCTCACCATTACTGGGGTGTCGTTGCTTCAGGCCCTCTCAGGGACAAAGCCAGGAAATATATTTATGTATACACACACAAATGTGCACACACCCATCTATATTTATTTCTCTACAAATAAGTATGAATCACACATGTACAAATCTGTAAGTTCATACTGGTATCTGCAGTCCAATCCAATATTACAGATTTCATATTAGTTTCCACCTTTGTTCTAATTTCTTTTCCAAACAGTGAAAAACCTGACTCCTATTGTCCTTAATACATTAACTAATTGCTTGTTCTCTCTCAGTTTGTAACCATCTGATCCCATTGGTGTCCTCCTTGGTCCTGGCTGTCTTCTTGGCTCCAGTCCCCACTCTGGGATCTCCAGCCCACTCTGTCCTGATTGCATCCTGAAATCTAGCCTCCTCCACCTGAAGGGAAGGAAGGGAATCAATTTTTTTCACAGAAAAGACAAGACACAAGAGAGGAGGGAAGGCAAGTGTAAGAGAAGAGCTATTTCCCCTGAGTACTTATCCAGGATTCTTTCCGCTAAGTCACAGCTTCATTCTTTGCTATGTTCTAGTGAAGTAGCATGAAAACATATTTAGCAACCTACATGATTGTTTACATCTCTGATTATTCCCTTTTGTGAACTTTAAAACAATATTAGTTAACTGAGCATATTTGCATAAAGCTTATATGCAAATCTTTGAAAGCTTGGTTCCTAACTTCAAAGGCAGTGCCAGTTTACCTAATGGAAAAGGCTTATTGTGAAGTTACAGATATTTATTATTAAATATGTTTAATAGTAATATGTTATTGTTACATGTTTTCTATTAAATTCAAATCTTTTGAGAGTAAAACATTTTTTTATAAAATTTTTTTGCTTATTTATTTATTTTGAGAGAGAGAGATAGCACGAGCAGGGGAGGGGCAGAGAGAGAGAGGGAGAGAGAGAGAGAATCCCAAGCGGGGCTTGAATTCAAACTGTGAGATCATGATCTGAGCCGAAATCAAGAGTTGGACACTTAACCGACTGCGCCACCCAGGCGCCCCCCACCGTGAAACATTTTTAAGGATACTTTGGAAAGCTCTTGATGATTTCAGGATAGTTTTAATGTTTCACTTATAAATAAAGTGATCTTGTTCATTTTGGTTCAGGAAGTTTCATTGAGGTCCAGAGTGTACCTAGTAGTGATGAACTTCAAGCTGAGTCACATGAAGCTTCCAGACCTCCCTCTGAACAAGATGAAGAGGAACCAGTAGGAACTGAGGAGGAAGAAGTGTCTGGTGACTCCGAGGGCCCCCTAAGACACAACTCTGGAAGTGAGGCCTTGGATATTGAGCCACGCGATGAAGCTGAAAAAGATGCAGACAGTTCACTCAATGAATGGCAAGATATTAATTTGGTAATAATATGACATTGAGTTTTAACTTATTGCTAAGAAAGAGCCAAGTTAAACAGCTTTTGAGCTTTAAGAAGTTACTGGATGAACATTTATTAGCTATTTGCATGCTTTTTTTTTTTTTCCCTTAAATAAACTTATTTTTTCATAGTTCTGGGGATTGGGAAGTCTAAGATCAAGGTGCAGGCTATTGTTGGTTCCTGGTGAGAGCTCTTTTTCTGGCTTGTAGATGGCTGCCTTCTTGCCATGTCCTCACATGGTACGGGTGGAGTGGGGTGCGGGAGGGGGCTGGTAGAGGAGGGGAGGAAGAGGGTAGGGAGAGAGGGAAGGAGATATCTCTTTTTCTAAGGCTACAGTCCTATCAGATTAGGGCTCCACCTTTATGACCTCATTTAACAATTATCTCCTGAAGATACTATCTCCAGATGCAGTCACATCTGGGGTTAGGGCTTTAACATGTGAAATTTGGGGGAACACAATTCAGTCCACAGCAAGAACCACATACAGTAGCACCTAAAAGCATAAAATACTGTGTGTGCAGCTTATAACATATATGAAAGATAACGTTCAAAACTGCAAACACTAATGATAGAAATCAGGGAAGACCTAAATACATTTGTTTTGGATGGGAAGACTCAATATCATTTAGATTCCAGTTCTCCCCAAACTGATCCATAGATTAATGGAATTCCAGTAAAACCCAACAGAAATTTTTGTTGGATATTAACAAGCTGATTCTAAAATTTATGTGCAAAAGCAACGAAACTAGAGTACTCAAAACAATTTTGAAAAAGAAAAAATTGGAGGACTTATATTACTTGATATCAGGATTTACTATAAAGCTACAGTAATCAGGACAGTATTATATTGGCTAAGGGTAGATACATAGATCAGTAGAACAAAATTGAGTCCAGCAACAGAACCAAGTAACAATAATCAAGACAGTTTACTCTTGGCATAAAGGTAGACACATAGATCAACAGAACTTAATAGAAAGTACAGAAATAGATCTGTGTGTGTATGGACAACAGATTTTCAACAATGCTACAAAGGCAGTTGGATGGAGAAAGGATAGTCTTTTCAATGGTGCTAGAAAAATAAAAGAGCTTTGGTGCCTTGTATGATATACCAAAACCAACTAAAACATCACAAATTTTGAGGCAATGTGAAGTTGAGTCTTCTGACTTTGTTTTTTCAAAGTTGCTTCACTGTAATAAATCCTATGCATTTCCATATAAATTTTAGAATTAGCTTCTCAGTTTTGATGAGATTGCGTTGAATAGACAGATCGATTTAGGGAGAATTAGCATCTTAGCAACACTGTATCTTCTGATCAGTGAATACAGGATATATCTTGATTCACTTAGATCTTTTGCAGTTTTCTCAGCAGTGTTTTACAGTTTTCCTTGTATAACTCTTACGTATCCTTTGTCAGATTCATCTCCAAGTATTTCATATTTTTGATGCTATAGAAATTGATTTTAGTTTTTACAGTTTATAGCTTTTAGTGTATTCACAGTTATGTAATCATCACAGTTTTAGAACCTGTGCATCACCCCAAAAAGAAGCCTTGTACTGATTAGCAGTCATACCCCATGTCTTCCCTCAGCTCCTGGGAACCACTCATCAGTGGTCCACTCATTGACTTTCTGTCTCTGTGGATTTGTCTTTTCTGGAAATTCCAGATAAATGGGAGCATACAACTTGTGCCTTTTGTTTCTGGCTCCATTCATTTAGCAGAATGTTTTCAAGGTCCATCCATGTTGTAGCATGTGTTAGTACTTTTTTTTTTTAATTAAAAAAAATTTTAAGTTTATTTATTTATTTTGGGAGAGAGAGGGAGCGTGCACGTGCACGAGTGAGCTGGGAGCGGCAGAGACAGAGAGAGAGAGAGAGAGAGAGAGAGAGAGAGAGGGAGAGAGAGAGAGAATGAATCCCAAGCAGGCTCTGCATTGTCAGTGCAGAGCTGGATGCAGGGCTCTAACTCACAAACCGAGAGATCAGGACCTGAGCTGAAATCAAGAGTTGGACGTTTAACAGGCTGAGCCATCCAGATGCCCCAGGACTTTATTTATTTTTATTGCCAAATAGTATTCCACTGTATGGATACATGCCACATTTTATTCGTTCATCATTTGGTGAACATTTGGGTTGTTTATACTTTTTGGCTATTATGAAAAATGTTGTTATAAACTTCCATGTACAGGTTTTTGTGAGGATGTATGTCTTCATTTCTCTTTGGTCCACACCTAGGGGATAGAATTGCTGGGTCACAGGGTAACTGTGTTTAATCTTTTGAGGACCCATCAGACTGTTTTCTAAAGTGGCTACACCATTCCCACCAGCAGTGCACAAGGGTTCCACAGTTATATCTGTCCTTTTGATTCTAGTCATCCTAGTGGATGGGAAGTGGTATCTTACCCAAGGGTTTTTTTAAATTCAATTTGTTTAAACTCAAAAACCCAAAACTCAACAGTTTACCCATTTCTCCCCCTCCCCAGCCTCCCCAGCAACCACCAATTTATTCTCTGTATCTACAACCTATTAAAATCTTTTTAATTAAAAAAATTTTTTTAGATTCCACCTGTAAGAAAGATCATATGGTAATTGTCTTTCTCTATTTTACTAGCATAATGCCCTCAAGGTCCATCCATGTTGTCACAAAAGGCAAGATTTCATTGTTTTTTTATGGCTGAATAGTATTTTCATTGTATGCATGTATAACACAGTTTGCTTTCTTTCTTTTTTAAAAAGATTTTGCGGGGCGCCTGGGTGGCGCAGTCGGTTAAGCGTCCGACTTCAGCCAGGTCACGATCTCGCGGTCCGTGAGTTCGAGCCCCGCGTCGGGCTCTGGGCTGATGGCTCAGAGCCTGGAGCCTGTTTCCGATTCTGTGTCTCCCTCTCTCTCTGCCCCTCCCCCGTTCATGCTCTGTCTCTCTCTGTCCCAAAAATAAATAAAAACGTTGAAAAAAAAAATTTAAAAAGATTTTGCTTTTAAGTAATCTCTACACTCAACTTGGGGCTTGAACTCACAACCCTAAGATCAAGAATCCCATGCTCTATTGGCTGAGCCAGCCAGGCCCCCCTATACCACAGTTTCTTTATGCGCAGTTTCTATTTGCATACACCTTGTTCTTGCTGATGGCTCCTGTTTTGTGTAGGTTGCTGTCTGGGATGGCCTCCACTTCCGTGTGATTTAGTGAGGGAACTCTAAAGAAATTACAGACTTACTCAGAAATCCAAGTGGAAAACTTCATAAGGAAGAGAGCTTATTTGGTAATTTACTCAGACTAAATGCAAGCTTTTTGTAAGACATGAGTTTAATTGGACTATTGATATAATTATCTACAGATGAAATTATTTTATAGGAGGAACTGGAAACTCTGGAGAGCAACCTGTTAGAACAACAGAATTCACTGAAAGCACAAAAACAGCAGCAAGAACGGATTGCTGCTACCGTGACAGGGCAGATGTTCCTGGAAAGCCAGGTAGGTGCACCAGCTCAAGCCTCCTTTAACGGTACATAGCGCTGCTTGTACTTAATCAGATTCCCCAAGGGAATGCAATAAGTGAAATGTTTACGCACTGCTCCCATTTCTGGTCACGGCCAGGTCCTGCATTCCACAGGGGTGATTGCGTGTCTGTAACTCCTCAGGAACTTCTTCGCCTGTTTGGCATTCCCTACATTGAGGCTCCCATGGAAGCAGAGGCTCAGTGCGCCATCCTGGATTTGACTGATCAAACTTCTGGAACAATCACTGATGATAGTGATATTTGGCTGTTTGGAGCACGGCATGTCTATAAAAACTTTTTTAATAAAAACAAGTTTGTAGAATATTACCAATATGTGGACTTTCACAACCAACTTGGTAAGACTTCAGAGTATGATTACTTTGAATTTGTATTATGAATTTTTTCCTGTCCAAGGAACTAATTTGATTTATTAATGGAAATGGTTGGTCTATACAAGTTTTCATGTAAGTGATCTTTTGCTTATATAGAGGAATAGGATTTTTAAATTAGAATTAAGAATTAAAACCCTAGTCATGTTTAGGCATGTTCTGCATTTTTAATTACCTGACCTGCTTAGACTTTGGTTACCTGAGGTCTCCAGAGTAAACCAAAGGTGGTAGAGATGGGGAGGCAGGGGGGAGTCACTCCTGCTGGAGTCGTGAGCTTCGTGGCCCTCTGTTGGCTTTTCTGGCAGTGATTCTTCCTTTTCCCATTTATTTAACAAATATATATCAATTCCTCTATGCCGGGTATTGTCCTTGGCAGTGGGGAAACAGCGGAGAATGAAAGTCTGGTAGGAGAAACAGATGATAAGTGTAAACCATAATTCGACATAAGTACCATATAGAAAAATAAAGCTGTAGAAGAGGAGAGGGTGACTTACAGGCACAGGAAGTGTGTGTGCTGTCGTATACAGAGTTGTGCTAAGGAAAGACTACTGATAGGTAGCTTTTGGGCTAGGACCTAAAAAAAAAGAGGTAGTGAGTGTTGTACATACCTTAGGGATGAGGGTGTCTGACAAAGGCCCTAGAGGCAGTTCAGTGTACAAAGGCCCTGAGGCAGAGGCTTGCTTGGTGTGTTCTAGTAAAAATGTTAAAAATATAAAATGATTTTTACTTTTATAGGATTAGACCGGAATAAATTAATAAATTTGGCCTATTTGCTTGGAAGTGATTATACAGAAGGAATACCAACTGTAGGTTGTGTTACAGCCATGGAAATTCTCAATGAATTCCCTGGACATGGCCTGGAACCTCTCCTAAAATTCTCGTAAGTTCTTTGTTAATTTCTTTAATTCAGATGTTTATGTAAATACCCAGTGTAACAAACAGAACTATTATTTACATCATGAACTGTTACAAATCACTGTTCGTTGGGAAAACAGAAGGAGGAATAGATTGGGTTACTAAACTTGTTTTCCCTTTTCTATAGTTCAATGAAATCAGAGACAATGTTTTTAGAGACACCAGACTTATCCTAGTTCAGGGGTACATAGCCAGGCCTATGGGATTTCATAGGCAAGTAGAAATTTCTGTTTCATTCATTCAGATATTTATTTAGTAGGGACTGTGTGTCAGACAGCCTGCGAGACTGGGGTAGGAGTGATAACTGCGCTCTCACGGAGCCCTCTCGGAGCTCTCACGGGTAGGAGTCTCCACTGCGCTCTCACGGAGCCCCATGCTCTTGGGGAAGAAGAGAAACAAACATGTACCTGTACTTGTGTGTGTCAGGTGTTCTGAACAGTCAGGCAGAGAAGGCATGGAAATAGGATGCTGAGAACTTTGTATTGGGCCCTGCTGTCCTTCTTGCTGAGTGTACTCAGGTGCGTCCCCTGGTGGGGCTGCCTTCCAGCCAGAGCCCAGGTTGTGTTGTCCTTCGGGTACTGAGATGGTAGTTAGGACGATGTCTGTGAAAGTCCTTCTTTCTTTCAGGTTAGTCATTGATCGCATTTAAAAAAAATTGGAATATAAGTCATATACCATAAATTTCACAGTTCAGTGGCTTGTAGTTTATTTGTGAGGTTGTGATGGTATTTTGTAACCACCACCTTGTCATGAGATACTGTTTGGTAGTAGTTGACTTAATGATTCTTTAGAGTTCTTTCCAGATGTGCCTCCTGTGTCTGAAAAATGCTCAGATGTTCGTCTCTAAAGGATCAGTGATTAAAATTAAAACTTAAATACAGAAATGGTTTTAATATTCGCTGTACTCCAGCTGTAGCATACATATCAATGTATGTATTTTATGCTCTCTTTATCTCTGTCTTCATAATTTGCATATTATTGAGGAAATAATATACTGGAAGTCACTTACTAGGTAGCTTGTAGGTCATGGTATATCAGTAACTTGAAAAACTGCAAATAACTTTATTATACAAATAATAGAAAAATTATGACATGAATTAAAGCAATGGTTACAGTTAATATTTTGATTTATATAATTTTAGACTTTCCTATGCACAGTATACTCTATTCATTGTATATATACAAACATACATACATGTGTACTCATATAAGTGTGTATTATTTCTTTTTATAAGAATGGGATGATTTCATCTACTTTTTACAATGTATAGGTTATTATCAGGGTCTTTTTTAAATTTTTAGTTTTTAGTTTTTTTAATAAACATTTTTTGGGAGAGAGAGAGAGCACGAGCAGGGGAGAGGGGCAGAGGGAGAGAGAGAATCTTAAGCAGGCTCCATGCCCAGTGCAGAACCTGATGCGGGTCTCAATTTCACTACCATGAGATCATTACCTGAGTGGAAATCAAGACTTGGACGTTTAACTGATTGAGCCACATGGGTGCCCCAAGTATCAGTTTTTAATGACTCTGTGGTAGTCTTGATGTATTGTGATTAATTAATTTAATCCGAAGCTGGTTGTTATTTTTATTTTTTTTAAGTCTAAACAAACATGATTTGAGTGTCTTTATAGACATAGATTTGGGTTCTTACCTAATTATTTTAGGATAAGTAAAAATGGTATTTAGGTTTTCAATTTGATATCCCAATTTTTTTTTGTTGGTGAAAATTTGAATTTGTGATACAGTGAATGCCTATTTATGCCATTTTTTCTCTCTCAGTAAATTTTGCTTGTTTGTTGTCAGTTGAATGGTGTACATTTTCAGAGTCCACTTTAGCCATTTCTGGTTTGCTTGTCTAGCTGGTCGATGGCAGAGAGGAGCAGCCTTCGCTGTGCCTGGCGGGGCAGCGTTAAGGCCAATGTGGAGTTAAAGAGCAGGAAGAGAAGCTGAAGAGCAGTAAAATTGAGGACGTTGCCTTGCTTTCATTTCTGCGTTCCGTTTCCCCCAAGCGGGCCCTGGCCAGTCACCCTCCACCCCTGTAAGGTGGAGCTGCTCTGGGCTCGCCTGCGAGTTCAGCCCAGCTATGCATGGTTTGGCCAACCACGAAAGAGGGGCTCTAATTTTGAATTGGCTACCAACATTTAAACTGGGGGATATTTCACAGAACATTTTGGATGCTTGGGGGAAAATGAGGTCTGAAAACACTGGGCCCAAAGAGCCCCGAAAGAGCAGGGCCAGAGAACAGCAGTCCACCCCGCTGACCTGGCCCGGGCCCAGACCCTTCAGTCTTACCACAGTTGCTTCCGCCAGCAGGGCTGATTGGCCGACTGTCTTGCATCTTTATGTGAGTGCCTGGCCCTCTTGCTTTCAGGAAGGGTGATTGTTTCTTGTGGGGAGTGCTCAGCATGTTGTGCTGCTCCTCCTAGCGGACAATCCGAATTACTTATCTCAAAGGTGAAAATTCAAAAGAGTGGGGAAGAATTGCAGGTATTCCCTTAGTGCATTCTTGGAAACAGTATTCTTTTTTCCTTTTTCCTTTTGGCCCTGCGGCGAAGACTGCAGTTAGTCTTTTGTAACACTAGATGGCGCTCCTGCATCGGTGAGGTGGGGCTGGCTGAGAGCAAACCTGAGTTAGTTTCTGATACTAGTAAGCATGTTAAGCATGAGATAGAGGTTTTGTTTTTTTAAATTCCATTGAGTGTATAGATTGGTGAGGGTTATCTTTATGTTTTTATTTTAACTTTATGCCATTCGTGTTTCCTAATTGTATAAATTTTTCTGGTTATCTCTTGCTGTATTATAAAATACGTTAAACCTCAGCGGCTTCAGACAGCAGCAGCCATTGATTTTGCCCATGAATCTGCAGTTTGGTGAGGCTGTGTGGACGTGTCTTGTTGGGTTCCATGTGTGTCGGGGGGCCGCTCCGCTGGGCTAGAGGATCCACTGGAGTTGGAGCCACAGATCTGGCCAGTGGTGCTGACTGTCAGCGGGGAGCCCAGCCAGAATGGTGGACCCTGTCCGTCTGGACCTCCTCACTAGCGGGCGCTTCCTCACAGCATGTCGGCTGCTTCCAAGGCAGATATTCTCAGGGCCGGGATGTGGAAACTGCAGCCCCTGAAGACCTGGCCCAGCATCACTTCCTTGGTCACAGAGCCCACCCGGCTCGAGGGAAGGGATGCCAAGCCACTTCTGGATGGCAGGAGAGTCACGGAACGTGTGGCTCTCTTGAACCTGCCATGGTAACTTACGGTCACAATGGAAAAACTGAGGAAGGAATAAAATATGAAGAAGAAAATGAACAGCTCTGTCCTTGCTTAGAACATTGCCTAGCCCGCAGTAAAATAATAGTTGTTGCTGTTTTTCTTATTTTAAATTGGCTTGCTTATGTTTTCTCTTTCTCACATATATGCATTTTCCCCAAAATTGATGTTAGACTTTATATAGACTCATGTTCTGCATTTTTAAAAATTTAACATGTTCTTGGCATTTTTACATATTCTTAAATATTTTTGGGTCTGTTACTATAGTTGGTTTGAGGTAAATGATACAGTTTACTTCATTTTACTGCAAGAAAGAGACCCAGAGAAGCTGTGGGCTCTGGAGGGAGATCCTCAGGTTCTGACCCTCCCAGTCCCAGCTGTGAAATCTTGAGCAGGTAGTGACTTCTGCTGGCATTCAGCTCTTCATCTGTGATGTGAGGACAGTGGTCGGACTGTGGTCGTGTGATATACGGCGTGTAGAAGAGCTAACACGGTGCCAGGCATGATAGGCTTTCAGTCAGTGTTTGCCATCGTTACATGTTGTGGTGAAGAACATTAAAAATGATGAAGTTGTTCTCTGTGGGTCATAGAATTTGTTCTGGAGTCGGGACTTGACGTTGCGTCTTCTATCTAAGTATAGGCCTGTATCTGCAGCGTTTCCACTATAATGTCGTGGTCTGTCTCCTTTGCCTTCTAGAGAGTGGTGGCATGAAGCTCAAAAAAGTAAGAAGATAAGACCTGACCCTTATGACACCAAAGTGAAAAAAAAATTACGCAAGCTGCAACTCACACCTGGCTTTCCCAACCCAGCTGTGGCAGACGCTTACCTCAAACCTGTGGTGGATGACTCCAGGGGGTCATTTCTGTGGGGGAAGCCAGATCTCGACAAAATTAGAGAATATCCTTTTACTTCTTAAAACGTAAAGGAACGCTGAGCCAAGTATGTGTTTCCGTTTGCAACTGAGGGAACATGCACTGGGATCCACTTTTTCTTAACATTCTGTCTATCTAAGATGCTCCTTTTTCTCTCTCCTTAGGATTTTTCCTTTTCCTTTTTTTTTTTTTTTTTGTGGTAAAATACACTGAACAGAATTTATCATCTTAACATTTTAAGTGTACCCATTAGTGCCATTAAATACATTCACATTGTTGTGCACCAATCCCCACCATCTACCCCCATATTGTTTTCATCCGGAAAGAACCGAAACCCTGTCCCCATTACACAGTAACTCCCCTTCTGCCTCCACTCAGCTCTCGGTGACCACAGTCAGCTGTCTCTGTGATTTTGACTAAGGACCTCCTTGACTAAGGAATCCTACAGTATTGGTCTTTTTTGTGTCTGACTTATGTCACTTAGCGTAATGTCTTCAAAGTTCATCCATGTTGTAGCACGTGTCAGAGTTTCCTTCCTTTTAAGGCTGAATAACACTCTGTTGTGTGGGTGCCCCACATTTTGCTTATCTGTCCATCTATAGGTGGCTACTTGCGTTGCTTCTGTGTTTTAGCTATCATGAATAATCTCTTTAGCGTTAAACAAGGTCTTTCCTGAAATAAGTAGTGATAAGCATTCATAGATACTACCACAAACTAAGTATTAATTCATTCTGAAAGAAAAGATTAGTAGTTTTGTTTTTTATTATTATTTATATGTTCCTTTCTGCATATTTAAATAATGATTTGGATAGGTGTTTAAACGTTTAACAGTATTAGTCTAACTACAGTATTTTTCTCTCAGAGATGTATGTATGATATCTGAAACTTGTTTTTAATCTAGGTTAACTGTTTTCCATAGTAACGAGTCTTTGATGTCCTAAAATGAGAATTGGATATGTCTTATCTTAGAGGACACTGAAGTCATTGTCATTCTTTTCTCTACCACTTATTCCTTATAAATATGAAAATCTCTAAGATCTGGGGAATGGAATTAGGGTGAGTTCTTTGGACCTTTTTATTTATCACTTGTTTAAATATATTTAAAAACACGTAGAAGCCTTAACTGCCTGCATATTTTGTCAGCGTTATTTTGGCTGGAACAGGACAAAGACAGATGAGTCTCTGTTTCCAGTATTAAAGCAACTGAACGCCCAGCAGGTAATCATGGCAGCTCTTTTCCTAAATTCAGGGTGAGGAGTGAACTTAGGAAGACTGTGAGTGGCAGCTGTTAAAGATGAGTTACTCTTTTATCTTAGGGCATATGACATCCATTTAAAAATTATTATGCTTTAGATAAGAGAACAGAGGAAAACAGAAAAAGAAAACTGCACTTTGTCTTAATTTTTGAATTTCACTCTTAGGGCTGGACTTTGGTGTCTTTGCATTATTCATTTTGACTTTGAAAAAAAACAGTCTAATAATGGATCACACACTGAGGTGTTTATGGTTGAATATTTTACTTTTTCAGAGCTATTTTCATTTTTAAAAAGTCGGGGAAGTGTCCAGTCCAAAGCAATCCTGATCATTAAATTCTCCTCAAGTACTAATGCTCCTTAATTCTATATGTGAATTATCATCATTATGGCATGTTGGCAGGAGAGATTTTTGAGGAGAAACGAGGCCTTTGTATGTCCCTCAGTTCTCCCGAGTTGGTAGATAATTGTGTCTTGCTCATCTGTGAGTATGTTCCTACCCGTACAGAAAACTGTTCCTACCCCAGAACAACCTCCAAAATATTTCTACTGAATGGTTTACCTGTACGTATGGGACCATATCCTGTAAGATACTTATATTTAAATCTGTTGTCATCAAGCTTGGTTAGTTTTGAAAAAAAAAAAAAAAACATAAAACTGACATGCTTTTCCAGAAAGAGTCTCCTGTTGCTTATTTGAGGGCTCTCTCTAATACAGACGTTGTATGCCAACAGACTCGGAAAGCTTCTTGGCTTAGTGACTGATTACTCCTTAATTTCAGATATATTTTATTATAATATGTTTTTTCCCTTACCTTGTAGAAGTTAGTATAAATTTATTTCCCCTAAATTAGAGAGTGAAAAAAATGCATTAAAATTATCCATTATTTACTTTCTCTGACACAGATGTTAACATTTAGGTCTATTTTCTTTTATTCCCACCCCCCACCCCCATTCCCACATAGATTTGTTGTCACACATAAGTGCAGTCTGATAGATCTGACTCCCCCCATACTTAATAACAGAGGACTATTTTCTGTATTGCATAGGCTTCATAATTTCAAGTGACCAGATTGCATTTCATCGAAGAGATTTCACTTACTGGTTGAGTTTACTTAGCAGGCCCTCCATTTTCAGGTTTTCCTAAATAATGGTGTGATGAACATTAGGCATATAACTTTTCCCGAATGCAACTGTCCTCCTAGAAGAGGGTTTGCTAACCAAAACACATGCCTATTTCCTACGACTCCCAATATGCTGTGAGGTTGTCTCCTCAGTGTATCGCATGAGGATGATGAGTTCAAAAGAAAGGAAGAGTGAAATTTGGAAACAGACCCGTGACACTGTGTCGCTCCTGGAGGAGGTGGTCTTTTTGGCTACTGAGAAATATTTCAGTCTCATTACGTGCCTTGGAAGGGGGTTCTTATTTGAGCTGTGTACGGGGGACTTGGGGGTGACAGAGGTGGTACAAGTACTGCTTTAAGTATGATCTAGAAAAATAAAACCTATCTCCAGCAAATCACGTAGGAGAGATTTGGCTTTTGAGAGAGAATGAATTCATATTCTCTGAAACAGCCCTCCGAAGCTGGTGATCAAGGTGGAACTCTTTGATTTGCTTTAGAAAGTTTACCTCCTTGGCTGATTTTTTATTTCATTTCATTTTTTTAGACACAGCTCCGAATTGATTCTTTCTTTAGATTAGCTCAACAGGAGAGACGAGATGCTAAGGGTATTAGGAGCCAGAGACTTAACAGAGCTGTGACATGTATGCTGAGAAAAGAAAGAGAAGAAGAGGCCAGTGAAATAGAAGCGGTGTCTGTTGCCATGGAGAAAGACTGTGAGTTCCCGGATACGGCACAAGGAAAAACCCAGAAGAGATGCATGGCAAATAAACGGAAAGAGTCATCAAACCTGAAAAGAAAGAGGGTTTCAGATCCTAAGCAAGCAAATAAATGTGGTGGGTTTCTGGGGGGCACCTGCCTCTCGCCGTCATCCGGGGCGTCTTCTGGGGAGGATGCTGAGTATGTATCTTTGGTGAACCTGCAAAGGGGGAAAGCAGCCGAGGAGCCCCCCATCAGCCCTCCGGCTTTGCCAAGAGCAGGGCGCCCTGCTCCTGTCCGCGACGAAGACTCGACCAGCAGCAGCTCTAGTGATGATGACCGAGCGGGGACAGCACCAGTGCTGGTGACTGCCAGATCTGTGTTTGGGAAGAAAAAGGGCAAACTGAGAGGTACCAGAGGGAGAAAGAGGAAAAGCTAATTTAAACCAGTGTGTTCTCCGTCATCGGGTACAACTTAACATCTCGTAATGAATTTGTTGTGATGAAATAGTACAATTAAAAGTATTTGCACAATTTTTTTATTGTGTGGTTTGTAAAACTATGGATGCAGAGCTTGACAGTTACTTGTTTTCTGATATGTTTTTCTAGTGTTTTCCACGTCATTGAGTATTTCCTTGTACTCACAGTCTTTGTTCATGTTTCTATTATCATACGGTGTCTGATGCTTTCTGACAGCATTGACAGAAAGGAAGGGATTTCTGTTGGTCAGTGGTCAGTGTCTATATGCATTCCCCCTGACTTTCCGACCCAGATGAGAAGAAAGATCTCCTTATTTCTTTTTTTTTTTTTATTTTTTTAAAATTTTTTTTTTTTCAACGTTTATTTATTTTTGGGACAGAGAGAGACAGAGCATGAACGGGGGAGGGGCAGAGAGAGGGAGACACAGCATCGGAAACAGGCTCCAGGCTCTGAGCCATCAGCCCAGAGCCCGACGCGGGGCTCGAACTCACGGACTGCGAGATCGTGACCTGGCTGAAGTCGGACGCTCAACCGACTGCGCCACCCAGGCGCCCCGTGGATCTCCTTATTTCTTATTCCATAACAGTGGCAGTTGCCCACAACTACGTGAAGTCCTGTTTTCTGCACCTTCCCCTTTTTCCTCAGCGGCCATGTAAGAGGATAGCAGGAGGGAACCTCACTTTGCTGCCACATCCTTTGAAAAGTATGTTTGCTGTGGTTCTAGCAAAATAATGAGGAAGCTGGAGTGGGGTGCGTGATTCCCCTGTGAGTATTAACTGTATACGGGAGCCTCTGTACCGTAATGTTTCTCTCTTAAGATGATTTGGTTGTCACAAGCCGACTTGTGTGTAAGTGGCTGTGGGGGCTCAGGACTGCGGCTGAACCGGTGTAGGTGGGTGACTTCAGGGGTGGCTTCCAGAGGTCGATTACTGTTGATAGAGACATTGCTCTAGAGCGTCCTGGCCACGGTTACTTTAGTGTTGCTCCTGCTGAGACCTCTCCCAACAGCGGCTCTCAAAGTTCTGATTGCTTATGGTGAAGAGCAGGCTGAGCTTGGGTTCTTTGGCCTTCAGAGGTACTGTCTTCCCAAGTCTGTGTCTTTTCTGACATCTTTGGTCTTTCCATCTTGACTGATTTTCTTCCTCTGCCTTCAAATAATCGACATCATTACCAATGAATGCTAAATACAGATACCTTTCAACAACCGTTGACTGACTGTTGGCTGCTTTTTTTTTTTAGGCTTTTGTTTATTTTCACCTTTTAGCCCAACTTCTCAAATAGTTGATCTGCAGCTGCTGCTTTTCCTTGCTTATTACTCATTCTTTCCCAATTTGAAATATCTTGTCTGCTTCTACCAGTCTTCTCTAGCAGCTTTCTTCTGGAGTCAACCATGGCTTCCACGTAATACTCAGATCTGTTTTTAATGCTTCTTTTCTCTGGAGGCATTTGAAGCAGAACACTTTTTTGGGGATGGGATGGGAGGACATTAACTTTTTCATATTATCCTCATTTCTCAAAGCTACCTAATAATTGGGAGTTTTCTGCATATGTGTTTGTAGATAGTACTTTTGTTAAAATTGAATTTTGTTGTCTTTAATAGATAATTTACATTTGTTTTGCCCTACAATAGCTGGGGTGAAGGCTGAGCTCCTGTAGCAAAGAGATGTTCATATGCAGTAGCCTAGATAAGCTGGACAATTATTCATCTCCCAGTCAACAGGATGACCAGTCTGAGCCGGTTGGGCAGCTGTCCACCATGAGGTCATTCAGGGTCCCAGGATCAGCCATCACCTAGGCTGCTAGGTCCCTGCTACATCTGCTTCTAGCCACTCTTTGGTTGGGAAGTTAGCCTCTTGCCCTAAACATCTTATTGAGCAAAGGCCTTGAGTGGAGAGTCAGTGCTGAGTGTGGGGTTTATTTCTCTGTGCTTCCTGGGATCTTGGGCTCCCAATTCCTGGCCACCTTGCTGGCCCCAAACACTGTACTTTGTCTCCTGGGTTCTGTGAGATCTCCTGAAATTCCACTGGCATCCCTCCCTGTTGTCTTCCCCTTGCCCTCTCGGCCTCTTTACCCCAATAGTCAGCAAAAGCCTGGAATTCTTGGTTGCCTTGACAACTCTCTGATGACCTCTCGTGTGTGTGTGTGTGTGTGTGTGTGTGTGTGTGTAATTTGCTTTTCTAGTTCTCAGAAGCAGAGGTAGGCTATAAGCTACTTACAGTTGGAGGCAGAAGTATCCATGTACTTTTCAGACAGTTCAGTGTAACTGAAGTGATCATTGTTACCATGTCACTTTAAATCATCGATTTAGGGATTCTGCCTCTTAAGAAATCCAGCACTGAGGTCTCGTGATCTTTTTTTTTTTTTTAATTTTTTTTTCCAACGTATACTTATTTTTGGGACAGAGAGAGACAGAGCATGAACGGGGGAGGGGCAGAGAGAGAGGGAGACACAGAATCGGAAACAGGCTCCAGGCTCTGAGCCATCAGCCCAGAGCCTGATGCGGGGCTCGAACTCACGGACCGCGAGATCGTGACCTGGCTGAAGTCGGACGCTTAACCGACTGCGCCACCCAGGCGCCCCGGTCTCGTGATCTTTTAAACAACCCCTTGAAAAAGGCAGGTTCTGTTTAAAAAAAAAAAAATTTTTTTTAATGTTTCTTTATTTTTGAGAGAGAGACCAAACGTGAGCGGGGGAGGAGCAGAGAGAGAGGGAGACACAGAATCCGAAGCAGGCTCCAGGCTGTGAGTTGTCAGCACAGAGCCGGACGCGGGGCTTGAGCTCATGTACTACAAGATCATGACTTGGGCCAAAGTCTAACGCTTACCTGAGTCACCCAGTCGCCCCTAGACAGGTGATTTTTATTCACCAAATGGTTCTTTATTCTTGTTTTAAAGAAAGCCAAAGAGAGAGAATGCCCTCTGCCTAGAATTAACCACCTATGAATAATAGTTTTCATTGTTTAGGATTTTGCAGTTTGTGGAATATTTTTTTTTACCTGCCATTTTTTCATCCCACAAATACTGCGTACCTTTTACATCCCTGTTTTATAGATGAGAGAACCAAGGAACACATTAACTAAATGCTTAAAATCACAAGCAGATTATTGACAGGACTAATTAAAATTAGGTTCCCAGACTGCTAGTCCTGTCCAATATATTAACATGACCCCAAGTCAACTTTGTATATACATCATGGTATATAATGTATTTCTTAGAAGATCTACCCACAGTCCACTAGTTTTGTTTACCTTAATAATATTGCTCTATTTTGTTACCTATCGTAACTTCTTTTTAAGGGCATTTTCAGTGCCTGGGGAAATGTATACGTGCTCTGAAGTGCAGCCAGGTGTATACATGTGCAGGTGCACAGGGAACATGCACCCTCAGCCTTCCTATTTAGTCTGAGCAGGAAGGAATTGAAACTTGATGCCTGTGCCCAGAGCACATTCTCTAACATTCTGGCGTGGTTGTGTGATTCTAAAAATGATGTTCACACCCGCGCAGGTGACCTAAACAGTCCGCGGCCTCTGCGTCACAGGACATTACAGCTGTGAAGTCTTACATAACTCTTGGCATTGAGGTTCAAAAATGGATCACTTTGCTCACATAGTCTTCACGGACCTGTCCAAGTGGTTTATATTCGCCTACTGGCTCTAGCTCTACTCATGAGACACGCGCATGGAATGTTCCTGCTGTTCTTCAGCCCCCTTGTTTACAGGCATTCCAGCCTCCTTGCTGTATACCCAGAGGCTCCCAAAGCCGCAGCTGTCAGGATTCTAATCCCTTCCACAAGGACTCGCTGCCAGTGTATACAGTAGCAAACTGCGTGCTTCTGGGCTCGCCTTTCATGCATCCTCAGTGGTCTCTCCAGCAAAACAAAAGTTGTGGATGATACTTTTTAAACTTCTAGAAACTCAGCCCACCTGTTTAGGTATGTCTGGATTTCACATTTATTTTTTTTTAAAAATTTTTTTTCCAACGTTTATTTATTTTTGGGACAGAGAGAGACAGAGCATGAACGGGGGAGGGGCAGAGAGAGAGGGAGACACAGAATCGGAAACAGGCTCCAGGCTCTGAGCCATCAGCCCAGAGCCCGACGCGGGGCTCGAACTCACGGACCGCGAGATCGTGACCTGGCTGAAGTCGGACGCTTAACCGACTGCGCCACCCAGGCGCCCCTGGATTTCACATTTAATAAATGTTGAGCTTTAGGCAGACACGTGTAATAAACACTGCGTCTTTTAGTGGAAGAGGAACGAAGTCGGGGACAGAACGTGTGGCCACTGTTGCTGTTGTTTCACCAGCGATCGCGGGGATGTCATTTGACTTTTTGTTTTC
Source organism: Lynx rufus (assembly GCF_022079265.1). Taxonomy (NCBI): domain Eukaryota; kingdom Metazoa; phylum Chordata; class Mammalia; order Carnivora; family Felidae; genus Lynx; species Lynx rufus. Next base: position 73,861,624 of record NW_025814823.1, read on the forward strand.
TTTGTCAACTGTAGGGAAAATAATTGGTCTTCTAACTTATTGAGGCATACTGCAAAGAAAAATGTGGTGGCTGTGAAAAGTGATTGGGGATCCCCGGAAGAACGGAGTGCTGTATAACTCCATGGTATTACAGGGATTATGTATGATAGGAGCCAAAACTGAGATGAAAAACATCAAATCATTTCTTCCCTAAATTGGAATAACAGCTTGTTTCAGCTTGTTCACAGGATATGCTCTATTTGAGAGGCACAGAATAATTAATTTTAAACATATTTGGTTCTTCAAAGTAGAAGCTACTTAAAAAGCCCATTTGGTGGTTGAGCTATTAGAACCTGGGTACTTCCTACTAATACAGTGATGGAAACAAGTGAACTTTATATCTACTGCTGTTTCAGATGAAAACTGTGGTTTTCACTACACTGAACAAAATCCATTTTCTCCCAATGTTTTAATCACCTCTTAAATGTTAAGATTGCTATCTGACCAGTCAGTATAAAGATGATGCCTTTTTTTGTGATAGCTAAGGTAGTCCCTGGTGAAGGATGTTTTCTTTCTCCAGTAGCTTCTGAAACTTCTGACTCTTCTCTGTCCGAATTTTTATTTGTATTGCATAGATTGTGTTTTGGTGGTCTATCTTAAATCCTGATTTATCAATATATGAAATTTTAATTGAATTTTCTATACTAGATTTGATGTTACTTAAGCTTTATTAGGTAAATATAAAAGCACTTAACACACTTTTGAATTATTACCATTTGATATTTTATTATATTATTTGCCTAGTTTTCAAGAAATGATCAAGAAAACGTCAATATATAGCCATCCATTAGTTCATCACTTAATGGATTCAGGAACTCAAAAAGGTAAATTATTTTATGTTTCTTTATGTAATTTAGCCAATTCTAAGAAGAGAAACAACTAATAGAATATAAGTGCTTACGTTTGTGGTATTTACTAATGTCTTGCCTTTTTTGTTTTAAGTTTATTTATTTATTTATGAGAGAGAGAATCCCAAGCAGGCTCCACGCCCAGTGTGGAGCCCAGTGCGGGGCTTGATCTCATGACTATGAGATCATGACCTGGCCCCAAATCAAGGGTTGGATACTTAACTGACTGAGCCACCCAGGCACCCCAGCATCTTTTTTTTTTTTTTTTTTTTAAGTTTATTTTTGAGAGAGAGAGGCAGGGAGGGGTAGAGAGACAGGGAGAGAGGATCCAAGCGGCCTCTGCACTGTCAGTGTGGAGCCCGACTCAGGGCTCGAACTCACAAACCATGAGATCATGACCTAAGCTGAAATCAAGGGTCAGTTGCTTAACTGACTGAGCCACCCAGGCACCCCAGTGTTCCCTAATGTCTTAAAGAGAACTAGGACTTATCAATTGCATATTGTATCTTGGCTTGTATTTGCTAACCTGAAAAAATCTATAATAATGTGTGATGTCTACTGCTGTACCTATGGTCCTGATGATATGTTATAGATAATTTTGACAGACAAATTAGATATATAGACTTGCTAAGTACTTGGAGTCTTTTTCAAATACGAAAAAGTAGAATAAATTTTTCCTCACGTGCTACACACTAAATACATGACTGTGATTTCTAAGTTATTTCTTTTTAGATAGGAGGAGAGATAAAAGTAGTTTTAGGTAGGGCTGCAAGTTTTTATAAATGCCTGCATGAAAGGTGATTTAGACTTACAGAAAAACATTTTAAGTCTGTGTTTATGGTTCCTCTGATGTATTAATTAGAGAAAAGTACATCATGCAATTTGATCTCTGAGGATAGAGGAATTTAAGTTTGAATTCTGCTGCAATAGTAGTTATTTGAAATTGATTTTTACATCATTTTAAGTATCAAGAGTGACTTTTCATGGGTTGTGTAATGCAACTGTCCCCATTGCCTTGAGATAAAAGTGCAGACAGACACTCTTGACTGCCTTGGAGGAGTGACTACTATGTTTTTGTAGAACATTTGTCATACAAATTTAATTATCTTGGCTTCTTTCTTCTTCTCTCTCCTTTGTCTATACACTGTGGAAGTTTTCTATGAAATGTAGTTCTGCTTTTTTAATTTTTCCTTTTTTAGGCATACCAGGTGGCCTCTACCTAGGTGAGCATATCTTTAGGCCAAGAGAGCTGGGTGGGTGCCCAGTGTTGGCAGCCTACGTGGCTTCTACACAAACAGTTTTACTGTAGTGATTTTTGCAAACCTAAACATTTAAAGTCATGATCACTTGGAAAATCCAGCCATTTAGGTGATTTGAATGAAGATGCGATTTCTGTGCAGTTTATGAATAAAATTTCGTCATTATCATTATCATTAGTAACAATACTTGGTTTCAACTGTGCATACAATAATTTGGCAAGTTACAAAGGAAGTGGAAGGGGTTCAAGGTAAGGTTGAGACAGAACTAGTATTAAAATATTTTATAACATGAGAAAACACACCCCATAATCATCTACAGAGCCAATTAAAGCTTTAAAAATATGTTCACAGGCAGAGTAAGTGTGTGCTGCTGGGGCATGAGAATCAGATGGCATTTTGTTGGAAAGACTTCCACTAACCAGTGGAACACTCACTTCTTGGGTGCTAAAGGATATTGACTTTCCCTGTCCTCACTCTTAAACTTAAGTGTCTTGTGCTTGGAAAAGATGGAGCAAACCCATAGCCCAGTTCTTCTATTTTGCCACTGTCCTGAAGGTCCAAGAATTCTAGGATGTCACCTAAATTATACACAGATTAAAGTTAGGACTGTGGTAGATCCTAAAACATCCTCTATCTGGTTTCTAATGCTACATCAAGAGTCCAAGCCGCGTAACACCTCATCCACATTAACTTTTCAAAATATCTTATGTTGCCTACCTCTCAACAGCCACTCTCCAGCTGTTAGCCCGCATAGCAATGTGTTACAAAATAGTCTTGGAACAGGTTAGTCCTAACCCAAGGCTCAGTGATTTCTGTGCACGACTCCCAAATCAGCCTTACTGCCGTATCAGATCAGAGCAGATACCAAAATGGGATTAAATGTTGCAGGAGATTTACCAGGGGAAGTGTTTGTGGAGAATAAGGAAGGAAGGAACAGAAGTGGGCAGGGGGAAGCCATCAGATCACGGTGCAGGTCTGACGTGTTCGAGAGGAGAGGGAGCGAGGCACCCACTAGGTACAGGTCATCTGTGGAATGGGAGCGGGCTGGCTTTAGCGGGTAGCCCCAAGGGGAGACATGGCTTCTGAGGGACACAGCGGGAGCTGTCAGGCAGCTATGGTCCCGGCGGCAGGCTCCCTTAGTCTGAACAACACAGCTCTGTGGCTAGCATGTCCTACTGCAGGATAATCTGCATGATTTTTTTGCCTTTTGCAGATTTACACCCCCACCCAACCTATCTTTTCTGTCTCAGTTTATGGCAACATCATTCCCTGGCTACCCAGAAATCTGGAATCAGCCTGGTCCTTCCTTATACCCTTCATCACTATCTCCCATCAATTTTACCGACTCCTGTTTCCCGACTCCTCATGCCCCCTGACAGCGTCAGTCACCTTGATTCAGGTGTTTATTATTTCTTCTCATGACTGTCATAGCTGTCTTCCACCTGGCTGCCCCTACTCTAGGCCAGCTCCCCCTCCTTATCTTCTGTACATCTTTCTTTATAGCTGCAGGATCTTTTCAAAAATTCAAATCTTGTCACATTTGCCTTGTGCTTAAAATTCCTCAGTGTCTCATTCTTTTCAATAGGACAAAATCAAGACTTCTTAGCATGACCTAAGAATTTTATTTCCTGCTACCCCCCGCCCCCCACCCCCACTCATCCTACATTTTAGTTCTCAGAGTTTCCTAAACCGGAAAATTGGTCAAGAGTCTTTGCCAATGGGCCTTTGCACATGTTGTTTTCTCTGCATGACGTCTTGCCCTCTCTCATTTGACTCCAGGACTCATAATCATCAGGGCTCAGGTCCTGCTTTCCTGAGCTTTCTCTTTCTATTTTTGAGTGAACTAGTTAGATCTCTATTATAACAGGTGTGTGTTACCCTATCTTTATATTCATAGTGCCCAGGTACTCAGTAAAATGAGTGGATGAATGAATTAGCTCTAACTGGGGCTATTGGCTGGACTTACAGTTTGCTCATTAGGAATGATCTGTTTCTGGTCCCCAGTCAGTTGATTCTTTTCAGAACCAAGTATACTGTATTCTGTAGGGATATCAGGTGAAAACCTTCCACAAGCATCTTTATAAATCTTTCCAGAGTTGGGTCAATGGCTTTTATAAGCCACATTACCTTAATATATAAAGAAGAAAGTTTTAGTAATTGTATTGCTGTTTAGGGGACATATCAAACTATAGTCTGAGGTGATAAATTTTACGTAGTAGGGGGAGTACGACCGCACATATAATTACTAATGTGAGAAATCATTCATAAGCAGCCTGAACAACTATTTGCTAAACTGACACATCCTCCACGTGTTGAATAAACATAACTCTTAAATAACAGTCTGCCTCAGACGTCTTCAGAACACCAGAGTGAGTGTCACGTTTGCATGTCCATTGCTACCCTCGAGGGGAGGATCTACCACAACTTCTACAGCTCGCGAAAGCAGGCTTGGCTCCTGGACCCAGTGTCTCCCTAGTTCAACTCTTGCGGCTCTTGCCAGGATCATTGCAATCGTGTTCTACTAATCAGCTTCCACCTAGCCTTCACTGCTGCTGTCAGAGCTAAATTTGCTCCTGTCAATTCCTGCCACAGCTCCTCACCTGAGAAGCACACACTTGTTCCCTTTGTCCCCACAAGTCCAACCCCAACCTGTCCCTGCAACCACTTATTTTCTACAGCACCCCAACATGCACCTTTTACACCAACTCTGGGGGGCTTTTGACCACTCCCCGGGCACTTTCCTCTCCCTTGACCTTGCTTCCTCCCTTCTCTGCCTGGCCACCTACCTCTTCCCTCCTCCTTGAGAACAGCTTCTCCAGATTCGCCCACTACTGGTGCTTCCCAGAGCACTTTAGAAATACTTTTTATTGTGCTTGTCACACTTCATTCACATTTGTTTAGGTGTCTGTCCCCATGGGGATCCCAGCAAGCAAACTTTGAGTACAACTAATTTTGGTTCTTTTTTTCCTTTCCATTTGCATGCTGAGCCATCTAGTAAAGGGCGAATTGTCTTTCTTCTGTAAATGTAACCTCATCTGATCCACTGCATCAAAGTGACCGCCTCTGTATATTCTTGAAACTAAGCAGAACTCCAGACAAAAAATATTTGTGAAATCTTCTCGGGGATTAGTTTTAACATCAGGCCCAAGACCTTGACATTGCTGAGACATCCAGAATTCTTTCAGGTTAGCCTGTGACCATTTACTAATTGGAAAATAAAATCTTTAACATCTTTTTTTTTTTTTAATCTCTAGCTATTTCTAAAAAGCACATGACATTCACCTTTGAATAGAAGATTCAGTTGAATGACAAGGCTCTTTCATTTAGTAGAGGGGTTTTTACTTTAAATTTTGCTGACGGGTTTTCATGACAACCCTTAAATGGAAGCTTAAATTCACCTGTCAGAGCTATTAAAGGCATTTTTTTTGGGGGGGGGGAGGTTGTACTTCTGTGATCTGACCCTTCCATTTATTACTGTTGTTATTGACCTTAAAAGTATAAAAGAGAAGAATCTAGACAGAGCTCCTGTTTTTGAAGGCTTACTACAATCCAGTCTCTGAAGTGAATTTTCCTCTTAAGAAAAGCATCATCATAATGTAGCAGAATTCTGCTAATTTTCACTTCATACTTGAAACACCTTTAATTCTCAGGAGAACAAGAGCACCTGGTAGATTTTATTCGCTGTCAGCAAAGATTTTAATAGCAGGAAAATGGTGCTTAAGACTTTTTTGTATCAAAGAGCATTCAAATAGGTAAGCCTGAAATAGCAACATAGTTAATTGTAATGCTGTCTTAATTATGTTTTATTTATAATTTGTTTTGATATTTCTTTCAATATTAAATTCATTAATAATACTCTTAAGATTATAGTAGATAACTTTTATCTAAAAGTAAAGATAATCAGAAGCTTTCTGCTTTTCGTATCGGAAAGTCAAGATTCAACATTTTGTGTAACATGACTCAGTTTTAGTTACTTGTCCCAGGGCCTAAGTGCTAGGTAACAAGGGGAGAATATGTGTGGAAAAAATATTCTTCAGAAATATAAATTAGAATTCCATTGTATGATAACGATACTACTTTTTGGAAAAAATTTCTCTTCAAATCTTAACTAAAGGCCAAAGAATATCTATTGATTCATTAATCTTCTTAAGATTCATTCCCATATTCAACAAATAACTAAGCATTCATTTTATTTTATTAAAAATTGTTTTTAAACGTTTATTTTTGAGAGAGAGAGAGCGCGCGTGAGCGCATGAGAGAGCGGGGAAGGGGCAGAGAGAGACACACAGAATCTGAAGCAGGCTCCAGGCTCTGAGCTGTCAGCACACAGCCCGATTCAGGGCTCGAACCCAGGAACCGTGAGATCATGACCTGAGATGAAGTCGGACACTCAATGGACTGAGCCACCCAGGCGCCACATAAGCATGTATTTTAAAAAACATATTCTTTGAATATTATGTTTGCAGGATAGATTTCTCCTTTTTATTACAAGTTTTATGTAAGAATGCCCTTATAACTAACGCAGCTCTTTCCACTGGATTTCAGTTCAGAGGCTCTTGTCATCAAAGCGGTGATATTGCTAAAACTTAATATTAAACATGTCTTTTGATTTAAATAAATAACTACTGTTAAAATTGTTATTTAAATCTTTAAATAGAAGTTTATGCTGAAAAACAGCAAAGTTTTAAGATAGAAATAACTGCATGTGTGTGGGTGGGTGTATTTGCTTTTTTTTTTTTTTAACATTTACTCAGTTTTGATAAACAGAGAGACAGAGCATGAGCGGGGGAGGGGCAGAGAGAGAAGAAGACACAAAATCCAAAGTAGGCTTCAGGCTCTGAGCTGTCAGCACAGAGCCTGACATGGGGCTCGAACTCAACAGTGAGATCATGACCTGAGTGGAAGTCAGACTCTTAACTGACTGAGCCACCCAGGTGTCCCAACTTTTAAAATCCTACATATTACATCTAGACAAATTATTTTAAAGAGCCAAATTTGGTACATTGTAGTTTCGTGTTATAAATTATACTAAATTTTTCTGAGACTTACTTCTTAAGGAATGCTTATAGTATTTGTATATTATTTAAATGTAGAAGAGAATATTAATATAAAACATTATCAATTAAATTTTATTCAACCTGACAATATTTTCTGTATGATACATAGCATCCTAGGTATATAATTAATTTTGAATGACCACATATGGGTAGAGTTGTACTCTTTTAAGTATATAAGCAATTAATAGTGGCTATTGTTTCATTAATCTCTTTGGAGATCCTTTATTTTGGAAAGTGTAAATAATTTGATTATAATAATATATTCACATCTATATTTTTAGATCTCACTTCTTTATGAAGATAAAGTTGTAGTCATTCTTAAAAAAATGACTAGTTTTGTTTATTTAGAAAGACTGTAAAAAACAGGAATCATTTGCTATTACACTCTTGTTAGGACAGCAGCACTAATCTGGTCTACTAACCTTTAAAAGAAAGTGCAACGTCAGAGATGTCAGGCTGTAGCAGTAAATATTCACTGGCAAAGTTTTTATATCAAAGATTGGAACTTTAGGAGACACTCCTGGGATTTAGTGTACTCTAACATCTATTAATCCCTGATACCTTGGGTAACTTCTCAGAAAGCACTGCATTTACAGAGAGTATGCTAGGAGGTCCAAGAAGGCACATTCAGCTAAAGGTCAGGGAAGCAATTAATGTTCTCTGCTTTTCCCTAAAGAACATCCACAGCAAATCTGCCTCCTTCCCTACCCCATTTTAGCAAGGCATGTGAATATAATGAGATGAAAGTTAAAGTTCAAGAAAAGCATATTACCAACATTATTTGGTTCTTAGAGTCCTTCTTGCATGTGAATGCATGCCATCATTGAAAAAGTGCAGTGCGATTGATTACAAGGGTGGCTTTTACTACAAGTATTGGTTTTTCATTTCTTAAGTTTTTCTAGATCTCTGCCAAGGGTCAGTGTTTGTGGTGCTGTAGACTGGAGTGTAGACTGGGTCCTTCCTATAGTGTGCTGTTAAGTTAGAGTGTTTTGGGGGTGATACCTGGTTCTGTGTGGATCCTTGGAAGGACTCTACTGAAGGATCACAGAATTTAGGACGGGAAATCATGTTGACAGGAAGTCCTTCCTGTGACTGTGGCCTCTGAAGAAAGTTTTCAACAATGTCAAACTTGATCTACCTCCATCTTGCCATTCTGCTCCCCGAACACTAGGGAATGATGTTACTGAAGCTAAGAGGACAGAGCTGGCAATAACATCTTCTCTTAGGACTCAGGGACTCAAGACTCTCACTTCTATTCTTGCCTCAGTGCAATGGAGAAGTTTGAAAGCCACTTGAGGCTTTCACATACTCTTGAGTCCAGAATTTTTAAGACTGGCACTGGGGCCATGTATGTATTTGCATATTTTCACCTTTGCTAAAATTTTGGAACACATTTTAAAAATAGAAGTTTGCTCACCATGAAGCTTACTTTTAGGAATAATAGACACAAAAATTGGTGTCAGATTTTGGCTTAATATTGAGAAGAATTTTCAATAGTCACATTTTCTAAATGCACCTCGTGAAGTAGCACATTTATCTTCATTGGAAATGCTGAAAGAGGTTGCACAAGCGGACTATGTAGTTTACACCCAACAGGAACATGAGGTTCCCAAATTAGGTGTAAGGTTCGGCTAGAAGGTATCTGAGGTGTTTTCCATCTTGACATTCTAGGATTCTGTGACATTTTAATTTTGAGTGGTGCATCTGTTTTAAAACTTTGAATAGTTGCAATGTTGGAAACTGTGAAAGTTTTTAACTTTTTGAGATTTGGGAAATAAATTTTCTAGCAGGAGCTTATTTTCTATGAAGACCAGAAAGAGAAGTTTTTATACTGCTCCCAGTTTTTTGGAAATACTTGTATTTGTTATTTGTTTATTTACTTGCTTATTTTTGGATCTCAGGACTGAGGTGTGAGTTAATCATCCCCATCAGGTCATGATGCACTCTCATCAGGCAAGACTCCACTGTTGTATGTATATCTGTCTGTATGTTCCTTCCTTCCTTCCTTCCTTCCTTCCTTCCTTCCTCCCCTCCCTCCCTCCCTCCCCTCCCCTCCCCTCCTCCCCTCCCCTCCTCCCCTCCCCCTTCCCTTCTCCTCCCTCCCTCCCCTCCCCTCCCCTCCTCCCCTCCCCTCCTCCCCTCCCCCTTCCCTTCTCCTCCCCTCCTCCCCTCCCCCTTCCCTTCTCCTCCCCTCCTCCCCTCCCCCTTCCCTTCTCCTCCCCTCCTCCCCTCCCCCTTCCCTTCTCCTCCCCTCCTCCCCTCCCCCTCCCCCTTCCCTTCTCCTCCCCTCCTCCCCTCCCCCTCCCCCTCCCTCCTCCTTCCCCGCCACCCCCCTCCCCTCCCTTCCTTCCCTCCCCTCCCCTCCCCTCTCCTCCTCTTCCCTCCCCTCCCCTCCCCTCCTTCTTCTTTTACCTGTTAAGAACTATGTTGAAGAGAACTAGACCCGGATTCAGTGCTGAGGTGGGGGAAGTGGCCAGAAGGACTAGCCAGACTCAAAAGCACAGAAACAAGACTTGAAAAGTCAATGGAATTTAACGATTGGTATAAGAAATAAATAGCTTCTCCGTTAATGCAAATCATAGATCAAAGGTTAAACTTAAGACAGTTCCTTTGTGAAGACATCCCTTAGTAACCACCACCATGGTGAGTTACCCCTTCTTTATTTAACTCTGGAATTTTCTTTTATTCCCCAGCTTTACTGAGGCATAATCGACTATTAAATAGAGGTTATATACATTTAAGATGTATGATTGATGTTTTGAGATATATATATGTATACATATATATACATACACACACCCTTATATATTATATATATGTATAGATATATATTATATATATGTATGTATATATGTATATATATTACATATATGTAAAATAGATATATATGTCTATATGTATAGATATATAGAAATGAACATGACAAGCTAATTAACATATCCATCACTTCACGTTGTTACTGTTTTTCTTTTTATAAGAACACTTAAGATCTACTCTCTTAGCAAATTTCAAGTATACATTATTATTAACTGTAGTCACCATGCTCTACATTGGATCTCTAGAACTATTCATCTTGCATAAAGGAAACTTTGTACCCTTTGACCACTATCTCCCCCTTGCCCCTAGCCCTGCCCCTGGCAATCACCGTTCTACTCTCTGCTTCTATGAGGAAGTATAGAATTTTCTGTCTGGTACCTCACAATCCAGTATTTTTGTTTACATGGTGATCTTGTTATATTATTAGTTTCATGACCAAAGTACAATAACAGTTATAATAATGATAATAATTTATCAAGCTTTAGGTAGCAGTCAAGGTGCTAAGCACTTTACATGAATCATCTTATTTAAAGCTCCCAACACTATTTGATGTAGATTCTTCTGTCACGTTTTACAAATAAGGAAATAGAGACTTAGAGGTGTGTATCTTGCTCCGTAACTAATTTGTTAAGTTCTTAGAGATGGCTAGTTTTTAAAAGTTACATTATAGCTTTTTAGGAGTAGAGAAGGAGCTTTGGAGCCACCAAAAGAATTCAGATTTAGCTCCTTCATTTACAAGTTGCATGAGCTTGGTCAAGTTAATAAAGCTCTCTGAATTTTAGTTTTGTTATCTGTAAAAGTACAAAGAATAATGCCTTACCTCACAAAACTGTTGCAAAAATTACATGAAATAAAAGAAATTACATGAAGTAACATATATAATATATTTAACATGGTCTGGCATGTTTAAAATGTGCTCAGTAACTGGTGATGTTGCCTATGAACCTTATGCAGTGTCCTGGATATTAAGATGCCGTTAATTGCCCCAAAGTAATGTACTTAAAATAAGTAATAATAAAATAATACAAGGGTATATTGTTGGGTGGTATTGAATATCTTTTGTCATAAAGGGAATACTATGATGCATTTTTGAAATAGCTGCAATTGCATTGTGTAGCCAATATGAATAGTCAAGATCTTATGTTTCATCGCCAATCTTTCTCTTGTTTTAGATAAATAGATTGGTAGCCTTTGAAAATCATTGCTTTTTAAAAAAATATCAATTATTGTTTGTTTCACATGGCTTTGCAGAAATGAATAATGGTGATTTCAACTTTTGTGAAAATCAGAAAGCTGTGGACATATGAAATGTTAGCTTGTAGTATGAGTTATTTTAAAATAGTTCACCTTGCTATTATACTGCAGATAAGGTCAATGGATATTCAAAAGTAACTTAGAATAAGTAGAAATGCTACATTTCCATCAGTTCTTTTTCCTGGTTTTTACTAACACAACAATCACAACCATTAACTTCTTCTTTTCCTTTCAGAGAAGAGAGATGATGACAGCAAGAAAGTGGTTGCAGAGATCATGGCAAGATGTTTTGTTCCAAGTTTAATAACAACCACCTCCTGGGAGGGATTTCATTTTGTTGGTCATGAAATTCGAATTACTGAAGCCATGGATTCTTACGGTGCTGTCGTTTGGCCATCGGTATAATTTCACATAGAATTTGCTACCTTTCAATGGTTTTTCAGCCAGTTTTGTTCATTACTGTGTACTATTTGGAAGAAAGAAAATAGGTTCTATTGTTCTAGTTTATGACCTCAAACAGCACTAAAACTTGGGAAAACACTTCCAGCAATCAGTTCTATTTTTGACTTGAAGGGTTGATTGACAACAAGCACTGTTTACACTGCCAGTGTTTTGTGACCATTGGAGTTTACAATAGCAAACATTTTTATTTCCCATTAAAACTGGCTCCATTTGAGTTAAATAGTCATAATGAAATCCATTAGTCTCAACATGCAGAGTGTTCTAAAATGTCACCAATCCTTTACCAATTGTCCATGAAGGGGACAGACCACCCCCTACCACTGTCTGCCCCAATCCCACACACTTCTTTGAAATGACTATTATTATTAGAAGTTGCTTTCTTTGTTTTATTTTATTTTTTAAAAATGTTTATTTATTTTTGAGAGAGCACGAGTAGAGGAGGGGCAGAGAGAGAGAATCCCAAGCAGGCGTCACTGTCAGCACAGAGCCTGAAACGGGCCTTGAACCTACGAGCCATGATCATGACCTGAGCGGAAGTTGGTCATTCAACTGACTGAGCCACCCAGGCACCCCAGAAGTTGCTGTCTTTAAAGATAATCAGGGGCATCTGGGTGACTCAGCTGGTTGAGCATCTGACTTAGGCTCAGGTCATGATCTTGCAGTTCATGAGTTTGAGCCCCGTGTTGGGCTCTGTGCTGACAGCTCAGAGCCTGGAGCCTGCTTCAGATTCTGTGTCTCCCTCTCTCCACCCGCCCCCTTCTTCTGCTCTGTCTCTCTCTCAAAAATAAAAAGAAAAAATATTAAAAAAAATTTAAAGATAATCAAACCTACACAATTGAGTTCCATAGTTTCATTTCTCTTATCTCCCCAACAGTACCCAAGGACTTTTTCTAGCCTAAATATTGAACCTGTTGGAGGATGTACCTCTGTTGTGATGTGTACGTATACACACACATGTTCACACATGTACATACATATAGTATTAGTGTATATGGTGTATTTATCTAATAGACTTTAATTTCAGTTTCTGTTGTTACTTGCCGAGCACTTTTTTTTTTTTTTTTTTAACTTTCATAGGCCCTTGTTCTATGCTATTTTCTGGAAACAAATGTAAAGCACTATAATATGGTTGACAAAAATGTGATTGAAATTGGAGCTGGAACAGGGCTGGTCTCCATCGTGGCAAGTTTACTTGGTAAGTAAGGACTCTTGATTGAATGGGGTCAGAGAATTACATGATCAGATGCAATTACTTGCTTTTGCTGTCTAGTTTACTATAACCTAGGCTAATTTTTAGCTCCTTAATTGTTTGAATGGGCTTCATCAAGAAACACTGCCAATTTTATTTATTTATTTTTTTGTTTGTTTGTTTTGAGACAGAGACAGAGACAGCGAGTGGGGAGGGGCAGAGAGGGAGAGAGAGAATCTCAAGCAGGCTCTACACTGTCAGCGCAGAGTTTGATGTGGGGCTCGAACTCATGAAACCGCGAGATCATGACCTGAGCTGAAACCAAGAGCCAGACACTTAAGCGACTGAGTCACCCAGGCATTCTGAAACACTGCCAATTTTAAAGTCACCTTACTGGTTTCTTTCAGAATTTTCTGTGAAGTTGTATTAATTCTTCTCATGGAGAACCAAGTCACGAGTGTATTGTAACTGGGAGCTGTGTTCAGGCCTCCTGGCTGCTAGGGGAGTCATGTGGGATACAAGGCCCAGGGGGATGTCTTGCGCTGGCTCTGGCCATCTTTGTTTAAATGGTAGCCCTGTTTCAACATTCCTGAGCAGCCAGATATTCCTTTTGGGTTTTGGAGCCCTGTGCTTTCGTGAAAAAGCACCTGTTGGAAGAGAGAAGGAGTATTATCAATCATGTCTGCTTCTAATTTTAGGTGTTTCCCCTTGAATTTCTTTTCCCAGCTCATCTCTGTTCTTTTTCTGGGACCCCTTCTTCTCTTACCAGTGTTCCCTTGTCTCATGGAATGTGTGACAGTCTCTACATACGCCTGAGCCTGCTTCACTTCCTCTCTTGTTGTTACCTGTTGCATTGCCTCTGTTTAGCTGCCTTCTCTGATGGGTGCTCCCCAAGTCTGTCTTGCTTTTCTTGATCTTTAGAAGTGCACACCTGCCAGTCTACAATCTTGAGAGGAATTCAAAATTTAGCAATTTACAATTTTCTAAATGCTGGGGAAATATAGGACCCTTGAAGTCTTCCATATATATTTTAAAATTGCTTCTTCAGATATTGCTTTCTGAAGTCAGTATTCCATTTAGTATGGGTACTCAGAGGTACTACTGGATTTGTACCCAAAGGCTTCCTGATCAGGAGCACATTTGTGCTTCAGAAAGTCATTTGTTCCATTAAAAATAATTGGTCCTTTTAGGCTACTTGTATAACAACACAAATAACAAAAGATGGAGACAGATGGTGTTCTGCTCTCTAGACACAAAGATCTTCATAGTCAGGTAGTTCATATTCACTCTGGGAAGTTGGGGGTGGTGGTGGGAGGAGGTCTTCCTGATCTTGGGATTTTAAAGAGATTTGTTGAAAATGATAGACCCACCCACACTAGAATGTGACAATTCATATTTCTCTGATTCTACCAATGATACGCATGTTTCATATTTCCCACAAAACATAATCAATGGCCAGAGAAACTTGTCATCGTGACTAAGGAGTGGTTTCTTAACTGGTCTGGGCTGTGCTATACTTCTCTCCCAGTTCTGCTTTCTTATTTCTTACACCAGTCTTTTCTTGTCTGATGATGTGGAATTGGCCAGTCCCTAGATTTATTTACACGTTATATTCAGTCTCTGCTACTGCTCAAATTTTACTTTAAGGGCCAAATTTATTGGTTATTGGTTTTTACAATTTTGCCTCTTCCAATTTCTTCCTGAAAATGACCACTACTATTCGCTTTTCACTCAGAGGCTGTGCACATCTTCTTCATACGAGTATTCTGTCCTGCATCTGTGGTCCTTGGCTGTAGGAACACTATGTGTGTGTCAGGGCTAGGTTTTAAACATCTTTTGATGGGAAGATTCATATTTGTAAAGTGGTCAAGCTGAAACTTGGGCATAAACATGGATGTCATGACATTTCCAATGTAATTACATTAAAAATTCTTTCTGCACCTGAGTGCCTCCTGTTCAATGATAGAATGCCCATGTAATATACCCTCATTTCGGTTCACATGACTTGGGCTCAGCATTCTTTTAGCAAATAACCTATGTACTGAAATAACCTATTTCAGCAGTGACTTCTGATTTTTCCATTGAGGGTTCCAAATACTTTTTTCTTTAATTTTTATTATTTTATTTTTAATTTATTTATTTTTAAATTTACATCCAAGTTAGTTAGCATATAGTGTAACAATGATTTCAGGAGTATATTCCTTAATGTCCCTTACGCATTTAGCCCATCCCTCCTCCCACAACCCCTCCGGCAACCCTCTGTTTATTCTCCATATTTAAGAGTCTCTTATATTTTGTCTCCCTCCCTGTTTTTATATTATTTTTGCTTCCCTTCCCTTATGTTCATCTGTTTTGTATCTTAAATTCTTCATATGAATGAAGCCAAATGATATTTGTCTTTCTCTAATTTTGTTTGCATTAATACCCTCTAGTTTCATCCACACAGTTGCAAATGGCAAGATTTCATCCTTTTTGATTGATGAGTAATACTCCATTGTACATATATACCACATCTTCTTTATCCATTCATCCAACGATGGATATTTGGGCTCTTTCCATACTTTGGCTATTGTTTATAGTGCTGCTATAAACATGGGGGTGCATGTGTCCCTTCGAAACAGCACACCTGTATCCCATGGATAAATGCCTAGTAGTGCAATTGCTGGGTCGTAGGGTAGTTCTATTTTTAATTTTTTGAGGAGCCTCCATACTGTTTTCCAGAGTGGCTCCACCAGCTTGCATTCCCACCAGCAGTGCAAGAGATCCTCTCTCTCCGCATCCTTGCCAACATGTTGTTGCCTGAGTTGTTAATGTTAGCCATTCTGACAGGTGTGAGGTGGTATCTCATTGTGGTTTTGATTTGTATTTCCTTGTGGATGAGTGATGTGGAGCATTTTTTCATGTGTCGGCTGGCCATCTGGATGTCTTCTTTGGAGAAATGTCTATTCATGTCTTCTGACCATTTCTTCACTGGATTATTCACTGTTTGGGTATTGAGTTTGATAAGTTCTTTATAGATTTTGGATCCTAACCTTTTGTCTGATATGTCATTTGCAAATATCTTCTCCTATTCTGTCGGTTGCCTTTTAGTTTTGCTGATTGTTTCCTTGGCTGTGAGAGATTTTTTATTTTGATGAGGTCCCAATATTTCATTTTTGCTTTTGTTTCCCTTGCCTCTGGAGACGTGTTGAGTAAGAAGTTGCTACGGCCAGGATCAAAGAGGTTTTTGCCTGCTTTCTCCTTGAGGATTTTGATGGCTTCCTTACATTGTCTTACATTGAGGTCTTTCATCCATTTTGAGTTTATTTTGGTGTCTGGTGTAAGAAAGTGGTCCAGGTTCATTCTGCATGTCGCTATCCAGTTTTCCCAGCACCACTTGCTGAAGAGACTGTCTTTATTCCATTGGATATTCTTTCCTGCTTTGTCAAAGATTAGTTGGCCATACACTTGTGGGTCCATTTCTGGGTTTTCTATTCTGTTCCATTGATCTGAGTGCCTATTTTTGTGCCAGTACCATACTATCTTGATGATTACAGCTTTGTTATACAACTTGAAGTCTGGGATTGTGATGCTTCCAGCTTTGGTTTTCTTTTTCAAGATTGCTTGGCTATTCGGGGTCTTTTCTGGTTCCATACAAATTTTAGGATTATTTGTTCTAGCTCTGTGAGGAATGCTGGTGTTATTTTGATACGTATTGCATTGAATATGTAGATTGCTTCGGGTAGTGTTGACGTTTTATCAATATTTGTTTTTCCTATCCAGGAGCATGGAATCTTTTTTCCATTTTTTTGTGTCTTCTTCAATTTCTTTCATAAGCTTTCTATAGTTTTCAGTGTATAGATTTTTTATCTCTTTGGCTAGATTTATTCCTAGGTATTTTATGGTTTTTGATGCAGGAGTTTCCAAATCCTTTGACTTTTCCCTTTCTCTAGATTATTTTTCTCCTAGCGTATAGTAAATAGAAAATAACAACAGAAATAATAATAAAACAAAAACCCCAGGAGAACAGAAAATGCAATGGAGTGCAAAAGTACCATGGGAATCTAATTTTTTTTAAGGGGATGTATAAGGCTACTTTAGCATCTGTTTTGAAGAGATTTCCTTCCTGTGTGTAGTGACCAGTCTTTTCCGTGGGGTTAGCGATTGTGCAGAATTGTAAATGCATGTTGGCCTGAAACCTGATTGCTTTACCTTATCCCTCGAGGGTTACTTTTCCTACTGTTCTTTGTTTCATAGGTGCACATGTGACTGCCACAGATTTACCTGAATTACTTGGAAACCTGCAATATAATATTTCCCGAAACACCAAAATGAAATGTAAGCATTTGCCTCAGGTTAAAGAACTCTCCTGGGGTGTAGCTTTAGATGAGAACTTCCCCAGATCTTCCAACAATTTTGACTACATCCTGGCAGCTGATGTTGTCTACGCTCATCCTTTCCTGGAAGAACTCCTCATTACCTTTGACCATCTGTGCAAAGAAACTACCGTCATCCTCTGGGTCATGAAATTCAGGTTGGAGAAAGAAAATAAATTTGTAGATAGATTTAAGGAGTTATTTGACCTGGAGGAGATTTCCAGTTTCCCCAGCCTGAATATTAAGTTGTATAAAGCTGTGAAGAAAAGCCGGAGGAGTGCAAGGAAAGGAAAGGTGGTTTCCAGAAGAGTGTTCCTTTAAAGAAGACCCTGGATGATCTGATGTAGCAGTGACTTTCCCAAGTCACTTGCCTCATACACTTGCCTCACCCCAGACAGGAATTTTCCCACATATAGCACCTGAGTCTAGAAGATGGCTAAGCCGTACCGTGTGGTCATTGGTTAGGACACAGTCGACTTTTCTTATCCCTCAATAGCACCATTTATTATTATTATCATTTTATTAAATGGTACTATTGTTTTTAATGTGTAATTGTAGGATAATTTTTAATATCTCTAAAATGAACATTGCTATTGCTTTAGACATGAGCTTATCTGATTCTTTAGAAATAAAGAAATGGATTACAATGGGATCTGCAAGTAAATCTGAAAAGGCAGATACATAATATAATGGTAACTAGGAGATTAATTTTGTGGTTTTCCTTAGTGCCACCTTATAGGTGGTCGATGGTCTCTCCTTGGCAGGGTAGGCCTCGAGCACAGCCTCTGAAATCAATCATGCATGTGGAGCTGAGGTTACAGGCAAGGACATTTCATTCTAGTAAATGAAAAATGACTGGAGGCCAGCATTAACACAGTTGAGATTTTGGAGAAGTAATTGTTTAATTTTCAAGCCATGTACAGTTATGTTGTATCACAGAGAGAGAAATAAATATAAAAACTTTGGGTTGAAAATACACATGAAAAGATTTGGGCTCCTAAACTCAAATCACCAGATACAGGGCTGGTTTTAAAGTTTAAAGCTTTTCTGATGCACATATATAGACCTGGATACCTGAAATCCTACATGATTTTCTTCACACAGACCTTAGAGATTAGAACAAAGACCGATGTAATTAAAGTCAGTGCGAGGAGGGTAAAAAACGAGGATTCTGTACCAGTGGTTCAGACTCCATTGGTTGGTGGTTATCACTTTTGTGATGTTCCTCAGGCTGGTACTTCTTCTCCTAAGCCCAGCCCTGTGCTTTGCTGGAAGTTGTCAGCCACTCAGGGTCCAGCAGAGCTGACAGAAGGACTTCCTAGGATCCTGATGTGTAAGAAGGAGGCTGATGTACTCCCAATGGGTTTTTGGCTGTGCACCCCACAGGGCTGTCTCCCAGGGACTCCTGACATTTATGTGGTCTTTTCTGGTTTTCACAGTCCATTGCTACATAAAGTTGTGTGATCCTCACAACTTTTCTAGGAAGTCTAGGGACTATCATTATCCCTGCCTCACATGCAGCCTTGCCGGGGCTGTGAGGGTGGTCACCTGCCCCAAGCACACAGCTCCAGAGGGTGGGCCTCAGACCAAGCTTGTCTGAGAAGAGGGCCTGTGTTCTTTAAGTTTATTTATTTATTTTGAGACAGAGAGTGAGAGAGAGTGAGTGAGCATGCGTACATGAGCAGGGGAGGGGTAGAGAGAGAGGGAGAGAGAGAATCCCAAGCAGACTCCGCACTGTCAGCACAGAGCCTGCCGGGGGTTCGATCTCACAAGCTGTGAGATCATGACCTGAGCCGAAGTCAAGAGTCTAGACGCTTAACCGACTGAGTCACCCAGGTGCCCCTAGGGCCTGTGTTCTTCACAACTGCACTGCTTTTATGTATTTAGAACAGCAGTTTTCAAGCTCCTTTGTAAATGGGTGAAGTCGTCTCTTCAAAATGGGATCAGTCCCCAGAAGGGTAAGCAAAGACATTAGGAGAATGAGAACCGCCCTTCCTTATATTTTTCCTCGTTTCTTGCCTTAACTGGGTGGTTTGTGCAGGTGCATTTGGAAGGTGACATTTAAGCAAAGCAGGAAGGAGGTGAGGGAAGAAGCGGTGCATATATCCAGGGAAGTGTGTTCTACGCAGAAGGGGCAGCCAGGCCAGGACCTTAAGACAGGAGCGTGCCAGTCCTTGAGCAGAAACAGTGAAGGCCAGTGTGCTTTGGAGCAGGGCGAGGGGGGATGCTGGTTAGTCAGAGGGGCTGAGGGGGCCAGGTCACGTCTGATTGTCACTGCAGGCTGGCTTCTTCAGAAACAGACTCAGAGGTGGTGTCTTGTTCACCAGTTCTTGATCAGGGGGTGCTTGTTGGTATCTAGATTTGTGGAAAGGGGTGGGACAGAAGGTCGAGCTGAAGTGCAGGCCTGGCCCCATGAGGCCCTGAACTGAGAATGGCCTGAGTGGCCCTGTGTTGGGCCTTGGTGACCCCACATCACTCAGTCACTGGATGCACGCTGCCCTGGGAAGGCTCTGTGACCTCGTGTGAGGTGACTCTTCGGCATCCCCAAGGATGCTGACAGTTGAGGTCCGTCTACTGCAGCACTTCGAGCAGCCAGGTAAGAAGTTTTCTGGAAGGGGACTTGGGCAACACATCACAGTGTGCACCACTGCCTCTAGGGCCACTGAAAGCACTTGGGCTTTTTTCCAGTGAAGTGGAGAATCGATGGATGGTTGCAGTAGAGGGAGACAGCATCAGTCCGGGTGAGGACCACGCTGGCTGCCGTTTGGAGAATACTGTGAAGTGGCCAAGGGACCGGTTAGGAGGTTGTGGCAGCCGTCCAGGTAACCAGGAGGGCAGAGCCCACAGCAGGAATGAGCCCTAGAGGTGGTGAGAAGTGGTCATTTGTAGAAGCATTTGGAAGCCAGAGCCAACAGACATTCCCTCCGTGCCAAGGAGTCAAAGGTGATTCTAAAGTGTTTGAGCCCAGCTATTCGATGTAACGTTAGAGTCCTCAGCTTAGAGATGGCTTGTAAAGCTCGTTCATGGAGCAAGAGGAAAGAGAAGAAGGCAGGGATGGAGCCCCGAGGCTGGCCAACATGAGGAGCACACATAGGTGTGTTTGGGATTTATTTGAGCTTGTGCCCCTCACCCACAAATTACGATAGTATCTGTTGACTCTTGAAACCACAGCAGTTTCAAACGGGTCAGCGGAGTTCCAAATCTCCTCACAGCTGACTCGCGAGCTTCTAGGACGGTTTTAGCTGTGGTGGCAGGAATCCAGGGCTAACACGTGAATACAATGGCTCCTCTGCTAAATGTTTGACTATCACTACCCAGCTATTTTTAGGTAGAATAGATAAAGTGTCCTTCTTTTCCAAGACGGAGTTAGGACCAAGCCAGCCATATGGTTCTTCTTTTCCTAACTGTCAGTCTGTCAAATGCAACGTTCCATAGCCATTGTTTTATTCTGTTTATAGCATTCACTTGCAAATTTTAACACCCACCCACACACACTGTGTGCGTGTCTACTTTTATCTTTTTGCTTTAGGTTCTCCACACTTGTCTAGATTCAGTTTCATAATAATTTGATTTCAAAAGATGTCATTTGAGGAAGTCTTTTCTATCTTACAAGTTTATTTTATGGCTAGGAGTTGATTTGTTAACTTTAGTCCAAGGTAGTTTATGAATTTTGCCTTTACTCCACTTTTTCTGTGTGTGTGTGTGTGTGTGTGTGTGTGTGTGTGTGTTTTTTTTGACAAGTTAAACTAGGCTACTGAAAACCTAGTCCAATTCTTGCAGTGACTTTCCAGATTTCTAATAGAATAAACACACTGTCAAGGTTTTAATAGAGGGTTATCACAGAATAGTTGTTGCTTCACAGCAGACGTACCAACTTGCTAGTGATTCTCTGCAGCTTAAAATTTATGGGGGCACCTGGGGGGCTCAGTCGGTTGAGTTTTTGACTTCGGCTTAGGTCATAGATCTTGCCGTTCATGAGTTCAAGTCCCATGTCAGGCTCTGTGCTGAGAGCTCAGAACCTGGAGCTTGCTTTGTAGTCTGTGTCTCCCTCTCTCTCTGCCCCTCCCCCACTCACACTCTGTCTCTGTCTCTCTCTCAAAAATAAATAGACATTAAAAAAATTAAGAAAAATGTACATGTTACACACAGGTAAACACAAAAAATTGCTGTGCCCCAGCCAGTATCAATTGATGTTAGGAAACTACATACTATACGAAAATCTTCTATTTTAGAATTTACTGATATGTCCTATTTCACTTGTGCCAATTTTTGTCAACCAGAATTAAAAAAAAATTGGTTTCTATTCCATATTTATATTCTTTTTTTGGGATAAAGATTTGTGGCATTGGGTAACTTCTGAACAGATTTGGAGCCAATGGTATAAATTCATTATTGTGGAAAAAACAGGAAAGGAAACATAACAGAATGTTCCTTTATTTTACTTTATTTATTTTATTTTATTTTATTTTATTTTAATTTATTTTAATTTAATTTTTTTAAATCCTTGGGTTCCAGGAGCATGAAGTTCTCTGTAAGTGCCTGGTCTTTGTGGGCAGAGACCGTTTCCAACTTGTTTTATTTTTTTATTTTAAAATTTTTATTTTATTTTTTTAATGTTCATTTATTTTTTGAGAGAGAGAGAGATACAGGGTGAGCAGGGGAGGAGCAGAGAGAGGGAGACACAGAACCCGAAGCAGGCTCCAGGCTCTGAGCTGTCAGCACAGAGCCCGACGTGGGGCTCGAACTCACAGACTGTGAGATCATGACCTGAGCTGAAGTCGGATGCCCAACCAACTGAGCCACACAGGCACCCCTCCAACTTGTTTTAAACAGTACCATTGGTGTATGGGCAGGTAAATCATTTCTGAATATCCTTTGGAAGTAAAACATATCCACTGGGTAGGATTTTCATACAAGAAAAGATTTACATGTACTAACATTGAAAGCAAACTGGGAACCTTGGGCTTCAGAAATAAAAGATTAAAAAAATGTTTTTTTTAATGTTTATTTCTGAGAGAGAGAGAGAGAGAGAGAGAGAGAGAGAGAGAGAGAGAGAGAACGTGAGCAGGGGAAGGGTAAAGAGAGAGGGAGACATAGAATCTGAAGCAGGCTCCGGGCTCTGAGCTGTCAGCACAGAGCCTGATGCGGGGCTCTAACTCATGAACCATGAGATCATGACCTGAGCCAAAGTCGGTCGCTTAACCAACTGAGCCAACCTGTTTCCTCTAGAAATAAAAGATTTAAAGTCAGCCTTAAGTAGATCAGATGCGTTTATTGATACGCTTAGAAGAAAATTAATATCCTGTGCCTCCTCCTTCATTGAAACTTAGTTTTCAATGAAGTCTGCATGTGGACGAAAATAATTGTCAAATATGTGCATTTTTTTCCTCCATCAAATTATAAGGCAAAAATAAGAAAGAAGATTGGGCCTGGAACAGATAAATAATTTCACGCAGTGCAGGGGGATACAGGCAAAGCAAGATTTAAAAACCATAGACGCTTGTGAGTGTGTGTGTGGATCCAGTTCTTTAGGTCTTCTTTCTGGAGCCTGGAAATTGTTCACAAATGGTTTCCACATCCGGGTTTTGGTATTTTTGAGTTTGTGATGTGAAATTCAGTCCAGAATACTTACCTGCAAGCCCAGTTTCAGTGTCGGCTCTGCTTCCAGGTGCCAGATAAAATGGAAGACACTGCTCTGTATTCTTACGTGGCTGTATTAACGGGGCAGTTGGGGCCTTAGTTAGCACCGGTTAGTTGTGTTGTCCTATTAGTTCCTTTATGAAAAGTTCTCCGGCTGGACACTGGTGTGTCCTCAGACTGTGTGTAGCTGTGTAGAGTTTAGACTGCTGGGCACGCATAACACCACCGATGTCCGTTCCTCCCAAATGACCTTTGGCCTCTGTCATGAGCTGTGCTTTCATCGGGACAGCTCACAGGACGATTTTTACCTCTCAGCACTCCCAGTTTCCTCGTTTCTAAGGCAGTTGTCTTGACATGAACTCCAATCAAGTTTTAGAACTGGCGCTCAAACATCAAGGAATTTAAAAGCATCATTAAACATGAAAACAGATGTCCAGGTCAAATTTTGTGATAAATGACATTAAGAAAAAAAAATTTGAAAAGATACTGGCTGTCTGCTGCCACCACTAACGCTTTACCATACCAAAGCATTTTGTCTGGTTTTCCAAGCAGAAGCATGGCCAAATAAGATTAAAACAGTCCCTTAACAAATATCTTAATAGCCAGCTGTTACTTCATAATGCCACAAATATAGGACACAAGGCTTCTGAAAACTAGTTATTTGGTAAATGCTACATTTTGTAGTTTAGGGTTTGAAAATTTTCATATTTTCATTGTCCACGGCCTATATAGCTATACTCTTCTTTGTTTTATGAGTCAGCCCCTTACCTTCACTGTTGTGTTGTTTTTTTTTTTTTTTTTTTTTTTTTTACTGTCATGATTTAATTTGGGTTTCTTATCTCTTTCTGTGTTTCCTTTGTTGGAAGAGTATAAATCATGATGGCAAAGGTTGTCTCTTTGTCACAAACCATCATAAATAAGCCCAAACAACAGGCCATAAAAATGTAAGAAATTCTTAGATTAAAAAACATGAGTAATGTTTTCTACCCACCTGGTGTTCAGAGGTAAAAGTACACTTTGCATCTAGTAAATTATTAACAGTTTTTAAACCAAGGATTTCCTCCTTCCTTAGGATCTCTGTGATTAATAGGTATTCAATTTAAGAATTAGATGTCAAACATGATAAACGCATTTCATAATTATGTATTAAAAGGAGGAATTGAGGAATAATTATAAAATTATAATTAGGTATAATGATTATATAGTTGTAATAAATTTATATAATAAGAACGGGCAGCATTCTCGGAGTGGAGAGAGCAAAGAGCTACACGTACTAGGAACAGATTTCATATTTTTGAAAGAACTCAAGGAGGGTTAAAGGCAATTACAAGAAGACAACTAATACAACTACCTTTTACTTCCTTTGGAGTTTATTCTTTCTCTTCCAGGAAGCCATCTGATGGCTGTCATTCATTCATTCATTAATTCAATATTTGTTGAAAACTCACAACATGCCAAGCAGGGGCTGTAGACAAAGTGAACAGTGTAGATGGGCCACTCCTCCCAGAGACCTAAAGTTCCACGTGAACAGGCAGACAGGGAGATCAGTGCCTGGGGGAGTGGGGTGGGGAACAGACTGTTCTGGTAGGAGAGAACCTAACATCCAACCAGGGAGTCAATGAGGGCTTGCTGGATAAGTGACCCGTATAGCTGGAGATGGTGAGGGGAGAGGGGATGCATTCTGGACAGAAGGAACATCACGTGGGAAGCTTTTCAGACAGCCAACAGTGACCCATTTGAACTACTCCCTGGAAAAAATTGTGGCTTCTATTGCCCCTTGCTGAAATAAGTCCATTTGTGAAATACTCACTGTTTTGCACTCTATTTTAGATATTTTACATAGGGCATCTCACTGAATACCTTTTAATACCCTAGAGGCATTAGCCCAGTTTAAGTATGAAGAAACCGAGGCTCAGTGGTGGTAAGCAGCTTCTCCAAGGTTACACCTGTGGGTAGACTGAGATGGGAACCCGGTCCCTGTGGCACCAAAGCTGGTGCTTCATGTCCCTTTTCCCCTCTGAGCCCTGCAAGAACATCCTGAATTTGAATTTTATTCTAGCTAATTCTGAGCAATCTAATTTATTGAATATTGTCTTTATTTTCCTCCTGAGCACAAATTAGCTGTAGTGGAACACTACTGAGATGAACTCCCTTTCACAATGTGCCATGAAGAGTATGATTTTAGAAATGTGTGTATATACCCAGCAAATACTTAACTTTTTCTTTGCACGGAACATTGGACAAATACTGGATTAAAGATACGTAGTGATCTTCAAATAGCCAGTGTGGGGGTAAAGAAAGACCCCATGTATAAGGCGGCATGGAGGTGGAAGCCAAGCTGTTCTTTTATTGAAAGACAACCCAGGGGGAAGGAAGTGGAGGGGTGTTGGATGGCCTCAGGTGACTCCTCAGCAGAAAAGGCCAAGGGGGTGGGGCTGAACTTTAAAACCTCATCCGATCTGTCAATGATGCTAGTGTTTACAAGCCTGTTACTAGGTGCTGACGCTCACTGCCTCAGCACAGAGGTAAGCCCTGGGGTGATGTGAGCATGCCGGTTCCCAGAAACCGCCTTTCAGCAATCTTTCAAGGTGAGGGCAGCCTTGACTCAGGCAGTGTAGGCTTTTGAAGCCAAACAAGAGAGCAAAGGGACTCTGACAGGGAGACTGGACGTTCACCAGCATCTCCACGGCAAAGTGCTGGTCTCAGTGGAAATGGCCTGAGGTTCATCCGATGACAGGCACCTCGGTTCTGGGGGGTTGATGTTGCTGACTGAGCCTCAAACACTGGCCAGGGGTCTGGACAGGTGGCCGGATGTAAGCCCATGTGGTTCAGCGGGTGCTGCCATGGTGCCAGAAGCTGGCAGTTCTCAGAGGCTGTCATGTGAGGGTGAAGCTCAGAGGACTGTGCAGGTTGGCACTGAAGAGTGACGTCAGCCAGTGTAGTCACGGAATGTTCCAGGATCGAGAGGAGGAAAAACGATGTGTCTCAAACTTCTGGTGGGAGATGGCTTCCCTGGGCAGTCACTTCAAAGGCAGGATGGTAGGGATGGAAACTCCAGGGAGCAAGCTTCAAGGTCAGTGAGGACAAGGAATCGCAGAGTACGTTGGTCTCTGATAGTCTTTCTGTTGGATGTATTCCTGGTCAATGTTTACACCGACCAGAAACTGACGCCTGCTGACTGACGTCTCTGCTAAGCCAGTGACTGAACGAGGAGTCTGATACATGCAAGAAGTCGAAGCCAACATCTGAGGACATTTCAGCTCGCGTGCCAATATAATCTACCTCAGATAAAAAGCTTGCTTTGATTCCGTCTTATTCTTCGAACAAGTAGGTGAAAAGCTAAGGATTTGGATACCATTCCTCCAAAGCTTCCAGAATAAAATCTGAAGTTACCTAAAATTGCCACTGGGAGGCCCCAGTGCTCTGTAAAATAAACGTTCCCTTCCGAATAAAGAAGTGAAAATAAAAGAAATGATTTAAACAAGTGAATTGAATTATGAAAGATTATATGCAAATGCATCCAGAGCGACAAGGGGTAAATACACAACAGTATAATGTGATAAATATGTGGTGCTGTCCTCCTTAATTAGGGATTGTTTAAATTCCACCCCTTGCCTCAGCACTGCACACTCCTAGGAAATAAACTCTCCAAGAAAAGGAAAGGAAGGGCTGATTTTCAGGTCTTTGAATGCTGAACAGGTGTTCACCTGGCTGTGTGTGAGTGTTCATGTTTATGTACTTGTGTGAGGGAGGAAGGAGGGGAGGCAGGAAGAGAAGAGTAAGAGAATGGGGAGGGGTCGCTGAAAGAGACTGTCCTGTAGTGGGGAAGACAGGTTTGGATTCTTGCAGACTGAGAAGAAAAAATATCTGGCCGGACTTGCCAGATTTTGATTTCTTATAATGCATTCATTCTCAAACTTGAGCGTGCATCAGAATCACCTGGAGAGCTTATTAAGCACAACCTGTTGGGCTCAGAGTTTCTGATTCAGTAGATCTGGAATGGGTCCCGAGAACTTGCATGTCTAATGGGTTCCCTGGTGATGCTGATGCTCCTGGTCTGGGGACCCCACTTTGAGAACCACTGTTGTCATACGTTATATTCCAGCCTTTGGCGTGTAGGGCATTTAGGCATATAAGGGAGATGCCTCCATCTAATTGTTCTATGTTTCCCCTATTCAGTTCATCTCTTGTATCTGACGATTCATATCTTAAGAGGTACCCTCTTCCTGAAATGAACATTCTCCCCCATGAAACCTTCCACGAACCCCCTTAAGGAAGTCCCTGTAGGCTCCGTTCTTTCTAACTTGTTGGGAGGACAGCTTCATTAAATATTGCAAATTATGGACTAATCTTTTTTACTTGCACTTAATGTTCTTTTTTTTAAAAGTTTATTTATTTATTTTGAGGGGGAGAAGGAGCAGAGAGAGAGAATCCTGAGCAGTGGAATCCCCATGACTGCGTGATCATGACCCGAGCCAAAATCAAGAGCAGGATGCTTAACTGAATGAGCCATCCAGGTGCCCCACACTTAATGTTCTTTTATGTTTATGCACCATTTCTGTCCATTTTGAGTCTAACACTTTAAGCATAGTTATAAATAGACTATGAAGTAAAGAGGGAATGAGAAAAATGGTACGTAGATTATTTCACAAAGACTAAGGGGATGCTTCTTGAAATTCTAGGTTGGGGATTCTGAATATAAAATGCTTGTAAGCTATTGAAGAACAGACAGTGTCAATGTTTGATTTTATTACTATAGTATGTAATAGCTCTATATTCAAATGGGCTTTTAATTAAAAAATGTGTTGAAGCTCCTATACCAGAGATTTGACTCCCAACCCTTATATAGTCTTTACAGGGGAAGTTCCAATATACACCTAATGGTAGCATTTGGGGCAGGAGTCTTGGTGGTGCAAAGGAGTTTGTCAGGGGGAGGCCAGGGGTAGGAGAAGCGCAGCCAAGAAGAGGGTTTTTTTTTTTTTTTTAATGTTTTTATTTATTTTTGAGAGAGAGAGAGAGACAGAGTGCAAGTGGGGGAGGGGCAGAGAGAGAGGGAGACGCAGAATCCAAAGCAGGCTCCAGGCTCCAAGCTGTCGGCACAGAGCCCAACGCCGGGGCTCGAACTCCTGGAGATCATGAGCTGAGCTGAGGTCAGGCGCTTAACTGACTGAGCCACCCAGGTGCCCCGAGAAGAGTTACTGATCTCATCAGTGTAGAAGTGTACCTGGGCAAGCACCCCTGTTTTCATCTACCATCACCACTTGCTGGATAAGGGAGATGTTGGCTTTGGTGAGAATTTTTACCACAAATGAATTATTCTGGCAGTACAGTATAGTATTTTTTCTTTTTTCAAATTTGTGATGAAGTTGTCATATTCTTCCATGAAATTGGCATACTAATACCAGCAAGTAGACAATGTCCATGAAGTAACTTGAAAAACTGGAAATCATCATCATCGCAAAAAATGATTTTAAAATAAAAGTGATCAGAAAATTTTGGGAGTAGGTGTGAAAGGAAGTGTATTTTCTCTTTTCTAATATGAACACAGACTCCTCGTGTTGAAATAGTGTGCTCAAGGCAGTAATGTTCACCCTTAGCCATCAATCAGAGCCCTTGTGAAGCTGGAGAGAAATGCTGTTTCCTTGGCCCAGCCTCAACCCACTGGATAAGAACCCTGAGGGGCTGCGATGGGTGCATTTTGGTGTAAAAATCTGTGGTTTTTTTTCAAAGCTCTCCACAGACTCTGTTGATTGGCTATTTGGGGGGAATTATTGGTTTGGTGTATTGACTAATCATGCCCAGATTGTCCCTCTTTGGCTCTTGCTGCACTCTTCATGGCTTTTGAGTTACTGAATCACTTATGAATTTCAAGTTTTCTCATTGCATGTAATTGCTAGATAGAGAATTTTCCACATGAAAGCCTCCAACTGTATTGAAACCAACCCCAGGCATATCCTAAGATACATTTCCCCTGGAGCTCAGTCAATACAGATTAATTAATTGTTTTTGGATGAAGGAAAACATACTACCTCACCTCAGCACTAGAATATTAATTGATCTAATCAATAGAAATTGGAATATTGCCATGTTAAACACCAACTACATCCTTTGCTCAATGAGCCACAACACCACCATTTTCCAACATCCCAAGTTCAGTCTCCCAGAATAGGAGTTCTGCTTTTCACAAGGCTGTGGACAGGTGTTATGTAGAAAGGAAGCCTCAGCAGTGAGTGAGATGTGTCAAGCTAAAGGGAAAAATTAAGAGTGACTGCACAGGTCCCAAGGGTGGGCACTCTCCCGGGTTCTCTGTGCTTTCAGCAACATTTATTTCTACTCTGCATCAGTAAGGTGGATGGGGGAAAAACCTGACAACAATGACTAACTTCATAAAAAAATGCCATTACATAAAATGGCATGTAATGTGTAAAGAGCACACGAGATATCTCTTTGTTCCTTACAACTTCCTGTGAATCCACAATTATCTCAAAATTAAAAATTAAACAAAGATGTATGTTAAGATGTAGTTATCTATACATGGTTGATGCACACAGAGGTTTTTGTCCTTTCCTTCCCCCATCCACCTTCTTCTATATGTGGATATCGAGGATGCACGTGGAACGTCTTCCAATAGTGCATTGCTCAGACACAGGAGCATTGAGGGGCATATGAGTTGTCTAATAATAACAGCTGCCTTATATTGAGTTTCCTTGAGCCAGGGACTTTGCTAAGCTCTTTATGTTCATTATCCCACTTAATCCTTACAACAATCTTGTAGCTAAATAGTATTATCCTATTTTACAGATGAGGAAATTAAAGTTTAGTGAGCTTAAGAGACTTGCCTAGGTCACAACAGGCTACAAACGGAGTAGGGATTTGAACTTAAGTCAAACATTGAAGCCCATGCTTTCAGAGTTTTATCTACTACCCCATCTGTAAGGTAATGGGAATCATACCTACTGACATCAAATCAGATCAAGTGATGCTTATTGAACTGCTTTAGAAGAAACTATTGGTTCCAGAAATGATTCAGAATTCTCATGCAAAAAAAATTTTTTTTAAGTATATTAGAACTAACCAAATATATAAACTATTAGAAACCTGGAATTTCAAGCTACCTTGGAGATTAGGAGTTCGACCTCTTATTTAGTGCAAAATAGTCTTCTAAAGTATTGCTAACAGATGGTGAATGAAAATTTTTTCAGGGAGGGGACCCCTATCGCTGACAAGGCAGTATATTCTAATTATAAGAAAGTACTTCCTTATATGGAATGGAAATCTGCTTGGCTCCTTATATCCAACAAAAAAAGAAGCCTTTCCTAAACAAAACAAACATTTTCTGCAAAACTATAATGAGAAGAATAGAAGACAGTCTGTCTTTTTCAGGCTAAACATCTCTAGTCCTTTTTCAATCATTTGTCATTTGACGTTACTTTGAGAATCTTGATTATATCCCTTATACATACTCCAGTCACTCAATACCTCCTTTTAAATTGTGGTCCCCTGGGGCACCTGGGTGGCTCAGTAGGTTAAGGGTCTAACCCTTGATTTTGGCTCAGGTCATGATCTCACAGTCCTGAGATCAAGCCCTGAGTTGGGTTCTGCACTGACAGTGCAGAGCCTGCTTGGGATTCTCCCTCACTCTCTCTCTGTCCCTCCCCTGCCTGCTCTCTCTCAAATAAACTTAAAAAAAACCCAAAAACCAAGCTGTGGCCCCCCAAACTTGAGGCAGTGCTGCAGAGGTGGCCTGACCAAGATGGAGAGCACTTTTTCTGAACATACTTAATATTTTACCCATGGAATATAAGTGGGGATGGAGAAATGTTCCTTCTAGAATCTGGCTCTGGTGTATAGGAAATACAGTACTGGAAGGCATTGGTGTACGTGCCTGGGTCTACCCAGGAGAGGTGATACCCGGGGTTTCCTGTGGAAATACCCTCTATAAACTCGAAGAATTATTTGCTTTGCAATATCAGAGTCCAGTGTTTCCGTTTTGGTAACTGATGAAATTACCCAAACCCATGCAAGAGTTGAGTAATGGATAAGAAGGAGTGGTCATCATCCTGGAGTAGCTGGGAAATTGTAGGTACCTACCTGAACTTGGCTCCCAAATGAAGGGTCAAAGAAGGGACCCGATCTTTATATTTGACATTAGGTATTTTTTCTGTGTCTGTCTACTTATAGATACATATAGATATATTTAGGAAATTTGAAAGCCACATTCAATATTTTCTTAAAACTATGTTTTCTTCAGAAAGCTAAAGTCACAATAATAAACCTGCTTTGGCACTTTCTTTTTGTTTTTCTTTTTAAAAAAAGGTTTATTTATTTATTTTCAGAGAGTCAGAGAGAGTGGGAGAGGGGCAGAAAGAGAGGGAGAGAGAGAATCCCAAGCAGGCTCCACACTGTCAGTGCAGAGTGTGACGCAGGACTCCATCCCACAAACTGAGATCATGGCCTGAGCCGAAATCAAGAGTTGGATGCTTAACCCACTGAGCCGCCCAAGCACCCTGGGACTTTCTTTTTAAAAAGAAATCCTGCTTACCATTCAACACAGATTGATCATTGCAAAATAGCATAGAGACAGAGACCATATTGACCACTAGAGTTGGCATATTTATGTCAACTTTTTATTTGAGTTGAATTTTCTATTGAATAGACATGAACCATAATATTGGTATAAAAAAAAATGTCATGTTTCTCACTTTAAAAAAAGAAAGATTACGAACAAATTGGTATTCTTCAATCTCCACGGTTAATGGAAGAATATTAGTCTTATTATGGCTCTCCTCTTTGGATTGTCCAAGAACTCCAGAGGCTTGCTTGATTTTGCAAAGCTGGGAGAGGGTTCTGATTCTCCTGATGGGCCTCAGCAGTGACTGGCTCTCCCGGGAGTCACAGAAACCCTCGCCAGCATTCCCAGGGGGTCTTTGTTCCACGTCCAGTTTTTACAGGTCCCTTTCGTAGCTATATTTCTATTGACCAAGTAGCTTTCAAGCAGAGCATAGGTCCCCATGATGTCACTGGGGAGAAGTGAAGTTATTTTCTAACTTCAGTTTCTTCTAGAGAAATTATTTGTCTTGTTGATCCTCTTACCACACCATCTTGTTTTAAACTATTTCAAGTCTTTCATGGAAATAGGCACATGTAGGTGTGAAGCCTTGAATCTACTTAATTTTCTCAACAATGCTCAGCATCATCAAATGAAAATGGTCACTTAGGTGAAAAGTCTTTAACAGATACAACTTCCCTCCTTTGTCTTGGTCAGTGTCTTCATGCATGTCATTTTCTTTTTTATTAGGAGAAGTTGTTGGTATGTCAAAAGACCTCCACATTTTTTGTTTTCCTTTGATAGCAACTTAAAATGAATTCTCTAGGTTTTTGTGCCTTATCATTTTGATAGGCTCCAGCTTTGTTATTGGCTTAAAAAGACAGTTCTTTCAGAATCCTTGTTTTTGTTCACCGAAGAAACACACAAAGACACTAATAAGCCGATTTGGAATTTTAATAGACTAGCAGCAATACAACCAGGTAGCTGTGATTCTGTGTCAGGTAGTCTGTTGTATTGGGAGTTAGATCCTTAAAATGTTTCATGCAGGGCTCAGAAAGAGTAAATTGTTTGCCACTAACAAATCCTGTGCAGGTAGAACTGAGTGGGGGGGATGGCATCTGTGGTCTTCTGTTAGGCTCTCTGTGGGCTGCTCAGTTTGGTACCTCTCATTTCCGTTTTCTTTACAGTCTCTGTAAGAGAGTTCATCGGAAAAGCTCTTCCTGAATGTGAAAGCAAAGTACAGATGCCAGGCACAATTCATGTGGGATTTAAATTCGCTCATGCTTCAGATCATCTTTGGTATGTTTCAGAGAGCAAATTGGAGAGAAAAAAGAACACAGCTTTGCAGAGGCAGAGTAGGTTATGAATAGTTGATTTGATCAACTGTCCTGATAGGAATTACCAAGCCCTACAATGAGAAAAATTAAGTTCTTCACTGTGAGTTTAGGTAAAACAATTTAGTAGCTCAGTTGATGTGAATTACGAATTTAAGTCAACAAAAGTAAAAATGAAGATTTTCTTTGCAAACAGGGATTTATTCACACATATCCATTACTCGGTAAACTATAGATTTGGAAAACAGGACAAGGATATATGATTTTGCACAAGAGCAGAGTGGGCAAATTATTATGACTTTGAGAACCTTATTAAAATGTTTTCTGACTTTCCTGTGTTTACATTTGTAACATGAACATTGTTAACAAACGCTTTATCCTTAATTTCCTGGGATTGTGGAGAAAAGAGTAGGAGCAGAATGTAAACCTTTACTAGAACCAGTTAGGAAGTAGTAATAATTTTACTCTACAGTTTTGATAAAGATTAAAAACCCAATGAACTAGCTTATTGTGCAAAATCATACTTATGTGGCTTATAACTTAAAAAAAAAAAGTACCTCTTCCGTTTGGGATTGAGTAGAGCTCCTGAATTGTGGAGTACTTGTTAACTTCTGAGTGAATTGAAAAATTTACCTGGTTTTGAGTATTTAAAATGCCTGAGGGGAAGCTTGGGAAAATGTGATTTTCAGGTGCATTTTGCAACAGGGAAGAGACTATTTGCATCACTGTGTCCATCCATCTGTCCGAGTGTTTGAAAGTGTGTGCTGTGCGCGCCAAAGGCAAAATTAATAATGAACAGGCCTGGATCCCCGAAGGAGTGGGGGTGTGCAGAGCAGGCAAACGTGTGCGAGGTTGAGGGAGGGGCCGCCGTGGCCCGGGCCTGCTGCCTCCCTTGTCTGTCTCCTATGCGCATAAAATGTGGTTCACCTTTGTACCTTGTTCACTGTTTCCAGACCTCAGGCAGCTACACAGATTTCTGAGCTCCAACTTTAATAGGAAAACTAATGCACACTCTTCTCAGATGAGATAAAACTGAGATTGCATTTAAAATCAGGAGGTTCAGAGTGAATGAACATGGGGTTTTATCACTGAAACACGTTCTTGTCCTTAACTCCAAATGTCGCATTTGCCTTCTTATAAACTGTAGGAACGGGACGCACAAATGATGCCTTTCTTAAACTGTAATATTTTAAGATAATACTTCCCTTGATCTCTACGAGGCTCATCTGGGTTAAAGTATTTTTTTGCTCTTTTTCTGGCACTGATAGGAAACATGCCATTTGTTCGTGCCTTTAAACATATAGTAGTTCAACACAGTGAGGGAAATTTTGAGACTTTTTTGAGGGCCAAGTGCTTCTTTTTTGGAACTACACATAGAGGTTTTGGTCTTCTTCCGGTAAACATTTCTTCAACCACCCATCTTCCCTCTAGAAACCTCAGAGTTCCCTTCAAGTCCATTTTCTCTCTTAACTTGTGGGGCATTTAACCATCAAGGCTCATCAGTTTTAGCCCCTAAACATTGCCCTTAAAATAGCAGTCTCCCTGACTTTACTTTTCTTCTACTCCAGAAGATTTCCTCCACTGTGGTGTGTGTGTGTGTGTGTGTGTGTGTGTGTGTGTTTAAACAGGATCTTGCAGTATCTCTCTGCAAACATTCATTCATTCGAGCACCCACGAAGCTACTGGGGGAGTGAGGGAGGAACAAAAGGGACACTGACCAAACTGAGTGAATTGTCCTCCCGCTGATGTGATCGGGTTGCTTCCCCACTTGACTCTTTTCATGTGTGCCTGCTGCTTACAGACCAGATTTGTTTCCGGGTAGCCCACAGGCCCCTGTCAGACTTTCTCAGGCAAGCTCTCTGAGTTTGCACCACTTCCTTCCCTTCTCCTTCTCCTCTCCTGCCTCCTTTCTTCTCTGCCCCATTCCCTTTCCCTTCTGGACAACTATTCACTCTTCCTAGGGTCACTGTGACCTCTCACAGTCCACTGCTCAGTTTTCTGTCTGCTCTCAGCCCGGAGCACCGTTTCCTTTCCCATCTTGGTTTTCTGCTCCCTCTCTAAAGACCCAGCTCCAAGGTCCCTCCTGTATCAACTCCCCAGGGCTGGGAGCCCCTTCCCTCCCTCTCCTGGTGCCACCCAGGATAGGTAGGTCACTTGCTTTGCCATTATTTGTTTCCATCTCTGCTCTCTCAACTGGACTGGATGCTAAACTCAGGCAGAGTTGATGCTTTTCATCTCTGTGCTCAAGTGCCTATCACAGGGTCTGCCACATCATAAGCATGAACGAAGGTTTGTTGACTGAATAAACGAAAGCACGTCACCCCTCTAGCTAGTGTTACACGTTTCTCATTTTGCTCCAGGCACTTTAATTCTGGACTCTGGCCAAGAGCATCAATTTGGCTGAATGGAATGAAGTCAATTAGTTGCCATAAAATGTACTCCTTTATTAGATTTTTATGTGGCCATCCAGGTATTTATCCACTCTTTCATATCACAAACAGTATTGCACACTTCCTATTGCCTGGTGTTTTGCCAGGCTTTGAGATAGAATGAGGTTCAGACCAGGCACCTCATTAACTTCACTTTGAATTGTTTCTAGGGAAAGAAAAGAGGACTCATCAGAACAACTTTGGTTCCTTGCATGCTTCTGGCGGTTTCACTTTTGGGCTAATCTTTCAAGTCCAACCAACACTTGAGTGAGTTGAGGGTAGGGCGGTTGACACACGGATCTAGTTATAAACGATCTTGATAGGTTCCTCTTGGGCTTGTCTAACGCCTGGGCTCTCACATCTCTGCAAGGCTGAGTTATTTCCAGGTCAACCATGTCTTGGTTCTTTCCCCAAGTGAATGCTTCAAAATCTAGGTGAGAAGTGTTTTCTAGGCAATGCAAAGGCAGAAACGGAATCGTTTTTTTGTTGAATTTCAGATTCATTCTTGGGCATGAAGACAGAAAGAAGGCCGTTGACTTCTATGCTGATATTCTAGTTTACTTGTAATTTTGTTAATCAGATGCTCACTCCTCTTTCTATATTCCTCTCTGCTCAGCCTTCAGAATAGTGCTGGCATCTGAGTTAAGTAAACGGGAGGAGCAAGTTTTATAAGGTGGCAGAAAGCCAACATTCCTTTGCCTTCTGTTGTCTTGAAAGTGATGCCAAGTCATGTGGTGGCTACTTGTAGCAGAGGAAAAGATTATTAATTGTTCCCTGACAGTTCTCTCAAGGATTTCTCAAACCGCTGACTTAAAGTAGCTAGGGTAAAGGTATTCGAATGACAAACACAAAGGCGCTTAGCAGAATTAATATTCTATAAAGAGAGACTTTTGCACTGGCCTCATTTTACTCCTCTTCACTTCATCCCCCTCCTCTCTCAGGAAGCAGGTAGGACGAACAGACAGAGAAGGAAAGGTGAGACAAATGACACCGTCTCTTCCCAGCCATCCAGTGACCCGGGTGTGCACCGTAATGAGCACAGACAGTGTGTGGGCTCTGTGGTAAGGGCGAGGAAAATGCTGACAGAGCACCTGCTTTGATTGGATTTATAGTATTATAGGAAGAAACTGAAAGCAAGAGGGAGAGATAGGAAGGGGTGAGGTAATATGGGGTGGAGAGGGGAGACCTATTTATGGCTGTTCCGTGGTCATAACTCAGCAGTTTTGTTTTGCCCACTCGGTGAACTGACCTTCCCCAATACTCTTGTTTGACAGCCTCAGAGAATAAATTCCCCCTGAATCCAGCTTCTAGGCCGGGCAGAGGTGGCAGGGACGGAACAGCACCACATAGAGCCAATAAGTTCACTTCCAGAGGCGAAAGGGTAATTCGTCCTGCCTGCTCACTCCATCACTGACCTTTCAGTTCGACTGCTGCCCAGGGTACCAATTAGTGCTAATTGCTGCCGATGGTGGTGCAAGATCCTGTGACAAGTCTCTGCTAAGAAGAGGGCTGAGACCCCTAACTCATTTCGTATAGAGTATGCCCATGAGAGGAGGTACTTTGGGATAATACAGCAATAAGGCTGGGCTGGGGAAAAGAAGATCATTACCAAGAGCACAGTGGTTTTCAACAGGCCTGTCTCATTGTGGTACATTAACAGCTACTGAAATCATGCTTTAATTAATTTTCCCAGAAAGAGGAGTTTTGCTACTTCTTATCCAGATCTTACTTTGATGTGGAAGGACCCAAAAGTATCCCCAAAGTAAGAGCCAATCTAATTATGTCTGGGGTAAAAATGCAGGGCTTCACCTCCACCTAGCAAAAGCAGCAGGAGATCCTATGCCCGGCAAAATAAATGTTTAACAGACTTGCTAGAATGTGTCAAAGTTTCCTGAATAAAGTTGAATAAGCATTGCTCTTAGGATCTTTCAATGTGATGGATAAGAAAATATCAGTGTAAGGAAGTAGGTCTCCTTATATCAATCACTGCAATTAGCCATATCACTGCAAGTGGCAACTCCTCTCAAAGGCTATTGGTGGCCCCAATGTCATATTTTTAAATTAATATAAAAGGAGCTGCTTTGTATTAGCCAAGAAAAAGTTGAGAGTTTTCAGATTTGACCATTATACTGCTGTAAAAGGCAGTTTGTTTCACACACACACACACACACACACACACATATACATACATACATACATACATACATACACACAGTTAGCCGCAGTATGCTTCAACAATTGCCAATTGCCGGCTATAAATAGCTTTCCCATTCGAAACAAAGCCTCATCTTTCAAATTGCTACTTTCTTAAGCAAAGAAAAAAAATGGTGAACTTCTTTCAGCACATACCAGCTGTTCCAGATGTTATGATTACACATCTAGGACCACATTCTGCACTAAAAATATATACAGGAGATTGACTTCCAATCTCTTTAGTAAAGTAACATCATAAATTATGATGCTTACTCCATAGTTATGTTCTACAAGTGTTTGTTAGTGGTTTGTAAGGTGAAAGATACCTTGATTCTCACAATTTCCATGAAGCCTATTAGAATTAATAATAAATTTCACTAATAAGATTATAACCTCGTCTATTAATTTAATTCAGACTTTGTTTTTACTTACAATAAAAAAGAATAAGAGATCCTGTTGATATTTTATTTGTAGAAACAGAAAAATTGCTAAATTGAATAACAGATGCTTTTAAGAGTAGGACTGGAAAGAATTTGGTAAGAGATTGAGAAGTAGAAGACTGGAGGATTTTCTGGAAGAGCCCAGTAGATCTTGAGAGGCTATAGGCTCAAGCAGTTCCAGTACTGGCCACCAGATGGCGGTATGAGACCAGAGCTTTCTGTATAGACAGCCTGATGCTAGTGTGGTCTGTGTTGGTGGCAACAGCAGTTTCTGGGCAGATTGGGGACCAGGCAGAAAGTATGCAAGTGTCCCCCTTTTGTTTTCGCTGCATCTCCTCAAACAGTCCTCCATCTCAGAGATCGATCAGCCAGTGTGATATTTGTAAGAATGGAACTCAATATGAGGACATTTTCTTGCTCAAAACTTTCCAGCGGCTTCCCTCATCCAGTAGAATAAACTCTGGACCCCTTACCCTGGTTTACAAAGGCCTACAAAATACAGACCTGACCTTACTAGTCCCCTGCTCTGACTACATTCTAGACACACTAGCTGCTGCACTTTTTGAAAGAACAAAACCTGCTCCCCAAGAACCTTTGCAGCCATTGTCCTATTTGCCTGGTTGCTCTTACTTATATCTTCAAATAGCTGGTTCCCTCTTTTCAAATCTCAGCTCAGTCACTACAGAGCAAGTCCTTTCAATGCAAAGTATTAACTCGACGACTTTCCAAAATGCATCCATTTAGTTTGATTCTGACTAAGCCTTAATCATAATCTATTTCCTCTCTGCTCCCTTCTTTCCTTCCTTATCTGGTAGATGATCTATTTATTGTTGGTTCCTCCCCACTGCAATGCAAACCCTGTAAGAGCAGGAACTCTGCATCATTCATTTCTATTTATCTCATCTTTAGAACAGTGGCTATTCTGGTATAGAGAATGAATGAATGAATGGGTGTTTGAGATATTTATAAGTTGGGCATTCATAGCCCAAGGAGTACTAGCATTTGGACAACTCCTTAGAATAAAATTTATCATAACTGACTTAACTTTCAGTGTTTTTAATCTATATTTTTAAGTTTTAAAGTTTTTCCATCTATATTTTGTATATATATATTTTTTTTAATTTTTTTTTCAACGTTTATTTATTTTTGGGACAGAGAGAGACAGAGCATGAACGGGGGAGGGGCAGAGAGAGAGGGAGACACAGAATCGGAAACAGGCTCCAGGCTCCGAGCCATCAGCC
The DNA here is from genome assembly GCF_022079265.1 of Lynx rufus. Taxonomy (NCBI): domain Eukaryota; kingdom Metazoa; phylum Chordata; class Mammalia; order Carnivora; family Felidae; genus Lynx; species Lynx rufus. The sequence goes on from NW_025814823.1 coordinate 73,900,729, forward strand.
CAGAGCCCGACGCGGGGCTCGAACTCACGGACCGCGAGATCGTGACCTGGCTGAAGTCGGACGCTTAACCGACTGCGCCACCCAGGCGCCCCTGTATATATTTTTTTAATCAAATATTCACTGAGCAGACCTTGTGATAGGTAGTGGGGAAAATCCAGAGCTGAATGCTGTAACAAAAGTTATGTTTTTGGAGCTTACAGTGTTATATACATATTAGCTGATTTGCTACTTGCAACCCTACTGTGGGACGGGTGCTTTACTCCTTAATTGCATTTTACAGACTAGGAAACTAAATTTAGTTAAGTAATTCACTCAAGATACATGTGTATTCAGTTATAGAACCAGGACTCAAACCTGTTAGAAAACAGTAAGTCCTGGAATGCCTGGGTGGCTCAGTCGGTTAAGTGTCTAACTTCAGCTCAGGTCATGATCTCACAGTTCATGAGTTCAAGCCCCACATCAGGCTCTGTGCTGACAGCTCGGAGCCTGGAGCCTGCTTCGGGTTCTGTGTCTCCCTCTCTCTCTGTCCTTCCCCTATTCGTGCTCTGTCTGCCTCAAAAATAAATAAACATTAAAAAAAATTCAACAACAACAACAAACAGTTAAGTCCTGAGGAGTGAGCAAAGAAGATAGAGGGGTTCGATTCCATGCACATCATGGAGGTGTAGAAGTACCAGACAACAAGTACAGAAAACTTAAGGGCAGAAAACAAGTGATCAGAATGAGAACAAGACTCTCACAATGATCCAGGATTATTTGACAAAGAACCAAATAGAATTTCTAGAAATGAAAGAATATAGTCATCAGAATAAAAACCTCAGCAGGTAAGATAAATAAAGTGCAATAGAGCTAAAGAACAGTAGTGATCAGATGAAGAGAGAATTCGTGAACTAGAAGCTTGATCTGAAATTATCAAGCATATAGCACAGAAAGAGTAGGACGTGGAAGTTTGTTAAAGGGAAGTTTAGAGATGCAGAGGATAGAACTGGAAGGTCCAGCATGTTTCTAGTAGAAGTTCCAGAGTGAAAAAAGAAAACAAGAGCAGAAGGAGATTCTTGAAGATTTGATGACCGCAACTCTGGAAAAATTGACTAAAGACATGTGTCTTTAGATTAGGAAATTCACTGTGTCCAGAGCTGAATGAGGAAAATGAATCCACACCGAAACATATCCTGATGAAATTTTGAAACACCAAAGGCAAACAGATCTTAAAAGCAACCAGACAAAAACCATTGCTCAACTATAAAAGAATAACTGAAAAGCTGATGAGAGACTTATCATCAGCAGATATAGATGCTAGAATATAACGGAATGATATTTTTCGAGGTGCCAAGGGAAAATAGTGGCTAGCAAAAACTCTGTACCAGTTAATCTATATCTCAAGGGGCAGGGCAAAATAAAGACATTTAGAAGTAAAGAAAGACGGAGTCGGGTACCAACATCAAAACTGTTGATGAAAAACATTGACATTAATTTACTCCAGGAAGAAGGGAATGGAAGCCAGAAGGAAGGAGCGAGGAGTGTAAGAAAGAATGCTGAGCATGTGGGTGAATGTGCATAAGCAACACGAGCAGAGATGAATTTGAAGGGTGGTAAAATCAGGATGGAATGAAATTACTGCACAATCCTAATACAAAAGGTGGGGAGGGAGTGTCCGCACTTAAGTCATTCCAAGGTTGTCTGACGTTGAAAACATTGATTATCTTTGGGCCTTCAGAATGCTTTTGACTATGCTGAGGCAACATATAAGTCCTGAAATTTCAAAGTGATTTCCTCTGAAGCGATGACTCGGCACGTCGGACTTCTTCCACTTGGGGACACCACTGCCTTTAGCACACGGCTTCTCTGCACACTGAGGACAGGAAGGAGGGTGGAGTGTCACACAGAAGGAGTATGGCCAGGCTTGGAAGTGGGCTACCCCCTTCTGCCCTTACACTAGACACCATTCCTGTTATCCCAGTTAGCTGCCCTAGTTCTGGGTACCCAGAGGCAGGGACAGCTTTTCAAAATACTAAAACACAAAACACCAAAAGGATAGAAACAGAACTTGTAAGTTCCAAGGAGAGGAGAGAAAAAGAATAAATAAAGCTTGATAAAAACAATACAAAACTGAAAAGGAGGAAAAAAATGAAGAAAAAAGTGGAAAAGAAAACATACAGTAAGGTAGCAGCAGTAAGCACAATAAATATAATTGCATTAAATTTACCACTTTTTACCCAGGGATTATCGGGATGGATTGAAAATTCTTTACATTGCCACGTAGTATTCCATTGTGTTTATATACACAATGGAATACTACGTGGCAATGAGAAAAAATGAAATATGGCCTTTTGTAGCAACGTGGATGGAACTGGAGAGTGTGATGCTAAGTGAAATAAGCCATACAGAGAAAGACAGATACCATATGGTTTCACTCTTATGTGGATCCTGAGAAACTTAACAGGAACCCATGGGGGAGGGGAAGGAAAAAAAAAAAAAAAAAGGACATTAGAGTGGGAGAGAGCCAAAGCATAAGAGACTGTTAAAAACTGAGAACAAACTGAGGGTTGATGGGGGGTGGGAGGGAGGGGCGGGTGGGTGATGGGTATTGAGGAGGGCACCTTTTGGGATGAGCACTGGGTGTTATATGGAAACCAATTTGTCAATAAACTTCATATAAAAAAAAAAAAAAGAAAATTCTTTACAGTCAAAAGGCAAAAATAAAAACACCAAGCCAGCTATATATAATTTACAAGGGTAATGTCTAAATATAAGGCCATAGCAATTGGAACTGAAAGAGTAGAGAGCGATATACCAGCTAAATAGTAACAGAAAAAAAGCTAGTTTAACTGTATTAATAGCAAGAGACATGGGCCTTAAGGCAAAAAGCATTGTTAAGGCTAAAGAGGATTACAACATTTTGACAAAAGGAGTAATTCAGGAGGAAAATATGAGAACTTAACAACTCGAAACTTGTAAATCACCTAATAATGCAGCTTATATTTAGATAGCAAAAACTGACATAAATACAAGGCAAAAATGACAAGCCCACCATCATAGTGGGAGATCTGTAGCATGCTCCTGTCCGTAATTGGTTTGTGCAAAATAAAAATGGGTAAGGTTGTAGCAACAAACAACAACCTAAAAAGCTTGATCTAATTCCCAGGCTCCCATTATAAAGAGCTCACATCAGGGATGATTCTGCCATAATTTCTCCAAGAGATGGATGTGGTGTAGACAAAAACAGTATTGCTGAACTGTAAAGGACAGAACGGAGGGTTACAGTAATAGGATTTGGTTCTTACTGTGTGTGTGTGCTGGAGGGGAGGACGTGGAGTTAGAAAGATGGAAACCAGCCATCGCCTGAGTGGCTGGTCTTCAGCACAAAGCCTGCTTCAGATCCCCTGTCTACCTCTCTCCCCTGCTCACAAGAGCTGTCGCTCTCTTAAAAATAAATAAATGTTACAAAAACCCCACAAAAACCAAACCAAAACAAAACAAAAAAAAAACCCAAAACGTACCCAGGTGGACAGGGCACTGTGAATGGTGACAACAGTAAGCAGCAAGGGGGGTATTTGGACAGAAGGGAGGGCATGAGTTCTGCTGAGGTCTCTTGAGTTTCTGGTGCATTTCTAGCAGAAAGCTGAATGTCAGCTCCCATGCTTGTTTTCCTCTGAGTAATATTCTGGCACATCTGTCATTCCCTATATACCTGTTTGGTAGGATAATAACATTGCTGATTCACCTGGGTTTGATAGACATTCGGTAGTGGAACTTCTACTTGACCAGTCAGGTAGTATGTAGGGGGCTTATGTGGGAGCAGCTGATTTCATTAGGCACAGTTTACTATTGATTAGAGCGCTTCAGTAGGTAAGGGCTTTTCCTTCAAGTGAGCTGTAGAAGTATTGATCCTGAAGGGTGAGCTATATATCAAATCAGACATAATAATAATAGCCATCATTCGTAAGCATTGAGAGCATAGGAACTTTTCTACATATGCTATCTATTATGATTTTCACAGCAATAGGAGGAGTTAGACAGGAGAGGATTTTGTTTTTACACCCATTTTACAGATGAGGAAATTGAAGATCAAGTTACAGGACTGTATCCTCTGACTTTGAAGCCTCCTGCTGGTTTTACAATTCAGCCTTTGCAGAATGGGCTGTAAATTGGAAAGGTTGACATGAGAGAATAGCCACATTCTGGTTTTCTCTGGTGCTCAGTGCAGAGTGCTACACATCGTATCTCTTGTGCTTGGCTTGGAGTTTTATGGGCTCTATTTCCATGGGGAGGTTTTGAGCTTGGAGCCTATGAATTGGTGTACATGTGTGCTTGCTTTCTATCCACCAATTTTCTATGCCTTTTTACCTCTTTCCCTTCTTCCACTGTGTCTTCCCATACTATATTGGACACAAGGATAAAAAAGAAACCTATAATTTCTGAATGGATTCAGTTCTTTGGATTAAACTCTGAGAAGCAGTGTGTATGTGCAGTTTTCTGGAGAGAGGGTCTACAATTTTTGTTGATTCTCAGAAGACTCCAGTTCTACCAAAATTAGGAACAACTGTAGAGAAAGAAGAGAATAGTAGGAAAAAAATGGGACTAAGTTCCTCGATGGTCAACCAAAGGGAAAATGTCCCTAATATCCTATATTATCTTTCATATCTCTGGAATGAAATACAGATTGAACAAATCAAGCTTCCAAAGGAAGGAAGTAATTATAATGTTCCTTACATTTGTTCATTTCTTTATAGTTTTCAAAAGTCATATACCCCCATTGAAACAAACACAGACAGGTGGCTAAGAAAGCCTGGAAGTAGATTCTTGTCTCTTTATGCCTCTAGGCCTTAATGCTTTCTCTTCCCTCTATTTGAAATCTTGTCTTCTTATATTCCACTTGCCGAACTCATTGTCATACTCAAGGCTGAGATCGAATGTCCCTTTTCTAGGAAGATGGCTCTTAGCTCACCCCTAGTCAGATGTAATCACTTTCCAGTCCTCCTACCCAGGCTGTGTTTTCCTTGAACACCAGAACCACTCTTTTCATCTTAAAAAAAAAAAAAAACCCTCTGTAGCACCTAGCATGGTGTTAGCACAAGAGGAAGATAATGTGTTTTATTTTTTCCAGTTGTGTGTGAGTAGATATCAGCAGTAACGTGTATAGTACTTAAAGGTCTTTTCACTCAAAGATTTCTGAAAACGCACGCATGAGAAATGAGTGAATAGCTGAAAGGAAGAATGTGAGATTGGTTCCCTAGAGATCTGCTAGTGGTGACTGATGGGGACCCCAACATGTGCTCTTGGTGCACAGTTTTGGAAAACCATAGCCTGCCTAGCCATTCTTCCTCTGGCTTTAAAATTTTCTTTCTGGATCAGACCTGAACACAGTAAACTCTTGCTGGCAATGAAGAATTCACGTACTATGCACTCACATTCATTCAATGAATATTTATTGAGTGCCTATTAGGTGCCAGGCATGGATCTAGTCACCAGAAGTCAAGACCAAAACACAGAAGAAAAATCCCTCTTCTCATTGACTTTATATTCTAGTGTGAGGAGACAATAATCAGCCAATGCAACAAATAAGTAAATGAGTGTTCTAAAACACAGAGCAGTGTTAGGTGCTCTGGGAATTCTGGGCAAGAGTGGAGTGTGATTCTGTTTTAAATAGAGTGGTCAGGAGAGACCCCACGGAGAAGGTGACAGTTGGCAAGATGTGGGGTGACTGAGCCATAAGCGTGTCTTCATTCCCGGCAGAGGGAACAGCCAGGGCAAAGGTCCTAGGGAAGGACTGTTCCAGGAGTTTCGAAGGAATAGCAGCCAGTGGGACTGGAGTGAAGTAAGCAAGGGGGAGCATCATAGGGGACGAAAGTGAAGGAGTTAGGAGGGGAGCAGGTCTGTGGGGGCACCATAACACCATTGAGGACTTTGGCTTTTTTTTGTGGATGAAAGAGAGAACTCTTGGAGGGTTTGGAGCAGAGGATGAGTATAATTCAGCTCAGTGATTGCAGAGGCTCCCCAGGCAGCTGTGTTGAGAGCAGATGAGGACTGAGCACTGGTGGATGAGGGGAGACGCTTCCATGAATCATGCAAGGTTGAGGCGGATAGCAGTGGTGATGTGAGACGCGCCTTGAGAGGCCTTACTGCAGGCTTGCCTCAGAGCCGTGCTGTGGTGAATGGTGCTTTGCTAATCCTAGTCAAATGTGGCCTGAAACTTAAGACTCAGAAATGTTCTGGAAATGCTTCTATAAAAGTATTAATATGGGGAATAATTTGGGAGGCTTTTGGATGATGACAATGCATAAGCTCCATTTAGACTAAAATCTTGCTTTGTTTTACATGAGCTGTCTTCCTATAAAAGAGCTAGTACTGAGTCACTATACATGCTAGAAATTTAGTCATTTTGCTGTATTTCATAGGATATGTGGAAGGAATCCTTCCTGAATTTGGTCAAGAAGCATCCCATCTGAGTAATTTATTAGAGAATTTTGAAGGAGTTTAGATGCTAAGGGACAATATATTTGGACTTTTAAAAAAGTTCTCAGCAGTGTTTTGTACACAAAGTTATTAACAATAGAAGTACATTGGGTAGGACATTGTTTACAAAATAGAAGAAGAATAGGAGAAATGAGTTTTTGTCTGGACTGAGAAATCTAAACAGTAAGATTCTCAGTAATTTCCTGAAATTTATGGTGAGGCTCACTTTGCAGAGCAGCAAGAAGCACTTTTCACATGGGTCATATGCTTACAGAGCTCGTTACCCCACAAGCTGGTATCTGTGCATAATATCTAATACTTTAAAGTCTGAGATAAATTATTCTGTGGTTGATAACTTTTCAGTTTGACCCAAGAGATGTAAAGATGCTTGGATGTAAGCCTCTGAGGTTGAACATTCAGACAGACCAAGAAGTTTCTACTTGGGCAACTCACAGACCAACCTCACATTCAAGCTCACTGTTTCTTCGGACACACTCCTTATCTTGGGGAGTGGCTTCCCCTTCATCTAGAACACAGTCCCAAAGTGATGAATCCTTGGGACTGGCTCTTCACTTAGCCAGATCCCCAGTGCTGCTGAGTCTTTCTCTTTCCCATCTCTTTCCCTTCCCTCTTTTGTGTTCTCGCTCCCACCATGTTGGGGGAAGTCCTTGTATGTCTCTTCTGGAACACCCCCTAGTGTCCTGCCTAGTTTCACTGTCCCCATTCTAACCCCACCTCACCCTACCCTCAGTTCTGAAGCCAGTGTGAGGGGGGCTCTAAATGCAAATCAGATGATGTCAATTGCTTCTAAAACCCCTTCATGGTTTTGGGGCGCCTGGGTGGCTCAGTCAGTTAAGTGTCTGACTTCGGCTCAGGTCATGATATTATGGTCCGTGAGTTGGAGCCCTGCATTGGGCTCTGTGCTGACAGCTCAGATTCTGTGTCTCCCTCTCTCTCTGACCCTCCCCTGTTCATGCTCTTTCTCTGTCTCAAAAATAAATAAACATTAAAAAAAAAAAAAACCCTTCATGGTTTCACATTGCCTTCCCGATAAAAATCAAATCCCTAACGTGGCAAGCCAAGTCTTCTATGGTCCAGTCCTTACCTACTTTGTCCGCTGCCCCTCTCTTAGCACTTCCTTCCTTGAGCTCCATGCCCTCATCAGCTGGAATATCTCTCGTTCCCTGTGTGTCTCCAGCACAATCACAGTGCTGTGCCTTTACACCTGCTGCTGCTTTCTCTTGCAGTCCACTGACACGCCCTGTCAGTCCCCACTCATCCTCAACATGGCAGTCTTCAAGTCACTGCCTCCAGGAAAGTCTGCCCTGACTCCACTTTTGAATTAAGTGTCCCTTCTGTGTGTTTCTATAGCATTTTGTGTTTGTTGCATTTATCACAAGAGATTGTTTTGCTACTATTGAAAGTATTAAAAAAATTCCATCAATATTCTTAAACTTTTACAAGTCCCTGATATATATGACATACTTACTGACTAATGAAAGAACAAACTCAGACCTTCCATTGTACATTCCTGGGTATCACTGTCAGACACACCTGTATTTTCAGGACTTTGGGCTAGGCTTACTTGTGGAAAGCTGTTTTTGTGTTGTGATATTCTGTATAGGGGGCTGAACAGACCAAAGTCCCTTAGTAACTATATTATCCTGTATTGCATTCTGTTAACAATTCCATTTTTCCATTGTTTTTTGCCTTCTCTCATCTTCATTTAGAATGTATATATTTTATTTTTAGAATGTAAATATTTTACAAAACAGATGATGACAAAAAAAAATTTCACATTTGTTTACAGGAAAGAAATGAGATTGACCTGGATTTAGTCATAAAGAATACTTGAGAGCCAGCATTCTGAGTTTTTCTTCAGTGACCCAATTTAAATCACGTTGAAAGAACAGAGGTAAAGAAGTCTCGTTTTCATTCTGTCTCATTGCAGATAATTACAGTTTCTAGGTCTTGGTACTCAATATCACTACCAGAAAGACATTTTGAGATTTAATTTCATTAACATGTTTTTATCACCAGATGCCATGGAAATGCTCTGTACATGGTGCTGTCTTCCAGAGTGAACTGGCCTATAGCCCTCTCACTAATGTATGATAGGAGAAATCAGGCATGCTTTATTTGCTGGCTTTCTTTTTCCTTCCATTAATCTTGATGTGTTTCAGACCTGCTCCACCTTATATTTTTTTATTTTTAAAAAATGTTTCTTTATCTATTTTGAGAGAGAGAGAGAGCGAGAGAGCGAGCATGAGCACGCCCAAGTGTGGGGGAGGGGCAGAAAGAGAAGGAGAGAGAGAATCCCAAGCAGGCTCTGTTCTGTCAGCACACAGCCTGATGTGGGGCTCAGTCCCACAAACTGTGAGATCATGACCTGAGCCGAAATCAAGAGTCTGACGCTTAACTGACTGGGGCATCCAGGCGCCCCAACCCTCACCACTTTATGACCAGATGGCTGCAAGCCCTCTCTGACTTCCTTATGTGACAGCATCCCTATGAGAAGGTGGGTCAGGGCCACTGTGGGCACTGGAGACCAGAAGCACTGGAGAGACAAGCTGAGGTCAAGCAAGCTGATGGCAGCACAAGTCTTGTTGGAGAGAGGGTTAGGTAAGCCATGCTGGAAATGAGACTGGCAGGTCTGATCTGGCATTAGGCCACATTATGGGCCCAAAACTTGATAGGCAGGTGGGAGAAAACTTCGACAGGCCTGGGAACAGCATGAAGAATATGCAGAAAGATTAGTAGCTTTGATAAGGAGCCTCTGTAGACTGAGGTCTTTCATCCAGGGCAATTCAGATCTATTCAGCTGGCCCTGTCCCAGGTGGAGACTTACTAATCTTAAAGCTGTCTTATCTGCTAAGGAGAATCCAGTTCCCTTAAAAGGAAAGGCTTCTCCTTATCTATCTGTGTGTCTTTGGTAAGTGAATAGGAGGGGAGGAGCTCCGAACTGGACTTGGAATTCTCCCAGGGGTGTTGTCCCAGCAGATGTCACTGGACTAGCCCTGGGAAATGGGGAGAAGGTGAGATGGGATGAGGGAGGCTGTTTGTTTTTCCTCTGTTGGGTTTCTCTGAGACCAAGTCACCATATGGAGCTAACGGGAGAGAGGTTTGGCCTAGGATGTATTGATACTTCCCAATTTCCAGTTTCCCACAACTCATCCTCTGCCTCCAAATCTCTCCTGCGTATAATCATCAGATAAACCTTCCTGAAATGTGGTTTTCATGATCTCAAAAGCCTTTAATGACTTCTCAGTTTTGTGTGATAGATTCCAACCCACTTAGGCGGATAGTTAAGAACCTCTACTATCTGGCCCCAACCGATCTCATTATCCCCAACCCAAATGTGGCCTCTGGAGAAGCAGGTGTAGTCACTGTTCCTTGAATACTCTGCAGCCATTCCTGTCTTTGTGACTTATTCGTTTTGCTATTATCCACTTAGAATGCCTTCCTTCACCTGCACAAAATGCCTTCCTTCACCCGCACCTACACAAAAGTCTAAACTAGCTTATATGGAACCCTACCTGCTCCATACAGTCGTCTCTGATTACTCTTCACCTCTCTCAGACCAGTGGGGTTCTTGGATTTCTTCCCATAAAATCTAACTGGGTTTGGTGATTTCCGGTGAGAGAGAGTGAGTGGAAAGAAAGCCAAATATAAAAGACCAATGTGGAAGAACTGTAGTTTCCAGAAGTAAGCTGTCTAATCTTCCTCTGAGAAATGCATCTTTTGCTTTGCCTTTTGGATATCAGATGTCTCCCTCTGTCAACATGGCACTTGTTCAAGATTCACGGGGGATATTTTTGCACCACTGACTTTGAACCGACTTCAGAGGCTCATGTGGTAGGACATCCTCAGGGCATGCTCAGTGTCTTGTGGCTATCAGTTTTCTTTCAAAGTATGCAGACACTTCTTACGTAATTCTGGCCTCAAAGGTGTTTCCAGGACACTTGACTATCAGTGGAGGGCACAGATGAGAACAGGATAACTGGAGAAAAATCTGGACGTCCATACTTCAAACTCTAAAACTGCTAGCTTGAGAAAGACCCAAGATACAGAGTCTTGGGAGTGTGGGCCAGGACGGTGCATTGACTCTGTGATATACAATCCTCATAAAAACATGAAGATATAATTTAGGTCTCTAGGCATGTTTGCAATGCACACTTTATAAATGCATATCTCATATATGAATAACGGGAATCGACTAACTTTCCAAAGTGTTGAGACAGATGGACTTTGTCTAGAGGGGTCAGTAGCATCCAAGTAGTTCTGAAGGCATTGTATAAATGCTTGCCTTAATGCAGCAAATGTTCCATGGGTAATACTTTCCTTCAGGGTTACATCAAATGGAAATTGAGCTGCATATTTTCTTAGCATCTTAGGCCACGATACCCTGTGTATTTAACTCAAAACTCTTTAAGCTATAATGGAACATCCTTAATGGATCATTTGGCATATGTGGTGATGCTTACATGAAACAAACTCCTAAAAAATTTAAACTAAACCTTTTACAAGTCCCCACTAGGGAGCATAGTTGTATTGAAAGGTAATATAATTTGTGACATCAGAAGCCTTTTGTTAGTCTCTTTTAGAAAGCATTCTTCTTGCAATTCCCCTGACTTCATTTTCTTTTCTTTTCTTTTTTTTTTAAAGAAAATTTATTATTTAATTAAATGAAACATTTTCAGATGCATTTATTTTTCCAAAAATCCCATAGGAAAGTAGTAGACTCTCATGATTTCCATCCAGCCCAAGTTACATACAAATTATATTTTAGCCAGGTTTTCTCACCCCTTATTATTATTTTTTTAACGCTTATTTATTATTGAGAGACAGAGAGACACAGAGCGTGAGCAGGGGAGGGGTAGTGAGAAGGGGAGACACAGAATCCGAAGCAGGCTCCAGGCTCTGAGCTGTCAGCACAGAGCCCCATGTGGGGCTCCAACTCACAAACTGCGAGATCATGACCTGAGCCAAAGTTGGTCACTTAATCAACTGAGCCACCCAAGCGCCCCATCACCCCTTATTTTTATACATACAGTTATATTTAGGCAGGGGTAATGGTATGGTGGGGGAGACATATGTGGAATATTCAAAGTAATTTCCATTTTAAAGAAATGTTCAGTGGCTGAGTTGTAAACATTTGGAAGAGATTTTTATTCTAACACTGTTAACTACAATAATTAGTTAATAGACTCTGGTCCTGACATATTATTCATTAGTGTGACTGAATTTCAAAGTAAGCATTTCATGTTACATACATGTATACATGCATTTATTTTGTTAGGGCAGAATTGGCCATGTTCTCTTTTTCATTGTTTTGAGTAGAGGTCAGTCGTTTGCAGCACAAATCTAAAAGAAGTTAGCAAGCAAATTGTCCCACATGACTCTGTATTTCTATTTGTACGAATGAGGTTTGATGAACCCCATGCCACACAGGCTTAAGTTGAAGACAAAATGCAACCCAGAGTGTTCCTGTAAAAATTTTAATGATCCATTTAGGTGATTGTAGCTGCAATTATAAAGAATATTGGAGTTCATTTTTCATTTGCTCATATATATACAGCAATTTATTTTATATACAATCTGGACACATAACTCAATAATTATGACATAGTTACCCAAAAATATCTGGGCTATGTGAATTAAAAAATGTTCTTAATAACCTTGTATTTCTTTCTGAAGAACCTATAAAAAGGAATGATTGCTTTTCAGAGAAGCGGAGGATAATCAGAGAGCCCTGAGGGGGGGAAAAATCTCTTCTCTTGGCTTTGCTTGGGACTCATCCTTCTGCTGCCTTTCTTCTCCCCTGCCTGCTAAAGCAAACCAAGAGACTCTACTTGATTTCTGTTGGGGAGCCCAATAAGCACCCACTTTAGGATGAACCCTTATAACTTCTTACATAAGGTTCAGTTCAGTTAACACCTGGGTCAAGACTGGAATTCTTCCTCAGAGCAAGTTATTGGGTTAAGATTCTAGAGTCAGAGACCTCAGTGATCCTTTGAATGTATTTTTGTAAATAGGGCTCCCTTTAAGCCTAGAAGCCAGAGCAGATTTTCCTAAAGAATTGGTATTTTAATGGCTGCAGTCATGAGTTTATTTACCTAGCACTTAAGTAATGTTAGCCTGTGCCGGGTGCATGCAAAATGCCTTACACATAATCAACGCATTTAATTTTCACAATGACACAAAGATACTGTGACTGTTCCCCTTTCACAGATGAGTAAGTAACATGCCCAAGGTCACAAAGCTGGAAAGGGGCAAAGCCAGGATGTGCATGCTCCAGTATCTGAGCTACCATCTCAGCTGACATGATACCATTCTGAGCTCTTAAGTCACCCTTCCGGAGTCTAAATGGTTGTACATGCTGGCTGGTGTCTCTAAGCCAGTCCTGGAGGATGCTCCTCCAGAATCATTCTGCTCTCCCAGGAGACCTCCCACAAATTCACATGACACCACTACCTTCCCCCCTTGCACCTTACAGTCAAGTCCCAGTGAACATCTCACTGTCCCTTAACTCAGCAGACTTCCTCACCCTTCTGTGCGTCTCCACTTCTCCTCACTTCCCTCTTAGACGATGTCTTTCCCCTCCTTGTTCATAAGACATCTTTCTCATCACCTTTCAAGGTATTGCTCATTTCTTACCTCTTCTGACCCTTTCCACCTTTTGCCAGACGTAGGCACAGATGTGTATACATACCCCCTTTCCCCCCAGCACTTTGCATTTGATTATGGCCATCTTGTGTCTGCTTCCAGCCTGATTTGGGGCTGAATCTAGGTTTGGGGTCTGGCTCAGTAAGCACAAGAGCCTGCTAATTCTGGGCCATTAGTGTGGGGCCCAAAGAAACCCTAGAGAATTCCTAAAGACCTGACCCCCCCTTGAACAATGGCTTGTTACCCTTCTCTATCTGACATACACCTTCTTAGATAGGTCAGCCAATCAGTTGAAACTGCTCTCACAACTATAATAAATTGTTCTGGAATTCGATCTTCCAAATACAGATATATCATGAGAGAAACCTAACTGTGCCAACTTTGAAACTAACTTGTATTTAAATAAAATTAAAAAAAAAAAAAAGAAGAAAGGCAGTGGCATTTATGGGAAGCTGACCAAAATACTAAAAACAAAAGCAAAAACAAAAATAACTAAAACATTCCACTGAGAGAATATTAATTTCATACTAAGTATGCCTATCATATCCACATGGACACATAATATTAGAATTTCCATATGGCTGGAAATACTAAATAGTTAATAGCTTCCTTAGCAATTTGTTTCTTGTTATGACTTCTCCAGGAATCTGCAATAGTTTTGGCAAAGTGAAATAACAATCTCTTTCTATAATCATAACAATAATAGTTCTTTAGTTAGCCTGGTTTTGATATTCGAAAGGTAGAGATATTAATTTCACATGCAAACAGAGGATAAGAAAATGTCAAAAAAATGAGTTTATAGGTCAAAAATATGTTATAAGAAGGTTATTAATGTTTTAAAAGATCCTTTCTGTGAGTACACTAAATATACTTAGTGTTCCTAATTCCTCTCTTTTTCTGAAATAAAATTGACATACATTATATTAGTTTCAGGTTTGCAACATAATGATCCGATATTTGTGTATATAGCAAAATGATCACTACAATGAGTCTAGTTAACATCCATCACCACACATAGTTATAATTTTTTTCTTGTTATGAGAACTAGTAAGATGTATTCTCTCAGCAACTTTCAAATATGCAACATGCTATTATTAACTACAGTCACCATACTGTATCTCACATCCCTGTTTATTTTATAATGGGAAGTTTGTACCTTTTGACCACCTTCACCTTTTTTGTCCAACACCTGTCCCTTGCCTCTGGCAACCACAGATCTGTGCTCTGTATCCATGAGTTTGCTTTTTTGTGTGTTTTTTTCTCATATTCCACAAATAAGTGAAATCACATGGTATTTGCCTTTCTCTGTCTGACTTATTTCACTTAGCATAATGCCCTCTTGGTCCATCCATGTTTGTGCAAATGGCGAGATTACATTCTTTTTTTTTTTTTTTGTGGCTGACTAGTTGTGCATCTACACCACATTTTCTTTATTCATTAATCCGTTGATGGACTTTTAGGATTGCTTCCACGTCTTGGCTGTTGTAAATAATGCTGCAGTAAAACACGAGGTTGCTCTTGACTCTTTAATATGCTATGGTTACCTTTTACTTCATTGAGAAGTAAGTAGCAAGTAACTTAATAATTATAGTAGTACATAACTTAATAAAAATTGTAAGAAAAGGAAAGGAAATACAATATTTTGGGTTGAATAAGCTACCATTCTGGAAAATCTTGCCTTAAGTGGAACCTGCCATCAGAATGGTTCGTGTGCAGCGAGGATTTTCGAGGTCAGGCAGAAACCAAAGGTGCTGAGAAATGGGGGAGAGGCCCTGGTGGGTCTTTCAGGTATTTGTTTGTATTGTCTCATCGGATGATCTCCAAAATTGAAACAACATGAAAATTTCTCTTCTCCTTCACCCAGTGTGGGGCTCTAGTTTGAGAAAAACCAAAGACAATGAACAAGTGATCAACTATAAAGTTTTCAAAGAAAGAATATTTGGATACTGTCTGTTAAAAAAGTTACCTTTAGCTGGAGAGATTTGGATTTTATTCTTTCCCACTTGCTAAGTGCTGTTGAGCACAACTGCTTTATGTCTTTGTCTTTTTTGTTGTTGTTTTAAGTGTTTGCTTGTAGATTCTTGTGGTTTTGATAAGGTGAGGTTTTTCAAGTAATTTGAAAAGTGGAGTGAACACATTACTTTAAAATGAAGTACACCATTTCCAAGGATGGTTGACTTTTAACTTTTACCTTGAATCACTTCCCTATTGAATCAAACATAAACTTTTGTCAACAGATGAAGTGAAAAGGTACCTATATCCCACATGTTTCCTTCTCTGGAGAAAGAAGCACTCTTGCTGGTAACTGATGTAGTATCACAAAGAGGTTCATGCCTTTTATGTCATTTACTCAAGTTCTTGAAAATGAAATTTGTTTAGCAGCCTTTGTAAATATTCCTCTTCTACATGATAAAGACTTTCTGTGCAGTAGAAGGGAGGTCTAAATCTATTTGCTGGCACTCGTAAATTAGACATTTTGCACATATAATAAGTGCAGGCGTGCAAGAGACCACCACTGATCTCAACTTGAATTATTTCATCCAGTTCCTACCTGGAAGGCTTTTTTTTTTTTTTTTAATCCAGTGCAATTAATTAAGCAAACAGGAGCGACGTTGGTACTTTTGACAGATTATAAGAACAAAGGCTCTCGAGTTAGGGCTTTCATGGATCTCATAAGTAGACAGTCCTCATAAATCCTGCATAACAGATCTTTTGATTCTCCCTCAAAAGCTTTATCCTATTCCAATTGGTACTCATCACCACGGGAGGCTTGCTACTTGCAAATTTTTCTATTGCTGTTTTCATTTCCTCTCCAGTAATAGAGGCAATCAGTTTCTCATTATCCAGAAGATCCAGTTTTGGCATTTTAATTTTAGCCAGAATTTTCATAATCTCTCTGTTATCAGCTGCTATCTCTGAGGCAAATATCAGTTTGGAGAATTAAAAAAAAAAAAAAAGGAAATTTTCTGTATCACTACTAAGCTAATGATCAAATGTAGACCTACTGAAGTAAAAAAACCCTGTGGTCTTTGTGATTTTGATTCCTATTAGTATATTAGTTACTCCTGACTTATTTATAAAATTTGATAAAGATTTATTAAGAAAATTATAATATATAACAATGCTAACCTTTAATGAATGTTAATTCATTGAATTTATGCTTTGGCCATAGATCCACATTGGGTGTCAGGATCATGGAGAAAAGGCCTAGGGTTCCAGTGGAAAAAAAAATTAGTGCTTTTCAGCAAGAAGTTTTACCGATATGCACCACAGTTGGGCCCTCGGTAGGGGAGCACTGGTCTCTAGTAATTTTGTGCCAGTCTCCACCCCCTATGTCTCATCATTGGCCTTATGTGTTTTAAAGGATAAGAATTACTATTTAGGAAAAGAGATAATATATATGAAAAACCAAAACAAGAGGAAAAATCTCACATGATTTATAATTTAAATCATTAGAGCAGTTGTACAAAAATAAAGAAATGGCCTCATTGTGATAAAATAGAATTCTTTAAGAAGAACTTCAGAAAACATCTGGATGTGGCCTTCGATATTCCTTTGGTATTCAGTGGTTGGAGGTCCAAATTTAAGCTTATTTCTTAACACCAATGTATGTGAACGTGTTTGGGTTTCTGTATGATTCATCTGAGGAAATTTATTTTGTAATTCCCTTTCCCTCATTAATTTGGTTTCTAATGGCATATTATCAATTTTTTTTGGACCCGTGTTCCTATGGTATCTAGCTCTGCTTTAGGGGAGTGTCTTACAGACTCTGAGGGCTATGAAGAGACTCCAACGTGACATCCGGGCTGGTGGGAGACCAGTTATTGCCTTGGGCCTGGGCAGGGGGCGCTCTCGTGCTCTCTCTTGGAATCTGTGACTGATTAGTCAGGGAGGAAGCCTTGGGATGCTGCAGTTATTAGGTAAAACAAACCTTTTCCTTTGGCTGCAGCTATTTCATCTTGAGTCAGCAGGATATAACAACGACACAAGGGAATATATTTCACGTAAGAGGAGAGAGACTGTCACCATTTGGGTCTCCTCTTGAGCTTTGGAAGCTTCTGAAGTTAAGCTCAAGGTGTCAGTTCTTTTCTCATTTTGCTGACTCTTGCTGCAAAGTCCTAGTTGACCCTCAGAAGAGCCAACAGGGAGACGGTCATCTAAAAAGAAAGTTCTAATGGGGGTAGGAGGTGGTGGTGTATGGGAGCAAAGGGGCCCGGGGTGTGTGGCCCAGAACAGCTGGGGTGAGTCATAGAATAGAAGCATCTGGTGCACATTTACTGGATACTCGCCGTGTGAATGGCGTTGCTATAGGTGTGGAGGACACGGGTGGATGTCAGGTGGTCCTCACAGGACAGACTCTTCTTGTGAGAATAAGTGTAATCACACATAGGCGGTGCTATTGGGGAGAGTCTCTGCTTGGGGAGTCAGAGAGAGCTTTGAAAGAGGTAACTTCTGAGGTGAGGTTTGTGGGGTGAGGGGTCCACCAAGTGAGGAAAGACGGGGAAAGGATGACATGGGCATTCCTGGTGGAGTCCAAAGACCCTCAAAGGCACAAAGGCCTGACAATCCAGGACGCGTGTGAGGAAGTACAGTGGCAATCTGGTTTGACTGCCAGAGGTGTCAGAGGGACAGGCAGGGAAAGAAAGCAGAAATGTGAGTTGTGGCCAATGTGAAGACCCTTCTATGAGTGCTAGTAGGTGTGCCTTGTATCTGAAAGGAGTGAGGGACTTTTGAGCAGGGGTTGGTGCCATCAAATACCTTTTTGGAGAAGTCAATTCTGATGACATTGGAGGATGGATTGAAATTGGAGGGAGGCTTGGGGACAGTAAGAATCATAAAGGTGTGGATGATTGATGCTGAGGACGGAACTAGGACAGTGGTACTGAGTTGAGGTACTGGGTTTAAGATAAAATTATGAATAGAAACAATTGGACTTAGAAAGTGGGACAAAAACAGTGAAAGGCTGCCTCTGAAGTCTTGAACTGGGGGATCTGGGAGGTGACTGTGCCATGGACAAAGAAAAGGCAGGAATCAAGTGTGTTGGGTTAGCATGAGATGTGATTCCAAGCTGAAGAGCCTGCCCAACTCAACCCAGATATTCAACTCAACATGCTGGCTTCTGAGCCCAAGCATCGCCTGGCATGACCACTAAGACTAATAACACCTCAGAAGGCATCAGTCTTTTTAGTGTTTATCAAGGGCTATATTAAATTGGTATGATACATGTGTTACAATTAAAGAACCAACAATGATGCGTTATGATGCCTAAATTCCATAGTTTATTCAAATTTCTTTAGTTTTAACTTAATTTCCTTTTTATTTTCTGTGTCAGGATCTCATCTAGGATGCCATATCATATTTAGTTGTCATGTCTCCTCAGGCTTCTCTTGGTTCTGATGGTTTCTTAAATTTTCCTTGTTTTTGACGACCTTGAGGGTTTTGAGGAGTACTAGTCAAGGACTCATCTCTCAGGATTTGTGTGATGTTTTTCTCATGGTTGGACTGGGGTTATGGATGTTTGGAGCAAGATCACAGAGGTTAAGTACCATTTCCATCACATCATATGAGGAGCACGTACTGTCAACATGACTAACAACTACTGATGCTGACCTTGGTCACCTGGCTGGGGTAGGGTTGGTCAGGTTTCTCCCTTTCTGTACTACACTCTTTGGAAAGAAGTCACTATGCTTAGTCCCCAGTTGAGGTATGGGGGGTTATGCTCCATTTCTAACCTAAATTATTTAGAATTCTTCTGCAGAGCATATTTGTTTCTTCTCCCCATTTATAAATTTATGTATTTGTTTACATCTGAATGGACTCAGGAATATTTATTTTATAATTTGGGTTATAACCCAATACTACTTTGTTCATTTTTCTGTTTAGATTGCTTTAGCGTTTGCAGCTGGGAGCTCTTTCAGTTGGCCCCTGTTTATGGAAACCCTATTCTGCCACCTGCTTGGGAGTGAGGGTAGAGCATGAGGGGAAAAAAGACTAATTCCTACTGAGCACCTGCCTGGCACATGCCATTTCACATACTGAATTTCCTTTTGTTTTCACAGCAGCCTGGTGAGAGAAAGAGTGTTTTCAACATTTTGAAGGTGAGAACACTGAGTTTCAGAGAGGTTTAGTAACTGGCTTAAGGTCACACAGTTAGTAAGTGGCAAACCTGGGATTTGAGCCCAGATCTGTGTTACTCCACATGAGGTTGATTAAGAAGGCTGCCAATTTTTTTGCTACTTCTTTCATGGAGAAGTAGAGTCTAACTCGCCTCCCTAGAATATGGACTGATGTTTTTGACTTAATTAGATTTATATGAATTCAGCAGAAGTGACATTCTGGAACTTACAAGTCTAGATTAAAAAAAAAAAAAAGCCTAAAGCTTTCTCCCTGACCTCTTGGAATGCATGTTTTTGGGGAAGCTTGATGCCATGTGGGAAGCCCAGCTGCTCTGAGACTGCCGTGCTGTGAGGTAATCCAAGATAGCCGCATGGAGCCGTCTACCCGGTTCCCATTTTTTCCAGCCATCTTAGCCCAGGCACCTGAAATGTGAGTGAGGAGTCCCAGCCAGCATCTCGCTGCAAGTGCTTGAGAGCTCCTGAACAAGGACTACCCACCTGAGCCCTGTCAACCCTCAGAACCATGAGAGAGATGAGTGCATTATTTTTGAACGTATGGGGTAGTTTGCCATGAGATGTAATTGGCATACCAGCAAACAGATGTCATTTCTCTCTGTACCGCCCAGCATCCGGGGGTGCCTACTGTTCTGATAAGGTCCTAGACTGAGGCAAATAACACGAGAGGCCATTACCCTAATTTATGGAGTGCACGACGGGGCCCGTTTGGAGCTGGGTGCTTGTGGACAAGGAGAAGAGGCTGAGCTGACAGCCATGTCAAAAACTTAGGGGAGAATAGACCATAGCAGAGTAGAGTAGCATTGCATTAGAGCTTGTCAGGGGGGAAAGATGGTGAGTTTATCAGATTGCCTTGAACTGGCAGTTCTACTTTCTCACTTGGAGATGTCTGACTTTGAGCAAATTACTTTAGCTCTCTGAGCTTTAGCCTCCTTATCCTTAAAGTTTGGATGATCCGATGATAATAATATCAGATACAATGAGGTAGTTCCCATGTTTTTTTTAAGCAAACGTTTTTTATGGCACCTGTTCCTTTGGATTCAAATTGTTTTCTAGTCTACCTCCCAAACAGACTTGGAGACTCCTTGGGGAATGAGATTATATCACATATGTCGTGTCTTGGTGACTAGCATGGTAAGCAGATTGGCGATTCAAAAAGTTGTTGAATGGAAGAAGGAATTGATACCAATGAGCAAAGCCTCTTTGTAGTAGAGGCATGAAAGAAGGGTAACTGGCCCATCTGGGTGGAGGGCAGAAGTAACACTGGTTAGCAGGGAAACGAAGACAGAAAGAATTGTAAGAACAATGGGAAGGTCATCAGCAGTGACAAATGCAAACTAGGTCATGAAAAAAGTTACAGTGGAGTGTTAATAAGTTCCAGATAAAGTGTCCAAGGAAGAAATGGTGCTGAAGGGCAGAGGCATCATAGGAATTGGCAGGTCAATGGAGGTACACACCCACATGTACAGAGTATATATTCTATCCTCTGAGAATATATTTAGAGGAAGGTAGACATATTAGTTTGCACAATTCTTTAAGAACTCTTAGCTATTCACTCAATCATTAAACATTTATGACTCAACTAGTATACTCCAGGAACTGTGTCAGGCATGGTGACATTATGGTCATCCAAACTGGTAAAATGTTTCTCTGTCATTGAAAGAGAAGACAGACATTGAACAAATAGTGGACCAAATAAATATGTCATTATTAGTTGAAATAAGTCCTGTAAAGAGAAAGTATAGAGTCTGCTTGTTTTTCACCAATGTCCCTTCTGCCTGTCTTTAATGATAGAATGCTTGAGTTTTGGTTGAGATCACCACCAAACACTGACCATCTCTTATGGCTTGTCCACATGACTAAGTTCTGGCCAATGGGATAGGAACAGGACTATTTTTTTGCACTTTAGAGGTGCATCTTAAAAAGGAATCACATATATTCCCTGGCCCTTTCCCCCTTCCTGCTGGCTAGAAATGATGAGAACTAAAACAAAAGTTCTGGATCACAAGTGGAGGCTGCAATTTGAAGATGGCAGGGTGTCCCTTGTAGCCTTGGACTCATGTATTATAACTGACAGAGAAATGAACTTCCATCTTATTTAAGTTCATTGGTTTTTTGGAATCTCTTTGTTATTGAAACTTAGCCAATGCTTTGATACAGGAGACTATGAAGGAGGGGAAGAGGGGGGGCCCAGTAGAAATGGGAGAGGAGAAGCAAGGGTATCTCCAGTGAGGAAATACCTGTGAAGTGGGATGATGAAGGAGTAAGAGGGTCCCAGGCAGAAGCATTAGCATGTATGAAGCCCCTGGAATGGACAAGGCCTTGATACATTTGAAAACCAAACTCATAGATATAGAGAACAGAGGAGAGGAGGGTAGGTGAAATGAGTGAAGGGCATCAAGAGGCATACATTTCCAGCTATAAAATAAATGTCACGGGGGAAAAAACATACAGCATGGTGACTATAAGTCAACAAAATTGTAGTGTGTACTTGAAAGTTGCCAAGAGAGTAAATCTAAAAAGTTCTCATCACAAGAAACAATGTTATAACTTTGGTGACAGTTGGTTTCTAAACTTATTGTGGTAATAATTTTGCAGTGTATACAAATACTGAATCATTAAGTTGTAAACCTGAAATTAATAGAATGTTATATGTCAATTATACTTGAAAAATGCTAAAGGAAACAAGATGCTTTACAGAAGCCCTCCTAAGAGGATCTGTACCAACGAAGATCATATTGTTGGCTCATAGGATATAAAATAATATCTGGCCATGTCATGTTCAGTCATGTTCAGTTAATAAAACATTTTATGGGAGAGGGGGAAAAAAAGAAAATGGCTTGATACATATGAAGAACAGGAATAATGAGTAAGGCATGTGGGAGAAAGGAGAGAAATGACCAGGGGGTAATCCTAAATGAAATAGGAGGTCATTGAAGGGTTTTAAGCACTGAGGTAATATATGGCCTAATTTATGTTTCCAGAAGGTCCTGGCCTTGTGGGAAGGGTTGGATTGATGATGGACATCACTTACCTCAGCTGGAGATGATGGTAACTAGTCCTGAAGGTAGAGATGGAGATATGGAAAAGTGACGGATGTAAGATTTTGAAGGTAGAATTACCAGATCTGTTTGATGTATATAAGACGTGTGTCACTGAGAGGAAGGGTGCTTTTGAGATGATGCCAGGTTTTGAGGAGACAAAAGGAAGAAGAGGATTGGCAGAGGAAGGCCAAATGTCTAGTGTTGTTTGAATGTGGTATGTCAGAAAGAAATACAAAGCCAGTGTTTCACATCCCATAATTGTCCATTTTCAGCTGTGTGATTTTGGGAATGTTACAATTTTACAGAAAAAGAAAAAGATTTAGAGGTTAAGAAACATAAAGTCAACATTTTAAACTTAAAATCCATGGAGTTAACATGCTATAGTAGAAAGACAGTAGGCTGTGGAGACAAATGCTCAGTTATATTACTTTCTTATTAGGTGACCTTGACAAAGTCACTTCAATTCTTAGAACCTCCGAGTTCTCATGGGAAAAAAAAAAAAAGTCTTGTCGTATGGATTTAAAATGGTAAGCCAAAGAAGTGATGAATAAATGCATGCTCACTTTATGTTACCTCAAGTTGTTTTCCAGCTGAAACTTACACTGGGTGTTCCTGTTCCATATATGTGAAGATCAGATAATGTAGACATCTATTTTCATACCAAAACTCAGAAAGAGGGGCAGGCTGAGGGACAAATCCAGGCTGCTTTGCCTGGACCACTGTAGTCATGTAATGACCCTTGTTCTTCCTCAGTCTAAATGCTCAGACTGGGAGATGAGTTTTCAAAGGACATTGAACTTGGACCCTGTGACTCATTGGTTAATATGTTCTGTTGTGCACTTTTCCAGAAGGTAAAAGTAGCCTTCTGGAAAAGTTACTATCAAGCTCTTTTAGTGAGATCTGAATGCAGTTTCATCAGATGTCATCAGGTTTTAGACTTTTCATTTATAGAAACTCCTGGAATCTGTGGATATTTGCTCAATGTGCTGTGGGGTAATGGTCTGAGCCTAAAGCAAGAATACTACTTTCAAAATAAAATGACTAAATAATTAATCAGGGTACCTACCCCATGGTGACATTTGGCTAAGGTATTAGGATTAGTACTTTGCAAAATGCCTAAGGTGTATCATGGATATTTGATGAAAGTAGTTGGTCATCACTGTGATTTTAAAATCATCCAGTGACCTGGAAGTTCTGAAGGATGGTTTTTTTTAAAAAAAAGAGTTTTTCTCCCCTTTGTCATCCCAGAGTGTGTTGTATTGTGCAGAATGGATTCCTTCTATAGAATTATTCATAGGCGGTCTTCATCTTAGTGTGACAGGGGTAGTGGGAGTGGACCCTGAGATAGCTGGACATTTATCTGGAGCTTGGTGGGGAGAGAGCCTGCCCGCCTGGGCACTTTGCAAAGATGAGGGGAGATGGTGTGCACTTTAGATGAAAACTTTTGGAAGCTCAACACAGGAAGTTGGCATGGTGGAAAGTTGCCTACGTAGTGGTGTAATTTGATCCCTGGGAAACAAGGATTTGTGTTTTAATAGAGTTTTGTCTGCATCAGATTATTATCATGAGTTCCTTCAACTTCTCCTTTGGCATTATTCTTACACCTGTTGATGGTGGGGGTTGGGTTTTCAATATGCCTTGTACCACCATGTCTCATTTCCAGTGCTAGGTTGCAAAAATTTTCAAGCTTTCTCCTTGACATTCTACTCCCATATCTGTGCATAGTTATGTGAGGAGGGAGATACAAAGAGCAGAAACTGTTTGCTATTTGTTATTTTCATTCTTTTAAAAAAGAAACCTAAGTTGAGAGAATGGGAACAAAACTAAATTGTGCTGAAGAGAAATTCCATTCTTTTATCCATTGGACTTATTTTTTTTTTATACAAGTAGATCATCTATAGGTTAAAATAATTATGAAACTTGGAATTTATCCAGTTGTGTAGTGGGTAATTACAAAATTGCTTTGTTTAATTATGTGGTATTTTATAGGAGGGCATTTTTAACCTTTGTCACTAGCACCAAATGGAAGGAGACACAGCTCTTCATAAAAAGTATCATAATTCTAATTGCATCTAAGGTTTATTTAGAAGGAATTTATTTTTAAAGACATGCTCTAATTTGTGTAGTTTTTTTTTTTAAGTAGGTAAAAATTGCTGAAGTAAATTGGTTTGTGGCAAAAGAAGTAACACAGGAATAACTGCTTGTTAATAGTCTCCTCCACTATTCAAATTTGCTAAGCCCAGCTCTGGTGAACACAGTGCCAAATTCATTGCTGAAACATGAGGCACAGCCTTATATAATCAAGTGGCTCATTAGAGAAGATCAGAGGATTTCAAAGTACACTTTAAAAATCAGAACTAATGTCCCGTATTTATAAAGGAGATCAAAGTGGACATCTTGTCCAGAAGATCCTTTGCATGTATTACTCCTCTGTGTTATTATCAGAAGTGGCTTTCGTTGACATTTGCTGTAAGTCTATGTATGTACTAATGATAGATTAAACAGTTAAACCACCACATTTATTCATTCAACATGATTATTGGGTGACTTATATGCAAGGTAATATAAACCCAACACTATACATAGCCCCAGTACCCAAGGGCAGGAGAGGGTAGGTAACTTAGCTCAGAGAGCAAATTCCCTCTTCCTCTGCCTTTTTGTTCCATTCAGGCCCTCAATGAATTGGATGATCTCCACTTGCATTGGTCAGGATAATCTTTACTTAGTCTACTGATTCAAATGTTAATCTCTTCCAGAAGCACCCTCACAGACACACCCAGAGGTAATATGTGACTAGCTATCTGGGCATCCATGAGCCCAGTGAAGTTCACATATAAATCATCACAGAAAGTAGAGACCTGAATTTATAATCCTACTTATTAATATATGAATTTATGTGTCACTTGCCATTTGGAATCTTAGTTTTCATTTCTAAAAGAATATCAAATTAATTTCTGCCTGTGTTGTCAGAATAAAATAGTTTACGCTGAAACAACAAATAAACTCAAATCTCAGTGACTGAAAACAATAAAAACCGGATGTTTCCTAACATCTTAGTCCCGTTTAGATTTGGGAGGTGGCAGTGAGGCAGGGTCAGAGAGGAACTCTGCTGTTAGGGACTCCATCTTGGGACACCATTGTCCTTAATATTTGGTCCCCAAATTCACTATAGAAGGGAAGCGAGAGGAAGAAAGTGTGGGAGATCTTTTAGGGACCAGGCCTAGAAATCTGTTCATATTCCGTTGGCCAGAGCCAGTCATGTGGCTCCACCTAGATCTTGGGGGGGCTTAAAAATCAAGTCTTTGGTGTGCCCAGGCAAAAATGAAATGTTCTGGGGGAGCACACAATAGTGCCCTGTGAATCTCCGGTGTTATTATGAAGATAAAGTATGTGAAGAGCCCAGGCTAATATATATGAAATAATATATATGGAAAGGCTGAGGTAATAATGTAAATCACTCCTCTATGTGTTAGTTTTTTAGGATTGGAAAGATATATTGGGACCAAGATAGAGAGATTCTTAAATTATTTTCGTTTAAGGAATTTATAATTTACTTCATAGGTTAGGGGGGTGCAACTGAAAGTTTTTGAAGAAGGAAGTTATAGAAACAAATTTGTGCATTAGGAGGATTGAACAATTGCCTATTGGCCGGAGATTCTGGAGAAAACTGTAGGTGATAGTCTTTTTTGATTGTTGAGGAGCTATGGGGCCTGGACTAAGGTGAGGCAGAGGTAATGTAAGGGGAATAAGAAACATTACATTGGGCTACAATGTTTTATTAGCTTTTGCATCTAAGGTATCTTTTGCAGGACGTGGGCCATAATATGTGTTAAATGAACACTGCTGAATGAATCAATAATGACTCAATGAATGTATGAGTAAATGAATTCTATTCTGTAGACCAGTTAATTTTTTAAAAATTCTAGTATAGTTAACATATAGTGTTACATATTAGTTTCAGGTGTACAATATAGTGATTCAATGATTCTATATGTTGCTCACTGCTCATCATGATAAATGGACTCTTAATCCCCTTCATCTATTTCACCCATCCCCCTACCCTCTCTTGTGTAACCATCAGTTTGTTCTCTATAGTTAAAAGTCTGTTTTTAGGGTTGCCTCTTTTTTTCTTTGTTCATTTGTTTTGTTTCTGAAGTTCCACATATGAGTGAAATCATATGGTATTTGTCTTTCTCTGACTGACTCATTTCACTTAGCATTGTACACTCTAGACACATGCATATTGTTGCAAATGGCAAGATTTCATTCTTTTCTATGGATGAGTAATATTCCATTGTATCTATCTATATCTATATCTATATCTATATCTATATCTATATCATCACATCTTTTATATCCATTCATCTATTAATGGACACTTGGGTTACTTCCAAATCTTGTTTATTGTCAATAATGCTACAATAAACATAGGAGTGCAAGTATCTTTTTGAATTAGTATTTTCATTTTCTTTGGGTAAATACCCAGTACTGAAATTACTGGCCCATACGATAATTCTATTTTTAACTCTTTGAGCAACCTCCATACTGTTTTCCACAATGGCTGCACCAGTTTGCATTCCCACCGTCAGTGCACAAGGGTTCCTTTTTCTCCACATCATTGCCAATACTTGTTGTTTCTTGTGTTTTTGATTTTAGCCATTCTGTCAGGTGTGAGGTGGTATCTCATTGTGGTTTTAATTTGCATTTTCCTGATGATGAGTGATGTTGAGCCTCTTTTCATGTCTGTATGTCCTCTGCTCATTTTTAAAAATGGATTATTTATTTTTTGGTATTGAGTTGTATATGTTCTTTATATATTTTGTACACTAACCCTTTATCAGATACATCATTTGCAAATATCTTCTCCCATTTGGTAGGTTATATTTTAGTTTTACTGATTCTTTCCTTTGTTGTGCAGAAGCTTTTTATTCTGATGTAATCCCAATAGTTTAGTTTTGCTTTTGTTTCCCTTGCCACGGTAGACAAATCAAAAAAATGTTGCGATGGCCAATGCCAGAGAAATTACTACCTGTGCTCTCTTCCAGGATTTTTTTTGGTTTCTGATCTCACATTTAGGTCCTTAATTTATTTTGAGCTTATTCTTGTGTGTGGTGTAAGAAAGTGATAGAGTTTCATTCTTTTGCATGAATGAAACTTTTTCAACACCATTTGTTGAAGAAACTGTCTCTTTCTCATTGTATATTCTTGCTTCCTTTGTCAAAGATCAATTGACTATATAATCATGGGTTTGTTTCTGAACTCTCTATTCTGTTCCATTGATATATGTGTCTATTTTTGTAATAGTACCACATTGTTTTGATTACTATAGCTTTGTAGTATATCTTGAAGTCTGGGATTATGATACCTTCAATTTTGTTTTTTTCAAGATTGCTTTGGCTATTCAGGGCCTTTTGTGGTTCCATACAAATTTTAAGATTATTCTGGTTCTGTGAAAAATACTGTTAGTATTTTGATAGGGATTGCATTAAATCTGTAGATTGCTTTGGGTAGTATGGACATTTTAACAATATTTTTTCTTCCAATCCATGAGCATGGAATGTCTTTCCATTTATTTTGTCATCTTCAATTTCTTTCGTCAATGTTTTTCAGAGTTCTCAGAGTAAAGTTTATTCCTAGGTATTTTAATATTTTTGGTGTAATTATAAATGGGCTTGTTTTCTTTATTTCTTTTCTGCTATTTCCTTATTAGTGTGTAGAGATGTAATACATTTATGTATATTGATTTTATATCCTGCAACATTATTGAATTCATTTGTCAGTTCTAGTTGTTTTTTGGTGGTCTTTTGGATTTTCTATATGTAGTATCATGTCATCTGCAAATCATGAATATTTTACTTTTTCTTTATTAATTTGGATGCCTTTATTTATTTTTATTCTCTTATTGCTGTGGCTAGACTTCCAGTACTATGTTGAATAAAAGTGGTGAGAGTGGACATCCTTGTCTTGTTCTTGATTTTAATGGAAAACCTCTCAGTTTTCCACTATTGAGTCTGATGTTAGCTATGGGTTTTTCATATATGGCCTCTATTTTGTTGAGGTATGTTCCATCTAGACCTATTTTGTTGAGGGTTTTTACTATGAATGGATGTTGTACTTTGTCAAATGCTTTTTATGAATCTATTGAAATGATCGTATGGTTTTATCCTTTCTCTGGTTGATATGATGTATCATGTTGATTGATTTGCAAATATTGAACCATCCTTGCATCCCAGGAATGAATCCCACTTGATTGTGGTGAATAATTTTTTTAGTGTCCTGTTGGATTTGGTTTGCTAATATTTTGTTGAGGATTTTTGCTTCTATGTTCATCACAGATATTGGCTTGTAGTTCTTTTTTTCTGTAGTATCTTTTCCTGGCTTTAGTATCAGGGTAATGCTCTCCTCTTAGAATGAATTTGGAAGCTTTTCTTCCTCGTTTATTTTTTGGAATAGTTTGAAGAGAGTAGGCATTAACTCTCCTTTAAATATTTGGTAGAATTTACCTGGGAAGCTGTCTGGTCCTGGACTGTTGTTTTTTTGGGAGTTTTTTGATTACTGATTCAATTTTGTTGCTGGTCTGTTCCAATTTTCTGTTTCTTCCTGATTCAGTTTTGGGAGATTGTATGTTTGTTGGAATTTATCCATTTCTTCTAGTTGTCCAATTTGTTGGCATATAATTTTTTATTTTTAAAAAAAAAATTTTTTTTTTTCAACGTTTATTTATTTTTGGGACAGAGAGAGACAGAGCATGAACGGGGGAGGGGCAGAGAGAGAGGGAGACACAGAATCGGAAACAGGCTCCAGGCTCTGAGCCATCAGCCCAGAGCCTGACGCGGGGCTCGAACTCACGGACCGCGAGATCGTGACCTGGCTGAAGTCGGACGCTTAACCGACTGCGCCACCCAGGCGCCCCTACATATAATTTTTTATAACATTCTCTTATAATATTTTGTATTTCTGTGGTGTTGTTGTTATTTATCCTCTTTCATTTCTGATTTTGCTTATCTGAGTCCCCCCACCCCTCTCTCTTTTTAATGAGTCTAGCTAAAGATTTATCAACTTTGTTGATCTTTTCAAAGAAACAGCTCCTGGTTTCCTTGATCTATGATATTTTTTTTTTAGTTTCTATTTTGTTTATTCTTTAATTTTCATATTTTCTTTTTTCTACTGTTTTTTTCTTCTTTTTCTAGCTCCTTTAGGTGTAGAGTTAAGTTGTTTAGTTGAGATTTTTCTTGCTTCTTGATGTAGACCTGTATTGCTATAAACTTCCCTCTTAAAACAACTTTTGCTGTATCCCAAAGATTTTAGACTGCTGTATTTTCATTTTCATTTGTCCCTGTGTATTTTTTTTATTTCTTCTTTGATTTCTTGGTTGACTCATTCACTGTCTAGTTATTTAACTAGTATGTTATTTAACGTCCATGTATTTGTGTTCTTCCTAGATTTTTTTCTTGTGTTGATTTCTAGTTTTATAGCATTGTGTTCAGAAAAGATGCATGTTCTGACTTTAATCTTTTTGAATTTGTTGAGACATGTTTTGTGGCTTAATACGTGATCTATTCTGGGGAATGTTCCATGGGCACTTGAAAAGAATGTGTATACTGCTTTTTTAGGATGGGATGTTCTGAATATTTCTGTTAGATTCATCAGGTCAAATATATTGTTCAAAGTCACTGTTTTCTTGTTGATTTTCTGTTTGGATGATCTACCCATTGGTGTAAGTGGGGTGTTAAAGTCCCGTACTCTTATCATATTACTATCAATTACTTCCTTTATGTTTGTTATTAGCTGCCTTATGTACTTGGGTGTTCCCATGATGGTGCATCCATATTTACAATTGTTATATCTTCTTACTGGATTGTTCCCTTTTTGATTATATAGTGTCCTTCTTTGTCTCTTGTTACAGTCTTTGTTTTAAAGTCTATTTTTCCAATATAAGTATTGCTATGCTGGCTTTCTTTTCACTTTCATTTGCATGATAAATCCTCTTGCATCCATTTACTTTCAATCTGCAGATGTCTATATGTGTGAAATGAGTCCCTTGTAGGCAGCATGTAGATGAATCTTGCTTTTTTTTTTTTTTTATTTATCCATTCCATCACCTTAGGTCTTTTGATTGGAGCGTTTAGTCCACTTACATCTGAAGTCATGTTTTTGAAAGTAATTATTGATAGGGGTGTACTTATTGCCATTTTGTTAGTTGTTTTATGGTTGTTTTCGTAGTTCTATGTTCCTTTTCTTGCTATCTTCCCTAATGGTTTGCTGGCCTTTTTTAGTGATTTACTTGGAATCCTTTCTCTTTAAGTTTTGCATATCTATTACTGGTTTTTTAATTGTAGTTACCATTAAGTTTGTATATAACATCTTATGCATATAGCAGTCTATATTAAGTTGATGGTCACTTAAGTTTCAACCCATTTTTTACTCCCCATATTTTAGTTGATGGTGTCATGCTTTATATACTTTTATTTTTTGAATCTCTTGACTGATTTTTATAGATATGCTTATTTTTGTTGCTTTTGTGTTTCCTACTTTTCTTATTTTTAGTTATGGGCTTTCCTTTCCAGTCAAAGATCCCCTGTAACATTTATTTCAGGGCTGGTTCAGTGGCCATGGATTCCTTTAATTTTTGTTTTTCTGGGAAACTCTTTATCTCTCCTTCTATTCTCAATGATAGCCTTGCTGGATAGAGTATTCTTGGTTGCAGGTTCCCTCCCCCATGCCAGAACTTTGAATATGTCATGCCTTCTGGTCTGTGAAGTTTCTGCTGAAAAATAAGCTGATAGTCTTAAGCGGTGTCCCTTTTATGTAACTTTTCTTTTGTATTGCTTCTTTTAAAATTCTCTCCTTATCACTAATTTTTGCCATTTTAATCACTATGTGTCCTGGTGTGATTCTCCTTGGGTTGACTTTGATAGGGGCTTTTTGTGCCTCCTGGATATGGATTTCTGTTTTCTTCTCCAGAGTTAGGAAGCTGTTATTCAGCTATTATTTCTTAAAATAAAATTTCTGTTCCCCTTTCTCTCTCTTCTCCTTCTGTGATCCCTATAAGACAAATGTATTATGTGATGGTGTCGCTGAGTTCCCTAAGTCTATTTTTATTTTTTCTTCTTATTTTTATATCTCTTGTTCAGCTTGATTGCTTTTCATGACTCTGTCCTCCAGGTTTCCAATCTGTTCTTCTGCTTCCTGTAGTCTACTATTTATTCTCTCTAGTGTATTTTGTTTCATTTGTTGAGTTCTTCATTTACGGAGTTCTTTTTTGTTTTCCATCTCTTTGTTAGGGGTCTCACTGAGGTTCTCCACTCTTCTCTTAAGCCCAAGTCCAGTGAGTATCTTTACGACCATTACTTTAAATTCTCTATCAGGAATACTATTTATTTTTGTTTTGTTTAGCTCACTTGCTGTGATTTTGTTCTGTTCTTTCATTTGGGACATATTCCTCTGTCTCCTCATGTTGTCTAAGTCTTCCTGTCTTTTTCTCTGTGTTAGGAAAATCAGCTATGTCTCCTGCTTTTGAAAGTAAAGGCCTTTATGAAGAAGTGGTCCTCTAGTGCCTTGCAGTGCCATGTCTTCTGTTACCTGGAATCTGGTGCTTCAGGGTGTCTCCTATGTGTGTTGCATCTGCCCTACTGTGTGGCTGAGCTGCTTTCACCCTCAGCCCAGGCCTCTGTAATGGATCTCTTTGCCTGTGCTGGTAGTGGGCCAGTCTGGGGCTGTCTTGGGTTTGAGTTGAGTCAAGCCAGGTGTTTGCCAGAGAGCATGCAGTAGCACTGAACTGCAAGGTGATTTCCCTTTGTTTTCCAGGGACAACATTGGTGGGGCCTTAGTCAGACTGATGTGTATGGTTATCTTTCCCTCTTTCCAGGTGGGAGTCATTCTGACACCTGTCACATATCCTTACACACTGCTGAGCTTGTGGCACTGTTCTGGATGGGCTCCAGCCAAGTGCATAGTAGAGGGGGCAGGTCTGTAGTAGAACCTGGGGTTGGTGCATGTGGTGTCAGCGGGGTCCGGGCTGGCAGGCGGGAAACTGCTAGGGGCTGAAGCAGGCCAGGTTAGAAGAGGTAGATCCGCAGAAGCTATGCAGGTGGTAGGACATGTGGTGTTAGCAAAATTTGTGTTGGTTTGTTGTGGGAGGGGACCTGGAGCAGAGGCCGGGCTGCGGGGAGCATGTCTGCAGCAGAATGTGGGCATGGGGTGGACTTACAGTATGTTAGGTGGTGAGTGTAAGTGCTGACTGGCTCCTGCAGGTGTCTGTGTGTTCATCCTGGGGGGTAAAGAAGGGAAACGGTACCTGGCATCTCCTTTGTCCCTGGAGAAATCTCCCAAGATCTCTGATCCTCCAGCACACGCTCTGAAATGAATAAACAAATCTTCATCTTGCAAATCCCAGGTATTTTTCAAACTGCTGCTTCTATGCTGTATCTCTGTGGGGCTGTTTGTTGTACTGTCTCTTTAAGGGTGGGGACTCAGTTTCTTCTCACCTTCCAGGCTTTCCCAGGAGCCTGGTGACTTTTTTAAAGTTCCAGGTATTAAGCCCTGCTGATTGTAAAAATTCTTGAAATTTGGCCCCTCTGGTTTTCAAAGCCAAATGTTATGGGGTTTGTCTTCCCTGTGCCTGGGGTATGTGTGGGTGTCTATTTCTTTCCCCTCTCCACCCTGCCATCTCTCCCTCTTGCAGATAGCCCTCTGGGGCCATTTAACTCCCAACGGTGCCTCCACCCTTCCTACCCTTTTCCATGTGGACTCTTCTCTACATTTAGCTGTGGACAGTTTGTTCTGCCAGCCCTTGGCTTGTTCACTGGATTATTTACACTGATGCGGGTGTTATCTAGTTGCATTTGTGGGACAAGGTGAGCCTAAGGTCCTGAACTCCACTGTCTTCCCTGGAATCTAAAATATGACTTCTCACATTGATCATAACTTCATTGAGGCTGGGAATTGTTGATTTTCATCTTTCTGTAGATGTGAGCCTAATAAGCACAAACAACTTAGGGATAGGTGTGGCAGTGAGTCCTCATACACGCACACTGGTGAAGAGGGCTTTGCAGCTGACGATTATCCTGGCTAGATCAAAACTAATGCTCACACAAATGAAGAAACAAGGCCCATGAACCAGAGAGACACAGAAGTTATTTGGGGGACAGGGACAGAAAAGTCACCTATGTGCTTTAAGCTGTTTTATTGATTTCAGCCTAAATTTCTAACTCCTTGGCATCACATTTTCAATAACAAAATATTAATTTGTTAAAATCCGGAGAATTATATGAAATAAATGCCACTCACTATAAGAAGCTAAAAAAATGGAAATAAATGAACATTGTAAAACTCGAGTAATGATTTCATTAAAGAAAAACTATAGTGACAAACATGTCTGCATTTCAACTTAAATGTATAACTTATATAAGCAGAATATTATCTGTGTTTAGTATATTGTTTTATTTTATATAATCCTCAGGATTTCAGTAATTTCATTATTGTCTGATAAGCCATTTAAACATTTCTTTTGCATTTGTCTGTTTTTCTAATAAACTTTTAAATCCTTTGAATGAAATGGATTGGTGGTAAAGAATTTCATAGACATCAGCAAATATACTTAAAATTGTATATCATTGTATCAACTAAAAGGTGAAAAGTTCATTTACTTATTTAATAAATATCGATTGACTGTCTTCCTTCCCTATGATAGCTCAATGCTAGGAATGATTCAAGGGTGAATTTATAGACAGCAGTGAGCCAATATGTTGAATCTTTGCCATTCAATAGGTAATGAAAAATTTTCCAAATATTTTTGGCCAAGAGAGCTTTTCAGTGTGAGAAATAGCAATTTTTCTTACAATTTTAAGGAAATGATACTTACATTTATATTGTAGTGTGACCTTGTAACAATGATTAAACCCTTGTTTCAGCTAAAAAGTGATCAACAGTCAAAGGATTACAATCAAAGGGTTGTCGATTTTGTCCTAATTGGTTTCCTATTCCTTTCAGTTTTAGGGTTGAAGGACCTTGCATAGGTGTTTCTGAAATGTGTATGTATGATATATATATATTCATATGATACACATATTGTTACATATGTTGTATATCTTTCTACATGGAACTAATATAAGTATGCTATGCTCCATTTTCAGTGGCCTGGCATGTAATAAAACTCTAAGTGCACTCTTTTGGCAAAGTAAACAATGTCTGAATCAAATATATATATATGCATAGTGAATTGATATCTTGAAACAGTTTAGTCAACTAGAGATGTAGATGTATGACTAAAATACTTAAATGTTCCTGTGCAATTAATATTTGATTTATTAATTTGTAGGTCATCAGAGCAGAGAACAGATACACACAAACCTTTATGGAATTTCACTTATTTTAGGTTATGACGGTTTAGGACTACAGAATCCTAATTCTACAGACACATTTTAAGGCAAATCCAGCCAACGATTAATTTTATTCAATTATCGTTTCATTTGTTTGCTTATAATGCCATAGTGATTTTTAAATGGATTATACAAACATCACTCATATCAGGAGGAGCAGAACAATGAGTCTGGTAAATAGTTGTTAATCAGAGTTCCTCAAACAAAGGATACCTGATCAGATTAGCTTGGTCTAGGCTGCATGCTGCTGACTTTCCCCTTTGGTGATTCAAAATATTTTTTTACCATATTGAAGTATCAAGAAGGGCTTCAGTGAAAAAACAGCAGCAACAACAACAACAACAACTCAAACACCAAAACCTATTGAACTTTCCTTCCAGTTAAGAAACTAAGGAAAGTCTATTTTTATTGGCATAGCAATTAACATGACACAGAACAGTTTTTCTTCATCAGTTTGGTTGGAAAATACTGTATTAGCTAATTGTACATCTGTGGTTAATATTATTAAAAGTTTTATCTCAAAGTAGACCTTAAGGCCAAAACTAAACTTGTTTAGTTTTGTGACTGTGTGTAAAACCCTTGATGGTGATCTGGTCAACTTGTTCTACTTGAATTGTTTTTAAAATTTGTTTTTAAATGTTTATTTATTTTTGAGAGAGACAGGGAGACAGAGCATGAGCAGAGGAAAGGCAGAGAGGGAGATACAGAATCTGAAGCAGGCTCCAGGCTCTGAGCTGTCAGCACAGAGCCCCACATGGGGTTTGGACTCATGAACCATGAGATTACCACCTGAGCCAAAGTCAGACGCTTAACGGACTGAGCCACCCAGGCACCCTGTCTACTTGAATTTTTGTAAATGTATTTTGTGGTTATTCCTTCTTTCCCATCCATATGGTCTTTACTTTGTGTTCTAGAATGCCTTTGAGGCTAACTTACACAAAGCCTGCCTGTTTTAGGGGTGCCTGTGTGGCTCAGTGGGTTGAGCGTCCAACTTTGGTTCAGGTTGTAATCTCATGGTTCACAAGTTGGAGCCCCACGTTGGGCCTTGTGCAGATACCTCAGAGACTGGATCCTGCTTTGGATTCTGTGTCTCCCTCTCTCTCTGCCCCTCCCCCACTCTCTCTCTCTCTCTCTCTCTCAAAAATAAATAAACACTAAAAAAAAGAAAAACAAAACCCTACATATTTTATTTTATTTTATTTTCAATGTTTTTATTTATTTTTTTGGGGGGACAGAGAGAGACAGAGCATGAACGGGGGAGGGTCAGAGAGAGAGGGAGACACAGAATCGGAAACAGGCTCCAGGCTCTGAGCCATCAGCCCAGAGCCCGACGCGGGGCTCGAACTCACGGACTGCGAGATCGTGACCTGGCTGAAGTTGGACGCTTAACCGACTGCGCCACCCAGGCACCCCTGAAAACCCTACATATTTTAGATCAGGTGGGTGTCAGGACCCTGAAATAATTCCCTTGAACCATCTAAATATCAAGAACTCTGATAGCTCTTAGATTTTACCCTACTTTCACACTAACACATTAGTCCTCTATAGTTTCATGGATTTGATAGAAGACACGACACTCCCAGGTAAGAGACAAAGGACTTTATTACTCCCCATAGAGCAAGCAGCATGCACATCATGCTCATGTCATCTACTTTCGCACCGCCAAGCACCATGGGTGCAACACATGGCCCTAGATGCTGCCTATGTACTGGGTTTGCTTCAAGCTGAGGAAACCTGAGCTTAGGAAACCTCTTTTACAATAGATGGGATGCCAGAAAAGCTGCCCATTTTTTTCCCAGGAGGGAGACACTAATTTTGTTATACTACACAACAAACATTTCTTCCCTCTGCTGTAGAAGAAGACATTATTTCTATCTTCCAAAGCTGTTCACTGTATAAACATCCTTGAAAAGAGAGAAAAGGTTGTCAGTGCCTCTGTGAAGAAGATGTACAGAAATGAGACTCATGCAGACCCAGCACTAAAATCTGTGTTACCACTTACGTGCTGTTCCTTGAATTACTGCAACGACTTGCACATTCTATGATTATAGTGCTTCTTGAACTGCTCTAAGCATTACTTTTCTGAAGGGACTCTGTCTTTACTTCTGTATTTACCGCATCCAGCTGCATGCCAGGTGTGTAGTAGGTATTTGGCAAAACTCTTGATGTACAGGCTGGTGTCCTTGAAATATTTTCTGGATCAGTCTTCAAGTTTATCGTCCCAGCTACCCTAGGAGAAGGGACAGAAAAATGGGATAAGTGGGATTCACTAAAAGTCTCCGGTGGCTTTAGTCACTCGGGGATGTTTTCCTTCAAGCTCTAGTATTGTAGCAGCTTTGGTGGAGGTAGCGGGACTTAGCAATCAATGGCTACTAGGACAGAGTGGGACCATAGCCACTGGAGTGCTGGTAGTCAGATAAACACGTCAGGACAGTGGTGGCAATCAACCACAGTGCCAGGGACAGAGCCTCAATACCAACAGCAGACATGTGAGACTTTAGGCTGTACAACATCTGAATAGAATCTCAAAAGATGTTTAGGAGTTTCCTGGTCACAAAAATGGAAAGGGGAAATGGAATCCCCTGTGGGAAAGAATAGAGATAGAAATGTTGCAAGTTGGGGGAAACCCCAAGTAATTATATATATATATATATATATATATACACACACACACACACACACACACACACACACACGTACATACACACACATACACACATTATATATATATATAAATATAAATCTTATATATCTTTATATATCTCTTAATATTTATACATGTCATATACATATATATATGTGTACACATATACACATATATATGTATATGACATGTATAAATATATGTGTACACATATATATATGTATATGACATGTATAAATATTGAGAGTTGGGGCAACTCAAAAAGAAACTAGCCAGAGCCTAGGTCCTGTAGGACACCTACCAGCACTTCTGAAGGGAGAAAGGATCATTCTTAGTTCAGCAACTCTTTGCCAGGAGTCCCTAGGGAGATGAGTGCAATTGGGAATAAGTGTGTTTAGAAACTGTCAAAACAATCCAAGGGAGTATTTATATCTATTAAATCTAATAATAGAAATCTTGGGTTTGTGTTTTCTGTTTGTTTTTTTACATGAAAAATTTCCAATAATTAGTTTTCATTGCGTTTTACAAATATATGTTCTGTTATTGATATTTGGTTGGGAAATGCACTGGTTCTTAATCCTAAATAGTTTGGGAAGACAGCTACAGGTGAAGCTTTTAGTAGGGAAATGTTGTCTGGGACTTTCCCACTTGCACTGGTTTCTCCGGTGGGGATGAGGGAGGATGGTTTTGAGGAAGCCACACTAGAGGCTGGGTTTCAGTTAGGTGTTATTGGTGCTGGTGCCCTTGGGGAAGGTAAGATCTGGACCTTACCTGGTCCTGCTCCTGGTCCGAGGGAGCAGCAAGCAGAGATGGTAAGGAAAGAATGTATTCAAGGTGGCGGGGGGGGGGGGGGGGGGAACGGCGGTGATAGGAATGGCTAACCCTTATTAAAGCCCTTGGCAGGTACCAAGCACAGGCTAAGTTCTTTCTGTGGGTTTCCTCATCTGATCCTCCAACGCCTCTTAAGGCAGCACCTCACCCCCATTTTATAGGTGAGGAAACTAAGAGAAATTAAGGACCTTGTGTATGGCCACACAGTGAGTAGGTGGTAGAGATGAAACTGGAATCCAGGTATTCCAGTCAAGTTGAGCCCTGTGTCATACCACCAGGCCGCAACTTGCAGGTGCATCATCTGAGCGAAGTGGCTGGGCACACTGAGGAGGCGAGCTCAGGTGTATGATCTGACTCGCCTGGTTGTGGCGCTGACAGTCCTGATGCAGGGGGTGAAGGGAGAAGGGCAGCTCTGGCAAAAGGGCCAGAAAGGTGAGATGTTCATCCATAGTGTGTTGAGTAAGATTGCAGAAATGGAATGAACTGCATTTGATTATTAAAAACCTTTTAAGAGTTAAAAAAAAGTTCTAGAGAACTGTGATATAAGCCTTTAGTTAGGTGGGCAGGTTGAATATGATTGGACAAGGGAAAAGGACAGTTTGAAAATGACCACCATGTTTCCACAAGCCTGCACCATTAGGAACATGTCAAGAGAAATTCTAAGAGGGGAGTAGGTTTTGCCTAGGGAAGGAGAAAAGAGTATGGAAAAAATTTTAAATGCCTACTGCGTGTTAAGGGTCAACAGTACATTATCTTGTTTAATCTCCATGAAAATCCTACAAAATATTTATTCTCATTTTTATTGTGAATAAATGATTTCCTCCTGGAAATCATCCTTGCTGTCTTGTTCTTCTTGGAGACCTGAGTAGCCATGGGAACAGGCCTGGCCCACCTGGCTAGATACTAACCAACCATGCGTCCCCTTGCCTTTGTAGTCCCAACTGACACCCACTAAATTCACAAAGAAGGAGCACCCCAGGACTGGTAGCTGACCACAAACATGTGAGTAAGCCCAGCCCCATATCCCTGAAAAACCACAGCTGACCCCGTGTGAAATTTCTGACCCACAGAATACTGACCTCAATAGATGGTGGTTTTGAGCTACAATGTTTTGGGGTGATTTGTCACGCAGCCACAGGTCACTAATGCAGAAAATCATCTGCATTAAATGGGGGTATGCTTCAGAGTGAATGAAATCATCAAAGGAGAGAATTATTAAGATTCAAGTGATTTATTTTATTAAGTTTCTTTTATAGAATTGTATTTACTATAAAACAACCCTAAACCCACAGAGAAGTTGCAAGGATGGTAAAAAGAACTTCTTCCTCTTTTTTCTTTTTTTTTTTTTAACCATTGAAACTTTAGACCCTGTTCAAGTTTTCCTATTTTCCCCAGAATGCCTGTTAGAGAAAAATTATCCAGTTCAAAAATTACGTGTTGCCTTTAGTTGTCTTGGCTCTGTTCTCTCCTTCATTCTGGAACCAGTTTTCACCCTTTCTTCGACTTTGATAACCTCGAC
This sequence comes from Lynx rufus, assembly GCF_022079265.1. Classification (NCBI taxonomy): domain Eukaryota; kingdom Metazoa; phylum Chordata; class Mammalia; order Carnivora; family Felidae; genus Lynx; species Lynx rufus. The sequence goes on from NW_025814823.1 coordinate 73,940,400, forward strand.
TCTTTCGAAGATTGCAAGGCAATTATTTTGCAGTATGTTTCTCTGTGTGAGCTTGTCCCGTGCTTTCTTATAATTAGATGCAGGTTACACACTGTAGGGAAGAACAACATGGAGGTCGTGCTGTCTTCTCATTGCATCTTACGAGGTTGTGGATGATTTGTATTTGTTCCATTACTGATAGTATTCACACTGATTAATTGATTACTGTTGCGTCTGCCAACCTTCTCCACTGTAAAGTTATTACTTTGCCTTTTGTAAAAAAGTACTTTGGGCAAGGTACTTTGAAATCATGGAAATAACCCACTCCTTACCAAAACCTTTTTTCATTATTATTATTATTTTTTTACTTTATATCAATATGAACTCATGGGTTTCCTCTTTTTATTCCAAGAGTTATAATCTGTTATTATCATTATTTATTTTGATGTTCAAATGGTCTCTGATTTGGCTGGTACTATCTCAGTCAAGCTGCCTTGTGTTCTTTTGATATGGCCTCAGCATCCTTTGAGGACTCTATTGCTTGCTGGTCTAATGAGATATCACAGGCTCATCTTGTAATTTTCTGGGCCCTGTCTTAGAATTAGTCATTTCCTCAAGGAGCCTTGGTTTTTGTTTTTAGTGGAGAATGGTATTTAGAAGCTGGGATCTGGCTACTAAGTGGGCTCATTGCTGCAGGAATCTCACTCCTTGTGAGCTATCTCAATGGTTAGAACTAGGGAACATATATGTACACACACACACACATAAACACACACACCCTTATGCATTTGCATGTATATTTTATAATCCGTTTTATATATGGAAAACATGAGTTGAAACCGATTCTTCCACTTCCAATCCAACACTGCAGCATTCACTTTAGTTTTCTCCCTTTGTGTGTTTACAATCCCCCTTGCAAACAGTGAGAAACCTTTCTCCCCCATCCATTAATGTATTGACTGATCCCTCAGTATGTAATGATCTCTGTTGCCACTGCACTTTCCTTCCCTGTGGTCCACCCCACATCTGTGCTGACTCACCCCCCTTGGGTAAGCACACTCCTGCCCCTGCTGGGGCTCTGACAGCCCACTGCAGGCTACATCTTTGTAGTTCCTCACCTGCTCTGCCGCAGCTAATAACTTCAGGAATGAATTGCTGGGGAAGAGAAGAGGAAGAGAAAGAAAAGTTAGATAGGTGGGAAGCTGGGAGGAATGGAAAAATGGTTGAGATAGGAATTAGAAAACCCTTTTCATGATGGTGCTTACATGGACAAGTGCAGCGAAGCCCACACATGAATATCCAGAAGAGACTTACTAACAGTAGCAGCATTTTGAATAGCCGTGTCCAAAACAAATGCAAATATTATGTCACAGGCTCTAAAGAAGAGACACATCATAGACTAACCACTTGTCAAACAGAATTAGAATATTGCCCAATCCTCAAATACAGGGCAAAAATTATAAGGTTTGTTGACTGTATGCCAACCTCTGACTACTGCCTGTCGGGTCAGAAATCCAGTGTAGGGTCATCTTGTGTTTTCCCAGTGACCCCTGAGGGATCCTACCTTTGATCTGGACTCTCTCCTTCCTCCACTGCTGTTAAACATGGATCAGAAAGAACACTGGCAATTCAGTGAAGGGTTGAAAGCTAAGCTATTTTGCCAGGTGGTTTTCAAAGGTAAACACTCTTCAGATTTCAGGAAACTGATTTTTTTTTTTCTTCTGTAAATGCTTCTTGAGGTAAATAGTTTCCAGAAAGGGAGGTGGGGAATGGCATCGATCAGGGAGGTGGGAACTGCTTTTCCCTTCAAGGTTTCTGGAGTGGTTTTTATCTCTTTGGCTTTTGTCCCATATCTTGCCTGAATGGCCCGGTGCCTTATCGACTCTTTGCTGGTATAATTTGCATACATTTTCAGGTACCTCATTAAGCATTTCTGGGCTGCTGACATCCTTTGCCAGCCCATGGTACTTTTATTATTGAGTTCCCACAGAGAATTTAGCAATGTTTTAGAGGATTGGTTTAGTGTTGGAAATGGAAACAGTCTCCTTACCTGATCAAAGAGGAAACGTGCAAGGGTAGAGAGGATGCACTGGGACTGAGAGATGGTTTGTATGGTTCTTCATGCTCATTTTGGAACAAATGCCCAATTTAAGCAGACAATATGGGTCTTTATTACCTGGAGCTTGGCACGCTAAAAAAGAAACAGCATTGTGTGTGTGTGTGTGTGTGTGTGTGTGTGAGAGAGAGAGAGAGAGAGACAGAGGGGGGGGGGAGAGAGAGAGAGAAAGAGGGACAGAGAGAGAGAGAGAGATTGTCAGCTTGTGGTTTACCAATGGGGTTAACTTCATAGCACTTCACTGTACTCATATATTCTTATTTTCACTCCCAAACATCTGTCCATTTTTGTTGTGTTCTCACCTTAAATTAAGGAAAAACAGAATTTGAGTTAATTAATTTTCAGTTAATGTCTACATCTTGAAACCTATTCCACTATTCTCTGGCTGTCTAATGATTAGATTTCAGTAATTATATTCAGGCATTTTGGGCCAGAGATAGAAGTCAGCCGAATGTTTGGTCCTAGGCTGTCGGTCTCGCTCTGTGTCTTCTTCAATATATTCTAACTGCAGTCACTTTCCTCTAATGGCAACTCACAGAAAACCAATAGCATCCTCAATAAAAGGGTTAATGATATTTCCTTCTCCTCTGGGACCCTGAGATTTTGCTAAATCTTTTTCCAAGACTGAGGAAATCCTATTAATGGCAGAGTAAAAGTAGAGTATACTGTGTTTCTTGGAGCCCACCCTGTCTCTGGTCATAGGTGATGGCCAGGACTGTATTTCGTCCTCAATCCCGTCTGAGTGCCATTTGACATCTATTCCCATCACACTTTGGATATGACCAAAGGAGGATGTCCCTGTCAAAGTTGCCCAATGAATAATCGAATCCAACCTGCAATTTTTCCAGGAGGTCAAACATTTCTGGGGTTGAGTTCACAGGGATATTTTTTTTCCTCTCTTGAATTAAAATTGGGAGTAGGGACAGGCAGATTAAAGGCACTCAGAGAGAAAGTGCAGGAATTCTTTACGAGTATAACTTCGTAGGTAAGATATCTTCACTTCATTCGTTCCCAGAGAAAATAAAGGGCAATCACTGGACAAGGGAGGAGTTGTGTCTTTCCAAAATGTTTTGAGAATAAATAAAACATATACTTTACTCCCATGTTTTGCCCTGTTTTTCACTGGCCTCTGACAGTGCTTCTCAAACTTTCATGTGCACACAAATTACCTGGGGAATCTTTGTTAAGCTGCAACTTTTTTTTTTTTTAGTTTTTTTTTTCAACGTTTATTTATTTTTGGGACAGAGAGAGACAGAGCATGAACGGGGGAGGGGCAGAGAGAGAGGGAGACACAGAATCGGAAATAGGCTCCAGGCTCTGAGCCATCAGTCCAGAGCCCGACGCGGGGCTCGAACTCACGGACCGCGAGATCGTGACCTGGCTGAAGTCGGACGCTTAACCGACTGTGCCACCCAGGCGCCCCAAGCTGCAACTTTTTAAAAAACTTTTTTTAAAGTTTATTATTATTTTTTTTATTTTGAGAGAGAGAGAAAGTGTGAGTGGGGGAGGGACAGAGAGAGAGAGAGAGAAAGAGAGAATCCCAAGCAGGCTCTACCCGGTTAGTGCAGAGCCTGATGTGGGGCTCAAACCTACAAACCATGAGATCATGACCTGAGGCAAAGTTGGACGCTTAACCAACTGAGCCACCCAGGTGCCCCTAAGCTACAACTTCTTATCCACAAAGTCTGGGATGAGGCCCTGGATTCTGCATTTCTGACAAGCTCCTAGACCATGCTGATTTATGAGCCATACTTGGAGTAGAAGAAGCCAGAGCGGGGGTTCTGAAAATGTGGTCTTGGGCCAGCAGCATCAGCATCACCGAGAAACATATTAGAAATGGAAATTGTGGGGCCTTAGCCCAGACTGACTATAACAGGTAGAACGGACACCAAAGATGTCCACCCTCTAATCCACTGAGCCTGTGAATTTATCACATACAAGAGGAACTTTGCAGGTGCAATTGAGGTTCATAAACTTTTCAGACAAGGAGATTATTCTGGATTATCTAGTGGGCCCATTCTAATCACAGTGAGTCCTTAAAAGTAGAGACGTCTCTCTGGCTGAAGTCAGAGAGATGCAGTGGAGAGGAAAGTCTGAGAGGTTCAAAATATGAGAGAGATGGGATCTGCTGGAGGGGGCTGCATGGACAGCATGGGAAAGAATGCAGGCAGCCTCTAGAGGCCAGTTTGGCTCTTGATTGACAGCCAGCAAGGCATGTGGATGCAGTCCCACAAGCACGAGAAACTGAATGACCCAGGAGGCAAATTCTTTCCTCAGGCTCTGAAAAAGAATGTGGTCCTCCCAGCACCTCCTTGATTTCTGGCCCCTGAGACTCTAAGCAGAGAACCCACTTAAGCTGTGTGCTGACTCACAGGACTGTGACTAACAAACTTGTGTTTTAAAGCCATTAAGACTGTGGTAATTTGTTACAGCAGCAATAGGAAACAGATACGCTGACGGAATCAGTTCTGAGCATAGGGCCCAACAGTCTGTTTTCATAAGCTCTGCAGATTATTCTGATGCTATAGAAAGAGCATGCGTTAGAGCTTGCAGGGAACCCAACCTAAATGGTTGCAGTGTCAGCCAATCATCCTAACATCCCTGATATTTTTTCCTCATTTGTAAAATGGGGTTAATAAACCAAAGTGTTGATGTGGGAACTTAGATCAGAATCTCTGGCAGAATATTTAGCAGTTCTTATTATAGGAGGTCCTCAAATGTTACCTTCTTTCCTTCCTTCCATTTCCTTCCATGGACACACTAAATGCAAACAATATTGATGATTCTGATGTCAGCCTTCTGAGGCTTAGGGCTTGGAACTTGACCTTGATTGTCATTGTGTAAATATGAGCTGGAAAGGAAAACCAGAATCACAGGAAGGAGATGCAGGTCTAATTTATAAGCAATTGCCTTGCTCAGCCTAATTGCTACTCTTCAAAAAGAGAACAATGAACATGCTTCCCTTGCTTTTAGAAAAAATTCAACACTATTCAAATCTTGATATAGAACAGTTGGTTCTAAATGTGACCTTTTAATCATAGCAAGAGTGTAAGTCGGTTCTTTACATCAGGCAGTCTTTGCTGTGGGACCACAACAGCTAAAACATGTTTATATTCTGTACATTCTTAAGGATGCAATGTACTAATTCTAATTTGCTAGTCTACTGGAGTGCTCTAATGCTCATTAATTAAAAAAAAAAAACCTTCAAGCGTATTTTCTTTCAATTGTGTCCACCTCTGAGCTGAAAATATTTGCTAATTCTTTGTCCTTTATCCACTCTGTAAGGCGAGCTGCTTCCTTGGATGATTACATATTCTTCTCCTCCATGATCGCTACAGCCTTTCCCTTCTGACCATCAATCACTGTGTGATGAAATTTGTTGATTGGGTTTATTTTGCAAATGATGCAGTTTGCAAAGTCCCAGGTTCATAGTCATTTTCCATGGCTGTCTAGACGAGACTAAAACTCTCAATCAATCAACACTTCTAGATTAATTTTTCCCTCTCTGTGAAATAAAAAAAAAGTGAATTAAGAGTTAAATTAGGCTTCCTGGCTTATGTATTTATTAATCAATCAACCTTCCACATAATACTAAATTAATGTTTATGGTACAATATCTGCATACCGATTTCTGCGGCTGCCAGTTTGAAAATAGTGCTGTGCTGAAGCAAGATTCTATCTGCTGTGAACATTTTTATAATGAGCTGCAGCCCTGGAAACATTGAAACCCATTTAAAAAGTGACCTGCATAATCTCTCAGAGAAAATTAAATGGGTGAAAGATCATGAATAAGAAGTAAATATATATTTAAATGGCATCAAGATGGCGTCTTTTCTTTACTGTGCAGTTCTTGGTTTTATTAATGTAAAACGGCAGCTGAGTGACTTGGGGACTGGTTGGAAGGATTCTACAACTTACAGATACTCTTCCTTTAAATATATGGATAGCCCAAATCTCCTCCATCCACATCACGTGTCTTATTATTACAAGTTTTAAATGTTCTCAGTGCCCACAGAATGATGCTAAATAGCCTTTTACAGTTAACATGTTGATTTTGTCTAACAATGGGGTATAGAGTGGAGGTTAATTACCTGAAATGTAGTCCTCAGAGGAGAAGCATTGACATCATCGGGGAACTTGTTAGAACTGCTGGGTCTTAGATTCCAGATCTTCTGAACCAGAATCTTCATTGTAACAAAACCCGAGGCAATTTGCCCATACAAAAAAGTGTGAGCACTGTTGGAGTAAAAAATGGCTGGGAGGTGGGGGTGTGGGCACTGTCAGGATGTGGAGCATAGAGGTGGTGAAAGACAATCTTGGACAGAAATGTGCTTCTCACCTGCTTGCTATCAAGTAGGGAGAGATTTGTGACGAATCTCTTGTGTTCTTTTGCCTTTTTATCCTGGCGTTCAGTAGAATGCATATGTTAAATGGTTGTGTAGATTTGATGGTATAGTTTATAATTATGCACTCATGGAACAAGTCTACATGGCTTGTGTTCCATTCTCTAATATAGTGTCTTCCAAATTTCAGCATGACCTTGAGTGAGAAGCAGTGTGGGTAGTGGAAAACCCAAAGGTTTTGTGGCTACATAGAACCATACTTCAAATCTAACCCTGACGATGTTATTGTGTTGATAGTTTCTTTATGTGCGAAACAGGCAAAATAGCCATGCTGTCGCAGATGGTTGACATGAGATGATGCACAGGAAGCTCCATGTTCAGTGACTGAAACCAAGTAGGAATCTAGCAATGGTGTCTTCCTCTTTCATACTGATCATTCACTGGCCCACCCATCCATCCATCCCATATCTATTATGGGTACATGTGGATAAATCCGTCTATCCATGTAAACATCTGTCCATATATCCTCTATTTATGTATATTTTCTTTTTTTCTTCTGCATACATCTTCTTCTTGTCTTCTGTTGTCATTAAAAATTTCCTGTCTTTCCATCAGGCATGCCACCTCCACTGTTTCTTTTTCTTTTTTTTAATGTTTATTTATTCTTGAGAGAGAGAGAGAGAGGGAGAGAGAGAACGAGTGGGGGAGGGGCGGAAAGAGAGGGAGACACAGAATCTGAAGCAGATTCTAGGCCCTGAGCTGTCAGCCCAGAGCCCAACATGGGGTTCAAACCCAGGAACTATGAGATCATGACCTGAGCTGAAGTCGGATGCTTAACCGACTGAGCCCCCCAGGAGTCCCCACTACTTCTATTCTTTCCCAGCTAGGCAAATGAACACATAGAGGCAAGTCAGGTTCTTGGGAAGAAATGTTCCAAATAGCTGAACTCAGAAGGTATTGCACGTTATTGTATTAATATTATGCGCTCATTATGTCCAGTTTCATGGGCCTCTACCTTCTTCTCTCCTAAAGCGTGATTGGTGCTTCCCAGAGCTCATCTTAGTCCTTCCAACATGCTCTTAGGAATTTTTTGGCTGAATAAAATGGGCATCCATCTAGATTAGACGTTGCCAGGCACGTTTCTCTCCCCGCCTGCTTCTCATTTCCTACATACTTCTGTAAGTGTTGGGTGCTCCCATAGTAGCAGTGAGGAAGGTGACCCTTTTGCTGGCATTTAGGTTCTGAACACAACCCAGATAATATCACACTTCTATTCCTTCCTTTACTGCCCTGAGTATGTGGGGAGGGATGAGGGGAAGGTATACCCGGGCTTGTGTCCTCACAGGGAAAGCTCTTGAGCCCTGGTGTCTTCAGGAAATCAGTATCAGGCTCCTGACATTGGGAGAACAAGATTTTGATATTGAAACTGATCCTTCAGTACGAACTGGAATTATTCCCTGCTGAGCCAAACTGCTCATTTATCTTGTACGTGACAAAATTCGCTCCAGCATATGCTTTCACCTTTGATAGGGAAAAAAAAAGTCATTTTAATTGCTAGTTAAGACTGCTGGGTTACTTTAATTTGCAGGCTCTTTATTAACTGTGATCTATTTCATTTAAAACAGCAATAAATGAGATTTGGTGTTAGCCTCCCAACTATTAAATTTCACAGGCTCCGTTAGAAGACTTGGGGTCACCCTTTGAGACTCTGAGGCATTTCCATTTAAGATCTTAGCATACTTGAACTGTAGACAGAGCCATGATACATAGTAGGTTCTTAATAAATGTTTGAACACCAGAAAAAGACGTGTATATGCTTGTCCCCCATTTCCTTTAATACACTTGTTCCCATAGGTTGTGGATAGGACATAATTTCTCCTCGTTACATCTCTCACATCAAAACATATGTGGCAGCAGTTGCTTAAAGTATCTACGTCAGGTATGGAAAGCTGTACATGTGCTCATAGGGATTTAATCCAGCCAATTTCCTTACTCTGGTTTTACTTAGATGAAGGCAGGCAGGATCGGGAGCTCCTTCAAATACCAGGCCAGTTGTGAGCTGGAGACTGAACAACAGGTTTTAGCCCATGGGATGGAAGTTCTGTTAAACTACCTTAGAAAAGCGACAGCGTATTTCGATGAAAATAAGGTAGTACTAGAATCCTTGAGACCTGTGCTCTTGTCCCAATTCCTACTGTTCACTGACTTGTGACCTTGAGCAACTCACTTCTCTCTCTATAGATCTCAGTGGTTTCACCTGCAGGATGTAAGGCTGGAGATGCCAATCTTGTTCGGGTTCCAAGCTCTGTCACTGCCATCCATATCCCACTCGGGTATCAGAACCTGGATTCTCATTTGGTTTTATCTAGGTCCTAATTTCTGGGCACGTCACTGCAGTTTTGTGAAGGATATCCTTGAACTGGTTAGTTGGACATATTTTTAGAGAAATTATGAGCATCTTCAGTGTGGCGTAGCTACATGTCACCCAGGTCACCAAAACAGACAGAATGCAACCCATCTCCTTGTGATGACTTGGACATGTTAGCTGAAGGTGGGACGTTGTGCTGACATGTGTTGACATGCATGTGCCCTTGGGATCCTGGAGGTACCTCAGCCCATCACGTCAATCAAGGACATGGGACTGTCATAGTGTTTAGTTTCTTGGCCTGGCCCCCTGCCCCCCGCACCTTGCCATCAGTTGTTACTTCTTATGCTATTGGTTACCGGGGGAATGCAGGTAGCTAAACTAGAAATCAGTGACCCCAAATCTGTGCATCACACTAAGCCTGCGGTTCTCACTTGACAATGACTTTATTTTTCTTTCTCCTGAGAGTAAAGTGCATGGACTTACTGACAACACTTTCCTTTGTAACTGATTTATTTGGTTGACGGCAGTGACTTTAAGGTCTAGAGTTGCCAGAAATCAAAGTAGAAGGTGGGGAGGTGGGTTTCTTATATATGACTGTATGCAAATATAAAATCAGTAATATATCATGTTCAGTATCAAAAAGTACCATATTAAAAATTTTTTTTAACGTTTATATATTTTTGAGACAGACAGAGATAGAGCATGAATGGGGGAGGGTCAGAGACAGAGGGAGACACAGAATCTGAAACAGGCTCCAGGCTCTGAGCTGTCAGCACAGGGCCCGACGTAGGGCTTGAACTCACAGACCGTAAGATCATGACCTGAGCCGAAGTTGGATGCTTAACCGACTGAGCCACCCAGGCGCCCCAAAAAGTACCATATTTTAAAAAACTTCAAATTTTTTTAAAGGTTTATTTATTTTTGAGAGAGGGAGAGAGAGAGAGCGTGAGCAGGGGAAGGGCAGAGAAGAGAGGGAGACACAGAATCCAAAGCAGCTCCAGACTCTGAGCTGTCAGCACAGAGCCTGATGCAGGGCTCACACTTTGGAACCATGAGGTCATGACCTGAGCTGAAGCTGGACACTTAACCGACCGAGCCACCCAGGTGCCCCATTTAAAAAACTTTAAAGTTCCATAGAGCACTTAGCACAGTGTCCTCATAGGGAGTGGACAGCTAATTAATTTTGTGAAAATGCACTTTGCACTTGATCATGTGGATTATAGATCCCAACTCACATATATCTGATGGTCATTTAAGTTTCTAAGGTATTACAAAGGAAGATATATATGTCCCGAGATTCCTCTAGCCTCCCTGTGTTTTGGGTACAAATGAGAGCACTTAAACATGAACATGGACCCAAATTTCACTTGTCCCAAGAAGCTCACACAGGACTTTGAATACTTCAGAAATTCCCCAGATGTGCTTATAAGCATGTCTATTGCTGCCAGATGTTAATGCAACCCCTCCACTTTAACAAGGCAGTCTCTGGGTTTTGCGGTTTGCAGATCAGAGTCCCAGGGTGATGGGAGCTACATTATATTTTATTGTGAAGCAGAGAATGACAGCTGCTCTCTGGCTTCTGGCTCGTCCTCCCCCACCATTATCATCATCATCATCATCAGCAGCAGCAGCAGCAGCAGCAGCATTATCATTTCTGGGAGGTGGAAGAGGGGGACCTTCCTAAGCCTTGTGGTTTTAGTGAAACAACTTTTTCTATTCCCTTCCTTCCCCCCAGTAGTGCTCTCTTTCTGTAGGCCTCAGTCACACTGAGAACGCTCTGATGCTGAGACTTTCCTTCAGCTTATGCTCATTCTGCCCTTTGGTGAGGTCTCTAACAGGCAGCTCCTTAGTAGCTCTTCCAAATAAGCTTCTGATGGCTTACCACACCAATTCACCGAATGCGCCCAGGAACCTTAGGTTCCTGCTGGGGCCCAAAGTGTATGGAGTATTGAATGTGCTGAATAGTGTACCCCTTCATGTATGAGCCATCTAGTAGGTGATGTAGCCACAATATGGGTGACCTTTGATGATGTAGCCTTTGAGGGACAGTTTATGTATAATTCAGTCCTTTATTTAACCCTCCCTATATCATGTCATGGTGCCTGCCTCTTGGCGAGTTCACGCTTTTAAAACCCCTTTACCAATTGACGGGGAGAAACAAGGAGGCAAAGCAGCTTAAATAACATTTTACCAAGGTTTACAGTGAAGGGAGAGGGTAAAATGATTATACGAATTGAAGTGTTTGAAACCAGTGGCAGATCTCAATTACCAATCGATCCCTGGTCTCCCTGGAGAGCAGGGCTAACAGTAGATGCAATATATATGTGCTTAGATGTCTACATACATGCCAGTTGCCAAATAGAGTGGTTTTTTTTTCATTCCGCCTGGAATATGGTGGAAAGATCAAAGACTAACTCCTGTTGCTTTTTTCTCCTTCAGTAGCTGCTGAGAGACTGTCTCTATTATGTTTGCATTTTGTAGAATAGAGGTTGTAAAATTTCAAAAGAAAAGCCAAAATGTTAGTGGAAAAGATCTATGGGAATGTGTGTATGTGTGTTCTGTTTTCCACGGCTGTCATCTGCTTTGCAAAGATGTTCTTAAAAGGTACTGACAAATCCAAGGCATTACCCATGATACACTTAGGCACTTAGCCTTGAGCCCTACTCAGAATGACCTTCTCAAATCCAATAAACAGTAGCTCTATGACTATTTTATTACATGCCGTGATGCTCACAGTCATAAGTGGTTACCCTGAACTTTGGCCCCTTTTTGGTTTTCAAGGTAAAGATTCAATGAACTTGAAGTGACGTATATAGAGAAAACTGCTCTACCCCACTCTTGAATGATTTACCTTTGTACAGTTCCCTGAATAGGCATAAAAACTTATTCCATGAGATGGATATATTTCTGTCTTAACTAGTAGAGAAGAAAAGGAAGGGTAGAACAATAAAATTCAGAGGAATCATATTTCAAATAAACATGTTTGGGTGCTCATGAATACACTAGGTTCTGTGATGGTGAGAAGGCTCTCTAAAAATGCCACCCTGAAAACATATGATTTTTATGGAGTTTTATCAATGAATCAATCAGCCAACCAACCAATCAGTTAAGCAGTCAGTAAATGTGTTTGAATACCTATTATATATGTAGGATCATTAGATTTTTATTGATGAATGGATGTATTTATTTATCTGATAAACATTTATTGGCAGGCTTCTTCATACTGATAAGACATAAGCTAGGCATTGCCAACACAAGAGGGCACAAATACTACCCTCAGGAAGCTCCTAGTTTATTAAACCACAAGTGCATGGTTTAAATACCATATTATAGGTGTAGCAATAGAAATATTCTTAAGGTACTGTGAAATTCATTCATTTGCTCATTCGTCATTCCCTCATTCATTCATTCAACTTTTGCAGTGTTCTAGCCATTGTGCTACAGTCTGAAAAAAAAATGTTAAACAAGACAGAACTGGCAACTGCCTTCATAGAACTTATATTTTCATAAGAAAGAAAGAAAGAAAGAAAGAAAGAAAGAAAGAAAGAAAGAAAGAAAGAAAAAGAAAGATGCATTAAGTAAATAAATGCATTTAAGTAAGTAAGTAATGAATGAATATCACAAAACTGTGATAGGTACTATGAAGGAAAGCATGAGGATTTATGATAATTATGGGAAAGGTCCCTACAGGTCCCTAGAGGTACTCCTACAAAGAAGCAAATAAGTTTCCTTTGAGCTGTCAAGTATCCATATGCCAGGTAATATATTCAGCTATGAGTGGAATCATCAAAATCTTCAGGAACACTAAGGCCCGCTGAAATCTCTAGGTATCACTGCATAGAATCGGAACATATGGTGTGAGGGGTGCTAGGAATCAGCTGATCTGGTCTTCGGTGCTGACCTAATGACATCATTTGATTTAATATTTAACCTCTCTGGGTTTCAGTTTTCTCACTTATAGACTGGAAGAGTTAGATTGGGTCATCCGTAAAGCCCCATCTAACTGTAAACCTCAACATTCCCAGTAGGATAAATAATTTCCCACTGCTCTGCAAAAGGGCCAGTTTCTACACAGGGACTAAATATGTGCACGTGCTTGGTAAAGCTTAGAGAACCATACAGTGTAATTGCTGAAGGAATAAGGCTAGATAGATTAATACACATGAGCTCAGACATGTAATACAGGATGTGGATGCTTGCTTTCAAAGGCTACATGGTTCCTGGGTCTGCCCAGTTTTTAAAGGTGTGATGAAGGAACCACCTGTGTTTCTCTCACATGTATGCATTTATCCAAATTGGAAAAGATAACCATGCATGTTCCAGGGTGGGAGTAGAAAGAAGTAGAAGTCATGAATGGAGATTCAAGGTGTGGTGGGCTAAGCGCTGGAGCAGGAATTCAAATAGTTAGTTTCCGGTCTAGGTTTTGCCTCTAGCCAGGCTTCACTCACTGGGCAGGATGCTAAATCTTTGACCAGTACCATCTGCATGTAAGTGAAAGGTAGAAGTTGCCCTGATTTAGCTGCGTTCCGACTTCATACTTAGCATCATATACTCTTCCCAGTCAAATCGTGCATGAAACCCCAGCATACCTAACAGACAAAAGTGAAGTCACACTGGTTGAGGGAAGCATTGAAGACCCGTAGGCTCCCTAATTGGGTCTTTTTCTCTCATTCCTAAAGCAGCTGTGAGGTAGGAAACCAGGGCTTCTGGAAATTCAGTTAGGAAGCCACTGGGCTCAAGGATGACAATTGGTAATATCATACACGGTCCCCTGAAGTCCTCACTGTTGCCAACTCACACACTAACTTTTCCCTTGTTTGTACTAACGTATTACATAAAGGACATTGGTGTGTAGAAGAGTATTTCTTGAATGGTTTCTGAGCTCTGTGTGTTGGCTTTTGTAAGCTGACTATAGTCAACTCCACCTCACTCCTTCCATGTTCTGGCCACATCTCTAAGTGAAAGCTGGCTGGCATTTAAGGCAATCTGGAGGGTTAATTATGGTCCACGCCAGTGATTTCATCCTGCATTAGGTAAAGACGCTGTACAGACTGTGGAACACTTGACTTATGCAAATATGACCTTACACAGATTGTTCTATGAGGCCCATAATAACATCTTAGAGATGGAAATTTTAGTGATGCTGCGTGTGGCTGCTGGCTGCAAAGCCAGGATGCTGGGCAGGCAGTAGCCACCACGAGGTGAGGGGCTTTGTGACTACGCTTTCATGTTGTTCTGTTTTCTCCATGGATTTTTGTATGTGTTATTTCAGTATCATTTGTATTATTACCTCTTTTATGACATTCTAACTGTGATTGAATGGAAACCAAGCAATAGCAAGGGGTACATTAGAAGGAAAAAAATGAAAGTGTAAAGAGGCTTAAAAGTGCCAAAGCCTTTATTCCATTGTGTGGGATTTCCTCTGGCTGCCTCAACAATGAAAATCATTTTGCACAAAAGCACATGCATAAAAGTGCACATAAAATTTCCTACACGTGGTATAATGCTTAAAAGGCTTAGGTCTTGGAGCGAGACAGATGGAGCTCTGAATTTTGTCTCTTCTTAGTTTTGTGACATTTGACAAATGGCTGCATGTCTTCCAGCCTGAGTTTCTCATCTGTAAAATGGGTGTGATGACAGCAGCACCTTTTAAGATTGTCTTGAAGATTAAATGAGATAGTATGTATAAAGTAGTTCCCTTTCTACCTGATACCTGGAAAGTCATACAGTTCACTATGAAATCTCATTTTTCATCCACATTATCGGTAGCATTTCCATTTCATAAATAGCCTCTGCTTTGGTGTTCCTATGTATTTTTTTTTTTTGGAGTACTTGACAAAAGCAGAAATCTAAATGGAAAAGTTAGCACTAATACAGATGAAGGATGAAATTTACAAAAGTATGGGATACATTTAAATGACAATTAAAACAAAGAATTATTGTAAATTGATGTAAAGGGGAGGTACAAGATTTTTAATGCAATGCTATGGTTAGCCATGGGTGGTTCAATAGATTTAAAATTTGTACCAATGTTCAAAATGTAAAAATGAGAGGTTGGGAAGGCTAGCATTGTGATAAAAGCAACGGAAATTATTCTCAACTGTTACGAATAATTATAAGGAGACAATGGCATTGCACATAGCAGATTTTTATTGTGAATAAAATTGGACGCTTTTAGGGAATGATATCAAAAAGAATGTTTTAAAGGCAGGAAAAACATCGTCAGTATTAAAGACCACAAAAGCTAGTCATGCATTTTTTTTCCCCTTAAGGCTTAATGTGTTCACTAAAGCTAATACAGTCACTTGCTTATCATTTAGAATGTGCACATGTACTTGAAGGCCTTGGCAAAGCAGCATATGGACCAGTATTTGAGACAAATGTGCATTGCAGGATAGCCTGGGAGAAAAACCAGTGTGAACAGGGGTGTGGGTGCGGACCAATGTGGTTAAACCCAGGACAGGGCTGAAGATGATGCTTTCATCTTCTGAGGTCCTTTGCACCGGAATAACCATCAGTCCTAATGGCTTAGTGTTGCCTGAGGCTCTCTTTCCATTCTGTGAGTTTATGTTTTTCATTTTCCTGACTTTCAGATGCTTACAGGTTCTCCCAAATTGACTGCTTACATTTCTGTTTGGCTCATACTTCCTTGCAGTATACTTGGATCCTTTTGAGAGAGACCTTACTTAGGTTTGCTAAAATGAAAGTTTTATTTATTTACTTTTTGCAAAAATAACTCCCTTTTGTCTAAAAGTTGGGTTGGCAAGGCCTCCCAAGTGGTAAGTTGACATCTCCTGGCTGGGTCTTCAGTCTTAGCACCCCATCAGCCACCATGAATTATGCATCTTCATGACTCTGCTCACCTGGGATTTCAGTCCCTCTGCCTTGCCCAGTGCCTAAGACAGAGAAGGAACTCAAAACATACTCTTGCGGTGAATGGGAAAAAAAAAAAAGACTATCATCAAATATACATCTTTTCCGATAAAATCTATTCATGGCTAAATACTGAAGAGTGAAAGTGATACGTATGGTCATAATGGCGACAACATTTGTTAGTTGAGAGTTTGCTGTACATCCAGCACGAGGCTGAGCTATATATTTATTTCACTCCCACAACCACCATAGCTGGCCGATATTATGATCTTCATTTTATCGATCAATATATATATATATTTTTGAAGTTGTCTAACCTGTTTTATTAAGCCTGTAAACTTCTTTGACAATCTTTTTTTAAATTTTTAAATTTTATTTTTTAAAATTTATATCCAAATTAGTTAGCATACAGTGCAACAATGATTTCAGAAGTAGATTCCTTAATGTCCCTTATGCATTTAGCCTATCCCCCTCTCCCACACCCTCTCCAGTAACCCTCTGTTTGTTCTCTATAAGAGTCTCTTATGTTTTGTTCCCCTCCTGGTTTTCATATTATTTTTGTTTCCCTTCCCTTATGTTCTGTTTTGTATCTTAAATTCTTCATATGAGTGAAGTCATATGATATTTGTCTTTCTCTGACTGACTAATTTTGCTTAGCATAATACCCTCCAGTTCCATCCACGTAGTTGCAAATGGCAAGATGTCATTCTTTTTGATTGCTGAGTAATACTCCATGGTGTGTGTGTGTGTGTGTGTGTGTGTGTGTGTGTGTGTGTGTGTATGCCACATCTTCTTTATCCATTCATCCATCAATGGACATTTGGGCTCTTTCCATACTTTGGCTATTGTTGATAGTGCTGCTATAAACATGGGGGCGCATGTGCCCCTTTGATGGATGCTGTATCCCTTGGATAAATACCTAGTAGTGCAATTGCTGGGTCGTAGGGTTGTTCTTTTTTTAATTTTTGGAGGAACCTCCATACTGTTTTCCAGAGTGGCTGCACCAGCTTGCATTGCCACCAACAATGCAAAAGAGATCCTCTTTCTCTGCATCCTCACCAACATCTGTTGCTGCCTGAGTTGTTCTTGTTAGCCATTCTGACAGGTGTGAGGTGGTATCTCATTGTGGTTTTGATTTGTATTGCCCTGATGGTGAGTGATGTGGAGCATTTTTTCATGGGTCGGTTGGCCATCTGGTTGTCTTCTTTGGAGAAGTGTCTATTCATGTCTTCTGCCCATTTCTTCACTGTTTCTTCACTGCCCATTTCTTCACTTCATTTGTTTTTTTGGGTGTTGAGTGTGGTAAGTTCTTTATAGATTTTGGATACTAACACTTTATCTGATATGTCATTTGCAAACATCTTGTCCCATTCTGTCAGTTGCCTTTTAGTTTTGCTGATTGTTTCCTTAGCTGTGCAGAAGCTTTTTATTTTGATGAGGTCCCAGTAGTTCATTTTTGCTTTTGTTTCCTTTGCCTCGGGAGACGTGTTGAGTAAGAAGTTGCTGCGGCCAAGATCAAAGAGGTTTTTGCTTGGTTTCTCCTCAAGGATTTTGATGGCTTCCTGTCTCTTACATTGAGGTCTTTCATCCATTTTGAGTTTATTTTGGTGTCTGGTGTAAGAAAGTGGTCCAGGTTCATTCTTCTGCATGTCGCTGTCCAGTTTTCCCAGCACCACTTGTTGAATGAAGAGACTGTCTTTATTCCATTGGATATTCTTTCCTGCTTTGTCAAAGATTAGTTGGCCATATGTTTGTGGGTCCATTTCTGGGTTCTCCATTCTGTTCCATTGATCTGAGTATCTGTTCTTGTGCCAGTACCATACTGTCTTTACGATTACAGCTTTGTAGTATGGCTTGAAGTCTGGGATTGTGATGCTTCCTGCTTTGGTTTTCTTTTTCAAGATTGCTTTGGCTATTCGGGGTCTTTTCTGGTTCCATACACATTTTAGGATTATTTGTTCTAGTGCTGTGAAGAATGGACGATCAATATTTTAGAATTTGGAGAATAGCCAGAAAGATAATATTAGTTTTGCAATCGAGCTCATGTATTAGAGATTCCAGAATGATTTGGTATGTGTCATCATGCTTCCTTCCTTTCTTGCCCCTGGGTCTGATGGATGTGGGACAAATCACCATAGTTATTACCCAGGCGAGCTTTTCTCTCAGAACTTAAGTCTGTTTGGCCACTAATTCCCGGCTTTACCACTCTGGATAACATGATTATTTTAGATTTGAAATTACAAACCCTAGGTAGGTGTTTTTCACAAAGAATTTAGTTTACCCAGACACATTCCTTGTTCTTAGCATGTTGCCCTGTTCAATTTCAACCATTTCATGCTGATTTACTGCCAAACGTGGATGGATCAACTGTCCTCTTGGTGTAAGAATTTTGCCTCTTGTTCCTTAAGCAATGCCCCTGGGCGCCTCCTAACCCACACATGGCCAAAATGCATCCTGGCATCCTGGAATGATGCTTAGAGGCAGGAGGCAAGACTATTCTAGAAGAGTTTCATGGGGAATATCTCTTTCTCTCTTACTTTCTCCTTCTCTATGTCATATACCTGGGAGCATCAATCCCATTAGTAATAAAAAATCAATCTCACTGAAGACAATTGTGGTCAGAATAACTCTAAGGAACAATTCTTCAAGAAATGCCATTGCATGTCAAAACACAGAGTCTACCAACAGGGCCTCATTTACTCCTAAAGCATTTGAACCCACCTTATATCCTCTGGCACTACATAACCCCAAAGTCCTTGCCTCCTATTTTTCAACCAGAAATTCTTATTTAAAATTAGTTTTAAAAAATAAGCTGAAGCTCATTTTGCTGTCATTAATTTCATGCAGATTTTTAGGGCTTCATGAAAATTGCTCTGAACAATGGGTCTGTGAAGGAAATGCATGAACAGATGTTCCGGCCAAGTTCAGATACATTAGGTTTCTAGAAAACATGTTTCAAACAGTTGGCTCAGGCATAGGCACACCTTTTAATTACACTGAACTTATGATAGGTCAACATTTCAAGGTTTATCTGAATTGTGTGTTAACCTTGAGCCCTGTCATCACGCTAAGGGCAATCACTGACCTTGAAATAAGAGAGTTAATCATGAAAAGCAATTCAGCAATTGGCATGTCACTAAATAACTGAGGGCGGGGGGCAGAGAGAGAGAGAGAGAAATATTATGGTTTAAAAATGTGAAGCTAATGATTCTGTGTAAATAATCCCTGTGCTCTGTTTCTTTTGAAGGTGGGATGGGCATTCACTGAGCCACCCATATTTTCCTCTCAGCTTTCCATGGGCTTATTCCAGAACTCTGCCTGTGGCTGCACCTTTGTGCGGGGTAAACTGGCCTGTCTGGGGATGAGAATGGCTTGTGTTGTGCCTGCTGCTCACTAGACAGGAAACGCATGGGGAACTGACTGGACTCCATTTCCCTGGGCTTGGGCTCCAGAGAAGAATGTTTGGTTGCACCGCAGCCGGGAAAGTCAACTGCGCATAGAAACTCACGATTTGACTTCTCCTGTTTTGTTTTTAATCCTTAAAAAAAAAAAACCCAAATGTTCTTAGTTTCTCTAGGATAAGGAAATTATCCTTAATGTAGAAAGATAATTCTCACATTGTTCTTCAAGGCACAAAATGATTCTTTCTTCCTCCTCCCAGTACTGAGAAGTACCCCTTACTGTTAAAGCTGTGGGTTCTGCAAATGGTCCTTAATAACACAGAAAGCACCAGGTCTCTGGAAAGGGCATTTTCCAGTATGTGCTGAGGTGGGAAGGCGGGCAGTTAGAGGCACAGTCTACTTGCACACCAGGTGCGGTTCACTCCTCCACCTGCTGTCCGGTCTCTGTTCCTCTGTCCGCTGAAAGTGCCCGTGAGAGTGCGCTCGGTCCCCACCTCACCTCTGACATCTGTGAAGAGGGACTTGTAAGAATTCCTGCCAAGTAAGCTACAGAATGTAAAGTGGTGTATGAATATGTAATAGCAGCCATTATCAGTTGATGCCCCTGTCTTTGGAAAGAATCATTTCATTCACTGTGGAGAGAATGAGGGGCAATTTGAAATGGCCTGAGGTAAGTGGCATTTCATATATTGCCAATCAAATTAACCTTGAACCTTTCTGTGCTACTTAGAATTCTTGTTCTTTTTCTTCTTTCTCCATCACTGAAAATTAAGATGATGCGTATAAAACCACTTTTCACTCTACAATATTGCACTCTCTCTTCCTTTCCCTCCCTGGGGAGGAGAGAGATGAACAGTTCCGTGCGTCAATCAAACTGACGGTGACCTAGAGTGGGGGAAAGTGAGACTGTCACGCAGGTGGGGAGACCCGATGCTGTGTCCTGTGCTCTGCTTCTCGCCTGAGCGTCAAATCCGTCGCTGCAGCTGATCTGAGCTGGGACGGGTGATCCTGGACCACAGCTGCCTGACACGAACATGGGATTCTACAGGAGCGTGGATCCGGGGCTGTTCTGTCTCCTGATTCTCACACACACCCTGCATCTGTGTTGGAGGTGGGGGGGGTGGTCTCTTTGGAGCTCGTGGCCAAATTTCTCTGTTTGAGCAGAAAGCAGCCATTGTGTGAGTGTATGCAGTAGTGGACTATTCAGTACCTGCATTTTGTTTGAGCTTTAGTAATTGTGCACTGAATAACAGATATTTATTTTCTTTTTTGTAAGTTTATTTATGTATTTATTTTTTTGTTATTTTCTTTTTTGTAAGTTTATTTATGTATTTATTTATCTTGAGAGAGAGAGAGAGAGAGAGAGAGAGAGAGAGATTGAGAGAGAATCCCAAGCAGGCTCTGTGCTGTCAGTGCAGAGCCCGGTGTGGGGCTTGATTTCACAAACCATGAGATCATGGCTTGAGCTGAAATCAAGAGTCAGATGCTTAACCAACTGGGCCACCCAGGCGCCCCTTGGGTACATTCTTAATAAGATTATAGGTAGTCTCGCCCACTTCCAATGCTATGAACATGTACATTTTCCTTTCTCAGTCTAGGCTCCTCAGATATATATCAGAAGTCTACACTTTTTAGACAGGACAAGTCTTACCCCTAAATAGCCATTCTGCTGGTTTGAGTTACTGTTTTATCCCAATTATACTCTCCACTTTTTAACTCCTAGACCTTATTTGTTTGTTTATTTATTGTGAGAGAGAGAGCACAGGCGAGATGGGGAGGGTCAGGGAGAAAGGGACAGAGACAATCCCAAGCAGGCTCCACACTGTCAGTGCAGAGCCCGATGTGGGCTCTGTCTCACAAACCATGAGATCATGACCCAAGCTCACATCAAGAATCGGATGCTTAACTTCCTGAGTTACCCAGGCTCCCCAATTCCTAGACCGTTATGTATGCTGTTTCCACCAAAAAGCCTGTTCCTCAATATCTCTGCCATTATCTAACCTCATTATACAACCTCCCAAGAACCAATTACAGCACCATCCACCATCCAGTGCCAAGTCTTCTCTTATCATCCATCCCCCACCCCCATGGAAACGATTTCATCCTTCTTTTGAACTGTAATAGCACTTTGTCTCTATTTCATGGCGCTTGTTGTATCATGTTCTGTACCAGAGACCTGTGGTTTGTTTTCCCTATTCTTCTAAATTTTAAGATCTATGCAGGCAAGAACCATCTTTGGTTATTGGTGTGTTTTCCACACTGTGGCAGAAGGATCTAAGAAGGCTTACAGGGGTTTAGAGCAAAATAAAAGAAATTAAAAATAGATAAAAAAATTTTGTTTGTAACTTGATAGGATCTAGTGCCTTTCAAGCAGAGGGTTGCAGATATTATGAGTCCTTGGGATGGAGGTATTTATTCTCCAAGCCTCTGCAACCCAAGTGCAGTGGAGCTACTGGCCAACAGCCATAATCTTCGCAAGCACACCAGGGTTTGGGGAATGCATTTTGTCACTGTTTATCTATGTTGAATCCAACTTATGGTTAATGTATTTTTACTTATGGGATCTGCCTCCATTGAGACAGAATGAACTAGGATCAGTAAAACCAAATGAACCAGTGGTTCTTGATCTTGATGCCGGATAAAGTGATAACACTTGTTGGCAGACAAGAACCAATTCTTGTTTGGGGAATAATTTGGACATCTCCATAAAAGCATCACCAAAGAAGATATATGGTGTGTGTGTGTGTGTGTGTGTGTGTGTGTGTGTGTGTGTGTTAGCTGGATTAGAAGGGTCAGGTTGAGGGCTTCTGAGAAGCAGTATATTTACTGGTTATTCTCACCAAGTCTGAGGAACATGAGATGAGGGAGGTAGATGAGATGGTTTTAAGATGATACATGCATTTATTATGTCATTGTTCTTTCCCTCTAAACACTAACCCACTAAAAATTAGGGTGATCAAATAATTTGTTTTCCAAACTGGTGCACTTTTGAGGGTGAAAGATGACACTGTTAGGACAGCGGGCATGGGCGAGCCACGATACCAAGTCACCTTGTGATGGTGACTGATCTGTATGTGCAGCCATTAACAGACCAATGTGATGCTGAAGCTTTTCTTATCCTGAAAATATATTAGGTTTATCATTTCCAAAAAAAAGCCTGACTCAAAAAAACAGCCTCTCAGAACCACATCTGGTCACTATCTGTTATTCTCTATATTAGGGACACACGGTTGCTTTCCTGTGGTGTTTTCCAGACACCCATAGGAATTTTGTATTACCACACTGAGTTTCTTCATATTTCTTCTGCGACTTTTCTCTCCCTCTTGACTTCCATCTGCATAATCTTCACGTGATTGTTTCTCTGCTGTCCTCGCTTTTCACACTTCCATTTCAAGAAGTTGTATTATGACGAGCGTTGCTTTAATCTATGGCTATGTTCTTGCTGACTTTCTTCAGCCAGTTAAAATTCAATAGGGCTTGAGGTGAGATTTATTAAAATAACCAAAGAGCCGGATGTGGGAGAACCTATTTTCACTACCCATAAGGAAAATTAATAACAATAGTGCATTAGAGTCCATTAGTTTGGTTTGGATAGAATATGCTGCTGTAAGTGTGGCGATTTGAATGGCAGGTATGTCTACTGAAAAAAGAAAAAGCAAGGTTTCACCTTAAAGCTTTGTCCACACCAACAAAGAGAAATATAGTTATTTATCTAGAGAATCCAGGCTGAAAACTTATACTACCAAGCACTGAAATTATACTGTCTTGAATCACCCATATTGATGGGCAACATTGATTAAATTTCCTGAATTATTGCCTAAATCTTTATTTCATTTATCCAGCATAGAAAATAATGCAGAGGTGCTCTTTGTCTAACACTTGGCAGTGGGAATAATACTACTCAAAAGGGTTTCAGTCCCTTAAAATTTGCCCCCCTGTCCCACCCCTATTTTGGGAGTAGAGAGTAGGAACACTAGTGGTCAAAACCCTTAGGATGAAGTTTGGAAACTGAGAAACGACACTTTTTAAAAATCTTATTAGAATTTGGAACTGAAGGGGTGCCTGGGTGGCTCAGTGGGTTAAGCATCCGACTTTGGCTTAGGTCACGATCTCACGGCTTGTGAGTTCAAGTCCCGCTTTGAGCTCTGTGCTGACAGCTCAGAGCCTGGAGCCTGCTTCAGATTCTATGTCTCCCTCTCTCTCTGCCCCTCCCTCACTTGCGCTCTGTCTTTGTCTCTGTCTCAAAAATAAATAAACGTTAGAAAAATAAAAAAAAAAAGGAATTTGGAACTGAGACAATGTTATTTTAACATTTGAAAGCAAGCTGGGAAGAACTGAAACTCAGGAACTCACTGATTTTTTTGCTGTCACTGTTGCTCAGGAAAGGGGAGGCAGCTGAATTGATGTCTTACTTGTCAAGAATGCAAGAGAGTTCACGCATAAATAGCATATTCCTTGTTTTACAGTATATAATGATCTATAAATGGATACTGATTTACTATAAAAACAATTATCCCTGTACAAAATGTCTCAGTAGGTTTATTGTGGTTGCTTCAGATCAAGGATCAAATCCAGTTGCATAAGAGATAGGTACAGTTTGCCTACTTAGGCGATTACTGCCTGAATCTGAGCTTCCCTGATGGCTGAACATTGGTTGATAATAGACACTTTAGAAATATGTCAAAGGAAGCAGAGACACGGGCTCTGACAGCACGTCCCCTTACCAGTGGCAAAGACAAGGGCTGGCAGGAAGAATCCTTCTCTTTATGTACTTATGTCTGGAGAGCTCCAACAAAGCATAATGATTTTTTGTGCTTTCATTTTTAAAAGCCAAATGCTCTGAACATTTAATGCTCAGTTCATAATCAGTTTTCCCATTTTCCATTACTCAGAGGAAACGGGAAGCCTGGATTTTAGATACAAACA
This sequence comes from Lynx rufus, assembly GCF_022079265.1. NCBI lineage: Eukaryota > Metazoa > Chordata > Mammalia > Carnivora > Felidae > Lynx > Lynx rufus. The sequence goes on from NW_025814823.1 coordinate 73,964,406, forward strand.
ATCAAAAATGGTTATTCACTTTTCATATGTTGCTGTTGATTCCTGGTTAATATTGTACAAAGCAAATCGGAGGCCATAGTGAGGAGGGTCAAAGTGGTCTAGGGGATGATGTCAGCTCACAAACAATGGGAAAGAGAGAAGTTTCTGTCTTTAGTGGGAAGAAAAATTGGTGAGCACTTTGTGATTTGGTCAGGAATGTGGTCATCTCTTGATTTCCATGCCTCTCAATTCATACCTTGCTTTGGACAAGGACTAGCATCAAAATGGTGATGGTTTAGTTCTACCTACCTGATCTGCTTGGAAAATTTGAATATGCTAATTATGTCTCTTGGAGCGTTTTCCCCCTTTTGTAAAAGTTATGAAAGAATGAAGTATTTCTTACGTTGTGTCTGGCTTCTTCAGTTGTATGTGATTCCTTACTAAAATCACAACAATAAACACAGATAGACAGGTCTTCAGGTAAGGAAAGGAATTTCAGATTAGAATCTAGCTGCTCACTCGCTCAACAAATATTTACCATTTCTTTTTTTCCTGCACCTAACTTCTGTGGTAAGAGGAAACATTTGGAGCCAAATCCTCAAAGATCTTAACCTCTAATAAGAGAAAAAATTGTGCAAGTTATACACATCACTATACTAGAGATATGGAGTTCTGCAAGAGAGGTCCAACCCTACATGATTCTAGGTGCATTTCTATCCAGGTGGGCCAGGAGTCATCATCACTTCTACTGGGTTCTGTTTGTTAGAAGTGAGCCACTAAGTCTACCCCAAATTCAAGAGGAGGGAAATTAGATTCCACCTCTCCTTGGAAAGAGTAGCAAAGTATTTGTGGACATATTTCTAAAACCTTCACAAAGGGATTGAGGAAGATGAGGGGAGAGCATCCAACTTGGGAAAGGGAACAGACCATGGCAGAAGTGAAAATTTAGAGATCTGTGCAGGGAACATGAACTTAAGGCTAAGCTTATTGGGGAAACAAGACAGGAAATGGAGAGAGCAGGAATTTAGACACCATGGGGCTGGCTGGGAATCGCGCAAGGCTTTTGAGCAGGGTAAGAAGAACAATTACGGCTATATTTCAGGGAGACTGGGGTAGCAGCAGTGAGGGTGATGGTTTGGGAGCATGGAGAGCAAGAAAGAGGGGACTAGTCAGAAGGCCATTCTGGTTATGGAGGGGAATGGACTCGGAAGGGGATGGTTGGAAGAAGGTTCTAAAGCAAATGCTACTCTCCTTTTTCTTTTAGACTCTACATAGTACAAATAACTATAAAGTTTAATACTTTTTATGTGTCTGATCCAACTGTTAATGGAATCTGCCTGTGTTTTAGATGCTGCTCCTTATGTAGCTTTTACTGGGTTAGTGAATTGAGCTGTAAGCTTGATGCACAGCAGCAATTCTTTCCATGCTGATTGAGTGCAGTTTGTCCCTAGGATGGCAATTGCACCTAATGCCCACAGGGTACATTCCTAATTGAGTCTGTCTCTTAACTGTGGGAAGAGCCTGACATTATTGCTAGACTAAAACCATCCTAAATTGGAATTCTTCATGGCAAAATTGCTACCCTTTCCCCCTTTGGTTACCAACATCTCTATTACCAAGAATTATATTATTCTTCTGTAAGCACTTCAAGTGATCATGTACTCACCTCGTATATTCATGTACTTCATTTGCAACACAGAAACTGCCCAGGCTTCTTGAAGATGTCCATTTCTACCGCATAGGCAACCCAGGGCACCCAACAGGCAAGTGTCCAATGAGAGTCAGACTTCCAACACTGATGCTTTGACTTACCCCATTGTTCTTTAGGGAATCCAATAATTCCAGACTATAGGAATCTTTTCTCTCTCTCTCTCTCTCTTGATTTATATGAATTTATGAGTCTCCAAGAGTTTGGCATTTAGTAATTTTCCTGATTGTGGGTTAAGTGCTAGTTCATTTTCTCAGCAACCTGACTACAAGCTCATAGATTGTATGGACCCATATTTTGGGCATCTTATTTTTTAAAATTTTATTTATTTAATGTCTATTTTTGAGAGAGAGAGAGAGAGAGAGAGAGAGAGAGAGAGAGAGAATATGAATGAGTGGGGGAGGGACAGAGAGAGGGAGGCACAGAATCCAAAGCAGGCTCTAGGCTCTGAGCTGTCAACACAGAGCCTGACACAGGGCTCAACTCATGAACTGTAAAATTTTATTTATTTAAAAATTTTTTTTAAAGTTTATTTATTTATTTTGAGAAAGAGACAGCATACATGGGGAAGGGGAAGAGAGAGAGGGAGAGAGAGAATCCCAAGCAGGCTCCATGCTTCCAGTGCAGAGCCCACGTGGGGCTCGAACCCATGAAACCATGAGATCATGATCTGAGCTGAAACCAAGAGTTGGATGCTTGGGACCGACTGAGCCATCCGGGCGCCCCTGGGCATTCTTCCAAGTGTGAGTGGAGGGTTTGTTTGTGCCTAACACATGGTGAGTGTTTACTAAACTCTCATCTGAAGAATACCACTTTAGATGAGACTGGTTCAGTTTATTTTATCTTTTCAACACATACATCCTCCACACAAGTACTTTATTCTTTCCCTTTGTATCTCTAAATCTGAACTGCAGTTTAAAGCAAGGATTGTAATTTATAGCACTTGCCCACCCTCTTCTTTATCTTGGCGGCCTTTTTGACCTTATGTAATAACTAGATGAAAACTTGAAGTAACCTTTAATGTCCTCAGTGTCCACTCACATGTGGATAATTTAAATGGTGATACTATGCTGTTTTGCAAATATCTGTGATTCTAAATATTTGGTTGTTTTTCTTCATTGTTAATTGTTAATATTACCTAAGAAGTAATGCAACATAATTTATTGCCCATTAATTATAATGGGCAATAATATCTTAGATGATTCTTTTTTTAATTTTTATTTATTTATTTTGAGAGACACAGAGACAGCACAAGTGGGGGAAGGGTACAGAGAGAGGGAGAGGGAGAGAGAATCCCAAGTAGGATCCACACTGCCAGTGCAGAGCCTGATATGGGGCTCAAACCCATGAAACCATGAGATCATGACCTGAGCTAAAACCAAGAGCTGGACACTCAACTGACTGAGCCACCCAGGCACCCCAATATCGTAGATGATTCTTAAGGTGTATCCCAAGGTTTAGCAATGAAACAAAAGCCCTTTTTCATATGCTTTTTGTTATTGCTTATCACTGGTGGAGTATTCTGAAGCCCTCAGAACATCTTCCAGTGCTTGGACTATCAGATACAAACTGGAGACAAGGGGATTATGATGCGAGCACCCCTTTCTGCCTACATCATTATACAGGTAAGTTGTACAGTTTGCAGGAAACCATGAATAACTGTCCTATTCTGAGATCAGAGAGCCCTCTAGCACAACCCTGTCACTTCAGACGTAAAAGGGGAATAAGTTGCAGAGATGTGGAGTGGTTTCTCAAGGGTGTCAAGTTCTACAGATTGTCCATGGCTTAACCCAACTTTTCTGGGTTGTGTGCTCTATCTAATAAAAAATAAAATAAAAGAACCTCTCACTTATCAAAAAATCCCTCCAACTCCCTTCTTCCTAAGCCCAACAATCCAACACCAACTAAAACCAAGATCAGAAATCTTCACTTGCTAGTTTCTTTTTCTTCTGGAGAGTTTCTTTTATGTTCCAAGTCATTATTTTCCATAGACATGGTAGAGTAGGCAGACAGCTGTTCTCTTTCTACCTTTATGTCCCATTTCTTACCTTTCATGCTTACAGTAAAGAATATTAATTACCATTTACTAGGTAATTGGATTCATAAGAAGTTGTATTCAATAATATAGAGTGGAGTCGGGCGCCTGGGTGGCTCAGTTGGTTGGGTGTCTGACTTCAGCTCAGGTCATGATCTCACAGTCCATGGGTTTGAGCCCCGCACTGGGCTCTGCGCTGACAGCTCAGAGCCCGGAGCCTGCTTCAATTTCTGTGTCTTCCTCTCTCTCTGCCCCTCCCCTGCTCACACACACACACTCTCTCTCTCTCAAAAATAATGAATAAAACATTAAAAAATTTTAAAAAATAATATAGACTGGACTAATGGACATAAGCAACTAAATTACTAACAGAAACGTGTTCAGGTATAAACACATAAAATATATTTTTGAAATGTAAATATTTTGGAGGGTATGTTCATGCCATAACAATGCTGATTTTTAAAAAAAAATAATTCTAGAAATAGTGCAAAAACTTTTATAGAAAATTTGAGCTTATAGGATGTTCTCTAAGAAGGAGGAAGAGGAAGAAGAAGAGGGGGAGAAAAAGAGGGGGGGGTAAGAGAAGTCATAGAAGGAGAAAGAGAAGGAAAAGAGGAAAGAGGAGTAGGAGAAAGAGGAGGAAAAAAAGAAGAAAGAGAAGGAAGAGGAAGAAGAAGAAAAAGAAGAAGAAGAAAAAGAAGAAGAAGAAGAAGGGAAGAAGAAGAAGGAGTTGGAGGAGGAGAGGAGGAGGAGGAGGAGGGGGAGTAAAAGAAGAAGAAAAGAAGAAGGAGGAGGAGGAGAAAGAGGAGGAAGAAGGAAAAAGAAGAGAGTACTTGAATGATGCAAAAGTGATAGGCAAGTATTTTTCTATAAACTGAGCCACAAGTGGATGGTCATATCATTAGTGTTATTAGGGGCAACTATAAATAATATAATTATGAGCTCTACTTGTGTCTTAAACTAAGATATAGTTCTGTCATGGATTATGTGGAGATCACAGTGGTAGAAAGTTGAAGTGAGCACGTCTGAGAAGGTGAGCAGCAAGTTGGACATTGCACACAGTGGATTGGGGATGGCTCTACTGGATGGTAATTGAGAATGGAAACTCCTAAAATGGAAACTGGTAAATTTGGCCATGGTTGTTTAGGGGAGGACAGTAATCAGGTACTATGGGTATGGAGATCCTTGTGGGCTAGAGGAATATGGGTTATACAGTACTAGGGGCAGGCAATAAGACAGTCCCCAGTATTATGGAGGAGACACAATATGGACTTGAAGCAGGAAAAATAGAATACTGGTGAAGTCATGGATCACAAAGGATGGCAAGGCCTGCTGGTCACTAATTTACCTCTCTAATGCCTAAAACAGAACTTGGCACCTGGTAGGTACTCAATAAGTATTTAAAGAATAAATAGACTAGAGATTTGTTGTAGCATCATGGAAGGCCAGAGAGTCTGATAATATTATGGAAGAGGGAGAGAAAATTTTCAAATGGGAACAATATACAAAGTCAAAAGGGTATCTTAATTTGAAGGTTGCCAAGATGATGGATTTAGCTATATTTCCTTAAAAGCTGATGATATTTGAGGGCAACATCATTGGAGTTAGGAAAGAACATATTTAGGGGGTCTGAGAAATAATGCACCCTCAAGCAGCCGTGTTTCTTTCTAAGGTCAGTTCTAGAACCCATTTAAGTACATTTTTATGCTTCAGCAGAGTCTTAGAGCCAAAGACCTTGTTTTTTTTTTTTTTTTTTTTTTTTTTTTTTTAAGATTCATTTCCTATGATGCGGTAACCTCTAGCACAGTGATCACGTTCCAAGATATGCTTAATATTTAACATGCTGCTGATTTACTTAATCATCTTTCAATATCAGAATTCTGTGCTTTATCAGATAAGCCTTTTTAGCTTATGGCAGGTGATATTGTTTAATCCAATCACAAAGCATTCATCTCTGGTGATGTTGTCCTGGGTGCTGATTCAGGAACTTCCACCAAATTCAAATTTCTCATGTCTCATCCGTTGCTCAGGAAGGAAGTTGGAAAAAGGTTACAAGGTGAGTATTGATTTGATATCTCACCCTGAAATTCTGTGATTGAGTCTCTGATAGAGTAACTGTGGATTGCGTCCTATGGTTGGTTATGCAACATGATGGTGTGGCTATTTGCATATATTTTCAGCCTCCTTAAAAGAACTTGTGAAATATTCCACTTAAAAAATTATTCTAAGTAATGTGCAAAACAGATATCACTACTTTATCCCCAAGCTTTATTCTATTACTGAATCTGTCCCTTGGGGTGGGGATCAAGGATGGGGTCAGGGCTGGAGTAGAGTTCAGTTTCTGTTATTCACATTATTGGATAAAAAAATAGTGCTTTTAACATTTTGTCATGTTCATTTTTATACAAGTGCATAAATATGGAAGCATTGAAATGCTTGTGTCAAATTGTCCTTTCTGCTTTGTCTCTAGATAAAAAGAGACAGAGACAGTTAAAAAGATCCTCTTAATTTTCTCTAGGGCATGGAAGTTTCTAGGACCAGTTTCTACTTTCGCTCTATTTTATGGTGACTCTATAGTTAATTCTGATCCAGAACTCATATTCTTGCTAGTGCTGACTTGATTACCATGATGTCACATAGTGCTTAGTCATTCAGTCTTGAACTGGACTGGTTCTCTTGATATGCTGTCTAGAATACTCCCTTGACCTCAGATTCTCTATTGCAGAAGGTTTTGAACTGATGACTCAGCTATATGAGGAGAAAGTCAGGCCATGGTTAACAGCAAACTATATCCTCTTGTGTCTTGCTAGGTAGGGTTGGTCTATAATGTAAGTATAAATAACAGCAGTATATGACATGGCTACATGATTGATAATGCTTCTACCAATATTATATCATTAAGTGTAGATGGAAGGGCTGTTGTGAGGGCAAGAAGCTCTTTCCACTTAAAACATCTTGGAGGGAAAGTGGGTGGGGGGATGGGTTAAATGGGTGATGGGCATAAAGGAGGGCATTTTTTGGGATGAGGACTCGGTGTCATATGTAAGAGATGAATCACTGGGTTCTACTCCTGAAGCCAAGACTACACTGTATGTTAAATAACTTGAATTTAAATAAAAAAAGAAAGTTAAAAAAAGAAACATCTATACTCATTAAATTACACCAACGGACAAGTTTTTATCTGTCAATGAAACATCAAATATATCTGAAACATACAATAATTATAACAATTGGACTGTTTCCTTGTCTTTATGTATAAGTGATAGAGGAGTTGGCAGGGTCCCAATGAATGTATTCCATCCCTTCAGGTCTTCAGGGGCTAGGCTTGCACTGAGCTAGATTATTCCCACCCTCCTCCTCCTCCCCCCCAGGCAGCAGCTATGTGGCAAAGGTCCCTGGAGGAGGGTCTGTTAGATCTGGGCCCTACTTCTTTTCTTAGCACCAAACAGTTTGATTAGTTTATACTCTGCATGACTCAATGCATATTAGGAACATCCAAGTCAAGAAAACATTTTTTTATCTTTTTTTCCCCGTTTTACTCTTTGATGACCATTTTTTTTACTTTTCCTAGCTTTATTGAGATATAATTGACAAATACAAATTGTATATGTTTAAGGTGTACATGTGATGATTTGATACATTGTGAAATGATCCCCACCATCAAGCTAATTACCACATTTGTCATCTCACAGAGTTACTTTTTTAGTGTATGTGTGTGTTAAGAACACATAAGGTCTACTCTCTTAGCAAATTTCTGGTATATAATACAGTATTAACTATTGTCATAATGCTGGACATTGAATCTTCAGAATTTATTCATGCTGTGTAACTGAAACTCTGTATACTTTGACCAATATCTCCCCATTTTCCTCTCCCCTCAGCCTCTGGAAAGCCCCATTCTATCTCTGATGTTATGAGTTGGACTTTTTTGATTCCACACATAAGTGAAATCATGCACTATTTGTCTTTCTGTGTCTGGCTTATTTCACTTAGCATAATGTTCTCCAGCTTCATCCATACTAACACAAATGGCAGGATTTTCTTATTTTTGAGACTGAATTACAAATTCAGTTTCCTTTATCCATTCATCTGTCGACAAACACTTAGGTTGTTTCCATATCCTGACAACTGTGAATAGTGCTGCAGTGAACATGACAGTGCAGATATCTCTACTGATTTCATTGCCTTTGAATATAGACCCAGAAGTGGGATTGCCCCATCACATGGTGGTTCTATTTCTAATTTTTTGAGGAGCCTCTAGACTGTTTTCCATAATGATTGTACCACCAACAGTACACAACGCTTTTCTCTGTGTCCTTGCCAATACCTATCTTTTGTCTTTTAGATAATAGCCAGTTAACAGGTGTGAGTTGATATCTCAATGTGATTTTGTTTGTATTTCTCTGACTATTAGTGATGTTGAGCACCTTTTCTATACCTGTTGGCCATTTAGAGAACTGTCCATTCAGATCTTTTGTCCATTTTTTAACAGCATTATTTTTTCCTACTGAGCTGTTTGAGTTCCTTTTATATTTTGGATATTAACCCTTTATCAGATATATGGTTTGCAAGTATTTTCTCCTATTCTGTAAGGTAGGTTGTTGACTGTTTCCTTTGATGTGCAGAAGCTTTTTGGTGGTGAAATATCATTTGTCTGTGTTTGGTTTTGTGCCTGTGCTTTCCAAAAAACAACCAAAAAATCGTTGCCCAGCCCAATGCCAGGAGGCTTTTTCTCTATGCTTTGTTCTAGTAGCTTTACAGTCTTGGGTCTTACAGTTAAGTCTTGGATCCACTTTTAGTTGATTTTTGTAAATGGTGTGAGATAAGAGACCAGTTTCATTCTTAATGGATATCCAGTTCCATTTTGAAGAAACTGCCCTTTCCCCATTGTGGGTCTTGGCACCCTTGTTGAAGATCAGTAGATGGTGAATGTGTAAATTGTGTATGTGTATGGTGTGAGGTAAGGGCCTGAACTTATTATATGTCACATGGATACGTAATTGTTCTGGTGAAATTTGTTGAAAAGACTATTCTTTCCCCACTGAATTGGGTTGGAATCTCTGTTAAGAATCAGTTGACCGTAAATGTAAGGATATTTCTGAATTTTCACTTCTGTTCTATTGAACTATTTGCATATCTTTACTCTGGATATATTTTTATGTTAGTCTTTAGTCAGAACTAGGTTATTACCAATTAGTAACTATTTCTAAGATTTGTGACACTTTCTATCTTGAAAAGGCACTAATATCTTTTGTATTTTTGTTTTCTTTTAGTAACAACAACAACAAAAATCCCTTTAGAATTCTCCTCTGTCATGCACTCACTGTATAACGTTTTCTCATTTCTTGTTAAACACATGCTTATATACATTTTGAAAGAAGAAAGACATAGGTGTTCTGATTTGGGTTCAGTGGAATGATTAGGGATTGATCTAGCAGTTTGGGGACTTCCCTGACCAGTTAAAATGACAGATAACCTGTCAGGACATCTTAGCTGGTTGAAGATGGAAATTAAAACCTCTGGGGTATTGTTAGATTTTTCTTGTAAAATTGTTTGTGCATTTTTTTTCATTATGCTTACATGTTTGCTCAAGTTTTGAATAGTTGCCTTATGACAAATTCCCAGAATTTGAAATACCAAATCTAAGGAGGATAAATATTTCATTATGTCAATGTGAAAATAAACATTTATTTTTCTGGCTCAAATGAGCCAGCACATGCCCAATATATTATAAAAAAGTAAAGAGATAGTTATGGATATTGAGAAGTATAATGCCATTGACATTGTATATATTAATTACATTATGTACAAATTAAAATATATGACTATAATGTAATGAAATTGATATAATGAACATTTTTGTCTTTTGGCACTTATTTTCACATGCTCTCTAGACCAAGGTACATCTTTTATGTGGAATGGATTTTAGCTGATAACAGGCTTGCAATGATCTCACCCACTTTTTGTAATTGTCCTCATTAAATGGCATGAATTTTCAACAAATATTCATTGAGTGGACACTGTGTTTTGGGTACATCCCAGAAGGCTGGGAATACAGCTGTGAATACAACCAGGATCCTGTACTCATAGAATTAACACCCTAACAGGAAAGACAGATAACATGAACAAAGATATGTGGTGATAAGGACTATGAGGATACCCAAAGCAGGGAGGGGAAGGTGTAGAGAGTAACAGAGTAGAGGTTGCAGGTGGATACTTTATTTTTTTATTAAAAAAATTTTTTTTACATTTGTTTATTTTTGAGAAAGAGAGAGAGATAGAACACAAGTGGGGGAGGGGCAGAGAGGGAGACCCAGAATCCGAAGCAGGTTCCAGGATCTGAGCTGTCAGCACAGAGCCTGACGCGGGGCTCGAACTCACAAACTGTGAGATCATGACCTGAGCTGAAGTCGGACACTCAACCAACTGAGCCACCCAGGCACCCCTGCAGGGGATATTTTAGAAAGGGTTGCCAGGGAAGGCCTTTTGAAGGAGCATTTGAGTGGAGATTTGGATGAAATGAGGGTGTGAGCTGTGTGAATACCTGGCAGTAGAATGTTATAGTCAGAGTACAATATGCAAGTGGTTGGATATGAGGTTCCAGGATGGGCAGTGGATGGATCATGTAGGTTGTTGTTGGTCATAGTCAAAAGTTTGGGTTTTATTATGAGAGTAGTAGAAGGCCACGGAGGATTTGGTGGGTTCAAGAGTGACATCATATTATTTGAGCTTCTAGAAGTTGCTCCATGCACTGTGTATCCTTTTGTCTGAAGGCAGACAGAAGCGGAGGTGGGAAATGTAGTCAGAAGACTATTTCATGGTCCAGGTGGGAGAAGTTGGCATCTTGGACTAGTGTGGCGGAAATGAGAAGAAAAAGTTTGTTTTTGGTTAGGTCTTGAAGGTAGAGCCAATGGGATTTGTGGAGGGTTTGGACATGGAGCATGAGGGTGAGATAGCAGGGTTTTGGCCTGAGCAACTGTGGGGGTGATGGTGCCATTTCCTGAGATCTGAAAGATGGAAGAGAAGCATATTTGGGGGCAGAAATGAAAAGGTGAGAAACTCTGTTGTGAATGTGTGGAGAGTGAAATTCTGATCATGAAACAAAAATCAAGCTTAATAATGTGGTCTGGAGGAGAAGCTAATGTGTTGAGAGAGCTTTTGAGGAATTACTCAACGGTGGGATTCCATTCTCAATAAATTGATTATGTGAAGTAATTTATCCTATTTTAAAAAATAGTTTATCCTATTTTTTAAAAAGTAGTTTATCCTATTTTCAAAGTTAGTACACTTTTTATCCTGTCAGATTACAGAATCATTTGTTTATTGGACATTTCACTTTAATAGGATGCTAGCTGCTTGTTTAAGAAAAAAAAAAACAAAAAAACTACAAGTCTGGTTTTCTTGGGTCAGTGATTTTTATGAGGAATATATGGACTTGAGATATGTTGATTCTATCTTAATCTGCCTTTATCCTCTTCAGTCCCCTGGAAAACATAATAATAATCTGGAATCAATGATGGATATATGTGGTGTTTATTGACTTTTCCTCAGGCTTTGATTTTGTAGGATTTGGTTTTGGACCTAACAGCATGAACTGCATGAATATAAACCCATAGTTGTATTCAAACAGACTAAGGAATCCTGCCAGATGGAAATGTAAAAAATTTTTTATGTGCATTAAAAAAGAATGCTTTCTGCTGTCTTTTCAATTAGTTTCTTAAAGAGCATACACTCCTTTTGAGTAGGTGGGATAACCCCCCTCCTCCTGTAGAAGACAGAAAGTCTTGCATGGTGTGTTAAGCTTTTATGATCTTGAATGGAGAGTGCCCTGAAAAGATATATAATGACCTTAAAGCTAATTATCACTAGAAATAAGGGCCACAGATCCATATTCTAAAACCAAAGTTACTATTTTGAGTACTCGCTCTTCAATATCTAATTGGCCCACCAAAAATAATCCAAGAAGAATTTTATACACTAGAGGGTTTGCTTTACAGCTTGTTTGGGAGGGTGCTTCTCATTGCTCTAAGTCAGGTGTTGCATGGGTGCATTGTTGACATTTTTCTCTGAGCATGCTGAATTATATTTATACCTCCTCTGAAAGCTTTCTAGCCTGAATTGTTGTGACCAGGAGAGAGGAGTAGACCTCTGGGTTCTGGGGTGCTCATTTATTTTTATGATTCATAATAATCTTTTCAGAAGACTCTTGGTCCTGCCTGTAGTAGTTAGGCTTCAGCTCAGGTCCTCGGAGAGAAGCAATGGTTTTCTCGTCAAACATGGATCCTTGTTATCCTCCACAGTTTTTAGAAGGAATGTCAGCTTTACCCCCAGCATGACTGGGAAGCCATATGGGATTGTACCTAAGGAACAACCCAGACTGACTGCCTTGATATTTTTGAGAAACTCAATGGGGGGGGGGTGGATTTTGAAGACTATGCAGCTCATCTGTTCCTTGTGATGTCTAAAATCTCTCAGGTTAAGTGATAGCAGCTACAAACCGGGTGCCCAGACCTCCTAGTCCTGGCCCCCTGCAGAGATGCTTCAGTATAATTTTGGTAGGAAAGTCTTAGCCTATCATGATGCCCAGCATGAAAGAGCACCATTTGAAACTTACAATTATTTCAACAGTAAGGATGGAGTTGAATATCTTGCTCACTATAACACCAGGACACGAAGTCTTTTCCATGTCTTCTTGTTCTTCCCAGCTCCCCACAGACACAGTTGTTCTCTAATTTCTCAGAAGCTGGAACAGATTTTCAGGTTACAATCTGCTCCCATCTAAGAACCTTCAGTTCTCCAGTTCTATTAATTAAAAAAAAATTTTTTTCTCAGGGGTTCTTCCATTACTTATTGATATGGATTTCCCCTCCCATTTTGTTACCGTACTTGGGAGATAAAGGTGGTAATTTGTTTCTTTCCTCACTTCTAAGATTCAGACAAAAAAGATTGTATTTTCGGGGCACCTGGGTGGCTCAGTTGGTTAAGTGTCTCTTGTTTTCAGCTCACGTCATGATCTCACGGTTTGTGGGATCAAGCCCCACGTCAGGGTCTGTGCTGGCAGTGAGGAGCCTGCTTGAGATTCTCTCTCTCCCTCTCTCTCTCTACTCCTTCTCTATTTGCATGTGAGTTCTCATTCTCAAAAAATAAATAAACATTAAAAAAAAAGATTGTATTTTCTCCCTTATTGTTTAAAATGTCTTGGCTAAGTTGCTAAATTGTTTTTTTGTTGTTTGTTTTCATTTTCATTTCTTTGGTTAATTACTGAGGTTATTTTTTTTTTCAAATATGTATAAACCACTATATGTCCTCACTTATAAAAGTCATGCTCATGGACCATTTATCTACTGGATCTTAGTGTATTACATTACATAACCTCATTGTATATCAAGGAGCTTATCTTTGGTGCAACATAATTATGTAAATATTTCACTTTGTGTTATATCATCTGATAAGCTTGTATTTTGAGAAATAGAAGGTTTACATTTTCATGTAGTCAGTCTATCTTTCCTTTTGTGATTCTTCCATTGCTTTTATGCTAGTTATCTTTTCATGCAATTTTTAAAAAAAATGTACTCCTTGAGGGTTTGGACACGGTGGTATATAATTTTTCTAGGTTTGTTCCATAAACAAGCCTAGTATAGTGCTTAGGGCACAGAAATGCACAATAAATATTTGTTGATGCATTGATAAGTTTTACTTGATTAATTTATGAAGCTTACATTTCCCACAAAGTTATACTGCAGATTTTAACAGAAACACATTATATTCATTTGCATCAGCATTTCCTTTTGGACACTTGTAGAGAATTTAAACAAAGTCATGCTTTTTGGGCAGCATTAGCAGAAAGCTGCTGCCTTATCACTATTCTTGGTTGAATAGAGGGAGAACTCTTTATCATATCTTTCGATTTGCCTGGCTTACCAAAAATCTCATCTCACTTGTGTAAGGCTCTTGAGTCCAGCTTTACCATGTGAAGCACCTGGCCCCGATATAGGGAAGGATTAAGCTGTAACATGATTTCAGATCTAGTGAATAGATTTCTATCAATTATTTTGTGCACAGCTGTGGGATTGTTGAGCCAGTTAGTATTACATTTGGGGTCCCAGAAGACTAACTCCCGGAGAGGAGAGAAATCCTAAAGTTGGACAGAAGATTCAAGTCTTAGCAGAATTATGATTCACTGAGGGAGTGGAGCAGAACAGGAAGGAACCAATCCCCAAGAATCCGGAAGGAGAGAAGGGAAATTCATATTTTGCAATGAAAAACAGTAACATTACCATTCTTTTTCCTCACTTCAGTGTACTGGTTAAATGTGAGGAGATGACAGTTTTAGAGAAACCAAAGTCCCTAATTCTTGCCACATCTTAATAAAGTGTGTAGGCAGAGTAAACTGACACACATATTTTAATAAATATACATATATAGTAAAATCAATATATTATTGATTAATTGATTATAATAAACTCTAAGTTTGAGAAATGACTCTATAGAAAACTGAGAGGAATTCTTATGGGTACCCTGTCTTGCCCTTGGCCTCTTCATACATGTCTGATCTTGGGTCTCTTACCAGCTGCCCTCAACTCCCCCTTCCTAGGCCAGTGCTCTGGAGAGAAAGGACATCTTCTATTCAGTTGATTCTCCCAACAGTGTGAATTCCTTACATCATGAGTTTGGTCTTTATATTCTTCCTAGCTTTTGAATGACTTCTTGCTTCCAGAGGCCACCTTACCTGGGATTTGGCCTTTGGTTTTCCTTTGCAATCTCAGGGCCATCCTGCTGACTGCCAGGTCAGACTTTACCTCTTGTTTGAGTCTCACTGTCCAAGGTAACAGGGAAGGCAGGCAGGGTTTTCTCAATGCCTTGTGGTTGTCCTGGGGCCTCAGAGATGGCTGCATCAGGCAGCCTCTGCTCCTTTGGTGCCCTGTAGCTTTAACTCCCATTTACAGCTGAGGGCTTCATGCAAACTGTCTGAGGGCAAAGGGTTTGTCGACCGACCGCTTGCTCTCGTGTCCTACAGTGGCTAATTGCAAAACAGCAGTGACTCCCAGTGTGGTTCAGATCTCAGCCCCTTCCACACGTGTTCATTCCAAATGAATGGCCACTGGGGGTTGCCATGTACCTTCAGTCAGGGTCACTGCTATCAATCAGGACCCAGCAGATTTTGCATCAACCTTACCACTGCAGACCCAGAGACCCTATTCTCTGCATCTACTCTCTTGAAAATGAGTTTGTGTCAGTCCATGGGATGTACCAGATCTCCAGTGCAGTGAGCAACAGTTAGGGTTACTTTCTTAAACCAGACCTTTAGGGGAGCTCTGGGGTGTGGGCTGCTGGAGAGTGGCTGGTGGTGTCCCAGTCCAGGAACTATTCGAGGCCACTTGTGTGTGAACTTCTTTTTGAGTTTTCAAAATTTATTTATTTATTTTTCCAGCTTCAATGAAGTAGGGTTGTCAAATAAGAATGGTATATGTGTAGGTTTTACAGCATTCTTTTCAAAGGTACACAGCATGATCATTTGATATATGTATATATTGTAAAAGGACCACCACAATCAAGTTAATTAACCTGTCCATCATCTCACATAGTTACTCTGTGTGTGTGTGTGTGTGTGTGTGTGTGTGTGTGCATGTGCGTGTGTATGTGTGTGTGTGTGTGTGTGTGTGTGTGTGTGTGGTGAGAATACCACATTTACTCTTTTAACAAATTTCAAGTGTATTATATGGCATTATTAACTATAATTGCTACACAATACATGAGATCCCTAGAACTTATAACTGACAGTTTGAATTTCTGAATCTAAACGTTATCCCTGCCCCCAACCACTGGAGGACAGAGTTGTGGCTGGTAACACACCCTTCTTGGGGAGTTTCTAATTTCCTCCTTCATCAGGCAAGGCTGGCGGGGAGGCTCAGTGGCTGGTAGATCCCAGTCTGAGAATCCTAAACCCTGTATTAATTTCTCCCAAAAGGCAGCCTCATAAACAGTAGAGAGTTGCTTACCTTCAAGGCTGCTTTTGAGATACAGAGGCTAGTCTAGGGCCAGCTGACATTCAGTGACAGTGCACCGAGACTGTTGCAGCCCCAGGCAGCTACAGCAAGCTGGAGAACACAGTTCATAACAAAAGAGGTCAACCTTTCCTATTGCTTTGAGTTTCCAACCTCTATACTGAGTTGAATAGTGTTCTGCCCAAAATCATGTCTACCTGGAACCTATGAATGCAACCCTATTTGGAAATGGGTCTTTGCCGACACTCATGATCTTTCTTTCTTTCTTTTTTAATGTTTATTTATTTTTGAGAGAGAGAAAGAGAGAGAGAGAGAGAGAAAGGGGCCGAGAGAGAGGGAAACACAGAATCTGAAGCAGGCTCCAGGCTCCAAGCTGTCAGCACAGAGCCTGACGCAGGGCTCGAACTCATGAACTATGAGATCATGATCTGAGCTGAAGCTGGACGCTTAATCCACTGAGCCACCCAAGCACCCTGTGGGCATAATCAAATTAAGGTGAGGTCATTCTTCATTAAGATGGGCACTAAGTCCCATATGACTTGGTGCCCTTATAAGAAGAAGGAAATTTAGGCACACAAGGAGAGTGCCACAGGCAGTGGAGGCAGGGATTGGAAGTAATGCACCTTGACCCATGAACCCCAACGATTGCCAGGAACCAGAAGACACTGAAAGAAGCAGGGAAGGATTCTTTTCTAGAGCCTTCAGAGGGAACATGGTCATGCTGACAGTTTGATTTCAGACTTCTGGCCCCCAGAACAATGAAGAATACATTTTTGTCATTTAAAGCTGCTCAGCTATGGCAATTTGTTGAGGAAGTTAATACAGCCTCCCTCAGCAGATGCTTATCTGGAAAAATATGGTTATTCGGTTCGACTGCAGAGAACAAAAACCATTCATGTTTTTGGCACAGTCAGCTCTAGGTTCACGCAGGTAGCTGCTGGAGAAGGGCATGATGCTGGCCAGGCCTGCTCTGTAAGCTAGGTGATTATGACCTGGCCAGTTACTGTGGCCAGTTATCCGTTCAAGGTCATTGGATATTCATGGCCGTGTGGAGTTCTGTGGGCCCTATGTTAAGGCAAACTACAGATGTTGCATTGTGCACCACCTGTGTCCAGCATAAGGGCCTATAATGAGGAAATCTGGAATACTGTTAATGCGGACTTTTTCTCTGGTCCATCCTTTTTGTATGTATAGCTAAATATTAGTTTATTTATTTTCTCTCTGTGGTTCTAACACCCTAGCATAGGGTTTGCCTACCTTTGTGTTTCTTGCCCCAGGAAAATTCTGTGGCCCCAGGGTGGAAAGCAGAAGCCGTCTACAAAATTCCTTTTGTTGTTGTTGTTGTTTGTTTGTTTCTAAGAGCCAAAGTCCCAGGGGAAGAAATGCCTTTTAGAAAGCAGCAAAGTGCCTTGGAAGAAATATGACGAGAGAAGAATTTTCCCCGGAGTAAAAGAAGTTCCTAAAGCTGGTGGGTGAGAGGGGCAGCAGGAATTTGCATGATCCCCTGAGCAGCACCCAGGGGATGTCTCCTAAAAGGAATGACTGCCTGCTGTGTCTTGGCAGAGTGAACTCATAAAGAGTTTCCTCAAACATGTCCCTGCCCCAGGCAGGCACAGAAGCTGAGAAAGTCTGTCGGAGAACGAGGCAGAGGTGAAGGGCACGACTCGGCTGGCTTCCTGTGTAAGGCACTGAACCATGAGCAGCCCTGGGCTACCAGAGGGACCCCCGGAATGACGGAGGTTTCCTCTGAGTGTGGAAGAAAGTAGGCTCACAATCGCAATTAAATTGATTTATAGAGAATAAAGATATGTGCCATTTCTTGCACGGTTGATTTTGTGGACTGAAATTCACAAACTGATTTTGTGCACTGAACCCCCCCCCCCCACCACGTGGTGTGTTTTTCTGGTGGAAGCTGACACCTACTCAGAGGGCACACTTCATTTGCAGCGTCCGTCAGCCACAGCAGATGTATTCTGTGAGGGCTTCCATAGCCCTAGACTGTGTACCCAGGTTTCAAACAGCAAACCCTATTGGTCTCTTGATGTTGTGGGGCACTCTTTGAGACTTCCCATGTTTGTGTTTATTGTTCACATCTCCCATCCATAAACAAATGGCCCCCCAAAAGCACATAAAATGGGGACTTGATAAATCCTTGTTATGGTAATGCCTTTTAGCTATTGACCTGTGTACCACAAAGTAATGTGAGCTGCACCCCATCCATTCAGATACTGCTTTGGCATTACACCCCACTCCTTCTTCCTACTTCATAACACTGTCAATATCCTGGAGGGTAGCCAGTATCTGGGTGAAATACAGGTGTCTTAGAAGGGATCTGGAAGTCCATTAGGGAAGACCCAATATGCAAAGTGGGCTGGGCGGTGGAAACATGTCTGGTTCTCTCCTCATTACATCAACACCAGCTTCTTACACCAGAGTTTTAGAGTGTATTCTGGGACTCCTAAAGGTGGAAGGAGATCATCTCTGTGGCCTGTAGATTGCAATTGCCCTTCTTATTATCCACTCTATCCTGCTTTCCCTGATGCACTGAGACCCTGCTATTCACTGAAGAGAGAGAGAACAAGTCCAGACAGTACTAGACTCCCAGTAACATAGCATGAACAGTCCATCAGGAAGAGGGCTTCTTGTTGAAGGGATTAGGAGTCCCCCCAAGGGATTTATAGAAACCCAGACCATGATTGCCATGTAATTGTGGGGTGGGCGGTGTGGTGTTGTTTGAACCAACACTCCCTAGTACCTCCCTCCCTCACCCCATGCTTCCTGGATGGCACACTAAACATAGGCGATTTCATTTCATTTCATATCCTGAGCATATGCAATTGCAGGTACTGCCTGAATCACATAGTTTGGCTCTGATTCCTTCCTTCCTTCACTGATTATTTATTGGATGCCTGTTATGTACCAGGCACTTTTTCTAGGCCATGAGGAGGCATTAGTGAAAAATATAAATGTTGTCTTATCTCTTCCTTATGAATTTGACATATCTGAACAGTTTCTTACTTTCTGAGGCCACCTTATGCATATTTGCCTTTCCTTCTCTCTCTGTGAAGACAGATCCAGCTGCTGAGATCCCAGCCTAGGCTAGAGCCCTGCTCTTCTTGAGGTTCCAGATGAAATGCTTGACAGATCCTAAAGCATACTCGAAGAAACAATATATGAAGACATTTGTAAGCCATGATTTTTGCTCTGGGTTTGGAAGGCATCTAGAGTCTAACTAGTGCTAAGTCATTTATTTCTCTGGAGAAGACTGCTTAAGAGTGGGACAATGGCTTACAGAAGGATCCTTGCTGGAAGTTAACAAAGGCTTTCTTCTGTTGAAGCTTGAGAGCCAAAAACATTAATTCTGTTCTCCTCAGTGTGTCTGTCACCTTAGCACTTAGATGATTTATGTAAAAGCCTTTTGTTGTTTCTCATAATATCACAGAACTTTCAACCCAGAGAGAAAAAGGGAAAGAAAAACAAGGATACTTCTTGTTGAGATGGCAAGAACACCCAGCCAGCCTTCTCAACCTTCACCCAAATGAAATTTTTTTTTCCTTTTAATAAAGTATATGTACTTTCCTAGTCTTTCAAAAGAAAAAAAAAATGTATGGGTGTTCCCTTGGGTAAACTTTCTGTTAGAAAAGCAAATAATTGAAGGAGGCCTCTGATTTGAGAAAAGATTTTGTAAGTACTTCCCAGAAAGACCTGCTGTACTGGAGAGAGAACTGAAATGTGAAGTTTTGAGGTAAAGGAGAGCGTTGTTTGTCTGCTGAGTGTTCTGATGAAATATCTGTCTCATCTGAGTCCCTACTGGGCAACTCTTGTCTGCAGGGTAACATAGAGGTTTGAAATGTCCCTTGGGATAGTTGGTAGGCTTGACTATGCCTCCTCATTGCTGGGATCTGAATCCCACCGGGGAAGTTCATTTTACTTCTACTAAACAATTATTTATTGAGCAAGTACTGTGTTCCAGGCTTCGTGCTATTGATAATTTGGAAGGCGAAGCTTTGTTCTCATTACGGTTTATGGGCAGATATAAAGTGACGTTGAAATAGTGCTGCTGGTTAAAACTAAATTACCAAATCTGAGATAAGAGGGTTGTTAAGTATCAGATGGACACTTTGTTCAACAGCCTGCCGAAATCCTTGGGTGAAGTATATGAATAGATTTAAGAGTGAATATGCACCAAAGAAATAACATTGGATTAAATAGAGACAAAACAATTGATCATGGAATAACAGACCCAACAATTTCCAAAGCTGCCAGGAGTCAGCATCTTTCCAGCACCATGATTGACATGTTTTTCTAAAGCATCTGTTTTGAGGCGTGTGAGCTGTTCATAAGTTCATGCACATTTTTCTCTATAATGAGTGCATGATTTAGCACATAATCTGCAGGTGGCCATATGCAAACAGTTTACTTTAAGCCAGGTGTAAAGATCAAGTTTAAGTATTGCTGAAGAAGTATTTTGTTGATTTGTTTGTGTCTATTCTTTAAAATCTGAAAGTCTCTACATAAGGAGTTGGAGTCATAGGTCCTGGATATGAAGAGGATGAGGGTTGTTAGTAGCTCGTATGGGCCATGGAAGCACCCCAGATTGCATGAGTGACATTTACTTGGCCTTTCCTGCCCATCATAGACAGGTCTCAGAAGATCTTGGGTCTAAAGGCATCCAACCCAGCAAGGTTCATTCTTTATTCCCCTGCTAATGCTCATTGAAGACCACTGGGTAGTTCCCAGCCTGCAGGAAATCTTGAGGGGGCAGAGCTGGGTGAAGAATTTGGGAGTGGATTCTCACTCTCCTTATATCTCCTTACTTATCTCTGTTCTTAGAGATAAGCCCAAAGAATGTCAGGCAGCATCTGGTTTCTTCACCTTTCCTTATGAAATGGGAGGCCAAAGGGATTCTCACTGCATGAGTCACGTTGGCCAGTGCTCTTTAGTCAAAAGATGATGACTTCTCAATAAACAGCCAACTTAATTGTTCAATTTGGACTTCCTGTTTCACATTTATGATCATGTGAGCAAATTCAGTCAAGTAGTGTTCTCTCCTAAGGAGTAATATATAATATCGGATGTCTATGGGATGACATATGTGGGAAGCAACATACGTGATGGGGTCAGAATCTATGGACCAGAAACCACGACGTTCACCTCTCTCTGCTTCTGCTGCTCTTCTGCCAGGGCCTCTGGAGGGTGATAAGAAAGGGATAGGATGATCTTGCTAGTGGAAAATAGCCAAATGAGAGGTGAGCCGACTGATGAGAAAGACCAGGGTGAGCAACCGCTCTGCAGCAAGGAAACGTTTCATGAAACTGAAGGTGTTCATTAAAGTTTCAGAGTTGAAAAAGCCATTCCTGTAGTCCTTTATTCTGTAACCTGCAGAAGAATGACACACGGTTACATAAAAAGAGAAAGATCGGTGTGGTAGGAAACTCCTAAGATAGGGAATAAAAATCTGAGTTTCAATCTCTCTTTTGTCACTTACTGATTGTATATTCTTGGGCAAATCACATCACCTCCTGTGAGATCCAGCTTCCTTCTCTGTGAGACGATGGTTTTAATCATGTCCACTTTATAAGATTTTTAAAGCAATAAGTATAAGTGTACAGTGCTTTGTAACATAGAATATTTTCTAAAATGTTTGCTATTCTCATTCTTACTAATAATAGTGATAAAACCTGATCAAGAGAGTCTTTGAGATAGACCTCAACCTCATCTTGTTGAGGAATGGAAGTATCCTCGTAGGCTGCTATTTTAGTTAGACCAAACATCAACATCAACATCCATTTCTTGAGAGGTTTAATCTCCTTCACTTCTCAGCCTTGTGCAAAGCTCAGTTTAATATGGATGTCATATTAAACGGCTACTGGCTGGGCTCACCTTTTAGTAAATAAGATAAATAAGATTTTCTCATGTATACTAGGTCTTGACACATGTATTAGTGATCGGGTACATTTCAGGGTCTACATAAGAATTTGGTTTTACGTGTCTGGATTCAGTTTGGATAACCCTGGTGAAAAACCCTAAACACCCAAGAACCAGGATTAATCCTTTAAAATGTCAGTGTGTCCTTTCATTTACCATCAGCGTTCCATCTTTTTACTTCCACAGAATAATCTGCTAGTAAGAACATACTGTGGTCTTAGAAAGGGTTAAAGTAAAATATTTTGCATCTGACATGAATGCCCGACTAAATAATTTAATAACTTCCTTCTTTTAACACATGGAGCTAATTGCGCGTCTTCTTGAGAGAAAGTTTGTTTTCTTTAGCTAGGCTTCTGTGTTTGGCTTTAGCATTTCTGTCACCAGCAGCAGCCCCCTCCCCCAACTATTAAGCAGAAACCCCGGCCACGGCACTCAACAAAGAAGTGGCAAACCTCCAAGAAATATATTTCCCACAAAGACACAGCTGAGAACATTAAAAATTGGGTAGGTCTGGTTTATGTTTGGTTCACCTCCAATGTCTCACGTATAACTTTGGAGTTGAATGAACCAGTGACAATTCAGTAAAATCACTCAGGAGCTCTGGAATCACTATTCTGACATCCACCACTTTAGCCTTTGTCTTACGTGAGAGCCTAGGGTTTGCTGACAGGGCACATCAAAGCATGGGGACTAGGCTGAGGACAGTTTGCACCGTCTTTAATCATTTGGTAAAAGCTCAGGAGGATTTGTTCAAATTCAGCTAAGTAAAAACCCTCCACTTCACCACCTCGTTCAGACAATATGAGAACCAGATGGGTTTCCACACGCTGCCTGATTGCTACTGTCTGATGTAGACAATTGGAATTCTGCACATCTGTGCCATGACATCAGGGAATGCCACAGCCTTTCATTTTGCTGGGTAGACCACACCAGAGCATTTTTTTTTCTAGTTCATGTGGGAACAAAACCGTCATTCAGAAGGCACCTTGTCCTAGCCATTTGTAAATTAATTTGTTAATGAAACATTACATCAGGGTAGCACTTTACAGTTTACAGAGTGCTTTCATTTCCTCATTTAATCCTTAAAATAACCTTGAGAAATCGGCAGGACTGTTGAAAGAGGGCTAAACTGTTGAGGAGAAAATCCGACATGCTACTATTCCCGTCTTTAAATGTTTGGTGTTAACTTATATACGGACTAATGTTGACTCATAGCAAAGAATAAAATATGTGTGAGCCCCCCTAGAATGCGTTTCTTCCTCAGGGGCATATCCTTTTCCAAACATTAATTCATGGAGCGCTGGATTTTCTGACATTTACATTGTTGCCCATAACTGTATGGAGGAATGACTTTGGCCCCTGGGAGTGGGGGGTTGAGGTGGGTGTTTGGGGGAAGAGTTTGAATCGCAGGTTTTTAATCTTGAAATATCATATTGATTTTGAGAAATATCTACAAGTTTATTTTTGCCACACTGATTTGAGCAAAATTGACATCCCCGGAGGATATGCTGTACTTACATGCACCTGGGTATCCCAGTTTGCCAAGCTTAGGTTATTTGTTCAAACAAGAACAGGTTTTCAGACGCTACAAGGGGCCAGTTCCCAATAATAGAGTAGTGTTGGGATGGATTTTTCCTTAGATTGTTTGGGTCTGCAACCAGCCTTTGTAGTGAAGATGACCACGTTGACACTATGGCTATTGAAATAATGGTGAGCTGGCATCTCCATAGAGAAACACTGCATATTCTTCAGGCTCTGCTGATTAGATGCAATTTTCTTCAGTCAGGGGTCTGAGCTGGGCTTTGCAGCAGCTCATACAAGCAAAGATGGTAATGATGCGTCTCTTTTTGCAATTCTTTGTGGTATCAAGTCCAAATTTCTTTGCAGGGAACACAAGACTCTTCATCATCCCCTCTTCCTTCACGTGTCTATTTTCATCTTCTGCCACCTGTGCTTTTCTCTCCTCCATCCAGTACCTGAGTTCCTGTAGTCTCTGAACACATAAGAATCTCTCGTGTTTCTGTACTTTTGCACGTATCCACATACTGTTCTCTCAAGCACTCTCTTGTCCTACTAATGATAATGGCAAACTGCCCATCCTTCAAGTATTACTTCAAGCGTGACTTCTTCCTGTTAATCTCTTCCTGACACCCTAAAGCAGACTAAGGTGTTCTTTCATGTCTCCACTACACGTGTACATCTCCCTATGGTCCCAAACACCATATTTTCATTGCTTGTTTGTCTGTCTCCTGAGTAGATTCAAAAATATGTGAAAACAGAAGGCATCTGTCATGGTGCTGGGTACAGAGTATGTACTCAAGTGATTATTGAAGGAATGACCATGTGATTCTGTAGTAGTCATTTTAAAGTGGCTTTTTAGAGGTCATCCTAAAATAGCAGTAAGGAAGAAAATATACCTTGTTTTTTCTCTTGAAGTTATGGAATATATTATTCATTTTGAAAATTATAATCTTAAATATCACATTCAAAAAGTTATTTGACTGCGCTCTTATTCCAGAAGGAAGATTTTGATGAAATGTCATTAGGAATGGCATATAAGGATAAAGGGTGATAAGTATCTTTATAAAACACTAAGTTTTAACAAATCATAATATGCTCACTAAATTATCAATTAAGTGGATTCATTGATAATAGGATTTATAGGTTAAGACAGAGAAGGAGAGATCAAGTTGTAGCAAATATAATGTCGTATAAATAATATGGGTCATTTTACCCAGATTGTTTCTTCACTCTGTTGTTGTTGTTAAGAATGGAGCCCTTGTAGGAACTACTTTTTCTCAATTCTTCTAATATATTATCCACTCATCTCTCCCCTCTCCATTCTTCCATTCATACATTATCCATCCATCCATCCATCCAGCCAGCCAGCCAGCCAGCCAGCCACTTTTGTCGGGTATAAAACAAATAGAGGAAAGGAAAAGATATGCCAAGATTATGGTATGTATTCATCCATCCATCCATCCATCCATCCATCCATCCATCTATCCATCCATCCATCAAACAACATAAAATATCTGTTCTTATAAAACCTTAAATATCAGGAATAGATAATTCTCATTTGATTATAAAGTTATAAATAGGGAGGCATTTTACATCATTGGGTAGAAGGATGCACATATTTTTAAAAAGTAGATTAGCCATTGTAGTATTTCTATTTTCCAGGGCTTCTGTGAGGATTCAAGAGATAAAACACTGAACAGTTTAGCTTGGAGTTCTCAGAAGAAAGATGCCAGTGGAACAAAGAATACCACAATTAATGCTCTCAGTAACTTACAGTTATGGCCCTAAAGCAAAAACCGAAGCTGATAATTCAAGTCCAGAGTACTAAATTCCATAATGATCCTCCAGAGAGGAAGAAATGGAAGCAAAGTTGTGCCAAAAATGATTTATTCTAAATAAAAAAAGTAAATTATTTTTGGCTGTGATAGTTTCTCTCTGTCTGTCCATAAGAATGGGGATGGTTGGCCATTATTGGTTGACAGGAAGAAACTGAAGCAAGCTGCTGAATTTACAAGTCGCTTTTCAAAATAAGTTTTACAGCCCAGGGAATTGGAGTAGTTTGTCTACTATTCGTGGTCCCTGTTGAAACTTGGATACTTAAAAATGCTGGGAAAAGGTGAGGAAATGAAGTAGTTTTTTAGGCTCAGGTTCAGGAAAGAAACCTACCCAGACTCTGGATGTAATGTCTGATAGGAAACAGTGTATTCCCTCGCTGCTTGTGGAAATGCCACTTGATAATGAGTTTTGACCTAATTTCTTTCCTCATTACAGCACAGTAATTTAAATCACTGGAGACACATTCTGAAGCCTTAAAAAAAAAGTTGTTCTCCTGGATTAAACAAAAATAGTGTCCCTAATCCAACCTAATCTTACACGGGATCCCATTCTCAGTATATTTATTTTTTTAAATTTTTAATGTTTTATTTATTTTTGAGAGACAGAGAGAAACAGAGTACGAGTGGGGGAGGGGCAGAGAGAGAGAGAGACACAGAATCCAAAACAGGCTCCAGGCTCTGAGCCATCAGCACAGAGCCCGAAGCAGGGCTCGAACTCGTGAACTGTGAGATCATGACCTGAGCCGAAGTCAGACGCTTAACAATCTGAGCCACCCAGGCGTCCTCTCCAACCCCCACCCCCCGCCTTTCTCAGTATATTTGATTCAAGATTACAGTGGTCTTGACTCACAAAATATTAAACCTGAGACCAGTTGCCTTTTAGGGTTTTCCTGGGACTCATTCCTGGATATGTTACATAGTCATGAAAATTCTATTAGCATATTATTTGCAGACCATTTATATATGTTCACCTAGATTGATTTTTATTTTCCCTTCAGGTTCCTTTCAAGGTAAATTGTGATCAATGGTATTCTTAAGGCAGTTATTTCCTGACTGAAATTTGTTGACATTTTCATTCATTCATTCATTTTTTTTTTTTAATCTTTCCCAAATAGCAGATGGGGAAACAGGAAAGAAACACTGAGCTTTCACATAGTGAGGACAACTAAAAATCTTTACTGGTTTGTGTTTTTTATAAGCCTTTTTTTTTTTTTTTAAGAATGTGCAATGCGATTCCCATTTATGTGAAGGCAGCAAGGTCAAGTTTTGTAAAGAGTGTCTAGTTTTAATTTGGGTTCATTTGGAAGAAAGTGTTTGCAAGGAAAAAAGAGAACAGATGGGGAAATGTTATCAGAACCGGTGGGATCTAGTGAACAATGACTGGATCTGAAGGCAGGTGAGAGTTGAGGGCTGGCGCTAACTCTTGTTGCCTGTATGTGAAGCCACGTCTCAACCTCTGAGCCTCGTCTTCCTTATCTGTAAAATGAAAGTGGTAATTAAATGGGCAGGAGAGACCACAGAAATGTTTCCCAGTTTGCAGGTAGATAAGGATGACAAATCAGATGGCTTTCACATTGATTTACTACCAAGCTAGGAAGGAAACTGGAACAAGGATATATGCAGTCCTTGGAAGGTCTGTGCTGCCTACATTATGTGAGAAACCCCCCTTTTACTTAGGGTAGCAGTGTGAGAGGGGGCTGCTTCCCTAGTAGCTTTATTAATTAATCAATTAATTAATTAATTAACCTTGGTTCTCCAGCACTCTCTGGACCATTCCTCAGCCACTTTGCATTTCCTGTCTTCTACTTGCCTTGGCTTCCATTGCCACATACATTCAGACAGCCACGTACATGCGGACAATATTCAAATGAGCCTTGATGTCCTCCTTCTCTGCAGCCACAAGTTTGGAAATTACCCCACATTCCTCACTGATCTTTTCTTGTTCAGGCTACCTCTGTTTCCACACTAGCTCTTTTCTTTCTTCCTTCCTTCCTTCCTTCCTTCCTTCCTTCCTTCCTTCCTTCCTTTCTTCTTTCCTTCCTTAAGTGTATTTATTTTGAGAGAGAGAGAGAGAGAGAGCTCACACAAGCAGAAGAGGGGCAGAGAGAGGGAGACAGAAAGAATTCCAAGCAGGCCTCACACTGTCAGCAGAGAGCCTGACACAGGGCTTGATCTCATGAACTATGAGATCATGACCTGAGCTCAGATCAAGAGTCAGATGCTTAACCGACTGAGCCACCCAGGCGCCCCCTCACTAGCTCTTTCTTGAACTCCTTCTGTATTGCTGCTGCAGTGATATTTGTAATATTCAGTTTAAATGGTATAGTTTCTTTTTCTAAAATGCTACTATGACTCTCCACTACCCTAAGGACAAAGTCCAGATTCCAGGTCCTCCATAGTTGGACCAGTGCCAGCTGTCTTGTCACTGTTCCCTGACACCCAGTGTGTAACAAATGGTCTCTCCATGGCCAATGAACACAGTTCCTTGGGCTCAGCATTTTCTCCCTCGCTTCCGAGCCTTTTTTCACCCTGCCCCCTCTGCCTTAAGTGTCTTTCTCTCTTTTACCCCCATGGCCAACTTCCTCTTGTTTTCAAAACTCAACCCAGGGTGTCTTTCTTGCTTTCTAGACTCTCCTTGGCCAGAATTCCTATTTTCCTACAGCATTCTTGAAATACTTCTTTCTTTTTCTTTTTCAGTTTATTTATTTTTTGAGAGAGAGAGAGTGAGAGCAGGGGAGGGGCAGAGAGAGAGGGGGAGACAGAGAATCCCAAGCAGGCTCTGCCCTGTCACTGCAGAGCCCCGTGCAGGGCTTGTACTCGTGAACTGTGAGATCATGACCTGAGCCTAAATCAAGAGTTGGATGCCCAACTGACAGAGCCACCCAGGCACCCCTTGAAATACTTCTTTCAAAGCACTTGTCCTGCTGCCTTGCAGGTGCTGGTTGATTATTTTCTCTCTCTCCCTTGACTTTCAGTGAACACCTTGACAGCAAGGACTCTCCTTTCATCCATTCATCTCTAGCCCCAAGTGTATTGCCTGGCACATAGTAGGAGCTAAGTAATAGTTTTTAAAAAAGTGAATAGGTTTAGTAAAATATCACCCGAGATATCGCTTGCACTGTTGTTTTGCAACTGTGTCATTATTAACATTTTGTTTGTGATAAGGTTGTATACCAAACTGTATCAAAAGCCCGTGGGTTGTAATTTGTCATATGCCCTCGTCATACGCCAAACAGGCTCTTGATTTTTCTTTTTGACGAATGAGAGTGAATGTTAGGTGACTGAGAAAGAAGCAAATAGACAATATCACGAGCTGGTCTGAAGCTTCAGCAAACCTCTGCCACTGTCTTCTCCCACTGCTGCTGCGAGCGAGGCTGCCTGAGAAGGAATTTCACCCCTGTTTGTGCCCCAGCCCATCCACCACCGGAGCTGCAGGGGTAGGTGCAGGAACAGAGGGAGTAACTGATGGGCTAGGACCATAGACAGTTAACAGGAGGAGGAACAGAACAGGTTAGCGGAGGCTTCACTTCACCCAGCATTGCATAAAGACAGCATCAGAAGCAGTAGCATTTCATTTCCAAATGGGTAGTTGAGCATGAGTGAAGGGACACGGGTCCTCGTGAGGTGTGCTGATCAGGCTTTATTTGGCTCAGTTTGAGCAAGTTGTGCAGAGGATGGGGTGTTAAGGGAAAGGGCTGCCTGCGGGGCTGGGTCCCGCAGGAAGCTGTGCCGGCCCTCACCCAGCGCCCAGGCGACACAGACAGTTCACGTGGTAGGGGCTGTTTTCATAGATCTCTTCAAACACAATTAGGTGGATCTGAAATAGAATTTTAAGCTCTCACCACACTTTGACATCAGAAAACCATGAATAAATAAAATTACAAAATCAAAATGCAATTCAAAAGGGTTCCATGTGATAATGCCTTTTTCAATAAATGCTGCAAAAAGAAAACTGGGTGATAAACCATATCGTTTCAATTTTCTCCTCGGGGATTTTATATCCATATGCTTTTATGTGGAAAAATGTGATTTAAAAAAACGCTCTGCCATCGTGACTCCTAACTCCCTGGTAGGTGTTTGCCATGGGACCAGGCAGGGAGAGGCTGCGGGGGGCTGGGCCAGCCCGGCTGCATTTCCTGATGACATTTTCTGGGGCTGGAGAGGTTCTGCCACTCACTGTTCCCTCAAGGGACTGTCAGTTGCATAAGATTCTCCTTCCAGGGAGTGCGTGCTTGGGTTAAGGTATATTTCTAGGAAGTCCAAGTTAAATTACAAAATGTCAGCAGAGACATACATATAGCACACTAATCCAATAGGCATAAAGATCTTAATGTAAATTTTTCTAAAAGGTACCTCACAGGATATTATCTCTGAGAAATGTATGTAAACAAAGGAGTCTATGGGCAGATGGGTTTTGCAAACGCTTGGTTAAATGGGAACAAATTCTTTTTTACTTTGCTCCTCCTCTTCCTTCTTGTCCTTTTCCACCTTTACTCTCTCCTCTTCCTCCACCTCTTTCTTTTTCTCTTTCTTCTTCTTCTTCTTCTTCTTCTTCTTCTTCTTCTTCTTCTTCTTCTCCTTCTTCTTCTTTTAAGCTATAAATTTCCCAAAGATTTTAGTATGTGTAGAATAGATCTCCAAGAAAGAAATACAGTCAGCAACAAAATTTCCAAAACCTATTTGAGGTTGAGAAGCTTTTTATTTGTTCAGAGAAACACAGTTTGGAAAATTCTGTCTTTGTTTTATTTTTTAAATTATATATATATATATATATATATATATATATATATATATTAAGTCTATTTATTTATTTATTGAGAGAGAGAGATAGAGACAGAGAAAGAGAGAGAGATTGAGCAGTGCAGGGGCAGAAAGAGAGGGAGAGACTCCCAAGCAAGTTCTGTACTGTCAGTGCAGAACATGACATGAGGCTCGAACTCACAAACCATAAGATCGTGACCTGAGCTGAAATCAAGAGTTGGATGCTTAATTGACTGAGCCACCCAGGTGCCCTGGAAAACTTCGTCTTTGTAACAGTTAGGTTGTCACACTTGGAACCCGAGAGAGTAGATGGGGGAAATGAAGGTTCTGATGTCAAGTGAGGTGGGGGCTGCACGCACATCACAGCTGCAGAGGGTGGGCCTGACTGTGTCTGCAACAAGGAGGCCGGGGCATTGGGAGGGACACAGAGGAGAGTTCTGAGGGTTAAGAAGGCAAGCTTTGCTTAGTTTCCAGTTTTGCTTTCTGAGGAATGCCAGAGGAAGGGGCAGGGCAGAAGAAACAGGAGTTGACGTATTTGTTCTGGACTTCAGTTTCAGATCTGCTTTTGACTTCCACTCGGTAACTGCGTGGGAAATCTAATCTGAGAAGTGTGCATCTTCTCCAAATCAACTGTTTCTCTTGGACAGGGGATTGGCCTAGAGCTTCTTGGGGTGTTTTGGGCCCAGGGAGGCCTCACCCAGTTCTCCTGAGGTGGCTTTGGGTTCCTAATGTCACCTCCAGGATTATAGGCTGGGAAGAAGACGGGCAGGCAGCATGACATAATGAAAAGTTCATGGTTTGGGCTTTAGAAAGGACAGGTTTTAAGACTGGGCTCGTGTTTGAGTCTGAGCTCCACTGCTTACCCAAGACATGACCTTGCTAAATTCCTTGAACTCTCTTGCCTCCATTCTTTTCTTTGGTGAAATATGAATATAGAAGCTTAGGTCTCAATGGATTCATCTGTCAGATAAAAGCATTATACTAGATGACCTGTAAACTATCCCTAGTTCTAATGTCCTGAGTTAGAGGTTATAGATCTGTGTCTATATACATATGCATATGTGTACATGTGTGTCTATAGTACATACATAAGAATACATGACTTAACCAATTTTTTAGTAATGAAGAAATGATAATGTAATTTCTTTGCTCTGATGAATATAACATTTTCTTCTGCTTATATCTCGGATATATTTTGAATGACTATGATAAAAACACAGACTCTGAGAAAGAAAGGTTACTTTATAAATTCGAGGTAACATCCATTAACACGATTTAATGAAGCAGGAAACTTTTAGGATTTAAATATCTAAATTTTAAGTTTATTCTTTGAATAACTCATGTGTAGCCCAACGATGACATTCTGAGTTATGATTCCTAAAGTTTCCTGATCAAAAATGCTTAATTTGTAAAGGTTAGTTGCTCTGCTGACCATGAATACTTATTCATAATGGTTGTGTGTCTCAGCATACTAATTTTTATGTTTGTGTGATACTATTTTTGCAGGGCTCCCATTATTCACATATGCTGTCTCACTCATTTACAAATAAACTTATGAGCTTGAGAAGGGACTGTTTGGCTATTCCTATTTTGCTAGATGTGGAATCAGGGCCACGTAGCAGCAACTTTCTCGGAAACTTTGAAGTTAGAGATAGCACTTGGAATTAAGCCAAACTGAGCATAGTTCTTCCAGCTTCCTAATCTTTGGCCAGCCCATAAGTAAAGACTTAGTGCTCAGTATTAATAATGAAGAAGACAATGATTATCATAATAATGCTCAAGTTTCTTATTTTGAACAATCCAAACTGCTCACTCCAGGCCTCTTATCCATTTAAAAAAAAATATGAAGACAAGAGCTAAATTTAGGATTCAAGCTGACTCTCCCTCCCTTTATTCCCTGTCACTGGATACTTTTGTGCTTATCTTAGAAATCACCCATTGGATTTGCTCTCTTCCTCTCAGTGCTAAGTTTAAGATCATTGTTTTTATCACATTATATATGGATTGTAGAAACAGCTTCTCAGCTTGCCTCTCTGCTCTCAGCCTTATTCCGTTCTATTCCACTCTGCACATGATTACCAAGGTAACATTCCAAAGACACCGCTTTCATTTTGCCACTCCCCTCAGGAAACTACAGCCAAATCCCTCTGTCTGATTTTTGAGGCTTTCCCTCTCTGGAGCTTGTTTTCATCAGCATGGGTTGCCAAAAAAAATATGGTAAACTGGTAAACTCAGCTTAAATAGCAGAGCTTCAGAGTTCTGGCGTCCCGAAGTCCAAGATGAAGGTGCCAGCAAGGTAGGTTTTATTCTGAGGCTTAGAGGTGGTGCCGTCTCTCTGAGTGCTCACATGAACTCTTTGGGCTCACATGGTGTCTCTTCTTATAAAGGCACTAATCCTTTGAGACCAAGGTCCCACCCTCTTGATCTCATTTGACCTTAACTGCCTCCCAAAGACCCCATCTCCAAATATGATCACATTGGGAGTTAGGGCTTCAATGTATGAATTTTGGGAGGATGCCAACATTCAGCCCTTGACAGGGCTCCTTCAGCCTCCTCAGCCTTACTTCCGTATCTCCTGAGATGTAGCCTTAACTCCAGTTTCCTCCCAGCACCCCTCTTCCAGTCCCAGTGCTTTTACCTGTATGTTCCTGCATCTTGCTGCCCACTAGCCCCCTCTCCCCCAACCCCTTCCTACCTCTCTTCTCCAGAAGACTTTCTTCTTCCCTTGTACTTTCTCAAACTGGACACATCCTTCAAGGTCTACCTCAAATTGCACCTGCTCTAAGAACACTTTCTAATCTTCTATAATCCATACAGTATCCTTTTTCTATGAACTCTTATAGCCACACTATAATTTAGCCCTTAATCATTCTCTAATTCTTTTATGATAGTAGTGAAGTATCCTGTTGGGATTTATACTCTACAGAGTACTTTCATATCTATAGTCTTCTGTGATTCCCTCAAAAACCCAGTAAGGTAGAAATTATTATAATTTCCATTTTACATGTATGAAGATTGAAGCTCAGTGAGGTTAAATGGCTTACCACTGGTTAGAAAGCCAGTAAGTCAGGAACGCAATGCCGTTTTGTGACTCTTGAAACTCATGGTCTATCAACCCATTCCTTACTCTATCTTATGTATCTTTACATGAGTTTTCTTCTCTCTCACCCATTCTAATTTAGGTTATATTGCTGTGTTTTATGTATCTCTATAGGCCAAATTTTATTCTTTTTCAGGGGGAAAAAGAAATACAATTAATTTTCACGAAGAATTTCAGAGTGAATTCCAGTTGAGTTTCTTTCCACTAAATCATAGGCTAAGTAATTCTGTGATAAATAGTAGCCTCCCCATTTAATAAATGAAGAAATGGACAGAAACAAGGACTTAATCTCTGCATACCATCTACTGCATTAGGCAATTCCTCATTATTTTTTCCAAGTAAAAAGTGTTAATGAGAAGCTTTTGGCTAAGATAACACATGTATTCAACAGCACAACATATCATTTTTGTTTTGCTGTAATTGCAATGTGTAGATATAACTTCTGTAGTGCGTGATCTCCGAATATTTTGGCCTCCCACGCAGAAGATGAACTCTGAGGTTACAGCCATTAGGTGGGGGTGAGGGAGTGTGAAATAATTTAATAGTGGAAGCTCACCAATCACACCTGACCCCAATCCGTCCAGACATTAGTGCAAAGAAACCACTTACAAATTCCTTTAGAGTGATACCAAATCAGAAACATTTAATGTGCACTGAAAAAGCCAAGTTAAGAATCAAGTTCAGACATGCAGAGGTGTGATATCTACAACCAGAGCCAAGTTAGAAAGGGGTTAGTCCTTCCAATGGCCAAATTAAACAAGACACAATTGAGGGTAACTCATCCCTCTGGGCACTTATAAAACCTGCACGTGGGAACTTTTGAAAATGAAGTTAGCGCTGATTGTGTCTTATTTTGTTTGGCCATTGAATGGGCTAACCCTTTAGGAATTTGGCTCTGACTGGAGATATCACACTTTTATGTGTCTGACCTCCCCCCACCCCAACTCCCTTTTTGTGTGTGCGTGTGTATATATAGAATTTAAAAAATCAGATATGGTGTTAGATTATTAAGTTTAATAAGAGTGAAAGATAAAAGCAAAGCATGGAAAAGAACTGAATGTGCTGATATAGAAATTAATTAGACTACCAAGGACATACTGCTTTTTTTTTTCCTGGTCTCCTTTATATTTAAGGGCTGAGTAGCATAGTACTGGTTAAGGCCAACAGTGAAGTTACTTGGGGGAATTCCTGAACCCAACCTCATTGATTCACTGCCACTATTCAGCGAAGCAGGCATGCTTAAAGGGGACAGCTGAGGGGCGCCTGGGTGGTTCAGTCGGTTGAGTGACCTACTTCGGCTCAGGTCATGATCTCATGGTTTGTGAGTTCAAGCCCCACGTTGGGCTCTGTGCTGACAGCTCAGAACTTGGAGCCTGCTTCGGATTCTGTGTCTCCCTCTCTCTCTTCCCCTCCCCCACTCATGCTCTGTCTCTCTCTGTCTCAGAAATAAATAAACATTAAAAAAAAAAGGGGACAGGGGCGCCTGGGTGGCGCAGTCGGTTAAGCGTCCGACTTCAGCCAGGTCACGATCTCGCGGTCCGTGAGTTCGAGCCCCACGTCGGGCTCTGGGCTGATGGCTCAGAGCCTGGAGCCTGTTTCCGATTCTGTGTCTCCCTCTCTCTCTGCCCCTCCCCCGTTCATGCTCTGTCTCTCTCTGTCCCAAAAATAAATAAACGTGGAAAAAAAAAAAAAAGGGGACAGCTGAGTAAGGGGACACAAGAAGGCACGTGTGGAGAGTCACACAGTAGACAGATAATGCAGTATCTGGACAGTAGAGTCCAAAGATGGCTCTGGTTCAGCCTCTTCAGTGTTTGAAGCTAACAGATTGCACTTCATTGCTGAAGAGCTGGAAGTTCCTGGGGCTGTGGGCATAGGTGGGAATGAGGATACTGATAACATGATGAAAAAAAAATGCTTTCAAGGCTGTTTTCCTACCAAGATGTTCTGTGTCATACCTGTCAGCAAATTCCCCTGCTTTGAAGTTGTAAATTTAAATAGCTACTTGACAATGCGGTGTGAGCTGTGTAGATCATCAAGGAAAAATTTTGTGGCATTTGATTAACTTGTATATTTTTATTGCGATGCAATAAAGGAGGCATCTTTAACTGAAATTCCTTCAGCACCCAATTGTGACCCACTATCCCAAGTGACCTCATACTGAGATACCTTTTTCTAGAAAACTGTATCTTTGGGCCAATAACCAAGTCATTATACTTTGCCATTGTTTTCACAAGACATCCAGCTGAAAGGAACATAATGTTTCCTAAGTGAAGATAGATATTTACCCTTTTGTTTTCTGGAGTTAGGTCTTACCAATTTGTCTTTTCCCTTTTAATATTTGTTTCTCATCATCACTGGACCTATGTGAGAAAAAGTCTCAACTTTTCACGGTCTGATTGAAGGTCTTATTGTGGGGTTGATTATGACACGAAACTGATGAAGTGATATTTTTTTACTCTCAGACATTAGGCAAGATCCAATGCTCAGGAGAGGGCGCTATAAATATGTGCATTTGACTCTGTGCTCAGTCTTCTGACCATTGTGTAGTTAAGGGTACTTGTCTTAAAAATTTGTTGGCACTTTTTGCTTGGCAGTTTCATGCTGAGGTAAATGTTGGCAAATGAACAAACAGCTTCTGTTCCTGCTTCCCTATGGTTCTGTTCCAGGTCAATCCCAGGATTCTGGCATAATTTGAGAAGTTTCTGCTGGCCTCCACCATTCTTGACCAAGGAGACCTCTGGGAGGCCAGTTAAGAACAGTAACGGCTCTGCTGATCCATGTCTGTTGGGTGACTAACTTGGAAAGCTGTATTTCTCTGCGCAAATTTCCTGGATCTGTCTACCACTGAAATTCCTAGACAAAAGACACCAATTTATGACTTGACCAGTCATTGTTTTGTATGCATGTGTGAGTGTGTGTGTGTGTGTGTGTGTGTGTGTGTTCCATAGGGAAGTTGGGTCTAGTTTTGTCAAGCATCTGTTATATTAGTCTCAGTCTACATTCTCCAGGACTAACTTCTAAAAATCTAAGACCCCTTTGAAGTGGCTCCCACTGTCAAATGACTCAACCTTTACTTTCTCTTTCCACAAAGTTCGCACAATTTTTCTACTGCTAATGGTCTTTATAACTTTGTACAATTGGTTTCTCTCCATAGCAAAGCTGTTGGTGTGCCAAAATGTACACTAATAGAGAATGATAGTGTACTGGAAAGATCTTCATGTAGAGAGATGAAAAATTAAGGGAATTTTTATGCATTCATCAGATATTAATTATACAGCTGCTCTGTGTAAGGTGCGTAGTGAATGCATATTTACATTTATATTTTAGAATCATCTAGCTACTGTTTGAGATTGATTGGAATGTCCTTTATTCAAGTGAACATCATGACGGAAACTATGTATAAAAGGATTTCACAGGAGAAATGAATCTGTTGCTTGAATTTGAGAAAAGCGGTCTCAGTTTGGCAGAGACAGAGTAAAAAGAATGTTTTCTAAGAGTGAGGAGGATGGGAAAACATAGTGAAATAAAAGTTAAAAGGGCAAAACAAAGGGTGCCTTTCTGGTATAGAGGCTATGACTAACTGAGATAAGCTAAGATAATATAGGTGATGTCTTGAAAGATGGGAGAGGATTAGAGAATGATGTTGGAGAGGCGCTTTTATTTTTTTTTATTTTTTTTTTTAAACGTTTATTTATTTTTGGGACAGAGAGAGACAGAGCATGAACGGGGGAGGGGCAGAGAGAGAGGGAGACACAGAGTCGGAAACAGGCTCCAGGCTCTGAGCCATCAGCCCAGAGCCCGACGCGGGGCTCGAACTCACGGACCGCGAGATCGTGACCTGGCTGAAGTCGGACGCTTAACCGACTGCGCCACCCAGGCGCCCCGGAGAGGCGCTTTTATAGGACACCTTCAAATACCATGTACAGGAAGTTCATTTGACCGTATTGCATTGTTGTGAGATTGAATATAAACTCTTTTCGTTAAGTTCAGATTGATTTTTGAGAGTGCATTGTGTTCCTCTTTGATTTGTCAATCAGATCATCTTAAGTAAGAATTGCAAATGGCAGTTTAGAGGACAAGAATTGCAAATGACAATTAAAAGACAATATAGAGGATCCTGAAGCAAAGCAATCGAGGTACTCCCAATGTCTAGCACACCGCCTGGGATATAGCGTTTGCTCAATAACTAAGTAATGTTTAGATGAATGACAGGTCTGGGCTGAGCTCACCTCCTGGGCATGAGCATTTGTCACACACACTGAATAATTACTATGCCTTATATTCTGTAATCCCACTCTTAATCAATTCATAGAGACTCAGAAAGTTTTCTAAATAGAAACACTCCATCTGAGCGGTGGTAAACAAGATGTTAAAGTCTGTATAACGGAAAACAAATTATGCATAGGAACTGTGAGCAATGACTTAGAAAGAGAAAAAAATTTCTCACAATTTTTAGTCCACTCCTGCTTCTTTAATTGTTTTGGCATGTGAGAATCAGAGTCACTCAGGCATGCAAATATTAGCATCCCCGAGGACTGCCACTTGGCTGCCCACATCCCTTTTGGGTATACCTTTATGCTGAAGAAAGACTCCAATAGCACAAAGCAAGCAAATGTTAGGTTTGAAATGACTGAACGTGGTTTTGAACCTTTTCACTGAAGCGAGGGTCATGGGTTAAAGACTTTGACCAAGACTGCAGTGAACCATAAAATCATCTCCAGAAGCCGGCATATTGTTCATAACTGAGGTTGGATGCCCATCAATGATTACAAGGTGATATTTGACAGTAAAGACTTTTCCGTATCATTTGTTTGGGTTTTAAAGAGTGAACATGTATATTATAAATGTTTCCTTCCTTTTGTTATTATTGCCTTCCCATACTTTCCTTTTGTGAGTTTGGAAGAAAAACTTCAGAAAAATGCAGTGAGGAGACTCTGTGAATTTCTACATAGGGTTTAATGGGACAGCTAAGATTTCTTAAATAAAGAATTGTCTCTCACCACCAACATGCCCGTCCTCTGGTTATGGCTGAAAGGGGGCTGCTGGCGACACCACAACCCTAACAATAGCAAAAACAACACTGAAAATAGCTGATGACACTGCGGCCACATTTGCGGCAGCTGGGGCCAGTAGAGGGCAAACAAAAGAGCCAAGGTCATACTGCTGCTGCTGGTAAGTAACAAAGTCATAATTTGATTCCAGATCTTTGAACTCTAGACCACTACTTTGCCTTTATTAAACAGATGTCTACAGAGTGGCCCACTATTTCTTGGCATATGTATGATACATACTGGTGGTTGAGTCATATAATATAGGACATAGCCTTCCTCTTAAGAAGCTTGTTGTATCGTCAGGGGCACGAGAAATGTCTAAGCACATTATAACCAAAATGAAAGGCTCTCAACAAGACATGAAGAGTTAACAGGAGGAGGAAAGTGGAGGAGAGACATAAAGGAATAGGTAGGCATTTCTTGAGGAGAGAAGACAGCATTTCCATGAATGCTACAGCTCTGCAGCATTTCTGCAGACTCTAATATGATGAGGGTAGGGACTCCACAGAAGAGGTGGGGCTTGAGTGCGACCCTGAAGGAAGGGTGAAATCTGCATAAGTAGTGAGGCCAGAGGAAGACATTGGAGGACAGAAATGGTTCATATTGAAGTGGGGAGTCAAGTACCTATGAGGAGTCATTATGAAATATTGAGTGGATTGACCTTTCTGGAGAATAAGTTTTCCCCTGGGAAAGTGGTGGAAGCCAAGAGTAGAAATTTGTAATGACCCACAGCGAGCATCTGGCAGGAAGAGGGCAGCAGAATGCCCAGGAAGGAGAAGATATACAATTCATCTCACAGGATGGCCTGGGGGTGGCTCTGCTCACATATTAGTATTTTTGTTGGGATCCTTCCTCAAAAATTCTTATTTTATGATTGAGCACCAAAGCCCAATGAAAGCTGAAATAATTATCTGAAAAAACAGGGGATAAAGATTGGGAATTACTTCCACAAACAACAGAGTATTTCCTGAGGCCAAAAAAATGTGAGTTATTTCCTTTATTATTTTTAATGCTTTACTAAATGGCCGCTAGACTTTGGAGGGTCAAAAAATAAACTCATTCTTCAGTCGTTCTTCTTATCTTTGAAACTTATCTGATAAGAGCATTTTCAAGTTTTGAGTTGTAGGAACAAGCATCCTTAATAAAATTATATGGTGCTTTCTTTGGTAATTGATTTCTATCTGTGTTTGTTGTCTTTCTTTTGACATTACTATTACTGGATGCTTTTAAGAAACAGGTTGCACAGATTTTTTTGTTCTTAAGTACATAGAAAACCATCAAATTAAGTAAACTTCTCTACATATGTATTATGCAAGAACAGGAATAAGTATATATATATATATTCTCATTTGAAACTGATTACTCATAAATAGTAAGTCAGTTTTGGGTTTTCAGGAAGTAATAGCAGAAAGGGAAGGTATTCTGTTTCTAATTTTGATTTTTCTTACTTTTCCACTCTATTTCCTGGCTATCAGTGTAAGCATTTAGGAAGCTCTACTTATAAAGCTTCTCTTGGGTTTTATGCTTCATGTTAATCAATTGGTGTAGAACATACGGTACTCTCTCTTTTCAGGAGCCTGTTATGTGTAGGTTTTGTTCTGCTTTAAAATTTGTTTCCTTTTTATTCTTCATAGGAAGCATATAAGGGCAAAATGAAGTATGTAGAGAGTTAAAGAAATACCTAGTCCTTTAAATCACTGTAGTCAGTCAAGCAAAAAGACCTTAAGACATAGTGTCCAGGATTATGTAAATCTAGCTGAGGGAAAAAGACATATGTGCAAGAAATAGTGCAGTGACAATGCACATTAGAATGCCCAAATTTATTACTATTGTGTAGGGAATGTTATAGGAATTCAGAGAAGATGGACGGCTAATGGGGGACACAAGTCATTCTAGACATCTATTCAGGAGGTAATAGGGCAAACTTTGCATGTGTGAAAAGAGGGAGGGGTGCTTTCAGAGCTAGAGAAGCTTGATTCTGGTGTGCTTAGGGTAAGCTACCGGGGACAGTGAGGAAGTTGGGACATAGTAGACAAAAGTTAGAGTCAGATTATGGACAGATTTGAAGCCTGAGTTGAAATGTACTAAGACAGGGGTGACTGTTACGAACTAAATATCTAAGGCACATGTTATGATAGAGCACTTATTCATTACCCATCCATCCGTTCATTCATTGAACAAATAATGCTTGGCTCCTAATATTTGTGGACATGCTGTCAAATGTGGGGTGTACAGGATTTTGAAGGGAAGAGAAACTGGAGGAAGGAAAACCAAGAGGCTAACGTAGTTGTCTGGATATGAGAAAATGAGGGCAGAGTTGGAGTATGGTGGTGGAACTGAAGAGGAGGGGCTGGGTTTAGGATGCTAGTTGAATTAATATGGAGTTGGTCATTGTAATTAGTTGGCTATAGGGGATAAAGGAAAGGTAGATTTTCAAGCTGGACTGGCTTGGAGAATGCCATTGATAGAAAGAATGGGATTAGGTACATGGGTCAACTTTGGTAGGAAGAGCACAGACATCATTTTACAGTGGTCATTCCCTCCATGCAATTAGAGATACAGGACTAGAGCTCAAATTAGAGCTCAAGGTTGGAAATGTAGGCATTAGAATCACTAACAGGGTAAAGTTAAAGTTGTTGCATTTAACTTAATGAGACATATTACTTATTTACTGTAGTTGATGATCATAGGGCCGAGAAACACATATGGAGATGGCCACAGCTGGTACGGGGTGCCACCAAAAGGTGAAGAGAAGACTCATAAGGAGCAGGGTAATTGGAGGAAATGGGAAAAGCAAAAAGTTTCAAGGTCAGTATTTTCAACGATAGATTTTCATAGACTTTTATTTAACAACATCATTGGGTACCTATTATGAGCCAGGCACAACTTTAGGTGTTAAGGTTACGTAGCATTGAGTATGAATGTCCCTGACTTCATGGAGGTTATGTATAGATAGGGGGAAATCAAGGGAAGTTGAATATTCTAGTTTCATGTGATACAACACAGACATTTTAAAGAACCGATATGCAATATGTTATAAGGATTCAAAATATGGGCGTAACCCCCATAGTATAAAAGATATTTTTAAATGGAACATTTTTTCCCCTTTAGGTTTACGATTCAGTAATCCCAATGACAGTAAAATAGAGTCATAAAAAGGAGATAAGGTGGAGTGAGGAATGAGCAGAACTTTAGGATTATGACTGATGTACATCATCGTCATTAGATATAATACAATTTCTTTACAAGTCCATAAAATGCTCAAGTCCTTGAAAAAGGGAGTTGCAGAAGAGGTGGGGCAGGGAGTAGGTACATAAGGCATATTACCTTGGAAATGAAGCTGCTGACCAGATTTTAACTACCAGACATGGCCTTTTCTGAATTGTCAGAACAGAATGTAATTAACAACGGGAAGTGAGCTTCGGGAGATGACAACACGTACGAAAGTTGTAATAAAAGATCTCTCCTTTGCAAATATGTAACTTGCTTTTGCAAAGGTAGTGTTGTTTCTCGTGGAAGACATCTTCCCCATAAATATCAGGATCCCATTTGTACTAATTAGACACATGAAGTGCATAATCATACAGTTTGCCCTTTGGTAACTACTGTCATTACTTGTAGGTCTTTCCAAGGATTTTGTAATTCAGTTAAGTAAGAGATACCAGCTGTAGATAAATGCTTGTTTGCTTAGCCAGGAAACACTGGGGATGAGCGAGAAGGTATAACTGTAAGTGGGCTGCAGATTCTTATGTGTGAAGCCAGTGTATAGTTTGTGAATTATGAAATAATATGCTGTAGGACTAATGGTTTTTGAAACACAGAAATAAGAAATCTTTGGCCAGGTGGTATGAAAAAGGAATAAAAATACTTTGAATTTTTAAAAAAGGTCTATGATACTTTAAAGTATCCATTATTCAATGAATATTCATCAAGCCCTAACTCTTTATGAGGCTTGGAGAAGGAGAGAGAAGACTAATCAAGCAAGTCTTTGGGAAGTGCCACGTGATAGAGCAGATCATAAAACACTGTGAGAGTACAGAGTAATAAGGAGATAACCAAGTCTGAAAATTAAATAATTTTCACCATCTTAGTTAATGTGGTGTGTGTTATGTAAGATAAAAGGATTCCTTTAGAGATGCTGGTTCATGGTGGACAAGTGCTTTTGTTTTCACCTCCTCAGGCTCTACATAGATGGAGGATTCTCCCAGAGGGAACCTGGATTTAAGAGCAGCTTCCAGCAGTGGACTTTGCCCCATGGCCTGTGGAAGGCATCAGTGTTTGGTTTGAGGAAAATTTCTCAGGTTCAACAGGAGAATCTCCAGGTGAAGAAGAAAGAGACCAAGTTTTTAGTGTCAATGTTGAGGTGGGGGCTAGAAGTTTGGGAAGACAAGGTATGGGGCATTAGAGACCAAAGGTAGCAAAGCTCTTTATAATACTGGTGAGTCATTCATGGCCCTTTTTATGTCATGAGAATTAACACCTGGGTTATAAAGTTAATCATATTTTATCACTTCAGCATTTTGGAGAACATCATTTGACACAGAACATTAACAATTCCCTGACATAATGAATACATGACTTTGGGATTCTAGTGAGGTCTAATGAATAAATGTAACACTTAGACACATTCCTAAGAATCTAGTCTAGATACACTTGATAAACCAGATAGACTCACTCTTAATGGGTTTATTCTGCTTGTAGTTAATAATCAGTGCTTAAAGTAGTGCCTAATGTGTATTTACTCAATAGTCAAAGAATAGTCTGAATCATGACTCCATGTGCAGCTGGAAACCCAATCTAATAAATCTGTATCTGAAGCTTTCAAAACTACTATGCACACAAGAATTATGTAATTTTAATTTTTGTTTTCTATCCTTCCAACCCCACCTGATGCTATATGGTAGGATTTTGTTTTTGTTACAGCAAATAGTGTAATTATCCCTTAAAAATTTGCACAAGCTGGGGAGAATTAATAAAAATTATAATCATGCTGGGTACACAGTGAAATATTACAACTCATAGCTTGGGAGTAACTACTTGGAAATAATTTAAAAAATTTTCCTATTCCCTGTATCTGCAACTTCTGTTTATTACTTTCAGATTAAGTTTATGGGGAAGATTCTTTTGGCTGAAAAATAAGCAATATTTTTCATAATCTGATTCAGGGCCAGTGTATTCAATTTCATAAGTATGTCTTGAGCTGCTTTTGTGGTAAGAGATATGGAAAATTGAATGTTATAGTCATTGCCTTTATGGAACTTGCCACCTTGTGCCCTGAGCAAAACTTAACATGATGAAACTTTTATCTTTTCAGTGCTCTACAACTATTAGCCTCCTCTTGTCCACCGTACTGCTTCCTCAGATGTTTGCATGGGGACCTTTTACCCAAGGCATCTCCCATTATATTAATCACCAGGTG
This sequence comes from Lynx rufus, assembly GCF_022079265.1. NCBI lineage: Eukaryota > Metazoa > Chordata > Mammalia > Carnivora > Felidae > Lynx > Lynx rufus. The sequence continues at coordinate 74,007,748 of NW_025814823.1, forward strand.
GGTAAGTTAGGAATGCTTATAGTTAATACATATGTTTGTGTTTGTGTTTGTGTGTATTTTACCTGCAGAAAGGACAATCATTCCTTAGCTTCCCCTACCATCTTTATAACACTGACCAGACTTTTGTTTTTATTTAACACTTTTTAAATGTTTATTTTTGAGAGAGAGAGAGATTGAGAGAGAGAGAGAAAGACAGAATCTGAAGCAGGCTCCAGGCCCTGAGCTGTCAGCACAGAACCCAATGTGGGGCTCGAACCCACGAACCATGAGATCATGACCTGATCGGACTGCAGTCAGTTAAGCTGCAGTCGGACGCTTAACTGACTGGGCCACCCAGGCGTCCTTCATTTTAGCTATTTTATTGGGCAAGCAGTAGCACCTCATTGTGCTTTTCATTTATCCAACTATTAATGATGTTGAACATCTTCTCATGTATTCATTGGCCATTGCCACGTGCTTATTTGCTCCATTGCCATTCTTTGCTCATTTGTTCAAATTCGTTTGTTCATTAAAAAAATTGACTTACTTTCCTTCTTATTACTGGGTTGTAAGAGTCCCTTGATATTATAGATCAATTATTTTTAAAATATGCTTTTTATCTTGTCATATGTTTTAAATATACTTTTGAAAACCTTGGAGCTGCAGAGTTAGCTCATCTAATTTATGAAAAATGCCCTTCGTATTTCATAATTAGCAAAGCAGGGGCCCTTCACATGCCAATCTGCCAAATCAGACTTTCTGTCAGAAGGAAAAAACACCTGACTTCATTTTTCTTTTTTAAAGATGTTTATTTGTTTATTTAGAGAGAGGGTGTGTGTGAGAGTCGGGGAGGGACACAGAGAGAGACAGAAAGAGAGTCCCAAGCATGCTCTAGCACTGTTAGTGCAGAGCCCAATGGGGGGCTCAATCTCATGACCTGAGATCATGACCTGAGCCAAAATCAAGAGGCGGATGCTCAACGACTGAGCCACCCAGGTGCCCCTCAATTTTCAGTTCTGACAAATGCATAAGTATGGGTTTGGATCACCCTCCAGAGTGATGCTTTTTGGGGTAAAAAGTGGAGGATGGAAGTGCTAGCATGTTCATGGAAATTTGTCTCCGCTCCCACCCTATAGTGTTTCTATATTCGAAATATTCCAACACAGGGAAAAATGTAGCTTCTAGATTCTTAAATAAATACGTAATCCATTAAAAAGATAAGAAGCCTTTCACAGACACTAATATTCTGAATTGTTCCTTCAGCTGGTGTTGGAAAGTCTTTCCCCCAGGTCTGTCCACCACAGGTAGATTAGGGATTTCCTGTTCAAGGGGGAGAGCCCTGCCAGGGGACGCAGAACCCAGGGCCAGTGGAGCACTGAGGCATCCCAAGCATGGAAGTTTTGGGAAAGCACACATATGGAAAATGGAGAAATGGAAACGGATTCCCTATCCATGCCTTCACATTCCTTGGACAATTTCCTGAACTCCCAGGGACAATTTCCTGAACTCCCAGGAGTACTCATACCAGAATATGAAGACTCTTGTTCTAAATGAATGTGGTTTTTGAAGAAGGGAATGCTTGACAAGCAATGGGCTGTCAAAAATTCCAAGAAAGATAAATTGTTTCCTGCTGGAGGAGAGTAATAAGGGTTCCTGGAGGGACAACAGGGTGATGTCTTTGAGGCGTCAGATAAGGCTCATGTATGGAATTTCTTCAATCCTGTTGGTGAAAGATTTTAGTGCACTAAGGCCATCACTGGAGTCTCTCCATGTCTCTCCAAATATATATGAATGTACATATATATATTCATAGAGAATATATATATTACTCTATATTTTTCATAAAAAGTGATGGTGGTTTTATTTATAAGTACGTGTCATACTTTTATTATTATTTTAAAACAGCTATAATTGTCACACTGTTTTTAAGTCTTTGATTAATGTTTCCCCCTGTATTATTTGCTTGGGGACAAACCTCAGTCTATATCAGTGGGAGACCTAATTACTGGAGGATTCAATTAAGAGTTTCTTTCAGGGACTTTTCAGAGAACAATTTCATAGTAGAGAAACTCCACCTTATTTAGATCTCTCCAACTGAACAGTGAGGAAATCTTGACACTTGTCACAAGGACTCAACTAGACCAAACATTACAAAAATTATTTGCATTTATTCAAGCCTTTAAAATAAAATATTCATTTAATATGATACTCACAGAGGCAATAAAATACATAATTTAGTAGGCTTTTCAAGCTCATTTAAAAATAGAGAGCTGTCATTTTACAAAGCTCAGCTATTTTTCTTCCCTCTAGCACAACTCACACAATACCACACCATGTAAGAAAGCCAAGTTTTGTCTCACATATTTGGATCTGCAGGGAGGAAAATCCTGCCTGCTGCAGCTGCTGGCTTCCAGACCCTTGTCTGGCCATGCTGAAATGCTGATATGAATTCACAGTGGCCTTAACACACCTGCCTGTTTTCTGTTTGATGAGGAAAGCGTAGGAGGCACTGAACGGACAGACTCAAAGTTTTCCTTCTGCGCCATCAGAAGCATATTCTTTGACACTCCTTGATAGAAAATCTATACCACCTCTCCCCTACTGGCCTCTAATAAAAAGCTGTAGTCCCTTTTAATAAATCTAATGATGAAAAAAAATATAGGAACTTTATCCGATTGTAAATGTGAACCTCATCTAAAAAGGCATACATATTACGGTGTTCAAAGCAGACTCCCTCACCCCCTATCGGAAGCTAAGGGTTGACGTTCATGTTCTTGTGATGCTGAAGAACACCAGCGGGATCTGAACTCGCTTCACCCAAATGCCAAAGGCCGTTTGGAGCCAAAACATTTGAAAGGAAATCTATGAGGCAGGGAGAATTTCCAAATGGAAAATGGAACAAAATCACCATGAACTGAATTAAGAATGTGCCCCCATGTTGCCGCAGAATGAAGGAAAAGAAATTAAATCAGACCCAACACGCGGCCAGTTGTTTCCCCCTTGACATTAAACCCCTGGTGCCATTGATCAAATCCTCCCTGCTTCCTCTTGTGACACTTACTTACAGCACCCAGAGAATCCATCTGGCAGCGCCCTTCCTACTTCTGGGCCCTGGGCATGTCGTCTTCTTCCTCATTCATGTTTCTTTTTATCGATACTCACTTGTGCACATCTAACTGACTCATGTCCTGCATTTCAAGTGGGTCTTTATTATTTGTGCTTTTCCTTGCATTCGCCATGATCTCCCATTGAACTAAAATCACCAACTGGAGTAGTGGTGTTTTTTTCCCAATGCTTCTGCAACCTGCCCGCTCCATAGCTGTCACACTAGCCAACGTCGACCTGCCCCCTGCAGGCAGACCTTGAGGAAGCCCCTCTCCAGGGCTTGAAGAGCTCTTTGCCAAATTCAAGCCATTGGAAAGAATTGTTTTTCCTAAAAAAAAGAAATCTAGTGGCATTGTTGGACTCCTGAGGCAGAGCAACCAATGTATGACATCGCTGATGCATTATGGACTCCTAATTTGACGATTGATTTCTGTTTAGTAACTCTTTTCTCTTATTTTTGCCCTTGGACTGTCACTGGAGAAGGCTATTTTTTTTTTTAAATGCAGGAAGTCAGCTACTTGTCCATGTTACATGATAAAGTTATATAAATAAATAGGTTGCAACATTTTCAAAATAATAATTAACATGTCAGTGGAAGATGTTCATTTCAATCTTCTTACAATCATAAATACTGAAGAAAGTCTTGATCACTTTATAATAATAATAATTCGTTGCATCTATCTTAAGATACATAAAGTCAGGTGCTCATCTCTGCGTTTTGAGATTCTGAGTAAGAATCCGGTTTAGGAGTTATGAGGTTCTCAGTGTTACCAGTGTCAGGTATAGTCTGTGGTCTGAGGACATTTCTCGGGCATATTTCAAAGACAGTACATATATACATATAAATATTTGTCACATTAAGGATTTGGGCCACCAGTCACTTGGTACCAAAACCAATATATGGATTCAATTGGAATTTAAATTTTCATCTTAACCCTTTCCTGCCAAGTATCCCAACAAAAACAAACAGATACTGTTATCGCAGAACGTGTACTTTAGAATTCTTCTTTTTTGTCCACTTGGTGTCTACTTGTTATCTGGCTGAAATCCTCCGTTCACCTTTGAGAACGATGACCCAGAGACTGTTTCGATGTCTTTGCTTTCTGGAAATTCCATGTCGTTCTTTCCATGACATTTCTTGTATGCCACATAAACTAGAAGGCAAGACACAGGAGGTTAATCAAGGTTTGTATCAATTAGCTGCAAACTTTCTTTGGGCAGTGATCATAATCTATGGCTCAGATATCAGCTTGCACTTCCTGTAGGCTGAGGGCTGCTTAGAGAGAGCAGAAGCCATTCTTAGGTTGCACACCAGTCATGGTGCTTCTGGAAGACCTGGAGCACAGCCATGGGGAGCACTTACTCACATGGCTTCTGCAGGCATCAGCCCTGTGGTGGGTGCTCGTCAAGAATGACAGCAGGCACGTATTCTGTGCCCACCACCTCCTAGTTATTACAGTCCTCAGTAAATAGGGTCTATGCTACGGTGCAGGGTCCAACACCTAGGTCTAGTGCTCTGTGTGGGAGGACTTGTGCTGGAATCACACTCCGTCTCTCCCTGACTTGACTCCTTTCTTCCCCCGAAGTGGGAGCCTTGGCTGAGCTGGGATCAGCCTTCCTCTCTTCTGGGAAGCTGCTGGTCTCTGGTGGCAGTGCGTCTATCAGCGTAGTTTTGAGGCCAGCTCACCTGGGCACACTGCCCGGCAAGGGGAGCAGAGCAGTGTATGTGTGTAGACAAGCGCTATGGGCCCATGTATGGGGCAGGGGAGAGGGGTGGTCTTCATAGGCCCCATTGGTTTTCGAGCCATATTTTCTAATTAAGTTTTATCTGAATGAGTGCTATTTTGTTATCTAAATATATGATTTTTTTCTTCTACTTCTCATTGGTTACAAAGTCAACAGAAGAAGAAAAAGTATTATATCATTGGAACTTCACACTTAAAATTGGTACATAATAATGTCTATCTCATAATGCAGTTGTGAACATTAAGTGAAATAAAATAGCAAGGTACCTAGTATGGCCCTGGGAGAATAGTCAGTGCTCAGGAGTGCTTCAAAGGTCTTAGTATGTCAAGATCCATGTCTCCTTGTTGGTCCCTGCACTTCTATAATACATTAATTTTTGAAGCCACTGAGCTATTGAATCTATTGAATTGAGCTTTTGGTTAATTAAAATAGCCCAACAGTTTTATTACAAACTGTTTTCAGCCAGGACCCCTTCAACACACGTACACCACTAATTCTATTTAACCAAATTGTTTATTCTCTTTCTTCTTTCTTCTTTCTTCTTCCCTTCCCTTCCCTTCCCTTCCCTTCCCTTCCCTTCCCTTCCTTCTTCCTTCCTTCCTTCCTTCCTTCCTTCCTTCCTTCCTTCCTTCCTCTTTCCTTCTTTCTGTCCTTCCTTTCTTTCTCCTTCTCTTCCTCCCTCATTCCCTTCTTTCCTTACTTTCTTTGTTCCAAAAAATTCTTTCACCAAAATATGTTTCCAGGCATTGTATGTATCAACAAATATGGCTTCCTCATCTTTATTCTTACTTATAAAAATGTGGGAAAGTATAAGACCAATACCAGTACCTGCCTTCCCATCATTCCTTCCACTTATCTACTAATCCCTTTTGAGTTAGTTATTCAACTAGTAAATTCACTTAATTGTTCCATCAGCCAGTCTGCTTTCTCTGGCTTTCTAGTAGACATCACTAGCTAATTATGTGGAAAAACCTCAAGGTACCCAAATTGGCTATATGTCTTTATCATACAAGACAACAGAGTAATTAGGCCATGGACTCCTGTCTCCTGTGTCAGTGATAAATCAGTGGAAAGTTTCAAATGGATCCAGGGAGTCTTTTATACTAGAAGGAAAACTCTGCTTTGAGGATAACATTCAAGACAGTAACACAGAGAACGATTAGTACCCATAGGCAAGTTGAATATGAGAGCTTGAGAACTTGAGAGCCAAGTGAAAAATTAAACCGAACCCAAACAACACTGGACAGCCAGGCAGTCTATAACATAACATTCCCATTATTTCTGTCATTCACCTTCACTATATAACCTCTCTTAAATTGCTACGAAGCATAAAATATCAGTCTCGTTTTAAAGAGAAGATAAAATTTAAAAATAGAGGCTAGACATCATGAATCCTTGGAGAACAAAATGTAAGGAAAGCTTCACCTAGGTGAAGGCCAGAAGGTGGCAGGGGCCAAGGATCAGAAGTGTATGCAACAGCAGAGTAAAATTAAACATCAGATTAGGGGCACCTGGGTGGCTCAGTCAGTTGAGCGTCTGACTTCAGTTCAGGTCATGATCTCACAGTTTGTGTTTGAGCCCCACATCAGTCTTTGTGCTGTCAGCACAGATCCCGCTTCAGATCCTCTGTCCCCTCTCAATCTGTCCCTCCCCAGCTCATTCTCTCTCTGTCTGTATCTCTCTCTCTCAAAATAAATAAATAAACAAACAAATACATAAATAAACTTCTAAAAAATCAGATTAGCTATCCCTAGTCCCTAAAATAAGGAACATGTTTGCCTTAACTCTTCTAATTATATGGATGTTACATAATACATGTACACGTGCACATGCTCATGTATCTGTCTTCTAATATAACTTAGCCTGGTAAATATCTCTTGAATACCACTTTTGTGAAAAATATCCTATATTTACAAAGCATATGAAGATGATGATTTGGAAAAAACAGCCAGTTCGGGGTTCTTAGAAGCATATAGAAAGACACACAATAAAATGGTCCTAACAGGTTAATATGCCTCCCTAATTACTGGAGAAAAAGAAAAGTTCGTGGAGATGAATGAACCTCTCTTACTTTTCACTTAACAATAATCTTTACAGAAATCTTCTGATAAAATTGCCACCTTTTCATTAGCTGTTGGGAATTCGTGGTAACAGTAGAGATGACTTTTCCCACCCCTTTATTTCTCCACCCACGAAAAGGAACTTAATTTAACTTCACGATTCACTGCCAAAAAAAAAAAAAAAAAAAGAAAAAAAAAAGAAAAAGGTGATCGAACACAATGCCACATTATCCACTCGAGGGTCTCTCAAAGGGGAGTATAACCGGGGCCATGTGATCAGCATTATTCCTTACTGCCTAGGAAGATTCCCGCAAAGGCGAGCTGGAAAATGCTGTAGATGAGCGGGAAAGTGAACACGACGTTGAGCTCCTCCTGGGTGAAGGAGAGCTGCACGATAGTGGAGCACAGCTGAGTGTTCTGCATCCCCGTTTCCAAAGCAACTGTTCGGCACCTGCAAGACGCGTTGAGAGGATTTATGCTCTTACGGTCATTATTTTGTGCTTTGTTATTGCATGGCACTGAAAGCAGATACAATGAGAACAAGTGCTTATATGTGTATGTGTATGTAGCTCGCTATCTGCTTTTAAGGTATATATTTATTCAACATATTCTTTTACATATACTACATGGATAAATAACTTCTTAATATATATGATTATATACAGTATGCACAAATATTCTCTCTATATATACATAGATACAATCTTGGCTTAGTCACCTTTTATGATTGTTATGATCATGAGAAAAGCGATATAAAACATCACAAAAGTTAAAAAAGCATATGCAAACAAAAACCGGTGTTGCTGTTTTCTCCTTTCCACATTAAAGAAAATTTAGTTTTTGACATCATTTTGTCCAGAGAAACACAGAACACTGACTAGCTTATTTTGCCCATTGAGCAGTGGAATATATCTATATGTCTATGTGTGTATGATATATACATATATAATATGTACGTACACATCTTATATATATGTATATATGTATGTATATAACCTTATATATAAAGACAATATTTATTTATATTATGTTATATAATAATATTTATTAACAAATAATATATTTATTCAGTACAAATAAAATTACATGTTGAATAAATATATACATTTATCTTTTATTTATTTTTTAGGTGAACATATTTTTTAATTTAAATTTTAGTTAGTTAACATACAGTGTAATATTGCTTAATATATATTCACTTAAAGCAGATATATATGTAAATAAAAATATACATATGAAAAGAGCAGGATCATTTATATTAGTGTTCCATGAATTCAAAGGGGGCTCCTTTCATTCTTTCCAATTATGCCCTTGGTACCAGTGCAGAGCACAGAGTAGGGGCTGAGAAGACACTCAAGATAGAGTATTTGTTATAGTTGCTTCATTGTTAAATTGGCTTTGTTTTTCCGATGAAAGCTGGATAAAAGTCTGCCAGGAAGGTGGTACTGCTCCGTTCTCCAGACGAGAAAAGTCAGAGGAAGAGTGAATGCCTGCCCTGGGGTTCCCAAGGTCAGTTGGTGGTGGGTCAGAGTGCAAGCCCAGATCAGCCTGATGACGTGTAACACCCCCCACTGCCCAGCCCTGCTCATCTCTTTCTCAATGTCTGGCATGCTGCAGCTGCAACACCTGCTTTTCTTTCTGCCTATTGGCTCAGATGGTCTGGCAGGGGAGGAAAAGTTTTTACTCGGTACTAGACTTGTCCATGCTAAACCCAGCTCTGATGTTTGCACCTTGGATCATTGATGAGCTCCGCCTGTTGCTGGACGGAGGGCCCCTTGTCACCAGACCACCCTAAGTGCTTTTGTTGAAGTTATTCTGCCTGGAGAATACGGACGTGAGACAATGGAAGGACTCAGTCTGCATTGTGTGGGGAATGGTCCCCAAGAATCTGAGCAAAAGAGTCGGTCAGTATTTTATTTCTGGGGGACCTGAGTCTATTTAGAATGATTGGGTGAATGTTATTACAGGTGGAAGATTTTGAATGTCTTATCAGTATTTACAGCTCTTATGGTTGAATTGTGTCTTCCCAAATGCATATGCTGCAGTCTTGACCCCCAGGACCTCAGAATGTGACCTGAGTTGGAAATTGGGTCACTGCAGATATACTTGGTTAAGATAACGTGATTAGGGTGAGCCCTAATCCAGTATGACTGGTGTCCTTATAGGAAGGGGAAGTTTGGGCACAGAGACACTTCTAGAAGAAAGACAGTGTGAAGACAGCCATCTTCAAGCCAAGGAGAGAGGCCTGGGACAGATTCCCCCTCACATCCCTCCAAAGGAAGCATCTTGCTGACACGTTGCTTCTTGGACTTCTAACCTCAAAACTGTAAGACCTTAAATTTCTGTTTAAGCCACTCTGGCTGGGGTACTTCTCTATAGCAGTCCTAGCAAATGAATACAACAGTCATTACAGAAGCAGATTCCCAGTCTGATTGATCAAAACACCATACCTGTGCCAGGACTGACCAGCTATTCTAGCCAGTAAAAACCCTAGGGAGTAACCAGCCAAAGGAAATAACATCCCTATGATCCACAGTTTGGGAGCGATGGTCCAGGCGCTCTGGTATAGAATTCCTCCAACGACAGCTATGAGCACGATAAGGATTGCACCTGTGATGGACCCGATCTGGAAGGAAGACACAAGCACCCGACAGCTGTGATTGAGAACAAAACCCACTCAGGAAGAATTGGAACACCTGGCTTCCAGATTGAACTCTTCCTGCTCTCCTTCCTTTGGTAAGTCTTACAATGTCTCTTAGTCTTGCTTTCCTCATGTGTACTTGAGGATCAAGTCTTGCCCAAGATGCCTTTTGTGATGATGATAATGAGAAAAGGGATATAAAACTCTACAAAAGTTAAAAAATCATATATAAACAAAAGCCACTGTTGTTACTGTTTTCTTATTTTCACAGCAAGAAAATTTGGAGATTATAACTTTTTTTTTATCCAGAAAAATAAAGAACACCAACTAGCTTATTTTGTCTTCCAATCAGTAGGATATATATATGTCTCCATCTATATATATGTATATCTTTATCTGCATTTATTTCTGTATTTATATCATCTGTGTCTATATCTATACCACTTTATCCATATCCATACCAACTAGCTAGAATATAGTTCCTGATGGGGAATGAATGGTTACTAATGAGTGGTTACTAATTACTAATGGGTACTAATATCTACCAATTGCCAGATGCTGAACTGGCCATATGGATTCAGAGATAAGAAGCATCTGATCTATTTTTGAAAACAGCTGTCTAGATACATTTTATAGTACAAACCCACAGAACAGAGCAAGGTGCCCTGGGAGTAGAGGGTAGAATAAAAGCAGGAGGTGGCATTTGAGTTGGATAGAATCCTGCCCTGTAGGTGGGACCAGGAAGGGCACTCTGGAAGAGTGCACTGCAATGTCTAACAACTTGAAGTCTCGCTAGATGGAGGTTTATGATATACTGAAAAAACCGGTTTCGTCGCTGGAAAGATCAATTATTGAAACTCACACTGTGGAGCATTTGCAACCTATGGCATGGGGCACTTACCTTAAGAATGATCTTGGCTTTGTGGGGCCATTTGTGGTTAACAAATATTCCAATGGAAACGGGAACAACAAGAGCAACCAAAGATGTACCTGAAAATGACAGGAGAGCAATTTGATCAACAAAATACGTAGCCCAGGAAAAAGGAAGACAAAACAGTAAGCAGCCTGCAAAAGGCTTAGGTAGTATATCAGTCCCCCTTCATGAATCCACAAAACAGACTCAAGCAAAACAGTAATAAAACTCTCCTTGATCCACCCCGGCAAAAGATTTAATCTTCCTGGTGAAGCATTGCTAACATGGATGGTACAAATCCCTCTTAGGGTTCTTTACACTGCCAATCTTTTACTTTCAGTTTGTCAAAATCTTGGCTTCTTTGGTCTCTGGATCTTGATATCCTGGGAAAAATACCTTTCTAAACTTTGTGTGTGTGTTTATGTTCTTGGGGTGTACATGGGTATTTTATGTCTGCCTGTTACATCACGGCAGTGGAAACCAAACAAAAAGTTCAGAATTCTCCAGGCATTCTGTGGGCTGATGACTTCTGGTTAAGACTGAGTTTGGGTCTTCAAATCTACAGCAGAGAGGTGAGAGAGGAGGTTGAAAAAAGCATGCTTTAAATTTTCTGTGAGATAATATATTTGGCGACCTCTCAAGCAATTATAATTCTTTGCAGGAACGTGCTCACCCAGCCAGATAAAAGAGCCATGCTTCAATTTCCCCGTGTTAAATTTACTGCTGTTCCCATCACATGATGGTTTGTTACCCCATGTTATTTAACTATTTTTTGTCCAATCACTGCTTTTACATAATTGTGTGCCAACAACCTCAACTTCTCACGGGCTGTTTCTTTGTCAAATATCCTTTTAAAGCAGGAGGGGAAAGTGCAATCGAATCATGAAGTTTCGAGGGTGGTCGTTGCTCTGCATTGGAGGAGATTCGATGAGGACCGGAAAATGGATTCTAGATCCCAGGGCTGCAAACATGAATTTAAAATGAACACAACAGTGATGAAAACATAATTTCTTTGTAGCCTTCTGGTCCTCCTGGCAGTATAAAGGTCAGCAGTTACTTTGTCCCAGAAATTACTCAAAGGGATTAAGTAATGGCCGGGAAAACCTAAAACAGGAAAAAAAAAAAGATGGTAGGAGAAAATGGTGGAACACAGGATATGGAAAAGAGTGGTTGATGGTCATACTGGTAAGAGCTTCCAGAAAAACCTCCTTTGGGTATCCTTACATCCTGCTACTTTGGGAGGAGACTTCTTCCCTGGGGTGTCCAGACTACTTAAATTGTGGCAAGTTTGTAGGCCTCCAGTTGAAACCGTCTTGATCCGAATTGATTGTATTCTGGTAGCTTACATCCAGGTGCAGATACTGTGCTTGGGATGCCAGTGTGGTTAGGGTATAGTATATTTTTAATGTGTCCCTTCTGTGAAAGGGGCTCCCTTCCCCCGCTGCCCCACCAGGCTGGGGCCCCTCCTGCTGAAAGTCTTTACCTCTCTGGGGAGGCCCAAGGCTACAGGATGAACGCACGGACCACCTGCCCAAATTGTGTTTCTTCTGCCAACCGGGTGAGGCCAGAGACAGTTTTTCTGGGACCAGAAGTTGGCCATTAAAGACACTCTTTGCTGTGTGTGGTTCCCACCCAGAAAGGTGGGTTGGTGTGATTCTTGACTCCCCGTGGGGTCAAGTTTCTCTCTCCTTCTCCCCCTTCCTCGTGTGCCTGTGCAGCACGTGTCTAACGCCCGTCCAGTTCGATGGGAAAGCAGTTGGGCCACTGGAACTGTAATGTGGCCTTTTTGTTTTGAGTTCCCAGAGCAGGTCTGGGAGGAAAGAAAGACAGATAAAAGCAAGAGGAGGACAGTCATGGACTGGAGCCAGAGGGACTGGGGTCTGAACCTGACCAACTGTGGGAAGGCTGCAAACTGTACAGCCTCTCTGTGCCCTGGTGTCCCCCTTTGTGAAGCGGGTAGAATTATAAGTAGCTCATGCAGCTGCCGTGGGAATTAGGTGATGAAGCAGGTGTATGGTTCATAGCGTTGGGCACTTTTAAACAGACAGCAGAGGGGAGCAGGGACAGCACCCCGCAGCCACTGGTCTCCGTGTTCTCGGTGGCACAGGCTGGGGAGACGCCCTCTTCCACCCCAACCCCCTATGGGAAGGGCTCGGCTATGGTGCTGCACCTGCACAGTGGGGTGGGCATTGTGTGGAACTCGGGCTGGGCAGCGCTGACCACAGAGAGAATGTGAAGACCAGGGGGCATTTCCAGCTCAGTACTCATTTGGGGCAAATTAAACCTTTACCCTGGGCCTTAGTTTCCTTGTCTAAAAAGTAACGAGCACAACTTGTGAAGTGATTGGGTTGTTGTCTTAACGGACTAGAAAAACCAATAGCAAGAAGGTTAGGTTGGAAAACAGGCCTGGGTAAAATGGTGAATAAGCAGAGTCAGTATCTTTGTTTTTGCTAACTCATTTAACAGTTTTAAAAATCTTGCCTTTTCTCTTTTCTTTTTGCCCTGACCTCTTTCCTGATGACCGTTACCTCCATGGAGGTGCTAATTACTCTGTCTCATTTTCTGTTCCTTTCAAAATTTATTCACATTAAAGGAAGTGCTGGGCACCTGGGTGGCTCAGTCGTTTAAGTATCCAACTCTTGATTTCAGCTCAGCTCATGATCTCTGGGGTTTGTGAGATTGAACCCCTTGTCACACTGTTCACTGGTGTTGTGGGGCCTGCTTTGGATTCTCTCTCCTTCTCTCTGCCCACATATTTTTTTAAAAAAAAACACATATTTTTTTTAAAAAGGACGTGTTATAAGTTATTCACACTACAGTTAGAATTATTCAATATAGCCATGAAGTATTTTCCAGAAGGGAATGAATATCACGAAGAGAATTTTCTTTTAATGTTTATTTTAGAAACAGAGTGAGAGACAGAGTGCAAGAGGGGGAGGCGGCAGACAGAGGGTGACACAGAATCCGAAGCAGGCTCTAGACTGAGCTGACAGCACAGAGCCTGACTTGGGGCTTGAATTCATGAACCACGAGATCATGACCTGAGCCGAAGTCTGACACTTAACCGACTGAGCCACTCAGGCGCCCCTCGACGAGAATATTTTGAAGCTTAAATTATTTTGTTAAACAATAAGTAATAATAGAATTAAAAGTCCTCACTCAAGAGACAGGTTCTTTGAGAGGCCTGCAATGCAGGAAGTCTACATTGTTTAACCTGAAGGAAGGGGCTTTCCAAGGGAGCAGACTGAGAGTTAAGGAGCATGAGGCGGAGCAGGGGATTCTGTGGAGTCACCCTACAACCTGTTTGCAAGAGAACTATGTCACCTATATCTCATCTTTTATGACTACAACAGTGTGGGAAATGCCTGGTTTGAGAAGGCCAGGAGCTGTCTTGTCTTACCCTTGACCCCATGTTACACAAACGACTTAATTTCTCACCATTATCTGTTGAACCGGAAACTGAAAAAAAAAAGCCCCTTTGGGGTGGGGGTGAACATCTCGGAGCAAAATGAGTGGAGACAGAGTCATGACTGGTAGATTTGACTCCTGGGGCATCACGTACAGACTGCACTAGGCAACGAACTTCTGAGTCAAGATGTGGCTCACAGTCGAGTGTTACCTATATTACGTTTCGTTGGGTAGTTTCCCAGCACCACACCCACGATTGCTCACTAGGTGTCCTAATTTTAAATCATTAGTGGAATGTGTGTATATATATTTATGTTATATTTCTTCTATCTGTGTGTCTGGGAGCAAACTCATGTTCCTGTGAACTATGGTACTGAGCGTTACTGGAAGGACATAGCCTCTTGCGCATCAGCAATTTTGGCTTCCTCAGGTCCAGACGGCCGTGCCTTGAGTCAGCCCTCCCTCTGGTACCTGCAGTGGAGGAAAACCAGGTTCTCCCTTGGGGTCAAAGTTTGGGGTTTGGATTCTGCCAACCCTCATTCAGTCGTAGGCATGACCTGTAACGAAATCCTGATTGGGTAAAAACGGCCGCTGGTTTGAGAGGTAGACACTAGCTGGGTCTGGGCCTGGCCCGAGGTTAACAGAGAACAGGAGGGTAATATTCAGAAAGCTTGCAGAGGAATGACTTACCTATGTTATCAAAGGGAATTATGATGGTCCCAGAGTCGACCCACATTTTGGTATAGATAAAGAGGCACAGCGGCATCATTCCCAGGGCAAGCAGCGTGGAGCATGTGGTCATACTGATGCTGGAAGGAAATGGGCAGGTTGATACGTCCGCCTGGGTTTTCTAGGGGGAGACTTAGTTTCATCTTGCAATTCATGATTAGGAAATCCTGCGGAAGACTCAACCAGCAGCATCCTCTAGACTGATGGACGGATGTGTGCATGCACCCATCTTTGTACAGGTCCCAGCTTTGGGGAAAATGCAGAGATCTGGATTTGTTGTTTTTCTACTCTGTCTTGGGCCATTCCTCCCTCTCCACTGGTTCTCAAGGATCGGAGTAGACAGTTAATGACTGTTTATTTAAAAATTTTTTTTTTCAACGTTTTTATTTATTTTTGGGACAGAGAGAGACAGAGCATGAACGGGGGAGGGGCAGAGAGAGAGGGAGACACAGAATCGGAAACAGGCTCCAGGCTCTGAGCCATCAGCCCAGAGCCTGACGCGGGGCTCGAACTCACGGACTGCGAGATCGTGACCTGGCTGAAGTCGGACGCTTAACCGACTGCGCCACCCAGGCGCCCCAGTTAATGACTGTTTAAATTCATTATTAGAAGAGGTACAGGGTTCTTGGACACACCATGCTTTGGACCTCCAATCAGAGAAAAGCAAACACATCTATACCAGCCGAAACTTTAGGGGCTTTGCTATGTCTGTCCGTGTTGAGATGGGATGGGACTCCCTGGTCCCTCAGAGGAGAGCACATGTCCAAGGGAGGGAGCCTCAGTGTCTTTTTTAAGGCAGACAGATTACTGCCCCAATGCCTGTAGCTTAAAAAGAAAGAGGAAGCTGACTTGAAGAACTAAAGAAAATATGCAAGCGGGGGTGGAGGGTGGTGGGCCTGGATTCTATTTCCGCTGAGAAATTTACCCAATGTGTGTTCAGAAGGACCAGGGTTTGATACTATTACTCCTGAGAACATCTGTGTTTTAGTGAGCGGACTGGCTGGGTGAGCGGATTTTGGCTTTGGACCTGGAGGAGTTTACATGGAATGGTGCTATCTTCCGCAATGTGACAATGGATGGAAGACAGGTGTTTGGGTGGCGGGTCTTCCTGGTTCCCCTCAAGGGGCCATGTGCACAGAGGCACATTCTCTTCCTGGGGAACAGAGCTGTTAAATGTCTGGGCCAGGCACTAAAGCCAGACACTGCTGGGGTTGGAAGCAGGAGTAGCCACTTACTACATAAGTACTATGCTCTTTGGGTAATTTACTTGACTTTTCTTGGCCAGCTTCCTTATCTGTGAAATGAAGATTATAACTATTGCCACCTCATAGGCCGTGAGGACTAATGACCCAGTGAGTCCAGTACTTAGAATAATGCAAGACTCTCATTAAAAGTCAACTACTGTATTAGCTCTCCAGCCATAGTGTGTGTCTGTGTGTGTGTGCACATGTGTTGTGTTCCAACAAAATACAGGATCCAGAAACGAGACATTTTTCTGAAAGTCCTTTCTCCAAAAGCTGTAGCATTGAGACTATCAGAGTAGTGATTTCTTAAAGGTATTATATGTGCACTTGAAGGAAAATGCAGAATTATTTACATCACCTGTGACCCTGCCCTCTGCTATGCTCCACAAACACCAAAACCACACTACATAGTGCTAAGGAAAACAGCTGGGGGTGAGGAATTTCATTTTAATGCATCCAACTAAGCACAGTCTTGGCAAAAAATAAAGGGTGGTGGCAACGCTTAACGGGGGCTTAACTTGGCTAATAACCATTTTTTTTTAAACTGGGAATGACCTCACTTAAAATGTGTTTAAAGAATTTAGGATAAAAGTACTTGTCTTCATGGAACTAAAATAGTATAACACCAACAAGTGCTGGAGATGTATGTGAAACATTTCTAAGAAGTTCCATCTGTTATGGGACAGATTAACTTAATTTAGATACAAAAAAAGGATGCTAAGGCAGCATCCTAAACCAGAATAATAATTTTCAGAAATAGTCTTGCTTATAATTAAAATATTGGAGTTTGTAAGCTCTCTCCCTTCCTTTGACATTCTCTCTTTTATCTTTTATTTCAAAAATAAATTAGAATGGATTTAAAATTATCATCATGGGGTGCCAGGGTGGCTCAGTGGGTTGAGCAGCTGACTTAGGCTCAGGTCATGATCTCATAGCCTGTGAGTTCGAGCCCCACGTCGGGCTCTGTGCTGACAGCTCAGAGACTGGAACCTGCTTCAGATTCTGTGTCTCCCTCTCTCTCTGCCCCTCCCCTGCTTGCACTCTGTCTCTCTCTCTCTCAAAAATAAATAATAAAAACATTAAAAAAATTAAATTTATCACCATAATAAAATCATTTTATTCCAGTATGTCCAATGTGCTTTCCAGAGTAGAGGGGATGGGAGGGGTGCACGGAGGGGGCAGTGTTTTCTACCTGGATGATATAGTAAAGAGAAGGGTAAGGATTTTTTATTTTAAACTCTGAGAACAACTCTTTCTCTCTTTTTTTTTTCTTTCAAATTTCCTTGGGAAAGCTTCAATTTTAAATTATTGCTAAGACAGTTTATGAAATTGTGTTATGGTTTTGAGTTTGGCAAGAGTAGTTTCTTGAGGCCCCGAGGTAGGACATGGCAGCAGCTGGAGAAGGGAATGGTCTAGCTTTAGTGGGCCACCTTGACCATGAGGCACTGCAGAGGGGCAAGAGAACAGGTGGCCAGAAGTTGATGCCATTTGAACTAACATGAGAACAATATCAAACCACTCAAAATGAGATGAAAAACAATTCACAGGTAATAATTCTAGGGAGCAGTGTAGGGGAATAGATCAGCAAAAGAAAAAAAAAACTCCTTTTATGAATAAAATCTGAAGTTTTATAAGAAGCATAGATGTCAACAATAGAAATACTACCATGAGTTTATGCTGGAATGAGGAAAAAGGTAACAAAAGAAAAAAAATCTCTTGTCTTTAATTTTTGGCTTTAGCTCTATTCGCCACCAGGGAAATTTGTTTTCCTTTCTTTTCTTTTCTTTTGGAGATAAAGAGAATAAATGAGAATTCACTAAATGTTGAGGAATTAGGTGAAGTCACTGATGAGGAAAGTAAAGACTGTTACCATATTAGAAGTAAAACACCAAATTTGACAGATCAAATGAAGTGTACGTAGGTGGTGCTAGAAAGTGGGGACATGGTAAGTGATAGAAAAAATGTTGAACAAAGATTAAGAGTCTGGATAAGGATACCTGGCTAGGTCTGGATTCAAATCTGTCTCTGATATGTACTGCCTCTGTGACTGGGGTTAAGGTTATGAGCCTTAATTTTATCATCTGTCAAGTGCAGAAAATAATAGTACTGACCTCAAGAGGATTATCTCGAGGTTAAATACACCAATGTATGTGGAATCCTTGTACTGTGTGTGGCTCATAATGGTGAGCTAATAAATACTAGCTAGTAAAATAAAAATAAATGCTACATAAGAGAAACAAAGCTTGGTGACTTTGAGGGGAAAAAGAGAAAAAGTCAAATACTATTGGGTTAGTTCTCAGAGTAGAGAGAAACTGGACATTTATGTGATTTAAATGGGAGAGGTTGCTTCAAATTTGTGATAAGCCAGAGGGTGGAGGATCTTGAACAACTAA
The DNA here is from genome assembly GCF_022079265.1 of Lynx rufus. Lineage (NCBI taxonomy): Eukaryota > Metazoa > Chordata > Mammalia > Carnivora > Felidae > Lynx > Lynx rufus. Next base: position 74,025,966 of record NW_025814823.1, read on the forward strand.
AATAACAATAAACAATGAACAATGAACTGACCTGGAAGATGAAAAATGTAGCAATCATAGCCAGAGAACAAAGGAAAATCTAGAAACGATTAACACTGGAAAATAGAATAAGGGAGTGTAGCTAGTAGATGGCAGCTCCAGATGGAGTTGGGGAGAATGGGGGGAGTGGAAAATCTAGAAACGATTAACACTGGAAAATAGTATAAGGGAGTGTAGCTAGTAGATGGCAACTCCAGATGGAGTTGGCGGGAGTGGAGGAAAGGTACATAAGCAGGGATCCCTCCAAGAAGTCAAAGAAAGGAAAACGACAAGGAAAAGTCCTTGCATGGTGTGGCTGAAAGGAGATTCGAAAATGGGGGATCTCTGGGAATAGAGCCTCAAAGGAGGCAGGTGTCTTTTTGTCCTCTGGACTATGGGTCCTGCCACCGGCAGATTCGCCTGAAAATGTCACCTTCATTTCTCCCAGAAACATTTTGTGTATAGAATGCCCACAGCACAGCTAGAACAGGTGAAAATACCTGTATGCTACTCACATTCCCGCAACACTTTTCTAGGCTGAAGCAGTCCGAGAAGGAGCTCAAATATCACTTACTGTATTTCAATGGGCAAGGTCTATAATTTTGTTAAAGATAACTGTTAAGTTTGTTGTTGTTGTTGTCTATTATTTTTTTTCACTGGAGATTGCAAAATGCAATGGCTTGCCAGGTTCAGAAGAAATGTTGGCAGGGGAATGAGGGGATGAGCGGGAGAGGGGGAGACAACAGTGTTAGGGGGACAATGGGGTGAAGGGGAGAGGGAGAGGGGGCTGGGTGGGCTGGGGGGGTTGATTTGGTTTCTTCTCCCAGAAAGCACACCCAGGAAAGTCACTGTAGATGGAGTTGTTTTGCTTTCATGGTGTGGTATCTGTTCTAGCAACTGGTAAGCAATGCAGATACCTGTTGTGAAACAGTCATATCTTGGCTGCGATTGCTACGGTTCCAGTGGAAATGGAGAACGTAAAGTTCTTAATTTTTTTTAAGTTTGTTTGTTTGTTTGTTTATTTAGAGACAGAGAGCGTGCACAGGTGGAGAAGGGGTAGAGAGAGAGGAAGTAAGAGAGAATTCCAAGCAGACTCTGCACTGTCAGCGTGGAGCCCCACATATGGTTCGAACTCACAAAACTGCGAAATCAGGACCTGAGCCCAAGTCGGATGCTTAACCGACTGAGCCACCCAGGCACCCCGAAGGTAAAGTTCTTAAAGCACAGAGCTGACTCCAGAAGAATAGAAAGTGTTGGAAAACTGGTTCCCAAAAGCTGAGGTGATTCTCTCTTAACTTACTTTAAAGGAATATTTGACCAGTGTTTCCTTTAACATATGCAATGCATAATGTCATCATCGTACTGAGCAGCATAATTTAACTGCTTTCAATGATTATGAGCCATTGTGATAAACGCTATTATTTGTTCCGCTAAAATACAGCAATATCTTCTGGGCATTTGTGTTTAGAGAGCTGTTTGTCCCTAGATTAAGGGACGCAGCGGCTGCTGTGACTTTGTGAGTTGCCTTCTTCATTTTGTGGGCATTTTTGGTCCTCTCTCTTGAGGTCAGGCTTTTGGGGCCACTTAATGCTGTGGGACACAGAACCACCCCACTAGCACCTTGCTCCCCACACCACTTCTTTTTTTTTTAATGTTTATTTATTTTTTGAGAGAGAGAGACAGAATATGAGCAGGGGAGGGGCAGAGAGAGAGGGAGACACAGAATCCAAAGCAGGCTCCAGGCTCCAAGCTGTCAGCATAGAGCCTGACACTGGGCTCAAACTCACAAACGGTGAGATCATGACCTGAGCCGAAGTCGGACGCCCAACCGACTGAGCCACCCAGGCGTCCCTACCTCCACCCCACTTCTTATATCTCATCCTCTGTGCTGAGAAATAGCGCAACAGGGCTCTAGGATTAGGAGATTAAGAAGGTCCTGCGCAAGGAACATTTATGACATTAAGCAGGATTGAATCTTTTCCTGGGTTTTGTTTGAGGTCTGGATAGGGGGCATGGCTAGCAAGGTGACTGCTGGACTGGAGAGCTGTTGGTGTTACTCACAAGACAAGGGGCATCTGTGGAGAACACACTTTCTAGAATGAAAACGAACAATTTCACTGCCATATGTCCCACTTAGGGATTATTCTGACTTGCTGAAGGATTCACATACACTGATTAAGCTGGCTGTTTTCCACCAAGGTTTCAAGTTTTACTTTGGCTCTTTCTCCTAAATATTTTTATTTTTTTACAGGAATTGTTATATGAGGTAGACAGGATTACATAATCATCTGTTTCAAGACAAATAAGATTTCCTTGACACCACAGAAAAGTGTCAGTTGGAGCTTAGATTAGGTCCCTGCAGTTTTTGCCTGCAGGAAGAAATCTGTTCCAACAGCCAAATAACGCAGCCTCGTGCATACTTTTCTGTTTTACAAACGGATTACACGTGGGACATTCTCTTGAGGTAGAAGACTCTTCCATTTTATTGAAAAGTTACAAATACTCTGTAAAAGCTGTTTGGTGGAATTCAAAGTCCCATATTCAATTTGGATCACTCCCCTTGGCTTAGTGGGTGAATTGTCACCTCTGTGTGCTTATGTCCAGATCAGCCCAAGTTGAGGTCTAGAAGGGCCTTATGGCTCTGTGGTGGTTCACAGATTAACTAAACCTGAACAGCGCTCACCATCCTTTGTTCTTTACAAGACTTCCTTAGGGGGAAAAAATCTATTGCAAGGAGAGGTGGTATTTCCTTAAGTGAAAAGTATGTGAAGTGAAGCCATACAGGTTGTATGGCTTTTCTGAAGCTTCGGGGGGACCAACCCCAGCTGAGATGACACAGTGCTCAGTAGGCACTGTGTCAACGTGGAATACAGCTTTACATTTTCCAGTGGTTACATTTCTACGCCTTAAGCTTCTCTCTTCTGAGCATAGTAGCTGGTGATTAACAGAGCCGACTGCCTACTGTATAGTATTTAATAAGCACGCGTTACATTACCACCTGGCTGCTTTGCAGAAATGCATACCTTTCCCAGGAAATGAGGAATTGTCAGGTAAGGAAAAAGATGTTTTTCTATTCAACGTAAGGCATTAAAATTCTCGGTCTCATCACGTTAATGCTTTGTCTTATTTCTATTAGTTTTTTTTTTTTTTCCGGTGCTAGTTCCGACTGGCACAGGATGAATTGGGCAAACATTGCAATTTAGATTACTCTGTGGGAAGCAGAGAAGCCATTTTCTGTTTATTTTATAGTAAGGTAAGCATAATTTAAAAAAAGCTGCTGCAGGTTTTTTTTTTTTTTTCTCTTTTAATGCCAGTAGAAGCGAAGCGAATGTACAAATTCCTCCTGAGGCTTTATACCAAGAAAAAACTTGTTCAAAGAACTGGCTGTATTTGGTGAGTTGACCAACTATTGATATTGTCTTAGAATAGATTCTAATGTGTAACGAACAATTGGATCGCGTGATTCCACTCAGAGCTCCTCGTCACCACAAAGAAAGGTCTGGTTTGTTTCTCGTTTTGTTTTTGCTGATACCAACAGGGCAAACTTTCTCAGGTGCGCTCGTGGCTTGGACAAACTTCTTTTTTGAAACACTTTGAGTCTTTCCCCAAAGATAAATGGCAACTATCCAGCTCCCTGTTCACTGAGTTGGATTAGAAACCACAAAGTATAACCCCCAAATTCCAATAGCTAAGCAGCTGTACAGGAAGTTGAGGGAATGCACTTAATGTCTTCTGTTTAGTTCCTCAGCTGTACCCTAGATCAGGCTGGTCAGATGGACATCACAGTGACGTGGGCTCGTGACAAGATTAATTCAATGTGATTACAGTAGGAGAGGCTTAGATAGCTTACCTCAAGTCCATGTCGCCATCGACCCAGTAGGCCAAGATATTGGAGGCGGTTCCTCCGGGACAACATCCCATGATGAGTACCACTACGGCTTGGACAGGAAGGATGTCAAAGGCCACTGACAGGATGAATCCCGTGAGGGGCATGATTCCAAACTGACAGAGGAAGCCAACGCATATGCCCCACGGCCGCTTTACGTGTCCTAGGAATTTCTTGATTTCCACATTGCATCCCATGGAGAACATCACCATGGCCAAGAGGATGGTCAAGACAGTGCTCAGGACCACGCTGAGGATGTTATTGAAATTACTCTCAGTCAGCACACAGGACGACCCATTGCAAACCGTGGCACTGGCCGAACAGCCTGTTGAATTATTCATTGCTGGATTTGGTGCCCAAATGGTCACACGCGTCCACAGAAGTACCAATCTTCTGCTCCTCAGCAGACGAATAATGCCTCATCCAGCCGTGTCCAACTTTTAAACCCTTCTCAAACATGTGTCACTTGAGTCTCTTTCAAAAGCCACCTCAGAGAAGCAATAAAAAACAATAAATGCTAGTATGTCAGTTTCCAGAGGTAACATTACAACACAGCACAAATTATGAATCATAAAAGTCCTGCCAAATTGTTGGTCCGGCTGGAGAATTATAATTAATCATTTATTGGCATGATAATGAACCGTACCATATAAAAAGAGCCGTGTTAATGTTTAATGCTAAGGAGGTTTGTGAAATTTCAGTTAAGTGACACTTAAAAACAACTAAGAAAAACGAAAGAACGTTGGAGGGTGTAAGCCATAGGAAAGCACATTGTTCACTCATATAAGGGAGATTGGGTCCTGAAAAAGTCACGTCCTGTGCCGAGTTAAATTGCAAAATCGTGTCAGGCTCTGAACTGGGACCTAGACCTTGAATTTCCTCCCTCCAAGAGCCTTCCTACTGAATCAACTGGTCTGCTTGTATTGGTCTATAGTTTTCCTAAAGTACATGTAAGTTTCAGAAGTCTGTAGGGTCTTGATGCAAACCTATGGGACAGTAACATGCAGGAGGGTGGAATGTTCTCTATGTGGTCTGGTGGGAAGGGAGCTGATGAGTAGAGCCACCCTCAATTACAGAAGCGATTCTGTGTGTGTTGCCATGGTAACAAAACACTTTTTTTTTTTTTTTTTTTTTTTTTTTTTTTTTAGGTAGAGACAATACAATTATTTAGAGGAATAAGCCTCAGAGGATTAAGTCAAGGTAACAGGCTGGTGGATAGAGGTTCCAAGGGAGGCTGATTTTTATGAATGTCAAATAGTCAACCTCATTGCAGACAGAACACTGTATTCGGTGTGTAAGGAAGATAAAGGAGGGAGAGAGGGATTGTTCCTGTTCTCGGAAGTTTACAATCCAATGACTGCGTCAAGATGTATGTGTTGTCTAATTTAATCATGTTAAATTAAGGAAGATGAGCATCCCCATTTTACGGATGAAGACTTGAGGGTCAAGGAAATGAAGTGCTTTATTCAAAGCTACCCAGCGGATACCTTGACATCCTGAAACTCAGTCTGGCTTGGTGAAAATTAGCAGTACCTTAGAACAGAACTTCTCAAAACTCAGTGTGCACATGAACCCTCCAGGGGTCTTGTTACAGCACAGATCCCGATTCCGGAAGTCTGGGGTGGGCCTCAGGATGTCTGCATTTCTGACAAGCTTGGCATTGATGGCAATGATGCCGATCCAGAGGACCACACTGTGAGCATCAAGGCCACAGAATACCAATGTCAGGGTGACTACCATGGCACCCAAGGTGGTGGAAACTGAGCTTACCGGTCACAACTGAGAACAGTGTTTAGAGAGCGACTCGATACGGGGAATTACCTTTCTCATCGCTTGAGTACACATGAGCTGTGAGCACCCGGCAAAGGGATCCATTTGTGTCAGATGTCCCAGCTGCTGGGGGGCTAGGGACACTGTCCCTTTAATCGGGAATTGAGCTGCTGGGAAAATGTCGAAGAGTGTCCTTAAGGGGTGACCATGATTCACACTCCTTATGGTGCAGCTTCTGTCCCCAGAGTGCTCCTCTCTAGCTGTCATGCTTCACAGCCGCCTTTGCTGGCATGGGTGGGCTCCCATTAGCTCTGCCTGGCTGCATGCCAGTTCCCGGGAAATCGTCCCGACTCTCTCACTACCCTTCCTGCTCCCACAGCTAAATGATTAGCTAGGGAATCCCCACAAGGGCTCCCCTCTCACTCCTGTGTGTGGAATGACTTGGTCCCTGCCCTGCAAGCATCTCCTGGCACTGACCTCTGACCCACTTCTTGGCTCAGGTGCCCGGCAGCCGAGGGCAGGAGCTGAACACTCCCCCTGCTGCCGCAGCTCGGCACCTGCCAGCTCGGGCTCTGCCCCCCAGTGCCTGGGCTGGGCTGGGTTGGGCACGTCCACAGGACTGGAGATCAGCTTCCAAAGCAGCTGTCCTGCTTTCACCTCCAACAGCCCTGGAGAGTGAAGAAGCTAGCCTAGGACCTACCCCCCAACAGCCTCTTCGCTTCACCAGGTCTGGTCTGCGAGGGGAAACTCCAGGGTGGCTGGGATTTTTCCCAGGATGGGCTTCCTGTTCTGGGCTTGCTGCTGGGTCGCCGGGTGAACTCCCTACTTAGCCTTTCTGCTGGAAGCAGAGGAGACAAAGTGTAGAGAGTAGAAAGCAGGTTCAGAACAAAGCTGTTCTCAAATTTCAGACGGCTTGCTAAGGAGATTTGAGGCTCCCAGGGGCAGAATGCTTTGCATATAGACAACTTGCAAATGAGCAGTCTGTTTGACTAGACAGAACGCTACAGTTCTGGTTAAAAAAAATGTGCCAATGCATTTCTAATTTTCACATTGTTTTTACATAAATTTGCACATTAGGCTCGAGAGGCCTCATATTCAAGTATTGGAGGGATTCACAATTAATTAGTACCCTTAACTTCAGCTGCATTCAAATTCAGGCATCAGACTGGATAAATGGAAAATACCTAAATATGCAAAAATCATTCTTTTTAATTACAATGCAAGATCAGGGAACAGATGAGCACCTGAGTGTCACTGTCAGGAGGCTGGGGCTTGATTTCCACTGTCACCTTCCTCAGTCTATCCTGCTCACTTTCTCCATGCACGGGGCCATTTTCAAGAAGCCAGCTGCACATTCCTGCTTCAGCCCCCACAGGTAGAGACACAGGCAGGTTGTGGGTCAGTTCAACTGCTCAGGCTTCCATTTGGTTCCCCTGTATTGCACTGGAGTAGTGAACATTTAATAGCTTTCTGAGCCTTTGCCGTGAAGATCACTGTGAAAGGCAAGCTTTCTGTTTCCTATTGTGTTTCATCAGGGATGGCTCTGTTGAGATCAACAGGCATTTGGGACTTGAGTGGTTGTGTTGAACAGCTCCCTCTGGCCGAGATGACCTCCCTCGCTCCTGTCTCCCATTCCTTCCTGCAGACTGGACTTTTATGGAGCCCGGAAGTCCCACAGTCAGGGTTATTGTTTGGAGTCTCCACTGGCCCTCAGAGAGTCGCCCACGATCGGACTGGCTGGCCATTCATCTGGGTGGGATCAAGGGCTTGGCCACCGCACACCAGTTGTACGTCTATCACGTCAGGAGGCTCATGTTCAATGGCACTTTGTAAAGCAAAGTTCAGGGCGATAATCTCTTTAATAGAACCTATACCATCCCAAACCGCAACAGTGGGATTCTGGTAATAGATCTCTCCAAGCAGCAGGGCAGCTGATTAAACAGATGAAGCAACACAGGGATGTGCCCTTTGGTCACGTTTCACTTCTCAGATTTTAACCCTCTGGATAAACTGGATATCATAGCCTCATGGCCTCTTTGCCGTCTCCAGGTACTGGACCTCCTGTCCGGCTTCCAGCTCGAGGGGAAACTAAGAAAAGTAGATGCATGACCTGTCACACTTTCACACTTCTGACATGGGTTTGACTTTTCAAAGGGAACTTTATTAAATACTAAGAGAGCAGAAAACCAAATTAATGATAGGCAGGAAAGCCTAATATCAGACAAGTTGTCTGGGCTTTTTAAGGATGCAAGCCTGGTGGGGGCGCCTGGGTGGCTCAGTCGGTTAAGTGTCTGACTCTCCTCAGTTCATGATCTTGCAGCTGTGAGATCGAGCCCTGAGGTGGGCTCCACTCTGGGTGTGGAGCCTGCTTGGGATTCTCTTTCTCCTTCTCTCTCTGACCCTCACCTGCTCTTTCTCTGTCTCAAAATAAATAAGTAAACATTAAAAAAAAAAAAAACACGAATGAAAGCCTGGTTTCTAGGCTGAGGAGAGATAGGGACTGAGGCAGCAAAGGTGGTTAAGGGCATCTTCTTAAGATATCTGAGTGATGTGTGAAGGAATTTGGACCTCCTCCTGCATAGGGTGTTTGATCACAGCAGTGGAATCGAGGAGCAGAATGGGATTGGAGACACTAATTAAAATTAAAAACAGAGAAGTCTTGATAACTAGATGCCTTGTTAAGATGGGAGTCAAAGATAAATTTAAATTTCAAGTTGCAATTTGCTAAGCATGCCTCATCCTTGATGATACACACAAGAAAAGAAGGATCCGGTAAAAAGGATAAGGCCAGTCCTTTTTTCTTTCTTTCTTTTTTTTGGTACATGTTGAATATGAGCTACTTTTAGGACATTTGGGGTAGAAATAACTCATTAAGGAAGTAATTTATCTTTTAAATTTCACTTTAAAATTTTTTACAAGTGATACATATTTATTACAAAAATTTCAATGAATGCGAAAGGGTTCGAAAAAGGAAGTAAAAACACGTCCAGGTTATTGCACATTTCGTTAATATTAAGTAAGCGACAGTCCAAACGTGTCCCTAAGCAGATAAATGGAGGGAAGGGAAAGGTCTTTCCATCAGCATAAAAAGAAAGCTCACAATGGCACCGTGTCTGCACACTGTGGTAAAAATTAGATGTATTTAAATTATTTTACATGAGTTTAACAGCAAAATATCAAATAAAGGCCTGAAAGAGCTTCAGAGAAATATTGAGAGGGAATTATGGAAAGCGTAAGATGGTGAATGCGATTATTTATTAAAAATAATTTTTTTTGGTAATGTTTATTTATTTTTGAGAGAGACAGAGTGTGAGCAGGAGAGGGGCAGAGAGAGAGAGAAGGAGACACAGAATCCGAAGCAGGCTCCAGGTTCTGAGCTGTCAGCACAGAGCCTGACATGGGGCTTGAACCCACAAACCATGAGATCATGACCTGAGCTGAAGTTGGACGCTTAACCGACTCAGCCACCCAGGTGCCCTAGATATTGAATGCATTTAAAAACATATATTGAATTTTATGCAATGTTAACTCTCTAACATAAAATATAGGAAAATGAACATTCTCACATTTCTTCTCTGCCTGCCCTCCAGCATCTAAATTGTATTTATTCATCTATGTTGAGCCCCTACTCTGCGCCAGAAACTGTTTTAGGTGTTTGGGTGTATAAAATGGACAGATTCTTGCCCTTGTGGAACTCATAGTATAGTCAGGGGGAGATAGGAAATAAATAATGAAGGTGAACATGATAATGATTTGGTAAATAAAAAATAAACAAATAGAAAAACAAAGGGTAGGAAGAATCATGTGTGCCAGGTGGAGTGAGAGAAGAAAGTTGGACTCCAGTCATTCATTATGAAGGAGGAGAAGAGGGTCAGGAGTTGATCAGGTGTCTGGGGTAACCATTCTCGGCACAGGAAAGCTGGATTGAATCCCTAAGGAAGGCCTGGCAGGTCTGGGGGCAGTGAGGAGGTCGGCCTGGTTGGAATGGGGTTGGTAAAGAGCAGAGTAATGGAAGAGGAGAGAAAGTGTATTGGATGGAAGGACTGATCGGTTAGAGCCTTAGAGGCCATTGTGAGGACGTGGGCTGATACTGGAAGTGAAATGGGAGCCATTGTTAGATAGTGTGTTGTTGTTGTTGTTTTTTAAATATATATTTACAAAGTTTTTATTTATTTATTTTGAGAGAGATAGAGACAGTGCTTGTGGGGAGGGGCAGAGAGAACGAGAGAGAATCCCAAGCAGGTTCCGTGCTGCCAGTGCAGAGCCCGACATGGGGGCTCTCACTCACGAACTGTGAGATCATGACCTAAGCCCAAATCAACAGCTGGACGCTTAATGGACTAATACCATTCACGATAATATTCACATTATTCTCCATAACTCTAATCTTCACAGAATGTTTCATCTTTTAAAGTGAATTTAGCGCTTATTATCAATCCTTCTATGTTAGTGTTTTAGTTTTCTAATGCTGTGTAACAAAATACCCCAAAGCTTAGTGATTTAAACCAACAACCGTGATATCACCTCCCATGATTCTGTGGGCTGACCAGAGCCTCTCAGATGGCTCTCTCACAAGATGGCAGCCCATGCTGGAAGCTCAGTGGGGGCTGTCCACTGAAACAGCTATGCATTGCCTCTTTACATGGCCGAGGCGTCTCATAATGACTGAAAGTTGCCAGTTGTTGAAGGCTGAGCCAGGAACTGGCACAGCCAGCTCCATTTCCATGGAAGAGTCCACGTAGAAGGGGGGAAAAAATCCTACTTTGGAGAAGAAAAAAAAATTGTAGCCAGTTTTAATTCACCATAGATGACTTCTCTGTTTTTTGAGTTCTTTTATGTTTTTTTTAATTTAAATTGCAATTTTTGATTGTATGTATTCCACTGACTAGTTTTATCTAGAAAGACTCAAGGAATTTTTATCCCCTGTGCTTTCCTATTTGTGAATATTTATCTTTTTGCTTTCCTCTTGGAAAGTAAAATATTCTTTTTTTCCCTTTTAACATTTATTTACTTTTGAGAGACAGAGACAGAGCATGAGTCGGGGAGGGAGACAGAGATGGAGACACAGGGTCCGAAACAGGCTCTATGCTCCCAGCTGTCAGTACAGAACCCCACACTGGGCTCAAACCCATGATCTGAGATATCATGACCTAAGTTGGACCCTAAACTGACTGAGCCACCTAGGTGCCCCGGAAAGTAAAATATTCTTATTTCACATTACTTCTTAGACCTTTATGGACATTACAGTATTGTCTACTGGCACTGAACATTGATGTAGAGAAGGCTTGAGCTAGATTATTTTTTTTTTCTTGATGGCTTTTTTTTTTCCTGCTGAATACTTGAAGTATTTATTCTTTGACTCTGAAGTTCAGAACTCCAGTCAGAACATGACTCTGGGTTGGTCATACTATATTGACATGTCTTAGAACACTATATCCTCTGTTTTGATTCAATATTCCTTTTGATTAGGAAAGTTTTCTTATATTTTGTCTCTGGATACTTTCCCTGTTTCATATTTCAGCTTTCATATTTAAGAAAAAGTTAATTATTTATTTGGAATAAGTATGTTGGCCCTCTCTTTCTGTTACCTACTGTATTTTTTTTAAAGAAGTATCTTTTGCCCCATTCTTTTAATTTGTGGTGATTATCTCCAGTCTTGTACATATCAGTTTGATTGCTTATCATTTCCAAATTATTTTTTACCATGGAAACGATATACATTTGTCCTTGAATTGTTTACTTTGTTCTGGAATGTCCATTATCATCAAAGTCTGTATTTTTAGCATTTAATATGTTAAATTCCACTTCATTGAATTTATTTTTAGTTATTCTAAAATGTAGATTTTCTTTGAGATTACATTCTTTATCTATGTTTTGCATGCACTGTTCTTTTCCTTTCTCTTCTTTTCTTTTCCTTTTCTCCTATACTTTCCTGTTTTTTCTTCCTGTCTTCAACCCTCTTACATTTTCATATATAATACATTCTGTTTACTTTTCAGATTTTGCTAAATATCTTTGCCAGAATTTATTCTACTTTTTGAGGAAGGTGTATTCTACCCTTGAATCATGGATTGTTCTCCAGCAAATTTAGAGTGTACACTCTTAAATACACACACTGCCACAGCCCCAAGTGGTTCACATCCTCACATTCACTTCTTTCTCTTGATTCAAAATATCTCAAGATAAGGCACCAGGGTGGCCCAGTAGTTTGAGCGTCTGACTCATGATTTCAGCTCAGGTCATGATCCCATCATCCCCAGTGAGTTCTGTGTCATGCTCTGTGCTGAGGGTGGAACTTGCTTGAGATTCTCTCTCTCTCCCTCTCCACCTCTCCCTCTGCCCCTCTCCCCTACTCATGCTGTCTTTCTCTCTCTAAAATAAAATTTAAAAAATCTGAAGATAAAAAAATATAAGGGTATTGCTTCAGCTTGCTTGGTTCCATATTTCAGAATATTAGTGACCAATTTTAGGATGTTGCCTCATTATTACGGGAGAATGGATGGCATTTGGTTGGGAAGTAGGATTAGGAACCCTGCTACAACAGAATCTAGAGTCTTCTTTTCCTTACCCTGGATCCTACAGGTTGAGTTTCTTAGCTTTGGGTTATGTATCTCAACTTCTTTGTTTCCAGTTGATTTTTTGGGGGGTGGGTGCTGGATTTACTATTTTTGAGGTAAAATGTGACATTTTGAGATCTGTTCCTAGGCATCATTACTTTTTCTCTTGAGTATGGATCACATTTTCTTGTTTCTCCCCATGTCTAGGTTCTGTTTTCTTAAGTGCATGCTGGACATTGTACACTATGTTGCAGATTCCCTAAGTAAGGAATCTTCCTCTGCAGAGGTTAATGTGGTTGACCCAAGTGGCAGTTGCCCCAGTGGGCAGTTAAATTATTGGTTTATTACATTGAGCTTTCATGGGCTTTTTAACTGTGCAAGGATAAGCCTTTTGGTTTTGCACTTAGTCTAGTCTTCGGGTTTTATTCTTGAGGCATGGCCCTTCTTCCACAAAAAGCCTGAGTTTTTGAGATTCACAAAACCCTCTCTAATTTTCAGGAATTCAAATCTAAAGCTGTGTCTTCTCTGGTGAGTAGGGGCTGAAATGTATGATCGGCTCTTTCTCTCTGCTTTACTCTTTGGAGTCTTCCTTGCACCCGAGCTACTCAGGGGCCAGCCAATGATTTAGGGGAGATTACATGCAATTGGGGAATGTCTTATATCTTCTTTCTTCCTGGGATTTCTCCCCCAAGTTGTAGCTTCTCTGACAATTCGACACATTTTGCTCCGACATCTCACGTATGTGTGGATTTCTGCTTTAATTCCACCACCGCATGCTGCATGGACTGATGGCTACCTCGAGGGGAAAAGCTTTGCAATCACAGATCTCACTCAGAGTGGTTCTCTTTTATCAAGGATCAAATACCTTCCAGTTTCGTCCTGCCTTTGGTGGCTATTCATTACTCTCAAATAGTTCTTTTTAACATTTTTTTGCCAGAATTTATAACTGATATCTGTAAGAGGATGAATTCCCCATAAGCCACTTGCCATTACCAGAAACAGTATTCTGTGATTCCATTTATTTAAAAACAGAACAAAATAAACTGCCAACTTTGGGGTGGCATGCTTCGGTGGCAAAATATTAATGAAAAGCAAGGATGTGATTACCTTGCAAATCATAAGAGGTAGAGAGTAGTGGTTGGGAGAATCCACAAAAGGGCTCTTCTGTGCTGGTTATGTTGTATTTCTTAACCTGAACAGTAGTTTATGAATGTTCACCACTGAGTTGTGGTAGACTGGGCACTAATGCTGTCATGAGAGCCCACCCTCCACCTAGGACCTCATTTAAACTGAATTACCTCACGAAGGACCCCCTCCAAATATCATCACGTTGGGGGTTAGGGCTTCAACATATGAGTGTGGGGGGGGGACAAAAACTTAAATTCCATAACCCAAAGGCATAGACTGGTGAAAGGAAAAGAATGGAAGATATATCATACTACCTCGTGTAAGAAAGCTGGTGTGGCTCTATTAATATCATCTAAACTAAACTTAAGAAAAGGAGTCATATTATCAATAAAGGAAATATTGCATAACGGTGAAGATTTTATTTGTTCTGGAGATGTAACAATCCTGAATGTATATACATCTACTAACAGCAGTTCAAAACATATGAGATAAATATAAAATGAAAGGAAGAAATACAGAATCACACCTGGTAATTTTTAATATCTCTCTCAGTAATTAATTAATAGAACATGCAGCTAAAAATTAAGATTATAGAAGATTTGAGTAATATTATCAACCACATTCACCTAATTGGCACTTTAAAATACTGGACCTGATAACAGCATAACACACATTTTTATTTCCTAGTGCATATGGAACAGTTACTAAGATCAGATAACAGGACAAAAGATGTGTCAGTAAATATGAAAGATGAAATCCTCTGTAGTATGTCATCTAACCACAGGATAATGCCCATAAGAGAGCTAGAAAATTTCAAATATTTGGCAATGAAAAAAAAATCTAAATTATCCATGGGCCAAAGAAGAAACCACAAGAAATATTTAAAGCATTGTGAAGTGTACGCAATTGAAAACACACAATATCAGAGATAGACTGTAGCAAAAACCGTGGAGTTACTAGCTTCGAATGCTCGCAATAAAGAGGAACAGTTTAAAACTAATGATCCAAGTTTTAATATTACAAAGATAAAAAAGAAAAATACTATAAGTTAAAGATATTTATGGAAGAGAATAAAACAATGGAGAAAACTAAATTGGTTTTTTGAAAAGATCAGTAAAATTGATAAATGGCTAGAATGTGTGATCAAGTTAGAAAGAAATTTGATGATAAACATCAGGAATGAAAGATACAATACCACCACTAATCCGATAGACATTACAGGGATAATAATAAACAAATAGGAAAAATTTTAGGCCAATAAATCACACAACTTCGATGAAATGGACATGTTCCTTAAACAACACTGCTTATCAAACTAGTGCAAGAAAAAAAAATGAGAAAATATGATTAGCTTTATAGCTACTAAAGAAATTGAATTGGTAATCAAAATCTTCTCACAGAGAAAACTCCAGGCCCAAATGGTTCCACCGATGAATTATCTTCATTACTTAAAGAAACACTCTCCAAATATACTTTATGAAGCAAGAGTGAAAGTGGCAGTAATTTTCCTGTTTTGTAAAATTTTTTGTCAGGTTCTTCATTTTACTTCTCTGCTATCTTTTTCCTCATCTCTTGAGATGGATATATAACCCTTCTCTTCTAATATACACATTTTCACATCTTTAGTTGCATTCTACAAGTTTTGATATGTTGCATTTTTAATATCAAGGAGTTAAACATTTTTCCAGTTTTAGTTTTAATTTCTTCTTTGATAACAGGATTTAATTAGAACTATCGATCATTAATTGCCAAATATATGAAGTTTCCTACTTATAATTTCTAGAAATTGGTAGCTTGAGTTATGGTTAAAGAAAATATTTGCGGGGGCCCCGGGTGGCTCAGTTGGTTAAGCATCTGACTTTGGCTCAGATCATGATCTCACAGTTCGTGATTTCGAGCCCTGCATTGGGCTCTGTGCTGACAGCTCAGAGCTTGGAGCCTGCTTTGGATTCTCCGTCTCCCTCTCTCTCTGCCCCTCCCATGCTCATGCTCTCTCTCTCTCTCTGTGTCAAAAATAAACATTAAACAAATTAATTTAAAATAAAAATAAAAAGGAACATATTTGCTTTTATTTTAATTCTTTGAAATTTGTTGAGATTTATTTAATGAATTAGCATGTGTTTTATAAGAATGTATTTTCTGCATGTATAAGAATGTATTTTGAGCACAATGTTATTTGAATAACATTTGTTAATCATATTTTTCAGATCTTCTGTATTTCCACTATTTTTTGTCTACTTGTTCTTCTAATTCTACAGAGGTATATTAAAATATCCTACGATAATTGTGAATATACTTATATTCTTAAACTCCTGTTAATTTTGGTTTTTATGTATTTTAAGCTATGTTATTAGATTATAGAAATTTTGAATTATATCTTCTTGATTATTTGAAACTTTCATTATTACAATGGCCTGTAGTGCTTTTTGTTATAAATTTTATCACATTTAATATGACTACAATAGACTTCTTAGTGCTTGCACAGCGTAGCTTTTGGTATCCTTTCATTTGTAACCTTTCTATTTCCTCATATTTAAGATGTCTTTCTTGAAGGCACTTATTCATCTTAAGTTTTATTTATTTGAAAATTACTTTCTCTTACATTTAATGTAATTTATTATATACATGGGTTCAAATACTTAATTTTATTAAATGCTTTCTATTTGAACACATACTCAATGTTCCTTTTTCTTTTTTTTCTTGCCTAATTATGGATTTATTATTTTCTATTATTACATTTTCCTTGTGTATTAGATTGGGAGTGCTAAACAGTTACCATTATCATTTTGGTGGTCACAGTAGAAACTGACAACTGAGTTACCAAACACAATTTTCTTGTTACTTTTGTCCTATCCCCAGATAACGTAAGTAACCACCCTGACATACGCCACTGATGTTGGGAATTTTATGTGTCTCTATCATAAATAAAGCATTATTTTCACCTGCATAGCCAGTATTCATTGGCCCTTAATATTTAATATATTTTATTGCTCTTTATTATTTTTTGCATTTCTAAGCATCCATCAGGCATGACTGTATTTCTGCCCCCAAATGGTACTTAACATTTTTCGTAGTGAGAGGCTTCTAGTAGAGAATCCTTTTAGTTTTGATCCGCTTCCCCATTCTTGAAGGCTACTTAAACTGGGTCTGAAATTCTATTTTGGCAGTTATTGCCTTTTAGCACCTGGAAGTTATAATTCCAATTGTTCTGAATTCCAATGCATTTGTTGAGAAATTAGCTTTGAGTCCTACTGCCGATCCTTTGAAAATAATTTTTCTTTTTCCCCCTCATCTGGCTGATTTTAATATTTTCTCTATCTTTGGTTGTCAGCATTTTATGATGTGCTTACATACACTTACACTTATGTTTTTATTTATTTCGTTTGCTCGTCGTAGTCCTTTTGAATATGTTGTTCGATATCGTTCCTCAAGTTGGCAAACTATCAGCCATTGTTTTTGTGACCATTCCTTCTGTCTGATCTTTTTTTCCCAGATGCAAATTACATATACTTTAGGGCTTCACATCGTGACTTCTGAGTTGCTTCCTGTCTTGTGTATTTTCTATAATCTTCTGTTTATTTTTTATTTTGAATCTTTTCTTCTGGCCTATCCACAAGTTCACCAATACTCTCTTCATTTAATTGTCTTTATTCTGCTAAAGTCATTCATATCTTTTTAATTTCAGTCATTGTACCTTTTATTTCTGGAATTTTCTGATGATAAGTATCAATTTGGTTTGCATCTTATTGAAAACAGTAATAATACTTTTAAAAAATACAAATTCTACAATATCTGGAACCACCATGGATCTGATTCTATCACCTGTTTTTGTTTTTGTTTTTCTCCTACTGGGTTTCATTTAGGTTGTCCTCTGTCCTTGAGTTCTTGGTTATTTTTTATTATGCGTTGGACCCTAGTCACTGTATTCCCTCCCTAAAAAGCTGTCACATGTGCAGCTAATCCTTTGAACTCTCCTCCAGAATTCTAAGGACCTTGGGAAAAATGTCCCTCCATGCTTGCTTAACCTCCTTTTTTCTATATTTCCTATCTTATTAGCTTTTATATTTTCAGTTTCAAAAAAAGGTGTTCACACCTATTTTAATCTTTCTGGGATGTTGGCTGAAGTTGTTGACTCTGTGGTAACTTTGGTACTTTTATGTTGATAAATTACCAAGTATTTATTTAGTCTTCTTTTTCATTCTTTTCTCTCTCTCTCTCTTTTTTAAGTTTATTCATTTGAGAGAGCGAGCGAGCAGGGGAGGGGGCAGAGAGAGAGGGAGAGAGAATCCCAAGCAGGCTCCGCACTGTCAGCACAGAGCCCAACGTGGGGCTCAATCTCATGAACTGTGAGATCACGACCTGAGCCAAAATCAAGAGTCTATTGCTTAACCGACTGAGCCGCCCAGGCACTCTTTGTTCTTCTCTTTTATTGGTTGACATTTATACATGAATTTATTTCTGTGAATGAATTAGTCAATTTTGAATTGGTAATTCACGTGCAAACTTTATTTCAAAACTACTGTGGCAGCCTGTTGTACTAGAAAGTACCATCTCAGACCTGATGTTATGGTTAATTGCTGTCTGCTGTCTTTCACTCTTACCAGTGCATTTTGCTTCATGCTCATGCAGTCACTAAAAATTATAGACACGACTGGATTTAGATTTTATTTTATCCTATCCTATTTGTTGGACAGAATTGGAGGTGGTTATTGCATATCTTGAGGAAGATTTATCTTTTCGAACTACTCTTCTCTCACCCTCAAAGATGAGCTCATACAGGATGCCTGATTTCAGTCTGGCAATGGACAGGAAAGAGGGGTTGGATATGGAAACTTCTCACTTTTATTATGAGTTGATCGTCTGGTCTTCTTACTATGTCATCCACCAGTAAGCTTGTCTATAAAATGCATTCATATGAATGACCCACAGTAAGAAACCATCATTCTCAAGGTTCCTACAAAGAAACATGAGAGAAATAAAGAGGAATACGATATGTAACTCAATGCTACGGAGAGCAAACATTTTAATTTTTATGCATTAACTGTACTAAACGTTGTCACTATTGCCAACCCCTCTGGCATTTGGGACATGCTAATTGAATCTAATTATAGAGCGACAGAAGCTGATGATACTGTGTGAGAAAGCCTTGTTAAAAAACATTGTTGAGTTCTGGTAAAATGTATACTTTCAAAAATCAATGGATGTCAATTCCCATAAAGAGATGTGAAGGCACCATGAAGGCACCACAGTTTACTCACACGTGGGCTTGATTTTCCTGTGGCGGATCTTGTTTCCACAGGCAGAAAACCTCATTGATTTGGAAGTCGTCCATCAGAATGCCCTTCCCAGTTCCTGAGGACCTAACAGAAAGAGCAGCGCTTCTCCGATGTGGTAAGAACTCCAAAAAATCTGTGCCACATCTTGAAGAATATTACTCTGGAATTTTGGACTGTCTGGAAAGTTGCTGCAACATCAATAAATGTTTAAATATTTAACTATAATTTATTCCATCTGGCTCACTGAGGATTATCTTAACATTTGATAATTATTGAGGAGAGCATTTTGAATTTTTGTTGCATGTGTGGCAGGATGATTTCTGAGATACTAATTTTTTCTGTTTCTGCTGTAAGAATTCCAACTTTATTCCAAGCAGTTGGTCACTTTTTGGGTTTCTATACATCAGGAAGTGGTAGAGAACTTGTATGCTAAGTAGGAACATAGGTGGTAGCCATGGGAAGGAAGGTAAAATAAATGGCCTGGGCCCATTTTGTCTATGGATCTCGCCTTTTACCTTGTTTTCTCAAGGCAAGTCTTAGGATTGACGGTATTCCTTTCTTTCGGCATGCTTTCTCCTTGGGCTCAGCCTTCCCTGGCTTTTTGAAAAAACAGAAGGCAACGATTAGATTAGGTACATATCAGAACAGGGCTGAGGAGACGCATTGAGCTGTTTTAGATGAAAGGTTATGGAACAAAATGTTGAAGAGATACAACGTGATTAATGTAATTTTGTATATCTTTGTGTTTTGTGGTGTGACCCTCCCCCTCTTCCCCCACCCCATCAGGCCTTTTTGCAGTTGGTTGTAGATATTATTGATAACTGATCAACGCTACAATACAGAATCTTGGTCATTCCTATCTATGTTCATCTGAAGGAATGAATAACACACCATCCTCTTTTGCCCCTCTCCATCAGTGACCGCCGAGGTAATGGGCAAACCAAAAACTGCAAACTCATAAAAACTTAGAAAACGAAACAAAAGCTGAAGTCAGTGACAGATGACTGTTACAAAATCCAGCCAGAGAGGTCAGAACTATTTATGATCTGAGCTTCTGACTTGCCCGGGTTTTTGATTCTGAACTTTACCTAGCCAACCTTGGCCCAGCATACCTACTGATCACCTTATTTCCTTCCTTGACATTTGATCATTCTAACACCTCTACCGGTAGAGGTAGAGAAGAGTTTGTGGGATCCCATGAACTTAACTCACTGGGGTGTCTAATTGTAGAAGTTGAGGCTTAACATATGAGAACTCTAGGAACTCACTGAGCAGAATTAAATTCATGGTGAGGTTGATTTTGTATTTATTCCTGAGAGTTGCCCCTAACAAAGGAGAGGAAGAGAGGTTCTCATCAAGGG
The DNA here is from genome assembly GCF_022079265.1 of Lynx rufus. NCBI lineage: Eukaryota > Metazoa > Chordata > Mammalia > Carnivora > Felidae > Lynx > Lynx rufus. The sequence continues at coordinate 74,045,962 of NW_025814823.1, forward strand.
CTAATGGGGAGGGATGGCAGGCAGGATTCTTTCCTGGCTGGAGAGGGCCGAAGGGTGTCAAAGTCATGTCTGTCCTGACTGGTGCTGTTCTCCTGTCTAGCCTTGCCTATCATGGCTTGGGACTGTTTAAGAGATTTCTTCATTAACATTATTTTTAATGTTTTATTTATTTTTGAGAGACAGAGAGACAGAGTACGAGCAGGGGAGGAGCAGAAAGAGAAGGAGACACAGAATCCAAAGCAGGCTCCAGGCTCTGAGCTGTCAGCACAGAGCCCAACATGGGGCTCGAACTCATGAACCGTAAGATCATGATCTGAGCCAAAGTCGGACGCTCAACCGGCTGAGCCACCCAGGCGCCACTGATTTCTTCATTTTTATTGGGAGTCCTGGGTTTAACTATTGTGCTCATTTTCCAACATAAGCTTTTTTCCTGCACTGTTCTGGCTTCTGTCCTTTAGTCTCGGGTTGAGATAAATTTGATCTTTATAGGCTGGGGTAGATCTTACCACTTAGATGAATTCTTTACAGCGGTTGGGTAGGTAGATAGATAGATGGATAGATAGATATCCTTTGCCTCTATATGGAAGTTAGGAATTGAAGATAAACCTATGCTAGGATTCACCTGATCATGGAGTATGCCGTCAGTGGAGAATTTTGATGAGGTCCCCTGCACGTGGTCTTGTCTTCTGGTTTGCTTGTGCTGGAGTTTATAAACCTTCCAAAGACTAACACCTTAAATCAACTCACAAGAGAATGATGTCTGAACATAATGGCAAGCTGTTACTGACAATGGAGAAAATAGATTTCCAGTGGCCTCAAGCCAATGCCTCCTTTACAGTATCGGGGTAACTCAGGGGTACTCAAAATTCTACTTTTCGATACTGTACAAAGAGAAAGAGTCCTTGAGGACTGTTTTTTTCCAGGCTCTGGAAAATCCAAGGCACTCTCACTGCCTTTCATATTTTCTGGCTCTAGAAAGAAGCAGAGTGTTTCTGCCTTGATTTCAGTATTGCTTTTTTTCTGAATCATTCTTGACAAACACTGGAAAATTTCTCTGCTTTGCACTTGCCTATCTTTGGTCCCTTGATGTTCACAGTTCTGCAGAATAAGAATTCCATCGATTACACAAAATTTTCTTGATGCCCAGTTGTGATGGTTAATTTTATGTGTCAGTTTGAGTGGACCACGGGTACCCAGATTAAATATTGTTTCTGGCTGTATCTGTGAAGGTGTTTCTGGATGGGATTTGCATTTGAATAGGTGGGCTCAGCAGGGTTGACTGCCCTCCCCCGTGTGGGTGGGCATCTTCCAAGTGTTTGAGAGCCTGAATAGAACAAAAGGCAGAGGAAGGAAGAATTCATCCTTTTTTTTTTCCTGCCTCAAGTAATTAAACTGGGTCCATCTCATCTTAATTTCTCCTGCTCTCAAAATGGGATTCACAGGCTTTTGGACTGAGGCTTTTGGACTCAGACTCAATTATCCCCCTGGCTTTACTGGGTCTCCCACTTGCAGATGGCAGACCTTGGGACTTCTCAGCCAATTCCTTGTAACTTCTCTCTGTCCTGGTTCTCTTTCGGGGGCGGGGGGGAAATGTGGTCCTGACTAATGTACAAGTCAAGTTTTTACTGGGCTAAGTCCTGGTTCTTCAGAATTCTACCTAGAAACATTAAAACTCGCCTTTTCCCTGACGTGTTTATTCAGTAATATAATTCACAGGAGATACCTTAATTTTAGATTTTAGGTGAGCATTTCCTAATTCCGTAAGCTGCATTTATAAATTACTGTACACATAAGAAACATATCAATACACATTTCATAACAAATATCCCCAAAGAATCTTTTTTTCTTTTTTTACCTAAAAATATCTAAGTTACTTTCTCCAAAGAAGAGGGGGAGGAGATCATTCCTTTGAAATAGAAATTCTGTTTGTGTCACTGACAGGCTTTCTTGCAATAAAGCTGGGATACACTTAATTATTGGAGGAACCAGCATATTTCCCATCCTAAGGTAGTAAGTAAAGAATAACCAGGGTTGGTTTTATCTTTGGAGGACTGTATAGAGCAACACATACAGGCCTGCCCTGGTCTTAGCAGTGACACTAATGTGTGTAGGAGGAGTCAGAGGAAGGTTGTTGCCAGATGCCCCTGGATAGTGTTAAGAGCAAATTCCCAGGAGCCAGAGTTGGAAGCACTGGCAGTTGAAAAGAACACATAGGGATATAGTTAAAAAAAAAGGGGAAGACTTGAGATTTCTCAAAAAATTAAAAATAGAACTACAGTGTAATTCAGCAATCCCACTCTGGGTGTGCATCCCAAAGAATTGAAAAAAGGATCTCAAAAATATATTTGCACACCCATGTCATTGCAGCATTATTCACAATAGCTGAGAGGTAAAATCAAGCTAAATGTCCATCGATGAATGAATAGATAGAGAAAAGATAGCATATACAGTAAAACCTTGGCTTGCAAGTAACGTGTTCTGTGAGTGTCCCACAAGGGGAGCAAACATTTCTAATAAATTTTAACTTGATAAAGAAGCAATGTCTTACAATATGAGCCAATGGTTCTTCTCTCTAACTCTGTCTCTCTAAGGGATTGTGGGTGATCGTCTCCCATGCTCGGATGCTTGGTTTTAGGCTACAGCATTTGGCAGAAATCAGTGATTTCTCAGGACATTGGAAGGTGCCCACAACTGATACTAGTGTATTTTTTATCACTTCAAAGCACCTATGGACAGTCTTTGCTTTTCCGTACAAGAGTGGGCTAAGGAATGCTTTGCTTTGTTCTAGGTCAGGCTGCCTGCAGGTAGAGACCATTTCCTCTGCTGCCTTATTGCCACTTACATTCAATACAGTACATGACAAGAGTCTGTTAATACTGCACTGTACTCAAGTCCATGTGCGTGTATACAATGGCGCCCATGCAGAAAAAGGTTGGAAAGAAAGGCAGTAACAAGATGATTACAGTAGAAGTTAAGAAGGAAATCATCGAAAAGTACGAATGAGGTATGGAGTGGCCGAAATTGCAAGATTTTATAAGAAGCCTACATCTGTATCTCGTCTGCAGAGGAGGAGAAAAAGGAGGAGGAATCCCTTCAAATCACTTCAGATGAGATTAGGGAGACATGTAAAATGTGGGAAACTGCAAAACTTTGTGGAGAAGCACTACACGAGTAAAGCTTTAGCAGTGATAGTGATGAACCTGTTTAATGACAATGCAGTGTCACACTTCCGCGAAATCTCAAAAGGAGGCAATAGCAAGTGTCATTGGATAGGTTCCTTGTTAAAGTTGCAAGAAAAGAAAAAGATTGCATTGAGCCAAGAGATATCAGTGATTCCATTAGTGATAGTGAAAATCCTCCCACACGATAACCCTCCTCTCTCTTGTCTCCCTCACACCAGCCACAAAGGTTTTCAAAGGGAAATGTAGGTTAATTTGTTTCTTTTTCCTTATACTTTGTATTTTTCTTAATATTTTGTATTATAGTACAGTATTGCAATCATTTTACATGAATATTTTTGGGTTGTGGAATGAATCATCTGAGTTTCCATTATTTCTTATGGTGAAATTCGCTTTGATGTACAAGTGCTTTGGATTACCAGCATGTTTCCAGAAGGAATTATGCTTGCAAACCAAGGTTTTACTGTACATAGAATGGAATATCATTCATCTTCAAAAAAGAAAGAAATCCTGTCACAGGCTCCAACATGGATGAGCCTTTAAGATGTTATACTTAGTGAAATAAGCCAGTCATCAAAAGACAAATACTGCATGATTACAGTTACACGAGGTATCTGAAGTAGTCAACACTTATAAACGGAAAATAGAATGGGGGTTACCAGGGGCTGGGGAAAGTGAAAATGGGGAGTTGATATTCAATGAGCGTAGGGCTTCATTTTTGCAAAAGACAAGTTTCTAGAGATGTGTTGCACAATAATGCGCCTGTAGTTAACCACTAATGTACTGTTCACTTAAAACTGGAAGAGATGGTAAATTTTTACGGTATGTGTTTTTTTTACCACAACTGAAAAAAAGTCTCTGATCACATGGCTTTTTCTCAGCTCTAGATGTAGTGAAGACACTCCTTACCCTCCTTGGGAGCTCTGCACTGTTCCCCTTGACCCACACCTGTTCTTGACCTTGCTCTCATTTTCATACCAATGTTCATGTCTGTGGTTCTCAGTTCACCCAGCTGGGCTTCCTCAAAGGTACAAGTTCTTTCCAAGGCTTCAAGGACAAAGTCAAAAGAGATCAAAAGAAAGATGTCAAAAGAAAGATGGAAAGGGTTGTTTCTTATGGGACAGGTGGAAACAGGTCCCTTTCAAAGTTGCTTCCCAATCTTTGCCCCATTTTCTTGTTCTTTGTCAGTAAATCAACTTCAGTGATGGCTTTTGAGTGGAAACGTAGATACAAACTTGGGGGTGATATGTACAGTCACCTATACTTGGAGCAGAGCTGTCTAGATGGGGGAGAAGATGCTGGAGAGCATATTAAAACTTGGGGTAGTAAACTCAGTAACCTTTAAAGTTTTTTCAACCTCTGAGATTCTATTATTCCCCCAAACAGATTTATCTCTTATTGTTATAAGCACAGGCTTTTGTGACCTGTTTACTCAAGACGTCTCTGTTGACATTTTATATTTTTCTAAATGTCACACTATTATCAATTATATATGAAGCTCCCACTAATTTATATGGTGGAAAATTTGTCCAAAGTAAGAGAATTCCATATATTTTTGAGATTTTGAAACTTTTGATTTATATGAAGTATTAAATTACCATAATTTGCTATGGTAACTTCCCATTTCTGCACTGTCTTCTGACTCAGAAAGTGAAAGAGGCCTTTGGCTATGTTTTAGTTCAACGACCTTAAAAAAATATTAGTGAAGTCTTAGCTTTGGTATCAGAATGCCGCCTAGGGACAAACAGCTCTTCTCAATAATTTTACTTGTTTTAACACTGTAATTTATTGGCAACAATTACACTGAGCCAAACTTCCCCTGATGTACTGCACCAAATTAAGTGGGACACAAACACTGAGACCAGATGACCACAGCTTCTGTTATTCATAGTGGAAGGTGATTTCTTGAAGGTGGACATCTCTTTGTATCCCATGTAGTTGAAATTTAAATCATGACATATTTGCTAGAAGTCCCAGCCACCAAGAAGAGGGAACAGGCAGTATCCTTTTTAGAGAATGGGGGTTTGAGTGCCTCCAAATTAATCTCTTATGTTTTAAGTATTCTCATTTTATGCAAATAGAAAAATGGATATATTTTTATGTTTATTTTAGTTTTTGAGAGAGAGAGAGAGAGAGAGAGAGAAAGAGAGAGAGAGCACATGCATGCACGCACACGAGTGAGGGAAGCTCAGAGAGAGGAGACAGGATCTGAAGCAGGCTCTGTGCTGTCCATGCAAAGCCCCATGTGGGGCTTGATCCCATGAACTGTGAGATCACGACCTGAGCCGAAATCAAGACTCAGACACTTAACTGACTGAGCCACCCAGGTGCCCCATAAAATGGATATTTTTAATATTCATCAAGTGGGCTTCTCCAGGTCACATTTTGGAGGTCATAAGATTTAGAGCATTCGGCACACTCGAGTTTGTAATTTTATAAGTCAGGTAATAAGGTTACAATCCTCCATCCCAAGTACGTCTCTTGGCACCATGTTTGGCTTTCTCTAAATTTCTTGCTGCACGTTGAGGAATGATTTTACTTCTTCTAACTGCATGATAACTAACTTACAGTTAAACAGTTACTTGAAAAGGCTTTCATGACTTTGTTGTCTTAGATCGATCGGGTCTGCTGTTGTCTAGTAGTAACCAGGGATGTGCACCGTGTTTGCACTTGAACCCAGGCTTAACCCATAGCACAGACAGAAGGATTGGGGCAGATAATAATGAAGGGAGGGTCATGAACTAACTTGCGCTTTCAGTGTGTGAGATTGCATTGTGTTAGCCTCCTTCTTAACATTTCTTCCCTTGAATTGTCTTTGGGCCTATGTGGTTCTTTTGTGGACCATTAGAAACATAAAAAGGATTGCTTGTTTTAAAAATAAAATGATAACAAAAGAACAAATAAAGTGTCCACAGAAAATTCCAGAAGCTTATATAATTTCCATTTTATTATTTTATATATTTTTTAATTTTATTTTTTATTTTTAAAAATTTACATCCAAATTAGTTAGCATATAGTGCACCAATGATTTCAGGAGTAGATTCCTTAGTGCCCCTTATGCATTTAGTCCATCCCCGCTCCCACATCCCCTCCAGTAACCCTCAGTTTGGTCTTCATATTTATGAGTCTCTTCTGTTTTGTCCCCCTCCCTGTTTTTATATTATTTTTGTTTCCCTTCCCTTATGTTCATCTGTTTTGTCTTTCAAAGTCCTCATATGAGAGAAGTCGTATGATTTTAGTCTTTCTCTGGCTAATTTCACTTAGCCATCCACTCCAGTTCCATCCACATAGTTGCAAATGGCTAGATTTCATTCTTTTTGATTGCCGAGTAATACTCCATTGTATATATACACCACATCTTCTTTATCCATTCATCCATCGATGGACATTTGGGCTCTTTCCATACTTTGCTATTGTCGGTAGTGCTGCTATAAACATTGGCGTGCATGTGTCCCTTTGAAACAGCACATCTGTATCCCTTGGATAAATACCTAGTAGTGCAATTGCTGGGTTGTAAGGCAGTTGTATTTTTAATTTTTTGAGGAACCTCCATACTGTTTTTCAGAGTGGCTCCACCAGCTTGCATTGCCACCAGCAGCGCAAGAGATCCTCTCTCTCCGCATCCTTGCCAACATGTTGTTGCCTGAGTTGTTAATGTTAGCCATTCTGACAGGTGTGAGGTGGTATCTCATTGTGGTTTTGATTTGTATTTCCCCGTTGATGAGTGATGTGGAGCATTTTTACATGCGTCGGCTGGCCATCTGGATGTCTTCTTTGGAGAAGTGTCTATTCATGTCTTTTGCCCATTTCTTCACTGGATTATTTGTTTTTCGGGTGTTGAGTTTGATAAGTTCTTTATAGATTTTGGGTACTAACCATTTATCTGATATGTCATTTGTAAATATCTTCTCCCATTCTGTCGGTTGCCTTTTAGTTTTGTTGATTGTTTCCTTCACTGTGTAGAAGCTTTTTATTTTGATGAGGTCCCATTAGTTCATTTTTGCTTTTGTTTCCCTTGCCTCGGGAGACGTGTTGAGTGAGAAGTTGCTGTGGCCAAGACCAAAGAGGTTTTTGCCTGCTTTCTCCTCGAGGATTTTGATGGCTTCCTGTCTCTTACACTGAGGTCTTTCATCCATTTTGAGTTTATTTTTGTGTCTGGTGTAAGAAAGTGGTCCAGGTTCATTCTTCTGCATGTCACTGTCCAGTTTTCCCAGCACCACTTGCTGAAGAGACTTTCTTTATTCCATTGGATATTCTTTCCTGCTTTGTCAAAGATTAGTTGGCCATATGTCTGTGGGCCCATTTCTGGGTTCTCTATTCTGTTTCATTGATCTGAGTGTCTGTTCTTGTGCCAGTACCATACTGCCTTGATGAGTACAACTTTGTAGTATAGCTTGAAGTCTGGGATTGTGACGCCTCCTGCTTTGGTTTTCTTTTTCAAGATTGCTTTGGCTATTCGGAGTCTTTTCTGATTTCATACAAATTTTAGGATTAGTTTGTTCAAGTGCTGGGAAGAATGCTGGTGTTATTTTGATAGGGATTGCATTGAATATGTAGATTGCTTTGGGTAGTATTGACATTTTAATAATATTTGTTCTTCCTATCCAGGAGCATGGAATCTTTTTCCATTTTTTTGTGTCTTCTTCAATTTCTTTCCTAAGCTTTCTATAGTTTTCAGCATATAGATTTTTCACCTCTTTGGTTAGATTTATTGCTAGGTATTTTATGGTTTTTGGTGCAACTGTAAATGGGATTGATTCCTTGATTTCTCTTTCTGTCGCTTAATGTTGGTGTATAGAAATGCAACCGATTTCTGTGCATTGATTTTATATCCTACAACTTTGCTGAATTCATGGATCAAGTCTAATAGTTTTTTGGTGGAATCTTTTGGGTTTTCCATATAGAGTATCATGTCATTTGCGAAGAGTGAAAGTTTGACCTCCTCCTGGCCAGTTTGGATGCCTTTTATTTCTTTGTGTTGTCTGATGGCAGAGGCTAAGACTTCCAATACTATGTTGAATAACAGTGGCGAGAGTGGACATCCCTGTCTTGTTCCTGACCTTAGGGGGAAAGCTCTCAGTTTTTCCCCATTGAGGAGGATATTAGCGTTGGGTTGTTCATATATGGCTTTTATGATCTCAAGGTATGCTCCTTCTAGCCTTACTTTCTTGAGGGTTTTTATCAAGAAAAGATGCGTATTTTGTCAAATGCTTTCTCTGCATGTACTGAGAGGATCATATAGTTCTTGATCTTTCTTTTATTGATGTGACGAATCATGTTAACTGTTTTGTGGATATTGAACCAGCCCTGCAACCCAGGTAGAAATCACACTTGGTCGTGGTGAATAATTTTTTTAATGTATTGTTGGATCCAGTTGGCTAATATCTTGTTGAGGATTTTTGCATCCATGTTCATCAGGGAAACTGGTCTATAGTTCTCCTTTTTAGTGGAGTCTCTGTCTTCTTTTTAGTGGGGTTTTGGAATCAAGGTAATGCTGGCTTCATAGAAAGAGTTTGGAAGTTTTCCTTCTTTTTCTATTTTTTGGAACAGCTTCAAGAGAATAGGTGTTAACTCTTCCTTAAATGTTTGGTAGAATTCCCCTGGAAAAACATCTGACCCTGGACTCTTGTTTTTTGGCAGATTTTTGATTACTAATTCGATTTCCTTCCTGGTTATGGGTCTGTTCAAATTTTCTATTTCTTCCTGTTTCAGTTTTGGTAGTTTATATGTTTCTAGGAATTTGTCCACTTCTTTCAGATTACCCATTTTATTGATATATAATTGCTCATAATAGTCTCATATTACTGTTTTTATTTCTGCTGTGGTTGTGATCTCTCCTCTTTCATTCTTGATTTTATTTATTTGGGTCCTTTCCTTTTTCTTTTTGATCAAACTGGCTAGTGGCTTATCAATTTTGTTAATTCATTCAAAGAACCAGCTTCTGGTTTCATTGATCTATTCTACTGCTTTTTGGTTTTGATAGCATTAATTTCTGCTCTAATCTTTATTATTTCCTGTCGTTTGCGGTTTTGGGTTTTATTTGCTGTTCTTTTTCCAGCTCCTTAAGGCATAAAGTCAGGTTGTGTATCTGAGATCTTTCTCCCTTCTTTAGGAAGGCCTGGGTTGCTATATACTTTCCGCTTATGACCACCTTTGCTGTATCCCAGAGGTTTTGGGTTGTGGTGTTATCATGTTTATTGACTTCCATATACTTTTTAATTTCCTCTTTAACTGTTTGGTTGGCCCTTTCATTCTTTAGTAGGATGTTCTTCAGTCTCCAAGTATTTGTTCCCTTTCCAATTTTTTTTCTCGTGGTTGATTTCGAGTTTCACAGCACTGTGGTCTGAAAATATGTATGGTGTGATCTCGATCGTCTTGTACTTACTTAGGGCTGATTTGTGTCTCAGTATATGGTCTATTCTGGAGAATGTTCCATGTGCACTGGAGAAGAATGTATATTCTGCTGCTTTAGGATGAAATGTTGTGAATATATCTGTTAAGTCCATCTGGTCCAGTGTGTCATTCAAAGCCATTGTTTCCTTGTTGATTTTTTGATTAGATGATCTGTCCATTGCTGTGAGTGGGGTGTAGAAGTCTCCTACTATTATTATTAACTTCCATTTTTAAAATCACCTCTATCACAGAGTGGCAACACAGCATTCTGAAGCCAGGCTCCTGGGTTTGAATCTTAGTGAAGCCTTTATTATTGGTGTGATTTGGGGCAAGTCAATGAACCATTTTTGTATCTTTGTTTCCTCTTCCATGAAATGGGGTATAAAGAGTACCTCGTTTGCTGAGTAAGTGTGAGGATTGAGTGACCATGTGAAGCACATGAAGTGATACCTGTCACATTTAGTACGTTGGAAAAGGCACCATTTCTCACCGTAAAGTGAAGCAAACAAAACTCAAGCTTGGGGTTATCTTTCTAAAAACTCCAAAGGAGAACAAGTGAATGGGATCAAGAAAAGGGCTTCACTGCACAAAACAAACACAAGTTCTACTGTAGGTGAAGTGTGACACCAGGAAGAGGCTGAGAAGTAGAAGATATGTCTCCAAATGTTAATATAACATAGAGTTAGATAGGACATACAGGGACAGTCAGGTTGCCATCCTATAAGGATGCTTATTTATGGATTTTCCGAGATCCCCTGTGCATCTCTCTTGTGACTTTTTCTCCCCTGGGTCATTATCACCCACCTCCAAGGCCATCTTCTACCTGTTAGCTATGGACTTGGTTTTGCTTTTTATCCCCAGTACCCAGCACAATTCCTGGGGGAAAATAGTTGCTCATTACATATTTGATTGGGGGGTAATGAATAAATGCATGAATCTTTTCAAAATAAGATGGGTATGGAAGCATTCACTGAAGAAATGGGATTTGATCGGGGCTCGAACGATGGGAGAATTTACCTAACAGCAGAGCTGCCAGATAAAATACAGCGGATTCAGTCTGAACATCAGAACAACCACAAATAAATTTTCACTGTAAGTATGTCCCATGCAATATTTGGGACATACTTATACCAAAAAAAAAAAAAAAAAGATTCATTGTTTAAATTTGAATTTCAGGTGAATAATGAATCCTTTTTAGTACAAATTTCCCAATATTTCATGAAATATACTTACTACTAAAAAAATGGTTATTTATCTGAAAATCAAATTTAACTGGATGCCCTGTATTTTTTATTTATAAAATCTAACAACCCTAATAAGAGGAAAAAAGAATAGAAGGATTTTTTAAAATTTTTATTTGAGAGAGGGAGGGGGGTTAAGGGCAGGGGGAGAGAGAGAGAGAGAGAGAGAGAGAGAGAGAGAGAGAGAGAGAATCCCAAGCAGGCTCCATGCTCAGTGCAGAGCTTGATGCAGGGTTTTCCATCCTATGAATCTGGGATCATGACCTGAGCCGAAATCGAGAGTTGGAAGCTTAACTGACTGAGCTACCCAGGTGTCCTTAGAAGGAATTTTAAGTTATGGAAATGGCAAGAGGAAAAGATGGGGGCATATTGCTTTTAAGAAAATCTGAGTCTTCGAATAAGAATATCTGAATGGAGAATTATGATAGAGGACAATGCCTGAAATCGTCCCTTTTTCCTTGCTGATTTTCTTTAAAAATGTATATTCCAGTTTCTTTCTTTCTTTCTTTTTATTTTTTGAGAGAGACAGAGACAGAGAGAGAGGTAGAGAGGCAGAGACACAGAGAGAATCTTAAGCAGGAGCGTAGACCCCTACAAGGGCCTTGATGCCATGACTCTTGGATCATGACCTGAGCTGAAATCAGCAGATGGTCACTCAACTGACTGAGCCACCCAGCACCCCTATATTTCAGTTTGTAAAGACCTTTCTTTCACTCAACCTTGTTCTGTTCCCCCGCAGCACAGAAGTGCTGTGTATGGTAAAGGACAAAGCTAAGACACTTAGCTTTTTGGTCATTGAATCTGGAAGGATACCTCAGATATCACCAACTCTACAACAGATAGGTACGTGGCTACGTGTTCAGGAAATGAATTACAATAAACATCCATTCAGAAATTTCAAACGGCTTTATTGGAGCTTTTTAATGTTAATAACTGACGGTATTGTTTTCTTTAGATACACTCAACCCTGGACTTGGACAAGTGCTGTGTAAGTTACTTGAAAGTCTTCCTTGCTTTTTCAGTTTATTTACTAGAGGAGACAGCTTGAGCTAGCCTTCCCCAAATCAGTATTTCTCCCTCTCTCCCTCCTACGTTCTACCCCTTCCTGCCTTTTTTTCTTTGTTTCTTTCTTTCCAATTGGTTCAGCAATTCAATGTCTTTTAAAGAATCTGGAAACAAAAACATTGACAGTTTTTATCTTTATCACACTGTCTGTATTAAATATCATGGGTTTATTATAATATGCTGGGTTCTGATGAGCCTTATAAGAATCCATTTAAACAAAAATAGTACATTCTTCCAGGTGTTCCTGTTGAGAAAAAAGATGACACATTTAAAATAGCTCTCCAGCAAACATTCCCTTGCTTTGTACTTAACTTATTGATTACAGAGTCTAGTACCCAGCTGTCCTCATTAAAATCATTCTTCTCAACTTTTCCACCTTCCCACTTTTTGATCTTAAGGCATTTAAGAGGCACAGATCCAGAGAGAAGAAACCACAGAGACCAAGAAGCCAGGCTCAGGGAGGAAAAGAGATAGGATTTATTTTCTCCCAGCATCCAGAATTTCTTATGATGAAGCCTAATTTTTTTATTCTACATTTGTAAAGTGAATTGTTTACAATGAAAAAAAAAAAAAAAAAAAAGGAAGAGAACCCTGAATCATGGGGATAAAGGTCTAGAGATAAACCGAAGGATAATTGAGAAGTGTGGTCTCAAAGAATAATAATACAACCTTGTTTTTAAAGTTTTATTTTATTCCAGTGGAGCCATAGCCTCGTGCATTATGCAGGTTATCTGAGAACCTGAGATGCTTTTTCACTTTCACCTGAAATGTAAAACATGAAGATTAAATGCAAGGCCTGGTTCTCCATTTTTTGTCACTCTTTCTGCTCCTTTAGCTTTCCACATACATACACAGTGTGTTGAGAATGTTGTCCATTGCCAGTAACAGGAACAAAGCAGGGAAAAAGATATATTAAGTTGATATGGTCGGTTATATTTGCAAAATAAAACAAAATAAATTTAAACAAATATAAAGTAACTCAAAGGATATTTATCCACAGTACAATCTTTAATTCCACTTGAAAAATGTTTACTCAGTGTTTTCAGCATGCCAAGCCCTGTATTAGGCCTGGCAGGGGATACAACGATACTGTCTCTACCCTCAAGATGAATACGGCTTGATGGTGGCAAAGGACACAATTCAATATGTGAATGATTATAATGTATAACTGAGTGGAGTAAGGGCTCAAGGAGAGGTAGACTCACAGTGCTGAGACAGGTTAGGTGCAGAGAGATTATATCTCATTGCAAGTGTGGGGGGACACAGTGACTGAGCTCAGAGAAGAAGCAAAACTAAATATGGAAAATGAGCAAGATGGGAGGAGAGACGAGGAAAGAACTTCCTGGTGGAGATAATATCACAAGTCATTGAGAAAGATCACTGGGGACCATCAAATATGCCACCCTTGCCGGAGTGTGTTATGCATGTGTGGGCCATCAAAGGAGATCAGGCCAGAAAGGTAGGTTGAGGCTGATGTGGGAAGTTCTTCAAAGAAAGGAGGCTGGTGGCTGTGGCCATGGCCGTGGAGAGTGGAGAGTGTACGTGGTCATGAGGTAGGCTGCTGCTGCCTTTCTAGGAGGCCTGGCTAGATGCAACCAGTCAACTGATTGTTGCTTCTGGTTTAGGGGTGTCTCATTTCTCTTCCAAACCCTTCCTCCTCTATTCTGGGTTTTCTGGGAAGCAAAAAGGGGAACAGGAGTAGAGCATGTGCCAAGGCTGCTATCTTGTTGGCGGCAAATTTTCTTTCTACTTGATGTAATGACAGCGACATTTAAAAAATATTACTTGTTTTTCTTTAAACTGCAAAGTGATGGCAGAGAGACAGAGTTCAAACAAAGTCCAAAGATGGGTCTGTGCTGCTTTGCTTCACCACTGCTCAGGATGTTCGCCCAGGATGCACTTGAGCAGGTACCCCTTGTGCACAGGGACCTGAGCATCTTCGTTTAGCTGTCTTTGGGAATGGTGTTAGGAGGGGGGCACTGGAGGATGGGTATCGTGCGAAGTTACTCAAGACAGAAGAGGTTGGAGTCAAAGGACGAGCACAAAAGTGTGTCTATGGGGAGTCTGAGAAGTGGGATCACAGAAGTCAACCTTGTCAACATGCCTGGGTACCAGAGAAGACAGAAAGCCTAAAAATTCAGGAGTCAGCTCATGGTAGGGATGTCACCAATGAAACATGATGTAATGACATAAGAATGTCTGGGGTTAGGACACCTGGAACATGGTCCTATTGGGTCCTGGATCTTTGGCTAATCAGAATGACTAATATTGAGTGTTCACTTTATAATATTGAAATGTCACATATTGTAACCTGAATTTTTTTCTCTCTCTGAGGTGACATTTGACATGGGTCCATGCCTGCCTCAGTTCTGAGTGCTTTTCAATGTAGCAACACTTTATTTCTTTCAGCTCCCCTATGAGGTTGGGTCTATTATATCCTCACTCCACAGATGAAGAGATTGACACAGAAGCAGGTGTAGTGACTCGCTCAAGGTCACAGTCTGGAAGGGGCAAGGCTGGAATTCAGCTTACAAAGAAAAACTTTACAGGAAAGAAGGCAATTGCATAGGTAAGTAGTATAGGAAGTAGAAAAATAATAAATCCAATGTTTCAATACTGAAGTTGTAGAAAGGCAGGTAAAAATTACACATGGATATCATGAAGGACCCATTTTATTAACATAAATGAATAGTTGCTTAGATTAAGAATTAGCAAGATTAAGATTCAGTTTTCAAAAGGTTTTGTTTTGTTTTTTTAATTTTAGAGAAAGAGAGAGTGTGCACCAGTGGGGAGAGAAGCAGAAGGAGACAGAGAGAGAGAGAGAGAGAGAGAGAGAGAGAGAGAGAGAGAGATAGCGAATCCCAAGCAGACTTCACGCTCAGTGCAGAGTTTGATGCGGGGCTCGATCCCACAACCCTGGGATCATGACATGAGGTGAAATCAAAAGTCAGACACTCAACTAACTGAGACACGCATGTGCCCCACAGAATTTTTTTTTTTAATCAAACTACATGCACGCATGAACATGTTAAAATTGGTGTAAGGGGTCTTTGGTGTAAATTCGTGTGACCTTGTGACTTTGTTGGCCTTCTGACTTTGACTTCAGTCATGTTAGGTCTTAACAATACAAAGATATTTTTTCCCTCATCCTATTTCCAGACTACTATACTTTGCCTGCAGCTCTGTAACGAAACAAATGCATTTGTCTCTTCAATAAATGGGCTCTCAGCTACTGGGCATTTGTTTGGAAGGACATTCAAGATGTAAGACACATCAAGAGCGGGGCCCTTGTGCATCTGTCTGAGTCAGCTCTGTCAGGGCAAACCATTAAAGAAATGGGTGCCTGAGACAGCCTGGGGAAGAACTGTGCTTCAGGAGGTGCACTGAGCCAGGGGAGGGAAAGTGCTCCTCCGTGACTAGAAAGGGATCCCTGGTGTCCAAGAGAAGTGAACTGTGGAGTAGTTTCCTGGTTCTTTGAGAGAAAGAGTCGGACTCTCTCCCTGATAAGCTGGACTGGTACTTTGCGCTAACCTCCAAAGGGCCAGGAGTGTCAAGTTCTCTGCCAGAGTGTCATCTGGTAGAGATAATAATAATGATAACAATACATCTACAGAGTTCCTTCATAAACTAGGCACTGGATAAACATGTTTGCTGAACCCATGTTCATTTAGCATTGACCTTTTATGGAAAAGCTACTGCTTTGTACAAAGAAATGCCTTCCGGAGCTGACAGGTCGAGCCTAGCTCTAAGCCCGCTGTAGAAGTCTGCCCTCAGCCCATGAGTAGATCCTTAAGGCAAACTGGGTCCATCCTTAAGATAGTGAATTACCAGGCAAATTTCCAGAGACATCAAACTTGCATTATTCTTTTTGCCTTAAGAATTAAAATTCCCTTTCAAAGCTGTGACAATCTCTGACTGTTCCCATGAAGCATGGCTGTCTTGTCTTCCCTGTGTCCTTCTCTTGCTTGGATTTTATGTATAACTTCTCTCATTGCTGCTGTCCTTCTCTGGTAGTGAGGGGGGAATCCAAAGGGCAGATGGATTAGTGGAGGTGGGGTGCAGGAAGTGAATGGTAAATGGTAACCTGCATCCCAGAAATGGAAGGTATGGTTGGCCCAAAGGTGAGGCTCATGTGAATTAAGTGAGCATGTTGGATACAAAATGGTTGGAGCAATTTATTGTGAATAAGGCTGTTCTCAACAACCTAGACAGAGTTAGATGTGCCACCACTCTCCTTCTATCCATGTCTTTGTTTCTGGAATCCTTTCCAGTAGAATGCTTTAGCATCGTGAACTTTAGGTTACAGTGGGGCAGGAGTTGAAGATGATTGGCTTAGTGGACAAGAAACACTCTTTCTTGATCTGATGGCATATCACTTATCATTACCACTATGGAAAGCTTCCCCCTTCTACATTATTATAGGACATGCTGTTGATTCTTATTTATTTAGGGAATTAATATTCATTTTGGGGTACATGAATCTCTTTTCTTCTTCCAGCTGACATATTTTGACTCTTGTCTGTTTATTAGCATTTCATCTATAAACAGGGGTAGTAGAAATAGAAGGAGATCAAACTTAAGTTATTAAAGTGTGGCAGATGTTGTGGCCAAGAGAAAATGAAGGGTTTTTGGAAAATAAGATGGAGTTATTCAATCATTCATTTCAATTATATTGTTACCTAGTATCACAAATAATTAAGTTGGCTGTACATAGGAACTTAATCAGAAACAGAAGCATTTTTAGTGAATGCCTACTCATAAGGTTTACCTTGCTTGCATGCAAAACCTTCATTTTAAATAATAATAATATTAATAATACATCAAAAGTTCTTGTGATCAGCAATTGAAATTTATTTTCAGTTATAAGGTTAATTCAACAGCTGAAGGCATATACCTTGAAGTATGAAATTTATGACATAAGCCACTATCTCATTGGATATGCAGGGTAACAACCTCATTAAAACTACAGTGTGAAAAAGAGATTCATGTTATGTTTCACCAAGGTTAAAGGCAAAGGGATAGACTAAATATGAGAAGAAGACAATTAAGCAGAAAAATGCTCAGCCTGACATGTTATTATTTTTGTATATTTTGTACCAATAAAATATCAGATGAAAGAGACAAGTTACTTACCACCAGATGGGGGCAGAGGGGAAAAATATCAGGTTATATGATCTAGAGCCTATGTGATCATAGCTATAGTGACTCAAACAGCAATGTCAAGAGCTATTGGCTGATTAATGGTTTATATATATATATATATTTTTGTTTTGATCTAGAGAGAAACATTTATTGAACATCTACTGTGCCAGGCAGTACACTAACATGATTTTTCACCTGCCAAGTTATATGATTCTTCGAACAACCTTGTGATTGCTGACAAATGAGAACATTTATTTTTGTTGACACTCATTAATAGATGCAGTCAGTATTTACAGTAGATGCAATCAGTATTGATCAAATGTTGGAATATTGATTATAATATGCAGATATAGATCTGAGGAAACAAAGAAGTAATATACTAAGATTGTAACTGAACCAGCGTGAATTCACTCCTCAGTGAGTCCGAACCTGTCCCAGGTTGAGTTGTCACACAAAATAACTTCATTTGCAGAAAATAAGGAGATGATGGGGAATAGCTTCCAAAGGCATGACTCCCTGAGTGAGAGTGAACGTGTTCCTTTGATTTAGGGTTAGGATGTATACTTTGATTGGGATGCCTTGTCATCCTATGTTGAGGTGAGCATAAGGTTGTGCATGCGCCTTAAGGAAACATGCCTATACACACATTGTATGTTATGTAAATGACACATGTGTTCCTCTTCGGGTGGAGATTTTAGTATTATAATGGGTAAAGGTGGTTGTCAGTCACTCTGGGGGTCACTCCATCACCCATTTGTGCAGGTGCAAATCAGGGGTTAAGCTCAAATTGGTCTGGGTGGTCTGGGCCAGCTGGAGGCCTTGTCAGGGAGGTCGCTATTGCTCGAGAGGTGGTTTCACTTTCCATTTGCCTGAGTTCAGAGATAAACTGGAAAGAAGAGCTTAAGGAAAAATGTGGGACCAAGGTTGGTGAGTACACGCAGGGGGGAAGTAAAGGTCAAGTATGGGGTCTAGCTGGTGACCCGATGACTTCAGAGCACTTTCCTTGACATTATACTCAAATCTAAAAACATGTTTGAACCATTTATGATAGTACAATACAAAAAGACAGCTGGTTGGTGATGATCATTAGTTTAATGGTTTTGTAGGATTATTAGCATCGCTCTATTTCATCTACAGACTCTATCCTTAGCAGTCTGTCCTTTAGATATTTATTCTTGGTAAATAAGGAACCAGGTTTGGCGATTTAAAAATCTTCCCACAAATTCTTTGACACTCTTTTCTTCAAAAAGTCAAGCAGAATTCTGCTTCCCTTGAGTGTGGGCCAGACTTTGTAAGTATGGTGAAAATGAAGGTGTGTGACTTCAAAGATTAGGTCATAAAAGAGATTGCATCTTCCTCATTGCTCTCTCTTGGATTACTCACACTAGAGAAAGCCAGTGGTCACACTGTGAGGACACTTAAGCAGCCCTACGGAAAGATCCATTGTGGTGAAGGAATAAGACCTTCTAAGGCCAAGAGGCAATGAGAAATGAGGCCTCCTGCCAACAGCCATGTGAGAGTGCCATCTTCCAGCCCCCATCAAGCACATCCTCCAGCCCCCGTCCAGCCTTCAGATGACTGTAGCCCTGGATCATATCTTAACTGCAACCTCATGAGAGACCTTGAGCCAGAGCCACCAGATAAGCCACTTCTGAATTCCTTACCCACAGAAACCATGAGATAATACACCTTTATTGTTTCAAGCCACAAAGTGTTGGATAATTTATTATACAACAAAAACTAATTAATATACCAAGACAGAGGATATATGTGTCAGCACCAATTAATCTGTATTATTGGAAGGAAACAAATTGTTTGGGCTTGAGAAAACAGAGCCTAAAGTCAAGATTGCATGCTTTTTTTTTTTTTTTTTTATATTGGAGATACAATCTGAAGGAAGCAAGAGTAAGGGAAAAAGAAAAGTTAGGCAACGAAGACAGGAAAAAATTCAAAGTGGTGCTTAGCAAAGTTGGCTACAGTTACTCAGGATGACAGAGTTGATTGCTCAGTCACAGGAGGTGTCTCTAGAAGGGTGGAGAGGTGATATGGTATCATTGTGCCTTAGAGCAATCAAGTGGGGAGGGAGGGAGAGGAATTTATCTGCTAGCTTCTTCCTGTCTGTCTCAGGTCAAAGTACTTCCTATGGGGCATTAACTCTTCACACGCCTTAGTAATAGCATTCTGTCACTCTGGACAACTACTGGGAAAGCTAGACTCTCCAAAGCTCATGTCATGTCGGATCTGGGTGCTGGGACTCTTGTAGTTCTTGCAATGGTGAAGGTATAGAAGCCATGACAAAGCCTGACTCTTGTGCTCTGGAGAGGCTGAGAAATTTGTTGGTGTCTGGAGACAGGAAGAGACGACTGCAGAAATATATGTCTTGACTGGAGCCATTCTGGCAAGGAGGTGAAGAAAGTAGCTGAGACCCAGGGGCAGATGGAACTGGGTGGATCTGGGATGAGGCATGTGCTGGGCTGGTATCCAGTTAAAGACACACCATAGTTATGTATGAAGAGTAGTGCTTTGACAGAGGACACAAGATTATCCTTGCAAAAGCAACATCTGGTAGCAAGTAGGAGTTTAGGTTCTGGAGTTTGAATCGCTGCCCCTATATTTCCTACTTAGGTGACCTTGCATACACCGTATAACCTTTATGGATCTCAGTTTTCTCATCTTTAAAATAGAGATAATAGGGGCGCCTGGGTGGCGCAGTCGGTTAAGCGTCCGACTTCAGCCAGGTCACGATCTCGCGGTCCGGGAGTTCGAGCCCCGCGTCGGGCTCTGGGCTGATGGCTCAGAGCCTGGAGCCTGTTTCCGATTCTGTGTCTCCCTCTCTCTCTGCCCCTCCCCCGTTCATGCTCTGTCTCTCTCTGTCCCAAAAAAAATAAATAAACGTTGAAAAAAAAATTAAAAAAAAAAATAAAATAGAGATAATAATAGTACCTACAACCTCAGGAAGTTTAAATGAGTTAATAGACCTACAATACTTGCAATAGTGTTTGACATAGAGTAAGTGCTACATAAGCATTGGCTATTTCTGATATTACTGCCTACCAGGAGCTTACACATCTTAAGAATAGATAGACAACAGCATAAAACATGAAACTAATAAGTAAGGGGATGAAACACTTACAGTGAATGGAGATCAAAGCCAAATTAAAAATTTTGCATGTAAAAGGCAAGGTAGATATGTAATTAGAGTGGCAAATGAACCACGGAGTGCTTCTGTTAACTTGCATTTAGGGAATACAAATATGGTGGATTCTTATGATTATTTCTGACTCCATGATGAGTGATTGGTTGAAAGTACAGAAATAACAATACATTTATTAGCTACCACCTGTGTGCCAGGGATTGCATAAGGTATTTCACAGGCTGATTTGTATAGACTGGCCAAGGGGGAAAGTCCACATCTTTTATGCTCTATTACTAATCTGGTTGGACTTGGGATATGATATAGTTAAAAATCCCCAAATCAAAAATCAAGTAAAGGAGATTGGCCTTAACTCACATAGGCCTCCATGTGAAGAAAGCAGGGGCAGGAAACATGGAAAGTAAAAAAGAAACTTAAGTCAGCCTGCCAGTCGCACCTGGAAGGCTGGCCGCCCTTGGTCAGGAGTGAGGAAGAAATTGTGTATCAATTCAACAAATATTTCATACTAATGCTCATTACATACCAGGCATCTTGCTAGACTCAGGGTCTACAAATATGAAAGACAAAAATTCTCAACCCTACCATGGTCTAGTGGGGTGTCGAAGACTAATTCAAAAAATGGTTCTATTTCAATGACAATTGTATAATGATTGTGTATACAGGTGCACATAAAAGCGACATGGGACTCACCGTCCTCTGTAATCAACTATGACACCGGTCAAATGTAGGAAATACTGCTCTCAGGTATTTGACAATAGTCAGTGCCGTCTGAAGAAGGAAAACTAACAATGTGAATCCTATAGTGGTCTTAGATTTCCTGAGAGGGAAAACAAACAAAACATACTGGGCGCACTGAGCTGAGAAGACAGGAGGAGGGAGCTGGAATTTGCAGAGCAGAGAGCTAAAGAAGGAAGCTGCTGGGAGGAAGAGGTCCAGAGATCTGCACCTAGGTTTGCCCTTGACCTTTGGCTGACCACTAAGCCGCATAAGCCAAGGATGAAACTCCACAAGGCTGGGTGAAGGGTAACTAGTATGGGACTGTGAATGAATAATTCCAAGAGCTGACACAGCATTAGGAGAAGTCTAATTTCTGACAAGTCAGAAGGAATACCTCGGGCGTTCAGTCAAGCCTTCAGAAGATCATGCCTTAGCAGAGACTCCAAGAGTTCATGCCTCAGCCCTGGAGCTAAGATGGCCCCAGAATTAAGGTTACTCTGAACCTACACTTATGGAGCCTAAAACACAAGTATCTGGAGGTTCAAACTGATGTTTAAGTACCTGCCAAAACAAACACAATACTCCTTAAGGAAAACAACAACATTCAGTAGTCACATAATATTCTCAAAATCCACCACCCAGTGAAAAATTATTAGATATGAAAAGAAGCAAAAAAAATGACCTATAATTAGGGGGGAGGTAGGTCAATGGAAATAGGTTTAGAAATGACAGAGATGGTGGAATGAACAGGCAGGAATTTTATTTTTTTGTTTTTTATTTAAAAAATTAATTTATTGTCAAATTGGCTTACACACAAGACCCAGTGCTCATCCCAACAAGTGCCCTCCTCAATGTCCATCACCCATTTTCCTTCTCCCCCCAACCCTCCCTGTCCACCTTTAGTTTGTTCTCTGTATTTAAGAGTCTCTTGTGGTTTGCCTCCCTCCCTCTCTGTTTGTATCCATTTTTTTCTTCCCCCATGGTCTTCTGTTAATTTTCTCAAGGTCCACATCTGAATGAAAACATATGACGTCAGATAAGAACTTGAAAACTACTAGCAGAAATATGCTAAAAGACTTAAAAGAAAACGTGAATACAGCAAGAACAGAAATTAAAGATCAAAGAAGAACCAAATGTAATTATAAAACTGAAAAATACAATATCTGAAATACAAAATGAACGAGATGGGCTTAGGAGCTGATTGGACACTGCAGAAATAAAGGTCAAAGACCTTGAAAATAGCAGTAAGAACTATTAAAACTAAAGCATAGAAGATGACGATTTTGGGAATTATCACAAAGCCATGAGATACACGTCAATATGATACCCATTTTACAGGTGAGGAAGCTGAGGCATGAGGCTGTTGAGGAGCTTTGGGAAAGGTCACACGGTTGTTAGTGTGGGGTTGGGGAGAATGCTCGGTTGCAGGGGTGAGAGGGAGGGAATAGCAGCGAGGAGGTGAGTGTTACCGGCCCTGAGTCTGGGAGGGCTATGTTGCCTCTCAGGGAAGAGAGGAGTGGAATTCAGGCACAGGAAGAAGAGAAGACAGAGAAGCATGAAGACCGAGGAGGACTTATTCTCATATTTTAGTTTCCCCAGTGAGTTAGATAGCCATGCCCATTTAGTAGAGAACCAGGCTGGTTTTATCCACCTCAGAAAATATCCCCTTCCTTCTTTTTCTTTCTCTTTGTGATGTGAACCTTAATATTCTCTCTGGCTCCTTCACCGAGCCCACCAGATGGCTAGGTGTGGATGGAGCTTGGTGCCCCGGGGGAGTCACCTTCTTGGGCCCATGCTCTCCGTGTACATGCTGGAGGGTTCCTTGTGCCCTGCATCTGGTTCCATAGCCCAAACCTCAACATGTAGAACGATTCTCAACAGGTAGAACAGCGGGTCCAACGTTGAAGAATTTCCATGCTTGGCTTGGCTCTCCCTGAACCCAGAGGAGGAGATATCTTTTATGTGTGTTTTTTTTTTCTCAATATATTAAAAAGAAAATTTTTTAAATTTATTTTTGAGAGAGAGAGAGAGAGCACGTGAACAGGGCAGGGGCAGAGAGAGAGGGAGACACAGAATCAGAAGCAGGCTCCAGGCTCTGAGCTGACACCACAGATCCCAACGTGGAGCTCAAACTCATGAACCGCGAGATCATGACCTGCACCGAAGTCAGATGCTCAACCGACTGAGCCACCCAGGCACCCCTCTCAATATTTTTTTTCTCAGCTCAAAAGTTATAAAATTTTAAAATCCAAGATTAATATCATCTTTTTGAGATCTTTATTCCAAGTTTCTCAGAATACATAAAACCTATTACCTCTTGCTATGGACAGAGCCCCACTCCAAATTCATATATTGAAGCCTTGACCCCCAGTGTGACTATATTTGGAGATGGGGCCTTTAGGAGGTAATTAAGGTTAAACGAGGTTGTGGTAGGGGCACGATCTGATAGGACTGGTGAGCTTATAAGAAGAGATACCACATGGGGGCCTGGGTGACTCAGTTGGTTAAGCGGCCAACTTCAGCTCAGGTCATGATTTCTTGGTTTATGAGTTCAAGCCCCGTGTCGGACTCTGTGCTGACAGCTCTGAGCCTGGAGACTGCTTCGGATTCTGTGTCTCCCTCTCTCTCTGCCCCTCCCTCACTCATGCTCTGTCTCTCTCTCTCAAAAATAAATAAACATTAAAAAAATTTAAAAAAAAAAAAAAGAAGAGATACCACCAAGAGCTCTCCCCCTCCCTTTCTCTCTCTGTAACCCTGGAACATGGAGATCCTCTCCCCACCAATATTCCCATTTTCTACAAGGAGAAACTGAGGGTCAGGGTGGATGAGGAACCAGTGGATAATCAAGCAGCACAGGAGGTCTGTTGGGAGTCCGAGGCCTGTTTTCGTTGGTGGCTGCCAGCCCAGGACATCTCCTTTTCATCGTGTTCTGTGTCTGAACGTTTGGTGTAGCACTTGGAGGCCCATGAGACCAATGCTGTTCATACATGTCAGTTGTATGACATGTTGGCCAGGCGTCTCTGGCCTCTGACAGTCCCCTGTCGTGTGGTGAGGGGAGGCAGACTGCCGTTCGTCTGGACTCTCACCGCAGCGCCACAAATGCTTTGTCATCTGTCGAAAACCAGTGCCGTTTTGTTAATCAGACTGTCATTCATCTAAGGGCGGTGTGGTGAGACGCGCACGGTGACAGTTACCTATTAATTTTAGTGGTGACATAGGTAAGGAGTGTTCATTCTCAGGGCAGCACTGAAGCTGGTGTAGACCAACGTGAAACACAGAGCCACCCACCTGGACACAAAAGGAAAAAAATACCAGGAGATGAGGCAAACTGCTTTTGCAAATATTTTCAAGAAGAGAGACTTTGAAGTCATGGTCCTCCAAAAATTGCATGCAAACTTCCGTGTGTATGTACCGATGTACTACCTTTTTTAGAAGATTATTTTTTAAAGCTGTCTGTGACTTATAAGAGGTAAAAAAAACAAAAACAAAAACAAAAAACACGAACACTTCTGCTTCAGCAAGAAGCGCTATGGATTCTTTGCTTATCACAGCTGAATTCAGGTTTTACTTGCTGAACTAAAGCAGTTGTTTGTCCCGACGACAGACATTTAGAGAGACGCAGGCGCCATACCTGTTGGAGCCAGAAAGGCTAACATTTAATACTAGATGCAGAGACAAACACGAGCCTACATAGGTCCTGCCCTCTATTGGGTTACATCCTGGGGTGTCAGCCCCAAAGAACAAAATTTGAGACCTGTTTCAAGATTCTACCCTTTCCATCTTTATATAACTATATGCTATAGATATATAACTACCATATATATAGTCATACACTTTAAACATAAACACACATCTACATACGTACACACACATGCACACACATACACACACATATACACATGTACACACATACATACAAATATACATACACATACATATACACAGACACACACGCATACACACATTCAAACACATATACACACATACACACACATATACACATACACGTACACACATACACATGCATACATATATACATACACAAATACACACATATACATGCCTACACACATATACACAGATATATACACACATACACACATTCATACACATATACACATGTACACATACACATATACACATATACACACATAATATACATACACAGATACACATGTACACACATATACACATACACAGGTACACACGTATATACACACATACACATACACAGATACGTACACATACATACACATACACACGTACATATGCATACACATATACACACACATATACACACATACATATACACATACACATATAACATATACACACACATTCATACACATATACATATACATATATACACACAGACACAAATATACACATGTACACACATACACACATATACATACACAGACACACACATACACATATACACATGACACAATACATATACATACACACATATACACATACATACACATATACACATGTACACACATACACACATATACACATACACATATATACACATATACGTATACATACACATATATATACACATACAAACCTATGAACACGTACACACATACATACATATGTACGTATATACACAAACACACACTCATGTACACACACATATACACACGGACACACATATACACACATTTCCTAAGTGTATGTATATTCTCGTGTGTGTGTGTGTGTGTGTGTGTGTGTGTACTACTATAGTACACATACTATATTTACAGTCTCTTT
Organism: Lynx rufus; assembly: GCF_022079265.1. Lineage (NCBI taxonomy): Eukaryota > Metazoa > Chordata > Mammalia > Carnivora > Felidae > Lynx > Lynx rufus. Next base: position 74,071,614 of record NW_025814823.1, read on the forward strand.
TCCCACTTCTATAGGTTTCAAAATGCAGAAACGTCCCGGACACGCCACATGCCCCCTTGTGAAACGATGGCTGGGTAAGCTGACTGGAATGTCCTGGCAAAGGACAAAGATGTGAAATAACCGGTTCAAAGTCACCCTTCAGGTCTGGGAGAGAGCCTCAGCTGCCTCTGTCGCTGAAATTCTTCATTCCCGAGGCAGGGTCAGCCCTCTCGAAGCAGAATGTGGCACGGGACCAAGGTAGAATGACACAAAACGAAGGGGCTTCTGCTCTGCCGGTTCATGAGCGTGCGTTGTGCATCATATGAGAAGTTATTTCTCCTAAGGACCATCTTTAACTTCAGCAATATGTCCTAAAGATGTCTTACAAGGGCAATCAAGATTTAGCCAGGGGGCTAAGTGGGAGGAAGTTATAATGTACAAGGTGAGTCTTTTGAGACTCTGAAAAACCCATTAACGGAGAAGTTATTAATGTCTTTTTTTATGCAGCCATAGTGCAGAGGCAGACCCCAAAGAAACCAATCCACATTATGAAACGTTTTACAGAAATCCATTTTTAAAAATAGGAGAATGCTCTAAATGGAGTCTGGAGGTGGGAACGGAATACGTGTCTGGCCTCCTGGGCCAGCTGCAGATTTTCTAAAGAATAAAGGGAAATTCTCCTTAGTCTTCATTTTGAGACAAAGAAATAGAATGAAAACTTCTACTGTAAGATTTGGTTATCTTTTCTATTTTTCTTGTTCTCACATTTAGTTTTCTTCCTTCCTTTCGTGTACTTCCCCTACCCAAACCTAATATCTTCAGGCCTCTGTTAACTTGGATTTAACTTTAAAAATAGCAAATTATTAAACCTTCATTAGGCATGAATGTGATATACAGTTAAGTGAGTTCCTCTAAGAATGGTAGAATATAAGGGCAGGTTTTCCATCCGTAAATATGGCGCCTCTGGACTATTATCAGAGGCAATGAATGCACTCAGATGTGTTTTCCCCCACAGAGGGGAGAGATTTGCTTTCATTTTCACTCAACTAAAATCTCTTCATGAACAGAAACTGTGACTTGTTCATTTTTACCTCCCTTCCTCATAGCACAGCCCTGGTACACAGCTGGTGATCAACAAACAGTTACTGGTCAGCTGAAGCAATTCTAAATTCATCAAATCTACAGTTCACCGTTACAGCCAGAGATTTCCTTCTAGAAGCCAGACTCTTTGCCAATTGCTGTATCTTCAGAGACGAGTAGGATGTGGCTCTTAGTGTCAACGACCTTAGAGTTGGGTGGAGTCATGGTGAAGGGGGGCATTTCTGCCAGTGGTGGGGTCAGGGAGAGACAGGAAATACAGGCAGGTGGTTGCTAGGTAGACACAGGAGGAAAGGCATTGTGGAGAGAGGGTCATAGATAAGGCCAAAGCCAGGAAGGAGTCAGGCTGCTGTACACAGAGGGTATGTAGACACCTGACCGGCCAACGTGCCTGGTGACCATGTAAGAGAGCTGGTGAAGAATAATGTTGGAGACAGAACGTGTGGGGGTCACAGCGGAGGACCTGAGGATCTGTGAACCGCGCCCTGACACCCCAGCTTGTTCTGCCCAGATCTTTTCATGCTCTTGAAAAGCATCTTTTTAAATGATAAGATGCGCACGGGCACAGAGAAGTGCATGAAACGACAGAATCAGCTGTTCAGTAAATGCAAAAATGTTTCTTGAATCCCGTTCTTTTAATTGCCAGGGTGTAGCGATCACCCAAAGAAACACCAGGGGAGGTGTAGTATTAAGCCCAAAGAAACGCCAACTAAAATTTAAAAAATCACTGGGATTTGCTCAGGGTTGGTCCAGTGGCCATGGCGTGCTTTTGTGTACCCACAATATCTTCAAAGGCAAACCTTGAGGGAAATACGGTCTTCGAGGAGCCCGTTCATGACCCAGTAGGTGATCCTTTGATCACTCACCAGGGCTCGCTCACCCGGAACAGGTTTCTGGCTGCTGGTTTGGGGGGTGATCAGCAGAAGTTTAGCCGTGGGGTCTTTGATAAGTCACTAATTATTTTCACTCATTAAAAGAAAGTGTTGGAGGGGTGCCTGGGTGGCTCAGTTGGTTGAACGTCCGACTTCAGCTCAGGTCATGATCTCGCAGTCTGTGAGTTTGAGCCCCGCATCGGGCTCTGTGCTGACAGCTCAGAGCCTGGAGCCTGCCTCGGATTCTGTGTCTCCCTCTCTCTCTGCCCCTCCCCTGCTCATGCTCTGTCTCTCTCTCTCTCTCTCTCTCTGTCAAAAATAAATAAACATTAAAAAAAATTAAAAAAAAAAAAGTGTTGGAATAAATGATCCCTTTAGCTCTCAAATTCTCAGCCAGTAGCAATTTCTTACTTGATCCTCATTTTTCATGAGAGAATAAATAACCTTTATCTTTTCTCTTTATCTAGAAGTTAATTTGTCTTCTACTCCATGTTCTGCATTTTCCCTTCTCTTCTTGGCTTTTCCCATTCTTCTCCTTAAGTTTCTTTACTTGGACCCAGAAAAAAATAAAAGAAAAAAGAAAGAGGAACTTCCCTTTGGTGACAGCTAAAGTTAAAACACAGATATGAGAGATTACCTTTAATGGTTAGAGCTGTGCTGGAGAGTTTTAAGAGGATATTTCTGAATTCATTGAATTTTAAACTTACTGAAGTGGGTTTTAACCTTTTATTGAGAATTTGATAAAAAAAAAATTGGTTTCCATCTCCGCTCGCTCCCCCCAGTTTTGCATCGAGTAACAGGAAACCGTCTTTCTCCATAAACCCACTCTGGGAGCTCAGGTTGGAAATGCCTTGCATCCACAGGCATCGAAGGTGGACCAGGGGTGGATGATTGTCCACGCACATGTTGAGTTTATTTAAAGCACACCCTGATTTTGTTTTCTCTCTTTTGCTTTTTTTCTAACTCCGCTCTGTAACCTGCAGCCCTCACATGGGGGCAAGTCACAGTTTTGCCAGGTGGCTGGTCGGAAAGAGCACGTGTGCTGTCCCGTGGCCCCCGCTCTAGGCCACTCAGCTGGGAAAGGCCTCTTGTGGATTTCAAGCTGCAGGGGAAATGCAAACCAGGTTTCTGGGCTCTGAAATAGTAATAAAATGTGGCCAGGAGCTCAGCTGTGGGTAGGTCTCCCCATGTAAACCTTTTTATTTTATGACGTATCCGAAATGGCCTGCTCTGAGTTTTATAGTTATGATCAGTCAGAAACCTCAGATTGTACCTACTGTGTGGAAGAGGTGGAGGGTCAGGTACACGTTTCGTGGTTGTCTTGAGCACAGTAGGGATTCCTTGCTCAGTAGTGAGTGTTCCGGGTGGGTGAAGTTTGTAGCCTGTACATTTAGATAGCGATTGCTGAACAGCAGCGTGTGTTGGGGGTGGGAGGGATGACTGATGGAAGTGCACGTGCATGTGTGCAAGGGCACGTGTGTGTCTTGTTCACCAGTCAGGCTCTACCTGCTGCGAAGGAAGCTCCGGGAGCCCTTTTGCTTCATCATTTTTAAATGTTCAAGTTAAAAAAAAAAATGAGCACTTGAGACATTAAAATAGCATCCAACAGTACTCAACCATCTGGTTCGTCAGGGTGACTTTTCGGAGATAAAGATTTTTTTCTTAAGGACTAAATGGTCTCATTTGGCAACTTCAACATGCCAGCAATGATCAGCATTGTTTGCGTGGTATCTCCTAATGCTGGAAATAACGCAAACAGGAAAACAAAGTCATTTTTTGTTGAAAGAACATCCTTGTAAATACCACACGGCGTGAGGTTTGGTAGGTACTCCTCAAGTGTTCCACAATATTATGATTGAAAGAAGATTATCTTTCTATTTTTCATCAGTTGCATTAATTTTGCAACTTTTGCTTTTTTATTATGTCCATTTTTGTTTTGTTTTGTTTTTTGGGAGAGTGCAAGCAGGGGAAGGGCAGAGAGAGAGGGAGACAGAGGATCCCAAGAGGGCTCCGTGCTGACAGCAGAGTTCTCATATGCAGATGTGTGTGAGAAGGGAAGATCCTAAGAGGTCAAGTGCACTCCTGTTGTCTGGACTGCCAAGGGGTCCCCATAGTGATCGTCGGGACTCTGGGCCACTGAGGAATTTAAGATGGTTCTTTGAGACTTCCTGCTATGCCACCTGCAAGTCTGGATGGAGGGATCATTGATCTGATTGATCAAAGATCCTCATCTGGGTGACCTCCTTCAAAATCTCAAATTGTCCCCACCTTTGCTCTGAGCACTGCCATACTAGCAATGCAGTGGGAAATACAGCAGAGTGGGAAATGATGTTATTTTCTCCTGTACCTGCTTTGTTCATTCTCTCAAGATGACTTTAGGTGGTAAGGTGCTGTTAGTTGAGCTAGGCATATGTGTTAGTTTCCTATTACTGCTGTAACAAATGACCGCACACTTAATGGGGTCAAATAAAAAACAAATGTGGACTTAGGTAAGGAGGCACTTTATTGAAAAGGATTATTGCAAGAGAAGTGGAGGGACTATTGCAACAGGGAGAACATTCTGTCCACGAGATCTGCAAGCATCTTCTAGGTCAGGCAGGAAAAGTATTCTGTCTTATAAAGAGGAGTGAATAAGGCTAGTAGAACTGGGTATGTGCAGCAGGATGATAGGACAGTAGAGCAGAGAATGTGTTACCCTGAGGCCAGCCTGTTCATAAGAGAGAAAGAGGGGCTCCGGTTGAGGGTGGGTCAAAGTTCAGGGACCTGGAGGAAAGAGAGAAACTTAACTGATGTTGGGTTAACATGGATTTTGCTCCAATTGTCATTGTGGACAAACAGTCCATTGAATCATGTATGGAGCAAAGAAGGTGGATATGGAGGGTCTGCGTCTGGCCTTGTCTTTGGGAAATAAGAGGGGCAGCCTTGAGTCTTATCTAAGTCACTCGATGAAGAGAGGTTCTTTGCTGTTTCCCAGAGCATAAAATGGTGTTTTTTTTTTGTTTTTGTTTTTGTTTTTTTTTTTTTTTTTTTTTTTAACATCATCTGTTTTTCCGGACTACAGGGTTCAGGTCAAATTCGAAGTTGTCAGTGCCTGAAAACAATGCAAATTATTATCTTACATTCTGGGAGGTGGAAGTCTTATGTGGGTATCGCTGGACTAAAATCATTGTGTTGGCAGGGCTGTGCTCCCTTCTGGGGGCTCCAGGGGAGGATAGGGAGGATTTATTCCCTTTAATTTTTCAGCTTCTGGAGGCTGTGCCATTCCTTGGCTGTGTCTCCTTCCAGGCTCCAAAGCCAGCCATGGCTGGTACAATTCTCCTCAGGCTATGTCACTTTGACACTGACCCTCCTGCTTTGCTCTTCCACTTGCATAATCCAGGATAATCTTTCAAAGTTAAAGTCAGTGGATTACCAACCTTAATTCCATCTGCAACCTTAATCCCTTTTTGTCACATAAAGTAACAGATTCCCAGGTTCCAGGAAAAAAGACTTGGACATCTTTGGGGGTTATTATTTGCCTAGCACTCTACATCTCTCAAATAATTCATGGAAGGTACAAAAAGATCTATTTTACCAAATACTAATTTTTGGAGTACTTATAATTTTTTGACTCAAGGCAGCAGCTCTCAGACTTTTTCATCTTGGATCCTTTCTACACTCTTAAAATTCTTATCGACCCCAAAGAGCTTTAGTTAATGTAGGATGTATCTATTGATGTTTAGTGCATTAGGAATTAAAACTGAGAGCGGCGCCTGGGTAGCTCAGTCACGTGAGCAAAGGACTCTTGGTTTTGGCTCAGGTCATGATCTCATGGTTTGGTGGGTTGGAGCCCTGCATCGGGTTCCATGCTGACAGTGCGAAACCTGCTTGGGATTCTCTGTCTCCCTCTCTCTTCATCCCTCTCCCACCCATGCTGTCTCTGTTTCTCTCAAAATAAACAAATTAATTGAAAAAAAAAAAAGGAATTAAGGCTGAGAAAATTTAAATACATTTATTGATTCATTTTAAGTGTCTGTAATAAACATTGTGTCCTAATGCAAATAACAGTTTAATTTAAAATAAATATATTTTCTAAAAGAAAATTTTAGCAAGAAAAGGAGCATTGTTTCACATTTTTGCAAATCTCTTGGTCTGGTTTGATAGAAGACGGCCAAGTCTCATATTTGATTCTTTATTCAATCTTTCACAATATACTGTTTTGGTTGAAGTGTGTGAATAACATCCAGACTCACACAGATGTGTAGTTGGAAAATGGGGGGAATGGGTGTTGCAATTATAGATAATTGTGGATATGCTCCTTTCATACTATGCCAGAATTTGACAAGTGAGACAGGTGGTAGTTTTTATTATTTATTGATTTATTTACCTATTTATTCATTTTTATTAAATTTTTTTTAAATATTATTTTTGAGAGAGAGAGAGAGAGAGAGAGAGAGAGAGAGAATATTAGGCAGGCTCCACGATCAGTGTGGAGTCCAACATAGGGCTCGACATCACAACCGAGAGATCATGACCTGAGCCAAAATCAAGAGTCAGATGCTTAACTGATTAAGCCACCCAGGTGCCCCACAGATGGTAGTTTTTAAAAGTTTAATTGCTAAGCACACTTGGGTGACTCAGCCGGTTAAGTGTCTGACTCGATTGCTCAGGTCATGATCTCACGGTTTGTGGGATCGAGCCCTGAGATGTGCTCTGTGCTGACAGTGCAGAACCTGCTTGGGATTCTTTCTCTCCGTCTCTCTGCCCTTCCCCGCATCCCCCCCCCCCCCAACGCACACTCTCTGTCTCTCAAAATAAATAAAGATTAAAAAAATAAAAATTTAATTGCAATGTGGACTATGAAAACACGTCAACGAGCATTTTGTGATCTATTACTCTAACATCCAATGGTCTTGCATTTTGAATAAATCTTTCACTTATGCATAATTTTATAATACTGTTCATGATAATTTGGGAAATATTGATTCATAGAGTTACAAAGATCTTCCAATTGTCAAATTTTTAGCACAACATCAAAAAGTCACTTTCGTTAACATCACTACTAATTTTGTCAGAAAAAAACTAAGCTTTGAAAAGCTCACACTGACAATATGAATTTTCTAAATTTCTGTTTTTCTCTTGAAAGGTCAGACTTTATTACTGGCAACAAATCTGCCTTTTCCCCTGTGTGGGCACTTGTACTAAAGGTGCAAAACCAGCAGTGAATGAAATGGTTGGTGCGTGCCCGTGAATCATGGCAGTGACAGCAAACTGAACAGTCATGGCACTCTTCCCCACCCCACGCAGTAAAAGCAAAGAAACAAAAATCATTTTCACTTAAATAGGTTCATGATGAAATGGCAAAAATTATTAATTTTATTAAATCTCAACCCTTCAGTGCATGTGTTTAAAACTATTCCTTGGTAATGAAATGACAAGTACATATACTGACTTCTGCCAAGTACCAAAGTATGATGGTCAGCCCCAAGAACAGACCTTGTGCTGCTGTGAGTTTTTTTTTTTTGGTAGACCTGAAAAAATGACAGACAAACGGTAGTTCTTTAGACTTGGGTGTTGGGCAGATATTTTCTTAAAAATGAGCGAAATAGGTCAATCACTTCAAGGAGAATAGTGAACAGTGAAAAAGGCACACAATATCTCAGCTTTATTATAAAAATATTCTGGCCATATGGAAAGTTCTTGGAGACTTCCAGCGTTTCTGTAAAATACTCTTGGAAAACCTTTTTATTTTTTTCTACAGGAGAAGAGGAAGAGTCTTACCTTTGCTTACCTTAGGACCACTGCATTTATCCAATTATCTAGTCATCAGATTATCTTTGTCATGAGAGAACCAGGGAGGACAGAGGCAACTTATGGTTAGGAAATCGGAATCACAAAAGGCTTGGGGAATGAATGGAACCCAAGATAGCAAGATAGAAGGACCCAAGTTATCTGCTACCATAAAGATACTCTAGCCAGGAGCCAGCCTAAAGGCAGCAGATTCCATGTAAAGTTGAAAAGGATAAGGAAACTCATGACAAAGAAAGGTTCATCTTTGTTCGCTTTGCATGACCCAAGTGGCTGAGCTTTTGGGGACACGTGCTTCTTCACACAGGTGGAGAGAACGAGGTCTATCTGATAGTCTGATTGTCAGAGTTCAATGAGATAATGAATATAAATGGACTGGCACAGAGTGGGTGTTCAGTAATGGAACCTGTTATCAGTATGACTTGATGAGCTTACACTATGCCTCTGTGCTCTCTAGATCTTTCTGCAGACAGTGCTCCGTGTTGTTTGGAGACCCGTGGTGTTTAGGACCCACATGTGCCAGATAAACCATTCCTTCTTCTCCCTGGACCCTGACTCTGCATCACACTGTGGGTTTGTCCCATCCTAGCTCACTCCCTATCATGTCTACCCCACGTGATTCCTTGCCTGGGGAAATACACTCATCAGTGCTCCTCTGAGGGGGGTTCACCCCCCTGGATCAAGAGCAGCCCCCCACCCACTCACCCACCCCCAGCTGCTAGCACACCTTTGTCTTTACCAATTAGCTTGTGGCTTGGGGCAAGTCAGGATCTTCCCATGTCAGTGTGATTGGTACTTCTCAGATGTAGGGTCAGAACTTCCCCTTTTAGTGGATTAAACTGTTGTTTATGATAGAATGTAATCTTGAAGCTATATGCTCCTCATGAAGGAAGTGTCAGCCCCATTTTAGAGACTGTCAACAAGAACCATACCACAATTTTTACTCACTGTAACTACCAAAGTGCCAAGCACTTCACGGATGTTGTCTCGTTTAATTCGCCTGAGTCCCTGCCGGGCAGATGTGGTGATGCCCTTTCCACGCGGAGCCTGGGGTTCTGGGGTTTGGTGAATGGGTGAGAGCCAAACCCTGAGCTGGTGAGAGCTGGTTTTGAGGAAAGTTGGATTTCCAGCCAAAGCTTGTCTCATTTTTACAACACTCTGCCCCTTTTCCCAATGACAAGCAAGTTGCTATGCTTTTCTTCACTTACTTTAGTATAGTCACAATTAAAATTCACATTTCCTTCTGGAGTGCTGTTCATCTTTGCTGAAGTAGCAGCTTCCTGACATAATTTCTGACCAGAGACTCTCCGTCAAGTTTTTAGCAGTTTTGGGGAAAAAACCCCTTCAAACCTTGTCTCACTCACGGTGTGATGTCCGCCTGTGCCCGTGCAAGGTGGCTTCATTCATCCACCGCGGGCGTCAGGGGTTGGCAGTGTCTTGGAGACATGGTCGGGGTTGGCTTGCCGCTGGCGTCCCAGCTTCCAGACACCACGGTTGCTCAGCTGGCCTGTCCCGAGTCAGCAGTGGTGAGGCAGCAGTCAGCTCTGGGGTCACACTTGGGCAAGCTGGTCCCTGCCCAGGGTTCGCAATACCATTAATGTGTGAGGGGTCACGGTCATTGTCCCTGGACCACAAGGAGAAGGTTTGCATAAGCAAACTCCCTGGTGGGGAATGTGTCTTTCTTTTTTAATGTTTACTTATTTTTTAAAGAGAGAGAGAAAGAGAGAGAGAGACAGAGAGTGAGTGGGGGAGGGGCAGAGAGAGACAGAGAGAGAGAGAGAGAGAGAGAGAGGGAGACACAGAATCTGAAGCAGGCTCCAGACTCCAAGCTGTCAGCAAAGAGCCTGATGTGGGGCTCAAACTCACGAACCGTGAGATCCTGACCCGAGCCAAAATCGAATGTTCAACCGACTGAGCCACCCAGGCGCCCCTGGAATGCGTTTTGAAAGCATTGCTGGCAGCATTTCTGCACTGAAGCTCCATTGAGGGTCTGGATTTTCCTAATAAAAATAACTCCTGGGCTAGGAGGCCTGTTCTGTTTTGCACTCTGACTCTTGCCCTGCTGATGTCACCAGGCTTAGCCACATCTCTGATGCGCTCCGGCCAGCCGACACCGAAGTCAAATGCTACCCACTTCACGCAATAAATACAATGCAGCCCCAAGGGAGTTTATTTATTCCACAGCCAGATGTTCAGGCCTCAGTACCTCTTCCTGAATCAGAAAAGTAGTGTTTTCCCATTTGTCTCTCTTCAACTAATCTGACATTCTTCAGGCACTAGGTGTAACTGCTGAGTCGTAATGCTTCCTTTCAAACTTTAATCAGGTACACGAGGCAGATGTGCTGGTCTCCCGTGAGTTTCTCGTCATTTATAAGTGCCAGTTTGTAGTTTTAATATCATCTCAAATGTCAGGGTTCTGGCATGATTCTAATTTTAGTCCCTTTCTATCTTTCCTCCATTGTTTATGGAAATGGCATAAACACCCCCCTGCTTGGCAAGGACGTGCTAAGCATTTGGTCACATGTGTCTTCATCTGCCTCCTTGAAGACTTTTACTTTTTTTTTTATTTTTTTTTTTTAATTTTTAATCTCAAGGGAGATTACCTTCTCGACCAGAGATGTTTCGTTGGTTCCTGCGAGCAGATGTTGGGAGAGCAGGATACACTCTATTGTACGAGTTTTCATGCTTTGGATTCCTCGGCACCGTGGGGCCGTGAATGTTATTAAGCTGTAATTAATGAGCTGGTGCGCTTATTGGATGTGGTAGTTGGCCTGTCATTTGACTTCATCAAGTAGCGCTTTCTTTCCTCTTGTGGCTCCAGTCCAGGATGGTCTGGTGGTTCTGTGGTGTCCTCCTGTCATTGCCCTTTTATCCTTACCTTTCGGTTTTTGTCTTCCCTCTCGTGACCTCCTGGGTGCAAGACGGGCAGGACGGAGGCTTCAGCACCAGTTCCACATTCATGCCCCGGCTTGGAGGGAGAGGAAGAGTCAGTAGGCTGCCTCTCAGGGGCTCTATCTGTTCTTATGTGGGAGAGGATGGCGTCTCCACGGGTTCCTGCCTCCCTCACCTGGGGCCAGAACCGTCTCGTGACTCTGTTCCCCACCCCTGCACCCCTGCTCATGCATGGGAGCTGTGAGACTATTTCCGGCAGCACTGACTGCTGCCCTGAACAAAACCGGGATTCTTCAGGAAGCAATCGGAGGGATACCATCTGCCTAAGATCTCCGTCTTAACTAAATCGTCTTCTGAGCCTCATGATCAATCTTCCTTTCATCTGGCCCTGCCTTTGGGTAGTCTTGGTGTTCCAGTTTCTGATATATGCTTCCCTGGACTCTCAGTGTTTTTCTCATTAACCTTATGCCATTTGTCACTCAGATTCCTTAACAGGCGGAACACGGTGCAAGAACCTCACGTATCTAGACTCCATCTTCAAGGCTATGGGCGCACTGCCCTGCCTATATCCACATTTCTTCATTCTGGGAACAAGATACAGCCCAGGCTTGTCTTGTGTCCATGACACGAGCCTCCTCATTTTCCAGTCCATGTTTCCATATTGAGCCCCAGCATCTAAATTTTTATGGGATTTATCCCCTTAGAATCTCAGCACTTGTATCACTCGTCCTGAAGTTGGCTGTGTTCTTCGGACCATTGGAAAGCTATATATCCCATGACCTATAAATACCTCTTAGAAAGTCTCAAAAGCTTAAAGCAGTGGTCCCCCCTTGGGGCCACAGAAGGCGGAACTCATGCCAGGTGTTTTCTGTATTATGTGCGTAAACGCTGAGTACACTCAGACCACATGCCTTAATGTATTTGAATCGTCGGGAGGACCCGGGAGAGGGCTCAGATTGAGGATTTGCCCTGTAGTCAAGCTGCTATTCTGGTGTGACCTTGGTCAGGGAGGGCTGATGCAATGATCTGGACAGGAAATCCGAATTGGTGAATTTCTTTCCAGGTAGGACAACTGCAGGGTAAAAACTTTGGATTCTAGAGGTAGAAGGGCATCGGGATACCACTGGTTAAATGCCTGTGTTTCACAGATGAGGACACTTAGCCTCAGGGAGAACAAATAGAAGTCAGAAGTTGTACTGGTAATCAGGCAGGTCTACGCTTGGAATGCAAGTGTTTTCAAGCCTGGTCGCAGGACTGTGCCCCAACATTGTTTTTTAGGTGAAAGGTTTTGTCCTTCTGCCCTGTCCCCTTCCCCTAGTGATGCCAGAACAACCAGAAAGCCCGAGTAGCTGAAGAAGAAGCAGATACCTCCGAGGCAGCCAGCCACCTGGTACCAGTAGGTAGAATTAAAACAGTTGTGAAGGCATTGAAGGATCTCAATCCAATCTTACCTGTTCTATCCTGTTGAGGGCCTTAGCCTCTCCTCCTTCTGCACTTGAAGAGTATTTTGTTGCTGTGTGTTATATCGTTGCAATTGCTTTATATAATTAACCTGGAAGGGGGGAAAAAAAAGATGTTGGATTTCAAAAGTAAGTCAGAAGTGTGTTTAGTTCACCTTAGTGACTTCCTTTATTTAGTGCAAAATCTTCCATATACAGAGAGATCAATCACATCACAGGTTTTCTTAATTGCACTTTACTCTTGAGTGCAATTAAAAGCATCGGTGCTGGCCGGTTTCATGCTTATATTCTAAGACTTCATTAGCAGTTGCTGTGGATGGAGTCCTATGCTTCAGAAAGTGCTTTTAAAAGATAGAGACCTGGATCTCACTTCTCTTTCCTACACCCTGCAGATTCTGGATTAATTGGTCTCAGGTGTGTGCTAGGCATTGGAATTATTAGAAGATAATGAAGCAAATAGTAACAACAACAAGACAAACTCCCCAGGTGATGCTCAAATGCAGTCAGGGAAGAGATACGAATTCTCATGCATTTATCAAAACATTACTTAGATTTAGGGAATCGATTCCATGAATCAATTTTCATGACCTTTAATATGTATTTTATTTATTTGTTTATTTACAAATTTTTAATGTTTATTTTATTTTTTTTGAGAGAGACAGAACACAAGTGGGGGAGGGAAAGAGAGGGAGGGAGACACAGAATCCGAAGCAGGCTCCAGGCTCTGAGCTGCCAGCACAGAGCCCGATGCGGGGTTCGAACCCACGAACCATGAGATCATGACCTGAGCCAAAGTCGGACACTTAACTGACTGAGCCACCCAGGCTCAGTATTTAATTTTCTTATGTGAAATGCTGTGTATAGACGATTTAGTCTGATTTTTCTAAATACAGACTTAGGTGATCCACGATAAATGTAGATAATGTGCTCAGTGTTATCTCTTCTACAATCATGGTTTGTTATTGCTGCTTTTTAGGGCAAATGAATCAGACTTTACAGAGGGAAAGCTGGACTGAGCTTAAGTAGAAAAGGTGGTCAGATTTCATGTGTCATTAAATTATTCAAATCATTATTTAACAAAAATAATTAGTTCTCGGCAGATCATGATGGTTTCCCCTCAATATTCATTCCCCCTTCTTCTTTAATCATAGAACTTCCACTTGCTAGCTGGGAACATAATTTCCCAGGACAAAAATGAAATTCCCTAATCTCTTTCACAGCTGGTATGGCCATATAATTAAATTCTAGCCAAAGTAATATGAGCAGAGTGGTATAGGCATCTTCCAGTAAGGATCCCTAAAGGGAGGGAGAATACACTTCTGCCCTTTCCTCTTCTACTTCCTTCCGGACACATTGCGAGAGCTGAGGCAGCCATCTTGATCAACACGGTCTTTGCCATGTGGCGAGAATGGCAGAGATCCTACTGATTGTGGAGCTCTCATACTTTGTCTACCTGAGAGAGAATAAATAATTTTTTGCTTCAGCCACTGTTATTTTGTGTTTTCTGTCCCATTGAGCTCAAATCAAAGTCGGTGCCCATTTGGAATTACAGTTGGATGTGTCACTATTGATTAGGAGAGAAGCATCCTGAACAGAGGGTCTAAGTCTATAAATGTATTCTGAAAATATTAGGGCTGTAAGGAAGCCATTTTGGTGCTGTTGGTGCTTTTTTTTTTGGAGTAAGGAGTCTTCACTCTCCAGTCTGTTTTCATTATATTTTGGCTTCTCTACTTGTCTTAATATTTCCTCTTTCCATTTTGATGAGTTCTGATCAAAGTCGGCCAAACCAAAAGGCAGAAGAGGTGATAAAGCCTGGTGTCTCAAGAAGGTGAAATTTTGCTTCTCATAGGCCCCAGATACCACATCCTCAAGGCCCACACCTGTCATATGGGTTCTGAGCACAGTGTGTCTCAAGAACAAAATGACCAATCAAATGCACTAGTACTGAAGATTAACAGAAATTATTTTTCAAATTAGGTCTGGCACATGCGTCCTAAATGGGAATAAACACAAAGTTTTGCGTTTGTGACATCAGTGATTGCATAGTGGCTTTGATAAATTAGAATGATTGGGTATTGAAACCAAAAGCACACACATAGGGACCGATATAAAACTCAGCTGAAGGGTATTGAAATTACCTAGACAACTATGTCACTGGATTAGTCAAATAAGAGTACATCACTGGGTCAGAATCAGTCACTCATTGTCAGTGCACAGAAATCAGACGTCTGGGCATGGAGACACAAACGGTGAGAGACAAGCTGTTCACTGTTCACTCCCACGGGCCACCACAGGACTTGGCACATGTCATATGCTCAGTTTGTATAGAAACACTAGATGAATTAATGTATTAGAGAAAATGTCCATCTCAGAATTTAGAAAAAGGTTGGAATCCACAGAGTGTTAAACATGAGCAAAAAATGCATTAAGGGTTAAGAGGCACAAGTTGTAAAAGCAATGGAAAGATCTCACAGTTTGGAGAGAGGAAGTTTAAGACAGGATAATGGTTTCAAAGCATCTGTTGACATGAAGACCTGAACAAAATAGTATGAATTAAGATGCATTGCAGACTTCCTGATTTACACAGAGTAAATAAGGTACATGGGAAGACTGAATATGATGGAAGAAAAAAAATCAGAAAAAGATTTCACTATGGATTGATGTTTGAAATTTAAAGAGATTAATCAAATTATTTCGACAACAAATGATTCACAATATTTTGATTGACTCAAGCCTGTGGCTGAGGTAAACAGTTTATCATAGAGAAAAGTTACGAGACAGCAGAAACTATTTCACTGAATTCACTAGGTATGTCTAGCTCAAGTTTTACAAATACCTGGGAAACTGCAAAATTCTTCTAATTTTTAGGTACTGAAAGTCAGAGTAATGATTAATTAGATTGGGAATTTGTCTCTATAGTAAAAGATGATCTTGACAATAGAGGGAAATAATGGAGTTTCTATTCTAAGAAACATTCTCCCCCAAGCAATCTTGCCTTTACTGGGACTAGGTAAGCAAATTTTGAAGGTATTCCCTTTGGATTCCCAAAGAATAGTGAACTCGTGAAAATGAAGAAATCTCAGGTTTAAACTCTGAGATAAGGAAGAGATAAGGGTAATAGGCTTGATGAAATCCAAACCCATCCACTGGACCTTCAGTTTTATTTTACTGAGGAGAAGGGAATATTTTCTTGACTGTGTCTACCCAGGCACAGAGAATGAAATTCATTGAGTCAATTACTTAAGTCATGTATTTTTGCAAGCCTGTTTGGGGGCCACAATTGAGGCAGACTGCCATTCAGATCCCCTGTACACTTTTCCTTTTAAAATTTTATTTTCCTGTATAACTGAAGACTCTACATAATGACAACAAACTGATTTGTTTTCAAAAGGGGCAAAATCAATGATCATGTTCTGCAGAAATAGATGTGAACTGATGAGTATCTGCTTAAGCTTCTCCACCTGAACTTGAGTAGATGACAGCACTTAACTCTTCTCTCTCCTTTTAAAATCCACACAACAGAAGGCTTTCTCAAGTCTAAGCAAAGTCATGGACACTACCCTCTTCCCCTTTTTATAAAACTCAAATGATATGGATCTTTCTCAACTCATCGTTATACATTCCCTGCATTGTCAGGCTGTATGCAGAAACTTTCTTTCCCAGCTCTTTCAAATTTGTATGTTAAAGCTCACTTATAAGACCTGCTTTTCCCACTGAACAGTCCAAATAATTAGTAGAATTTTCAGTTATGTTCTGGGCAATTATTTACATGCTTTACATATTAATATAGTTTTAGAATGAAGTGGGCAACTATCTTCACCGTCCACTTTACTGAAACAAGAAAGGTAAAAATATACCATCAAACTTGACTAAGGATATAGAGATTTAAAATTCACGGTAGACCATCAATAGCCTTAAAAATGGTTTAGGCACGGGGTGCCTGGGTGGCTCAATTGGTTAAGCATCTGACCTCAACTCACGTCATGATCTCATGGTCAGTGGGTTCGAGCCCCACATCAGGTTCTGCGCTGACAGCTCAGAGCCTGGAGCCTGCTTCACGCTCTGTGTCTCCTTCTCTCTCTGTCCCTCCCCTGCTCATGCTGTCTCTCTCTCTCTGAAAAATAAAGAAACATTTAAAAAAAGTGGTTTAGGTACATTTAGACAATAATTGTGGGAACTTGAATGTTGACATTGGTATGGCAATAGAATCATTCATAACCGGAAGTCAGTTAGAGATGATCTCTTTCAAGCTTTCCATCTATTTTTGGATTAAAGTAATATTTATATTATTATTTTTTTTTTAAATTTTTTTTTTTTTAACGTTTATTTATTTTTGGGACAGAGAGAGACAGAGCATGAACGGGGGAGGGGCAGAGAGAGAGGGAGACACAGAATCGGAAACAGGCTCCAGGCTCCGAGCCATCAGCCCAGAGCCTGACGCGGGGCTCGAACTCACGGACTGCGAGATCGTGACCTGGCTGAAGTCGGACGCTTAACCGACTGCGCCACCCAGGCGCCCCAATATTATTATATCACCTTATAAAACATTTGAGAAGCACAGAAAAGTATAAAGAAGAAAACACCACAGAAATCTCACCTCCCTGAGATGCGACAAATATTTTCCACATTTTTTTCCTGTATCTCTCCCTTTCTCCCCTACACCCTCCACATTTCCAGATCACAACCCGGAAAGTTATTACACTACCATTGGCAGTGATGTGTTTTATCACATCTCTACCAATGTTATGGTATCATATTTGCAAGTTTAATTGGTCCGAGTAGTATTTCATCGTTGAGCAAACATTTCTTTAATTACTGGCCATGATGCATTTCTTTCCCCTCCAAATGTTTAGCCATTGCAACCTTCTCTTTCGTAAACTTTTGGTTCTGTCTGTTCTCCAGGTGCCTATCAGGATCTTAGTACTTTTGTAACTAAATTTGTAATTTGTCATATATGTTGCGTGTACTCTGCGAAAATTGAAAACATTTTAGTTGGTAGTGTATTTTATTGTATTAGTAATTATGTCATCTTTCATTCTTTGCCTGTATACAATGCTTCTTAGCAATCCTCAATTTGTATTCTTTCAAATTTTTGTATCCTTAATAATTATTTTGTTAAATTCCAAGCTTAAGGTTTTAATTGAAATTATGTTTAACCTATGTGTCAAGTTGCAAGACATTAACACATCCGGCAACATGGACACTTCTGATGACTTATTCAGATTTTCTTTTACATTGTTTAAAACATATGGCAGGGAAAGAGATATTTTCTCAATGAAGCACCTTGGAAAAAAGTCAACAGTTTAAAAATAAACACTCTTGTAAAATTTACAAATTTTAATGCAAGGTTATTATTGGTGTATTGAAAACATTATTGATTTTGTGTATTTATCTTACGTGTATCCGCTTGGCTGAACGTTATGAATTAGGAGAGTTTTTTCAGCTTATTTATGTAGATTTTATAGATATACAGCCACATTAGTCACTAATAATGACACTATTGTCTCTTCCTAATTATTGTCATCTGTTTTTAGATTTGTAGTAGCATCCAGAACAATGCTAAAAAAGAATGATGATTACAGCCTTCCTTTAATGAGGTTGACTCTCATTGACTTAATAATGGCAATGGCTTTTGGTATGAAATTGTTACCGTGTCTCATGTTTTTAATTCCTAGACTTTTTAAAGCTTATAAATTCAAGACTAATGATTAAACTTTATTAAATATTTTTTAACCCCAAATTGAGGCAACTACAAGGTTTCCCTTATTTGAGTTAATAATATTTCAATTCTAAAACCTTTATTAAAGCATCCAGGCATTTGTACTTAATTTTAGTGGATTATAAATTTGCTAGTATTTCAGTTAGGACTTCTTTATATACCTACAGAAATAGATGAGCTTGATTTCTCATAAATTTATTTTACAATGTATTTCTCTCTTTTTTTAGTCTGTTATTAAATATTGGGACAGTTTTTTAATATTTGAGATTTTTTTTGTATTATATGAACAAATTAATTTATAATATAGCTTTATAATCAAATAATCTGGCTTCTATAATTTCTGCTTTTATAACTATGGAATTGAGATTTTTTGGCTAAGTTTAATATCAGTCTGCCAAATTTCTATTGATGATTTTATTTTTTTTGTAGACTGCAAAGCTTGATTTAGACTAATTTTTTTGATTGCATTATTCTAATTATCTATGTCTTTTGATCTACCTGATTGGTATATTAAAATATTCTCTCTCTCGACGAGTCTGGGTGGTTCAGTCGGTTAAGTATCCGACTTTGGCTCAGGTCATGATCTCGAGGTTTGTGGGTTCAAGCCCCCCGTCGGGCTCTGTGCTGACCGCTCAGACCTGGAGCCTGCTTTGGATTCTGTGTCTCCTTCTCTCTCTGCCCCTCCCCTGCTCGTGCTCTCTCTCTCTCTCTCTCAAAAATAAACAAACATTAAAAAAAAAAGATTCTGTCTCTGTATATGTATATATATGATCACTTAAAAATATAAAATATAGCGGGGGAGCCGCGTGGAGCTCTTGGGCTTGGAAGCTGTCCCCAAGGTCCTGCTCCTGTCGCTGAACACGCAGGAGGTGGCCAAGTTTCAGAAGGAGGTGGTGCAGGCTTGCAGGGGTGCAATCCAGTGACAGGAGGAAGCAAAACTTACTACTGGAGTAATCTATGTGGGCCACTTACCTCCAGCACTTTATGAAACCCAGATCCCAGCGTATTTCTCCCAGTTTGGCACTGTTACAAGATTCAGACCGTCCAGAAGGAAACGGACTGGAAATAGTAAAGCTATGCCTTTGTGGAGTTTGCATCTCAAAATGTTGCCAAGATAGTTGCTGAAACAATGAACAACTACCTTTTTGGTGAAAGGCTCTTAAAGTGTCATCTTATACCACCTGAAAAAGTGCATGAAGAACTTTTCAGACGGTGGCAGATTCCATTTAAAAAGCCATCCTATCCAGCACTGAAGCGGTATAATCAGAATCGGATGCTTCTTCAAAAGCTATAGACGGAGGAGTGACTTAAGAAGAAAGAAAAATTACTCAGGAAAAGAATTGCTGAAAAAGGAATTGATTATGATTTTCCTCCACTAATTTTATGTAAAAAGAAAAAGAAAAAAGAAATGCTTCAGACACTGGTCTTCAGAAATCTACAAAAAGCCAGGTCAGGTCTTACCAAAGGAGAAGAAGAAAAAGAATTCATTCACTCCTAGCAGTCCTGAGCAGACTGTGGCTAGCCAGGGCCCCACACCAGTTTGCACACCAACAGTTTTGGAGAAACGAAAATCTGAAGCGGCTAAAATGAATGTTGATGACAAAGATAACGGAACAGTTTTCAAATAGCCTGTACCTGGTATAAAAGAGGAAACACAAGCGACTCGAACACCTACACACTCAAGGAAAAAAAGACGAAGAAAAGGCAGTCAGTGATTCTAAGTGTATGATATTTCTTCTGAAAAATGTGATTTTATTGTGAGGCCTAATTCTTTGTATTGAACTACAAGCGATGGAATGCAACCATTGACAAAGTTCTTGGAGGAAAAACTGGCGGTTCGCGTCAGTAAGGAAAGCAGTCGGTAACTGGCTTGCCTGTCCTTGCTGGCGTAGAGCAGCGTGCAACATCTGGGCTCACTCTGCCTCTTTGTCCTGGTCTCTAGTGTCCTTTGCAGATTTCATAGCTGTCTTTAGTTACTCTTCCTGGATAGAAAAGTCACCGTTTACTGCAGCTTTTGTTGTTACCGTCGAATAAAGAAAGAAACTCTTGCTTGACTATCTACCTGGTTCTCTGTTAGACTGTGCATGGCCAACCCGAGGGCACTTGAACATCATGTGGTAGAAACTGGAAGTTAAATTACACGGAGAGTCAGAAGACCCTTCAAGCATATGCACGTGGTCACTTTTACCAAGTTAAGTTTTTGGCGGGCTAGCAAGTTTCAATGACTGTCATTTTGTGTTCGTTTCATCGATGTGGAATTGAATTTCAAGAATCAGTGACCAGCAAATAAACTTTTTCTACATTTCATTTGTAAAATACATATATTTTACAATATACAATACATACAAATACATATATTTTACATACGTATAATAGAGTTATCTACAATATGCCATATATTTATGATATATGGAGTGCGTATCTGTTGATTTTTTGTCTTAATTATAGATAAAACTTATACAAACAATACAGCAATACAGCACGATGATTCTCTTTTTGCTTTTCATACATTTAATATTGAGTATTTTTTTGGAATTAATTTCATCTCCTAAGCTTTCCTTTTGTTGCTGTTCATCTCATATCTTGTATATCTCTTTGGTTATTTATTTTTGCCTTTTTTTCCCCCATCATTTAGTTTTAGACCCAAAAGTAAAGCAAAAAAAAAAAATAATAATAATAAAATTAAAAAAATAAATAAAAAGTTAAATCCGTAAATCTTTGTGCTTCAATATAAATTTTAAGTTACTAGTACACTGATAGGGTTAATAATGCTTTGTTTTCTGCTTTTCCTTTTTATATCCTTGCCTATCTCATAGAACTATTGAAATGTTAACTGAATTAGTGGCATGGTTCCTGGCACATCATAAGCTCTCAGTAGACGTATAGAGACGACAACACATGACAGTGGGTCCACATTATCTCTGAAGTCCACCTCTCTGAGTTAAAATACCAGCTCTTAACACTGTCTTTGAATGAATTACTATATTTTTCTAATCTTCAATTTCATTCCCTAAAAAAAAAAAAAAGGGAAAATAAAATAAGTACTTTATACAATAGTTTAAGGAATAATGAGGGAGAAAAAAGCAAGTATGTATAGCACCTGGCATAGAGTGAATTAAATAAATATTAACTATTTTTATTCTTTGCAGATTCTTGAATTTTCCTTTTTTGTTATGTAATGATTTGGAAAACAGGTGTGCATCCTGTTTGTAATGTCAGTAATGGTTATCTTTTAAGTTTTTCAAAAACACCATCTAATCTAAATTTTTTTAATTGTCAATGAACAGCAACATAATCACTTCTTTTTTTCTTTTTTTTAAAGTTTATTTGAAAGAGACAGAGACAGCACTAGTTGGGGAGGGGCAGAGAGAGGCAGAGAGAGAATCCCAAGCAGGCTCTGTGCTGCCAGTACAGAGCCTGATGCAGGGTTCAAACACATGAAGCCAAGTGATCGTGACCTGAGTGGGAATCAAGAGTTGGACGCTCAACAGACTGAGCCACCCAGGTGCCCCAACATAATCACTTCTTACTGTGACCTATGTAAAGCTAAACTTAGAACATCCTTTCAGCAGACTTTTACATTTTTTACCATGTTGTTAATAAATCTGAAATTTGTTGGTACATACTATTAATAGTAAGTGAGCAGGATTTTTTTTTTTTTTTTTACATTTTGCCTTATTTTGCAGAAGATAATTTAACAATGTTGTATTAATCTGATCTCATTTACTACTCAGTCTTTTTTGGTGTTCAGTTTCAGATTTTTCTTTATGTTGTCCTGAATATTTTTTGGCCCTTTCATTTTGATTACATTCTTGGTCATCTGAAATACATGTTTTTTGGGCAATCTACATGAAAACTATTTTTTCACTTTCCTAGCAGGTCTGAAAAAAATCTTTCCTTCCACTTGTAAATAAATGAGCTAGTTTGATGTAGGAAATTCTTTGATTTCTTATCCAATTCTACAGACCCAACTCCATTTTCTTCTGGAATCTAGTCTGATGGAGGAGACATATGCGGCTAATATGACATCTCTTCTTTTGTTGAAAGCCAGAAATTTTGCTCTCGATCTTTGAAATTTTATGTCTTTGTCAAGTTTTATATTTTCTTCCTGGGATGACATGAATCCTTTCGATCTACGAGAGGGAGTTTATGTTTTACAGCTCAGGGAATTTCTTTTTAATTTCTAAAAAAATACGTATTTTAGTTTCTTTGCCTCCCTTTGCTACTTTTCCTTCCACTGTATCACTTTATCTTTTTCTTTGCATGCTGAGGTAACTTTAGTTTTCCATTAAGTAGGAGCTACATATACACAGATTCTTCTCTTTAAAGATGCCCGCCTTTGGAGTTTAATTCTGCTTTTGTGGTTTTAGGGAGGGTCTAGAACTTCTCTTATCTCAGATTTAATCTCAGCCTTTGTCTTCATGTCTTATCTAGGTCTCTTTGTAGGGCAGCCTATTCTATATGATTATTTTTTCAATGGAGACTATGATTTCTTGCCTATATCTGAATTTTCTAAAAATTCTTCCTTTTTAAAAATTATATTAGAGATACAGAGAGAGAGAGCAAGCAGGGGCAGAGGGGCAGAGAGTGAGAGAGAGTGAGAGAGAGATTGAGAGAGAATCTTAAGCAGGCTCCACTTCTGGTGCAAAACCCGATGCGAGGCTTGATCACATGACTGTGAGATCATAACCTGAGCAAAAATCAAGAGTTGGACGCTTTACTAAGAATCAGATGGCTAACCTACTGAGCCACCCAGGAATGCCCTAAAAATTCTTCCTTTAATTGAAGCAAATAGTTTTCAGAGATATGATTCCCTGAAGTCTTTAAGATAATTGATACTCCCTTTATTATGCCACAGAAAAATCACTCATTAGGAAAATGAGGACTTAGTCCGTCCTCGTCTAGATTTAGGAGGCATTGGTCTAGTTTTAGTGTTTTCCAACAGATGGAATACAAAGTCTCCCTTTGACTGTGCTCAGTGTCCATTTAGGTGCTTTGTTGAAAACCTGTCTCACACCAAAACCATCATCTGGTATCTTGAAAGCAGAAATTATCCAGTTACATACTCCTAGACTTGGATGGGCTCCTCTCCTACCCTGCAGTTTAAGTACTTTGTCTGCAAGATCAAGAAACGCTACTCCCAGATCACCTGTGGCTGTGCACGGATCTTTTCTCATCGGAAACATTTGTGTGAAAAACTAGAATTTCTGTTGGACGCCAGACCTTCTCCTGTCTCTGCCTTTATGTGCACATGCCAAAATATAATAAAGCTGAGAGGTTGAATATAGAAATAGAAAATGACCAGGTGATATAAGGAGATCTATAGCAACCAGCCCAGGAAACCAGCACATTATCTAGAGTATTCAGCCCAGGAAGCCAGCATCCTCTCTGTAAGTCACACCTAACAGAAGTTTCTAGCAACTATACAATAAGCCTTAGAGCAATGGGCCCCAAATGGCCAGGACTTAATAACTGACAGCTTCCCTAACTTTTTACCAAATGTGCACGCTAACCAATCACATAGGTCACCCTGGTTCTAGCTGGCCCGCCTCCAGTTTCCCCAGGCCAGCAGCCTCCAGTCGCAGCACGCCTGGAGCCTTCTCCTTTTCCTCTATGAAGCTCTCCCATCCTGTGCTTGCCTTTGAGTCTCTGCCAGACCCAAATTGTGGCGGCTCCCTCTCTTGCTACTGAAGGCTCTGCATAAGTAGCCTTTCCTGTTCTATCTGATGGTCTTCCTTTGTTTCCCAAAATGATGCCGTCTTCTTGGTCATTAGGTTTTTGAACTTCTAGGTCTTTTTTTTTTTTTTAATTTTTTTTTTTCAACGTTTATTTATTTTTGGGACAGAGAGAGACAGAGCATGAACGGGGGAGGGGCAGAGAGAGAGAGGGAGACACAGAATCGGAAACAGGCTCCAGGCTCCGAGCCATCAGCCCAGAGCCTGACGCGGGGCTCGAACTCATGGACCTCGAGATCGTGACCTGGCTGAAGTCGGACGCTTAACCGACTGCGCCACCCAGGCGCCACAGAACTTCTAGGTCTTTTAGAGTGTCTGTGAAGTGAGTATGCCAATATGCCAATATGTGTGTGTGTGTGTGGGCGGGGGGGGGGGTGGTAGGAATATAGTAGTATGATGGTAGCCACATGGGGGTTGGGCATAAATTTTGCAACTCATGAAAATAGGTTGCGCGCATGGTAGGGTGAGGCAAGGTGGGCGGGAATGGATGCACTTTTTTTTTTATTAACTTTTTTTTTTTTTTTTTGGCAGATCCTCAAACTCTAAGCTGGCGACAGGCAGTGGGATAATGGGTAGAGGTCTGGGATTTTCCTACCACTGTCTAAGCAGGACATATTGCTCTATTTTAGGGAACAACACCCATGTAGGCCAGCAGCTTTGTTGAGTAGTTCTTCCCAAATCCACCATGATTTGTTATTAGCCTTAATTTCCTGGAAGTATTGCATGTTAAAAATTTCCCCGTGTCTTTGTAGGTTTTTCAGTGAGGGAAATTTGGAGAAGACCAGGAATTGCTACACAAGTGCCACCTTAACCTGGAAATCAAGTTCAGTCTACCCATTTTAGAGATGTAGAAACTGGGGTTTATCTCGTGATTTGTTGTCTGCTATATCCTCTGCTCTAAGTTTTCACTTATTTTTCCATAGCTCATCAGAGTCCTTAGCCAACTCTTTGGAATGAATTTAGAAAAAGTCACTCCTCCACATAAATAGCTCTATAATCTTGAACTAGTTACTTAATCTCCTTAAGCCTCAATTTTGATAATAGGATTGTCAAGGCATTGAATATGTCAGAAACCATTTTAGGTCCTTCTAAAGGCATCATTATGTAGTGTTGTTAATCTTCTCAAAAAGCCTTATGAGGGAGAAACTGTTAGCATCTGTAATTTACAGATGAAGAAACTTAGGTTCAGAAAGCTTCTATTTGCTGAAGATCATATATCTAGTGAATGGTAGGGCCAGGAAGTCTTAACCATGACTCACTCTTTAACCACAACACAACTTCTAAATCTACAGTTTCTTCTGATGCTAAAACATGGCTACATTTATATTTAAATAGTGCTATGGAGGGGCGCCTGGGTGGCTCAGTCGGTTAAGCATCCGACTTCAGCTCAGGTCATGATCTCACAGTCCGTGGGTTCGAGCCCTGCGTCGGGCTCTGGGCTGATGGCTCAGAGCCTGGAGCCTGCTTCCGATTCTGTGTCTCCCTCTCTCTCGGCCCTCCCCCATTCATGCTCTGTCTCTCTCTGTCTCAAAAATAAATAAAATGTTAAAAAAAAATTAAATAGTGCTATGGAATGAGGCCAGATAGGTACAAATAAAAGGGGCCACAATATACTGGACTTCCCAGAATTGAGGGTATTCAAGATTTCAGTAATCCCTTAGGGCCAAGTGTCCATGATGGGGGGATGTAGGGCAGCAGTGTGGTCCCAAGGGACCATTTAGGGACACAGTTTTGAATGGTGACACGACCTTGGGATATATTTTGTCCTGCAATTTCCTTAAGAATATTTTATTCCAAAACAACTCTATGGTTTGAGATGTTTCCAACCACTCTGGGGAAGAATCTGGTAGGTCTGGGAATTTGAGATTTCATCAAATCCAACATAGACAATCTAGGGGCAACATAGGTTTAGGAAGCAATTTTTACTTTCCATAGAAAGCCCCGGAATCTTGCAACTTTCTGGAGTTTTGGAATGTAGTGAAGAGAGCCTTCTGGGACCATCTGTGTAGTGTTTAGAAGCCATAGTAAAGTGGCATAAATTGAAACAATTCCGCAGTGGGCTTTATTATTCCTTTACAGTCCAGCATTTGATTTTCCTGGCTGTGCTTAGGAAACTCCCATCTTCTGAGTGTTTGTAGAGGAGAGTCAGTCTCCCGCTGCAGGAGGAAAAATGCCAGACACACACTTCCTTGTTTCCTTTTGCAGCTAAGAGGATTGACTCATGACTTCATTGTGGAGAGTTAGGACCATAGAGACTCCATTTTTGTGTGTGGCGATGGGGGCAAGATGAGGTATCCAAGAGGTGGCAGGTTGCACGTTCACATCACCGGCAGGAGCCACTTCTGGTGACTGAGTTGTGTGTCCATTGGGAACTGGTTAGTGATCAGTCACCTAAAAGACCCACCACCAAGTGCTGCCCATCAGACAGAGCCTACACCACACATGTGGTTTAGCTTGATTCGTTCTTTCAAGGCATCACTTTCAGTTCATGACTATAATCCTTTGTCTGGAGCCCTTTCTATTGTCCCCTATTTTATAGCTACCCCTAGAACTTCTTCTCTTGGTTCTTGTTTTCAGCAGTGAATGTAGGCATCTGAGTAGATAGGAATTGTCCAGCCAATCACTTTCCTTAGATTTCCTTCAGATACTTATCATTTCAGACCTTTCATTCATTATTTACTTTCCAAGCCCAGATCTCCTAAGCACAGGTCTTTTTTGTCCATCTTGCAGGATACAGGCTGATATGGAGGAGGTTTACTTAAAATTCAGTGTGAATTTCAGAACTAGAAAACTTCAGTGACAGCACGGACCTGTTACCTCCATGGCTGGGTTTCCTGATCTCAACAATGCCCTCAGAGTGTGGCCATGAGGACCAGGCATAGTCCTCCACAAGAAATGCTCTGCCCAGTGTGGGACACACAAGCCTTTCTAGAATGCTTGCTCTTAGAACACAGAACGTGGGAGGTGCAAGTGTTATTCTCAGCTTGGAAGAGTCCCATGTACACTTCCCTCGCTGATTATCAGGCAGAGATCAGCTTCTACGTGGGCATGTCCTTCATTCATTCTGCTTACTTTTTGGAACGTGGAGACGCAGGGTTTTGAATCTGTTCCTCTCCCCACCAGCCTGTTTTAAGGCAGAAGCACTCTAGCTGAGCATTGTGGTCCATTCTTTCGTGTCCAACTATAAATGGCAGTTCTAAAGTGCACCGAAGCCAGTACACTCAAGAGATAACGAACATACATAATGTTTAAATGGGAATAGATACACGCAAGTGAAAGTGGCAGGACTTTGTGTAAGCTGATGTCCACACCAAGAAGGAGGGTCCTGGGACAGCAGGCTTGGAGGCACTGGAAATGCCTGTGTTCTACCCGCATTCCTCTCTCGCTGGGAGATCAACTATCCTGTGTCAGGGCAAAGCCCCCACGAGGATCTAGTCTCTTTGCTCTGATTCCTCCACCTTCTCTCCCTCCTCTTCTACGGCGTGTTGTATGTTTCTCCAAACTTCCCTAACGCGGGCAGAGAGAACATTTTGGAGCCTAGAGCCTCTGGGAGTCATTTTAAGGAATAGGAGTCTGCACCCTGTTGTCCCCACCTCCCACCTTGTAAACTGAACGTGAGGGCCCAGGGGGGTCAGGGGGCTGGAAGGAGACGGCAAGGATTTCTTGAGGTACCCGCAGCCAGCACTGGGCTAGGCATTCTACTCATATTCTCTGACTTAAGCGTCACTATAATCCAATGAGAAAAGTATCATAGCACTATTTTAGAGACAAGGCAACTGAAGCTCAGAGAGACTACGTAACTTGCTTAATGTTAAATAGCTAATGAATGAAATAGTGGGATTTGAACTCAAATCAGTCTGATTCCGGCTCATTTCATCACCCCCTGTTCCATCTCTTGCAGTTTTCACTCTATTTAAGAGTCACTAAAACAGCCTCGAAGTCTCTACTTGTCCCCAGTTTAACAGGAAGAGGGATGGGAAGAGATTAATATATCCCGGGCTAGGAAGGTTCTAGAATACAAATGGCTGCCCATCACTTTTTGTCAAAGGTGGGTGTTCAAGTCTTCCCCTGGGTGGTTGTGTTCACTACAGAAGTCTGGAAGGCCTTTTCTCCTTTGTCCAAGGTGGTGGAGGTTTTCCAGGGTTTTCCATTGTAGGAGCGAAATGATGAGATTAAACTATTATCAGGTGAAGCCACCTGCAGTCCCAATTTCAAAATATATTTTTGCCTTCAAATGACTTCTCTGGAGGAAAAGGGGCTATAAATCCCCTAAATAAATAATAATAAATGTTCTGGTCTGTGTATGTATCACAGGGAGATTACTTTGGCATGCTGGCACTTAGCAAATGAGAAATGTCAAAACAAATAAACTGCTTAATCCATATTGGATCATGACAAATTGATTTGGAAATGCTGTTTTCTCCTATCAGGTGCTGCTTCAGAGATGGATTGTTTCACATTTTTTATACTGGCTTTGGGGCCTTTGACTCATGTTATTGAGAATAGAAAGGCAATTTAGCAGTTCTAGGAGATACCTGACAAAATGCTTTAAAAAAAGTTTTTATCATCCTTTTCCTGAATTGATATTTTATGTCACCTCTGTACAGAGTCATGGTTACATCAACTTTTTATGCTGGGAAAAATACTCTATTTAAGTATCTATAGCCATTTCCGTCATCTTCCATTTTTTATTAATTCATTCTGAATATCTATAAAGAAAGTTATCTGCTTTCAAATTATGCAGAATCCTAATGACTTTGGTAGCTATCACCATTCAATTACTGCTAAAGAGGTTCTTAATAAATTATTGTATTTAAAACAAACTGGTAAGAAGCCATTTCTTTTCTTATCAAATTAAGACTCGCAAGTTATACTTATGGCCATACTTTTACTTATTTCCTTACATTATTCTTCCTCAGCCACTTTCTTAGAAGCTTAATAGAATTAATAGATAAAACATACTGCTTTTGTGTCATCAAATCCCCACCTGAAACTCACACCAACACTCAAAAATGGATGCTATTATCCCCTGCATATTGGAGAAGAGGAAACTGATACGCAGATTCAATAACTTGCCCAAAGGTCCTAGGTGACGAGTGACAGCTCCTGGATTTGAATGTAGGCACTTGTGCCGTTTTCCCTTAATAAGTGAAGGAAAGAAGTTCTAAATTGTCTCTTCAGGGGACAAAAACATTTTAGGCAGTCGTATTTCTTTTTACTTTATTTGCCAACTTAACATAAACTCAGAGCTTTACAAATACAGTAAAACCTTGGATTGAGAGTAACTTCTGCGAGTGTTCCACAAGACAAGCAAACATTTCTAACAAATTTTAATGATTAACGAGCGATGTCTTACAGTACAGGTAGTACATGACACCGAACGTCACATGGTCACAGCTGAGCTAATGGTTCTTGAAATTCGCTTTTATATACAAGTGCTTTGGATTACGAGCATGTTTCTGGAATGAATTATGCTCACAAACCAAGGTTTTACTCTACTTGGAATCCCTATTTCTCAGGCATATACTGTTATTTCTTAGCAATGCTGTCACTGCAAGGGCCCCAAGGTGGGAGGGGGGTCACTACAAAGCCACATGATTTTGTAGGCAGTGTCAGTCCATGGGACGAGACATTGCAGACCAAGGAGTTCGGGATCTACTCCAGTCCTCCTTCTCAATCGGTTATGAAACACTATCAATCACATCAGCTTGTTCCACATTCACTCTGACTTGTGCTAAGGCTCAGCTCAGTCTGCTGTGTTGCTATGGCAACAGTCCCAGGATGGGTACACAGAGTGACACCCTCACACCAACATCACGTGGGAAGACAGGACCACCAACGACAATGTGAAGGGTCATAAGAAGAATGCTCCATGCCAGAGGTTGTAAACAGGTGAGTTTGCAGGTTGTAAACAGGAGAGGTTGCAGGCCAAGTATGGCACATAGATGTCTTGAGTTTGGCCAGTAAAGTATGTTGCTTTTTTTTTTTTTTAATGTTTATTGATTTTTGAGAGAGACAGAGACAGAATGCGAGTGGGTTAGGGGTGGAGAGAGAGGGAGACATAGAATCGGAAGCAGGCTCCAGGATCTGAGCTGTCAGCACAGAGCCCGACACGGGGCTTGAACTCATGAGCCGTGAGATCATGACCTGAGCTGAAGTCGGACACTCAACCAACTGAGCCACCCAGGTGCCCCTGAGTATTTTACTTTTATAAAATTAGTGGCCAGTGTTTTAACAACTGGAAGGTTTTGCATACATACAGATCTCCTTTTCCCCGTGAAACATCAGAAGACCTGGCAAGCCTGGGTTCTCATCCACAAATGCCAGCTGATCTGGAGGCAACTGCCCAGGCCCTGTTTGGATGAACTGTTCATTTCCCAACTCACCACAGCCCCGCCATGCGCCATTTTCTTATTAACTCATTCATTTTGTGCATTAAGGGGCCAATCATTGGCTTTCAAGTTTGTGACCCCTGCCTATGCAATTTTTTTTATTTTCTGTTCTTGTGATGGATAAATCTCCCTGATGAAATTCAATTGTCTTATGGTTAGGTTTTATACCAAAAACATTGTGGAAAAAGACATGGGCTTTGCAGTCAGGCGGATCTGGGCTTGAATTTGGACCCTGGACGTGACTGGTCTTATTACCTTGAACAAGTTCCTTGCTCTCTTTGACCGTCAGCTTCTTCCTATGTCAAATGGGAAATTTACCACCTGACAGAGAACCTTGGGTACGTACTTGGCTTTGATAAACGTCCGTTCCCTCTGCCTTTGCTACTACATGTGGTGTTACAGAATCTGGGGGAGCAAAGATAAAAAAGACTAGAAACTTTTCCACAATTTCACAGCCTGGTGAGGGGGCCTGTGATCTGTGTTGTTAACTTTGATCGCTTGCTTAGCAGTGGCTTCTCCACTATGAAGTTACCATTTTCCCTTTTGTGATTAGTATAAGATTTGTTGGAAGGTGTTTGGGGATGTTATAAACATCTTATTTCTCACCAACCTTCACTCAGTCATTTTAGGATCCAGAAATAATTTTTACCTGAAGAGATTCTTATTATGATGGTGGTTAGGACAACATGTGAGCAAGGTGCTGGGACTTAGGGAGCACCATCAGCGTTTTCCAGGACAGGGTGTGGTCAGGCCTTTTCTGTTCCTACTGCATCGCAGAGTACTTTTGTTACTGCTTCTGCAGTGAAGACAATCCAGCCCATCCATCTCGGCTTCACTTACTCATTTGATGACTTGGGTGTAGGTCAAAAAGAGGTCCAGTTCCCTCACTGTGATGGGGTGGGAAGAGGAATCCTGGGCGTTTTCATTTCCTTTCATTTTGGATGTGGTAGATTGACTCCCACCAAGAAGATAGAGGCAAGGAGGCCTCATAAACGCTGCAGAGATGCATGGGGCATGTCACAGCAGCACCCCTACAACGCTCTTTTTAAAACCTTTTCACATTAAATTTCCTATCAGTCTTGAGCATTAAGTCCTGTGTGTTTCTCAATTTTGTAAGGGCCCTAGATAAGTCACTTTTACAAATTCCAAACATTATGGGGAACATTTTATGTCAATAATTTAATTATTCACTTGCTTTCCTATGAAATATAGAAAACTCAGTTATGCATGCGAACTAGTAGAAAAATAAATGCAGCAGAGTACAGAAACATTAGATTATTTTTATTTGCTTTCTGCCATTCTCTAGGTAGAGAATGCTCACAGACCTATGTTCCTGTTATAAAAATGATATAATTTTGTCTACAGAGAAAAGAATATAAATATTTCCATGGTTTATCTTGCCTTCAGATCTGAATTGTTATTTCCTTCCTAATTCTTTTTTTTTTTTACAACATATTCTTTTTTTACAACATGTAACTCTGTCCTACTTTTAATTATATGGGATATATAATTTTACCTTGCATTGTATCACAAACTAGTACCCTAAAGCTATTCCCATAAACTATTCTGTAGCCTGTATAATCCTTACTTTTAAAATCTGCATGAAGTTTAATTGAGTGCATGTAACATAGTGTACTTAGCTACTCTTCTGTAAGATGTTTGATTATTACAAAAATTTCTATAGTGAACATTGCTTTGCATAGTGCTTTTAAAGCAAGGAAGAGGTATTTCGCACTAAAAGACTTAAAAACTTTTAATGCATATGATTAAATCAATTTTCAATATACTTTGGCCGCTTTTCATTGCTAATGGTGATGTATTAGTCTGTCAATTTAGTAGTGTCACCAGTTTTTACTACATTACTCTGTTAAAAAAATCCCTTTGATTGGAAATATTTATTGCCACTGATGTTGAACATGTAAAAATGTTTCTTACCTTTTCTCCTTTATAAAATTTATCCTTTGTACATCTATCTAGTCTCTTCTCAGCGCTTCTCTTAGAAATGTGTTTGAACTGTTTATACATGAAACTCAAAGATTTCTACTCTCATCAGCCTCTGGCCACAAAGTAAGCCATAATCCTGAATAATTCTAGCATGGATGGGGCCATTTTGGTTTGGCTGACAGAAATCCATAACTCTCCAGTGCCTCCCAGTAGAGTTCTTCAGAGGAGTACCTGGCATTGGCCACGCTCCAGGTTGCCAGCTACGGTACAGAGTAGATATGCAACTTTGGGGGTGCTCTCTGGCCCGTGGCCATCAGACTCCTTAGAGAAACTTCATCTGTCTCTGGCTATCAGAAGAATGCCAAGGGCTGTGCCAGAGATGCTGCCTCCCAACTTCTGTTCTTCCAGGTGTAAGAGCATTGCTAGATTCAGAGGTTGGAGAGAATGTTCTTCTTCCCAGTTTATCACTTGCTTCTCCTAGACCTCAGGAGCCCAGGGTTTTTCAAATTCCATTTGGACTATCCCATTGGATTTTGATCCTTACTCCCCTCACTACAGGCTCAAAGCCTAATCTGGGAACATGGGTGGAAAAACCTTCTGTCCAGTTTTTTCTTCCTCTTTGAGGATCCTCTCCTCCAACCCAAATTCCTTCCTCACTCATGAAGCAAGAGGTGCTGAGCATATCAATAGATACAAACATATGGCCCAGGGGTACTATAAATCCAAATCATATTAAAACATAACATCCACAATCCTTTGTCTTTCTCCACCATCTAAAGATAAAAGAATCTTGGCATGTTTAGCTACTTGGCCTCCTTTGTGCTGATCCTCATGAGTGGTACAAACAAGCATTAGAAAACTGGAGACAATGGTCAACAAAGCAAGGGGAGGGCATACACAGTTGAAAAAATATAATCTTGGAGTAGGGGGATTTAGCTGAGCTGATCCAAAGAGAGGACTGAAGAGTGAAAAGGAAATAAGATTGTGCTAGAATTTTAAGAGCTTAAGAAGAGCCCCTGTACATTTAGAATTGGGGACGGTTTTCTGCCCAGCATGCATTTCCTTTTCCGCTTCTGTGGACTCTTGTTGCTTATAGCAAATCTGTTTCATGTGGTTTGAATTAGGTAGATGCATCTCACCTCATCCTGGAGGTGGGGATGTGAACTCAAAAGGGCCAGTCACAGGGCTCTCTGGGACATTTGCTGGAACTATTAGATAACGGAATGGCTACGTAGTCCCATAGGAGCTCGTGGCCATCTTTGCCACCATGTTGTGAAAGCCTGAGACTAAAACCAATGCAGAGGTGAGATAGGCCCAGTGACAGAGGGAGACACAGAATCCTAATGGCATCACTGGGAACTCTGGAGTCAGCCAGGATAGGAGGAGGTCTACCCCTGGACTTTCCAGGCATTTGAGTAAAGAAATTCTGTATTTCCTCACGTTAATTTGATGGAGTCTCTAAACCCTCTGATCAACAGAGTCCTGACCACTCCAAGGTGAGAGATAATGGCTTGGATTTGAGGAGTTTTGCTCCATACCCTTGTGTCACCTCACCTCACCTCACCTCACCTCACCTCACCTCACCTCACTTCACCTCACCTGGTATCTTCAACTTCAGTAAAAATACACGTTACTCTTCAAGGTTTTTGGATCCGGATTTGCATCTCTTCAGAATGATCTTTAAAGAGGAAGCCAAAAGCTCATTCAGGCTACAAAGTTAAGAAGTGTTGGAGCACCTGGGTGGCTCAGTCAGTTAAGTGTCCGACCTCGGCTTAGGTCATGATCTCACGGTCCGTGGGTTCGAGCCCCGCGTCAGGCTCTGCGCTGACAGCACAGAGCCTGGAGCCTGTTTCAGATTCTGTGTCTCCCTCTCTCTCTGCCCCTCCCCCACTCATGCTCTGTCTCTGTCTCTCAAAAATAAGTAAACATTGAAAACAAATGTATAAAAAAAAAATGTGTTCCTAAAAAAAAAATAAAATAAAGAAAAAAAAAACCTTAAGAAGTGTTTTCTGTGTTAGTGGTCTTTGGGCCCTAGTTCAACCAGCTGGAAATACCTAAGAAATTATTAACCCTGTGGCAAATATCTTTTCCTAGACTATTTGCCAATTTTCTTGCAAAGGGATTTGGAGGGACTTATAAGATGGAACATCATGGAAAGGACAGTTGGGTTAAAAAATATGATCAGAGGGAGTAGGTGCTTCCAGACAGCAGAAATGTGTTCTTATTTATACCTAATCATTGTATTTAGTTTTAAGTTTCCCGGCAGCTGTAGACAAAAAGAAAAGATTTGGGGTTATAGTTGTTTTTCCTGACAAAATAAGTCATAGAAATTCATTCAAGGCCAACTTTAATCTGGAGCTGGATGCCGATGGGAACGTAGCATAGAAGCCCATAGACTTGGCTCACTGGATTGGGGCACATAAAGGTGTTCTGTTGTGTTCCTCACGAGGTGGCCTCTGAGAAGAAACTTGGTGCATAGGAAGTTTGTCTAGGTGTGTTCTTGGGATCATCACCTACAGAAGGGAAGGGAAAGGAAAATAACAGGACTGGGCACGGAGAGAAATCAGGCCAGCGTGCAGTCTCTGTGACGCTGTAGGCAATTCCACAGTGGGATTTCAGGCTGGAACGACCCTTCAGAGTTGTCCTGAATTGGAGAAAGGGGCTTGGGTGGGCCTGAGAAGGAGGCATGTCTTTGTCAAAACTGCTTTCTTAGGGTGCCGAGGTGGCTCAGTCGGTTAAGCATTCGGCTCAGGTCATGATCTCACGGTTTGTGAGTTTGAGCCCCACATCGGGCTCTGTGCTGACAGCTCGGAGCCTGGAGTCTGCTTCAGATTCTGTGTCTCCTTCTCTCTCTGCCCCTCCTCAGTCACACTCTGTCTCCCTCTCAAAAAATAAATTAACATTAAAAAAACCCCAACACCCTGCTTTCTTCAGCCAAGACAATCCCCCGAGGGGGCGGACACTTGCAAACTCTCGGCTAGCGGGTGTCCGCAGACCTGCAAGACAAGTCCCATGTTCCTGAAGGGACCTTGGTTCCCGTCAGAGCCTCTGCGACAAGAGTATGGCCATCTTGAAGGTAGTTTTGCAAAACCGAACAAAACCGAAACCTACAAACTTCCTGAAATGAGCCATTTGTATATCTAACAGGCTGTAAATGCTGGAGGTTCGTATCGTAGACACACGGACTGTGAGGCAGTTCTTTGCGGGAGCTTCCCGTGGCCCTTGGACAAGGCTCAGACCTCCAAAAGCAGGCGCTCTTGTAATGCTGGCCTTTATTTCTGTATTAATAACCACTCCCTGCCCCATCCTCCACGTAGTATAATTATTCAAATAGCTGTCATTCTTGCCTCCCAGCTGGAATGCTAATTCCATGGAACCTGGAATCCTTGTTTTAAATCATCATTTCATTGCTTAAAAACTTAACACCGGGCTGAACACAAAGTAGACGCTCAATGAGGCAAAGCGAATAAACGGGCGGTCAGAGTACTGAGGATGAAGTAAAAATAATAACATAAATTAACATCAGGAAATAATTTTGTTTCCACCTTGGAAATATAAATAAGAGCTGAAGAACTCTCAGCAGCACTCCTGCTAGTACGGGGCCAAGCCACATCATCTCTCAGGGCTGCTTCCCAAGCTTATCCCAGATTCTGTTAATATCGTTGGTCCCTTTCAGTGTGTTCTCAGTGGACCCATGAGAACTGCCTGTTGGAGGGTAAGTCAGACAATGTCACTCTCCTGGTGAACACCAGCAATGGCTCCTGATTTCTTTCAGAGCAAAAGAAAGTGTCCCTCCGACAGCCTGTAAGGCCCCACACAGCCTGTGCCCTCTTTTCTTCCTGACCTTGACTCCATCACTCTCCTCACCCCCATCTTGCCCGGCCACAACAGCCTCCTTGCTGTTTCCACCCCCGGCCCTTTGCACCGGCTGCTTCATCTACCTGTGGTGTTTTTTCCCCCACATACCCATGTGGCTCCCCCTTCAACTCCCTTAAAATCTTTCCCCACTTGAGAAAAGTTTACTTTGAAACTTAAGGTTTCAACTTTTAGAATTCCCCCAAACTTGCGGTTCTTGTCCTACGCTATTTTCCCCCTCCACGGCCCTAACACGTTTTATGTGCTTTCTACATTGTCTTGTTTGTTCTTAGTCCTCACTAGAATGTGAGTTCTACAAAGGCCACAGTGTTTTGCTGTTGTTCTGTTTGGAACAGTTGTACTGCCTGGAACAGTGCTTGGGTCAACAAATAACACTGAACGATGAACAATGGACTTTCTGCTTAAAGTTTAACGGTGGGGCAGATTTCCACTTGGGTGTGAAACGGGAGATTCAACAGTCTGGGCGAGTGGGAATATTCTCTGGCAAGCTTGCCCATGGAGACAATTGGTGTGGGCCCTGAGCCCTGGGCACCTGCCTCATTCTTAACTTATCTGCAGGGTGGCTCTCTCTCTCTGGGCTTTCCCCGTCAGTGGGTGGCAAATGCTCCCCAGCCCTGCACTTAAAGTGCTTAGAACAAAGGCTCCCAGCTGTTTTTCTGCCCACATGCCTCATATCTTGGCCTCCAGAAATAATTAGAATTTCTCTTTTTTGTTTCCAGATTCCGTACCCGTGGGAGAATCTCTGGTTGCTCTCTTGGATCAGCAGTCCTACCCTCCCTTCAACTAACCGAGAGGGGACATCAGGTAGGGGAGGGAGAAGGTTATCAGACAGTCCCAGGCCACCCCAACGGCCATGTGCACGAGGCCAGTATAGGGAAGGAAAACCACCTTCTTCTTAGGAACCACATTGTCACCCAGGACATGTCTTCCTGATTCTTCCCTCCGTCTCCATCTCCTTTCCCTGCTTTCCGGATGCCTCCTACACTGTTTGGTTTTGGTTAGCATAATGAAGAAACTCAGGCAGCACTGGTCCATTGATTCTAAGGCACAAGAAATGCACTGGTGGAGGGCCGACCCGGAACTGCCTTTCTCTCTCCGACATGGTGTAGGTCTCCTCGTATTGTGTGGCCGAGGCCATAGCATCCGCCTTGGCTGTCCCTGGACCATTTTCATTCTGTCTCTTACATGGCGTGTTGGTCCTGCAGACTGTTCCCTGCCCAAGCTGGCTAGGAGCCTCAGCCTGGTCCTCAGCCTTCCCGATCAAAGTTGGGGGTGGGGGTGGGGGGCGGCAAGCAGCAGTCAAGTTCCCATAAGACCTGCCTTGCTAAGAAAAGGGTTGGTTCGTTCTGGTCCATGCCCTGCTGGCATGAAAGGAATCGCAGGGACTGAAGTAATGATATTCGATTGCGCCTTGTCCAAGGCAGCCTGAAGAAATCATTTCCAAGGGCGTCCGGGAGGCTCAGGCGGTTAAGCATCCGATTCTGTGTTTTCCTCTCTCTCTGCCCCTCCCCCGCCTGTGCTCTGTCTGTCTGTCTCTCTCTCTTCCAAGAATAGATAAACATTAAAAAAAATTTTGAAAAAGGAATCATTTACAACCACCTGATACTTCCCTCCTTTTAAAAATTAAGCTGGTGGATGAGGAGCATAGTTAGGCTTTACCGAAGCCTGGCTTCCTGCCACTTTTTTGTTTTCTTGTTTTTTTTCTTTTGCCCTCAGACTTGGAAACTCACACGATTATGTAAATGTGTTTGTTGTAAGTCTTGGGTGTCTCCTCTGGGGGGACCATGCAACCATGCAGGTTTGGATAAAGTTCCATCCAGGTCATTTTTTGAGCTCTCGTTCAGGTTGGACATTACGTTCTCGCCAGAGGGCGTTTCAGCTGGACGTTCCGCTACATTCCTAAGAAATGGGCTCAGATGTGGAGTTGCCCGTGGGTCAGAGAGGCAGTTCCATATGGGGGTGCTAGCAGTGCTGGTGATGAACTGAGAGGGGAACAAAGGCATTCTGACACTCTTTTTGGATTATACCAGCCACCTACCAAGTTGACTCCGTGGGCTGACTTTTTGAACACTAGATGGCGCCATGCATGCTGGTGAGCAAAAAGCACCATTAGGTGCCAAACAAGGTCCACCAGCAAAACTGAAGGATGAAACAAGTGCAAAGGTTAATACACGGTGCCCCGGGTGCGTGTGGAACTGAACTGTTTTATCTGGAGGCCCATGGAGTCAGTGGATGGGGCCTCCCTCAAGAAGGGCTGTAGCCAAGGGGCTGGATGAGAGATTCCTGGGCCCAGAGCAACAGGCAGAAATAGCAGAGCTTACACCAGACCCAGGAGCCTCTGGCAGAGTTGAGTGGTCTGTGCCTGGGGAGGAGAGAAGAATCCCAGGACCAGGTTCAGCTTCCAGAAAACACCAGGAACCAGCTCTCTCTTCCTCTCCTTCTGGATGGAGGGGAAATGAAAAACAACAACAAATTGAATACCACTTCTGTGTTTCATAGTCAAGTTGTAGCTGTTAAAATATTTTTTTTTTGTTGGTTGCTTTCACTGGAAAGGGCCCACACCGATCACATGCTCTGGGTGTTATCAAATAATCCTTCCTGCTACATCCCTAGGTGGGGCTCCGTGTTATGTATGTAATTTAGTTAAGGTGACATATGCAAGTTTTCTTTCTTCATATGCTTGAAGTTTGTGTTTAGTGATTTGAGTGTCTGTTCTGGTATAATATCAGCAATTTAAAACTTCGAGAACTAATTTATTTTGTCGGGCTCTAGGAAGAACCTAGATTTCATACTGGAGGAAAGTCACATACCCCTTCCGTCCTCTGATCTAGGACTTGATCTATAACTTATTTTGACCTGTAACTTATTTACCAAGCAACCTCCGCGAAATGCAATGGAGAAAAACAAGGCAACCTTCTGCAAGCCTATTACGCTCTCTGTCAGTCTGAGTGCAGGTTTGTCACCGCGGTCCCTGAGCTCTGGCTTCTGATGAGGTTTCCTGGAGATGTCCCACATGCCAAGCAGACAGTCGTCCCCACTGAAGCTCCACCAGTTCCTGGGATTACCTGTTATATTTGTTTCCAAAACGTTTAAACATAAGTTTGCAAATTGTTTCTATGTCACACTCAGTCTTCACAATACTCCTGGGAGTTCACAATTATTTCCATTTCATAGACATGGGGTCGCAGACGTTGGCAAATGTTCCCCAGGTCCCAGGCAGTGTTTCTCCAAAGCTCTTGGAGAGCTCAGAATCACTGAACCACTCAGAAGTAAGGCAAGACGCCTCTGAGAAGTTATTTAAAAAGTTCACATGCTAACTTTTATGCAGACTCCTCATAAGGGCCCCCCCCGCCCCCATGCCACTGTCACTGGTTTATTACTAGGGTGATGGCTACGATTACCAGATTTCTAGCCATCCACTCAGCAATGTTCAACAAACGTTTATTGAATCAGGAGTCAAATACAAGTCTGCTTCAACCCAGAGCAAGGCGGGGAGGGTGTAGGCAGAACAGGACAGAGTGTACCTGCCTTCATGGAGCTTCTAGCATAATGGGGAAGACAGAGTGTAAATGAAAGATTATAAATTTATTGTCAGTTTTGAGGCACACCAGGCCCCGTGCAGATAAGTAGAATTGGGTCCAGTGGGAAGGACAGAGCTACTCAAAGCTGATCTGCTGGGCAATGTTGGCCCAACAGCAAAGATGGGAACAGAAGAGTTACGGAAAACAGACCCAGAGGCCATAGTTTTAGCTTTTTTGTGTGATGATAGCAACAGCTCTGTGAAGTCCCTACTATGCCCTTATTATTATTTACTGCTTCCAGCCAGCCGAAGAGAAAATAGTAACCATTAACGCGTGTTGGCAGATGAGAAAGCTGAGTTCCATTGGTCAAGCAACACCTCCCTGAGGTTCAAGGCCAACGAGCGAGCGGGCAGTGGTGCCCTGAGGGTGTTGCCGTGACTCCCCACAGCACTTAATGCTGACGGAGCAGTGTGGAGAAATCACAGTCCTTTTTACTGCAGATCTGGTTTCTACTGCTCGTTAGGCCCCAGTTGAATCCCTACGCTCCCTTTCCTTTCCTGCTGGAGGCCTGAGTGATTCTTACCAGTTCCTTTCCTCTGTGAAGCTCATAGCCTCCCCGTTAGCCTTGTCAGCACCCCAGCTGGCCCTCAGCAACTCGCTCCCCTAAGACGAGGGTAGGGCACTTGTGTTCTAATCTAGAGTGCTGAGCACCGTGGGGATATGGGCAGGGAGGGACTCACACACCCTGGGCAGGACCGAGCTTAGGGAGCCTTTAGTGGTTGGGATACTGACTAATGGTCATGGCCACGCAGTGAAGACAGTTTCCATTGGAGGCTACATCTCACTGTCTTTTATTCTTTTATGTCTCAGTTTGTGGGCCGGTGTTATAACGGGGTCGTAACAGGAGAGGCCAACGGATAGCCACTTGATGCTTACTTCTCTCTTGCGAACACTTGCAAGTTTTAAAACTTTTCAAGGTCTTTGCTTCATAACTGGTGTAGGCTACATCGGGTGGTTTCAACCGTTTGTTTTCCTAATTTAAAAATGGGACTAGACCATTTTAAACATTTTTATTGCACCCATTACTATCAAAGAATAATCAACAATGCTTAGAATTCTAAAAAATATTTAATCTCACTGGGAGAGGTCATACATAAATGTGTTGACATGGCCTTGTATGGACTCCATGTCAAAATAAATTCCTCAGGCTTCATGCCCATCTTTATAATTTTAAATAAGATTTTCAAATACCTTCGCCAGGGCATGAAGTTTTTAACATTTAAGGGAGAAAACTGTTATCTCCATAAATGTTATTTTGATTTACCAGGCATCTCAGAAGCAAATCCAGGCAGCATGTATCCCAGGTTTATCATTAGTTTATTATTTATTGAATGCCTCATATATGCTAGGCACTGGGGAGATCCAGAAGTGACTTAAATAGGCAAGACTCCTGGTTTCATTAAATCCATATTCTAGTGGAGGGAGATAGATAACAATATAAAAAAGAAATAAACAATTAATTTCTGATAGTGAAAAGTGAACTGAAGACAATAGGAGAATGTGATAGAGACCCAACTTAAGGCTGGCGGTGGTGGGGGGTGGGGAGAGTCTAGACTAGAGAAGGCTGTTAATAGTGGTGGGCTTTCAGCAGACATCTGAATGAAGAGAAGCCAGCCAGGGAGAGGGCTTCCAGGGAGAGGTGCTATAAATGCACCTTGAAGTCCTTGAAGCTGGGACTGGCTTTGTGATTTCAAGGAACAGAAG
Source organism: Lynx rufus (assembly GCF_022079265.1). Classification (NCBI taxonomy): domain Eukaryota; kingdom Metazoa; phylum Chordata; class Mammalia; order Carnivora; family Felidae; genus Lynx; species Lynx rufus. The sequence goes on from NW_025814823.1 coordinate 74,112,653, forward strand.
GGCTCATGTGTCTCAGGCGATGCACAGTGAGTAGAGAGAATTCTGGAAAAGATGAAATAGAGGAGGAGGCAGGGCCCAGAGACAAGGTCCTGATAGGAGCTTACTCTATGTGAATTGGGAAGCCATTGGGGAGTTTTATTCGGGAAGCTGACATAATTTGACAAAGGTTAAGAAGATCACTCTTTTTACAGGGAAGTCAAAATGCAAGCAGAGATGTCGTCAGGTGGTTAGGAAAGTCTAGGCAGGGTAGGAGGGTTGTTGGGCTAGGGAGGAGGCAGTGGAGGTGGGGAGAAGTAGGTGAAGTCCAGGTGCATTTCAGAAGTTAGAGCTAATGATATTTGCTGGTGGGTTGCATGTAAGGAGTGAAGGGAGGCGGGGGAAGCATCGAGGAAGATTTCCTGGTTTTTGACTCAAATAACTGTGTGTGAGGCTGGCTGGAGGTGGTGTTTACTGAAATGGGAAACCGCAAGAGAGGATTTGGGGTACAGATCACACTCTTTTGCAGTGCAGAGTATGGGATTCATCAACACATTTGGTGGAGATCATGGGAGGAGGAGGAAAGGAAAGATGAACAAAGGAAAGCTGGGAGGGCCAGGTGGTCAGGTGAGTGGGGAACTAGTGTGATAAAAACCAACAGAAGAAAGTGCTCCAAGAAGGGACAGGGTGACCCACTGTATCATGGAAAAGGTGGAATACACGATGGTTGAAGACAGACCACTGGATCTCCCAACACGGGGTTCGCTGGTGATCTTCATTTGGTCAGTTTATGGACAGAACAGAAATCCAACTGGAGCTCTTTTACAGCATTGGAAATCTGATTGGAATTCTAACGCAAAGTTGGAACTTGGCATGCAGCATCAGTTGTGGAGCAAATGGGAGTAAGAGAGCAGAGACGGTCCTCACTCAATTGAAGTTATTCTGCGGGGGGAGCATAGACCTTGGCTGGTCAAGGTATTTGTGCATTAGCTGTAAAGTGGGAGATGTATAGTATATCTGTATTTTAAAAAGAAAGTTCTAGCAGTGAGGGAGAATTAAGGATGCAGAAGAAAGGGAAGATGAGATAATTTCTCATAAGAGCCAGACAAAGTCTTTGCGAGGTGAATAAGTGAGGATAGGATGCTGCGCATTGAAGGTGGGGTAGATTTTGATACAGTCTGAGACACTTGATCCAGGCCATAAAGAGAGAGAAGGCAAATAATAGGCAGAGATAAGAAAAGGCTAGTAAACTTGGTGGTGGTAAGATAAGGGAAGCCCCTTCATGGCTTTTATTTTCTCACTATAAGATGATAAAAGACAGATCTTAAGATAGAAATACTTGTAGACAAGTTTTAGGGGAAAACTCCATTAAAAAAATGTAAAGGGGTACAGGCAGCAGGTTGGTTGCTTAAAGTGGTAAACCGTCAAGTTATCTAGGATGATCCACATCCCTGGGGTTCTACATGACTGAGGTCCAAAGCAGAGGTGTCTTGTTAGACATCAGCACCTACTGGTGAAGTCTGGACACTGCAGTTCAGAACTTCCTCCTTCAAACTCCATCTCAATGCCCCCTATTGGGATCCAGCCATCTTTCTTGCCTTAACTTTTCTGGAAAGTTCTGGAAATTTTTAGTATCAAGAAGGTAGCTAGGTGGAAACTCTGAGTATGAGAAAGACGTCAAAGGAAAAGTGATGAAAGAAACTCACTTTTTAGCTGATTTCTTAGAAAAATGTATTCTCTGAGAATAAAGTTCTTATTTTACAATTAAAGTCTGTAAGGTAGAACTTTTCAGAACTGTGGGTAAATGCAAGAAGGCTTGACCCATTAATTGTCCTTCCTATGTTTTCAATTTCTGCTCAGCTGGCCTTTATTCTTCCACATACCAATATTTTCAGTCCTTCCACCTTACACAGGAAATCTCTTACTGCTTGCTGAAGTTTGACTTGCAGTCTTGTTTTCCTTAGGTAGCCTGTAGATACTTATGTTCTCGAGTGCTTGTTGTTTGGCATTTTTCTTTCCACACGGTGTACTTTTTCTGGACAATTTGATTCACACCAAGCGCTTCAGCAATTACTTACACCCTCTGATGACCCAGCTAACTGTGGTTAGATGCCTCTTCCCAACTGGAGATGGGGCACGAGTGGCTCATGGGCATCTCCTGTGAGTACCCCATCTTCAATTTAATCCAAAGAAAACTGGATTTGTCATCCTCCCCACTTTGAAAACCTGTGCTACTTGTGGCCTGAAGGTTGCTGAGTGCAATATTCTTTACAGTTGCCCAAGCAGGAAACAAAGGAATTATGATCTCTGTCCCTTACCTGTGACATATATTTGGTCCTTGGTATCTCTCAACTACACCCCCACCTTTCCTTCTCTTCTTTGGCTTTTGTTGGTTCTATATCCAGAGACCCCGCTTACATCCCTTTCTCCATTACTTACTTCTCTAATCCCATTTCTTGTTTTTCCTCTACAAGGCCAAGCTGTAGCTTAACCGAACCACTTAGCTGTCTCTGAATAGGTTAAACTCTCATATGTTAGTCTATGTCTAATTAATTCATCGAGCAGTGACTCCATCCATTAGTTAACTCATCCACCTTTTCCATTTATGTTATTTTACATTTTATTCATTTATTTTTTTTTTTTAGCACCCAGGTTCTGTTCTAAGGCACAGGAGAGAGGGACCCAGGAGAACTCTCACTTTACATGAAGGTACAACTCAGGATAGTATTCTCGGTGATGCCTCTGAGGCTGAGTTGGGTGTCCCTCTTCTGTTCATTCACTTCACTATTACAGATTATTGTCACACTACTCAACACAGTAGCTTATTGTTGATTTGCTTGTCTGAGAAATGTAGGAGTTGAGATTCAGAGGCCTGGTCTTCATCTCTCTGTCCCAGCCAGACACATGGTTGTGGCTCAGTAATAGATACTGAATTTGTGAGGACAAGAATGAAAGAAGGGATATTTGAACAATCTCCGTACCCCTCCCCCCCCCTTTAGTGGTTCAAAAAGTACAGAGTTTTTAATGACCCATTTATATAGGTTTCCAGATAGCTTGCTATAAAAGCACTGCTATTTGCTCAAGGGCTCAGGGGGGGCAGATTAGACGGTCTGTTAAAAGTTCCCCTCATTCCCTCCTGGTAATATATCCATGGATATGGAGGGTTATCCAAGGTGATGAGGCTGACAAAAGATCTAATGCAATCCTAGGCTGCATTAATGGAGAGAAGAATGGTATCCAGTTCACAGAGGATAATAAGCTCCCTGCACTCAGCACTACCAGACCCACACCGGGCGAATTGCTATTAATTCTGGGTGTCGTATTGAAGACAGAGAGCATCTCTCTGACATCTATGTGGAGAGGTCAGTGGGTAATGAACCCTATCCTACATAAGCAATGGTTGAAGGAGCTCTGGTTGTTCAGTGGGAAAAAGAGACATCAGCACAGAAACAAGCCTTCATGTATTTGAGGTCTGTTATACTGAAGAGGAATTAAACTTATTCCATTAAGCTTTCAGAGCTAAGCTTTTGGGGAAGAAATTACACACAGAGTGGATTTCAGCTAATTATTTGAAAGAACGTTTTAACAGTTGGAAGGGTTACCTTTTATATAACTGAATTTCTCAATGCTAGTGGCATGCAGGAAGAATGATTACTATTTGGTCGATAACCTCTTCAGTTTCTTTCAGATCTAAGAGTCTACTATTTCAAGATGGCGACCGTATTTTCCTCATCTCCAAATAGGATTCAAAAAGAAATGGGATTTAAGTAATTAAGACAATTAAGGTAGCAAGGAAAAAGTAATTCCTGAAAAACAATGATATTCATGAGTTGGTCCATCAGAAGCTTTAGGAATTCTCAGTTGCAGATTAACTTGAAAAATAGTTTGGATAGTTGCTTATTACAATAATTCTGCTACTTCTGTTCAAAATCAAGAGGAAGTAAATAGTCGGGCTCATACTACCTCCAACTCCCGGTTTAATCTGATCTCTATCATGTCTTTCCCCATAGCAAGGCGGTTAGTTTTAAGCACAGGGACATTTTAAATAAGACAATAACAATAAGAATAAATGGAAAAGAAATGGCAGAGGGGAGATCAGTGGTTTATCAATTCATAAACTGTATTGCTAATTAATATGTTAAGGAACGTCATTGTAGCATTTCACAGAATCCCAGAGTGCTTTGTTTTTAAATAATTATGCTTGTTTTTAAAAATTCAGGTATTTATTCACATTGTATCTTAACTCTTTATTGTCAAACATTTAAGTATTTTTAAATGCCTGAAGATTTTTTCTTTCAACTGATTTCTGTCTTGTGTGTGGCATTTATGCAGACAATTTTACCTTAACAGATCAGCCCATTTATCACTTATTTCGGTCTTGAGATGTGAAATTCTAATCGCTACAATTTTTACAATTTATACTACCTATGCTTACTGCACACATGTAAATTCCATTATCATTAATAAGAGTTACATGATGAAAGTATTTACTCATTAGTAGCTAATACACTTCTCAAGGTTATCCTAAGGTGCAGGAGTTTAATGAGTACCTAATGAGAACTCTAGTATCACTGATTAAGAATATCTATCATATTTGTGATAAGTATATCACAATCTAACACTGGGAAGCTAGTAAAAAAAATTAAGTCCCAAATACCTTCTGTTGTTATTAATCAACTATGTGAAAGGCACTTTGTGTTGACAAAGCTATGACCTTTATTTTAGTCCGTTAGTAACTTGAAATCTGCTAATCTCCTAAGTAACTCTTATTACTTAGGAGTAAATCTAACAATTTCCATTTTTCGGCAATATATGACACTTTTGTGATAACTCATATGCCACTGGAGACAATTGTGGTTTTGTTTTAAAATGGAACTCTCACATACTAAAAAACTGCCTGGTTAAAATTGAGTTGAAGTGTTTGCTCTTGCCTTGCGTCACAATCTGAAATGAAAAATCAATAATCAGTGAATATGGTATGAGTGAAGTCAGTCTGGATAAGTCAGAACAACCTCATCATCTCTCGTGGGTTCTTAGCTGTACATCGTAAGGGCAAAGCATTTCTAGTTGTGGAAGAGATTCTGAAAACCCCAACTAATGGTTTGATTTGAACCTTTTAATATGCTTTATTTGCTAGGTTTTAGAAAAACTGGATAAAATATTAAGCAAAATTGTTTAAGCAGGCTTCTCAGCAACTTTATACATTTTTAGTTAAATATAATTTTTGACATTTCCATTCTTCTTGACTTTGTACTACAAGCAATGCTTCCTGTGGTGACTGTGGGTTTTTTTGTTTTTTGTTTTTTTCTTTTCTTTTCTTTCTTTCTTTATTTTTTTAAAAGCACTTACTGGAAAATTTCTTGGCCATAGAATTGATAGGCTAGTGACTGTCCTCCTACATTATGAAATGGTGGTTGTAATGATCAGATGAGGTGATGTAATAAAAAGCCATAAAAGGCTTTATAAGTATATAATCTGTTTTTGTTGGATATCAGTGAAAATAATTTATAAAATCTGGAGCTTTTGAATAAAAGTAGGTTGTGACAGATGTATAGAACGATCAGTTTCCAGGAAAAAGCCTTCTCGTTCTGGCTCTCTGTCTCTCCATGTTTCTGCTTCTCTCCCCATCTCTGTCTCTTTCTCTCTCTCTCTCTGACATATATAACACATATACATATTATCGCTGGTTGTACTTTTTATGTATACTTCTTGTAGGAAGACCTAAATCCCACGTGGGCTGAACTCTTGGTTAGAAAAAAATATATACTGTCATTCAGATTGATACATAGATTTCTCAACCCATAGTGATTAAGAGAAGCGTGTGGAATATTATAACAGGTGCCCCAGGAGATGGAATCTGGGAAATCAAACTAAAAGTGAATACCATTTTTATCATTTTAAAAATGAATACCAATATTGTAAGAATTAATTAGCTTTGCCATATCCTTTCTAGAGTCAAAGCAGAAGAATGAATCAAGGGGAGAATTTTTTTGGTACAACATTCAGAGTGGGAAAAAAGGGAAAATCCAGAATAAGTGACAACATCTAAGTAAAAAGCAATTATCAAGAGATTCTGGGCACATGTCGTAATTTTATTTATGAAGATTTCTCAAGTGTTATGCAAATGAGTGAGTGCTCGACTGAATCATGGAATCCCAGTGATAATCACTAAATTTGTAATCACCATTTCTTCTTGGGAAATACATTTTACTTCCTTCATAATGAAAGACTTTTGGTACATCCATTACAGAGGCAAAGCATGAGGGTACTTTGACCCCATTTTTTTCCTTGTCTTGTATACTAGATCATTACCTCCTGTAATGAATTTGATATGTATTTCAAAACATACAGGATTCAGTACATGTCTCAGGTTGACATGCGTATAAAACATTCGTATCTCTAACCTATTTTAATAACTTTTCAATTTAATGGATGAATAAACCTTGTCTTGGTAAAGCTAAATGTGTTGGAAAAATAAAGTTACTGCTTAGCCTCCTATCAATATCACTTAAGAACCACTTAAAAATACTGTTATGTGTATAATTTACATATCAAAAGCATACAAAGCATAATTATATGGCCCTATAAATGTTCACAAAGCATACCCACTACCTAAATGGGGAAATGGCAGCCCTCATGGGAATACATAGAGGTGGTGATGCCTTAACTGTGACTTTACACTAAGGGTAGTTCCAATTTTCCCTCCATTCACCGTGATTCCTTTTTAGATCAAAGGATAATCAGATTTATTGAAAAATCTGATCCAGAAAAGTCCATAGCTGAAGAAATGCAAGAGTTAACAGTGAAACTTTTCCAGTGAATGACTTTTATAGCTGATAACGTTTTCTGTACGTCTGCTTGGTCATTTGCACTATCTTTAATAGTTCTGAACATTTGGCATTTTGCCTTCAAAATGTTACGGAAATCATATCCAGATTTTTGAAAGCAAATCTGTTAGGATCAGCATTTTTCTGAAAAAAGCCTCAAAGAAATGATTCAGTCCCAACTTTAAAAGTTAATGTGTTTTTTGGGGGGTGGGGACTTTCAAAACATTAATTTGTAGACCAGGTGCAATGGATATCTTGTGCTAAGTAAGAGGCGGAGGTCAACATTTCAACCTCTGTGACTTGGGGGATATTCCCATGTGTACAAAATTGTATGGTTCAAGCTGTTAAGAGCATTTATAAAGTGATAGGGCTAACCTAAAAATCTCAGCTTTTCCAGAAATTTTTGGTTTCCTGTTGAACTCAGTAAAATGAGAAAATCATGACATTCATGGGGGATGAGTGGCACAAAAAAGAACTAGTGAAAATCACTATATCCTTTTCTTGATTCTTTGCAGTAATTTCTCTCTATCCCATAGCAACACTCTTGTAGGATCCTATTTAATTTAATGCATGAAAATCTTCACTTTCATAAGCCACTGCCAGAGCTGCGCCTTTTCTGTCTAAAGGCACAACAATCGACTGAAAAGTGGAAGACATGGTCACTTGGCTTTTTTGCCTTTGACTTCTTTTCTTCTCTTGCTTATTGACTTAAAAAACAATAACCGGACTAAGTAATCCTTTAGGAAATCCGTCAGCGCCCAACACTTAGCCGATTTATCTTGGTCACGTTATTTCGAAAGTCTCTTAAAAGCTCTGCAGCTGCACAAACACATACAATATAATAAAACAAAACATAAATAGAAACGGTATACTGAAAACAAAAGTAGACAACTAAGATGAATTTGGAAGGAAAGTTAGTCCAGAAAAATTCATGTAGCACAGCTTGTTTACTAATAAAGCTGCGCTAAAAGCTCTGCATTTCCTTAAAAATAAAAATTACACACGAAAATATTCTCTGTTACAAGGTTGTTCCTGTCTCTAATACCATCTGGCTAATGGCAGAGTTTACCTGCTAGTGAGGCCAGTTTACCTGCTAGTGAGGGCTCTAATATCTGTGGACAGCTTCTTGAACCTCTGTCTTAGCCAGGTGTTTTAAATGTATTTCTTCCATATTCAAAATAATTTTCCAAAAGAGATACTATCATTTCCTTTATGTAGATGAGAAAATGGAGCCTTAGAGAACTTTTGTAATGGACACAATGTCATAGAAGCAGTAAGCTGAGCCCTGGAGAATTGAATCCACGTTTCTCTGAGGTCAAAGTACAGGTTTTGCTCTCGACAGAATTCCGCTTTTCAATCCACAACATTAAAACACAACAACATTTTAAGCTGAACTACAGTACAATGCGCTGACATTAAATGCGTTCCTAATGTTGTGTAACCATCCCCACCATTCATCTCCATAAGTCTTTTCATCTTGTAAAACTGAAGCTCTGTAGCCATTAAACACTAACCTCCCACTGCACAACCCTACCCCAGCCCCTGACAGCTGCCACTCTCCTTTCTGGCTCTATGATTCTGACTTCTCTAAGTATCTCATGTGTTTCACACTTGCTGCTTTCAAGATTCCCCCCCCTCCCGCCACCACCCCCCACCTTTTTTCTAATCTTTGGCTTTTGAAAGTTTCATTATGTGTCTTAATGTGGATCTCTTTGAGTTCATCTTCCTTGGAATTTGTCGAGCTTTTTGCGTGTAAATATTTAAATGTTTTTCATCACATTTGGTAAGTTTTCAGGGATTACTTCTTCAAATATTTTCTATGCCCCTTTCCGTCTCTCCTCTGTCTGGGACTCCCAAAATGTGTAAGTAGATCTGTTTTCTGGTGCCCCACAGGCCCCTTATGCTCTGCATACTTTTCTTCCGTCCCTTTTTTGCTGCTCAGACTTGACAATTTTCCTCTTATCTTCACGTTTGCTGATTCTTTTTCTACTGGTGCAAATCTGCCTTTGAATCTGACTAGTGAATTTTTCATTTTAGTTATTGGGCTTTTTGGGTCTAGAATGTCTTTTTTGGTTTCTTTTTAGGTTTGCTATCTTTATCGATATCTCTGTTTTGTTCATGTATTAGTTTCTTAACTTTTTGTACATCTTCCTTTAGCTCTTTGAGCATTTTCTAAGACAGTCGTTTTAAAAAATCTCTGTCTTGCAGCACCTGGTGGCTCAGTTGGTTGAATATCTGACTCTTGATTTCAGCTCAGGTCATGATCCCAGGGTGGTGGGATTGAGCCTAGTATCAGCCTCTGTGCTCAGTGTGGAGCCTGCTTGAGATTCTCTCTCTCTCTCTCTCTCTCTCTCTCTCTCTCTCAAAATAAATAAGTAAGTAAGTAAGTAAGTAAGTAAATAAATAAATAAATATCTTTGACTATTAGATTTGCTGTCAGGTCTTTTTCAATGACAGTTTCTGTTGATTAATTTATTTTCCTTTGAATGGTATGTACTTGAATCCAATAAAAATATAACTCTGGGAATCAGATTCTCCTTCTCCCCCCAGGGTTTTGTTGCTGTTTTTGCTTATTGTTTTTGTTATTCTGATTTTTGTAGGCTGTCTTTGTGTCAAGGATCAGCCCGAAGTGTAAAATTAAGGTAATGTCAGGTCTTTTCTGAGCCTGTGACTTTCTCTGGGCATATGTAGTCACTTTTTAATTTTCCCCATATTTGTAGTTGTTTTTGAATGCCCTACTCTTTAACGTCTGGCTCCCAAAAGAGGAAAAAGAGAAAAATAAAGGGAGGTGAAACAAAGGGCACTGACCTTTTAAATTCTCTGGAAGTCACTGCAGCCGGAAGGGGATGGTTTTACAGCAGTGGAGGGAGATACAAGAATAATGGCTGTCCTCTTTGCCCCTCTGTGATCAGAAGCAGCATTAGCAGTCAGAGGACAGATTTCTGATAGTTGGATATTTATCCCTTAAGAAATGGTAAGAGTCCTTTTTGCGACCCGCCCCCGGCTCCCACAAGCTGTATGGAAACAGCTGCAGGAACATAGCTGCCTGCCATAAGGGGAGGGTTAGTGAACGGGTAGAGCTGCTACTGTGCTGAGGCCTGGAATTGACCACAATTAATCAGTTTACCACCCAAGTCCTCCTCTGGAAGTTGCAAGCCTTCAATAGGCTCCAGCGTTCCAAAATAGTACAACATACAGATGCTGCAAGTGTAAGTGTTGTCTAGGTGGGGAGACAGATTCCTGCTGCTTCCTATTCTGCCATCTTCCTGGAATCTTCCTCAATGCACAGCTTTTGTATCTTCAGTTGTGTGAAGATTGTGATCATTTTTATAAGTTGACATATTCGGGCCCGAGTGAATATTTCCTGGAAGACTTCATTGCTTTGGTGTCAATATCTATGCCTAATATTAGGCAGCTGTGGATTTTTCTCCAACAATTTATCTGAGATCAAAAATCTAATAAATATATCGTCAGGAGGGATGGCAATATTCCAAATATTGCCCTGAGTGCCTAGTTGTGAAGGAAGGATTATGCAGATATTTAATTTTTAGTCTTTAATCTTATAAGGCTGAAAAAGCTGGTTGAATAAGTCCTAAGTATGGAAAAATGTAACAATGAAATATTAAAATAACACTTAAATGCAAAAAATAAGAGAGCTATCAAGAACAGTATAAAATAAATTAAAAAAATTTTTTTTAACATTTATTTATTTTTGAGACAGAGAGAGAGCATGAACAGGGGAGGGTCAGAGAAAGAGGGAGACACAGAATCCGAAACAGGCTCCAGGCTCTGAGCTGTCAGCACAGAGCCTGACGCGGGGCTTGAACCCACGGACCATGAGATCATGACCTGAGCCGAAGTCGGACGCTTAACCGACTGCGCCACCCAGGCACCCCAAGAACAGTATAAAATAAATTGACAAGTCAATAATACAGGACATAATTGCTCGAGGATTCTGGAGGAGGGAGACGTTTCCTTTTATATAGCTGATTGGGAAAGGCTTTATGAAGGTAATAGAATTTTAAAACTCCCATCTTCAAATAAGTGCTCAGATTCTTTCTTCCTTCCTTTATCTCTCTCTCTCCTTTCCTTCCTTCCTTCCTTCCTTCCTTCCTTCCTTCCTTCTTTTCTTCCTTTCTTCTTTCTTTCTTTCTTTCTTTCTTTCTTTCTTTCTTTCCTTCTCTTTTTCTTTTCTTCTTTCTTTTTCATTTCTATAAGCTCAACATAAAACTCCATGATGGATCTTGGACCTGAGGAAATGGTGTTCAGGATATTGGGCCATGCACTCCAATGACCTTCTAGATTTCCAATAAATGAAACTAGGATGCATTGATTTTGTGTGTGTGTGTGTGTGTGTGTGTGCCTTGAAAATTGCAAGTAATTGTTTTGAGGTCGACAGACACACACTAGAGAAAACCATTATATTTAGCAGTTGGCAGACATGAACAACTCTAAAAGATACCTCTTGGGAGGGAGAGAAATCATATTTCCCTCAAGGAATAGCTAAGGAAATTGAAGCACAGAAACAACCATCAGTTGCTTGTGTATTCCTTTTAAGGCTGAAGAAATCAGTTGGAAAATTTAGTTCCCAATTGAATGTGTGAGAGATCGGACTGCTTGTTAGGCATGTTGCCTTTATAAAACCCATTTCAGCCATTATTTGGTTGTCTTTTGGTATGATGTATTTCATATTTCTGTTATAATGAGAGTAGTACATTTTGATCCTTTTTTGCTTAATAAAATGAGCAGTTATTTCATAGTTTAATTCCCATGCTGTTAACACCCCATAAATTAACGTATATTTAGGATGAGATCATCTTGCATGATTAGCTCTCGCCTTTTTTCCAAACCATGCTTGAACACCTTTATCAGACAGCAGTCTGAAAATTCACCTTTTTTCCATTTTTAAAGTTTCTGCTACTATAAGCTGGTAGCAGACTGAGGCCACCATGGATTTTTAAAAACATGTTAATTAGACATTTAAATGGTTTCTCAGACATTTTCCTTTCAAGTGGAGCTCTATGTGAGTAGTTTGATTATACTTTCTCATTTTTTTTTTGAGAGAGTTCCAGAATAAAGTAATGGAAGTCAGAAAGCCATGAGCTGGCCAGATAAATTCTATGGGATCTGAGAGGATGCTCTGGTGGGAGAAAATCACCAGGAATGGAAGATTCATCTTAAATAGAAGTCTGAGGAGCTTAGGTATTCCTTTTAATGTTCTCAGAAGTATCAGGAATATCTAAAACTCAGGCAGCTAACAGAACTAAGTATAAATCCAAATTTATTTCTTCTCCTTCAAGCTAGACAAATCTTATCTATCTTTCAAGATTGTGCAAAGGTGTCCTATGATGCCTTCTAATGACACTTCTTATGACACTTTCCAATATGATTCCAGACCACGTTTGCTTCAGACCAGCACCGTTGACTCTTGCTTCCTATATCCTGCTTACACATCTCTCTCTAATGTCAATTCCACCTCTCTCTTTCACACTTCACTCGTGCCACACTGGTCTCCTCAAATCTGCTAACATCATTGCTACCCCGGGGCCTTTGCACATTCTTTCCTCTTTGTTGGTGAGTTCTCTTTGACACATTTAGTGTTCTATTCAAATGTCAAAGCATCATAGAAGTATTTCCTGATCATTCTATACAACTCGTAACCAATCCCCACTTCCAGCATTGTTTATGTCTCTTGCACTCACAGCATACGCTGATAAACTGAATATTTATTGATTTACTTTCTGTTTCCTCTCAGTAGAATGTTAGCTGCATAAAAGAATAGCCTTGGTATCTTTTATTGACCGCTGTATGCCCAGTGCTAACAATAGTTGCTAGGTACACAGTAGGTGTGCAATAATATTTGTTGTGAACGCACGATTGTTTATGGCCTGCCTTTTGAAATATTAGCGTTACTGTATCACACAATTTTACAATTGCTCTTAAGTAGACTTGGGAATCCATGCAAGTTCTATTTAAACATATTTTCCTTCTTGCTTCCCTTCTGAAAGTCACTGAGCTGCTGTCTTATCTATCTCTGTGACCCAGGAGAGCTGCAGGGAATGCGTGCTATTTTGGGGCCCATAAAGCTCTCTTGATGTCTCTCTCAAGAAAATCAAGGATCTATACTGTAGTGAGGTGTCTGTTATCATTCTTGTTGTTTTAAGTTTTAAAACATAATTGAATTGTTAGTTCTGTGCGGACAGAGAACTTTTTGTGTGGGTGTGCTATATTGCCTTTAGCACGGATTGGCCCCAAACGGATATTTAAAGAATTATGTACGGATATAGGCCATTAGAGTATGTGAATTATTTTAGAACAACAGTGTGTTTTGAATTCTGCCAAGTAAGTAAATATTTGAGGAATTGTGAATGCATGCAGTTTATACAACTTTGATTTGAATTTTTCAGTGTCACATTTTAGCACAGTATTTCACACAGAGTAATGCAGAGAAAACACTCTACAATTTAAGGAATCTGTGAAAATATTAGGATTGAAATTCTGTAATACGCACTTGTTCTGCTGAACTTGTTGTGAAAACACAATAACAGGAAAACAAGAAAAAGGCGATTATCTTAATTTAAACTGTCTTTGGCTTCCTGACGTTCCCTCTGGCAAACCAAAGTTATGCACTTATTTCATGTTTAAATGTGGAAATTCTGGTAATAATACCAGATTTTAGCGAATTCATAGTCAAAAGCATTTTGAGTTTCTTCCCGATTTGCCAAAAAAGTCATTTTCACATGGTGTGTTTGGGATTTCCTAAGTTGTACCTGTCACCGTTCATGCTATTTTTCTCTCTTAATGGAAACCTATACTTTGCATGAAATCAATGACTTTACCAGATAGGGAGTGTTTTACATTTGCAGGCCTCCTCCTCTTCTGAACCTCTTATACGGGCATCTCAAATTGCATCACAAACTTTTACTCATTTGTTAAGTGTTTCTGTACATCTGTGGAAAGTGACATCTTGTTGCTCACGTTTTCTCGAGGCAAGTAAGCAGTTGGGTCAGGTGGGTGCCTGCGTCCCAAGAGCTGCCAAGCAGGTGGTGTTGAGTGTGCTATGAGATGCCCCAGTAAAGCTCAGCTACTCCAATGTAGCCCTAAATATTTGAGATCTTACCTTTGCGTTAAAGGAAAGAATTCTTACCATTACCGTCTGTTAATGTGCAGCTGTTTCTGGGGACAGTAGCCAATGAAACCACAACAGTTTATTGTGAATTGTTTGGGGGCAAGTTGAGATTCTTAGAATACAGGCACACGTCGTTTTATTATTGTACTTTGCTTTATTGTGCTTCTGACAGTGCACTTAAAAGAATTTTTTTTAATGGTCATTTATTTTTGAGAGACAGACAGACAGAGTGCAAGAAGGGGAGGGGCAGAGAGGGAGACACAGAATCTGAAGCAGGTTCCGGGCTCCGAGCTGTCAGCACAGAGCCTGATGCGGAGCTTGAACCCATGAACTGCGAGATCATGACCTGAGCGGAAGTTGGATGCTCAATCGCCTGAGCCACCCAGGTACCTCCTGACAGTGCATTTTTTTTTACAAATGGAAAGTCTGTGGCAACCTTCAAGCAAATCTATTGGCACCATTTTTCCAACAGCCTTTGCTCAATCCATGTCTCTGTGTCACATTTTGGTAATTCTCACAATATTCCAAACTTTTTCATTATTATTATGTTTGCCATGGTGACCTGTGATCAGCGATTGAAAGGTATTGAAAGGTTAAGTATTTTTTTTAATTAAGGCATGTGCATTTTTTAGATATAATGCTGTTGCCCACTTAATAGACTATAGTGTAAACACAACTTTTATATGCAATAGAAAACCAGAAAGTTCATCTGACTCATTTTGTTGTGATGTTTGCTTTATTGCAGTGGTCTGAACCCAAACCTGCAATATCTTCGAGGTATGTCTGTCTTAAAGAGCCAAGGGGTGAAGTGTAGCATTGTACCTTGATCAATACTCCTTCATATGAACTTGGTTTGAGTGTCCTTGACAAGTTGTATAGTTTGCATTTTCCAGGAATATGTTCAGTTTAACCCACACTAAAAAGATGGGTATAATGCAATGTTCCCTCAACAGCCATTTGTAGGAAAATGAAAGTGTTCTGTGGTCAAAATAATCTGGTAAGTGATGAAGTAAATAAAATCAAATAGCGTGGTTTCCTATATGGAAAATTCTGGGATAGTCAAAAAAGTATGACACTGGGGAGAACCTAGTTGTATTTATTACAAATTTAGCTGTCAGAAATTGGGAATGTTAAGGGAATGTGCTTAGATTGCTATGTGCAAGATACTATCCCATGTGGCTACTCGTGCAATGAAATGAGGTCATTGATACAAAGCACCAAGCAGAGAGTCTAAAACGTGGTGGGTGCTTCCAGAATATTGGTTTTCTCCCTCTTTTACTTTTTCTCTTTTTGATCCTCGGGAAAAAATCAAGAATTTAAGACCAGTACTAAATAGTAATTTATATTAATGAATACAATTAATATTTTGAAATTTTGACTTTTATCCATTGGCTTTCCTATCTTTGCAAAGGAATTTTGTAGCATTACTTAAGTAGGAAATATTTTAATCCTTTCCTGTTACACACTTGATTAGTGTCATGATTCTGTACAGTTTCTGTGAGGTATTTTTATCTGAACTTATTTGTGTGAAGATTCATATTTAAGAGATATGGTAAACTTATCATATGGTAAAAGCATATGGTAGACTTGAAGTGTTTTGGGGATTATTACTATTTGTCCCAATGTCAATTACTTGGGTATATGCAAATTTATAAATAGAATATTAAATGGGCAATACTCAAATTTATTTAACATAGGCTATCGGTTGTCCTAAGTTGGATATAAGCTTCCTCTGCTCTAAAAGCAAACTTTTGAAGATTGCAGCAAACTTTAAAGTTTTCTTAGGTCTTCTCTGGTCATCCGAAGTGAAAACTGGGTTCCCAAGGCATGCTTATGTGTGTTTCTCAGAACTCATTCTTAAAAGAAAATTGAGGTCAATGATTATAAGAAGTGACATTCATGAACATTTAATGAAAATGAAGGAATTCTCCAAAGTAAGCTGCAATTTTACAGTTATTGAAAAAGACTACCTGGAAAAAAGAATTGTAAATGAAAAAATTTTTGAAGCAGCAGTGTTTTCATTTTAGTGTAATTTTTTAGGGTATCTTTGGGTCGATATGGCATTTGCTGGTGGTTCAATCTAAATGAACACCCGGGCGAAGAGATTTGGAAAGATGATGGCAGTGTGCATGTGCCTGGCCCTATGAAGTCCCTCCCCCCATTCATTTTTAATTCACTTATGGAGGTGTCATTTCCAATTGTATTTTTTAATCGTTCCAGCCATAGTAATGGAACAAAAAGTCTTTCAAATGCTCTTAAAGACAGCATTGCAAGAAAGATTGGCACAGATTCAGAATAGCTGGATGTGTATGTTCTTTTGATAAAGCAAGCAGCTTTCAGAAACATTTCTCAGCTCATTGTGCAAAATTGTTGACATTTTGCCATTGTAATCCTTTTAATGTTGTAGACCTTTGAAATTTGTGTAAAGGTTTTGCTTCACATCAAAGTAGATGAGAATATAAGGAGCAACCAAAAATAAAACCTCTGAAAGCGTGCCTGGTATTGTAGGGATTTATGATGGTATCACAACATCTATGGATCAGTGAACACCAATTTGTTAAAAAAAAAAATCATAGTTACTCAGAGAGTTCCAGAGAGACTGCTTAAAGCATGATAAAAACAAAATCCACTAGGGGAACACACTAGATTTGGACTAAGTACCACAATCTGTGGGATTTATTAAATTTGCTGTTGGCCTTGCCTCTATAAGGACATGTCAGCACAAGGCGGAATGAATCCCAGGCCCTGGGAGTTGCTTCGGTCTGACGCGGTCAGTTGTCCTGCTCATAATTGTTAGGGTTTGTTTGAATTTTTCCCATCCCAGGGTCTCAGAGCTCTGGGGGAGGCCCTAAAGTGCTGTACTTAAAATCAAGGATCTTGGAAGAAGTTCTTGATAGGATACTCATGGGCTACTGATGCTACAGCTTCTAGTTCTCTATTCTGTAGAACCAATATATTCAGGCTAAGTCCACTTTTTCAGAAACTATCTCCTTTTTGGTCTCCTTCTAAGGCAGAGGTTACTCCTCCAGCCGTGTAAACAGGTTTATTTTGAGAACCTACAAACCCGCCATCTAAGGATCCCATACTTTGTCGCTCGCTGGGACTGTGAGCTCTTCCCTCTCTTCACCAGGCATCGACTCAGGTGCTTCCATCCGACTAGCCTCTCTCTTCTCCTTGCAGCCCGTGTCACGTGATGTGTGGGGCTTAGGCCACCCCCCTCATTCTGCACTGTTTGCATACCTTACTTCATAAGGAATCTCAAACATCCAGTGCAACCATGTCCAACTTCTATGCATTGTGTGTAAAGGATCTAGTATGAATTCTTTTTTTTTTAAATGTTGACTTATTTGTTTTGAGAGAGAGAGAGAGAGAGAGAAGGCATGAGTGGGAGAGGGGTAAAAAGAGAGTGGGAGAGAATTCCCAAGTATTCTCATGCGGGGCTATATCCCATGAACCGTGAAGTCAGGACCTGAGCTGAAACCAAGAGTTGGATGCTCAACTGACTGAGCCACCCAGGTGCCCCAAGATCTTGTATGACTTCTTGTTCATCCTGATCCAATGGCTTTGTCTCTTTTCTCTCAGAACACACCTGCCACCCTAATATCCACATGCTATGATACTGATTTGGTTTGCCATTTCTCCATCACGCCCCCCAATTTAATACTCATTCTTAATACTGAATTCTCTTCACTCTTCAACAGTTTTTTTTTTTTAATTACTTGGTGTGCACCATGGATTCTGGATCTCAGCCTTAGGGCTGGATAAATCTTCCTTGTTGGGGAGGACTGTGTTAGCAGTGTTCCTGGCCTCTAGTTGCCAAATTTCAGTGGCAGCCTCCCCCAGTGTGACAAAAGTATCTCCAGATATTGTCAAATTGTCCTTGGAAGATAAAAATCATGACTGCTGAGAACTACTGGTCCACAAACACCCTCTAGAACTCTCAGGCATGTCTGTTTCCTGCTTCATGGAGCTGTTCCTTTGTCCTCCGTACCCCTCCTACTGGCCATATGGCTTTCTGGGAACATCCCTCACCTGAGTCAGGAAAATGTTCAAAGCACCTGCAGTGAGGTCACCTTTTGCCCCTACTAACCATAGAACCCATGGGAAGTTTTCACTGCCTGGGGCCCACTGCCTTTAACTTGTAGCATCCTTGAGCCTTGTAGATGGTGCGTTGAACAATTAGCATGCTTCATGTCCTTACTTGTATGGGTTTCTCTGAGCACAGGGGTGATCAGATATAACATTGGACAGAACATGGGGGAAAGACCGGAGAGAGTCATGATTGAATTTAATTCCTTGGGTAAAGACTGAATTTTATACATCTATTCATGTTACATCTTAAGCCTGCTGTTCTGCATGTGTAACTTTGATTCCAATTGGAACTTAATCAGAACAATAGGATGAGGGTCAAAATCTATGACGTATTTTCTCCCTTTCCTTGTGCTTCCTTCAATATGTGCCCTTGACGCATGTTCACTCCGTACCTTCCCTGTTAGTTGGTAGTTCTTTCTGAGTGCCCTTCTAATTGCATTCTGAAGTCTTTTACAGTTTCTTATTTGTCTTGTTTCCTAGCCCGGTTACAGCTGAGAATATATTTTCCACCTGTATTTTACTGTGTTTGCTCTTGCCACTTAATAATATTTGTTGTACACGGATTATTTTTCAAGATCCCCCCCTGCCCCCCCGCCGAGAGACAGGCGTGCTATCGTCTGTTGCGTTCAGACAGCCGTGCCTTTAACTCTTCTGCTGTCTCTTTTGTCTCTTTGACAAATCTAGAGCAGCAGTTTGGAATATTTAGTGCTGTGTTTCTCTTTCTCAAGTTCAAAAGGAAATGTCTCTGTGAACCTCCCTTCTAAGGTTCATGGTGCATCAACGCTTCCTAAACAGCTTCTCTCCTGGGTAGAGGCAGTCGTGGGTGGAGCCCCACTTTCTCAGAGATAAAAATATCTTTGAAAGTCTTCTTAACTCTGTTCATTTTCCCCCGGATGCCATTTCTTCAGTGGACTGGAGAGATTTTAGCACCGTTCTTTACACACACACACACACACACACACACACGATATGACATAGGGATGGTATGCCCCCGAATGCACAAACAGGTGGCCTCATTTAACTGCTTGTCCCCAGCCAGCCCCTGAATACATGGCCCCTGGCTCCCCACCTCCATGGGAGGGTAGGGGCCTAACTTCTACAAGTGCCAGTTGGCAAATCCAGACAGTTTTATAGGGACCAACACCTACCCTTGTGTTTTGTAATTGTTCACTTCTTGGCTCTTCTAGAACCCCTGCTGCTCCCCTCTACCTTCCTCCTGCCTTTAAAAACACTCACAAACTGAAGCTGAGCTCACACTGGACTCTTTCCCCTATTTCAATAGTATTTTCGCTGATTAAAATCTGTCCTTACCTGGCATCGGGTGGCTCAGTTGTTTAAGTATCTGACTTCGGCCGAGGTCATGATCTCTTGGTTCATGAGTTCAAGTCCTGCATGGAGCTCTGCACTGGCAGCGCAGAGCCTGGTTGGGATTCTCTCTCTCTCCCTCTCTCTGCCCCTCCCCTGCTGGCTGTCTCTCTCTCAGAATAAATAAGTAAACATAAAAAAATAAAATAAAATCTGTCCTTACCACTTCAACTAGTGCCTGGCTTTGCTACCTTTGACAATGGTTATGTAGACCCCATTCTATTCTCTATTACTAGGAGTTCAGCTTTTCTAAAAAAGATATATTCCACATATACGTGAGATCATGAAGTATTTATCTTTCTGCATCTGGCTTATTTCACTTAACTTAATGTCCTCCAGGTTTCATCCTTATGATCACAAATGGCAGGATTTCCTTTTTCTTTAAGGCCGAAAGAGCTCCGTTGTCTTTCAAGTTTGAGTGTCTTAAGAGATCAAGAGCTATAATTCTGCAACACTCAGCTCCCCACATTTTTAGTCCATTGGTTAATTAAAAAAAAATAACTGCTAATTGATTTGGCGATATCGTCAAAATTCACCATACTCTCCACTTCTCTGTGCCGTTGATTCTCAAAACCTGAGCATGCTTCAGAATCACCTCTGAAGGGTTGTTACAACACAGGCTGCTGGGACCCACCCTCAGAGCCCCTGATTCATAGGTCTGGGGTGAGGACAGGATATGCATTTCTAGCAAGTTCCCAGGTGATCTGGATTTTGCTGGATCAGGGGCCACCCTTTGAGAATCATTCCTCTACAGGGATTCTTTACTGTAAGAAGGCACCTGTGATATGAACACGTGGAACAAGAGAGGTAGTTGGGAAAGCTGGATCTCAAGACAAGAAGCTATAAGACTTGAGCCTGGTTATGTTGGGTCTGGGGATATGAAGGACCAGTCAGGACACTCTGGCCCCATGGAAGTCATGAATGGGGTGGGGGTGGGGGTGGGTCCTGGAGGCTCTTCCCCAAGCTGCTTTCAGCTGTGGACATAATTTGGGGGCCCCATGAGTTTCAGGCATCAAAGCTGGCTCCTTAGAAGGGCTAGGCCAGTGTTCACAATCCTGACTGAACTCCAGAATTACCTAGAGAAATTTCAAAGCTACCTGCACCCAGACCCACCCCAGAGCAACCAAATCACTTTTGGAGGCTGCAGTGTGGCCAGTGGGAGTTTTCAAAAGCAAATCACTCTGAGGATGACCGGACCCTCCTTCCAAGATTCTGGTTTAATTGGTCTGGGGAATATACTGAAAAATATCCACCATCTGTGGTTTTTTAAAGTGATGTAGGTGTCTTAAAAAAATTTTTTTTAATGTTTATTTATCTTTGTGGGGGGGAGAGTACAAAGAGAGAGGGAGACACAGAATCTAAAGCAGGCTCTAAGTTCTGAGCTGTTAGCATAGAGACCGATGTGGGGCTCAAACTCATGAACAATGAGATCAGACACTTAACCTACTGAGCCACCCATTTGCCCCTAATGCTCACTTGGGTATAGGAGTGAACTCAGAGAGGCCAATGGGTTTTGTCTTTGCTGTCTATATTTTTAGTGTCTCACCCTGTGCCTGGCTCAGAGAGATTCTTCAATAGACATGCATTGAATATGTTAATTAACGATTGTTTTGTGTAGCATTTGGCTCTTGTGAGGCTGGATACTGACAAAACAGTGTAAGGCCCGACTGTCTTTCTCTTGTTGTCAATATGAGTGCTGGGGTAGCCCCTCCTCCCCCCGCTACAACTGGCTCATATTTGGATGCGAGGCAAGAAAATGAGATGCACTGGGAATACATGGAAATTTGCAAATCCTTTTTTGTTTACCCGAGGGTGGGTAATCTATAACTTGCAGGCCAAATCTGGCCCATTGCCTGTTTTTGTATACTTGTAAGCTAAGGACGGATATTACATATTTAAATGATTGTCAAGACTCAAAAAAGGAAAAATAATGTTGCATATGAAGGTCAAATTCCAGTGTCCATAAATTTTTTATTGGGACACAGGCATCGCCATTCATTGTCACATTATCTCTGGCTACTTTTGTGTCACAACAGAGTTGAGTAGTGGTGACAGAGACCAGGTGGCCTGCAAAGCCAAAAATGTTTACTCTCTGGCCCTTTACAGTAAAATTTGCTAACCTTTCATTGAGAGCATGGCCTGTCCAGAAATACACTGGTTATGATGTAACATTGCCCAGATTGGTATCTCTAGATCTTATAGATGCATCCTAGTAGAGTTCTTTCCAAGCAGAAAAGGACAACATGATTGTTATATTCAGTGAGATCCTGGTGGAACTCTTTGAAAGCCTTGTTCCATCACTTTAAAAAAAGTTGAGGGGCATTAAGATCTGTGGACAAAAGACAACATGTGTTTCACAAACCCATGGTCCCTGAGGGGGCTTGAGTTTATCAAGAGCTGCTGAAGATGTCTTCGAGTGAGTTCTGCCTTTCAGTTTGGAAAAATAACCACTCCAATTGTCATTAAACTACAGACCTCTATATTTCCTTTCTTTCTCCCACCCATTCTTCCTGTCTCTTGTTCTGTCCTGGGGAAAAGTGATAATGGTTCACAAGCTATCAGTGGACATTCAGCCTCTCTGAACTTTAGACAGGTCTCTTCCTGACTACAAGATCCTGGCCTGCCTTTACTTAGAGAGTTTACTTCAGAAATTTGAAACTGTAAATTCTTTTCCTGCCCTTTGAGAGGTAGATCTCCTACAGCCAGGGGATGTCTTTCTCAAGGACCTGGGAGCCATCCCTTTGAAATGTCCTCATCAAGAATGATGGTGCCCCATCTCCCAGTCTCTGTGGGAGGGTGGGAGCCTAACTTCCGTAAGTTCCATCAGCAAACACAGGTGGCCTTATCACAGTGACCATCCTTACCTGATGTCTTACAGAGACATCAGAGGAGTCCTGTTTCAGAGGAGTCAAGTTCAATGTCTTTCTTCTATTATAATAGTCTTGCCTTCTATTGCAAAAATCTCAAATAAAGTCTTCTTTACTTGTTTAACTTGTCTGGTACAATTTTTCTTTGACCCTGGTTACCATGGTATGATGAGTTGAATTGGCCCCAGAAATGTATGGCACCTATGAATGAGACTTATTTGGAAAGAAGGTCTTTGTAGATGTCAGTAAGACATAAATTAAGATGAGGTCACACCGTAAAGGGTGGACTCTTAATCCATATTGGAATATGAGTGGTGTCTTTGTAAGGAAGGGAGAAACCATATTGGAATATGAGTGGTGTCTTTGTAAGGAAGGGAGAAAACACACAGAGACAAACGGGAGGGGAGAAGGCCATGTGAAGACAGAGGCAGAGTGTAGCAATGCTGACACACGCCAAGGGACACCAAGGATTGACAGCAAACACCAGAAGGTGGGACATGCCATGGAGCAGTTTTCACCTAGAACCTCCGTTGTGATTTCAGACTTCTAGTGTCCAGAACAGAGAGAGGACAAATGTCTGTTGTTTTGCCATCCAGTTTGGGATTGTCATGGCAGTCCCAGGAAACTCGTACACTTGGGACATAGGCTTTCACCTGCCAGTCCAGTCTCCTATTGCAATACCATCATCTGGCACTTTTTGTCAGTACTCGGTGCTCATATCTGGATTGCCACTCTGTGCCCTTGTCCATTTCCAGGCACTTCCCCACACAGATCTTTCTGCCTGGTACACTTCAATCTCACCCCCACACACCCTTCACAGGTGCTTGGCAGAGTCCTTCCTGTCCTTCAAGGCCCAGAACCATCTCTTCTGGAGCCCTCTGGTTTCCCAGGCAGTTTGCTGCCTGCCCTCTGGGCTCCTGTGTGAGATGGTCACCCATGTACACATGTGCCCTCTCATTAGGATTTATTGGTGGTTGTGACTCTCTTTCCCCAGATTTGGGAGGGTAGGGGCCATGTCTCATTTGTCTTTGCCCGGCGGGCTCTGGGAAGACATTGGTGAGTGAGAGAAGCCAGAGCTGGAGAGGGCCACACAATCAGATGCTTGCTTTTTCTCCTTCTGACAGCAGGGAGGGACCACAGGGCCTATTGTATCATGTCAGACTTCCCTTGTCTACTAGTGACAGGGGGGTATGGAAGGGCACACTGTCTATCAGATGCCACTTTTTAAATATATAACGAGCATTTCAGCAATAAAAGGGTGTTTATCATTTAAGAAAAGGCCCAGAAATCAGCAAGGAGAGACATTGGTCATCAACTATTCCAATACAAATATCCTATACTTTCCCACCTTGTTTGTTAAAGGGACGTGAGGTGACACAGGCTCTTAGTACGTTCTGAACCTTTATTAAAAGGCTAAAAGAACTAAAATATAATTAGGTTGGTTTGTGTTGGTGGCTGTGTTTTCAGTTGGTACCTAGAGGACAGAGGAAATGATTTTGAAGGATTGCGTGCTGGTTCTCCAGGTTTCCAGCATTACAAGATGCATTATCCCCCCCCCCCCCCCCCCCGCCCCGCCATGAGTTCTTTTGTTTTCTCTTCTGGGCCTGAAGGGGAAGAGACAACATAATGAGCAACTACTTTGGTTGAAGACCATTATTCAAGGCCTCATTACAGACTTTTGGTGCATCTGCTCAGGATCCTGTCTTCACCTCCCTGAATTCCCACAGGAATCCACAGCCTTTGTCTGGAGGGGTGGCTTCAGGGCCTGTGGTGTTAGAATCCATGTCGACATTTCCTGATCTTGGAAACCTCCACTCAAGTATTCTTTCCTGCTTGTCTGTTGACAATAACTTTGCCTTCCTTCGAGGGGCTGCCTGCTCCCCACTTGGCAAGGTCCTGACAGGGCTGTTGGTCATAGTGTGGCCCATCCTCTGCTCCACACTCCAGGCACCTAAACTCAGACAACCACACCCAGAGGTCATCCAGGCCTTTCCTTCTCATGCCTCAAGGACAAATGTCACCGCAATAAGCAAGAGTAAGACCAACATACAGGGAAAAAAGGAGGACTGATACACCATCTTAAAAGTGGGAGGGGAGCAATCTGACAGCATCATTTGAGTGTCTTCCATTCTTGAGGGCGGACTTCTCAGTGATGAGATCCGACCACTTCCCTTTTTGCTTCCTTGAGAACCAGTTGGTTGTATTCACTTGCCTCCAAAGGGTCCTGACTTCAGGTCCCAGGGAGCGCTGTCCTGGGCTTGGGCCTCTCATGTTCCATTGAAACTTGAGATCAAAGTCTAATGAGAACTGGCAGCCACAGAGATCCCCTGAAATATTTTTAGTTGTGGTTGTTACCTACATCATCCTGAGGTTTCATTTTGCATTTTCTTCCTACTGGGTAACATGTATAAATAAATCATGTCAATACCTCCTTTTATTTATATCTTAATATAACATCAGTAGTGTGATTAGATAATTTGAAATTTAATAGAACTTTCCAGTGTGAATCAGCTAAGATATATCACGGTGAAATCTCAGAGCCTGGAGACTGGGTAGGGAGGGAGTGGAGTGCTCACACACACTACTGAGTCAGCACATAATAGCAATTTTCTGTGTCCTCATAATAGATACTTGAGAATAATTACTGACAGCCTGTGGAGAATTCATCAACCTCGGGTACCAAATAATAACTTATACTCTCACGGTAGCTGTGTGAATTAAGTTAGAAATTCAAAGAATACTGATGATGTCTCGTTACTTTTTCCCCCCAGAAAAGTCAATCTGCATAATTGATGCCATAGGTAGAAAAACATTTTTTTTATTATTACTTTCTAAATCAAATAGTCTTTAATGAATGAGAGGTGCATGAACATCAAAAACTAATGGTGGCCATGTGGGACAGCAATAATGGTATCCATAATTCTTTGGCACATAAGAAAAAAAAAATGGCTTGTGTTTATTTTCTAAAACCTCAGCACACCATGTTCCAAAGAGAACTCTCCATTGACTAGATGAGATAGATGGGGGGGTGGGCAGAGAAGGGAGGGTGTTGTGTTTAGGGAGAGAGACTACTAATGAGTTAGTGCGGTGAACACAGGCAGGCTGCCCAAAGAGTGGCCGGGCCCTGGAGCATGGCGGTCTGGCAGCTGAGAGCCTGACTTTTTAATTTGTGTAGGCTGAATGAGGTCTCTGTAACTCATGGTGGAAAAACATGGTAGGGCCTTTTGTGATTACTAATTAAGGACTAGAATTTCTGCCTGGTAATGTTCTGTTGCTTTACTCAACAGATTCGTTAGAATCAATTCTATTCTTGGTGTTAATATTCTTTACAATGGGTGCCAAAGCAAAATTGTATATATGTATATGTTTTGATCAGTAGGTGATTGATAAAGGAAATAAGTTTTATGTTCTTCCACGCAGAGCTTTGAAATATGCTTTGTCCCTCCATGGTCTCCTTTGCACAGAGATTTCATAGCTGCTGTCGGTACCAAGTTTAGACGCTGGGTCCAAGGCATTGATTCTTGCCCTCTTGGCTTCTACACTGGGCATCTTTCATCTGCACTTTTCCACCTTTCTCCTCTTGACTCTGTGGCTGGAGAGGCTGACTTGAAGAATGACACCAATGGCACCCTCGCTCTCTGGCTTCTGGTTGGATCTGTCCAATGGGGAGCCCCGGAAGAGATCTGAGAGGGAAAAGGGAGTGGGGTTGGAGTCCTTAGTCCCCAGGAACCTGCCCTTCAGCTAATTCAAGCTGATTGTGCTCACTGAACAAAGGTCATCGCTCCACTCAAGATGGTACTCTGTAAGTCTCACCTTACAGGATCTGGTCTTTATTTTCTCTTCCCATCCCTTTAGCCCCCCTCAGCCCCCGGAGTCCCAGGATTCTGCATTCTCTAATGTGGTTTCCCAATCAGTGCCCTGCCTCTGTATTGTGAGAGGTCTTTTATTAACCACCCTCTGAATTATCCCAGTGTGTGTCATCACTTCCCTGCTTGGATTCTGACTGATAGAGGTTTGAGGATCTTTGTCTTCTTGGTTTGGTTTTTTGCTCTTCATTGCTTTGTTTTATCCTGCTACCCTTCACTGACTATTTTCCTCTTTGCCCACGGATTTTAGTTTGAACTTGACTCTTATTTTTCTGACTTTGCCCCTACTCTCTCTGTCATGTCAGTTACCATCGACATTTCAAGACTCTCATGATTACGTGTCTCCAGAAACCTTCTGGATCTCCCCACTTCAGCTATAAATTGACCCCAGTGTTCCCACTTGCTGCTGCCAATACCACGTTCTCCTGGTTATGAAACTCATGTCCTGGCCAACATGAGTGCCCACATTTATAGAATTTTCTATTCACCACCAGCCTATGTCCCGTCTTCATATTCTGCCCTTTTTCTTCCTTCAGTGTCTTAGATCTAACATTTTGTTTCCATTTCCTCTAATGCAAAACAACAGCAACACCATCAACAACAAATATGCAGCCTGGCAGCACAAGGCACTTTCTGAGTTCGCAAATTATACTACCTTTGAGGTTAGTATGTATTGATTCTTCCCCTTCACACACATCTGTTATCACTGAACAAAGCCCACCCCCCCCCCACATGTCAGCAATGCCCAGAGCAAGATGCTAAGTTGTTGGTTGTTCAGTAGAAGGAATGGACAACCCCGCCTTGGAGCACGTTTCAAAACCTTGCTTGCCCAGAAATGTTTCCTAATGGCATCTGCTATGCTACCTCTTCTGAAATTTCCTCTCCAAGAATCACTAATGGTTCAAACTACCAAGTGAAGGGTCTTGCCTTCTGACAGGTCACAGCATTTCCATATTTCCTCTCTCTCACATCAGAGTTGTAGCCTCAAGGATGAGTCATACAAACGGAGCACTCTCACCGGAGTGATTTAGCAGGGAGAGGGAGTGGGGGAGGTCAGCCTATAATCAGGACACAGGGCTAGGGAAACACAATTCCTGATGCTCACCTTGTTACTGGTGTTAGAAAATCCAAACAGAGGCTTGTAAGCCTGATCTCTTAAAAGCAAGACAAAGAAAGATGGTGTTTCTGTTGTTTCTTTTTGCCTTTCTTCTTCTTCCCTCCCGCCCCCCCTCCACAAAATTTCTCTCTCTAGATTCTCCTGTGCAACTTACCAGTTAACAAGGCCCCAAATGTCAAGTTTAAGACTATGTTTTATAGGTTACATTGTGTGAATCTTGGTGATTTGTTATCAAAGCTGGAGTTCATTTAACAGGTATCTCCTTACTGATCTTGGTGTAGTGCTTCCACAGATCTGTACCTTGATCTTTCTAGAGCAGAGGCCTATCCTGTTTCTATCTGTAAGACTAGTAGCTTGCATCCTACTTAGCACAGAGGAACTGTAAAAAGAAAATTGCAATGGACTAGTTAAATTGCAAGGAAGTCTTTAAGACTAGTGGAATCAAGACTATTACAATAGGGGAGAGAGACTGGCCTCAACTCCACTGAAACAAAAGGTGGGGGATGAGGTGGTAGAAAAGTCTTGGAGAACATCAGTTGAGGATGGTCACCATGATGGGGCCACCTGTGTTTGCTGATTGGCGTTCATGGAAGTTAGGCTCCGATCCTCCCACGTAGAGTGGGAGATGAGGCACTGTCTTTCCGGTGCCCGCAACACAGGGATGGCTCCCAGGTCCTTGAGAAAGATCTCTCTGGGTGGTAGAAGGTTTACATCTCAAAGGGGCAGAGAAAGAATTACAACTACCAAGTTCTCTAAAGGAAATGCTCTAAGAAAAGGGAGGGCGTTGGTAGAGTCAGGAGGAAACCCGGCTAAAATTCAGTCAGGCTGAGGGGATGCTGTTAAGGCCTCCTTAGTCAGAAGCTACTGGTGATCCTAATACTATTCTGTTTTGGTGTTTATGTGGCCATTTTATTACATCAGCTAGTAATGCTCCCCTTAGACTTCTAGAAAATCTTGTGTGTGCGTGTGTGTGTGCGCACTGGGGGACATCGTACTTCTATTTCTTAGACCAAATATTTCTGGGCATAATTTAAAAAATCGCCGTGCTGGAGAGAGAATTTTAATTATTTGCATTTTCCCTGAGAAGAGATGTGTACCCACTTATCCGCCTCACCGAGCCCAGTGTTGTGGGGGGAGCTGATGCTCACGGCATAGTTGTTGTTGCGGGTGAAGGAGAAAATATGGTTCCCTTGCACAATATCCAGCAAGCAAGTGCAGGTTAGTTTAGAATTTAATTGTCACATCATGGGAAGCACCTGGGTCTGGAGGTAAGCAGTCTGGGTTGGAGTTCTGGTGGCCACTTCATAATTGCACGAACTTGGGCAAGTCCCATAAACTCCCCTAGTCTTTGTTCCGTTATCTGTAAAATGAAGCTAAGACCCATTTCAGAGAGGTTGCCCCATGAGGATTAAATGAGACCCTGCCCTATGGAAGCACCCTGTAAATCTCAGGGCAGGACACAGACGGGGGTGCTGCTGTTTCTGCACAAGGGTGCATTTGTCTCTCCCAGGACTGCTACATTGCAGGTAAGTCTGATAAAGGTAGTCATGGACAGCTGGCCGCGCTGCCTCTCGGCCTTTCGATTTGTAGTAATGAACCCTCATTAGGTTTTTGTATCAACTTGTTCTGCTTTAATATGTTGTCGGTGCCTTTGCTTCTGCTTAATTGTTTTCTTTTTCATGACCCTTCGGCTTGATTCAGAGATGGAGGCGTTTCTTTGTTTATCTAATTCTTTAATTAAGTGGCCCTACAGTGTGGTTCAAGCCAATCCCTCCGGATGCTAAATAAGAGAAGCTAATCACAACTGCAAAGCCCAAGGCAAAGCTGCTTCGGGAATGAAATCGGTTCTGTTTTTGGTGGGGACGCTACCTGTTGGAATCAGCTGGAACGTGAGGCCTGCATTCCAGATGGGCGAAGCATCTGGATGTGTTTCTTAGGCTGGGGAGCGTAACGCTTTAGGTTTCAACCCTCTTTTAACCAGTGTCCTGCTTCCATATCCTAGCAATTTCTACTTGAAGGCCACACTTTTCACCAAAATGGGTACTTTATACATTATTTAGGATTTTAGTCTTTTTAAAGTGCTTTTACATTTAACTTCCTTTACCTCCTTCAAATCTGGGTAACTGTCCACATCAATGTGTTCGGATGAAGAAATGGAAAGCGCACCTGGTTTGTCTAAGGCTGATCAGCTGGAAACCCGTGGAGGCCGATTAGAGCTCAGCATTCCCAGAAACCAGCATGTAGGCCTCTCCTACACAGGAGATGTGAACGTAAGAACAGACGGATGCATTTCCTGTTCCCATTCCTTGGGCCTTGGCCCACGAGTGATACTCTTTCATGGCAGAACAAGTGATGTGCTGTCGTAACTCTTAAAAGAAGCCCGAGCCATAGGTCATTTGCTACCTGCTCCTCTCCTTCCGTTGTGTGCATGAATCCCTTACATACAGGGGCATCGATGTACTCATGGTGTTTGCTGTTGTCAGAAGGGCCCTTGTCAGACACTTATCCGGGCAACCATTTTGCCAGTCGCCGGCTACCAAGTTACTAGTCTACGCCCTAGGTGAGCGTTGAGGGATATTAAACACAAAATCAACAAGAAGTTGACTGAGACATAGTACTCACTTTCAAGGGGCATGGGATCAAGAAGTGACATGGGAATATTCTCAGTTGAGAACCTCAGTGCCTTTTGACTGCATTCTGGAAACAACTTTCTGCTACTTCCACCTTCCGTGTGTATGGATACTTTCAAACTCCGATCGGTGACATTCAAAACCCTGCTCAATTTTTGCCCTTCCTTTCAAAAATGATCACATGTCATATGCATTTTCTGCTGGCCACACTGGGCTCCCTGCCATCTCTTGAACATTTCGTTTCCTCAGATTCTCCTCACCTGCAAACTCCTCTTATTTACTTATAAAAGTTCATCATTTTTCTTCCTTGGATTTTTTCCATCAATATGCTCCAGTAGGTCAATACTTCCAGGGCTCAGACCCTCCATAGTAACATGGCAAATCTCGCTCTAACCAGTTTTCACATATATGTTTGTCCCCATTCACACCATTAGAAGCGCCTGGAAAGGGGCTAAGAAGAAGGAAGGCATCTGTCTCTTACTGTCCAACACAGCAACTTGCAACTACTTGTGTCAAATGTAATTTCATATGTTCACTGAATCCCACTGTAATTTTTTTTCCTTTTTGGGCAAATACAAAAACTACATTTTCATTTTCCCTTACAGTAGGTTGAGCCCACATGATTGGATTCTGGCCAGTGGGACGTGGGGGAAGTGTAAACTACTTCCAGGCTGGGGGGCTATTGACCACTTCCCTTCTCGTTCTTAAAGACCACGGAAGCCATGTGTGTAAGACAGCGGCAAGAAAAGATGGGAAGAACTCAGATCCCTGTGTCGCCACTGAGAATTACCAAGGAGAGCTGCCCGATCTTAACATGAATGAGAAACACATCTTGCTTTTGTTATGTTATGGAGATATTAAGGCTTCATTATTATGCAGCCTAGATTAAACTATCCTGATGAATAGACCTGATGAATATCCTGATGTAAGCTCTCTGAGGGCAGGCACAATTTCTGTCTGTTCCAATGCTGTGTCCAAAGCATTTAACCAAATAATTCAAATTATAGTAGGAGCTTAATGAGTATGTGTTGAATAAATTAATAAATTAAATGCGTGTTTGTCAAGTCTCATGATCTCTTAGTGTATCACCTGGGAAGGCCACTCTCAAGACTTCACATTCTGAAAGAAAAAAATACTGGTTCATGGGAAAGCCTCTGCTTTATGGAAAAATTATTGAGGCCTATGTGGTCAACATGGGGCAAGTTGTTTTCTTTTATGGAAGACTCTACTTCTGAGGATTCTAGTAAATGGTTTTCCAACATCCTGCTGATGGCCTTTATGATTAGAATCAAGAGAATTCTGGTTTGAGAGGGATGTGGTTAAGGTTGGAATCAGATCTTCAAATGAGGCTACTGATGAAGTTTTGGGGGTGATGGAGGGGTGGTCTGGAGCCAATAACCAGAAAAGAATTCGTGAAGACATCCTTGGTGCAAAAAAGGTGATTTTATTAAAGCACAGAGACAGGACCCAAGGGCAGGAAGAGCTGCACTGGGGTCCTGATGGGTAACTCATTATATGCCCTCAGGTTGGGAGGGGGTGTGCACGTATGCGTGCGTGCCAGCCTGTATTTTGCCCTCAGCTTGCCCCAAGTTCCCTTATCACGAGCAGAAATTAAAGCATAATTTTTTTCAATTCGGATTTACTGACTAAAAACTTCATAAGGATAACAAATTGCTAATAAGAAATAAAGCCACGAGAAAATCTTAGCAATCATGGCGGCACAAGGAAGTTAACATGTGTTGTGTGCTTCCCAGTTGTCAAGCACTGTTTCAGGTCCTTCATGACTCCTGATTTCCTTTAATGCCCACAAAGCATGGTGAGGAAGACGTTAGTACCCAAATTTTATGGGAACATGGGGCTGTTGATGCTCTGTGCCCTATGCAAGGTCACACAGCTGGTAAACTGCAGAATTGAATTTGAACTTGGATCTACCTGGCTTAAAACCCACTCATGTTCTTTCTTTCTTTCTTTTTTTTCCACAAGAGAAAAGCAAGTTTATTAATATGTGCATGGTGCCTAAATGAGGGAGAGCTCAGCAGTGAGTAATTGGAAGAGATTGTTAGAACTTAAGCTTATATAGCATCTTAACAAAGGACAATAATTTTGTAGAGAAGTGGCGAGACAAAGGAAAAGGACACTGAGCTTCTGGAGGCACTCCTTCAAATCCTGTGAAATAAAGATTAACTAGCAGTCTGCCTCGATGCCAGGACTTTGGCTCAGGCTGAGTCGCACAAGACTTGGGGTATCCCACCGCTTAATAAAGGGTCCTCTGGGGCTTCTCTGTCCTGTCTTCTGTGACAGGTCTGATAATCTTCCCTCCCTCTGCATCCCTGTGCTTGTTCACTCTTAGACGTTCAGATATGGCCTTGAGTTGTGGGTCTCGTGCTGACCTCTTGGGCCAGATGACAGATTTAGTATCTGCTTTTGGACCGTCCCTACTCAACCTCTGACATGGGAGTGTGCTCACTGGAAACTCCATTTTGGATAATTGTCATTCTTGGTTTGGTTCTGGACCCTGGGGTGTGGATCGACTTGGCTGGCAACTTTCTGGGGCCAATTCTATTCCCCATGACACGATCAGACAACAGCTAATTAATTAATCTACTAATTAAACAAATCATGTATTATCCTGTATGTTGGAAGAAAAAGGATAAGAAGACACAATTGCTAATGTTAGAACTTAGAGTCTAGTGAAATGCCTGAAAACACTTCAAGAATTTTCACAGGCATTATCTGATATGATATACAACCCTCTGAGGGAGCCTTTTTATATGAGAAAATTGAAGCGCAGATTGGTTTTACTGACTTTCTCCCCATAACTTAGCAATTAAATGGGAGAACAGATATTTGAACCCAGGCCCTCTTGTTGCAAACATCTTGCTTTCTCCAAAATATCACATTGTCTGCAGAAAGCAGTTTCCCACAATATCTGAAATATTCATCCGTCTCTTGCTGTTGTCTGCAATATTGGGGAGCAGACACATTCATTACAATGATAAGGCTAAAAAGGATTAATTTGGCCAAATCCAAGTGTTACCTTGATAAAGGGTCCATGATGTATGAAGTTTCCGGGAAAACCTGATATGTCCGACAGTAATGCTGTGCAGCTTTTTAATGATGGGATGTGTTGTTTCTGTGGATTTTTATTTTCAGAGACCTCAGAGGAAGAGGGTGGGATTTTGAGGCTGCTGCCATGATTATGATCTTTGTTACAGGAATGTTAATGTTGCAGGTATTTTTGTTTTCACTCAGCAAGATAAAAGGGGAGGTGATTGACTTTTATTAAGGTTAACATGCAGCCTGGCTTCTGTCTTTGAATTTATCGCCTTTATACTTTTCTCTTTCCTTTTCCTCCCCCATCTCAACATCTGCTGCCCCTCCTCATATATGAAGTTATTTGTTAGTATTGGCAAGTGTGTTTTTTTTTTTTTAACGAATTCTGCCTGTGTTTTGACGGAGAGACAGAGTCTGTGTTACTGATGGCCGGTGTGGGATGTTTGCGTTGTCACCAGCGACATTTCTAGACCACAAAACAAGCAGAGAAACAGAAAGCTCCCTGCCCAAACAAACAACCCCAAACAAACCTGATTGATAAAAAATGCCTGGTCTTTTAGCTACCTGTAGCCTAATGTTAATTACAGAATGATCTGGGGACACTAAGGTGTTAGTTCTATTCCAGCTTTATTGCTTTTGATTAGAAATTAATCACTCTTTTCATTGGCTAAAGGCTTTTTGTTTAATGTTACTTATTTTTGAGAGAGCTGGCGTGCTCAAGTGCAGGTGGAGGGGGGGGGACGGGGAGGGAAGGGGAGGTGGAGGGGAGGCACAGAGGATCCAAAGAGGGTACAGAGGATCCAAGTGGGCTCTGTGCTGAGAGCAGTGAGCCTGAAGCGGGGCTCGCACTCCGGAACCACAAGATCATGATCTGAGCTGAAGTCAGATGCTCAACCGCCTGAACCACCCAGGTGTCCCATTGGATAAAGGCTTTTTAAAAGCTGCAGTGGGTTGGCAAAATGCTTTAGTTCCCATATTAACCAGTGCAGAAGATTGTTTAACCAGCACCCCAGTTAGAAGAGCCTTAGGCCACTGTCCTCAAATATGAAACATTTCCAGCGAATCTAATTGTTGGGTTCATATCCTCCCTTTGTATTTCCGTGGAAGAATCTTTTATTCATTTAAATCCAGCTAGGTGATTCTCAAGCTTCCTGGTGCATCAAGTGGAGCTTATGAAAAGCGTGGATTGCCAGACATTTTAATTCAGCAGAGCGGGGTAGGCTCCAGGAATCAGCACTGGGTGATTCTAATGCCCACCGTACTCCCACCACATTCAGAGAAACCTCTTCCCAGGACAGTGGTTCTCAGACTTAAGCAGGTATCAGGATCACTAGGGACCTTTTAAACATAAATTGCTAGTTCTGCCCCCAAAGTTCCCAAGGTCTCTGATTCAGTAGGTCTGGGGCTGGGCCCGATAGTTTGCTTTGTCTCACTAGTTCCCAGGTGATGATGCCGTCCTTCCGGGGACCCCACTTTGACCACTGCTGCTTGACTGCTGCTCCTGAGTATTCCAGTGATGGTCGTCGGTTGGTCAGCAAATGGTCAGACTTTGACAAATACCACCGATTCTGAGGAGTATGAGGACCTCATGCCTCACTCCATAGTTTGTTGAAGGATAACTCCTTTTGGACATAGACCCCCTTTTCAGTAATCAGTCACCATTGTTCATAACAGAACTTCAAATTGGGACCCAATTGAGCAAAATTGCTAATTTTCTAAGTATAGGTTTTAGAGGGTGTGCACAATGTCCAATGCACAGACTGTGCCTATGTTGACATAGCCTATCTAAAACTGATTTTTAACAAGTTGATTGTGTTGTAAATAACGTGAAAGCACTGTGAACAGGAGGCACAGTTCATGGCTTTACTCGGCTTTTTCCAGGGCTGCCTCAAAGTACTAATTTGAGTTAATGTGAAGAGCCATTGTCAGTGGGTTGAAAATAAAGCTATTTACATTGGTAGAGTCCCTAAAAATATTAGCCAATTATTGCCTACTAGCCATCATATTAATTGATTAATTATCCTTTATCAGTGATTTCCTCTCTGCAAGGATCTCTGCTGGCATTCTCACTACTTTATGTATCAGCTAGCCTCATACTGACCCGAGTTATTTGGTTTAAATTTATTCTTACAGATGACCAAGAGAGCTCTTTTTTCCTAATCATCAGACAGAGAGAATCATGTCTTACTTGAAATGTTAATGCCCATGAGGTTCTGGTGCTGTTCAATGTGACGTGCATTTTCTCCCGTGGATATAGGCGAGTGACTTTTAAATAGTAAAATACTTCCTTATGAGATTTAAGTAGAATAATAAAAAATAAAACATCTGCTCCCTGTTTCCACTTTTGATTTTCCCAGCAAGTTTATTGCACAGTGGATGGGAGTTTAGAAGGTTAATAACAGAAAACACAAGTAGTCTGGACAATTTGTAATGTCAGAAGAAGTAGAGGAAGAGAATATTACCAAATAGTACAAAACAGCTTTCTAAGTTAAGATCCAAATGGCTGAAACAAAGAACATGGGCACTTTATTATAAAATCGGCCATCATTTATCCATAATGTTGATGAAGCTGACTAGTTGAGGAGGAGGTTTTTCATCCTTTAGTAATTCTTCCTGCTCTATTTTGTATTTCCAGGAGAAAGGAAGAAGGAAAAAGATACACGTAGTTATGTTAATCTCGGAAAAATCTTTTCAATGAAATTTTAACCTCCGCCGTGTGCCAAATGCAATAAATATCTTGCTTTTGTGTTGGGTATACATATTAAAATTCCAACCTTCTTTTTAATGAGCCCTACATCTAAATTGCAGCCTTTGGATGATCACACTATTATACCAGATTAAAAAAAAAAGACAGGAAAAAAACACCACCACAAAGAATTGATGGTAATTGCACCTGGTCTGGGTTAGAAAAGGGCAATTATCATTTCTCACTGCTTCTCTTCTTCTTATGTGAAGTTCATCTGGATGACCTTTTGCCATTTTTTGCCCAATGACATAGAGTACCCTGTTCTTGGACGGAAAGCACTCTGACTAATCTTGCTGCTATCGAAAAATTTCAGCAGATCATGGTCTGCAGTTACAATCAGAGCCCAGTGAATGTGCGAGCAGAATACTGTTTACTCTGTAGTGAAGAGAAGCCTTTGTCTGTCCAATTTGACCCAAGCATAGGTTCAAGTATTTCTTTGCCAAAAAAGTCAAAGTAATGTATATGCTGGTGGAAACTGCATTTCAGCAATGAAAAGTGATAAATATCATTAAAAAAATAAAGTCGTTGTGCTTAGGAACCAGCTATGACAAGTAGTGCACGTGATGGCTGGTAAGAGTCGATTTCAAGAGTTTCTCGACTCTGATTCAGGTGCCCCAAACCCTTCCTGCAGGAGAAGCTGGATAAGGACGTGGGCGGGGTCTGAACGAGTTCCTCTTAGAAAAGCATTCAGTTCAGGTTTTAGTTGTTGACTACCTTTCATTGTAGAGATAGACGGCCCGGTTTTGTCAAAAACGAACGATATCGGCTCCTATTATGTAAAATATGGTCATATATGCATATAGCTCAACGCCCTACTTATCTGGGTTATTCTGCCTAAACTTCTATTTTAGCCCAAATTACCTGCTTTGGGAACAAGGATGCTTTTCTCAGGGGGTAATTACCAGTGTAATCGGAGTACCATCTGCTTGCCTTATGTTCTGTAGATGGCTCAAAGGAGATAGTTTCAGGAGAGTCCTGGAAACAGAACATTGCGGGAGGGGGGAAATGAAGATGACTGAAAAGAAAGTAATAATTAGGAGTTTAAAGACGAAAAGCATATGGTGTCGAGCCTATAACTTAGAAACTAGTGTCCTAGACCCCTGGCCCAGCTAAGATTTCCCCAGGAGTAAGAACTGAGAGAAATCCCAGCTAGAACAGAGAGTGACCAATTAGCCCGAAGGGACTCTCCAGAGGGGCCCGCGGAGAGGAGCAGCAGATTGTATTTATTCATTTGTGACTTAGTGGTGAAGGAGTCACCGCAGGCTAGGTGGGATGGCGGAAGCATGCTTTTCATATTCTAGACACAACTTGACAAGGAAAGCCTGAGTACCCTGGAGAATTCTCACGCAGGCATCATTCATTTATAAACACCCCCGTCCCACCCCAGGCAGGATGTCTTCCGCTAGGCTCTTAGAGCAGAGATGCTGATGCGTAAGTTGCGGTTCCTTCCCTCGGGGACCGCATGATGCTGTGGGGAAGGAGGGACAATAAGATATGTGCCGGTTCAGGCAACCGCCACCCATGGCACATAAATGGCACATTAGGGAGACGAGGTGTCCTGGGGTTTCACAGAGGTGCGAGCTAGTAGTTCCCGTCGGGGTGCAGGGGAAGCTTCACAGAGGATGCGGAATCTGGGCAGGAACTGTGCGGGCCGGAGACGATTTTGCTAAGCAGCGAAGGGCCGCCTAATATGGAGTTAGGAGTCCACACAAAAACTTCAGGGACCTTAAGTAGAGTGGTTCAGGATTTTAATATTAATCTGATGAGACAATAATCATATAAATATTTTTCACGCTTTAAATACATCAGAGATGTGATTCTGCATTCTTGGGCGATTAAGCTGCGTTTGAAAAGATGTGCACAATCAACCTTCAGTGTTTCTAGCTTTAGCATATGTTAATCCCGCAGCTGTGACCCCCAGAAATAGAATTTTCGCAGGAATCGGTTTTTTTTTTCATGTCTTTAATTTTTTAGCTATTGGCAAACAAAAGGGGAATGGCTTGAATTGCAAAAGCCATTGATGTTCTCAGATTGTCCTCTGTTTAAAGCCAGGTTAGGGTCTTGTTTGGAGAAATCAGAGTTTCTGTTGTCACCGTGACCCCCTTACTCCACATGAGTTGGTCGGTCCCTGTGTCTTCTCAGTGTTGGTGGTTGAATCTATATAATGGGAACACGCGCATCTGTCATATTTCTGCGGTCAGGTAATAAATAACATCTTTCCGTAATTTTTGGAACTGGCAAAAAAGTAACACTGGGATACAAGATATTTTTTCACAAAGGCAAGTTATACAGCTGCTTTAAAAAAATTTTTTTTAAATGTTTAATTATTTTTTTTGAGAGAGAGACACACACACAGAGTGTGAGCAGGGGAGGAGTAGAGAGACAGGGAGACACAGAATCTGAAGCCATCTCCAGGCCCTGAGCTGTCAGCACAGAGCCAGACGCAGGGCTCGAACTCACAAACCGTGAGATCATGACCTGAGCCAAAGTCGGATGCTTAACTGACTGAGCCACCCAGGCCCCCTGCCTATAGCCACTTTTTTAAAGGTAAATGGATAGATAGAAATCGCCACCCTAAGTGTAGTAAAACTGCCTTACTTTACAGGATGTTCCTTTTAGTCTATTTTCTTCCCTCCAAATTTCATGGGTTCGTACAAGTCTTAGCTCTTCCCCCTCCCCACACGGGCCTCCTGTCCCTTGTCAGCCTTCAGGTCTGCTGCAGCAGGAGCCTGGGCTCTCCACAGAAGTGACTGGATCAACTGAGGTGTGAATTATGTTTAATTAGAACCTGTCACTTAGAAGTAAGTGAAAGGGCATTTAACCTCTGTTCATTCCACCTCAGCTCCTCCGAGCCTCCCAGGGCTCCATTCTGAAGGGCGTGCCTGCTGCTCTTGGCCAGAATGGGCCATCAGTGGTCCTTTAGTGTCCGTGAACTGTCAAAGGGCACACTCACGTTGCAGAATCAATGCCACAAAATAGTCTTTAATCCCTGTCCATCCTCTTGCGACAAAAACATCCAAGGTGTGTGTAAGAGACCAGGCAGGTGAGCTTCCTTGCCCTCCCTCCTTCACAGGGCTCCTTCTTCTCCTGGACACCCAACTGTCCTGCAGAATGGGTGGTACATATCCTTGTCATCCTCACCGTGGTGGTGACTGAGGACGACTGTCATGAGATCTCCCAACTTTTCGGAACTCTCAACTCCCATCTTGCATTTCCGGCTGATGGTAGCCATCTTCATTTGGTCATCCCTCTGACACTGCAGATTATGTCTAGGCCCAGCCATCCAGGACTTCAGTGGGACATGTCGATGAAGTTGGTGAGTCTGTCAGGAGAATCCTGGTGAGAGGTTGCTGGGGTTGAGCTGAGAGGGTCCATGACTCACGAGTAGTCTGAGGTCAGTGGATGGCCAGTATGGAGGGTGTGAGCCTTGGAGAGATGGCTAAGCCAACTAAGTCAACCATCAGCTGGAAAGACTAGTTGCTGGGAAGTCAGAAAGAAGCAGATGAGGTGGAAACCATGTCGAGGTGCTCATAGGGCAAAAATCACTCTAGAATTAATGTGAGTCATATTTATCCAGATCAGGTATCTTCTGTAGATGACTTGGCATGCCTTTCTGGGTTGGGGGAAGGCACCTAAAATTTGCAGGAATACTACACAAATTTGTGCTGATGGAAACGAACTTATTATCTTCTTTCCTTTTATCTTGTTGCCTATGAATGGCACCACGATTCTCCCTGCTTCTCCCTCAGATCCAATAGATTGTTAAGTCCTCTTATCTCTGTCTCTGAGGTCTCTGTCACACCCTTTGGCTTTTTCCTTCCTCTCTTGTGCGGTCCATTGCCATAGCCCCCTAACCAGTCTTGTCTCCAGCTGTGTTCCACTCTGCTTTTTACACACAGCTGGCAATCTTCCCGAACCAACCTTTGATTATTTACTCACATGCTCCAAACCTTTCAGAGATTTTCCATTCCCTTTAGAATAAAGAGCAATTTCTCAGCTGGCGTGCTAGGCTGTCTTTGATCTAGTTTCAATATGTTCTAACAAATGTGTTTCTCATCACTCCCCTTCTTCGTGAGCCATCGCTGCAGGCAAATGAAGGGGGTAATTCTCTCCATGGCCATACCTCCCATTTTCCTACCTTTGTTGGTTTGCTTCCCTCTGCCATGACATTCTCCTTTCAGTCTGCCTCTACCACATTCAAATGGTCGAATCCCTACCCACTCTGCCCCTGTTCCAATGCCATGTTCTCTGTGAAATCATCCACCATTGAAATAGGTAAGATGGAATTAATCCTTACCTCCTCTGAACTGCAAGGAATTTTATTTATACTTAGTTTATGCTTTTGTTGTGGATACATTTTATAATCCCTTGTAGGACTGAAATATCATTAAGGTTAAGACTATAGTCCATTCAGTGTCGTAGCCGCTTGTCTCTTGACACAGTACTTTGACAACAGATGATGTACAAGAATATTATTTGATTGAATTAATAAACGATTGACACAAACTATCCATTCCTACAAACATGGGTGCTAGAAACTTGGCTACTCATACTGCTATGGACAGAAGTTTTCTGTGAGTGTAACTTGGACTGGGTGGGTCCCAGGATTATGGAAGATGCAAAGAAACAAAACGACAGGGTGTTCGAGTTAGATTTACAAGGAGCTCAAGGGGAAGCTAAATTTGTACTTCTAAATAGTTTGATTGGAGAGGAAGTTATTTACTAAAATGCCTTCTGAACAGGTAAATGACAGCATGGTGATTCATAGAGAAGATTAATGCAAGCCATAGAGTATATTGTTTTGGAAACGTTATTTCAGAGGATTGGGTCAGCAGACATACGTTCTGCCTGTAATTCCAAAAGACTGCCCATTTGGCCATTACTATTTCCTTTCATTTTTGCTTACCCACTTATCCAGTTCACCAAGAGAGTGATCTTCTCTGATTGTTAAACGAAGATACTGAAGTTTGCTTGGAAAGAAAAAAAAAGCATTCTTTTAGTAGACTTTGTAATTCGCTGTGATCTCACTGCATACAAGTCTGCTTCCTTTTCTTATTGACACTATCAGAAGGTAGACGGCCTAATGATTCTGGAGAGGAGCAAGCAACATGATATGGGTCCTACCATATCCTTTCTCTGATTGGGAGTTTAGGAGAAAGGGAAAAAGCAAATTCTAGATGAAAACTAGGTCATTTTAATTGATGAATCAAACAATATTTCACTTAAGTGGTAAGGCAAATGATTCCTCCAATCTTATATAGATGCAAAGGAAAAGGACGTCACAGATGATGCCCAAATGGGATGCTTTGAGAAGCTGTGTTAACTCAAGTAGCACAAGTGTAATAGAAATGTGTGGAAGTTCAAGGGCATTCTTGAATGCCTGGATAGAAAGAATCTAACTTCGAAAATGGACTAAGTTATGGACAGTTAAACAAGGCTCGTTGTGGTAAAGGAAGTCGCTCTTGGTGCTTTCTTTCATGGAACCACTCCAAGGTGGATAGACCAGCTGAAGATACTACTGGCTTTCCACTAATGAGTCAAAGTGGCTGAGTTTGTAAGACACAGAGGGCAGGACACCTGGGTGGTTGAGTTGGCTAAGCATCCGACTCGTGATTTCAGCTCAGGTCATGATCCCAGGGTTGTAAGATCCAACCTCGAGTTGGGTTCCCCACTGGGTGTGGAGCCTGTTTGGGACTTGCTCTCTCTCTCTCTCTCTCCTTATCTCTCTCTGTCTCCCTCTACCTACCCCTCATTTGCATTCACATGCTCTCTCTTTCTATCTTTCAAAAATAAATAAATAAATAAATAGACACACAGGGAAATACTGGAGAAGAGATGCTTCTACCCCAGAGATGGGTGGTCCATGCTGAGTTGGGGATGGGAAACAGCATGGTCAGGCTTAATTAAAGATAGTAGTAATCTAGTGGGGAAGAGCTGGAGGAGGTAGGAAGGAGATGTCTATACTGGGTTTCGTCCTCCTGAATGCTCCATGGGATGGGTTAGTCACATGAGGGATGGAGTGACTCCCCGACTTGTATGTCATCTTCTAGCATTTGACTGAAGCCTTCAGTTGAATGACTACTTAAGCTTCTGGCACACACATCCTTCAGTGTGTGTGGTCAATAAGGGGAAGACAGAAGAGGTGGTATTTGGAAAGGGGTAGCCCAGCTGAAGGCAGAAAAGAGGACTCAGTCACTTGAGGAGAATAGAAGTTTCCTCTCTAGGCAAACGTTATCCTCTGGTTGATAAGTCTGTTTACAATGCCAGCTGGAGCATTAGCTAACTTAACATGGGTGACATCATGAACAGATTTGAGCACACCCCAAGTTATTTGCTAAAATGCCTTCTGAACAGGTAAGTGACAGCATGGTGCTTTCTGCCTTGGACGTGACTTGGGTCATGAGGCCTTTGCTCATGTTCAGTAGCTCAATCACAGGTGTGTACAGGCTCAGAAGATGTTCCTGTTTTATGAATTGGGGGCCAGCATAAAGGTATAACGCGGGACAGTCCTATCACATCACCTTTATTGAACGACTGGGTTGTCCTCACAAGCATGTCTGTGTGCATGTGTGGGTGAGTGTGTGAGTTTAAGTGTGTATGAGTGTATGTGTGTGTATGTGAAGGTGTGTATATTGTGTGAGTGCAGGTGTGTGTGAGTGTGCGTACTTGGGGGTTTCGGTGCTTGTTTTTATGCTTGTACGGGAGTGGAAATCTCAAAGGGAGTCATTCATTTTATGATTGTCCTTTATTGGAGGAAGGGAAGCGTATATAGATGATTCCATCTTAATAAAACTTTCTAGTTATCCGCTAATGAATTATTTCTGTTGGTGTAGATTATTTTTTCCTATAATCTGAGCTCCTGCATGAATTACTACACCGTCCTTATAAATGGGATGAGGGACAGTAATAATGACATTAATAGTGTTTCCCCTGTGGATGATTTTAAAAGTGATATTGCGTTCAGTAAAAATTGGAGCTATTTCTCTTAATCAAAGTTTGGTTTAAGTTGTAAATATTGCAAACTATTTAGAAAGTTAAAAATAAATTATTTCAAAGGCAAAGCATTGCTGAGTTTTAGAAGTATAATATTGGAGTTTGGCTAGCTCACCTCTGCTGAATACATTCCACTGTGGCATTACACATCATTTCCATATATCTTCATTTTATGATCTTCATTTTGAATGTTTTGATGGTTCAGAGGTGTGGTAATAGATATGAATTTTATTTTGACATGTGGAAGAAGGCATTTCGATGCGGGTGTGTGTGTGCACTGTGAAATGATTAGAAATTATTATGGGGTAGAAAATTTGTGATTGAGTTTGAATGATTGAATCTATTTTAAAATGTGCAGAGCTGTTAGCTTTCAAAATAATTTGTGCAGTCAAAAGAAATCAAAATTCATTTCAGTTATTCATATTTTATTTTTGAAATAAGCCAGAGTTATTTTATTATTTTTTTTAAAGGAACGGCTTAACCACAACACTGATTTTCCCAAGGAGGAAGGAATCATCTAGAAATCATGGTGATATAGTGCTTTCTCTAAGATAAAATGATGGGGTAGTAGATGAAGACTCTGGATGTCTTTTCATTAATTACCTGCTTCTTCTAATTTTAGCTAGTATTTGTAAATAGCTTGTGTTAACAAATGGCTAAGAGCTTTGGAGTCATGAAGAAAAAAGCAACAGGAGCTAGAGGGTAAAGTGAGTAAGGGTCTGACTGATATTAAAGGTCTAGGGATTGGGGGAAGAGAAATGGCATTTGAAATGAAAAATACAAATTTGAAAAGGTCATTTTAATTTGTTTCTTTCCTA
Source organism: Lynx rufus (assembly GCF_022079265.1). Taxonomy (NCBI): domain Eukaryota; kingdom Metazoa; phylum Chordata; class Mammalia; order Carnivora; family Felidae; genus Lynx; species Lynx rufus. The sequence goes on from NW_025814823.1 coordinate 74,156,133, forward strand.
TTGCTCCTAAGTTTTCCTTTCATTTATTACGTTCCTATTTACTTATGTGTTCTTTTATATAACAATCATACGATAGAACCACAAGAGTCCTCTATAAAACCCTACACAGAGGGCTGGATGAGTGTTTGGGGAAAGAAGAAACACTTCATCCATTTAGATCTATTTATTTAGGATATGCCCATTTGTTTTCTTGTTTGCGGATAGTATTCTAGTTTTTCGGTGACCAACATTCAAGTTGCAGAGCCAGTGAAACCAGGAATTTTGACTGTTTCAGGAGTGTGGAAAATAACATGAAATTAGCAGAGACATAGGAAGAGAAAATGTCTGTAGCCTTGAGGAAGTGACACGTGAATCAATGTATTTATTTATTCATACCTTCATCGACCAACTTAGGAACAAGTGAAGCAATAACATTGAAGTCTGGCTCACCCAAGACGTCTCACTCCCTGTGTGCTTTCTGTAGAAGATGTCCCAGAGCAGTAGAGGGTAACACTGAGAAATGCCTCCTTTTCTACTGGCCACTGGTATGAATGCACAGCTGAGTGTCTCGAGCCATCTTTCTACCTTCCGAGGATCTCCCAGGAGTGTCTTCCTGCAGAAATTTTTTTCTAGATGTCTTGAGGTCATAAAACAGACACTTTTGTGGTCATGAAAAAAATTTTTTAATGTTTATTTTGAGAGAGAGAGAGAGCAGGAGGGAAGGCAGAGAGAGAGAGAGAGAGAGAGAGAGAGAGAGGAGAGGGGAGAGAGAGAATCCCAAGCAGGCTCTGCACTGACAGCATGGAGCCTGTTGTGGGGCTTGAACTCACGAACAGTGAGATCATGACCTGAGCCTAAATTAAGAGTTGGATGCTTAACCGACTGAGCCACCCAGGCACCCCGGTCGTGAAGATTTTTGATGGCCATTTTGCTAACTTGAAATAGGCTTTTTCCACTTTTTTCCTAAAGCTCAGAATGTCTACCACTAAAGGTAGGTTTCTTCTTTATGATTATTGCACATCAATGGGCATTCTTTTGAGCTTTTTTACCTTAGATATGATTATACATATTATTTATTTATTACCCATGGTATTAGATGGCTTTGCAGTAGATTACAAGAGAAATACACAATACCATCATTAGAACAAAGATATTTAATAGTATAACAAAAGCAGCAATAATAGCTCTACTTATTTAGCTTTAAAAAAAATTTGTAGGTACTTTCCATGTATTAACTCACTAAATCTTTGCAACAACACTTGGTACAACAACACTTTATGCACTATTCATATTTTTATTTTATTTAGAAAGAAACCCAGATTTAGAGAGGCTACTTACTGTGCTCAAAGTCTGTAATGAAGACAGGTAAAAAAAATGGTGTTTACTGAGTAATTACTCTATGTCGGGCGCTGGACAATGCTTCCCTCAAGGAATAGTGTCTTTGCGCCAAATGTAAAGGTCCTAGGAAAATTATCCACCATTAAGGACAAAATTTTGGCACTAAGTTATCTGGAAAGCAAGACAAAAGCAAAGGAAAAAATGATGTTGTATCGCTGTCGTTGTTTTATTGAAAAAGGCAGGCTTTTTGCAAAGACATAATATCTCATTATTTCTCTGAGCCTGCCTTGTTTATAAGTTGCGTGTATAATAAGTATTAAATGAGATTCATGAGCTTCCCCAAATGCTAATTAAACTTAAGTATTAATTGAATAATTGGCCGAGAGTTGGGCTTCTTGGAGATCCAGAACTTGGATTGCCGAGATTACTTCTGGCCAGAATGGCTAACACAGCCCTTGGGAAACCAACCTTTTCATCTGAACCATGACATGAGCAGGAGGGCTGAGAATCTGAGGTTAAAGCCTTTGAAGCTCATCCAAAGCAAGGTATCTGTGGTGTTGTTTGTAAGGACACTCTACAAGCAAAGCAATGGCACTGAAAGCTTCTCAAAACCTATGTGTTTTCTTGCATCAGATGTCCCAAAGCAATGGGGAGACTCACTGTCTCAGGTCATCATTTCACCTTTTGTGTATGTGTGTAGATAGCACGGAAGTTTGTAGGTTTCTCTGTAGATGCTTATGAAGGTTACTGAAGAGGGGCGCCTGGGTGGCTCAGTCAGTTGAGCCTCCGACTTCGGCTCAGGTCAGGATCTCATGGTTCATGAGCTCGAGCCCCTTGTGGGGCTCTTTGCTGACAGCTCAGAGCCTGGAGACTGCTTTGGATTCGGTGTCTCCCTCTCTCTCAGACCCTTCCCCCGTTCATGCTCTGTCTGTCTCTGTCTCAAAAATAAATAAACGTTAAAAAAATTAAAAAAAAAAGAAGGTTACTGAAGAATTTCTTTCCTGTAATGGAGGTTCCCTCTCCCTCTATATGAAATTGGCTTAAACTCTTCTTGGGGAATCATCTGGGATGTGGGAAAATTCTTGAGTCCACGTTTTGTGGATCCCTTGATAATTCTGCATCCTAAGTTCTAGAAAATAGGCCTTAGGAACAAGTGAAGCAATAACTTGTTTTTGTTTTAAAAACAGAAACATGGTGAACTACAAAATTTCTCTCCATTTACAGACGACTAAATCAGTTGAGTGATATGGAGAGATTGTAAAAACTATCTCCAGATATATCAGTAAATTTATGTTGACTGTACTCAGGGGTATGTAAATAATCTGCTTTCATGACATCACACACGCTAGTTCCCCTTGTCTTAAAATCAAACTAGTGAACACTAGGGGACACCCATGAAGACAAATCAGGAGGAAGAAGACCTGGAAGACTCATGTGACCTTTGCCTTCTTACTGATTTCTCTTCAGAAGTGGCCCAGGCTGTCAACTCTTATCGGTGGAGTGAGACCGTAAGATACATTTTTGAGAAGATGCTGATCTTTTGATGCTTTTGAAATTGGTTCACGACCGAACTCCACTCCTGCTGTATCAGGATATAGGGCAGAGTAATCAATGGGCTGAGTTTATTCATATTTGTGTTCCACTTGAGACATTTGCTTTCTGAGCGACCCCAGGGTCCAACACATAACCACTGGGGAGGAGGGGGGAAGGTTTAATAACTCGAGTTTGGTAATGCGCATCCTTGTTTGCTAGGAAATTTGTGGGAAGATGCTCATTTTGTACAGGTCACAGAAAAGTCAGCCCGGAGATTTGCCACTTGCTATTTATAGAGCAGGTAATTTTTCTGGGGACGCATCCCTGGCACCCATAACTGAAGTGAGCGACTTAGCCCTAAAAGGTTCAAGACCTTCTCAGGCATTCTATGAAACAAAACCTTTGAATTTCTGCCCTCTCCCTGCCCCCTCTGGGATGCCTTTTACCAAGAAGGGATAGTTGCTGTTCTGGAGCAGATGTTTGCAATTTGGGTTTCAAAGACTATTATCAAAGATAATAATCCTCCTCTGTCCCACCTGGTTAGCTCTGTCTTTGCATGAAAAGAATTGCAACTCAAGAAGAACAGTAAGCATAAAAGGAATCCATGCAACGCTCACCCCAAGGAGACAGGAACCCTCCATACGCTGAAACCAAAAGCCAAGAGGTTGCTAATGAAGGTCTGAGGGCAGCTGTGTCTTCTGGTGCCTTCGGGGCACAGCACTTTGTCTTGGTTTCCTGCTAAGAACTGGCCTTTGAAGACCTTCAGCGTCAAAGGAGAGCTGTCAGAAAGGAAGGGTCCCTCCTCTTCATGGGGTGCACTTGCCCGCCCCCGTGAGCCATTCCGGACTGGATGTGAGCGTAAGGGACATTTTCTTCACCGTGGAAGTGACCTGTCATTTGAAAGATTAAGGTCACTGAGTAAAAAGCTCCGTGTTGCTTATGACTGAGAAGTCATTGCAAGGGTCCCTGACACCCAGGAGGGAACCAGTGTTGTCTGAAAGACCAAAAGAGGCATAAAAAGTCGGAGAGGCGCGTCCCAGCAGCTACCTCGGAAGGAATGACCTCTTCTGTGTTTGAGGGCCGCTCATACTTATTATCAACCTCACGATCACTGGAATTTGATGAAAAAAGAATGCTGGTCTAAGGAGAACGTAAATCACTGTGCAGATTTCAATTTGTGATTAGCTGTATTTGTATAAAAATGTTCAGAGGTCTTGAACCATAAAAACTAAAAAGCATACCCAAGAAATAGCGATGGTCATCATCCTAATAAGAGAAGACGTTAATAATTTACTGCTGGAGGAAAAATGATCAAAAAGGGATCCAGAGGCCCCAGGTGCTCCGGGGTGAAAAATATTTCTGAAGAAAAATGGCAAGTGTACCTTCAAAAATAAAGATATTATTGAAATACCCTTTCTAATGGAATTATTTTTTTTTTGATGCCCAAGAAGTCATGAATAATATTTAAAAACAGAAACATACTTCCTTTATAATCTTTTGCAAATCCTGTTGAATGTTAAGCTCTCCTTAAGCTCTGTTTACAAAGAATTCCAGCAATGTTCAACTTGATATGGTGGATTTACTTGTACTATGCAATTGGAAAATTGGCTGTTGTTCTCCTGAGGTTTTTGTTTTTTCTTTAAACAAGTTGAATTTCTGAAATTCGTTATTTTTTTTCAATAAAATGCATAACTAATGTTATTAAAGCTATTCTACACCTTTCTACTACCTTTCATTTCCTTTGAAAGAGATAGGGGTTTGTGAGCTGATGTATAGGAAAAATCAATCAGAAAATACTTCAAAATTAGAATTCTTAGGCTGCCAGCCTCAGATTTTCCAGTAGGGGGCAAGAAAGTACTACATATAAAGTCCAGAGAGCCCTCCTGCTCCCACCCTGTACCTTTGCAAACCAATTAAGTTCCTAACTTGTGAAATGCTGAGCATGATAAGGAAAGCATATTTAAATCCATTAAATATAATCTTTTTCTTATATCAGAGGGCTATTAAGCATGATCTCTAGCTGCTCAGTGAATCTCTCTGGGAGAGAAAGAAATGAGTTTGGGGATTTGGGAAAGGCCAAGAGAATGGGATGAAACACTTTGGGCAAGGTGTCATATCAGTTCTCCAGCAAACATGTTGCCAGAGCTCAGTGGTGATGCCCAACCCCCTCTCCACATCGCTGGGGGGAAAAAAAATCAACCCAACCTGTTAAAATGCTGGGTATCTTGTAAGACACTTTCCTGTACTGACATGTGCGTGCATAGTCATTGAAGTGTCCCTGCCTAAGTAGCTGCTTTTAGTCTAGCTTAGAGACAGACATCATTCTATTTATGTGATGGATAATGAGTTCACACACATATTGGCCAATGCAACCGAGAGAATCAATTACTCATAATTGATCCAAGCTGTAAACTTTCCAGTTATGGTTCAGGCATTCCATGATCGTCTATACAGTTCTTCCAGAGCAAATTCTAAATCAAACCTGGACTTTCTTTCTAGACTTTGTTGTTTTTTTAAGGACCACTAATTCAAATGCATTTTCCATGTTTGTTCCTCCGGCTAAATTCTTAACTTTGACACAGTGCTTTTCCCTTTTTTCTCTAATTTTTCTAGAAGAAGTAGCCTATCAAATCAAATCAAATTACCTCATGATGCATTTGGTGTGTATATATATATATATATATACCCAAAAATATTATTTTGGAAAAGACTCAGTTGTATTGTTTAAAGTATGGTATTGGCAATCATTTTGGTATATTATGATACATTTAAAAGTTTCGAAACATAATGCCATTTGTCATAAACTTCTACTCGTCCTTGGTTTGTATAATATTTATTGGTTATATAAGTCAATAGCTTCCACACGATCAGGTTATGTTCACTTGGTTACTTGAAAAACAGATGGTTATTTGAACATAAACTAAAGTACTTAAGGGAAAGTATTTGAGGTACAGTGATGCAGAGACTATGGTAAAGTTGTCTGAATCAGGTAAGTGGCTTCCCAAAGGACAGTGTCATATTTTGTAATCTGTTCCCTGGGAATAAATTTGCTTTGTTTACATGACATTGTATTTCATATGATTTACAGAGTCACTAAAAGAGAATGCTAAACTCAACTTCCTTTTAGAAGTAAATTCTAACTGTACGTATGCCGGTTTCATTTGTGACGGAAGCTTGGAAGATCCAATTTAGGAATAAATACTCGGCATATTGGACTCATGGTCAATATCCTTGACCTTGTAAGCAGCTTCTATCTGACGAGTAAGCAAGACCGTCAAAGGAAGCAAAGAATTGGTTTATATATATTGGGGGGTTTATTTGGATTTATGTGGAAACGAATTTCTCTACTTTTTCCATGTTTGTTTTTATCTTATTTCTAACCATAGTTTTGCTTGTTTTTCCTTTTCCAGGCAAGATTTTAATCTGTTCTTAGTAAGTCATCTGTACCAGGGTCACATTAAAATGCTTCTGATAAGCCCTCAGTAGATTTTTCTTCCTTCTTGACTTGTATTTATGGTACTTCTCCTTGCCTGTTAGAAAAATAGTCTCTGTGGATGTAGGGAAGAGACACGGAATGGTTCCTTTTTTAGTTCAAGTATTACCTACGTGAAGAGGGGACCTGAAATTTGCTCACAGAGGTCTTCAGTAGATGGAGAGTTGTTTCTATTCATCTCTTGTCTATAAGTTTGCATTAGCTTCCTTACTAGCAAATGTTTTAAAGCATCACCTAGATTGCATTTTTAATTATGATCCTTCATCTTTATAGAAGGCATTCTGTATCTATATCAAACTGCACTGTAAAAAACATCCCCAAGTAGATGATTCATGTTTTGAATATTCCCAAGTGGGGAACTACCCTGAATAACTACTGAATTATCCTATTAATTCGAAACTCTCCCACATGATGAATTCATACAATACATTGAAAATAGACAATGCACGAAAATAGAAAATAATTCACGTCGATTTTTCCACCCACAGTATTAGAAGAGGGGCAACCTTTTGACTTCAGGAAAATGTTTTATATTATTAGCGTTTAGCATTTTTCTTGAAGCAACTGGGTGAAAGGATCTTAGGAACGAACTCAAGAAAATTCAGTGGTCACGTTTAGCTACAAATTTAATTTTTAGCCAAATGAACTTGACATGCTTTATGGTGAAAAGGAGTGCCGTCCTGTGTAAGTTCATTCTGATCTTCGTGCTTCTGCAAAGTAGCGGATACACATTACAGTTTCTCCAGTGCAGAAATTTTTCTTCACACACGCTTGGAAAGCCCGAAGGGCATCACCTCCTTTGGGGCATTGGATGGTGGAATTGAAGGTCTGCTGCTTCGGGAAAAGGAGTCTCAAGCATTTGTGGATATCCTTAGGAGGAATGAAATAGAGATCAAATGCCATTACCTGAAGAAGCTGCAGAAACTCCTTCTTCTATTCGGACTACCTCTCTTTCAACTTTTGTTTTCCAAGAGGGTCGATGATTTGGACCGCAGAGAAATGGAATCTGTAATGATAAGTGTCTTTTGTGGACTATGTAAATTTCAGAGGCTAGAAGGCATCCAGGAGTTTTAGCACGGAAGCAACTGGCTTCTGTTGGTGCCTGTATCCGTGGACAGAGATAGCCTATTATAATATCCTCCGGATACGCCATTCTAATCTCTTATTGTCTGTCACGGTTCTCTGTTGACATTTGTTCTACAAAGGGTAATTCACTATTTATGACATGCAGGATTCATTAATGTGTGTCACTCTTGTAAGTTTTTTAATCATCAACAACATGCATTACAGGCAAAAATGTGCAACTGTCACGCGTATCATTTTGCAGTAGTTTACCGACTACGAGGCTTTTTATAATTAGTGTATTTGTTAACAGTTTAGACATCAGAAAACAAGCCTTTAATTGGTTGCGTGCCCTGCCTTTCTGGGCACTTTCTGAGTACAAACAGAAGCCCATTTTCAATGGTTTCTGTTAATTTTCTATTTAGCTAATATACGTGCTCATCTGGGTTTGAGCGTATGTTTGGGAGAAAAAGTCACCCGAAGCGGTTTCTGTGTGACATTGCCCGTTGGCATCTTAGAACAGGGTCTTTTCGGTTCAGACAAGGACTATACTGTGCTTTGTTATGGTCAACATTTAGAGTGAAGCTATTTTGGTGTTTTGTTTATTTAAAAACTGAAAATTGAAAATTTCGCATTTTCTTGTGAAACCAAGATTTTGCATTTTTTGAATAATAGCCCCTTCACCAAAGATATATTTTACTCACACCTTAGGAATGGTCCATAAGCTAATGTTCCCCAGGGTGAAAGATATTTAAAAGACACTTGAAAGCATAGTTGATATGTGCTTTTGGAATCAAAAATAAGCAAATAAAAATGGGTTCCTCGGTTTGCAAACAAACTCCAAATCCCTAAGAGCAAAATGAAGAGCTGTGTTGTAGGCTGAGTTCATCTGGAGACAAGTCTAGAGACAGAAGTTCTCATAGTCTATGGGGCCGATTATTTTCTTATTGACTTTGACTTGAGAGAGGAAGACCATCTAAAACCTAACACAAGGCAAGTTTCTGAGGAACTACACCCAAGGGACAGAATTAGGTCCAGTGACCATCACGCCACTTAGAGTCTGAGTTAGGAAGAAGAGTCATTTTAACTCAATAAAAAGAATATTTATCTGTCCAATGAGCTTCCTTAGAGGATACAAAGTTTCTTGTTCCTGGAAGAACAGATGATCACCCGGGAAGCATGTGTTAAAAGGGATGCAAACATTAGCTCAGAGTTGTATTTCAGCCCAAGGCTCCTTTCACCATTGGAGTTGAAGTCTCTGTAGTTCTGCATGTGGGAATAGGCAGGATCTTCTGTGAAGCTCAGGTATTTCCTGTGTCTTACTCAGATGGGGATAGAAACCACGCAGACAGCCTATTAAATGATATTAACAACCAAGACTACATGATCTATAACCAGTCCTCTTTTTCCTTCTCATTTTCCCTGGCCTCGATTCTTTGTTTTCTTGTTCAAATTCCTCTCCTGTGATACTAAGAAGTCAGTATAATTTCTCACCAGGGACGGAGTGGGTCAATCACTTTTCCAGTGGTTTCTCTGATTCATTAATGTCTGTGCTATAGGGGGAAAGTAATTAAAGGAGGAAAAAAAAATCCCCATAAAATCTACCTCCTCCCTAAACCGAGGAGCCCAGTGATACGGAGAGCCAATTCCACAAAGTGACTTAGATTTCCAGTGCTGCCAATCTGGCGGGTCCTCAACACTAAATTTCTAAAAATTTAAAAAGGGGAAAAATACCCAACCTGCCAAGTATCACTCTACTGTCAATAAAATCAAATGAACTGCTTTTTTCTGAATATTGACCCCCAAGGAGAAGAGCATGCTGATTACCTTAAACATCACAAATTCTTTTAAAATGCTTTAGCCCAGGTATTTTTTTTTTTTTACTCTTTAAATATTTTATTAAGAACGATCAAGTATTTTCTATTAAAAAGTTGACCTTTGGGCTAAATTAATCGTTAATATTTTAAACTATATAGATTACAGCAACTTTGGAGTAGGTGTTTTTTTTTTTCTTTCTCGCATGCCTAGGTGTCTAGTAAAAGTGAATTGGAATATTATATATATTAGTACTGTTTTATTGGAATACAATTTTTCCTACTTTTGGATTTTGGTGTAATATTTATGTATTTTCCAAGAGGCATTTACATAAAACTTAATCTGGAATGTTGACAAGGAAAATAAAACAAAAAAAAAATAAAAATTCAACTCCCATATAAAAAGGAACCAATGTGCGATTATCAGTGAAAAATTGTGAGTACTATAAAAAAGGCAAAAAGGATCAGAAATACAAGCTATCATCCAAAGCATACAGAAAAGAAGGTGTTTCTAATGGGCATTTAATGAGGAATAAGTTGCTGAAACTCCAGTTATTACAGTGTTGGCTGGAAGGAAATGAAAACGTGGTACTAAAAGTAAAATATCTTTTGATTAACTACAACTTCAAAATCAAATTAAAAACTGAAACTGATTATAAACAGAATGGGTAAAATAACGAAGTTCAGAAGAGCTTGGCGACTTCGTAGGCATGGCTAGCGGTTCGGTGTGTTAAGATGTGAGGGCGTCCGTGGCCCTCTGGCAAGGACACTTACGTTTGCATCCTTCTCTAGGTAATCAAGGCAAATCCTAAGCACGCGAACTGTGAAGTGCGTAGGTTACTTTGTAAATGACCAACTCGGAAGTGAAGGCGTTTTTATGATGGTCCTTAAAGCAAATCATGTGACTCTCAAGGTACAATGCTTTCTTGAATTACAATTCGATGTACAAAACAGATGCTTGCAAGTATTTACATCACATTGGAGTCATTGAAACAAAGATGCATTTGAAAGCACATGCATTGACCACTCTTTACTTATTGTGCTTTAAATAGTCATCTCTTTTGATCCACCTTTGGGACAGGCTAAGAAGATGGCAAGAGAGTGGACAACAGGGGAACTTAAGTATCTGGAGTGTTTGCTGATCAATAATTCCTCCACTAATCACATCCAATTTGTTTATTGATTCATTCAGTTATTCATCCACAGACTGGCCCCAGATCATCATAGGTAAGTCACATAGAGCCTCTAAATTGTTTAAAAGAGGAAGAAAGCTTTTCTTATCCTGAACTTGTGTTGGTCTCAGAGACGGCTTTTTGTTTTTTGTGGATTTTTTTTCCCCCAAAATGGAGTGAAGATTTAGGGATTCTTAGTCAATAGAGGACTCCTGGGAACATAGATAATTTTCACACAAAGGCTTCATGCTTTTAGATGGAGGCATTATGAAGTTTCAGAATATATGGGGAAGAAACGTTTTCAACTCTAAATATGGGGGAATAATACAGAACTAAATATGAATAACTCTTTATAATGAGAGAAACGCGGTATAGCTGGAGGCATCTAGGTGTCAGAATAAGAGACAAGGATTAGGGTTCACATTTAACCATTTAAGTGCTGTGTGGCCTTGGCCATATTATCAAACCACCCGGATCCTTTGTTTCTTCTCCTGTGAAATGCAGCAGTAATATAGGCCAAGCATGCTAGTTGTGAACTTCAGGAATTAGCTATGTAAAGCCCACCACGTTATTTTCTTTCCCTTTCCTATGTGTGTAGGTGTGTGTGTGTGTGTGTGTGTGTGTGTGTGTGTACACCAAATATTTCTACTATTTCTGTCCTCTAGCATGGCCAGTGGAGTTAAGGGTACTTTATTGCCAGGTAACATCAGTAGTAAGCATTAATAGTATTGCATAGATGCTGACTTTTAAGACAACTACACTGGATAGAGACAGAAGGTCATGCTCTGGTTCATGTCGTGACAGTATTTGTTGAAGCTTGCAAGTGCTTTAGAAGCCAAGTGCTCTGTCTGCTTAAGCTTATTTAGTTTTCTCACCTGCCCTCGGAGGAGGTATATCTTATGTTAACAGCAGGAGAGACTAGGCTCTAGAGATCTGGAATGATTCGCCTCGTGTTAGTAAATGGTGGAATGTGGACTGGAACACACACACGGGAGGACCCCAGGACCCCACTCCTATATGGACGTGGACATGTGCATTGTACCTTTGCATCCTACGCACTGGACTCCATCACAGTGAAGTCAGGTAAGGAATCGTCTGTTTTACCTGAACAATAGTGTTCCTAAGCGTGGTGACATCTTACCATGGCTGGAGGTTACCTAATGGAACCACACTACTGCTAGGTCTAACTTCTTTCCTTTGGGAAGCTTTAGGAATGTTAATTAAAAAAAAAATGAGTGAAATGTTTTATCTCTCCCCAAAGATATCAGAATACCTACGCCTTATATAATGTAAATCTGCTAGAACAGAACTTTCTTCTTGTTTTTGTTTTTGTTTTTTCTTTTCTTTCTTTTTAGTGTGTTGATGTGTCCCTAGACCTTAGAACAATGTCTGGCATATGGTAGGTGCTGAAAATATTTTTTTGTTGAGTCATGGAGCAGTATCACTTTGAGAAATCCAAGAAGACAACCCAGACCACATTCTACCCATCACCTAAGGCAACGTGGGTTCCTTACCAGCGAGAATCAGATTTGCATCCAAACTTTACAGCTTACTTGCGCAACCATGATGATTTAAAGTACAGTTCTGAGTTTCTTTATTTCTTTTAAAAATTTTTTCCTTTGTATGTGTGTATCTAGGATTGTGTCTCAATTTATTAAGATCAGATAGAGAGGACACTTAGCTCTAAACCTGGCACACGGTGAGAAGTACTTGTTTTTCCTCTTTCTCTTTGTGACTTAATGATACATCAGCTTATAATGTGCCACAGTCGATATGTGCAAAAATTCTGGACAGTAATATGGGAAATATTCTCATTTATTTTAACAAAATGCATCATCCCCAAATGCCATAATGGAGTTTCCATTAACAAATAGAGCATTCAGATTCCAACCTAGAAGACAAGTAGCTATTTCTTTGCTCTGAAGTTTCATAAATGTATTACTCTTGTCTTTATTTTGTTTGACTTCAGCTGAAAGTCAGTTTTAACATAAACAAGAAAACTGCTTTTTTTAAAAAAATGTGTATAACCATCAACATCTGAGAATACTAAAATCTCTTGCTCTAGATACTTCGTATTCTTGTTTCTTCCAGCCGTTCCTCATTGTCATTCCCTCTACACAATTGGAAATGACCACCCTGTGTCTGTAAAATTGCTTCTGGGAACTTCCCAATGTTTATCCCATATTGTGGTACAATTACTTTTGGCATCTAAAGTCAAAATTTGCCTCTCAACCTAGACTTAACATTTTTTTTTATTTTATTTTTTATCTTCTGCCTTTGAAACAACATATTGGCAGATTGTTTGTTCTTATCTGAGGTTCTGGGAGTTCCCTGGAGGTTTAAAGTGTACTTTTTTCTCAGAAACCTCATGTGGAAGTTTTGCTTTGTTTTGTCTCATCTCCCCCACATGCTTTCTGTTTTCTGTTTCAGAACAAATTGTCCACTCACTGCTTTAGACCTTCCAGAAACTCCAGTGTGTAAGCAGTGCTGGTCATTGTCTGTTATTCCACGATCACACCTCCTCAAGCTCTAATCCTGTTACCATCTGTAGCCTAAGTAAGAGAGGGGAGGCTTGGGCCTTGCCCCTGGAAAGGCCACCTGGATTCCGTGTTGGCTGTTAAGGATAAACAACTAGCAGACTGGATTCTGCATGTTTCATGGCAGTGTTGAGGAATCTCCTAGCCCCAGGCTTAGTGTGTGGATGCCCTCAGAGCTGGGGGCCAGGTTCAGACCTTCTCAAGGTCTACAACACGCTTCGGTGATGGGAGGGGTACAGCCGGCTGAAGAACGAGGAACTAGGCACGGGCAGGCTCTGCCATTGGATATTAATAGATCTTCAGAAAAATGCTGTGGGAGTGAGTCGCACCAGCGAGGTGCTCTGGGTCTGCTACCATTCTCTCTGACTCCTTCCCTGTATTTACTGTCCTCAGCATAAACCGGTGGACGGGAGACTGGCTTCTTTTTTTAAAATTCTATGGCCACCTGCAAACGGTTTTTTTTTTTGGTACGTTACTGAAGACAAATGCCAGTTGAAGTACACTCAGGAAAAATATGAGTTTCAGTGGAAAGCTATGATTGTCTATAGCACGTGATTCTACTCTACAGGTGCTTTTCTATAACTCTCTAAGCTGCAGGCAACTCATAGAAAAGCAGCAACACTTGTCCATTTGTCTGTAGACACAACAATTCTGTCCGGTTGGACGTTCGTTTTGATTGACCTCCTTCCTCTGATTCTGGAAGGAACCAGTTTGTCTCCATGTGCACATTTATTTCATTATTCTTGATGTATACAGAGGCCTGTTTTCGTGTGTTTGTTTTAATCTTTGAATTGGGGGTAACAGCTCACCACTGCCTTCATTCATGAGTTAAATTAAATCTTAAGCGTGTGTTCATTTTTATTTCTACATCAGTCACAGTTTAACCCTTTTTAGGAAATTACCCTTGATCCAATACTATCTCCTATGGTATTGGTTCTCCGTTTGGCTCACATAACTTGTTCTTTTCATTTCCTGCTTCCTGAGGGATTTATTTGCCTATATAGGAAGGTTTTGCTGACAGGTACAGGTTTTCCTGTTGAAATGAGAGGACATCTTCTGCCAGATTCCTTGTTTATGAAAGCCTGGCTGCATCTGAGTTGTAAAGTGCAATGGCCCTGCTTCTCTCCATTCCTGCTCCCAGTCTACTGTCTCCCATTTCCCTGGGCATTTGGATATGTCAATAAGGGCCCTCCTGGGCCTTTTATCCATCTCACACATTTTTCCCAGAGGGCACCGTGTTACCCTGAGTGAGGAACAGCACAACGGACTGAAGCCTCTGTCCCTCCACCTTGGCTTGGAATAAGGGAGGGTTTTGTGGTATTTGTGGGTTTGTGTGTTGTTTCCCAAGATGACTCTCCTAACTCTGACACCCAAAGTTCTACAGGAATTTTCTGTGGCCGTTCACATCCTGCCTTTTCATTGTCCAAGTTCCATTTGGACCTCTTCGAGGAGGGCCCAGTGACAGCGAGACATAGAGCTGCTCTCAACTAGGATGGTCCTGTCCTTTGTTGGATTTGAGATTTTTGTCCGGAAGCCACAGCTCGCCCTTATCCTGATCCCCTCTCCCTTTGTCTAGAAACAGCTGATGGATCCTTCCTCTGTGTCTCCAAAAAATTGCTATCTGGTGCTGTGATACAATATTTTCTTATAATGAAACACATGTAGATGGGTTGGCGTTCATGTGCTCATCTCACTTCTTTCCCTCGTGTTCGTTCCTAATGCTCTTATTATAAAAGCAATAGTAGTCACTTGTCTGCATTATTACAACAGTTTCCCAACTTTCCCATTGACTTTTTGTCTTTTTAGTTTTTCAAATTTGTTCTCTACACTGTGGCTGCAGTGATCTTTGTAAAACACAAACGTGATCTATGTCTCTTCTCCAGTTAAAACATTGCAAGAAATCAATATGGCGATGAGAATAGAAGACACTTAATGTGTTAGCCTCTGCCTAGCTCAGAAATGAACCTCCCTCACTGGTATTTCCAGTTCCCCTGATTGACAAACTCCCATGCCCTATACCACATTGTTCCCTTGGTCTAGAATGCTCTGCCACTCTTCCTCTGCTCATGTTTGCTTACTTCCCATTTATTCTTTAGGCCTCCATTAGAGTTTCTTCCTGTAAGAAGTGTTTTCTCGCGATAGATCCAGCCAAAGTGCCCCTCATGTGGTAACAGAACTTCCTCCAGGCTCATCAGAGGTTTATAATAGTCTTTTAAAATCAAGTGGTTATTTTTCAGTGTCTGACATGTTCATTGTTGCAGCCCCAGCAACTAATAGGAGTGCTAATTAGTTCCTTTACATCACTGCATAGTTTCCCCTTATCAAATACCTTCCCAAATGTGAGTGCTTCACAGATATTTTTTACTAGATGGGGCAACTTTATCTTATTAAATTCTTACTAAAATCTGTGGGATAGGTTCTCTCTCTATTGAATGACTGGTGAGATTGAGGTTTGGAGAGATTAAATAATTTACTCATATTGCTATCAAATGTTCCAAATTGGGATTTGAATCTGGGTTTGTCTACTTCCAAAGCTTATTACTATCTGGATCATTCTAGCAGACAGAGTGACTTAGATTCTCGGCTACACAGTCTGTTTAAGTCTAACTCGACTGAAACGTGATGCAATTCTGCTTGCATACATGCATTTGTTATAGCAGCAATAGGAAACTAATACGGCATCTGTACAAGCAGAATTGCATTACGATTCAGTTGAGTTGGACTTAAGACAACAACACTTACTATCTTTCATTGGGCTTGGAGTCTATCCCGGATCTTACTTGGCTATAACCAAGGTGCTGGTAGGGTAGGGCTGTGTGCCTTTTGGAAGCTCTTAGGGAGAATCTGTTTCTTTGCCTTTTCTGGCCTCTAGAGAACACTCTCTTTCGTTGGCTGGTGGCCTCTTCTTCCATCTTCAAAGCTACCAGGAGGCATCTCTTTTACCCTGCTTCCCTCATCAAATCTCTCTCTGACTCTCTTTTTCTGCTTCCCTATTCCACTTTTATGGAACCTTATGATTATTTTGGGCTACCTGATAATTTAGGATGATCTCCTTATTTTAAAGCCATCTGATCAGTAACCTTAATTCCACCTGCCACACTTTAATTCTCGTTTCTGTGTAACCTTGTATATTCACAGGGATTCCAAGAAAAACAGCTTTGGAGGGAGCATTGTTCTACTCACTGCACATACGTACAACATTAATAGACTTTTCCTCTCCAAGCCTTCACTGAAGTGAAAGAACGGTACGACAAAAATGGCAGATATGGGAGTGAGGTGTGACCCAGACAAGCTTTATGAAGAAACAACTATCTTAGTGAAGGCCTCGGTTTGAATTTTTAGTGTCCTAAGTGTTGTCCAGACTCTCAGGACTGATGTTAACCTGATTTATGAGAAACTAATGAATACACTGGAATGCAAATTCATTATTTTGCAATGGGAAGCTTTGCAAATTAATACTGTCATCCACGGTCCAGGTTTACCATTGCAAGGAGGCACACTTAAATTTAAAAAGTTAAGTGGAGATGAAATCCGGGCTAAGAAGTAGTTTTAAGCATACACTGCCTCCTGGCCAGGGCACTTAATGACCCTCATCCTTAAGAATCATGCTGTCCTAACGGACAAATGGCTCGGCACGTCTTTGCCCTATATGAAATGAAATCCGCCAAGATCTCTGAATGCCCCTGTTCTCTGTCACATGAAATAACATTTCTTCTGCTCCCATGTTCTTTCTTCTGTTGGGTTATTACCATTACTGAAGCACTGCTTTTGATAGATTCTACTCTACAATCCATCTCTAGATGACCAGGATTCCCTGATTTTTGTTTTCCTTCTTTTTGAGATGATGCTTCCCTTATGATGACTTTACCATATGGATACTGTCATCGGCATTTGACATTTCGGGTTCAACTTCTAGAAAGAAAAGTACCTTTCTGTTCCCAGGGGCCATTTCCTGTATTGGGTTTTTCCTTTGACCCCCTAACTGGCTATAGGGATTACATGCTCTTAATAACCTCTTTTTATCAAGCACTCACAGCATCCTACATCCAGAGCTTCATCATATACTTATTTTCTACTTTATCAGGGAAGCCTATTATTTTCCCCTGAATCTGCCTTAAGCATTCACTGGTGGCTGATCCCTTATAGTTTCTCACTATATTCTTAAGATTAGTGTGAATTCTTGTCTCATTCTCCATGCCTTTTTCATCTGAGAAACTGGCCTTTTTCACCTAGGGACCTCCACTAAAAAACTTTTCCGCTTATTCCCCCAAATGTAAATCACGTCTCTTTGGACCCCTCTGACAGTTTTCACCACCTTATTTCATTCATAATAGATTTATGTGAATTTATATTCTCCTCAATGAAGAATCATGTCCTAAAAATCTAGCAGAAGACCAGGCAAATGGAAAATGTGCACAACATACAAAATTTGTTGATATTATTTCCATGTCTACCCTATAGCTCCTTTTTGGCACAAATAGTACATTTATGCCCAGAAGCATTTTACTGTACTTTGAAACAAAGAGTTTTCACAAAAGGGAAATAATTAAAATCTGTCATCTTTTGAGATCCATCCCCTGTCTTTGTTCTCAAAGAAGGTGAGGAATGCTAATGGGTATTTTAATACCAGTAACCTATCGACATTGCAAATTGTTGAGCTCTTCTATCGCCGCTTGCTTAAAAATCCAAACAGTTCACAGAGACGGAGTTTTTAATGTCAGACTTAGCCGGACCACCAGAGCTTGTGAAAAAGCGGAGACAGGGATTGGGGACAGGGTCCCTGCATCCTTTGTGCATAAGTAATGCTGCAGGAGACATCACACTTTGTGTGCTGGTGCGTAATAGTGCCTTCTGCACTGAATATATTACCACTGCAGTAAAAATGTTTCACAATATTGTAGGGTCTGAAGAAATGGAAGATGTTATACTAAATAAGGACATTATCATTCTCATTTGGCGTATTCCAGCCTCTGAATTATACATAAATTGTTGAAAGAAAGTTTGGTTCTTGCTAAGAGACATAATAAACAACCAGGGAACAAATTCAGAGGCACCGTTTCAAAGCAAAACAAAACAAAACAAAACAAAGCAAAACATGCAAAAAACCAAAGATCCTTAAATCAGAAGTGTCTTAATTTTCATTTCCAGTAGTTTAATATTAATTTTCCTGATCCTAATACGACTGCATTAAGGTGAACTTTAGAGTAATAAAATTAGAGAAGGGAAAATAAATGCTGGAAGTTTGTAAGGAAATAGGGATTTTAATGTAACTTAGTTAAGAGCCTGTCTCTCTTTCCGTGTAATTTATAATGTTAATTTTGCAAGTGTTGATCTTTCCTTAAAAAACGTGAATTCTTGATAAAAATGAATGCTCAATTTCTGAAACATTAAAGACTATTAAACAGTTAATAGTTTCCAGGAAAAAAAGTTTACGTTATTAGAAAGAGCTATTATTTCAGAGGATAAGGAAACTTTAAATTCAGATTCACTTATGAAAGGAAAAACAAAATTGTCAATTCCCTGCATGTGATCTTGTTCCTGGAGGAAGTACTTGGACAATGGAAAATGGGAAAGAACCAGAATCTTTGGCCTCACTCTGAGTTCCTTTGTCACAAAGCTGTGATTATTCAGTTAGTTCGAGGCAATGCCTTCAGTGAGCATGAATCTTTCTCCGGTTAACTACTTATAAACACTTGGGGAGTTAACAGGGAGCAGATGAAATGAATATTTCTGGAGCTGGTCATCAGCATGTTGATTCTGGTTCTTCTGGATCTGAGGGTCTATGGTTCAAATCCCAGCAGGAGTGAATTTCTCAAGCAAAGGAAAGGCATTTATTGGACTGGTAACTAGCGTGGTGTGAATTACTAGTGTGCTCCAGGGGATTCATAAACCCACGTTGAGAACCAGTGGTATGAGCCCGAGGACTGGGCTCCAGGGACACTTTGTTCGTGGAGCACACCCTGCAGCTGCTGTCGCGTAATCAGAACCAGAACTTACCTGTGCCTCCCAACAGGCTTTCGTGAGACCAAGTTATGGACAGTTCCCCTTGTTGAGCTACCTCTGCTCCCCATGTCCTTGGACATTCAAAGGTGTCTTCAAAAGGAAAACTTGGTGCGTGCTGGCGTTTTGTATTGGGTGACGGGTTCCCTCTCTCTTTATCTCTTTTTCTCTCTCTCTCATTTTTTTCCCACTTCCCCCCTCACCCCCCACCACTCTTTCTCTCTGAGTCTTCTCGCTTTTGCCCCTCACTGTACGCCCTTAGGCTTTTTTGTTTAAAGTATTTGTACAGGCGCACTTGGGTGCTCAGTTGGTTAAGCATGGGACTTTTGCTTAGGTCGTGATCTCACCGTTCATGGGTTCGAGCCCCACGTTGGGCTTTCCACTGATAGGCCAGAGCCTGTTTTGGATCCTCTGTCCCCCTCTCTCTGTGCCTCTCCTCTGCTTGCACTCTCTCTCTCTCAAACATAAATAAATATTAAAAAAATAAAGTATTCGTACAAAGACTTTTCTCTGCATTAGAATGAATCTCAAGTGCTCAAATGTGACTTAGCCCAACCCTGTACTTGATAAATGAATCACCTCTACTTTATCCTTGTTTATCCGTCTTCTCTTTCAATGCTTTCAGAGATGGGGATGTATTATTTCATAAAAGCCTGCTTTGTCCCCCTCGTATTTATTCTCATATTCTGGCTTCTTCTTCTTTTTTTTCCTATATATTTTGTACAAAAGCCTGTGCTGGAACCATATGCTGTTCTTTCTGTGTCTAAGCTTTTTCCTCGCCATCTCCTATCACCCTCAAGATGGGTCACTTTGTAGGTTACCAAAGTTCCCCTTGTTATTTTCCTCTTCAGCCGGTCTCTGAAACTCATTTTAGCTCTTTATTTTAAAGCTATCTATTTCCTTCTTTAGTCCTTCCAACTAATGCTGATGTTTCTTTTCAGGAATTTTGATTCTTGAGGGTCTAAATAAAATAAATGAAAATAAAACCTTTCAAATTCATTTTGTGTTCTCTTAAAAAGTAACCCATTTATTTAATAATACTTTCCTCTGGTCTTGAATGGTTCTGATATTGGAAACACTTCTTTGAGATAGTAGGAGACCCTTGTATACATTCATAAAATACTTAGTACAAATATATTCAAGCTATAAACTTCTCTGGGAATTCCCTTCCTGCACCTATCCATTCATTCACTCATTCATTCTCCAAAAACGTATTGGTATCTTTTTAACCAGAGGAATAAGCACTCATAGTCCCAAAAAGCTACTTTCCAGTGTGGAAAAACCAGAGCTCATGCTTTAAAAAAGGTTTCATTTATTTATTTTGAGAAGGAGAGAGCAAACAGAGAAGGGGCAGAGAGAGAGAGGGGAGGAGAGAGAGAGAATCCCAAGCAGGCTCCGGTCAGAGCTGAGGCAGAAGCAGGGCTCAAACTCACAAACCGTGAGATCGTGACCTGAGGCAAAACCAGGAGTCAGATGCTTAACAGACTGAGCCACCCAGGTGCCCCAGGGCTCATGTTTTGAATCCTGAATAGGTTTAATATCTTGCACATTAAACTGTAAACCGTAAAATAGAGAATATTTTTCATCCATGTTTGCAGCCTGCAGCATCTAATGCTGTAGCTGACACCAGTAAGCAATTGTTGAATATGAATGACTGAAATCATAGTCTTTAAAATGTACTTGATTAAATGACCTGAATCACTCTTGTGTGGCTAAGGACTAAGAAGATAGCTAAATGGAAGTGCTGATGACAAATATCAGTTAGTTTGGGAAATTTGGTGTCTGGTAATGTTCTAAATGGGCCAAGAGCCAACAAATCATATTCTCTTCCTCTCGGATTTCCCTCCAACCAATGTGACACTAGCTTTTCAGTTTCTTTTTTTTTTGGGGGGGGGCAGGAGTGTAGGTTGGGTGAACATTTATTAATGCTTCGGAGTGAGGGTGAGAATAAAGCACCCAAGCTCCTGCTGGAGTTGCCACAGAGAGCCACCAAGTGCTTCAGAGAGAGGCAGAGCCTGAACTGATTTTTGCCGTCCTGAATGACATTTGAAATCTAAAGTACTCAGAGCATAACAGTGACCTTTAGAGCCCGTGGGAGAGAAAGGTGAGAGGGAAGATGGGGCTGGTTGGGTACTTGGGAGGGAGGAGGAGATCTCATAAGAATTTTTTGTTTGGGGATTATTTTAAGTAATGTCTTCCCATCAAGGTTCTCAGAAAAGTTTACATGTGTATCTCTTTACTGAGAAGGCTAGGTAGAAGGAGATTATATAAAACTCATATTATTATATTATATTATGTTATATTATATTATATTTATTTCATTATATTAATTACACATTCAAACCTTAAGATAAACATATGCACAGACATGGGTTGAGGTTGCCTTTAGTAGGGCCAGCTATATCTTTATAAAATTATGTACTTGTGCATATATACACACATCGTCCTATATCCTATATATGTAGAAGTAATATTCAGGCACTTTCAAACTATGAAAAGTATTATAAAGAAAAAGATAAATATAATCCATAACCTTACCACATAGCAATTATCACTATTAATGTATTAGTACATTTCATTGACAATATGCATTGGGAGATAGTATGACATGTTGGTCTGACTCTTGATTTCAGTTCAGGTCATGATCTTATGGTTTGTGAGATCAAGCTCCATGTCAGGCTCTGCGCTGACAGTGAGAAGCCCGGTTGGGGTTCTCTCTCTCTCTCTCTCTCTGTCCCTCCCACAGCTCGTGGTCTCTCTCTCTCTCTGAAAAAAAAATTTTTTTTAAAACAATATATAAAAAGATTAAAAAGAAAGTATAGAATCTCTCATCTTAGTTCTGTCAAAAGCTATAAGTATTAACTGATATATATTAATGTTTTCTATATTTATTTAAAGTTGTGTAGCTAGTATCAATGAGCTACTGTTTATTGAGTGCTTACTTTACGTCAGGCACTGTTCTAAGCATTTTACAGATATTTCGTTTAAGCTTTTCAAGAACCACACTTTGGGGAGCCTGGGTGGCTCTGTTGGTTGAGCTCAGGTCATGATCTCACAGTTTGTGGGTTCGAGCCCCGCGTCGGGCTCTGTGCTGACAGCTCAGAGCCTGGAGCCTGCTTCGGATTCTGTGTCTCCTTCTCTCTCTGCCCCTCCCCTGCTTGCGCTGTCTCTCTCTCTCTCTCAGAAATAAATAAACATTAAAAAAGAATTAAGCTTCCCAAGAACCCTATAAAGTAAGTACTACTGTTAGCTTTTATTATTATCATTCCATAGATGAGTAAATTGAGCACAAAGAAATTAAGTAAAATGTCAAAGGTCAAGTTCAAAACATAAAAGTGATGAAATCCAGGACTTGAACTGAGGCAGTTCTTGACTCCAGAGCTCATGCTCATAACCACAACGGAAACACATAGATGTAAAAACAAAAAATGTAGAAAACATACGCACCTGTTATTTTCGGGCATATCAGCAATGCAGTTTGAAGAGATGGCCTTGTTAAGTAGAGAGAGTACTAGGCTACAAATCAGGGGACAGGTCTACAGTAGTGCACAGTTCTTTTGCACAAGAGAGACAATTGTTAAATACTTGGGAAATTTACAAGCTGGTTGTTAAATCATTGGTAGTTTGGAATTGGCTAGAGTGGGGCATATTGGACCATGGGTATTGAAAAAAGTGACTTTCTTTTTTCTTCTCTTTTTCTTTTTCTTTTCTTTTCTTTCTTCTTTTTTTTTCAGAGTCATTTTACCAACCCGCTATGCCTGCATTTTCAGTTCTGCCACTAAGTGGCAGTTGGAGTGGATTTCTGGGGAATTGTGCAATGGATCTGAAGCCTGACTTTCTTATCTGTAGGATGGTAATAACGCTTGTCCTTGTTATAAAGTCTACAGTGTCTGGGAAACATTTTATAACATTTTGTTCTTTACATGTAACTGTATAAAAAGTGAAACCCTATGTAATTATTATTTTTTGACATTCAATCATTTGTTATCCTAGAAAAGTATATTTACCGCAAAAGTTAATAAAAAGCAATAATTTTGTTACAATTTGGAATACTAATTCTATTTGTAGTTTCAATGACTCATGGAGATTATATCACTCTTTTCCCCATTCAGAGGAAAACATATATACAATAAAAATAGAATTAAATACAAAAGGGAAATTTGGAACCACAGAGCATAAAGCAAAATTCTTTCTTTTAATTATAATATGGTTTTTAATGTTCTTACTTGACGCATATGTAAAAATATATAAGCCAAGTTCTTGATTTTCTCCATGGGTTTCAAATAGGTGATTTACAAAGATAGTTTATGTTGTGGTTAGTAAGGCATTTGGTGAGTTAGAGGTAAGTAAACAATACAGCTGACTGGGGCTCCTGGTGGCTCGGTTGTTTAAGCATATGGCTTCAGGTCATGATCTCTTGGTTCGTGAGTTCGAGCCCCACATTGGACTCTGTGCTGATAGCATGGAGTCTACGGGATTCTCTCTCTCTTCCCTCTTTCTCTGCCCCTCCCCCACTTGTGCTCTCTCTCTTTCTCTCTCAAAATAAATACATAAAACCTTTAAAAAACTGCAACAATACAAGTGTTTAACCCAGAAGTCAAAACTATTAATGCTTCTGAAGATAAGAAAAATAGTGATTATTATGTGTGGGGTACTTCTATGTGCAGGACACCTGGCTACCTGTTATATATTTTCTCAAAAATCTCAAACCACAGCACTTGATTACTATTATTATTTCTAATTTACAGTTGAACAAGTTGAGTCTTAGATAAAATACCTTATCCAAGATCACATAACTAGAGCACGTGAGGTTTTGTATACTCATACAGTTTGCAATCTAACGTTGGTAGACAAGAAATTAAAAAAGAAACTCTGAAGTAAATGGTACAATATAGAGAGCACACAAGTAAGATTTGAATTATTCATGGCAATAAAAAGGACATTTTCACTCTTAACTTTAATAGCTAAAAGGGATATTTCCCATTTTCTAGAAAGAGTAAAACTTTTTAAGGGCTTGTAGGCATAATTTATGTCTTAGGAAAATCAAATCCTCCCACGGAAAGGTTTCCAAATTTGAATGTACTGTAATTAATAACAATGTTGATGAAGTTTTCCTATGTGTCTTCCAGCACTAAATAATATACTAATGCATCATCCAAAACTTTTAGAGAAGAAAACCTTAATTTTTTATCAATTCATTTTTGGAGGAAACAGATTTTTCTGCTTCACAAAAAATCCTCAACTCACTGCCCCAGTCTGCATGTTCTAATGGAAGGGTGCAAAACTCAGTGTCATTAATGAAAATACACTTGAATTGAGGACTTTAAAAACAACAACAACAAAACAACTCTTTATAATGCTTTGACATGCCTTTTCTCACTTAAATGATTGTGTAGAAGCTGCTGAAATTCTTTTCTTTTCCCCCCAGTCTGTTCCTCCACATGATGACCATCAGTGGTCATTATATTGACTGTAGCCATTGGTCAGTTATACATTCCAGAAATGGAAGTCTCCTTACTAAAATTAAATCACCCACTCAAAGAGTTTCTTCTACTTAGCTTCTCTGAAAGTAAAGAATTTGGGATCAATTATGTACAAATACCTAGTTGATATGAATAGCGAATTCAAAATTGGTACACATTGTTGGAGGCGCCATGTTTTCTCATTCAGGTAAGGGATTTAGGGCCCCATATTCAATGCCCACCTCCTCTCTGAGAGTGTGAAAGCTTGCTTGTTGTTTTGTTTTATTTATGCAGTGTTCTTTTAATTTTAGTGTTAGTGAAGTTAATTTCAGTGCTGTTTTTCTTGTTGCTGTGAATTAAGTTGCTAAAAGTAAGAGGAGTGTAATCCTCAGCACAGAGAAGGGATATTATATGCTTACTTGGAACTTATTATAAAAGACCACACGATCGGGCAGGGCAGATGGTCCCACTGGAAACCAAAAGAATGATGAGTGTGCTAACTGTGTCACATACATTATTCCTTTCAAGAACTCCATGTGATGTGCACCTCTGCCCACCTTTTTATGGAGCTCATAGAAAGTAAGTAGCCTACCCATTTCACAGAAATCACCCACGGCAGAGCTAGAGTTCCAGTCCAGGATTTGTCTTACTCTAGATCAGGGGTTCTTAACCTGGATCTACAGGTCCTCAAAGAATTGTGGGAAGAATTTAGGAATTCCATGAACTTGGGTGGGAAAAACATTTGAATGTTTATTTTCATTCACTTCTGACTGAAATTGAACATTTTCCTTTTTTTTTTTTTAATGGTTTCAGGATTAGAATTTAGCGATTTATTGCTTACATATAACACCCAGTGCTCATCCCAGCAAGTGCTCTCTTTAACGCCCATCACTGATTTAACCCATCCCCCCACCCAACACCTATCCAACAGCCTTCAGTTTGTTCTCTGTATTTAAGAATCTCTTATGGTTTACCTCCCTCTCTGTTTTTATCTTATTTTTCCTTCCGTTCCCCTATGCTCATCTGTTTTGTTTCTCAAATTCCACACGTGAGTGAAATCATATGATATTTAACTTTCTTTGACTGACTTATTTTGCTTAGCATAATACACTCTAGTTCCATCCACGTTGTTGCAAATGGCGAGATTTCATTCTTTTGGATTGCCGAGGAATATTCCATTGCGTATATACACCACATCTTCTTTACCCATTCGTCAGCCAATGGACATTTGGGCTCGTTCCATAATTTAGCTCTTGTTGATAGTGCTGTTGTAAACATTGGGGTGCATGTGTCCCTTCGAATCAACATCTTTGTATCCTTTGGATAAATACCTAGTAGTGCAATTGCTGGGTCATAGGGTAGATCTATTTTTAATTTTTTGAACAACCTCCATCCTGTTTTCCGGAGTGGCTGCACCAGTTGACATTCCCAATAGTACTACAACAGTGTTCCCCTTTCTCTGCATCCTTGCCAACATCTGTCGTTTCCTGAGTTGTTAATTTTAGCCATTCTGACAGGCGTGAGGTGGTATCTCATTGTGGTTTTGATTTGACATTTTCTTTAATTATGAATGCAGACAACCACAGGATTATCCACAGTATCTGTGGACCGTATCACCAACAAAAAATACAGATGTTTTTCTATCGCAATTCAGTTGTTTCAGGCTTGAAATATTATTTACTTATTATTGAGAAATCATAGTAGTTTATTTTAATATGCTGATTGAGTACATTTTTATGTAATTTGTTTCCTTGGTAGTTCTCAGTGTTTTATTTTTTATATTTTATACTTATTTTATACACATACTTATGTACTACATTTATATTTATGTTAAATATTTTTGTTTATTTTGTATATATGCATATTTTACACACTTTAAGCATTATTACAAAATTAGTTCATTGGATCTCCAGAAGGATCCATGGCCAACACCCCTGAAGTCCTGTTCGGAATCTTTGTTTCTTGTTTATCACAATCTTGTGTCTTTTTGTTCTTATGCCATACCTAGATGTAGAGCTGGGGAGAGAAATTTAATGATTCACACAACTCAGCTACAGCACTATTCAGTTTAACAGCAGAAAAAGAAAGAGCAAATGAAATATCTAGAACATTTAATGCATCTAAATACATGGGTATCTGCAGAACATGGAAAGGGATTATGTCTCCATCTCCTACTAATCAAAATATCCAGATACTCATTCATTTTTCACAGGCCACAGCCAATTGGCTGAAAGTTCTTTCTTTTACCTCTGGTTTTGAGTTGTGTTCAAATTATTAATGGTGCTTAGTTTCAGTTGATTCCTATATATAAACATCCCAGGCAGCCTTCCAATCCTGCTGACCCTGTACTTGGGTCTGGGCTTTCTCATCTAAGTTGAGTTACCAGGCAGAAAACAAATTGCATACCCCAGAAACCAGCCGGTCTTTGCTAAAGTCACATTCATTTCAGTTAGTGCATGAATCTATTTTCTTCTATCGATAGTTTTTATTTTACTTACTTACTGGATGAACATCAATGAGCAGTTCATTCAATAAACCCACTAAATGCCAGGCATTCTTTTAGCCACTGGAGACAGAGAGAAGATGCCCCAAAGGAGATTTTGAGAATTTTTTCTTTATTCAGGAGTGTTACTGTGCCCAGATTCTGAAATGTTCCCACAGACACCATGGGCCTAAGAAACCTCAGAAGCTTGAATCATCCTTGACGCTTGCCCAGGAAGGTGTCAATATTTTAATATTCCATCAAAGTGATTCTGTACCAAGGTTAATGGATTGATGTTTAAGTCTGCTTCAGGGCCAACTTAGCCCAACTGGCTTGACAGAAAATAAAGTTGTCTCGTCTCCGAAAAGTATAGACCTGGACAATGAAAGGGTATATGTGCCCTTTATTTTCTTTCTAGGTGACTAACAGAATTGGAGGCAGGTGTGTGCATCTTGAAAGATATCATTGCATCGGGGTCAAGTGCCAGACTCTGAGAAGGGAAGGGCATGCAGGCTGGCCAGAGGGTGTGATTCCCAATCTGTCTCTGACTACTTTTGTGACCTTGAGAAAGTCAATTAACGTCTTTACCTCTGAGAACTCAGTTTTACAATGATGAGATTGAACGGACTATGAATTTCAAATGTGTCTTCCTGCTCTAAAATTGTATTTATGTGTTTGAGACATCACAAACATAGTCAGGCCCTAAACTTACTTTTTATTGATGTTGAGAAGATAAAGCTTCATTTCACAATATCTGTTCCATGCAGCATCATTTTTGATGTTTACATCATAATTGAAAGGTGGGGGCTAAAAATTTCCTGTTAAAATAAGAGGATTGGTTAATTCTGACAAATCAAAAATGTTATGTACCATATGATTTACATTATAGATCAACATTTTAGTCAAGCTCGATAGGATGTCATGAAAATTTGCTCAATTTTCTACAGTTACTTAATATAACACACATATTTCTAAATACATGTCTTTTAAAATAATTATTGTGTTAAATATTAATAATAGGAGTGAAGGCCTTTGTGTTGATTCTGTAGTTTGACATGACACACGGTTTTAGACATGTACAATAGTAAATGTGAGATTTTCTGCATTGTTGAGTAATGGATAGATTCTTTCCCACAATCATTTGTTAGAATACTGTGTTAGTATCTACCACCAAGATTAGTAAATGGTATTACATGAAACAAAGTGAAAATGAATGGTCTTGATATAAATTAAACATTGAAGCTCCAATTTGTTGACAAGACTGCTTTTACCACAGTCCTTTCTGGAATGTCACTGAGAAAAGTTGTTGGAAAGGCAGTGCATGAACTTTCTGTCTGCGCATTTGCCCAGAGGCCTTGGTGATATAAATCTAAAGAAATAAATGCATGTGTGAAAGTTGTACTGTCACTCTTGGATAAAGTCTATAAATGGGGTCTGTTGATAGACAGTAATTCAATACAAAGTAGCATTATCCGGCAAAAATACCTTCGTATAACATGATGGCACACATGATTTGGGTTTGTTTTCTAACCAAATGTCATTTATGTTCATTACTGCCATGATTGAGAGGGTATATCAAAAGCCTTAAAACACTTTTTTTTCCAATGTAAAATTTGGAACAATGATAATTCTAGCCCATTCCTTCCTGGATGCACTATCCATGTCAAAAGTTGAATTTTTGTCTTGACTTTTCTTTTTCTTTTCTTTTTTTTTAATGTTTATTTTTGAGAGAAAGAGAGAGACACAGACAGACAGACAGTGTGAGCAGGGGAGGGGCAGAGAGAGAGGGAGACACAGAATCCGAAGCAGGCTCCAGGCTCTGAGCTGTCAGCACAGAGCCCAATGCGGGACCCGAACTCACGAACCACGAGATCACGACCTGAGCCAAAGTCAGATGTTCAACCAACTGAGCCACCCAGGTGCCCCTTGACTTTTCTTTTTCAACCTTCAGTAGACTTTACACTGAGATGAAACCTTGAAGTGCTCCAACACTTGGTCTGGGGAGAAAAGTGAAGGGAGGGGAAGAGGTTTTCTTCAGTAATTATATCAACTCAGCTTGTAAATGCACTTTGAGAGCCTGCTGGAAGGAGATTTTACAGCTGCTAACTTCTGTATAATCTGGTAGCTATTAAAATTGTAAACAGCGAAAATAAATTCCAAAGGTCTAAACTTGATAGTGAGGTTTTGGGTTTTTTTTTTTTTTTTGCCTGCAGATTGATAAGAGATGAATCTCAGGGTCATGTAAGCTTGACCTCCAATTTTCTGATATCAGGTCAAGACCAACATGTTCAGAGAAAAGCTTTGATTTAAGGAGATTTATATTCAAATCACATCAGAGGTCCAAGACCAAAAATCAACCTCCCTCAAGTTACGTCATTGCATTTTCCTGTAGACAGTCTGAATCTGCTTGAATATTTTCCAGACTTCTCATCAATGCAGGCCTTTGCTTTATAGTGTGCTCTAACCAGTCCAAGCTCAGTCCGGATTATTTCCCTTTCTCATCATTTTCCTGAAAGTATTAGTCAGAGTTCTCATCTTTATGATGAGAAAGGATCACAAGGGGGGATTTCCACTTTGGAATTGCCTTTCCAACTTCTAGCTGTTCGTGGGGTTAATGGCAATGTTCTTTCATCGCAGTAAATATAGAGCGTGCCTGCCAAATCAGAGGAGACATAAGCCCTCTCTAACAATGTTTTTGAAAATTGCTATGGAATATACACTGGTGGCCTGTGGCAAAAAAAAAAAAAAAAAAAAAAAAAAACACAAACAAACAAAATGAAGGTGGTTCAGAGTGTGGCTGGTCTGAAGTGTGAGCCCGTTACTTGAATTGTTAGCTTGCTTTCACAGTAACTCATTTAGTTGCTTGTTTATTCAGTAAGTGCTTCTACCCTGGCGCCACAGGTCCTACCCCCCCCCCCCCACCCCCAAGCCCCGGAAACTTGCCCCATTAGTGTGTTCATCTTGATATCCTGGTTCACAGCAGTCGGATGTCTGGAGTGAAGACACGTCCAGGGCTGGGCCGAGGAATGGATGTGGAGAAATACGTCCTCCTAACAGAGGACGATTGGCAACAACCACCCAAGAAGAAAAACTAAAAACCGGCTCGATTGGTTGTTGCCAGATCAAAGAAATCACTCTTGTTATTTTTCATGACCTTGGTTCCGATTTTTTCCGTCTCTGGAAAGACAGAGCACAGCACAACACTGTTAAAAAAAACTTGAAGACAGAGCACCACGAGGGTCAGAATTTAGGTTAGAGATGTGTCCTATATCTTCATCATTTTAGGTTAAAAATGTGTGTCACAAATAGAAGGGAGGTTCTAAATGCTTACATTTACTTCATTAAATACGGAAACAAAGGTACTGAGCTGTAAATTTTGAATTCCACATTCAGTGCCCTTGATCTATTGAACCTTGATTCCTTTTCTTAAGAGTCTTTTCGTTCTTGGGTTTAGGTTTTAAAATGTAGAAATGTTTGATACATTATTATTTTTTTTTTAATTTTTTTTAACGTTTATTTATTTTTGAGACAGAGAGAGACAGAGCATGAATGGGGGAGGGTCAGAGAGAGGGAGACACAGAATCTGAAACAGGCTCCAGGCTCTGAGCTGTCAGCACAGAGCCCGACGCGGGGCTCAAACCCACGGACCACGAGATCATGACCTGAGCCGAAGTCAGCCGCTCAACCGACTGAGCCACCCAGGCGCCCCTTGATACATTATTTTTTTTTTTTTTTTTTTTTTTTTTTTTTTTTTTTTTTTTTTTTTTTTAAATTTTTTTTTTAACGTTTATTTATTTTTGGGACAGAGAGAGACAGAGCATGAACGGGGAGGGGCAGAGAGAGAGGGAGACACAGAATCGGAAACAGGCTCCAGGCTCTGAGCCATCAGCCCAGAGCCCGACGCGGGGCTCGAACTCCCGGACCGCGAGATCGTGACCTGGCTGAAGTCGGACGCTTAACCGACTGCGCCACCCAGGCGCCCCCATTATTTTTAACAGAATCTTTAAATAATAGTTTATTAACAAGATGATCAATTCAATGGGTTTTCCTGTGTCCCAGATGTAATCACCGGTTCCAGACTTTTGGAAAGGGTTATTTGTGCACGAGGCTCTCAAAGACTACGGCATTTCCATCTTTACTGTTTTTATTAGCTAACAGGTTCAATCACAAAATGATGTTTTCCCCTGCTTGGACGTCAGTACAACAGGTTCAAATGGCAATCTTGTTCACTGTGGCCTCTTTCAATGGTACCGCAGGTAAGCCTTTAACATTTAACTGGTTAGTCTGCATATACGTGGTATGTCATATTTGTATTCAATGGCAGCCTTTGATGTTCACTGAGATGTGAAGGGACATGAGCTGGGAAAGCTTTGTTGGTTGCTGTCTCATGCTGATCTCTTAGACATCTCGATGACTGTGACACTACATGAAATGCCAATGAACTCTGAAAAGGATTCTCATCAAACAAAGTCCACGACAAAACGACACCAGGTATTGTCAACCCTGTTAAGCAGGTGACTAGCACATCAAGAAATGGCTGCTGAGAGCAGGTGACCTTACAGCTGTGACCTGTATGAGCCACAGGGACAGTCATTTTCTGGATCTCGATGAGGACAGTGCTTCTTTCATATACACAAGAGTCGCCTGGGCAACTTGTCAATATGCAGATCTTGTATCAATGTCTGGGAGGACCCCGGCATCCGGCATTTCGAACAAATTCCCAAGTGATACTGACACTATCTGTTCATGGATCGCACTTGGAGAAGCAAGGTGTGGGAGTGCTACGTAAGAATTTTTGGTGGGAGGGGCGTCTGGGTGGCTCAGTAGGCTAAGCATCCACCTTCAGCTCAGGTCAACGATCTCATGGCCGTGGGTTCGAGCCCCACTTCAGTCTCTGTGCTGACAGCTCAGAGCCTGGAGCCTGCTTCGGATTCTGTGTCTCCCTCTCTCTCTGCCCCTCCTCTGCTCACGCTCTGTCTCTCTCTCAAAAATAAAAAAACAATAAAAAAAAAAGTTGTTTTAAAGAATTTTAGGCAGGAGAGATTCTGTGGTGGGGTGACTGTGTTCATTCACCATCTCTTTACCAGGAAGAGAACCAATGGCGGGGCACACAAGGTAAAGTTTGTGGGCTTTCTCTCATTTCTTTCTAATCTCACTTTTACTTTTGTCTGTTTCCACGATGATAAAGAACAAAATCCATTCAAAATTTACTCAACTTCATAGTAGCACGTAAGTTGGGCCTTTAATCTTCACTCAGCTGTCCCATTTTTACAAAAGCGTTCTTTTCTCGCAAAGCAGTTACTCTTACCATTTGAATGCAAATGCAGGAAAACATTCAGGAAATGCTGTGTTCAAAATGATTAGTTAATGGACTTCTGTGCATCCCTCATTCCAAATCCAGAAGAAGAGATTATAAGCTTCTCTGTACTGCCTTTTTTTTTTTTTTTTTTTTTTAATTCCATCCACCATTTCCCATTGGGTCCCATGGAGCCCAAGGAGTTTTGCTTATGTAGGTATTGGGGCCACGGAACAGAAAAGGATTAAGCGGGCCACGCAGGGATCAGATCTGTCACCTCAGTCTCATTAGCGCCAGGCTCTGCCCAACTGCGCTAACGACCCATGCGTTTGCAGCTGCCTAGGCTAAGGGAGATGGATGTCTCTTCTCTGTTTCTCCAGTTCCTGAAGATGTTTCAAATGGTCCCGCTAGACTATGGAGATGTGTTTGCTTCGAGGATTTGCCAGGTTAGCC
The DNA here is from genome assembly GCF_022079265.1 of Lynx rufus. NCBI lineage: Eukaryota > Metazoa > Chordata > Mammalia > Carnivora > Felidae > Lynx > Lynx rufus. The sequence continues at coordinate 74,188,754 of NW_025814823.1, forward strand.
CGGACCTTGCAATTTATTGGTGCATTCTGTCAAACTACAGGCTTACGCTGGTAAATCAAAAAGGCTTTTTGGACTGTATCCCCAGTAAGCTAGGCAGCTGGGGATTGAAATCTTGGGAGAGTCATGCTACAGCCCAGATACGTCTTGGGAAAATGTAAACAGTTGTGTCTCATGCTCCGTGTGCTGACAACCCCAGTTAAATCATTAAAAAAAACCCAAAAACAACAACAACGACAAAACAAACCATGTGAGTATGACCGAAAGATAGCTTTCTCACTGCCGAATCATGGATGTGTCGCAGGACCCGAAAAGACGTTTGACGAAGGAAGTTATATCACAGTTAATCTAGGGGGACTGCCTGGAGAATGTGGACTAAAACCTCTTCTCCAAGGTGGTACAATGGCAAGACTATTTGAGTTTCAGTAACGAGGGCATTTTATCTCCTGAGCCATAGTTTTGAATCCAGTGGCTCCTAAGTTCACTTCTGCATGGAAATCCTTGCCAGGATATCTTTTGACACTCTTGCGGCAGAAATTTCATTGAAAATCAGTGTTTTATTCTCCTAGTGAGTTTTTTCCCCTCGTGCTAGGTCTTACTAGCTTATCAGACAGAACTCAGTATTTGCTAATCATTTTTTTTTTTTTTGGTGGAACTCATTTTTTTGTAAAGCATCAAATTGAACATTCAAAATGTCATTATGTACATGTGGTATTATTTTATGCAGAACAGACTTCTAAAATGCAGTAAATAGTCTTGATTAAAATGGAAACCTTTTAAATAATCATGGGGTATAAAATCAAATGGAGTAAGTCTGAAGTAATGCAAGTCAACCAAAACAGCTTTAATGCTGTTTTTCTCATTTCCCTCTGCTTCATCCCCTGAAGAACATAAAATTCTTAGGAGTGTATTAGTGGTGTGTTGAATGGTCCCCTGAGAATACCTGAGCCCCATGCTCCTGCATAACTGGTGTGATTGGTGCTCACACTATTGGCATTCTCTCCCCCAAGCCTTTGCTCTAGTCATTGTCCTTTGAGAAATGCACCATCTCTTTCTCTAAATAAGAGTTTCTCAGGGTGCCTTGGGGGCTCAGTCGGTTGAGCGTCCGACTTCGGCTCACGTCATGATCTCAGGGTTCGTGGGTTCGAGCCCCGTGTCGGGCTCTGTGCTGACAGCTCGGAGCCTGGAGCCTGCTTCAGATGCTGTGTCTCCCTCTCTCTCTGCTCCTCCCTGCTCTCACTCTGTCTCTCTCTGTCTCTCAAAAATGAATAAACATTAAAAAAAAATTTAGAAGCATCTCTGGGATCTCTGCTCACTAGGTGCCAGTAGAACCCGCCCCTTGTAATAACAAAAACTGCGTCGAAGACATCGCCAAACGTCTACCGGTGGGCCACTCTCCTGGCAGTTGAGAACCACTGTTCTGACTCTGTTTTATCTCCCAAGCCCAAGCATCACCTGCACTATGAAGCCTCTCTTGATCATTTATATTATTCCATGATGACTTTTCCGTTAAATTTACACATAAAATCCAATTGCCTGGACAAGATACATCCACATCGACAATGAAATGCTACAGAGAATAAGGGAGTTGAGGGCCAGTCTTTCCTGGATATCTTCTCCTTTATAGAGATAACCACGATTATAGTAGGTGTTTTTCCAGACCGTTTGAAGGCATCTGAAAGCTAAAAAAACACTATGTCATTTTTTTAATCTGTTTAATTTTTCTTAATGTTCATTTACTTTTGAGAGAGAGAGAGAGAGAGGGAGGGAGAGAGACAGAACATGAGCCGGGGAGGAGTCAGAGAGAGAGGGAGACACAGAATCCCAAACAGGTGCCAGGCTCTGAGCCCTCAGCATAGAGTCCGATGTGAGGCTTGAACCCACGAGCTGGGAGATCATGATTTGAGCCGAAGCCGGACACTTAATCACCTGAGCCATCCAGATTCCCCTACTATCTCATCGTTCTAATTTGTTTCCCTTTCCTTGCTAGTAAGCTCGAGCATGTCTTCCTGTGCTCAATGGTCATTTGAATTTTTTCCTTTTGTATTGCTTTAGCCTACTTTTCCAATTTATTATTTTCTTCATATTGCTTAACATTGAAATCCATATTTACATTACAGTTACAGGTCACTTGCTTGCGATATATGTATAGCAAAATGTTCTCCCAGGCTGTGTAACTGCACGTGTTGTTGTACATTAAATTTTTACATAGCCAAAAATGTCAAACTTTTCCTTTATGGGCTACTGGATTGTATACCTTAGTTAGAAAGTTTTTTACTTCTCAGACATATCTAAAAAATTACCCCATTTTCTCCTAATGCTCTTATACTTTTCTCCTCAATTAACTAACTTATAGCGAAAAGTAAGGATTTAACATCCCCCTTTCCATCCCAAATGAATAGTTCTATCATTCAGTGCAGGTGAGTTTCAACTGCAGTAACAAAGAACCCTGGATGTCAGTGGCTTGCAGCTTCTCCATTTAGCTAAGACTCTGCGGATGTCTTTTTTATTCTAGACCCTGAAGGATTAGCCTTCGTCTGTGACATGCCAAAGAGGAGAAAGACGTGGTGGAGCTGAACCTTCACTATTTTTTTTAAATTTTTATTTATTTGAGAGAGAGAGAGAGAGAGAGAGAACACAAGCAGGGGAGAGGCAGAGAAAGAGGGAAGACAGAGGACCCGAAGCATGTCCTGTGTTGACAGCAGAGAGCCCGATGTGGGGCTCGAACTCACGAGATGCAAGATCGTGACCTGAACTGAAGTCAGACGCTTAACCGACTGAGCCACCCAGGCACCCTTGTACCTTCACCATTAAAGCTTCTCCTCTGAGCTGACCCAATCACTTCCGTCACATTTTGTTGGACAATGCAAAAGACATGACCAACACTGATAACCACGAGTGAGAAGTATTATCCTTTTTCAGAGATAGGCCTTGTAGAAATGAATTCAATAAGGGGCAGTGAATGTCTCAAAAGAGTCAATGTTTCTAAAACCATTAAAGGAATATGTCCTTTACTTTCCATTGATTTGCTGTATCACTCACCTGGAACTGGCATATATCATTCTGTACTATTTTTATTCATCCTTTTATGAATATATTCTCTCTACCCAACTAAGTAAGTTCCTGGAGATCACAGATTCTCTCTTATTAGTGTTACACTTAGCCATTGCCTGAATCTTTGGGAAGTTGGAGATGGGCCCAAATATTCATTATTAGGGCAATGGGTAAGTACATACCGAAGGGCACAAGTAACTCAACTTGTTATGTAGGTGGCTTAAATGTAACACCTTTTTTTTCCTGCTGTAAAATGATATTAGAATTCTGAAAATCTCAGGTTCAGCAAAGTCATGCCCTAAAATTAACAGAGCTAATGGGAAAAAAATAGGGTTGGGGCATGTCACTCCAAGCTTGTGCACTATCACTGTAAAAATACTGAACAGGACAATAATTATTCCAATGGATGGATTAACATTTAAAACATCAAATTCCTAATGTATACAAAATACCGAAGCACGTATCAAACTTTATCACAATAATTTGAACATAGAATGTTGGAAAAGGGTATAAAGAAAGGTTCAGCCTGTTGAATTTGGAGCAAAGAGCAAAAAGCACAGAAGAGTAAAGAAAAGCATATATAAAGGCTTCCAAGTGGGGAGGTGGTCAAGCCATGCTAAGAAGATGTGCGCTAAGCAGGCATTGAGAACATCACCGCAGTCCAGCCTCCTTCAGCTGGAGTTGTGTACTTGTGATCAGTGGCTTGTGATTTGTGTACTTGTGTTTAGTGTTTGTAAACATTTGAAAGCTGGGAAGATAGCTGAGGAAGATGTGTGACTTCTTTGTTATCCGCCATCATTCTCCTCTTTCCCGTTTGTGTAGAGGTGAATTTGCATTATAGTGACAACCTGTACATTCAGCAGCGTGCATGGATTTTTAAAACCTAACGCTCGGATGAAAAGGCAGGAGACAGTGGGGGATTCATTGGAAATACTCCTTGTGTAAATTAACAACACAAATGGAGGGCTACAGTTTTACAGGGATGTACACCTATTTGAGGATCTATTTCAAACACATTGGAGGAGCAAGTATCTATTGGGAGGGGTGGAATTCAGGGGAAGACACAGACAAGGGAGTGAAGACAAAGGGAAACAAAGTTGCAGAATGGAATCTCGCAACCGTTGCTGAATGCCTTGCACTGTGTGATTAGCTCAGTTGCTGAGAACAGGGACGGCCACTGCAATCTGTCCCGGGTTCATAAGGTGCTAGGGAAAGGAGTTGATGTATGGTCTGGCTAAAGCACTCAGATCCTGCTTGTGTTGTGGTTACCATAGCCAGGAGTTCAAGATTTCATTGTCTCCCACATGCTAAACTCTGCTAGGAATTCCACGAAAATTCACATGTAGTTGCCTCTGGGATATGGTTTCCTTTAATGCGAGATTCTGTGCCCCCGGTGGTGAGTGGTTTAGGAGATCAAGGTCAACCAGAGCGGTGCTTCGCGAGTTTTCCCTGGGTGTGACACGCTCTCTTCCTGGAGGTTTGTGAGGCAGCCCATCAGACAGATCCGTAGTCTCCTCTTGCCTGCCATCTGGGTGATGTCCTACACTTAGAGACATCAGGATCATCGAACAGCTATAACACCCTCCCTGAACTTCCAGCCCCCTCAAGTATTTGACTTTGGGAAGGCAGCTATGCTAACTACCATACCACCAACAGCACATTTGGCTTTGGGAATTTACACGGGTGGAGGATTACCTGGAGCCATATGAACTTTTTCTGTGGGCTGGGAGGTTACCCACCACCCCTCCAGCCCCGGGGCGCCTGTTTATTCTTTGGTTCCTTATGTATCTCCTCTCCTTCACCTTCTACCTTTTCTTCCTTCCCGCCATAGATCAGCTTAAATTTCCTTTGTTCTGAAAATCTTTCCCATTACTATGCCTCCCTATTCAAGTACGAACTCATCCTTCCCGCTGCCTCCTCGTGAGGAATCTTTTGGAAGGCTGTCATCTTCATCAGAATGTAAGAAAAAGGGGGCTTAGTTTGTCCGTTGCAACATCCCCAGTGTCTTGAATAGTGCTTGGCATGTTGGTGGTTAATAAGTGTCTAAGGAGTGGCTGAAGGAATACACCACTCAACAAAAGTCATTCTCTTCTACTTTCATTCATTATGTAGCATGTCACAAACTCTCCCCACTAAACATATTGAAACCGTCTTATTTAATAGCACTGACTTTCTATCTGGCAAACTGGGTTGTACTTTTGAACTACACTATTAATGTTCCCCCCCCCCCCGCCCCCCCCACAGCATTCGACTCAATCATTCCCTTTCTATTTCGTATGTCTTAAAAAAAAAACCCAGCCTATCCTGATTCTTCTTCTAGGATTCGGACAATTTTTTTTTTTTTTGGCCACCCTTTTTGTATCTTCTTCCTTCACCCAAGCTTTAAATATTAGCTATCCCCTTCTCTCTTCTGTTCTTCAGGCTTCAACTTTGTTGGTGTCTCATGAATATACAATAGCAGCCTCTCTCTGGAATGATAAGCTTACACTTCCAGAAATCTCAAGACGTTTCTTTTCTTGAATGTGTCACAGCTACTTCAGCATTAGCATTTGAAAAATTATACTAAGTCCCACTGCAACTAAAGTACTTGCCCTTTTTCCTGAATTCTCCGTTGATGATCTCACCATATCTCCAGTCTCCCAAGCTGGGGATGCTTGTCTCTGCTGTCTCCTTTCCTTCTGCCATCCTTTCCTATAATTGGTCTTCAAGACCTATCCATTGGACCTTAGAAATGCCTTGCAGGTCTGGACTCGCCATTCCCCTGCTATCATCATTGCACAAAGTTCCAACGTTTCCCATCTGAATTATCTTTCCTGTACTAAAATTGCCTAAAAACACGAATAAAATCATCACAAATTCCTATTTTCTCCAGAGTGCCTCTATTAAAAAGTTTCAACGTCCTATCCAAAGGACCCAAGAATTTGGAGGCCATTCTCATTCTCCAAACTAACTTCCTGTCTTTCCTTAGTTCCTTTTTATTTTTAGTACCACCCCCCATCGTCCTTTGGATTAGAATTCTTCATTGGCTCAAGGTCCTAATCAAGATGGGTGATGGGTATTAAGGAGGGCACTTGTGATGAGCACTGGGTGTTATATGCAAGGGATGAATCACTAAATTCTATTCCTGAAACTAATATTACACTATATGTTAACTAATTAGAATTTAAATAAAAACTTGAAACAACAACAAAATAAGCTTACTATAATCTTAAAAAAAGGGGGGGTCTCTCCTACCAGAGACTGAAGGTATAAGATTATCCCTCAAGAGAAGAGGTTTTTACCTTCATCTTTCTTCTTATTTCAAGGCTCACCTCTGAGTAGAAGGGGGTGACATTTTGACCTCACTCAGTTTTCTCATAGCCTGTTTTGCAAATATGAGGTGTCGACCTGTCCATCTATCCACCCATCTGTCCATCCCTATCATATATCCTGTGTGGTTTCATGCCTCCTGGAAAAATTCCAATGTACAAAGTACGGCATTTTATACTATATCAAAGTCTGAAAAACTATATCCAGAGGGTTTTAAATATGTATAATGTTTACTAAAAGGTTACCTTTTGGAAGCATTGTTTCAACCTAACCTAATTTTTTTCGTGCGCATAGATGATGTCTGGTCATGTTGTGTGCACGGGAATTCTCTTGGAGCCTAAACACACAATGGACTTTTCAGAAGGAAATGTATGTGTGCCCAACTGATATGTCACAACAGAATCACGCTGACAGTGTTCAGTGCATTTAAAGACATGCTCTGTGCTTTTTAGAAGAATCCGTAAAGTAGAAATGTTACACTGTATCTCCATATGTTGAAACATATCAGACATCCTATCCTGATTGTTTCAACCTCTTCTCTTGAAAGTTTCACACTGGCAAATTTAAAGAATGAGACAGGAAACTGATTTACAAACCTCCAATGAAGATTTTCTGACTTTACACTTCTCTGTTAGGCTTCGTGGTCTAATCAATAAAGCTGGAAACCCTGATTTTAAAAAGTGGAATTTTGATCAAGCTCTCACATATCATGTATTTTACGGTACCAACTTCCCTGAGGTGGGCTTAAGCTTACAGAGGCCCCAAAGTAAATTGATTTATAAGAAAACAAATAACCAATATGAATATTCAATACATCACTTAAACAAAATGGTCAACAGGGCTTTGTTTGAGTGACAGGCATCTCAAAACATGGGCGTCTGCTTTTTACCTTTTTGTAATAGTGGAACCGGCTTGAAGAAATAGCTTTCTTTTTATAAAGTAACAGATAAAAGACGCTTAATCTTTTACAAAAAAAGAAATGAATGTGGGGCACCTGCGTGGCTCAGACAGTTGAGCTCAGGTCACGATCTTGCAGTTCGTGAGTTCGAGCCCCCACATGGGACTCACTGCTTGTCAGCCTGTCAACTGCCAGCTTCAGATCCTGTCCCCTTTCTCTGCTCCTCCTCTGCTTGTGCTCTCCCTTCGCCCCCCCCCCAAATGAAATAAAAAGAGGAAAAAGAAATGAATGAAATAGAGAAGTTTACCTTTTTGAGTAGAAATATTGAAAAAAGCTACGTGGCTTTTAGACAGAAGCATTACCTTGATCTCAGAGAAGGATGAAGCGTTGTGGTAACTCTGTGCTTACTGACAGTTTGGGTTTCGGTTCCTCTCTGAGCATTGCCACAGAGCGTCATCGGCAGTTTCTAATTCTGCTTCCAAGGAATGGGGGAAACCTTCCCCGGAGATCTGTATCCTCCTTGGAGCGGTCTCCTGATTGTCTGGAGCCATAGTTGCCAAATGGCGAGGGAACAGGAGAAGGCTTTGATCAGCTGCCTCCGGTTCACCCAAACCCAGAAACACACGGTCCCAACCCCGTGGAGCCAGCATGGCACTGCCGCTAATTACTCCTATTACCTTAATAACCGGAGAGCCCTGGAATAATACATTTTCAGTCATGAATTAAAAATGGCAATGTATTGGCTTTGATGCTGTCAAAATGAAATCTGCATTACCAAAACTCTGAGAGCCAGAAGATTAATTATATTTGTACAACCTTTTTTTTTTCTTAACCAATCACTAACGAATTATAAAAGTACATGGAGTCTTATTTGGGAAATAATTTTAGGTTATTATCTGAAATGGAGTGGTGCTAATTTCGTTGGTCCAGTCAATGTGCTGATTGCTACACTTCTTAATTCTACTTTATCTCTCAGAGATGGAATCACATTAAAATCCTTTGAAAATAAAACCGCACGTTGTTTAACTGCTAGATTAACCTTCACCGAGTCAATGAGATTCCTAATGAATAAATCCATGGCATTATATTTGATTTAACTTTATAAAAACAATATCGGAGTTAATTGACAATATAATGAAGGGTTTGCAAGAACTACCTTAGAGGTTTTATTTCCTCCTCCCTCTCTTTGTTTCAGAACTAGAGGGAGGCTCGGTTTCTGCATGATCTTTGGTTGTAGGCCCCCACTCGAGGTGCTGGGCCAGAACTGGAGAACCCATGGCTGTTGGGGAGTAGGTCTCTTTCGGGCAATTGGCCAAACCTGACTGCAGTGGCATCAGTTGTAGGTATATTATTGTATTCATTTTACTAAAGGGCACGTCACTTTTTTTCCTTCAGGAATTTTTAGCAAGTGGTTAAAAATAACCTTTAAGAAAGGTTATATTACTGCTGAGGCCTAGCCAAACCTTTTGGATGGAAATCTGCATCCATCATACTCAGATCTGTCAAAGGAAGTCTAGTGAGTAGTTCGGTAGACATAAGGTTGAATTCAAATGTCACTGCGCCATGTTTTGTAAAAAAGTGGCTGGCCGAGATGACCTTTGCGTGCCAACATTCCATTTTGTAGTTTGAAAAGTAGGGAAAAGCTAGTCCACAAAATTATGCAGTATTAGGGCCCAGTCCGCCTTGAAAGCAAAGACAGCTTCAAATTCTAATTCTGAAATTGTCAGTTTTGGCCGAGAGTAAGCATGAGTTTAATCACCTTCTGCATTCAATCTGAACCTGAAACATTCTTTTAGGAATGGGTAATGTCCACTGTTGGTTATGAAGGTATGAATTTAACTCTTACAGAAAAAGCTATTTAAATAGCTCTCCATTAAGCCCTTGCTTATTTAAAATACACTGCTTCTTCTATAATTTTGAACTGTGGCTACTAAGCTTCCCGAAGCTAACACCTAATCCTAGAGGACATCGCAAAACAAAGTTAAGGGTCATTAACAACAACGGTAAGGAAGAACATTCACTCTAAAGCATCTAAACAAAAATTACTTGAGGACTACCTTTTGCATTTTTATATAGTGGCAGAAAAATGCAAGAAAGAGCTGAACGAGTTCTCATGGTACCAATGGGGAAAATGATAGAGTTCTATTCCAGGAGCATTTATTACACTTGTGGTTTGCATAGCTACTTACAGATAGATTGTAAATGTGTGAACTGCAGAAACGAGTATTTCCTTTAACTGGTGACCTTCTATCTACATAGGCCCAACCTCTTTTGACGTGGGTGCCCATAGAGAATAGTGGCTGTCACTGCATTGGGCTTTCCGAAACACCATGGGGATTTAGAGAAACGAATGTTGGATTGCTTTGCTCCTACCTTGCTCTTTCCCCTTTTCCTGTATCACTTTTCAAATATATTCTTGGGACATATGGGCCAGTCGAGCACTTTCCAATTTTGGAGAGAAAGCCATGGCCCCCATGACTATGGACACCTTACATGGTGGGACTAAGAATAAAACACTGCCAAGATTCTGCCTTGGCCAAGATTGTACTGGCCAAGATTCTGGCCATGGCCATTCCTTTACGTATTATTTATGGCTGCTTTTGTACCACAATGGTGGAGTTGACTACTGGCAAAGAGACTGTGTGGCCCGCAAAGCCTAAAACATTTCCTTTTTTGGCCCTTTACAGAAAAAGTTTACTGACCCCTGGGTTAAGACAAGGGACAAAGGATTTGAAATAAGTACAGGTGGAATATTAAGACCAAGGTTAGATGTGCTGGGTTGAAATGCAGGTGGCATCTCTGGGTATATGAAGATTAAAACATCTCTGGGTATATGAAGATTAAAACAAGGAATCAAGGACAGGATGAGACGGGAACAGGTAGGCATCAGGAGAGAATCTGGGGCACATATGCTGTATAGCCCAGGCCCTTTATGGTTGTATCCCACCTATGCCATATAGGAAGCCTAGAAGAGGTAATGTGTATTATGAACAACACACTACAGCCTCCAGGTTGCAGCCTGATTGTACCCTACTCACCTGTCTACACAGGTTACTGCTGTCCCTGCTCTTCTCTCTAGCCCTCATTTTGCTACGCATCCTTTCCCGGCCTCACAGCCAGGGGTCCTCAGTGGGACCCGTGTCTCTGCTTTGGGTCCAGGCCTTGGCGATCGACCAGGATGAGGACCAAGAAGGGGCACTGTGGCCTTGGAAGTCCTCTGCTTGCGGTGAAGAGCTGACCTAACTTGAAAGTGCTTGGCTTGAAAATGACAGTACAGCTGGAGTCCTGCCCAGTGTACTGACCACGGAATCCACTTGCCTCGTAAGGTAACGGGAATCCCGGTAATCCAGAGAGGTAACACGCACTTAGCCCAGTTATCCTTTCTTCTCCCTACAGAGCTACATGACCCAGTTGGCCCCACGAATCCTGGTCGCTTTTATTCAATTCTCACTCAATACTCAGCACAAGAACAGAATGCAGCATCTTATGTAACAGAAATCACGTAAATATTTCCAATACTGTTTTTCTGCTTAAGATCTTACTGTTGTCTATGAATCTCAATATATTGATCTCCACAGAGCTCCCTGAGGTAGTTAAAGGTTCTGTGTGTCTAAGGGAGGCATCCCCATCAGGAAGAAGGGGACTGCTAAGATTTTGCTTTTTCCTGCTCCCATCACCAGACAAATGTTTTCAGGTTAAAAAGAAAAAAAAAAAAAAAAAAAAAAAAAACCACAACACTATACTCAGAACCTCAATATTTAAACCAGATGGATGAGGCCACCTAGAGAGAGGATGCTGGGAGGCTGGAGCCTGTCTCCTGTCCTGAGGGAATTGATGAAGAAATCCCCTGAATGCTTGGTGTCTGGGGAGCATTGTTGCTGCACGAGACACTGAAAACATGTATTTTTAACTGCTGAATAGTTCAAAGAGCCAGAATACCCAGTCATGTCACTGCCTGAAAAACAGTGAGCTTGTTTCCTCCTCTTCCAGAACGGTAGTAGTGTGCATTGACACATGGTCTGTGTTAAAGACAGGTTGTTCTGTAAACTAATTCCCACCTTCAGTTGTGTGAACACTTCCTGGGAGAGCCAGTGCAGTGCCATAGGCAGCATGAATTCATCGTCAGGCATTCAGTGGCCCCTTAAGAGAGTGACAGAGGAGAGTCCCTGATCTTCCGGCCTTTCCAAGTTATACATTGACTAGGGGTTCGGTCTTCTCCCAGCTGCCTCCACGAACGGGCACCCTGACATTTTAGTCGGGATGTCTTGTCACGGACTCTTCAGAGAGAGAAGATGGGTTCAGAAACAGTGCTTTTCACTCTAGTGTAAACTTGTTATTTATTTGTTTGTTTTTGTTTCCTTATGTCCCTTCTTGTGTGTGTTTGATAAGAACACTTAACACGAGATCTCCCCTCTCAAAATTTTAAGTGCACAGCACACTATTGCCAACTATAGGCATATGTTGCACAGCAGATCTCCAGACTTTATTCATTCTGTGAGGAACACCCCAGAAGCTTCTGCCCAGAACACAAGGCACTGCTGTCCTGATATTTTCCCACCAGCTCTTGCACATATCCTACGTGACAGACAGGCATGTCTTTCCTCAGGAGTCACAACGCCATTTCTCTCCAGAACCCAGGAGAAAGGCAGGACTCTCTTGCCAGTCTGTGGATGGCCCTCTGCAAGGTTTCCCAGAGTAAAGCCATATGAGGCCACGTGGCTTTGTCAGCTGTGACTTTGCAGGCAGAGCAGGTAATTATTTTTATTGGATGGCAATAAGCTCCAAATACTATCATTACGAGCTTTCTCCCAACCTCTTTTCAAGCTCTCCTTATTACAGCCCAGCCGCCTCAGCAATTGTATTTGTCAACACTGTAGGGAGAACCGTGCAACCTGTTGGTGGGCTCAGCAAATCGGGGTTTGCCATGTGAATACTGATGTTCTCCGAAGCTCCATCCTGTCATTCAGAATGACATTTCATTCTGTTTATTGTGATTAGTTTTTTGCAGTAGCGTTTTAAAAGTGTAATTGCTTTTGTAGTCTCAGGAACAAAGGGGCCCTAAAGCCACATTAAGAGATGTATATAATTGTTAAACAGGTTGGGGAGGTTAAGAGTAGTGAGATTTTGAGAAGAGATGGTACATAGATTTAAATACATGAATTTGTTTCTTTCGAGCCATGTCCCAAAAGGGTTTGCAACAATGTAGATACTAAAGCTAGAATTTAAAGCGATTTCCAAAAAATAACGGAGAGAGTTCAAAGAAACCATGGTGTTGATCATTGATTGCAGGGGAAATTGGAGACGATGCATTCAACTCTTCGGACATAAAGTGAATAATTCATGAGGGTGAGTAAAGTAATACAATTCAGGGTTGATAATGCATTTATATCAAATAGGGATAGGTACATATAGCTGCTATTATGATGTGTAATAAACTAATAGGACTTACTAATATGCATCAAAATAAGAATGATATATGCAAGACCCAAGAAATGTTTGATACTGGTCAGACCTTTATCACAGATAAAGCATTTTCTTCATAGTGAAGAAAAGACTTGGAAAGAAGAGCAGGATCTATCCATTTACTCATTCATTCATTCATTCATTCATTCCAAGATGTTTATGCTGGGTCTGCTGGATATAAGTCACCCTTCTAGATGCTCGGGGATGAGCTGTGAACAAGAGTTCCTGTTTCATGAAGCTTAGAATCTAGAGATGGGGCCATGTAATACACAAGCTGATAAATAGTGTTTATGTAATTGAATTTTACCTAGTGATATGTTCCATTAAAATAAGAGTCAGAAGTTAGAGAGTGACTGGGGACAGTATTTAATAGAATGACAGTGCATAGCACTTTCAAGGTATGTTGGACACAAGAAAAATGGTGGTCGTTAAAGACATGCTTGGGACAGCCTTGCTGATGGGGAGACTCTGGGGGAGGAAGACAAATGACGATCTATGACAGGGGACAGTTATAGGAGCAAAGTGTCTGGGTGAGGGAAGGGAGATGGGACCCAGGGAGCAGGAGGTTTGTCTCTCAGTCGGGGGCACAGACTGGCCATCCATTACAAAGGGAAGGAAACTGCTGGGTTTGAGCTGAGGTTGGCCACTATCTGTATTTTCTCTGTATTTTCGTATAACGAGCCTCTCTAGCTGCAGGGTTTACAGTAGAGCATGCATGCCTATATGTGTGCTGGGGACAGGGTAGGTGGAGCAGGGAGACGTTTGAAGAGGCTACTGCAACGGTCCAGGTGAAAGCTAGCCGATACTTGAATGGAGGTGATACGTGGGGGTGAGGGAGATGTGGCTAGATCCTAAACATACCTAGAAGGGAGATGCTGATAGGAAGTTGAGTCTCACGTGAGGAAAAGAGAGCATTCGAGGGTCACTCTCAAGTTTCCAGCCTGGGCAGCTGGAAGAATTGATAACAGCACGTATAGAGATGAGAAAAATTATCAGAAAAGCAACAGTTGGGATAAATTAAAAAAAAAGTTCCTCAGATATTGTAATTTTTTTAATGTTTATTTATTTGAGAGAGAGAGAAAGAGAGAGAGAGAGAGAGCAGGGGAAAGGCAAAGAGAGAGGGAGACACCAAATCTGAATCAGGCTCCAGGCTCTGAGCTGTCAGCACAAACCCAGATGTGGGGCCCGAACCCACAGACCACGAGCCCATGACCTGAACCGAAGTCAGACGCTCAACCGACGGAGCCACCCAGGTGCCCCTGTTTCTCAGATATTTTGAAGGTGAGATGCCTATTAGATAGAGTCGAAGTATAAGCGCTGTGGCCAACGATAGTTGTAGGCGAGATGCTATGATGTTTAAAGGTCTATAGACTCTGGAGCCAGAATGCCTGGGTTCAGACAGCTCAGCTTACTCGTCTGTAAAATGAAGATCATCACAGTAGCCACCTTCTTAAGTTGTTGGAAGAATTAAATGACGTATTCTTGTCAAGTCCTAGAATATTGTCTAGAACATACTAAGCATCTAATGTGTTATACCTTCTTAGTGGCAGTATTGCTGATGTGACCACGAAAGTTCTGGGACAGGGAGACCACATCTATGCAGACATGAAAGTGACCATCCCCCCATGGAAGTGCCAAGTGTGAGCCTCTTGGAATGAAAATCCACACTGCGGTTTCCATAATTACTTTATTGATGAGCCTTGTGAGAAAACAATTTGAAAGGCATTCGTTCATCATTCTGGAGGACATTTTCAGGTGTAGTTTTGCTATGATGCGGAGAACTTTGAACTCACTGAATATGAAGCAATTCTTGCGCTTCATTGACATGTTACTGCACAGATCACCGGAAACTCTAACGGGCTGTGGACTTCCTTTCCATGGATGTTGAGGTGCGTTTTTTCACACGGTGAGATTTTTCTCTTGCAGAATCTCAATGCTTCACCCTTGAACTATGACCGGAGAGAACACAGTTCATGGCAGTCAGCACTTGGGATCTGAACTGATGTGCACTGGGGATTTTGGGCTGGATGGATTCATTGAACAAAAGTTCCTGACTAAATATTAAGACATCCCTTGTTTTAGAAGCTGTTATTTTAAGCTTTCTGATGGAAAGTTAATGTAGTGTCATAGGCAGGGTCTTTCTTAGGTTACTTCTTATAAAAGTAACATTTTATAGAGTCAAGAGTACTACTGAAGAGTTTTCTTTTGAAGTTTTTTCTAAGATGATACCATGGCATTTTAAATAGGAAGTCCCAGCATTTCAGGCACTTATTCAGTTACTTGATAATTGATTCCCCTTATGAATTTCAAATATATGAAAATAACAACAGATTTGCCAAATATTCTCAAAGAGTCAGTAAAAGATCCAATTACAGGTAGTATTTGGTCCCCAAAAGGTTGATGTCCATAGTATAAGTTCTGGTCAGGGCTTGTTATCTTATTTGCTTTAAATTAGAATGAGGGCCTATTGTCAAATGAGTCAATCAAAATATGATATGATGACAGATGACTGAATCATCAGCATGACCCAGAGAAAATCCTAAAATGCTGAACACAGCTTGATTAATTTCAGCGGCTTATTAGGAGTACTTAAAAATGAATTCATAATACTTGCTATAATCCACATGGTTAATCCCTCTCTTGCTGATCTGTTTCGACTAGAGTGTATGTGGGGTTGGGGACGCCCAGGGGGTGGGGCAGGAAGGCCTTTGAAAGAAGCTATTACAATGGCCCAGGTGGAGATATTGTTATGGGTTGAATTGTGTCCTCCAAAAATCAATATTGAAGATCTAAACGCCAGTATTTTAGAATGTGACTTGATTTGGAAATAAGGTCGTTGCAGATGTAATTAGTTAAGATGGGGTCATAGGGGAGTATAGTGGGTCCCTGATCCCATATGACATGTATCTTTATGAGAAGAGGAGAAAATACAAAGGCACGGTCACAAGGAGAAGGTCAAGGGTGGAGGCAGAGATTGGAACAGGGCAGCTGTAAGCCAAGGAACCCCAAGGATCATTGGCCAAACCAGAAGCTACAAGACACAAGGAAGAATTCTACCCACACTCTTGGGGGAGTAAAGCCTATCTGACACCTTGATTTCAGACTTCTAACTTCTAGAACGGAGAGAGATTAAATTTGTTTTTAGCCACTCATTTTGTAGTACTTTGCTATTGTAGCCTAGGAAACAAATACAGACATGATATTAGTGCTAATGCAAGGCAGGGCTTCAACATTAATTCCTGACTGAGAACAACTGCCCCTCTAGACAAACCTCCTTAATTGAAGTCACTGTTGTGTATTCAAAAGGCATAAAATACACAATGACCTGGAGCATTCGCGAATATATGTAATCTCTAAAAAATTTTTTTTCAATGTTCATTTATTTTTGAGAGAGAGAGAGAGAGAGAGAGCACAAGCAGGGGAGGACAGAGAGAGAGGGAGCCACAGAATCTGAAGAAGGCTCCAGGCTTCAAGCTGTCAGCACAGATCTCGACACGGCGCTTGAACTCACGGCCTGCGAGATCATGACCGGAGCCGAAGCTGGATGTTTCACCGACTAAGCCACCCAGGTACCCCAACGGTATGTAATCTTAAGTAACTTTATCATTAATATCTATGACTTATGTGCCCAACACTGTGCTAACGTTGACATATGCTATCTTAATTTAGCCCTTCATGAAACCCATGAGGGCTTTATAATTGCTCCTTTTTTTTTTTTTTTTTGTCTTTCTTGTAACAAATAAGGAACTTGATGTTTAGAGAGATTACAAGTCTTACCCAGGGTCACACAGTTAGGAAAAGATCTACCGTGGAAAGCCAGGACTCAAGGTCAGTCTGGTCTGTAGTCTGGACCCTTAGTCTTTGTCTATAGAGGCTTCACAATCAGAATCTCGATGTGGAAGAGATTGTTGGGCTAACCTTCCTCTTTCCTGATCCTTTGCTTCCTGCCCTCTCATCCCTGTTGGCCAAATCCAGAGAATCAGAGGGGAGATGGAAGGGAGGTGTGAAGCCACATTCCTTCTCAGACAGAGTGAGAAGAGAGCCGTCTCCAAAAGATCCAGAAGGCCATCCCGTGTTGCTGCAACTTAAGGTCTTCAGTTGACTCGTAAGTTTGTTTGGAGCGTGACACGTTTGGTTAGTGTCAAAACTGCATACTTTTAACCCATGAATCCTGAAATGCCTTTTTGGAGGGGGGGTAGGGAGCAGTGATCGTGTACAAGAGTTACCTATTCTTAAAAAGTAACTGGGGAAAAATACTATTGGTAGTGACTATATTTGTCAATAAAGAACAAGAGCCTCTATTTCTAGAGGCTTCTATTTCTAGTAATGTGCCAAAGCACTGAACAGTGCTTAACAAAGGAACACTTAACAAACTGAACAAACGCTTAAACAAACTGAACACTTAACAAAGCGCTGAACAGTGAAGCTAACTTCTTGTCTCTGCGCTTTCACCCCTGGGCGGGGGGCGAGGGGGAGGGTGGCGAAGGGGAAATGGACTCTGGCTCAGAAGAACCAGTGTCAATTTTTGTCTTTGGTTTCACCTACATTAGTGGGAAAACAATTCATTTAAAACGGACTTAAGACAATGATTCCCTTAAGTAGAAAATATTCCACAAGACCCTTATGGGAAAATAAATGTTTTTGTCCTATTTTAAGGAGAGTTTATCAAGTTTTATGATTTCCACGGTTTCTTCTTAAAGCAAATCATTCGCTGGCAAAACCTATAATTGCTGAGGTGTATTTTCGGTTATCTCTACGTAACGATTTCTTTCGCTGTGGCTCAAATTCATTGTATTGGCTTAATTTGGCGTCTCTATAATATGCTATATGAAAACTTTGTTGTGACAGTAGATAATGGTAACCTATAGAGCTTTATATTGTTTGAAACCATGGACCGATGTTTTAGAAAAATGAAAATACTATGTAGACAGAGTCAGTGATTCAGCTGTGTAGAATGACTATTCAAATAATTGATATCACGGTACAAAACCAAAGAACCCCAGACCTGGAAACTATCTCTAAGATCATCTGGTAGTCCTTACACATAGATATCTGTAAGTCCCATTTAGGGGCCCCCGGGTGGCTCAGTCAGTTAAGCGTCCAACTTCAGTTCAGGTCATGATCTCACCACCTGTGAGTTCCAGCCCTGCATCGGGCTCTGTGCTGACAGTTCAGAGCCTGCAGTCTTTTTCAGATTCTGTGTGTCTCCCTCTCTCTCTGCCCCTCTGTCTCTTTCTCTCAAAAATAAATAAACGTTAAAAAATTTAAAAAAAAAGTCCCATTTAAAAATAAGGTTCTGTAAGCTCAGGGAGCTGAGCTGATTTTGCCCAAGGTCATGCTGGCAGCTTTAATCTCTGCAACACTAAGGAGGGTGATTTCATGTAGCAATTGGCTAGCGGAAAACCACTGATCAAATATCACAAATCATATTTTAATATTATTGCCTGGTGTTTGGGAATCCAACATTCCAGTTTTAAATTCTTCTCCACCACTTTGGGCAATTTATTCGAGCACTCAGTGTTTGGCTCCCTCCCCTGGAAATTGTGGCTGAGCACACTGAGTTTATGAAGACAATATCTGGAAACTAGTATTATCTCATTTGCTTCTTTTTTTTTTAAGTTTATTTATTTATTTTTGAGAAAGAGAGAGAGGGAATCCCAAGAAGGCTCTGTGCTATCAGTGCAGACCCTGATGTGGGGCTTGAACTCACAAACTATGAGATCTTGACCTGAGCCGAAATCAAGAGTCAGATGCTTAAATGACTGAGCCACCCAGGCACTGCAAATCTTGTTTGCTTTTTATTGTATCTTGTCTTCTGAACTGGTTTGTCTGAAGACACATTTATAGGTCAAAGGAGGGCATTTTTAAGGAAATAAAGGTCACATTTCCATTGACAATGTAGCTATTCCCTAGATGAAATGTGCAGTCTACAATTACCATCTTGTAGCATTTCAGTAACACCCTGTTATTTTGTTGCACCCATGGATAGTTTAACGATCAGACCATATTTGTTATAACCAATTTATTAATTAAATGATGGAATGTCCGTAGAGAAATAAAGTTTTGCACATTTAAAACTGTCTTTCAATACATACATTCAATTATGAATGATATCTAAGTGAAAGAGAAACAGATAATCCTTTTTTTCCGCCTCCACCCCCTCCTCCCCTTTTTAACAACAGAAATAATTGTTCCCAGAAGTCTCTACCCTGTGAAGCCTGGGCTGTCATCCTTTGATGTGTCTCTCGCATGTTAAGATCAAATAGTTCCCATAATTACGTCTGGTAATTTTAGAGTCATTATTTTTGTTGTTAAGATTTTCTGTACTCAAAAAAATAGAATTCTAGGTCAACAAGTCATTGTGTAATGAAAAAAAAAAACAACAAAACAAAACCCAGCAGCATGATAAAAGTGGGGAAAGAATGGAAATGTGTTATATTACCTTTGGTTCTGGAAACTGTAGGTCTATTGTACAGTCTCAGTAACATAAGTTGAAAATGACCACTTTACATGTGTGTTAAAGAACCTCTTTGACAACCGCGTCTAATTTAAGTGGATAATCTCAGTAGTCATGCTGATGCTTAGAAAACAATGGTGTTAAGGAACGGCTCTAATATTCACTGAAAGACTCTATAGAAATACAAGAAATACACTTGAACTTGAGTTTGCTGGTAACAAGGACTTACGGCGGTATTGTAAAGCACTTTGCTAATGGCATTTCCAGGTGTCTAGGATTTTAGTTTCGAATCACATGAGTGCCGCACGAAAGGAAAAGCTTGCAATTAAATATCACGCTGGCAAATAGGTCTCAATAATATTCGGGGCACTTCCATTACCTGATTTGCATATCATCTTTCAGTTCCTTGCAGGAAAGTGTTTTACAGCAGGATACGCCCTGTTCAGCAAATTTTAAGTGTCGTCCTGTCTGAAGGCAGGCAGATGAAGCAGGTGATGTTCTTCAGTCCCTGGCAACCTGTGGATCATCAGATGGCACCGTCCTTGTGGCTGGAGTTGATCCTTCATGGCACTTGCTCAAAGGAAGCACAGGCCATATGGCCAGATTGGAAGGACACAGAACACTCATTAGCGTCCAATGTAGTCACTTACGTGGCTGGACGGTACTGCACAGCCTGTAATTATTCCTAGTTGGTCCCTGGTGAATCAAACGAAAGGGTATTTTTCCTGACCCCCTTTTGTGTCATGCCTAAAGTCCTTGTAATCGTAGGCCCTAATCACTTAGGTCTAGGCTCTTCTCATGGAGAAAGAAGAGAGAAAGCTAGATTTTTTTTTCTTTCCAATTGTAAGGCTAAGCAGAGGGATGGAAACAGTTGTCACCTTTGAATAATGTGGATTGTTTCTGTGTTGTGGGGCCTTTGCCGTCTCTAGAGAATTTTAGAACGATGGGATTAAAACCCAGCGGATCTGTACTCTTCGGCCAGCGTTTTTAACCTTCAGGCATTCATCCCCTGGAAGACTGACGTATGCGCACAAGGATTCAACCACAAACATGTTCATGGAAGTGTTATGTTTACTAGAGAAAAGTGGAGAAAAACTAAATGTCTGTTAAATTCACTTATTCACTGAAAAATATATAGGAAGCCATTATTCTGAGCCATACTCTGTTCTACTTGCTAACCAATGGCAACTGAATAAAATACCAGTGATAGCTCAAGTGACGGAATACTATGCAGCTTCCAGCCACGCTGTGGGAGAACATTTAATGACACAGCAAGTTGTGGATGATACTCTAGTGGCAAAGTGAGTAATACACAGGGATGTACCTTAGCATGAATATACTTTTCAAATGTACTGTAATGAGTACATATTACTTTTCCAATAAGAAAAACAAAATAATAGAGCTTATTTCCAAACAACTCACAAAAGAAATCAAACTGAAAAATCATGAATATGTCCGTTGGTAATGGCGGCTCTTCTAGAGGAAAGGACTAAGTAACCAAATGCTTACTGAGGTCCTACTGGGTGCCGCCTTGCGCAGGACGCGTTGGTGATGCCGGGCTGCATTGGTGACGCCTTCAAGGGGCTTCAGGCATCACCAGTCATTGCAAGGTGTGAGCCGTTTAGTGACTGCTGTAGGGTATCCAGATTCATCCCTACATTGCCTCATATACCATGGTTTCTAGGAAAAAGGAGGGAGTATTGCTCTACTCCCTCTCAGAAGAAACATCTGAATGTCCTGGGTATCATGCCATCATTTGGGGATGTCGTTCCTGCTTTTCTTCCCTCTACCTGAACTTGGCTTTGGTGGCATAGGGTTGTTTCAAGCTACATCTTGCTTTAGTTTTCAGACAAGGATAGCTTTGGTTGCCGTGAAGAGTTCGAACAGCCCCAAATGATATTGACAGCATTGTATGCTGGCAGTAAAACAGGAGCCAGTAGTGGGGAAGGGAAAAGAAAAAAGCCCACGCATAGCACGTCAGGGGGTGGCAGTCAAAAGTTAAGACCAAAGGTCTGGCTCATTCCATCCATGTCCAGGGAGGCATCACAGGGTACAGAAATGGAGAGGGCCCAAGCTGGAGGAAGCGGACCAGGACATGACGTTGGATATATGGGCAACGATAAGAGTCAAGGTCTTCCGGAGCATAGGAACTTATCAAAAGCATGGTTAATAGAGCCATGGAAGGGCCTGATTCGGCCTGTCTTTAATATGAGTATTGTGAGTCACCAAATAAGTATAATTAATTAATGGTGGAATTTACCTGGCTCCTCTGATATTTTCTGGGATGTGACCAGCATACGACCCGTCTGCCTACATGAAAGTTAAGGAAAAGATATCCTTCATAGGAACTTCAGTTGAGGAAGAAATGATTCTCTGGAACATATTGTCCACTTTAGAACATAGTGCATTAGCTTTCCCTTGAGCCTTCCTATAATTTCCTAGAAAAAATATTGACCTCAGGAGTGCTAAGGAAGTTCAAATAAATGTCTTCTCATGAACAGAGGGCCCTTTCTCTGATTTTGTTGCTCTCATCTACATTAGGAAGCTTCGGCTTGGTTTCTCTTGCGCTCTAAACCGCTGAGTGATGGCCTCTAGCATTCCCTGCCCACAGCAGATAAAGCTGACAAATGTGTTTGAGACTTTGGAGTAAAGCAAACAGAAGCAAATAAAAGCTAAAATTCGAATGTAGGCAACGTAATTAGATTAATCTACAGCCCGGTTTATGAGGGAAAACTAATTATGAATCAGATGTATAGTTTTCAGGGAAATTTTATGCAAGGTACATTGTATGTACTTCTTGTAATAAATTGCAGAAAAGCGTGCGTGTGTGTGCACACACACGCACACGGGTCTAGTAATTGAGGTCTACCGGGAGCTATGTGTTAACTTTAGATTTAAATTTGCCTCCAGTTTTAGAAGGCCTGCAGGTATTAAATTAGAAAGATCTGACTGCACGACTCTACAGTTGGTTTTTGGATCTCATTGCCTGCAGTTAGAGCAACCACTAGGAGGATTTTGTTTGTACACAAGCCACAGAGTGAGGTATAAAGTTGAGTGATGATGGATGCATTTGATCAATTTAGATAGTCAACCAGAATAATGTAGGCCAAACAGAGCTCTTTTTTCATTCATTAAAGGTTTTCAAGAGTCTGAATTTTCTGAATGAGTATTTCAACTGTCTTCAGACTGCGTCAGCGTAAGTACGACTTCAAATTACGTACGATCTGGAAAATGCTGGAATTCCTTTGTAGATTGTTATTTTGCTTAAAAAAATCTGATAAACATTTAAAATCAATACTTTTTTTTTAATGTAAAAGTTACCGCAATAATACCGAACCAGCATACTGAGTTACTTTTTCAAGCCCAGGACAAGAAGCCCAGTTTCTATCATTTTTCTTCCTGCTTCAAACCTGCAAAGGCAAAAGAAAGGAAGGTCACCTGACTTTTAACACTCTGGGTGCTGGACACCAAATCCTCCCGTTTCTCTCTTTTTTGGCCAGGCTCTGACTGCCCAGTGGTTCTAATTACTCAGTTTCTGTTTTCTTGCCAATAAGATCCAGGTCAGGCTAAGTTTTACTTCTTCGTTGCCTTAAAACTGAGTCTCTGACTGTCACCCTGCTGGGACTGGGGATTCTGTCCTGCCAGTACTCCTGAAAACACAATTTTGTCCCTTGTTTTCATTCTTTGTAACGCCATTAACCTTTCCAAGGTCTCTGGTCCCCGGGATGCACCTAGAATCTTGCCAACCATCCAGTGCCCTTTCAACTCAAGACGTCTCCCCCTCCTCCTCCAGGTTGGCCTCCCTGATACCAGGGCTTGTCTGGTACCTGTTTCAACACCCACCCCCCCAACCCTCTCCCCCACAGGCTGACTGAGTCCCTCCTCCTGCCTTTCTCAGGGAGGGAGTACCTTCCTACCCATCAAACCCAGTATTGCAGAGTTACTTTCAAGTATTATCATCTAGCAGTCTGTCCTTATCGATAAATCACAAGTGGGAAATGTGTAAATTCTGTCCTCCTGACTCCATAAAAGTTCCTAATAAAGCAACTGAAAATGGCATAATTTTATTGTTTCTTATAACTCACTAAAAAAAAAAAAATTATAGGGGCGCCCGGGTGGCTCAGTCGGTTAAGGTTCTGACTTCGGCTCAGGTCATGATCTCGCGGTTTGTGAGTTCGAGCCCCGCGTTGGGCTCTGTGCTGACAGCTCAGAGGCTGGAGCCTGCTTCAGATTCTGTGTCCCTCTCTCTTTCTCTCTGCTCCTCCCCAGCTCACATTCTGTCTCTCTCTGAAAAAAAAAAATAAACTTAAAAAAATGTTTAAAAAATTATATAAATCACAGCATCAAGCAGGACTTTGGTAGAGTTAGATGAGACTGGTGGGTTTTGGTGAGAAATAAGGAGTGAAATAAAGACTACAAATAAGACCCTACCTACATGTCTTGGTTCTCTACAGCTGCAGTAATGTGTTACAAACAACAAAACTATAGATGTTTCGTTGGGAATCAACTATAAGCATTTATCTCTGATCTATCAGTGGTTAGATGGCTCTGCTGATCTTATTTCACCTTTTTCACTCACCTGGGGCCTCAATCTGGGCAACCGAGACACCTCTCTGCTCCCTGGGCCTTCAGCTTCAGCAGGCATCCCAGGGATGATCTCAAGGTGAAGGTGGAGCAGCAGAAGTGGGAGCCAGGACGCGTGCGCGTCTGCTGCTGTCTCATTGGTGGAAGCGAAGTCACGTGGCCAAGATCAGCGTGGGCCATGAGTGTGGTCCATTCACGCTAGATAAGCCAGGTATGCACGAGCGCTTCAATGGATGGTTTCTTGTGTTGGAAAGGGGCCGGGGAGAGGCACTAATCAGCTGCTAAAAGGAATGCTGCAGGCCTCAAACAGGACTCCTCCAGCCAAATCGGTTCATCATTTTTCATAACCTCCCAGAATTATAGGTCTTACCATAAGCAACAGACATCCATCGCTTTGGACGGAGGTTTCCATTAAGAAGGAAAACCCCCGAAAAGTTTTCTTATTATAGAGAAGTTATGGTGTTCTTGAAATCCAGGCAAATGTTTTCTGTTACTGACACGACACTAATGCCTTACAAAAATGGCAACAAGTATTTACTTTTAAGATCTCTGTTGAAAGTAATATTTGTCTTTTCCACACATCGGTCTTGGGGATGGTTCTGTTTAGAAAACCAAACCAACCCAACCCAGACGAGTTTGAGTGAAGCCAGCGTCTGTTGCCTTTGCTTCATGGGAATCTGTCACCAGGACCACATTCCCTTTGCCACCAAAGCGTGGCTGGTTGGAAGCAACATGCGACGTATGTGGTTTCAGAGGCTTATCTTCCTTCCAGGAGCCAATCTTTCTTCTTCTAGTCTCCCAGCCGCCTCTTGGGAATTCCTTGTGGGCCCTATATCCCTTTCCTGAACATTCCACCATAGGACCATTCCTAAAATAACTTTCCCCCAGGCAAGGCATTTTGCTTAGGATATTATTTCACCATTTCCTCACTCATCAATATTTAATAGTCTGTCACATACTTTCACATTCCTGGAAGTTAATGCCTTTGCTAAGGTGTTAATAAATAAAATGGCTACCACATAGTAGTTATGTTTAAAAGGAATCCTTTAATGATTTATGATGGCTTAACCTATTTCGAGCCTTATGGCACTGCTGAAGAAAAGACTTGGGGGTGACAAGTATTGAACTATATTTTTCTGATTTAAAAATACTATGAATTCTTTTTTGGTGATTGAAAGACTAAACACTGAATAAAGTGCAACCACTCAGAATCTCACAAAGGGATCAACTATTCACCTTTTTTTCATTTTAGAACCTATATGCGTATGTGTATTAGCGAAACTATATGAAATTGCCAATATTGAATTGTTTTTTGAGCTACAAAAACAACAGTTTCATATGTTTTAACGTTATAGTAGTGATCGTTCCTGCTATCAGTAATGCTTCTGCAGAGAAACAGAACCAACAGGATGGATGGATAGGTGATCTATCTATTATCTATCTATCTATCTATCATCTACGTATCTATGTATCTATGTATCTAGTTATCTATCCATTTTAAGAGAGGAGGTGGGAAATGATTGAGGGAGAGGCAGAGGGTTTCTTTTTTAAGGAATTGTCTCATGACTGTGGGGGCTGGCAAGTCCAAAATCTGTAGAGCAGGTTCAAGGAAGAGTAGATATTTCTGTTTTGAGTCTGAAATCTGCAGGATTTCTAAGTTGCAGGCTTGGGGCAAAATTGCTTCTTCTTCAGGAAAATTGGCCTTTGCCCTTAAGTCATTCAGCCAACTGAATGTGGCCCACCCACATTATAGTATTTTATGGTACAGTAATCTGCTTTACTCAAAGTCTACGGATTTAAATGTTAATCACATCTAAGAAATACATTCCCAACAACATCTTGACCAGTGTTTGACCAAATAACTGGGCATCATGACCTAGCAAATTTGGCACATAAAATCGATATCACTCTTTAGAAATCTTTCTGCATTCAAGTTTTTTACTATTAAAAATAAATGACAATAATTATCCTGCTAAATAGAGCTCTGTCTACATCTTTGATCAGTGTATTATGTCTATAAGAAGAGAAATCACTGGTCCACTCAGCAAAAGCAAATATCTCTCCTAAGCTGTGAGGATACTAGGACATCTGAAATAACTTGTCTCTGTAGGTATGGGTTCCAACACACGAGGTCTGTCTTTCTCTCTTGTAGCTGTTTCTGCAGTCAGTTGGTGGGACACGGTACCTAACTGTGGAACCGGGGCATTCAAGATTGGGAAGTCAGTGGCTGATTGAGGATAAATTGATACAAATATCAATAGCTCTTTTTTTTTAAGTTTTTTATTTATTTTGAGAGGCGGGGTGGGGGGGACATGAGAGTGGGGGAGAGGCAGAGAGAGAGGGAGAGAGAGAGAATCCCAGGTAAGCTCTGCACTGTCGATGCAGAGCTCAAAGCAGGACTTGAACTCGTGAACTAGGAGATCATGACCTGAGCTAAAGTCAAGAGTCAGAGCTCAAAGAACTGAGCCACCCAGGCACTCCACAAATATCAAGAGTTCTTGAAGACAAAGGCTACTCTTGGAGTCTTAGGCTTGTTTTAATAGCTTGACAAGTTGATAGCAGATACAACGTTTTATATACATTATTTTATTTGTTCCTCAGGAGAGTCTTATGAGATAGATACTATTATTATGGCCACTTACAGTTAGAGAAACTGAGGTTAGAGAAGCTAACGACCTTGAATAAGAACAAGTAGGTGTTGAATATTAATTTACTGATGCAAGTATGTGATGTCATTAATTTCTCTATTGCTGGCAAGTGGAGAGGGTGGCTTTGTTTAGCTGCTGGCTAAACTTCTGGGAGCTGGGAGATCTGGGATTGGCTGCTGTCATTTCATCGTGGAGGTACACACTGACATGCAAGCCAGAGAGAGTTGTCACAGCCCAAAGCCCAGAGGGCTGAGCAAGTGTGTTTTCGGGTTACTTATTGAGTATTTAGACATCATCTTATTATCTCACTGGGCAAAGACCTAGAGGTGTATTTCTGATTGAAAGACCAATGCATGAGGAAAAAGAGTAGTGCGTATTTGCCACAATAGAAATGGAATAGAAGTCAAATGCCACACTTGCGAGTGTGTGAATGACTCTGTGTGTGTATATGCGTGTCTGTGCATATGTGTGCACACACTATGCTTTTGAAGCAAGACTGTTATAGGATAGAGGACAAATTATAGAATTACAGAATATTATCTCAGGAAAGAACCTTGGAGATCATCTAACATATCCCCTTGTATTTTGGTTGTGGAAACTGATGCCTGGAGAGATTGAGTGCTCAAAGTCGATTAGTCATTTCTCCCTACTACTGCACTGATATAAAATCGTACTTGTATGCTGAGAATATGACTTCAGTGAAACATATATCTTTGGGTTTTCTGGACAGTGCCATTTGTCAACCTACTTTGCCATTGACTCCAAATCTATCGATGTGTTCTAGACATTCATATTTCAGGACTCAAACTATATCTGCAACACCATATTTCACCCTCAGAAGTGGCACACAAAGGTTCCTGGTGAGACTATTTGTTCCAACAGTCTTTGGATGGAGAATATGTTCACCATAATCGTGACTGAATGTGCTTGTTTCCAGGCCAACAGAGGAAGAAGAATCACAATTTTCTTTTCTGAGATGTTTTTGCTGTTATCATGGCACCTCTAATCTTGCTCTCCTGGGTTTCTGCTCCCCCATTCTCTCTTTGCACTTTTTCTACTGGAGGGACTTGGTTGATCTCTGTTGAAGTGATGGCCAGAAACTGGGTGGGGATGTCAATGAGTTCAGTTGAGAAGTAAAGTGCTAGAGTCACCATGGAGGGGAGAGCTGCAATGTGTGAATCATTACTTCACATGTGTACAAGATGTTAGATTCATCTAGAACAAGTGTCCCAGTTGGCTCCCAGCATAGCTACAAGTCCTTGCCCAGATGGTGGCTTCAGGGTTCAAGTTCACTTTAGAAGCCAATAGTATGTCAATTCTTCTCTTCCAGCAAGAAGAATTAAACTCAAGAAAGCATCTTGCTTGGAGACAATCACAATTATAGCATCATATTCTTCCAGGAATATACAGACATTTATAGCCACTGCACATTTAATTTTGTATGAAGAACTGTGGGCGGCTCTGTTAACTCCACTTTATGGATAAACTGAGTCCCAGAGTACATGTCAGATGTGTCAAAAACCCCTTGGTAGGTTTTGGGACCAAAAGAAGGATTGTGGCACCACGTCTCTGGGTACCCTGCCTTGTCCTATTTCCTAGGAAGAATCACCTTCCACAAAGAACAACAGTCACAGAGGGGAGTCACTGCTGCATGAAGTGGTCAGAACAGCTGCCCCCAGGATGAATGGGACCACGGAGAGGATGCATCCCCACTGTATTGAACTCTTTCTTCATTAGAACTGAGCCCGTGGCAGATGTGTTCCTCCAATAACATGGTCTCAGAGTTGGAGAATAGGTTTCCTACAAGAGCGAGAGATTTGTGATCAAGGAAATCATTTGTCTTTCTTCCTCCATAGAAGCCCTGTACCATTTAGTTACAGGACTGGTAGTTTATCTTGGGTGATTCTCATTCTTTCCTCACAGAACAGCTTAACCCAGGATCATTTTTATAACTTCCAGGCTGTGGCAGCCTCTTGAGATTCTGCACGATGGGCTTAAGCTATATGTGAACAAAATTTCTTGGTTGATGTCCTATTAATGAGACCCAGCAGGAGAAAGTTACTAAACCACGAAAGCTAATCATCACATCTCTCTTGTTCCTACAGGACCAGTCGGCTAATCTTGCCAGCTATAAATTAAGGAGACAGGGGAGATCATATATCTTATCACATTGAAGGGAAAATACAATGTCAACTACAGTAGAGGAAATGGAAAACAAGAGATCGAGGCTACCGTTCTACTGGGAAGGTGGGATGTTTGGAAGAGGATGCGAACCACTGCACCAGTGTCATTTCTCTAATCAGAAGCATCTTACTCTGGATGGGCACCGGGAAGAATGAGGTCAAGGTCCAGACATCAAACGTTAGGTGACCCCATTGGCAGCTGGCTTCAGCCAGCTCGTCATAGATGGTGCCATCCAACCCAAGGGAGAGCCTGGGGAGTGGACATGAATGGACTTGTGTAAATGTAGCTCTAGCATTACAAATGCAATGCAGAACAGTTGTTCTACAAAAAGCTTTGTATTTGTATTGACAGAGCAAACTTCGATACAGAAGAAACCCACATTCTGTCATGGCATTAGTTGAACCTGTGTGATAGAGGAACGTTGTTGCCCTCAACAGTCGAGGGTCCTGGCTTGTATTTACAGATCTGCCCTTAACGGCATTGCAATGCTGCATAAGTCACTGGGATTTTCAGAGTCTCCATGTTTTCATCTGAAATATGGGAACAATTAAACGAGATACATTTATGAAAATCACTCAGCGCATTGTTTTTTCATACGTAGAAGCTCTTAAGTACCTAGCTTACAGAGTTCTTAGGGGGATTGAACAAGCTGCTATCTATGAAGTGTTGCATAAATGTAAATCCTTACACATATGTAAGCTATTAATATTATCTCTTCTTTATATGTGTGTGCCCATGCGCAGGTGTGTGCACATACATATGTATGAGAGAGAGGCTGCGTGTACAACTCTGTGTATTTGTCTACTTAGTTTGTAGCTCTTATGTATAGGAGAGCTTAATTCAATGTGAAAAAGCGAGCAATGCCATATCTAATATTTTAAAATAATCAATTCCATTTAAACCACAGAATCACAGGAGAATTACATCAGCCTCCTGGAGGCTGCGATGTGGCTCTGGGTGAGATTGGATCTGCCACTCTGAACCTCCAAACGGAGTGAATGTGCGTGTGTGTTTTAATGGGTTTCCATGGCGGGTTGACCTTTCCAGTACATAGGTGAGCCGACTTAAGTTCCTGGATCTGAAACCTTCTGAGGCACGCATGGCCCCGAGGGTGGAAGGTATTTTCTAATCAATAACACTTCAAGTCAGCAAAAACCTACATAAGCTCCATTTTGCAAAATCTTATAACACTTTGTGACAAAGTCATTTATGAATGTTCTTTAGCATTTAAAAGGCTCTTTGTATACTCTGTCAGCATTCCAAGCAATGAATTTTGCTTGATTTTTAAGGAGGAGAAAAGTCTTGCATTTAATTTTTAAAGGAGTGCATGAATACATTTCATTCGGCTTTAGTTGGCAACATCTGTTGTTTATTTCAGAGTTGGACTCATGAAATGTGAAATCTACCAGGGGCCTCAGAGACTTCTGAGTCCAGTGGCTTTTGAACTGGGCTTTGCAGAGCATCTATGGAGGTGCCTCTGGCTCCCCAAAGGCAGGGACAGAGGAGTTTACTGATTGGCAGGGCTCCAAGAACACCAGCCCCTTCAACCGAGGCAGCAGCATTTTTAAATGGTTCACATATTACAGCTCATTGTATAATTTTGTTTCACAACTTTTGTTTCATTTAGAAAGTTTCGAAAACCACCAATCTATTCCAAATCCTTCCTTTCACAATTAAGGATTCGAGGCTTCAAGAGAAGTACATTTTGTTTAAAGTTACACATTTAGTATATCAACAGAGTCCAGGTCCAGTGATTCCTACTCAATATTACCTCAGCTACATGAGAGAGTGTTGGGGGGAAGGAGAACAAGCAGTGCCCACCTTTCATCTAAAGGTAGGGAAAGTCCTGACGGATGGGTGCTTATGCATCGGTGTTGATTCACTCATTAGTTCATTTATTTATTCACCTAACAAGCTCTTGAGGTGCCAAGGGGTAATAGGGAACAAGAAGACCCCAGTTCTGACTTTGAGTAAGCAGTTGTGTCAGAGACAAACACAGACGTGTTGACTTATTACGCACAAGACAAGGAAATGAAGCTTCAAGTTCAACACCAAGTTTAAGTGTGTTTTACTCTTTGATGCAGAACTGTTCACCTTCCTCATCCTTCCAACCTTGGAGAGAGAATGGACCTTGATATACAAGAAGCTGGAGGGATGTTGGCAGGGTGAGGGAAGGAGGGGGTGGATGCAGGGAGGGGAGACGTGGCAGCGAGGCCAGGTGTCATGGTCTTGGTAAGCTGTAGTTAGATGTTCGGATCTAATTTAAAAACAACAGAGAGGAACTGATGGGTCATGAACAAGGGAAAGACATGACCACTCTGTTTAAATATCTGTCTAGTTACTTATATAAAGAACAGATTACGGAGGTCAACAGCAGAAACAGAGACCTGGCTGAGTAGTACAAGTGGGGTGCTGGCCTGGTGTAGGGCAATAGTTGGTTGTAAGTTAGAGAAGGTGGACAGATTCCAGATGGTGTTTGAAATAAAAGCCATAAAACTTGATCGTTATTCAATAGGAAGAGGGGAGGAATCAAAGATATACTGGAGTTTTTTGGCTTGAGCAACTGGGTGATTGTTGGTACCTTGGAGGTAGGGCAAGTACTAGATGTCTTTTGAGATGTCTACTGGGTATGGAGGAAAACCAAGATGGCGTGGTATCACAAAAACTGAAGGTCAGTGTCTGTCGGGGTATGTCAATTCTGGCATGTTTGCTGTGGCACCCAGTACCTGGTAGGTACCCCACTGTTGGTACGGTGACAGGTTTAACAGTGCAAATAAGCAATAAGAAAGAACTACTGTTTTTGAAGGAACATTGAACGAACCCATAGGTTGGAAACATATGGCATCTAGACCTCGTCAAGTGTTGGAAAATGTGATCTCCCCACTGACAGAACTCAAATATACATAGGTTCATCTCTGTATACCTTCTCTTCAGCCACACAAATCTAAAAGTTTAGCACGCCATGGATTTTGAGATGACATACGCTGATGAAAATAATTTGAAAATGAGGCAACTAGGAGCCGACGAAAGTAAAGCAGCAAGCGTAGGAAAAGTGGGAATGTTGCAATGCACCCTTGGATAGCCAAAGCGATGCTGGATGCTGAGGCAAGGCAAAGCTGGGCCTTGAGGCTACTGGGAGCAGCAAGAGACTGGCAGAGGACTAACAGCATGGTGTGGGCTGAGACCTCTGCTCAGTGCTGAGGTTCAATGGCATGAAGTTATAAGGATTGATTGGTTTATTTTTGAGACAGAGAGTGAGACAGAGAGAGAGAGAGAGAGAGAGAACATTAACAGGGGAGGGGCAGACAAAGAGGAATACAGAGGATCTGAAGCAGGCTCTGTGCTGTCAGCCTGGAGCCTGATGAGGGGCTTGAACCCATGAACCGTGAGATCATGACCTGAGCCAAAGTCAGACACTCAACTGACTGAGCCACCCAGACTCAGTCCTCTATTTTTCTCTCTCTCAAGCATTTAAGTGACTGTACCTGGGACTATAATAGGGCATAAGAGAAAGGAGAAAGAAACGCTACACCTCTAAATTCAGGAGGCATTGCATATTTAGATACTGGGGGAAAAAAATCTAAGTCAATGCAAGTTATATGGAATAAAAGCCAAATGGAGAGGAAACGTATCATTGGAGGCATAAGGGATAAAAGTACTAAAAATTTTCTAGCAAACAAAGGGCAATGTCTAGAAAGAAATTCTGTCATATTTGTTATTAATAAGTTTTAATAGCACCCAGTTGATTGGATGTGTGTTCTAGGTGCCTTGCTTTGCAGAAAGTGTAGAGTGGTGACCAAATCCAATGAGCTCTCTGTCCTCATGGTTGTTGCCTCTAGTAGGGGGACACATCGATGAAATAAATTCATGCACCGATGTTATAGAAAAATCATAATTTGTGATAATGCCATAAAGGATCATAAAGGAGAACCAGGAAGAAATCATGGAAAAGCAACTTAGAGTGGAGGGGTCAGGGAAGAAGTGACATTTGAGATAAGAACAGGCAAACTTGGCTTCTGTGCACCTTGTGTTCATGCGTCCTTGTAGGTGCCCACACGGAATGTGCAAGAAAATAGCAGAAGGGGATAAAATGTCTCCCTCCCCGGCCTCCCGGTATCCTTCTGTCTAGTGTCGGGTGAGGATGATTGAGAAAGTAAGTGAATCGATGAATGGATGGGCATTCTTCAAGAAACTTTGTTTGCGCTCTGGAACCTGGAAGTGGTGTGAATGCCTGAGGTTGCATGGGTAGCCCTCTTCCTGGCACACATCAGCACTCAGTAACACCCCATCAACGCACCACCGTTTACTCACTTATCAGATCATCTAATTTTCACTTAGCGAAAAGAATAACGAAAAGAGGCATGTTGGGCTTTCCTTACGGCCACCAGTTCCTCATTACCTTGGTCACCCTGTCGGTTACTGTCTGCAGGTTAGCGGTTTAAGTGCTTTCAGAATTTCTTCCTGCCAGTTTTTGCATATCTACAAAGTTAACCAACAGGTTTTTTTCCTAAATAACAAAGGAGGAAAGTCATGTGGATTCAGACGCAGCTTAGGAATATTATGATTTCCTTATTTAACACACTAACCCTTTCCAGCACTTTAAATAGAGGCAATTTTTCAATAAAAACATACTTTTCCAATATGCCTGCCCTACTTAGAGTAGGTTGCGATAGTATTCCTGCGAGGTATACCAACGTCTATATTTTCATACTCTTAAGAACTTTCTGGCCTCATTTTTTTTCCCCCAGCAGGAATTACTTTGCTCGGAGTGTTCAGACATCGCTAAAATGTTTTATTTACTTTTTTTTTTTTTAATAATGACTTTCGTGAGTGAGTCATACATTAAACTTAATCATCGGGACTCAGAAAATGGACAAGAACCGAAAAACACATACATGATTTGACCTCACTAATTATGAGGAGGAAGCTCTGTGCAGGTGTCTTCCTGTGGTTAATGGCCAGACTCCCGAGAGCCCGAGAACACTGCGAGTTACAATGTGTTTCTACTCACAAGACAGTTCGGTAAAGTGAAAACACCCTGTGCATGGCTCAGTACTTATGCTAAAATACAGTTGGTTGTTTATAATCACCTACATGTCGAGATAGTGTATGTTGTGTTTGATGCGGGTGTAGGCAGTTTAATTGGCCTCGGTAGAATTTAAGCTAGCGGGGGAGGAGAAAAACAAATATAGGGCTTAGCAGCAGTATTCATCTGGTTGGAAGGCTGAATATTCTCTTTCCTAGGATCAAAGCAGCTCTGGTTTGGAAATTAATTTTTTTTTTAATGTTTATTTATTTTTGAGACAGAGAGAGAGAGCACAAAGGGGGGAGGGTAAGAGAAAAAGGGAGACACAGCATCTGAAACAGGCTCCAGGCTCCGAGCTCTCAGCACAGAGCCCGACGGGGGGGGGGGGGGGGGGGGGGCTGGAACTCACAGACCGTGAGATCAGGACCTGAGCGGAAGTCGAAAGCTCAACCGACTGAGCCACCCAGGCTCCCTTCTGGTTTGGAAATTAAAACACGTGCACATTTACACACTCACATAAACACCAAAACAAACATCTAATAAAAAAGGCCTGATAATGGGGGCGCCTGGGTGGCTCAGTCGGTTAAGCGGCCGACTTCGGCTCAGGTCATGATCTCACAATTTGTGGGTTCGAGCCCCGCGTCGGGCTCTTTGCTGATAGCTCAGAGCCTGGAGCCTGCTTCGGATTCTGTGTCTCCCTCTGTCTTTGCCCCTCCCCCACTCGCGCTCTGTCTCCCTCTATCTCAAAAATAAGTAAACATTGGGGCGCCTGGGTGGCGCAGTCGGTTAAGCGTCCGACTTCAGCCAGGTCACGATCTCGCGGTCCGTGAGTTCGAGCCCCGCGTCGGGCTCTGGGCTGATGGCTCGGAGCCTGGAGCCTGTTTCAGATTCTGTGTCTCCCTCTCTCTCTGCCCTTCCCCCGTTCATGCTCTGTCTCTCTCTGTCCCAAAAATAAATAAACGTTGAAAAAATTAAAAAAAAAAAATAAGTAAACATTAAAACAAAAAATTAAAAAAAAAAAAAGGCCTGATAATTCAAACTAGAGGCAGCTCCTTCAGCAGAGACTGCAAATCTGCCATTAGAAGGACTGCTCTTTCCCCCAGGTCAGCTATTTTGGTGGTACTAATAATTGGGAGAAAATCCAAGGCCCCAGTGAGCTGAGACACTTCAGCCACACGGCCATTAACTATTCAGGTCCTGCGCACTCCAGCGAGGATGGGAGTCACTGTCTGGGTCCAGTGACAGCAGCAGGGCCCAATCCGTGTCCATTCTCCCAGGGTGTGTTCCCTCCCCCATCCTCAGCACTAGGCACAGGCATCTCATCCTCCTTTTTGGAACTCATCCTTCACTTGGCTTCCAGGAACACATACCCTCCTCGTTTTCCTCCCCCAAGTCCACCTCTCTTTCCCTGGTTCCTCTGCTGAGGCTTCCGGATCTTTCTTATCTCTGACTGTGGGTGTGTCTGAGAATTCAGCCCTCAGGTCTCTCCTCACCACATACACTCATCCTTTTGGTGAGCTCATTCCGTCCCGTGGACTGAAGCGATCCAGATGGCAAAGGGGCCCTGATTTTCTGTCCAGACCGGGATTTTCTGGCTCGTATAACTAACTATTGACCAAGAGCACTTATCTAACAGTGGAGCTTTGGACCTTACCCCCCCTCCTCACCCTATGTCCTCCTTCCAGTTGCTCAGGCCAGAAACTGGGTGTCCTCTACAGGAACTCCTTTTTTGCATCTCCCCGTCTAATTAGTCATCAAATCCTTTGAATTCGGCCTTAGCAGAACTCCAAACAGAACGTCCATATTCTAACTCCTTTAAAATTTGTATTGCTTGGCCTCGGTCTGCACTGGCCTCATCCCTAGATGGGATTATGACAACAGCCCTCTAACTGGTCCCGCTTCTTTAGCACTTACTTCTAAAAGTCTACCTTGAACATGCTGCCAGAGCGATCTTATTTAAAAACACAAGTCCCACTGTGACAATCATCTGCTCAAAACCCTCTGATGGCTTCCACGTGTCTCTTGGCGAAAACCCAAGTGCTCACAAACTCTGACAAAGCCAAAAAGAACCCTGTGGTTCATCTCTGATCTCACGGCTTTTAACTCTTCCCTTTGCTTCCTCTGGCAAAGCCATAGTGGCCTCTTTGCTTTTCTTAAATAAACCAAGCCTGCCGCTGCCTCATGGACTGTATCTCTGCTTTTGTATCATTTGGAGCCACCAAAACCTTCAGGTTTTTCCTCCAAGTTACCTTCCCATTGTTCGCCTTCCTCAGTAGCTTCTATAAAATTGGAACATAAAATTCTGTACTTAATATTAATTAATTTTTAAAAATGTTTACTTATTTTTAAGAGAAAGAGAGAGAGAGAGAGAGAGCAAGTGGGGGAAGGGCAGATAGAGAGGGGGACAGATGATCCGAGGTGGGCTCTGCGCTGACAGCAGAGAACCCCATGTGGTGCTTGAACTCACAAACCACGAGATCATGACCTGAGCTGAAGTCTGATGCTTAACCGACTAAGCCACCCAGGTGCTCCTTAATATTGATTAATTTATTCATGTGTTTGTCTTATTATCTTAGAAAGAATCCTCTGTGAGCCTGTTGTCCCATTAAAAAAAAAAAAAAAAGAATACTACTGGTGTTCACATTAGTTGATTAATTTGAGGATTTGATTTTGAAATGAATTAAAGCACTTAGCATGATCCAAGGTACCTAAGAAGATCTTCAACAGTGTCCATGATGATTCTGCTGGTTGTAGAAGGTTATGGTAGGTTTTATGGTAGCTATTTAGTTGCTCTTATAGAAACCCCTGTCTGCCAGGAAATATCAGGCATGTCCTCCACGCACAGGGAGCTAACAGGGGAAATATAGGTAGATAAATATGCATTTCTAATATAAAGTAGCTGAAAGTATTCGTGAAATTT
The DNA here is from genome assembly GCF_022079265.1 of Lynx rufus. Lineage (NCBI taxonomy): Eukaryota > Metazoa > Chordata > Mammalia > Carnivora > Felidae > Lynx > Lynx rufus. Next base: position 74,225,294 of record NW_025814823.1, read on the forward strand.
AGGTGGGTAGTTATAGAATTTTCCCATGCCTTTTTAGTCAAAAGACTAACTGTAGTTAAAACCCATTGTGCCGCCTTGCGCCAGCTTTTTGAACTTGAACAAATTATTTGACCTTTCTCATGCATAGAATAGAAACGAGGAGGAGGGTGCTGAACCTCTCACAGAGTTGTTGAAAAGATTAAATGAGATAGGATAGGCAAAGCATTTACTACCGAGCTGACTCATTCCATAGTCCCCAACCGAATCTAACACAGCAAAAGGAATTTACGTGTCTAGAGGAAATCCTGTGGGGACCATTTAAAGCAAATTTTTGACGTGAGGTAAAGGGGTTGGCATATTTTAAAAAGATGAGAAGTGTGTAAGTAATTGTGGCAAAGAAAATTGAGAATTAATTCTTTGAATTTTGGCTGAGCTCAACGTTTTGCAGCAACCACGTTGCTATGTGTCTTCCATACAGCGGAGAAGGCTGCCTTTTCTATATATTTTTGATGAATGGGCTAATACACTGGATTGAAAAAAGTAAAGTCAAGCTTGTCACGTATAAAATGGTTTGACTGTTAATATCCTGTCGCCACTGAAAGGAAAATTTCTAAGGATGTAGGCTGCAAATATACATCAGAATCGTGTAGATTTAGTAAGAAACAAAATTGAGCTCCATAGTCTGTTACCAATATCAATCTGTCACTCCCCTAGTAGCCACTGGAACAACACAAGTGTCTTCTTTCCTAACTAGCCCATTAGAAAGTGTCCTCATTTCTGTGCAAAGACTCACGGTTTTCATAATTTGGATAATTATTGCTGAGTCTAGCTAGATTCCACCTCTCAGGACACACAGGCGTGCAGTTTTCTATTTTCTTCACACAGGCATCTCTAGTTTTGTCTACACTGTGGTCTGCTCTCAATTTCCAGATATTCAGTGTTCAATGATTGTAAAACAGACACCTTTTAAACATTACCTCCTTGGGGCGCCTGGGTGGCTCAGTCGGTTAAGCGGCCGACTTCGGCTCAGGTCATGATCTCGCGGTCCGTGAGTTCGAGCCCCGCGTCGGGCTCTGTGCTGACAGCTCAGAGCCTGGAGCCTGTTTCAGATTCTGTGTCTCCCTCTCTCTGACCCTCCCCCGTTCATGCTCTGTCTCTCTCTGTCTCAAAAATAAATAAACGTTAAAAAAAAAGTTAAAAAAAAAAACATTACCTCCTTGTTTGACAAGTGCTGTGTTAGATAACTGTTTTAAATGCTGACTTTTTGGTGAATGTATACATTTTTTTTTTTTAGATGAGTAGTGTCATATTTAAGGATGCAACTTCTGAACGAAATGCATCAGATGTATGGAATTCTTGCTATTTCTGACAAATGATCCCCTTCATCCGAGGGGGAGGCAACCGTGCTTATGGGAGCAACCCGGAGCCATGATCACTCCTGATTGTATCACTCCGGACTGGCAGCCCTTTCCACAATTTGAATGGTTTCCTGTTTGTTCCCTCCTACAATGTCTCTGCACCTTCATTAGAATGTATGGCTCATGAGGGCAGGAGCCCTGTTTGTAATCTCAGGATCAAAATCTCAGCTGTAATCTCAGGATCAAAAAGAACTGCTGACACTTAAGAGGAGCTTTATGAGTATTTGGTGAGTTGCAGATGGTTGAATTCAGCTTTAAAGAATGGAAGTCCATAAATGCATCACTGGAGAGTGTACCACTGACTTTGGGGTACCATTTTGGCTGACCTCTTAGAATGTGGCTATTTTATTTTTAATTTTTTATTATTATTTTTTTTAATGTTTATTTATTTTTGAGACAGAGAGAGACAGAGCATGAGCAGGGGAGGAGCAGAGAGAGAGGGAGACACAGAATCCGAAGCAGGCTCCAGGCTGTCAGCACAGAGCCCGACGCAGGGCTCGAACCCACAGAGTGTGAGATCACGACCTGAGCTGAAGTCGGATGCTCAACCAACTGAGCCACCCAGGAGCCCCTAGAATGTGGACATTTGAAAGACCAGCTGCACAAGGCTGATGTGAGCCAGAGGAAGATGAGTGAGATTAGATCGAGTGGACGCCTGGCTTGTGTCAGCTGTGTTCTAGCAGATCAATGTTCCGGGCCCTGTCTAGTGGGGGGATGTTGAACCCCAGTAAGGTATATTGCCTCTTCAGTTTCCCTGTCAGGGTTACAGCAAGAGGATTAATTTGTGTTGACAATTTAAGTTCTGTGTGCTTTTGCATGTGTTTACTTTTCACGAAGAATAGTGGGTCGAGAAATAGTGTTTGTTGCTCGTTTTTATCCACCCATACAACACTCCTACCTACCCAGACACAATGTGGTCTTGAATCATTGAAAGGCTTCTCATCAATTTTGAATCTGTTGCCTGAGAATAGTCAACTGGAAGGAAGTAATAAAGCATTCCCAAAGTGAAATCCTGTTTCTAAAGAAGATCGAGAGAGAACAATGAAAACAGTTTACATTAGAGTCCGCTCCAGAAGCTCGCAAAGAAAAGACGAGTTATTAAGGGGGAAACGTGGGCCACGTAGCCTGCATTGTACGAGTGTCCGAGGCTTCATAGGTGTGATAATCCCACGCATACGTCTGGGGCCTGGGATCTCCCTGCCTTATCTGACTCTCCCCGGAAACTCCAAGGCGACTGACCACCTCACCGCAAACCTGTTCGCACTTACATCTATCACTTACTTTTCCCTTTTAACTTGTGCACCTATGATCGCACACAGACAGGAAAGGAACACAAGCTTTGGATTAGTGACCACGGCAAGAATAGTTTTCTGAATGAGGAAAACCAGGTTGTCGTTTCAGCTCTACAGACCAACTATTATGTGCTCACGTTTTTTTTTTTTTTTCCCTGAGCCTGATTTTCTCATCTGCTAAATAGTAATTCTAGTAACTATGTGTACTCCAGACAGTTTACATATGTCATTGCCTTAATCTTCACAATAACCCCTTATGACGTCTTTTTGATGAGCCTCCCTGACTGGGATTTGGTCCTGTTTCACCCAGGCCCCCCTTTCTCACGTGCTGTCATTGGGGGGATGAGGGCAGGCTATGAGTGACCTTCTCTCGAGAGCTGGACTCACAGTTTTTCAATTAAAGACCAGTCTGGGTCCTACTGTGAAGGGACTTTGCAGATGGAATTAAAGTCCCTGATCAGTTGGCTTCAAGCTAATAAAAATGTTTTTTTTAATTTATTTTTGGAGAGAGAGAGAGAGAGCACAAGCAAGGGAGGGGCAGAGAGAGAAAGGGAAACACAGAATCTGAAGCAGGCTCCAGGCTCTGAGCTGTCAGCACAGAGCCCGATGCAGGGTTCGAACCCACGAACTGTGAGATCCTGACCTGAGCCAAAGTTGGACTCAGCCACCCAGGTGCCCCAACTTTGAGCTAATCAAAGAGGAGATTATCCGAGGTAGGCCTGACTTCATCATTTGGAAGGCCTTTAACAAGATCTGTTAGGCCTTCTTTGAGCTCAGAGATTCCAAACAGCGAGAGGTGTGCAATTGGACTCTTTTACCTCTGGTTCTTCCTTCTGGACGGTGGCCTGTCGGTGGACAGCCAGCACCAGCTCTTGCCCATGGGGTTCCAGCCTGCTCCTTCCTTTCCTGAGAGCTGCCCTAGGGACTTGACCCTTGTTTCACCTGCCCGCACAATGGTGCAAGCCAATTATTGAAATAAATCCCTTTACGTTGAACCCTGACTGCTATACCCCCAGTGTGGCTAATATTTTCAACACTATTATGAAGGTAATGAAGCTTGAGAAGTTAACTATGTTCCCTTGCATTTTGTAGTAAGCTCCAGTGTGGAGTTGACACTTTAGGCTATACTGCCTAGTACAACAGTGGCTGCCGAATAGTCTTGAAAATATCTTAGAAGATCAAATAAGAACATAGACTGGATCCCGGAGCCAGGCATTGTATTGATCTTGCTTACCACGGTAGCCCTGTTCTTGCAGGTCTGGCGTGTGGTGCTATTTGTTTTTGAATGAATGAATAAATGGAAACTGTAAAGTGCTAATCATATGTAGGTGTCACTATTACCAATAACAACATTTCACTTTGGGCTCTTACACAATCAGTCTTCGTCACAGCACTTTCGCATGCTTGAGACAATCTCCAACCCATTTTTTTCCTCTCTAGCTCAGAAATTTGGATGGAAAACCAAAGATTCGCAATCCTGTCTCAGCTTGACCACTGGCTTTGTTTCCTTGGCCCATCTGTGTAAGAACCTGGACGCAAGGTCCAAGAATATAAATGACAAGCCCAACAGCATTCTCTCCACGTGTCACAGAAATGTCAGTAGGATCCTTAGATAATATCTGAATGCCTGGGATGCTTATCGTGGGCTTTGAGTGGTCACGATGGGCATGTGTCTGTATTTGGCACTGAGAGGGATCAAAAGAGCCTGTGGGTCTTGCACTTGAGGAATTTATGGTCAGGGTGAGACAGGACAGCAGCTCCAAAATGATCAGAGAAGTACGATAAAATGTATGGATGCGTTTTGTGAACCTTCAGTAGAGCAATTGGGTTTTGATTGACATGGTGACTCTTCTCTAAAGAGAGGGATTTTGCTTTTTAAAGCTACCTCTGGATCTCCAGCTCCTAGGACGATGCCTGGCTGAATGCAGGGGTTCCATTAATATTTGTTTCAAATGATAAAGTTTCAGACCAGTTCACATATGCAGAAAAGAACACAAGTTTATCAGAGAGAAGGGCGGCAAGCATTCCAGACAGAGGTGTGAAGAAAAGTACTAAATCTTCAGACGACCTTAAACTCTGGTGCTAACGTTTCTGTGAAAAAAAAAAAAAGGGGGGGTGGAGATTCTCTGTTGTACGATACCGGATTTCCTGGGCTGTGTTCAAAGTCATATTCTGATTCTGAAATATATCACTTCTTAAAAGAAAGAACTCTAGCTTGGGCTTTTACCAACGAGGTTTCCCCAAAGTGTAACACAGATTTCTCACCTACCTCTAAAAACAGATACAGTGGCCGGGACTGACTTCGGGGATTCTTTAGAGGATCCTTTTTTCCAGTGTGATTGTTTTTTACCTGGCCACAATTACCGGGAAGCTTGCAAGCCCTTTCTAGGGAATTGAAAACCAGTGAGGATTTGGAAGCAGCTCTAACCAGAGGCACTACGGTGTCCTGGGTAGAGAATTTCTGCAGAAGGTGGTGTCATTGACTGCTTCCAAAAGAGACATTCCTCTGTGGTCTGGGCAGGGCCCCTAGTTTCTGCATGAGAGAGGGGCGGGGCCCAGCAGTATGAGGCTGGGCTGCTTCTTGGGCTTTTGGGGATTTTGATTTCATTTTGTTTTGACAGCCAGATCCATTGTACAAGCTTCCTGTTCTTTGTTTTCATTCCCAGTCTTAGGGTGTTAATTACAGATTCCCTCTCACCTTTTTTCAGAGATTCTGTCTCAAAGTTCAAGGCTGTCAGCCGAAATGCGTCCTCAGGCTGCATCACACCGACGTGATCCTACGAAAATACCAATAAGCCCATTAAGCAAAAGAGGAGTTAAGAGGGAATAAGACAAATTTCTCAGATATGAGCCATTTCACTGCAAGTGTCTTTCAGGTTACACTTGACTTGTGCATATAAAGAGTGTGCAAACAAGAACCAAAATCTAATAATTCAGAGAGCACGAGTGAAATGTGACAACATTTTCGTTGCTGAAAATGAGAAGGAAATTAATTGCTTGTTCTGTTGGGTTAAGAGAACGAATCGGGTTACCAAAACTTTAATTTAGCCAGGAAGACACGTCTTTTGTTACCAAAAGACATGATTTTGTTTATCAATTACCTACGAAGTATCAAAGAATAAGATGCAGGAAAGAAGAATGCACTTAGTGTCCTGGCTTATTGGCTGCACAAGGAGTTTGGGTAGCTCCAGGCAAGCTATTTAACCTTTCTATGACTCAAATTACCCACACTTTGAGATGGTAAGCCTATTTTCCTCATCAAAAGCATTTACTGAGTGCCCAACTTTGCATGGGGTGCCCAACTTTCCTGGGGTGTGAAAAAGAGAGAAAAAAGATAAGGAATTTCTAGAACATACACTAAAATAGATACAAGCATGACTGGATTTCTAACAAATTCACAGAGGTGGGCATTAATTAAAAATATTGTTTTGTTCATGTATCACACATATAGAAGTATATGCACACGTATTTGTATCTATGCACATGTACATGATATATACATACATTTTATATACATGAACATTTTCACTTCACTCTTAATTGCTTGATAAAGATGTCAAATGGCTAAGGAAGAGAGACCAAACAGCTGAGATTCACTGAGTGCCTTCTGCATGGCAACTGCTGTGGGCACTTCAGATTTGTGGCTTCGCTTATTCCTCTACATGTCTCTGTGAGTGAGCCTTCATCAGCTGTTCTTTATAGTCAAGGGACAAAAAGTGCAGAGAGATTACATACCTGACCAAACTCCACGTGGTAGGAGTCAGGTTCAAACGAGATGTGGCTGGTTCCACAGGCTGAACTTCTTTTTGCATCCATCTTCTGGAAAAGATGGGGTTCCAGAGGGTTATCCACAACCGAAAAGCAGGTGTTTGGCAACTAAGGGCGTAGTTGTGAGGAGAGCTTGCAAATCTCATTCACCAGCTGGTTGACCTGCAGGAGATCTGCAAGGACAACCCGGTGTCAGAAGGCTACTTTCATTTGGCCACTTATTATTTGTGCCTTGAATGAGAACAGAAATGGCAAGCTTGTGTCTTCCCTGGCACACCGATGGGGAAACCCAGGTCATCATCTGAAAGAGATATCATTTGGTAAAGAAGAAGGTTGTAGTAGAAGTGGGACTAAGTTTCTCCAGCTTGCCTGCCCACATTAATGCAAATCCCATCATAAAAACGTGTTCTTCAGGCTTGTGTCAGACAACCCTGGAGACTTAATGCTCTTAATACGTAAGTATGAGCTGTCCCCATGAGGCACAAACTGGGGAGAGTTGTCTATGAGCACTTCCTGTTGCCCTGCCTGTCACCCATTACCGTCCCCAGTTCCTCAACCCCATGCTCTATTACCCAAATCAGATGTGGCCTCAGACGGACCACTCTTATGTGCAGACAACCTGATCTCCGTAGACCAGGGCTGAAATTCTGGTTGTACCACCGCTAGCCATGTAATTTTGGCCAAGTTTATTTTGTGATTCTGAATCTCAATTAACTGTATTCTCCAAAATGAGAACAACCTTATTGGCTGTTGGAAGATCTAATAAAATACCATACATTAAGCATTTCGAATGATGCTACTGCGGTAAGTATTCTGTAAATGTTAGTTTCCCTTTCCTTTTTTTTTAGGTTCATCTAAGTGTTTGTATCGAAGAAAGGTGGAGGATTTGGGCATAAGCGATTTTTTTATTTCTGCAATGCAAATATTTGAGAACAATGCTTAAGCAAAACAATTCAAGGTGAGCAGAAAACAGGTAAGTGAATATAATGATAAAACAATAAGAAACTTTAGCAGTCAGTCAGTAGAGGATGAAAGGGGAAATGAGAGGGGCTCTCATCAGCACAGGTAAGAATGGTTCACAGTGTGGGATTCCAGACAGGTCAACAAGATGTGGGTTGACTAGTCTGAAGGCAGATGAGCATTGGGACACCATGATGGTCTTTCCTGGGGCAGAGTCACAACAGTGGTAGGACAGATATCAGATCGGAGTAAGCAAATAACAATTTTTCCATTGATGAGAAAGACAGAAGCGGGACAAGGTTCTTGATCCCTCCAATATCTCCAAGGACGGAATTCTGGGAACTTGGAGGGAAATATCTTTTTTTTTTTTCTTTTCCCACTAACCTCTACTTGTAATTTAGCATTTCTTTTAATAATAAAACCTAGATAACAAGATCTATAGTATTAGCAGTAACTCCACCTTGATTCCAGAAATCACAGATATTTTCATACCACATTACAATGATTGTCACTATTGCTAAGTATTGTTAACGCTCAACATGACTTCAAAATTATGGTAGTTACTAGATGTACCACTAGATTTGTTAATCGTGAGTTGATAAACACATCTCTTGTCCTGTCACTCATTTTTAAAACCGTATTTTAAAAGCTGTATGCAGTATAATTGGAATCTTCGGTAATCCCAAGTATTTTATTTATTTAAAAGCATTCTTCCAAGAGGGAATTCATTGGCTCCACCAGATTTCAGAGTCACAAAAAAGCGTATTATTACCTGACGTGATTATAGGGTAAAGGAATGCTAGTTTTCAAAATGGTAGAGATTAGAGCATGTTATAGACTATAGGGACTAAGTCTGGAGAGGGAAAGTGAAACCTGAAGATCCAGGAAGGAGAGAATTTTCTCAGAGGGCATCCCATTTACGTGTTGGCATCGAATTAAAAGAGGAAACTGCTCTTGTGAGATGGGAAAGAAGAAATAAGACTGTTTATTGATGCAGATTCATTGTTTAGGGGAAGGCATGGGAAATTAAAGATTTGATCATTTCAGATTTTTGATATTTGGCAATTTTGGTTTTTCTTTTTTTCTTTAATTTTTTGTATGTTTATTTAGTTTTGTGACAGAGAGAGACAGAGAGAGAGAAAGAGAGAGAGAGGAAGGGGCAGAGAGAGAGGGAGACACAGAACCCGAAGCAGGCTCCAGGCTCTGAGCTGTCAGCACTGAGCCTGACTTGGGGCTCAAACTCAAGAACCGCCAAGATCACGACCTGAGCCAAAGTCAGATGCTCAGCCAACTGAGCCACCCAGGCGCCCCACGATTTTAGCATTTCTTAATGTAGTAGCAGGTGATGTTTTCAGTGGAGAAGGAAGGCTGGGTTAGGATGAATGTTTTTGTTTTTGTTTTTAAAAATTTTTTTTGTTTATTTATTTATTTTTGAGAGAAAGGGACAGAGAGAGCGAGTGGGGGAGGGGCAGAAAGAGAGGGAGAGAGAGAATCCCAAGCAGGCTCTGTGCTGTCAACACAGAGCCCGATGGGGGGATCGAGCTCACACACCATGAGATCATGACCTGAGCCGAAACTAAGAGTTGGAGTCTTAACCGACTGAGCCACCCAGGCACCCCAGGATGAATGTTTAAAATAGTAAACATTTGGAGTAGTCACGGAGAAGCCTGAGAAAAGGTGCTGACTGGACACAAAGTGGGCCTACTGAGTGCAGTCACGTGATGGTCTTTGACGTGGCTCAGCTGTTACGAGCGACAAGAAACACAATCCATACCTCAGCGAGCCTCTCCCTCACATGGTAAGTACAAACCTCCATCAGCCTCCTTGTTCACGGGTCATCAACTATCCCCCTGCCCCGCATCCTGAGCCCTGCCAGTAGTTGGATCTGGATTCAAAAGCAGCCCTGATCCACTCGCACGTGCCTTTCTAGGGCATTCATAAACACGAGTGCTGCAGAACTCTGGCCAATCCGTGGGTGGGACCGTTTTTATTCAGACTCTCTTTTCTTTATTGACTATTATATTCCTGCAGTAGTATAAAGGATGCATCACTTTCTATTTAGCTACAGAAATCTAAGTGTATGAAATAAAGTTCCTTACTCTCTTTGGTTAAGCTGTTGGGGTCTTAGTTGGGGGAGATACTTATTGACAGAGCAGAGAGGGTGTACTGAAATGCTTCTTCTCCCGTCCATCTTTGGCTTCCTGGGTCCTTCCCTCGGGGGTCACCAGACACCATAATTGTTTTATGTCATCATATCACCCCCACACCCAAAAGCTTTGGCAGTATCCTGAGAAGGAAGGGGGGTCAGGAGTGGAGAGGACTTGGACTGACATGAATCTCACCCAAAGGCTCTAGGGAAAAAGCAGAAAATTTGGCCCAGAGGAGCGCCTGGGTGGCTCAGTCGGTTAAGTGTCCAACTTCGGCTCAGGTCATGATCTCACGGTTCGTGGGTTACGAGTCCCGCATCGGGCTCTGTGCTGACAGCTCAGAATCTGGAGCCTGTTTCAGATTCTGTGTCTCCCTCTCTCTCTCTGCCCCTCCCCTGTTCACTCTCTTTTTCTCTCTCTCTCAAAAATAAATAAATAAAACATTTAATAAAAAGAAAGTTTGGCCCAGAAAGGGATTCATGGCTGAACTTAGCATCTTTGCAAGATTACCAAGTTCTGGACACGAATCTGTGGTTGCTTCATCTGTCTTTCCACTGCAGTGAATTGCTTATATCAGGCTCTCAATTCATATTTGTTTACTGGATGAACGGATACGGCAACACTCATAGGACATGAATTAGTACGTGTCCACAATGCACACATGAAAAGTGGAAATTAAAATATTACCCAATTAACTTGACTCATGTAGAAATTCTCTCTCATAATGAGATTTGAATACAGATTTCTTTGCACGTTATTACTCAGTTTATCTATTTTGAAAAAAAAAACAATCATTGAACCTCTCAATTCTTGACTACTTTGTGTAAAAATGTAGTAAGACGTGCCATTTATCCTCTCAATGAAAAACTACAGATCAAAATGGTGTGCCCTAATTAGAATTAGAGAGAAAAAAGAAAAACAAGAAAAATGATGTGTATGGGATTTGCAGTTAAAAATCTGCAGTAATACAATTAAGAACACCATATTTTGGAAAGCATGGGTATATACATTCTTAAAGCTTAGCGACAAGGAGTCATATTCAAGAGGGCGGCTTCTAGCATCTGAAACGTATCTTGGATCACGTAGAGGAGAGAAAAAAAGGTGCCATATCACTCTTGCCCAGTGGGACACGGTCCGTGAGACATACTCAGTCCATGCAATTTCTGGGGCTTCAAATTCCCAGAATGAATCACGAACAGACCTCAAAGGGTTAACTCTAGTTTGGTCCGTAGTTTATTTCTAGTTTTGTTTTACACACTGTATCTACTTCTTAGGCATAAAACCAAGTGCAATAAATTCCCGAGGTGCTGAATTTCCCTTAAATTACATAAGCCTGTCCCTTCATCCAATATTATCTCTGAATCAATACAAACCTTTGACTTTCTACATTATTTCCCACTTCTGAAACTGTATCCAATTCATCACAAAGGACCACAAAGTAGATAAAAAGCAACAATTTAGGACAGGCTTGAAGAAGTTCTTCCTTATCAGAGTGCGGTGTAAAAGGTTTACAGTTCCTCGTTCAGGGACGGATTCCGGCGAGGTAAGATGAGCTGTCACTTTCACCACCTCATGGATGGCCTGTGACCTGTGAAGTTAAACAGAGCAAAGTCCTTGTCAAATTCTGTCTTCTCTCCTAGCCTGTTCTCATGTGCTGTTCTCAGAGGCCCTCTCTTAAGAGCCTCCAAATTTGGAAAAGCCTCACCGTACAGAACAACATCACGGGGTCTACTCTGTCTCTCAGGAAGCATCTTAGGAATTTGGTGTTCCTACCTGCTCATCAGGTCTGCAGTGGCCACACTGTCAGTCAATTCACACAGTCAAGATAAACACGGGGAGCTAACCCCAGCTGAAGGCAAAGTACCTGTGGGAACCAGATGTCCTTCCTAAAACACATGAAGGGGAATTTTAATACAAAGTTACAGCGATAAGGAGGAGAGAGCCCCTGCTCATGCTCTATCAGCTATGCCTTGACTTTCAATGATTAGTCCTTCACTGATGGGCCCTGAGTTTTCTCTAGGGAAAACTGTCCAATAGAACCTAATGCCGCACGGGTAATGTTCTCCATCTTTGCTGCCCAGTTCAGTAAGATGCCAGACACATGTGACGTTGAGCGCTAGAAATGTGACCAGTGTGACTGAGAAAACGAATTTTAAATTTGATTTCATTTTATTTAAATTTAAGTATCCATATGTTTGGACAGTGCGATTCTTGAGTTTAGAGGTCATTTAGTTGCATGGTTGTTTTACAACCAGTAGAAGCAACAGGAAGACGCTATTGAAAACATGGACACAATGTCATGGTGATGATTCTTGTCCACGTACTAGTGTATTCTGTTTAGAAGACTCAGGGCTTCCAATTCAAGATGGTGGACTAATCCTGGCTGAGTTTGTCTTCCCCCACGTGTGATTTTCCCCCCTATTCTTCTCCAGAATCCACTCAAACGTAATGTAGAATTAGCCATGGGCGTAGACTTACAATAGCAGATATAGTGGGAAGGAGGACAGTGGTCCACAGAAGCTTTAGACTTGGGATCCACCAGCTATCAAAGAGAGGATGGATAGATGCAAAACAGAGGTTAATTTAACCCGTACCTAAGAAGTGGTTTCCCTGGGTAGACCCCTCACCAATTCCTTGGAGCAAAGGGATTGGCAATTCAGGGTTCACGTTGGACAAAATGCAGGGCGCTTTATGGCTCCCCCCCCCCCCCCAAACTGGAGAGACTTCCTGAGAAGAAGCAGCATTGCTAGTGTGAGGTCAGCAGTCCAGATTAGAGCCTTCACTGAACTAGCTTTGGAGGGGGGTGACCAGATACTGCCTGCTTCCAGGGTGCTCAGCCTGTTACCCTACTCACATCTACAGAGCCCCAGACCAGCCTCCATTCAAGGAGAAGCCTTGAAATGCAAGGAAATGCACTGAAATTCACAATAGAAGAAATGGAAAATCAACAATTACCAACAAGCTGAGGACTGCCAGGATAAGAAAGACAAAGTGAGATAAACAAGACACATTCAGGAGGAAGCCAGGAAAATTTAGTGATGAATCAATTTTTTTGATGTTATGATTATGATTTTAAAAAACCGCTCCTCAGAGAAATCAAATGTAAACTCTAAAGTATAAGTGTGGGATGTCATGAATAATGAACAATCAAGGACACAAAAGATCTCCTGAAAATTAAAATTACGAGTGACAAAATAAAATATAATGTTAATAAGTAGGAAGGCTAGTGGCGACAATTGGGTAAAGGCCCCAGAAAATATAAGAAAAAACTCAAGCAACACATAATATTAGAGAAAGATCAAAACATAAAAGAATAGTGTAGAAAGGCCAGTCTCTGATAAAATAACCATCCTAGAAAGAAAGACCAGAAATAAGCTTTGAGAAAAAAATTAAAGACATAAAAAAAAAAAACAAAACTATTATGTGGAGTTTCGTGGAGCTAAAGTATGGGCCAAATCTCTAAATTAATGTTATACCAATGTTGGAAGAATGAAAGAAACACAAAATATTACAAGAATGACATGGTTCAAGTAGGTTGTAAACAAAAATGTGGCATGGATTTAATACCTGATAAATCATCAGCAAAAACCAAAAGCCAAAAACCAAAAAAAAAAACATTGACTTCCAGACAGGGGACACACACTTCTGAATGGCTTCTGTGTCCTGACATTTGACCGAGGGGTGGGAAATGTGTTGACCTCTGTGTAGCATGTCTCCTCTAGGAGTAATATTTACTAGAAAGTATAAATACTCTGCTCGTTTTTTAACTTTTGTGCTTAACTTATAGTCAAAGCTGACAAATTAGCTATAATTTCAAGCCAGAATGAAAATATTATTAATCTCGATGATGTCGAAGTTTGTGGTTAAGAAGTTGGGAGTAGGGAGTTGGTAGAGATAAAGTTTCTATCAGTAACATTCTTAAAATTTTTTTTTTTTCAACGTTTATTTATTTTTGGGACAGAGAGAGACAGAGCATGAACGGGGGAGGGGCAGAGAGAGAGGGAGACACAGAATCGGAAACAGGCTCCAGGCTCTGAGCCATCAGCCCAGAGCCCGACGCGGGGCTCGAACTCACGGACCGCGAGATCGTGACCTGGCTGAAGTCGGATGCTTAACCGACTGCGCCACCCAGGCGCCCCTCAGTAACATTCTTGATACAGGCGAAGTACTCAAGTGTCCCCCCCCCCCCCCCGCCCCCAGCAGAACAGTAAACAGCAGCATAAGTATATTATTTGATTTTATTAATGGAGGTACCAGAGATAAAATATTGTAATTTCGCTTTCAAAAACTGGAGAGAGAGAAAAAAAAAAATGACCGTGAAAAGGGTTATCAGCTGCATCCACAGCCTCTGTGCTCTGGACTCAGTAGATAATGCCTAAGTGGAAAGTGTGGTGTCTTGTTTACATTTAAGAAGATAATACCAGAAAACCCACACCAAAAACACCACTAAAAGTGGTTGGCGCTCAGGAGTACATCAGAACAAGAAGGAGTCAATGAGGTGGCTTGAGAGAGTGTTGCTGTTTATTATTCTTCTTCGCCTTTAGTTTTCCTTTTTTAACCATTACACATGTGACTTTGATTAAACTAAGAAAAGAAATTGGGATACACGCAGCTTTTAGAAAGCAGTAAGCCTTACGCTTTTGATTCATGGTTTAAATCTTCTTAATGTCACAAAAGTTGAAGAATTTTACTAAAAGTATTTCAAGTTCTAATAAGCTCAAAGGCATTACCTTTTCAATGGGTATAAGGGCCTGTGCTTTACAAATATTTTAACCTAAAGATGACTGCTCACTTCACGGCGCAAACGCTTTGGTAAGAGATAAGGGACATGAGGAAACTTAACAGCTATCAAATTGGACCCCAAGAGGTCATCATTCGATCGTCTCACGCAATGTATCTTACGCATGTTGACCTAAGGAGCCAATGACGGACTTCTGCCTTCAACTTTTCTCCAGGTTTTTGCTTCTAGCTGCTTGAACCACTGTGTTCAGCTCTGCCTACCATTCCCATTGGCTGTCCCAATCCTGAGACCTTTGTTTGGTCTCCATCGGAGGCTGCAGAGTACACATTTACCGCATGACTGCAGGACAAGCTCTTTTCACATGTAACAGAGGTACCAGTAATAATGTCTATAGACATTATTCAACACCTAGTAGGTATGACTTGCTTTATTTATGTGTTATCACTATTAGGTACTATTAATCTGATCCATGGGTTGAAGAAGCAGAGTCTCTGAATGCTCACGTCTTTTTCTTGAAAGTCACATAATTGATCAGAGGCAGGGTTGGGATTTGATGATAGGAATCCTGCCTCTAGTATATCAGAGCTCCCCTTTTGGGTGTTTCCGAGGTTCTATGCGTACGGATGGTTGCATTTGCTTTGTGTTGGCCATCATGTTGGCGAGGGAGGATGGAATATTTGCGACTTTTGTATCTTTCAGGCGCAAGGTCAGGATTATGTTGGAAGATGGAACCAATTCATGTTACGAAGACCAAGCCATTCACGCTTGCACTTTCATGGAGGTGTGCAGTTTGATGTACTGGAAATTCATAACTTTGAGACATGTAGGTCTCTCCCTATGGCTTTGAAGAGGCCACTTAACATCTCTGAACCACAACATCCTGACCTTGGAGATGGGAATCAAAGACCAGCATGTGAGTCGCCACACATCATGGCTATCAAATACCTGTCATTCCTGGACCTCCCTCCATTCTTGCCTACACTCCGCCCTACCTCCCCTACTGAGTCCCTCTTGTCTTTTACAAGTGAAATGTCGATTTCTCCCACAGCTAATATGAGGTCCACCTTGAGCTATTCTGCTTCGAATTACTTCCCTTCCTCTCTGTCCAGGTTCCTGTGTAGTTAAAATAGCTCTAGCTTGCTTTTCCCTTATTGTTTCTTCTATCCTGCCAACATGTGGAGAAGGCTGAACATTAGCCAGGCTGGCTCAAGTCCTCCTCCCCTTCAGCTCCCCTAAGACAGGTCTGCCTGTTCTGTCACCCTGGCAGCCTGTGAGGACATGAGCAAGTGCCTCTGGACCCTAATGCCATCTTTCTGCTTATCACCTGACAGCGCCGGCTGCCCCATCGCTCTTCTTATCTTTTCCCTTCTAGTGAGCAGACACTTGGTAACCTTGACAGCGAGTGTCTCGTGGTATTAGCCATCCTGAGCGCGTTCTCCAGCTTCTGCAAGGCGGCTCTGCTGAGAAATTAAACAAGCCTGCATCCAAATCAACATGGCAAGATTAAACCAGGAAATGTTGGGCATTGGATTCCTTGTAACAATACACAGCAAGTGCTACCTTTCAGGAAGCCAGTAGCTTTTTTCCAGGTAGAATTTTTCATGCTGCATTTTTTTAATGTTCATTTGTTTTTGAGAGAGAGAGAGAGAGAGAGAGAGAGGCAGAGGGGCAGAGGGAGAGGAAGACACAGAATCTGAAGCAAGCTCCAGTCTCCGAGCTGTCAGAACAGAGCCCGATGCGGGGCTCAAACCCACGAACTGTGAGATCATGACCTGAGCCAAAGTCAGACATTCAACGCACTGAGCCAACCAGGTGCCCTGTGATGAATTTAACATATTTGGAAAGTTGGAATATTGAATCATGGTGGTATTTCATGAATGGCAAGATCTGACAATGGGTGAATTTAAAGATTATTTCAGAAGGACTTGTAACATTTCTTGTACCAACATGGTCGTAGGGAGACGTGAGTACCTGTGTGGGGAGCAGTATATCTTTAGCGAACCTGGGCAACCAATGGAGGAAGAATAATAGTAACCAAGTCCAGACTCCACCCACAGAACTTTTCCCAAGCAGAAGCACCAGAAAGGGTTTTGGAGCAGTCCCCGCTCTTTCATAATTCACCATATTCTTACTAACTTCCTGCCGTGTGCTGGGCATTCTTCTAGGCAGTGGGAAACATCAGTGAACAAGACAGATAAACTCCCTGCACTCACATTCGGGAGGTCACGAGTGAGCAAGCAAACAATATATGATGGAGAGCGGTAACCGCTGTGAAGGAAAGTAAGAGAGTCTCTCAGTTTCCCAGGGCTGGTGTAACAAGTTACCACAAACGGGTTGGCTTAAGACAACACGGATTTATTCTCCGCTGGCTCCGGAGACTAGAAGTCCAAACTCGAGGTGTGGGCGGGCCGTGCTCCCTCTGAAGGTTCTGGAGTAGAATCCTTCCTTGCTCCTTCCAATGTCTATGGCTGCAGGCGCTCCTTGGTTGGTGGCTGTATTACTCGGTTCCCAGCTTCTGTCTTCACATGGCCTTCTAAATCCCACCTGCAAAGGCCCCTTTCCCAACAAGTTCTCATTCACAGGTCCTGGGACACAGATATATTGCAGGGCCCACCATTCAACCCCCTATGGCAGGGAGGTGAGGGGGGCAAGGAGGCTTTTAAACATGGTGACCAGGAGAGGCCTTTCTGAAGAGCTGTCACATGAGCAGAGACATTAGTTGAGGGACCAAATCCTACATCGATTTGAGGAAAGAGCATTCTGTTGGAAAGGGACTGTGAGTGCATATGGCATACAATGGAAATGAACTTGGCTTAAAGGGTAAAGGAGAGTCAGTGAGGAGAAAAACAGAAGGAGATGAGGTGGGACAAGTACCCAGTGGCCAGAGCCTGCAGATGTGGCAGCTGTTGTGTGTGGCCAGGTTCTGGAAGGTTAGGAGAACAGCACATGTGATCATAATTCAGTGCTCACGGTCAGTCTCTGGCGCTATTTTCTGATTGTCCCAGATCACTGCCTTGGTGTTTTCTAAATTTTTTTTTTCAATGTTTATTTATTTTTGGGACAGAGAGAGACAGAGCATGAACGGGGGAGGGGCAGAGAGAGAGGGAGACACAGAATCGGAAACAGGCTCCAGGCTCTGAGCCATCAGCCCAGAGCCCGACGCGGGGCTCGAACTCACGGACCGCGAGATCGTGACCTGGCTGAAGTCGGACGCTCAACCGACTGCGCCACCCAGGCGCCCCGTGCCTTGGTGTTTTCTGACGAGAGATGCTCAGCACCGTGTTACTGCTCCTGAGCATAGAAGGAAGAGATAAGAAAATGTAATAATACCCAACACATGTTGGAGATAGTAAATGGAGCTGCTCTGATTTTGTAGTTTCAAGATGTTTCTACCATCCTAATTAAAATCACTCTGGATATTAGATTAAATTGAAGTAAATAACTGGAGTAAATTTATTTTATGTTTTTATAATCAATTATATGGACTAAGAAGTGAATCAACCCCTTGTCCCCCCAACACACACACACACACACACACACACACACACACACACACACAGTTTTTCTTTTGACTTGGAACCTGACCTAATTCCTATCACCCAGTAGAAGTAAATAATTTCTTTTCATACTGGCACTTAGTTTTCCTTTCCTCTGAGAGTGCGGTAAAAAAGATAATCATGAAACCCTTCTAAGGCTTCAATGGAAGGCAATAAAACAAGTTTTCCTTTAAAGCAGTATAGAATATTATTGAGGAGAAGGTGTTCAAAGGTGAGTTTATAAGAGAAAAAAAAATACTCTCAGTAATGACTGCCGTGACCTTTGGACACATTTGGTGAAAACGTACCTGGCTGGCTGGTGTGTGGCCGGCAGAAATACGTCTCTTCTGGGCCCCGGGATTTTGATGGAGCCCTTCAGCTGTGATCTCTGCTTATGATGCCACAATCAAGCTGTGTCCTGCCTCTGCCCATTGTTCTACCGGAAGAAAGGGTTTGGCACGTCAGCTCAACTGCAGGTCATGGGTGAATCATCCTGAAACTTTCCTGTAGCCACTCAGGCAGGGCATCCTTTGGAAACCGTGTCGTGTCATTTTTAAAGTGGTTCTGTGCAAACGGAAGACAATCGAACAGGGCACCTGATGCAGACAATTGTTCTCCAGATCATTTTCTTGCTTTTTCCCAAGAAAAAGAGAATGCAACCCATATCCTTATGGAAACAAAAATGGGGACCTTTTGTGTAACCCTGCACAAGATCGTAGCAGAGCAGGGGCGCCTGGATGGCTCAGTGAGAGCATCCAGCTTCGGCTCAGGTCATGATCTCGCGGTTTATGGGTTCGAGCCCCACGTCGGTCTCTGTGCTGACAGCTCAGAGCCTGGAGCCTGCTTCGGGTTCTGTGTCTCCGTCTCTCTGTGCTTCTTCCCTGCTTGTGCTCTGTCTCTGTCTCTGTCTCTCTCTCAAAAATAAATAAATGTTAAAAAAAATTAAAAAAAAAAAAGAACATGGCAGAGCAAATTGTAGCCCTTGGTAATTTGGAGACAACAATGTCCTGCCCACCGCCCCCCTCCCCCCCCCCCCACGTCCCCGTCACCTCCACTGCCTGCATAATTGGGAAGTGATGTGGGTCTCAGCTAGCTGGGTAACATTCTCATGGATGGGGCAGCAGGGGAAAGGACTTGAAAGTTGGCATATTATTCTGTGGTAGAATTGAACAAGTCAAAGCATTAATTGGAAGGAAAAATAACGGTTGTTTTCCTGAAGGGCCACATGCAGTTATATTATTGGGTCCTTCTTATATGAAAAGGCATCATTGTTAAAACAGAGTAAAAGCAAATCAAAACAAAAGAACAACACCAAAAAGAACACAAGCTTTATGCAACTGACGTTATTATAATTTTACTTTTAATTGTTGAAACATGTTGTATATTTAAAAATACAAAAGTGCATTTACAAATGAGAAGCCATAGGTTGGTAAACATCATTTTGCAGGTTTCTTTGCAAGGACTAAAAAGGTTACTGAGAATACCAAAATCATTACTGACTGCTGGAAAGCTTGCCATAAAGGCTGGTCTGAAAGGCTTGTGACTGTTTCCATCTGTTCAGGGAACAGTTGAGCAGAGCTTGAGAACCTTGGCAGTGGTAGGAATTTACCTGTGATGACACGGTCTTCTGTTTAACTTGAACTGTGCTGTTAGGGAACCACAGGAAAAAAAAAAAAAAGATTTTCATAAATATTTAATAGAACTTTTTCCGGTTGAGATACCCAAACACACATGACAGTTGGCCATTAAAAATCTATTTTCAATTCTATCTGGGACTCAACTGAACCATGGGGTAGACTTTGGTCTGATGTACACGGTAACACTGAGATGGGAAATTTGAAGTGATAATGGGGACATGGGGTTTTGAGCTGGAAACTTTTAGGCCCCGGTGATTTACTGGCGTATTCTTTAAAAACACCAATGGAGAGAAAATGAAAATGTGTTCTAAGGTGTGTAATTGCTGAGAAGGGGCAAGGCATCTTGGAAAGATTGCCGCTTCTGTGCTCAGGTGCCATTATCTTGCGAACTTGAATAGGCCACAGTTTGGACTTTTGTTTTCATACTTTAATTGCATGGTTTTTGCAGCTGCGAGACAATATTTCAATCGCATGTTGTTCTTATTTGGCAATGCACTAAGGATGAGTAACTTAAGTAAGCGAGCTTTAGCTTCCTCTGGAAACCGTCCCTTGCCTTGCCTCCTCTCTTTTTCTGGGCATGAACAGAAATCAAAGATCCAGACACGTTGCCTAGCAGAGAAGCTTGCTTAGGAAGGAGGCCAAATTGAGAAGTGTCTTCCCCTGACTCTCTCCAGTACTAGATTAATAGACAATGTGGCAGCAAAATATCAAGTAAGATTTGCCAAGTTCTGTCAATGCTGTAATAATTCATTGTGAATAATTGGAAATTTGCAAACATGACCACAGGACTTTAAATGAAGGCTCTCTGGGGAAATATACCCAGATAGGGAAAAGGTTTTACCTTGCTATGATCAATGACCTTTCCATTTCTTAATAACGAAATGCGATTTCTCTTTCCCATAACTTTTGACTCAGGAAAAGATGTTTGCTTCTCAAAAAATGACATTTTTTTAAAGGAAAAGTGCAATAAATTAGCATTGCACAAATATTGAATTGCAGTCAGAGCCACTGGTGTTGGAGTTAACGTTTCTGAAACACTTTGAGGTCATTGCTTGTAAACTCATTCTTTTGGTAGGAAATAAAAGTACTGAAAAAGACTAACTTTTATAAGTATGTGTTACTTAAGTGAATATTATACGTGGGAACCTGACAAGAAGAAAAATCTGAACAAACTGTGCGCTCAGTCCCACAGAGGGAGTAGTCTTCTGTTGTTTCGAGTGATGGATGGGGGTTTCAGTGCCTTTGCATGTAAGTCAAACAGCTGTCATGCCAATGTGACGTTGAAGATGATCAATGAGATGACGCTAGAAGCTGTCTAATGCACATCATTGCCCAATAGGCATCATTGTTGTCCTAGTCCAGCGAATTAGTTGGTGAATTGTTGCAGATCAAACTTGAATTAGCTCAGGTGGAAATGAAGAGGGGTGGGCTAATTGGATTGCTGCAAGTATGGTGGAAGACCAGGAAGATTCTCTTCTCTCTCTCCTTTGGCTGCTTTCTGCATGATAACCTGTTTTCTGACTGGGCCTCCTCAGCACTGAATAGAAGCATGGATACTTGACATTGCCTAATTCTGTCACCAGACAGAATGGGGCTCCTAATTTTTGTTTCCAAGTTCAAAAGCCATAGGGAAGGGTTGACTGACTGAGATTGCGTCGATGGGTGTCTCTGAAGCCATCAAGTCTCACCAGGGAGATGGGTTCTGTTATCATCCCAGAAAGGCCCGAGGCTTGTCCCGAGATCAGTCGAGCTGGCCAGGGAGGAGGAGATCTTTAGAATGCAATTCCCAAGCAAAAGGCATGGTTGAGGAGGGGGGAAAGATATGGCCCAGTAGAAGGGAGGGCAGTCCTGAGCAGATGAAAATAGTAGGCATTTACTGCTTTCAGTTCATATGTGCTCAGCATGTTCTCTGAAACTAAAATTAATTAGACTTAATTTTGATGCAGGCTTTATCTCCCTTACATGCAAAGGTCTTTTTTTTTTTTATGGAAGAATATTGTTCAGTGGTAATATACTCGTTTAGTGTATTTATTTCTTTTGAGAGAGAGAGTGAGAGTCAGGGAGGGGCAGAGAGAGAGGGAGAGAGAGAATCCCAAACAGGCTCCACACTGTCAGCACAGAGTCCGACTCAGGGCTCAGTCTCATGAACTGTGAGATCATGACCTGAGCTGAAATCAAGAGTCGGATGCTCAATTGAACGAGCCACCCAGGTGCCCCCAGTGGTAATATTTTTTTTAAAATTAGGAATCTAAACCATGGAAAGAATTAAGAAAAGACCATCCTAGAGTCTCAAAATGAAAGAAAGAAACCCTTAAAGGATATAAATGAATTACAAGTAAGACATAGTCAAATAGCAAATATAAATTCCCTCCTCTCACAACACCTCCATGGTCTGGGCTTCAGTTACCGTAGGGGAGCTCTGGGGTACTAAGTGTCCTGTTAGCAGCATGGGGGAGCTGTTATTTACAGGTGGTTTGGTGCTCTCGGCTGTTATCTTGCTTCTGGCACTGATAGACTGGAACTGTTTCAACCATATGACCAAGAATGAATAGTAATGGCTGTTTTGGAGTCAGCAAAGATGGGACAGATTTTACAATATCTCAGAATGATGTTATTGATAACTTAGCTGTGGAAGGAAAAGTTGAAGTTGGTTGTTTAATGAAACACATTTGATGACACAGAACATGCTACATTTTTGTTAGTTAAGAACACTCATGGGGCGCCTGGGTGGCTCAGTCAGTTGGGTGTCTGACTTCGGCTCAGGTCACAATCTCACGGTCCATGGGTTCGAGCCCCGCGTCTGGCTCTGGGCTGATGGCTCAGACCCTGGAGCCTGCTTCCGATTCTGTGTCTCCCTCTCTCTGCCCCTCCCCTGTTCATGCTCTGTCTCTCTCTGTCTCAAAAATGAATAAATGCTAAAAAAAAAATTAAAAAAAAAGAAGATTCATGATCATACTACTTATTTTTTTTTAAGTTTAGTTTGAGAGAGAGAGAAAGAGAGAGAGAGAGAGAGAGAGTACATAAGCAGGGGAGAGGCAAAGAGGGAGAGATAGAATCCCAAGCAGGCTCCACACAGAGCCCAACTGAGAGCTCGATCTCACAAACCATGAGATCATGACCTGAGCCAAGATCAAGAGTCAGAAGCCTGATCATGCCACTTCTTAATAGAGAATAAAAATGTTTTTTCAATGTTGCTTCAAGTGTGGACTTAAAACAAAAAACTGAAAAGACTTTTTTTTGACAAAAGTCTTATGGGTTGTTTGTGTGTTTCTTTGGTCCCAAATAAGCATCGCTTTTAGTAGATCCTTACTTTTTCATTAGAAACATGGTTAAATAGGGGCGCCTGTGTGGCTCAGTCGGTTGGGCGTCCGACTTCGGCTCAGGTCATGATCTCACGGTTTGTGGGTTCAAGCCCAGCGTCGGGCTCTGTGCTGACAGCTCAGAGCCTGGAGCCTGCTTCAGATTCTGGGTCTCCCTCTCCCTGCCCCTCCCCCACTCTCACTTTGTCTCACTCTGTCTCTCAAAAATAAATAAATAAATGTAAAAAAAATTAAAAAAAAGAAACATGGTTAAATACTTCACGGTTAGAACATTGAATGCTCATAAAACTCAAGTATGTTGATGTTTCAGTGGTGGTGTAATCTTTTAATAAAGGGATTTTATCTAAGTCAACTGGTCGGAGAGACTTTGAAGGCTTATCCGGAAAATGTATTTGCGTGTTTTTGTACCTTTACTTATCCAGTAAATATTGATCAGGCCCCTACACAGTGCCCGGGGCTGAGTTAACATTGTACATCATAGGAAAAGGAGTCTCTGGTGGTAAGAAACTCCTACCTCACTGACACACACACACACACACACACACACACACACACACAAGACGATGGCCCAGAGGAGCAGGTGCTGTAACCCAGGTTACACAGTGTGCTGTGGGGATACAGAACAGAGAGGAAAAATAGTAACCGCTGAATATTTTTGGGCTATTCAAAGGACAAGTGTTTAAAGAAGGACCCATACCTCCAACTCAAGATCGTAAAAACCCTGGGAGATTTTGAACGGCGGTCAAGACAGCAAGTCCGCGTACCTCCAGCGAGAGAATCAGGTAGAAATCTCAGTGAACCGTAGCCAAGAACAGAATGGAACTTAGAAACTTAGATACACTTTAAACTTTGACATTCCTCAAGGGTTTTAAGTGTTTCCCCTTGTTCTTAGAAAGTGAATTGTCACTCTGTGCCCAACGCTTAATTAGATATTTCGTAATTGCAGTCTATCTCTTAAGTACTTCTAGCACAGATACCCCGCAGATAATGTCAGTGGTTCCAGAGCTTTCTTCTGGTTTCAAGATTAAATACATGATTTCAACCAACCATTCGTAGTTGAAGAGGCCAAGCTGTAACAGAGAACATTCTTCATATAATCTGGCCAGTGTTGAAGGCATATCAAGTAACTTATAAGATTTATTTACTTGGAAAAGATTTCTTTCTAATTAAGGATAAAGGTGGAAGGCATACATTTAAAAATTATTTTATTTCGGGGCACCTGGGTAACTCAGCGGGTTAAGTGTCTGACTTTCGATCAGGTCATGAGCTCATGGATTGTGAGTTCGAGCCCCTCGTCGGGCTCTGTGCTGACAGCTCGGAGCCCGGAGCCTGCTTCGGATTCTGTGTCTCCTCCTCTCCCTGCCCCTCCCCTGCTCATGCTCTGTGTCTCTCTGTCTCTCAATAATAGATAAACGTTAAAAAAAATAATAAAATAAAATAAAATAATTTAAATTTTTTTCTTCTTTATTAATATTTCATTTAGGAGAGGAGATCAGCCTGGGACCAGGCATTTATAATTATTAAAAAAAATTTTAAACATTTATTTATTATTAAGAGACAGAGAGAGACAGAGCATGAGCAGGGAGGGGCAGAAAGAGGAGGAGACACAGAATCTGAAACAGGCTCCAGGCTCTGAGGTATCAGCACAGAGCCTGCTGCGGGGCTCAAACCCACGGACAGCGAGATCATGACCTGAGTCGAAGTCGGACGCTTAACCGACTGAGCCACCCAGGCGCCCCAGGCATTTATAATTATATTTGCACTATGATAACGTAGAAAAACTCTATGAAACTGGTGGGAAAAAATGAGGCTTTTCAGGCCTTTAACAAATTACTTTGAAAAAGAAAAAAAGGAAATCTTCAGAAAAAGCTCTCTTGAGACTTAAGACCATGGCAGATGCAATGACAGTGATTCCAGAGTCGTGCGGAACCGTGCATTCCCTCGGGACACTCCGATTTCACATTAAATGTAGATAATGATGGTGACAGGATCACCAATGCTTTACTTTTAACATCTTTTTTCCCTTTCAAATTTGTTAGTGATTGATTTGCTTTTTAAAATTTTTTTTAATGTTTATTTTTGAGAGAGAGAGAGAGAGAGAGACAGACAAGGAGAGAGAGACAGAGAGAGGGCACACACGAATGGGGCAGGGGCAGAAAGCGAGGGAGACACAGAATCCAAAGCAGGCTTCAGGCTCTGAGTGGTCAGCCCAGGGCCAGACGTGGGGCTTGAACTCATGAACTGCAAGATCATGACCTGAACTGAAGTCTCATGCTGAACCGACTGAGCCAGCCAGGTGCCCCCATTAGCGATTGAATTTGTAGTAATGTATGTGACGATAATGTACATGACAAAAAAATATGTGAATAAACATAAAATAAAGGCAGAAAAGAAGGACTTAGGACAACACCAAGAGAGCAAGTTGGTGGTTGAGGTAATAGTGCACGCATTGTGCCACATTCCATGTTGTGCTGAATCACACACAAAAGTGCATTGCGCATTCTCAGTTGAAGTGAACGATTAGTGGATGTGACTCCTTCCTCCTTGGGCTGCGCCGTCAATGGAATGAAGAGAGGCTCAGAACAACGCTGTTCTGGCTGGTGTAGAGCCAGAAAGAAAACTTTCTTTTCAAGTTTATTTATTTATTCTGAGAGAGAGAGAGTCTGTGAGCTCTAGTGGGGGAGGGACAGAGAGAAGGAGAGAGAGAATCTCAAGCAGGCTCCACGCCATCAGCACAAAGCTCGACGCAGGGCTCGAACTCATGAACATTGAGATCATAACCCGAGCTAAGATCAAGACTAGGATGCTAAGACTAGGAGCTAAGTAAGATCAAGACTTACCCAACCGAGCCACCCAGGCACGCTACCCCCTCTTTTTATTTAAGTTTATTTATTCTGGCTGGAATATGTTTGACACTAGGTACATGTCATCTTATTTTGCTTTTTCACAGTAAAAGATAATAGTTCATTTTTTGCGTTGGTGAACAGAAAACGGTAAGAAAGCTTGGTTGCTGAGAAAGAAACTTAAGTTCTTTTTCCTTCCATCTTCTTCTAATGATAGGATGAGGAGGCAGGGGCTCACCGGCTGGGTACTCGAGACAGTCCAGGGGAAAGCTAGAAGAGCTCACATGGCATCTTGGTTAATGTCTTGTGTCAACTTCACTGGGCTACAGGATGCCCAGATATTTGGTTAAATGTGATTCTGGGTGTGTATGTGAAGGTGTTTCCGGATGAGGTTAACACTCGAGTCAGTAGCCTGGGTAAAGCAGATGGCCTGATGGGCTTTGACCTCATCCAATGTGTTGGAGTCCCGAAGAGAAGAAAATGTGGGGAAAGGGGAACTTGTTCTCTGTCTGATCACTGGAGCTGAGACACTGGTCTTCTCCTGCCCTTGGACATGGGCTCTCACGCTCCTCAGGGCTTCAGACTTGCACTGGAGACCCATCATTGGATTTCCTGGGTCTTCAGCTTGTAGACAGCAGATCAAGGGGCTTCTCAGCCTTCATAATCATGTGGACCAATTCCCTACAATATATATTGGTCTCCTCTTGGTTCTTTTTTTTTTTAGAAAAGTTTGACCAATGTGCATGGCAAATACCGAGGGGAGGGATGTGAGGGGCTAGAGATGTTTGCAGCCGTGGCGTGGCACTACTGGTGACACTCTTTTGCCCTTCCTGTCCCGAGGCATATTTTCTGGCTCTCTGCGCTTCCTTGGAATGTCTACTCTCATACGAGTCTGAACAACAGAGCTAAACTTCCTCTAAATGCAAGACATTCCTACTCCCTGGAGCAGAGTGTGGGTGGCGGTCCTTGCAACAGGCAAACTGCTTCAATTTTATTCTTTGACCTTCAAATATAACCCCAAATATAACTAAATTAACTTAAATATACGAATAAATTCAGCAATGAAAGCAGGCCCTTTTATTTAGTAATAATTTAGTTTTTCATTTTAGATTTCAATGGCCTGTCACAAAGGCCTGATGGAGTCATCAGTCAACGATTATTATAGTGTCTCCCTTTATGTCTGGATCAGATTTAATAAATGACTCTTCCTGTCATTTCCTTATTTTATGTTTAGAGCCTCCACCCTCCTCCTCCTCCTTCTTCTTCTTCTTCTTCTTCTTCTTCTTCTTCTGGATACTCAATGACTCCCTTTAATCCAGAATCTTAAGATCCATTTAGAGATTTATGTGATAGAGTGATATGGTTCATTTGTTTTGCTGCTATAGATACATACCTATTGTATGGGAGACACAAAAGGTTAGAAGGTTTGAATTTGACTTTCTCCCTTATCTGCGTGGAAAGCTTGCTTTTAGCCTATGTTCTGGCCAATATTTTACCTTTGCAATTCTGATCAAAGTGCCACATAATTTTTATTTCAATTCAACCTTTGTGACTAAGGCAAGATTTAGGATGAAGTAGATATGTCCTCAACAGAAAGAACACACATGAATTTTCCTTCTGACTATGGAGATGAATTTTCTTGGCCAAAAATGAAAGAACTCTGGCTACCAATTTACTGCCTTTGGAGACTTTTACATTTTTTACTATTAATAAGTTGAGCTATGAGGTAATAAATATATGTTTAATTTTAAACATGTGTGGAATGTTGGAATACAGACAGTGAAAAATATTTTGAAAATAAAAATTAAATTGATTCTTTTTTTCTACAGAAGCAAAGACAGACCGATTGTACAGTCAGCTTTGCTTCAGAAATTATTTCCTGTACAACTTCCGGGAACAATCAATGACCTCTCATGAAACGGAAGGCGGTTTTAAATGCCCTCCATTCAGTTTGTCATTTAGTACAACCAGGCAAATCCAGAATGAGGAAGATTAATTTATTTTCATTATTTTATTTATTTATTTTTTTTTTCAACGTTTATTTATTTTTGGGACAGAGAGAGACAGAGCATGAACGGGGGAGGGGCAGAGAGAGAAGGAGACACAGAATCGGAAACAGGCTCCAGGCTCTGAGTCATCAGCCCAGAGCCTGACGCGGGGCTCGAACTCACGGACCGCGAGATCGTGACCTGGCTGAAGTCGGACGCTCAACCGACTGCGCCACCCAGGCGCCCCTATTTTCATTATTTTAAAATTTCTAAACAGAAAGTTACACTTTGTTTCAAGGTTGAACGCTGTGAGGTGTTGTTCTGGAGAGACTGATTTCGAATCGGGTTGAACAGGGACGGGCCAGCTTGTTCCACAAAGTTCAGCTGAACTCAGGTCTCCACTTAATCTGTTTTTTGTGAATCAGGCAATTTGTCAAGTGAAGGGGATAAAAGGTGGATCAGAAATATCTATGCTCGAGAGCTGAAGAGTTGCATCAAGGAATGAGAAGGAGCCACGGCAATGTCTCCTGCGCACGGAAGCAGGTGTTATGAGGCACTAAGGTACCGGGAGGGGCAGGACCTTGGGTGGGTGGTGGTGGGGCCCTTCTGGAGGAGCCTCCCGAGATGGGTGG
This sequence comes from Lynx rufus, assembly GCF_022079265.1. NCBI lineage: Eukaryota > Metazoa > Chordata > Mammalia > Carnivora > Felidae > Lynx > Lynx rufus. The sequence goes on from NW_025814823.1 coordinate 74,253,555, forward strand.
AGGGCCCTCTGGAGGAAGAACCCTGAACTGCAGAGAAAAAGAGCCCATGGCCAAGGCCTAGGGCCAGGAACCATAGCTTGGAGGGGTGGATGGACATTGCTCTTCGAGTTTCTACCTGGCGACGGGAAGTAGTAGATAAGGCTATGCCAGTGGCTGGGCTGAAGCTGGGGAGGTCCTTGTGTGCCCTCTGGTTGCAACTGATGGAATCCAGGGAGGGGAATGACGTGATGAGATTTGTGTTTTGGAAAAACAAAGATCACTGGTGGCTTTATGAAAACTGAATTTCAAAGGGAAAAACTGGCGATAGGGTCCAAGCGATGAAGTCTTGGATTTCAGTAGCATAGCGAGTGAAGCGGTAATATATTTTATTTAATAAATTAGGTGGTAAAATCAGCAGGTCCTGGTTGACAGGATGTGGGGTGGGAGAGAGGAGTAATAAAAATACTAACAATGACAGCTAATATTCACTGTGGCTTTCTTTAAGCTTCAGCGTGAGTGGGGAGGATGAGGGAATGCATTTGTCCCTTAATTCAGTCATTTACTTACCTACCTGTTCATTTGTTTTTCCTTTAGAACTTATGATCTAACGGGGCGCCTGGGTGGTTCAGTCAGTTAGGCGTCCGACTTCAGCTCAGGTCATGATCTCATGATCTCATGGTTGGTGAGTTTGAGCCCCGCATCGGGCTCTGTGCTGACAGCTCAGAACCTGGAGCCTGCTACGGATCTGTGTCTCCCTCTTTGTGCCCCTCCCCTGCTCATGCTCTCTCTCTCTCTCTCTCTCTCTCTCTCTCCCTCTCAAAAATAAATAAACATTAAAAAATTAAATTAAAAAAGAACTTATGATCTAAAGAGGCAGATAGACAAGTGAATCAATAATTACAATAAATTTAAAATGATAATGCATTTATACGAGGGCACTGTAAGATCTCACAGAAGTGACCCTTACACAACAGGTGTTTTCAAATATTGCCCGTACCGTCTCATTTAATAAGTAAACCTTACATCAGTAAGGCAACTGGCATTTTCTTTTTTTTTTTAAATTTTTTTTCAACGTTTATTTATTTTTGGGACAGAGAGAGACAGAGCATGAACGGGCGAGGGGCAGAGAGAGAGGGAGACACAGAATCTGAAACAGGCTCCAGGCTCTGAGCCATCAGCCCAGAGCCCGACGCGGGGCTCGAACTCACGGACCGCGAGATCGTGACCTGGCTGAAGTCGGACGCTTAACCGACTGCGCCACCCAGGCGGCAACTGGCATTTTCTTAAGCAAATTGCATAGACAACTGTCATAATTTAGACAGAAAAGAATAAAACGTTAATCATGGTTGAAGTAAATGTACATCTAGAGGTGACCTGTATGCGAAAGTTTCAAACTTACTCACTTTTTCTCAACTCACACAAACGCCTGCTCGCACACATGCCTGGGAGATTTATCTCTGTCACCAACGTCCCATCAGACATTTGAGGAGTTTCATCAATGTCAGCCAGGAACCATTTGTAACACTGAATGAGTACAACTTTGAAGCTATACCTCATGTAATTCAGTTTTTGGCGAGCTGGAAATGTGCACAGGATAGATGGCAGGGCTCTATTATGGGATGAACAGGGTGGCTGCAAACAGGGCAGGAAAGCAATTCCCTACGGACATCTGGAAGCCAATTGCCTGCAATGCAGCACAGCCCCTGGCTTCTGTGAAAAACAAAACAAAACAAAATGATGCAAACAGATCAGCCTTCAGTATAGCAGTCAGAGATGGGGCCACTGGGAGGTGGCCATGGGTTGAAGAAATAAAGAGCAAACCATGGTCCCGGCTAGGCTGATCGTGTGTAGACGTTGGGAAGAAACAGATCTCTTCTTGACCACAGCCGTGTCAACATCACGATTTGGTTACATCTGCTTAAATCACTGCTTTGAATGTTGCTCACAGTTTCTGACATGTTTTCTGATTGTGGGATGTCAAGAATTTTTTTCAGCTTGCCATGAAAGCATGATTCAAACCACAGTAGTTTCTTACAGGCATTCCGGGTCCTGAGCTAATTTTCAGAAGTGTAGTTTTCCAGTAGATACCTGGTAAAAACAGGACCTGAGCAGAAACGGAGAAGGAAAGGAAGCATTTTGTTTTCCCTCTGCCGTCTTTAGGATTTCTCTGATTGGTCAGAATGGGTCAGGAAACTAAAGAAATAAACGAGACCAAGAGGGTGGCCCCAGCTATATGTTTGCAATGGCTCCACGACAGCATGAAATGAGTTTTGATAATTCCCTCGAGATGCCCGCCAGGAGGAGCTGGGGACCTGTGTCCTGGCGAGCTTTGTCCGTACCCAGCTGTGCACTCCTGGCAATTCATTACAGCCTGTGGGCTTTGGTTCTTCCATCTATACAGTGGGGACAGCAAAAGTGCCATGTTATTAGCTGGCGGTGTGGTTTAGATGACTTCACCCGTGTGCCTCGCACATCATAACCACTAGGAACGTGTTTGCTATTATTACTATGAAATGAGGACAGATAAGAATTTTCCACGTTCCATCCAGCTTCCAAGTTGAGCAGGGTTTTCGTTTGTGCTATTTCCTGACAGCAGAAAACTCTACAATGTTCCAGAATGACTGCACGCGTTTGGATAAGCGATCCACAGGAGATTAAAATCTGATAAACTAATAAATAAAGTAGACACTAATACGTCCGATATGAAGACTGTGCATTTCCTGAGGCTGGAAAGGAGTTTTATTTGTTTCCTTTGTTTGACACAAACCTTCCCCATGTGTAAATGGTTGAAGAAAACGCATCACACTTACGATATGCATTTCAGTGTGAGAGGAAAGCATTTCAGTTTGAGAAAATACGTCATAAAGTGATTGGTTTTAAGGCAAAGCTTGTAGGTTCCTCAATGACTAAAAATTTCTTGGGAGAGATGCAAATGTGGCATTTTATACTGAGTTTTATCACTTGGTATAAAAACGGTGAGTACTGGTGATACGATCACAGAACATTTTAATAAAAGAAAAGAGAAACAAAGAAAGGGCTAAGCTAGTCATTAATATGTGTCTGTGTCCGCTCATTTTTTTTTCTCCTAAAACCAAATAATCCATTTGAAAGCCTGCGGCTACCTGGCCAAAGGGATTTATTATCCTATGATTATTATGAGAATTTGGACAGCTCCATAAATCCAGATACTGAAATGTGTCATAACACGAAAGTGATTTCAGGAACAAGGGATTTATTTATTTTTTTCTATACACAGTGTCTGGCTTTTATTTCTAGGACAGGCATTTAAAATGGTCATTTAGGAATGTATACCTTCATCAGCAATGTCCATAAGAAAAATGAAAAAGAATTCTGTTATCACCCCTCTGATGAACAGAGCAACTGTTTTCAATAAGTGGAATTATTAGAATAGTTTTTCTTATCTTTTTACTTTATTTCTTTGTCTTCTCTCTTACGATTTTTCATGGAAGGAACCATAAACTTGGATAAGCAAACAAAACACTGAATTTAGGACTTGCTTCTCTTTTCAATGAAAAAAAAAAAAAAGCCTTTGGATCTGATGATGAACCTCTGTTAATGGTGAACATCTTCTTTATCCAGATTGGATTCCACGTTGTCTTGACAAACTATAGTTTCAGCTATTATAATAGTCAGGTTCTGACTTTTCAGCATCGAGGTAAGAGGACAACTAGGTAGAAAGTAAAGGTTTGTGTGTGTGTTTAAAACGAGATTTCAGAAGCCAAAGGGAATGTTTTTGTTTGGTACAATGAAATGTTTCAGTTTTAGACTTCAGATTCTAAATAAAGCTATAATTCTTTCCCATTATCTCTGACATCTGCCCTGGCTTGAGGCAGTCACTAACCATAATATTCTCTCCTCCATCCATGTCTAAACAAGAATGAATCCCTACCATCCCCACCTGTCAGACACCTCAGAATCTGATACGTCTTATTTGTAGCAATTATCACAGCTGTAAATTCACTTTTGTTACTATGGTATTAATACTCATCGTGCTCATTAAACTGTAAAATCTGGGAGTACAGAGCTGTGACCCATTTTGTCAGCCATTATGACCCAGCACACACACACACACACACACACACACACACACACAAATATTTCTTGAAATAGTGCCTGATTGACTGACTGAATGAAATGCATCTGTCATAAAAGTTGATGTAGGTTTTCCTAAAACACCAAAAAAAAAATAAAAAAATAAAAAATAAACAACTGTTTGAAATCACATACGGCACTGCTTCTTCCAAAAACTTCTCTAAGTTGGTTAACAGAGTGACCTCAAGGAATACATTCCACTTCCTAAAAGTAGGATGTGTATTAAAAGCATATGTATTAAAAACATGTCTCCAACTATTAAATGCGATAGTTATGTGTTTGTAAGAAGAAAGGACTAAAATTCAGCAAGTGATTTTTTTCCCCATGGACACGTACAATTCCTTAAAGCATGACTGTCCTACACTGAGCATAACTTCTCAGCCTGACATCATGCCACCTTAAAAGCCATCACCTTCCTGAATGGCTCCTAAGTCACCGTCTCACCCTTCCTCTCCATTTCTCAGTTTCCTGTAATAACAGCCTCATGGAAATTAGTGCTTTTATGCTTCCAGGTGTGCAAAGATATTGAACACGCCACGATGGCGAGGAGGCATGAGGGTAAGGAAGCTGTTAGAAGTTCAAGATGTTAAGCAAAGGATTACGATCGCAATCATATTGCTTTTCTGTACTGTGTCTCATGGCACTGAGCTGCCTTCTTCCCGTTGCCTCCATTTGAAAACTTCTGGAAATTCTTCAGGAGGGCTGTATAGTTGGAGACTGAAGTTGGATTCCTTAAAAAATAATTTAGGCTATGACAAAGTCACTGGACCCAGATTTGTTTTTACTGTATTTGGCAACAAAAAACAGTATAATTTTGTCATCTGAAACTCTGTTTGTCTAGGATCTGCCTTTGCTACTCCCATAATTGTATCGAGAAGTATGTTACGTGCGAATGTTTAAAGTGTGTGCATTTTATTCTTTCAAAGTTTTTAGTTTAAAAAATCTCAACCAAGAATAGGGTTTGTAAGAGACCAGTTTAAGAACCACTGGCAGAGATATAGGAGACAAAGTAAGCCCACTGATTGTAGCGAGATCTCAAATCCTCAGGAAATGAGAATGGCAATTCTCAGTCCCTTCAGATCTTCCTATAGATAATCCTACCAGCAAAAGTGGCTTACGGATAGCCCTGCAGGAAGGAGAGACAAACCCACCTTCAGTGACAGCCTGAACTTCCCTTCAGGAATCATGGATTTAGGCAGTTTCCCCATAACGAATGCCCCAGGTGGCTAAGGAAGGGGTTCAATCCCTCATCCCCCCCCCATATCCTTTCATCACTAGCCCTAGTTATTTTATGATTTCATTGCACTGAAATGCAATTCTCTTACTATGCTCCATGACAACCCATGGATAGTCCAATGTGCATTAAGAGAGGCAGAGGGGCACCTGGCTGACTCAGTCAGTGGACCATGGGACTCTTGATCTCTGGGTCATGAGTTCAAGCCCCACGTTGGGAGTAGAGGTTACTTAATTTAAAAAAAAATATTAAAAAAAGAGAAGCAGAGGGTATGAGTGAACCCATTTGTTCATTCAACATTTAGCATGCATCCGCAGTGTTCAATTCTCTACCAGATCTCATGACACAAAGAAGTATAAAGTTGTATTCCTGTCCTGGGATATCTTACATACACCTACACCAACTTTTGTGTGAATGATACCAGAAGTTCAACTCCCCATAATTTACGGTTTGTGTTAAATCTCTATTTCCAACTTCAGCTTATATACATATCTTTAAATTTCTAAACAGAAGAGCACTGTTCCATACAACAACCACAATGAAAATAAAAATGCAATAAAAATAACGTATAGCAAGCACTTGATAAGGAATATTTAGCAAGTGTGTAAATGTGTCTTTAATTTTTTTATTTGCCTAGAGTTGATACACAATGTTACATTAGTTTCAGGCATACAAGATGGTGATGGAACTTCTCTGTAGGTTAGGAGGCTGTGCTCGCCGCAAGTGTCTCTATCATCTTTTACCACACAACGTTATTACAATCTCATTGACTATATTGTACACTACATTGACACACTTATGTGTGCCTTTTATTCCTGTGACTTATTCGTTCCATAACCGGAAGCTGTTATCTCCCACTCCCTTTCACACATTTTTCTGTCCACCCCCCTCCTTTCCCTCTGGCGATCATCAGTTTGTGCTCTGTATTTATAGGTCTCACCCTGCTTTTTTTTTTTTTCTACATTTGTTTTTTAGATGCTACATATAAGTGAAATCACCTGGCATTTGTCTTTCTCAGTTTGACTTATTTCGCTTAACAGGATCCATCCATGTTGTTGCAAATGGCAAGATCTTATTCCTTTGTAAGGCTGGGTGATGTTCCATGATATATTTTGTATAATGATATATAACATCCCATGATATATGTTATATATATATATATATATATATATATCATATATAATATGTGATATATTGTATATCATATATAATATGTGATATATTATATATAATATATGTTATATATCACATATAATATGTTATATGTCACATATTATATATATCACATATAATATATTATATATATTATATATATATATATCACATCTTTCTCATCCATTCGTCTGTGTCTTCATCCTGTAAGAGTTGCATATTATTCCATTATACAGATGAGACAACTGGACTCTGGAGAAGTTAAGTAACTCACTTAAGGCCACACAAGTAGTACACAGTAGCTGAAATGTAAGCCTTTGCGGGTGGGCTCTGGGCCGCAGTGATCGGTCTGGTTGTGTGACCTTGGGAAAATTATTTGACCACCCTGGACCTCAATATCCTCATGTGTTAATTGGGAATACCCATAATACCTGAATCACAGGGTTGTTGTGAAGATTTCATTAGCTGATATATATGAACTTAATTGCTTTGTAAATGCTATTGTTGTTATTATTACTTTTCAAGCTACATTGCTTCTCAAACCTTCCTGTGGATTTTCTGCATAACACGCTTATATTTACAACCTTTTATTTATACTCTTCCCTTAGTGTAATGCACAATCTCCAGAAATTCCTCACCAGTTTTTTTAACCTACCATGCCAAATTCACTTTACTTTTCAGGGTCTCGGTTCCCTTCTTTGGAATGTCAAGTACAATATCGTCTCCCTTAGGAAAGCAATCCTTTGCTTCTTATGTCCTTTGCATTTGTGTATGTGTCACCCATACAGTAGTGGATGTGAACCTTTTATCACCACTGGCTGGATGCAGGGGAGAGGGCTATGCCTTCAACGGGTTAATATTCCCTTGAACCTACCATTGCCCTGCCCGCAAAGCTAGGCTTCCTTAAACAATGATTCACAGATTAATTTTGTAAGTCCAGGAGTTCTCCTGGGTGGTCTGTTCCTGCCTATGAAGTAGAGCTTAAGGAAAAAGCAACATGGGAAAGAAAGTACTGAAGGGCTTAAAGACGGTCCTAGATGAGTCAACAAGAGAATCAAAGTGAGAAGCTGAGCTCCAATTTTCTGCCTTCAATCTGGGCTGACATTGATTTTGAAAGTGGTGTGTGCATTGGAATGGTCCAGTGATCACATGGGATAGGTAACTGACTTGCAACTCAAGTGTCACTTGCATGCTTTTCTTCTTACACACCAGCATCGCCCCCTTGCGTTCCCCTGGGATACAACTGCATTCTTGAAGATTTATTCCTTTGGTTTAAGACACTGTCCTCCAAAAGGGCCAATAAACTGATCAAAGAGAGTTGCTAGACAGGCTAGTCATATTTTTTATATATGGGATAATATTGTACATATGCGTGTGTGTGTGTGTCCACATCCTTACTCGAGAAAATATTTATAATGACTTATATGTGACAAAGAAACAGAAACATTAATTGAAAATGAGGCAAAAGAAGACAGAAAAATAAATCGAAATAAAAAATGTTGCTCAAGATCTTTACAACTAGAGAAATACCTTCTGGGTTTTATTTATTATTATTCTTTTTTTAATTTTATTTTTCATGTTTATTTATTTTTGAGAGAGAGACAAAGAGAGAGAGAGCGCGAGCAGGGGAGGGGCAGAGAGAGAGGGAGACACAGAATCCGAAGTAGGCTCCAGGCTCTATGCTGTCAGCACAGAGCCTGACACGGGGCTCAAAATGACGAACTACAGGATCATGACCTGAGCTGAATCTGGGCGCTTAACAGATTGAGCCACTCAGGTGCCCCTCTCCTGGGTTTTATTTTTATTAAAAAAAAGAATACCAAAAAAAAAACATTGTGATGAAATTAGCACCATTCTTGAAAACAAATTCCTATTTGACTTATCACTGTGCTTCTCTGGGCTCTTTGAGTGAACCTCAACACAGACTGAGGAGGCTGCAGCAGGAACAAACTCACTTATGAGCAATTCTGCAGAGAGCTGCTATGGTGTCGGTGAGGCTCCAAGGTCTTGGCTGATCCACTGCCGTTTTCCTAAGGAACCCCTGGAAGAACGGATAGACCAGATGTCCTGTAGACCAGCTATCCTGTGAGCAATCTTGAAAATAATTTTTTTTCCCCAAATGAATTCGGAAAGCTCATAGGCCACATTTGTAATTTCCATGGGGCCTTGGCAGAAAATGAGGAACTAGCCGAGTTGCCGTGTCTTCCTGGAAGCTGAGGAACATACCAAGGACCCAAACCTCATTAGATAATTATCCTGTATGCATTTGAGATGGCACAATGACCACTCCTAACTAGAATGGAATTCTGTTTAAAGGTTTAATTGAAATTTGCTCTGTTGAGTAGACAAATAGGTGCAAACACCCAAAGATTTTAGCCTGTGTGGCATGGATAAAATAGTTTTAGCCTGAAGATACTTCAGGGCACATACAGGCCACTCCTCCTCGTGGCCCCATGAAATATCTTAATGCTACTCTCTGGAAAAGTTAGCACTAAAGTAGTAAACTGTTTTCTTATTAAATAGGATCATTATTTATAATCTGCCTGTATCGGAAACTATCTACCAAGAGCTTTGTTATTAGAATATCTGATGTTTAATGATTTTTATTTGTAATTAATTAGGTAGCATGATTAGTTATATGTTCCAACTCTTCTGATTGTAAATAATAAAAGCATAATAAATACGTATAAAGTATGAGATGACAGTTTTATTTTCTTTGTAGCAGAGGCAATTTATACACATTCAAAAGTGGTGTCAGATTAAGAATCAAGTTTTAAAAAAATATTACTCTGAGTTCTTCAATTGGAAATTTTAACTGCCTTACAAGAAGGTCTTTTTTCCAATTTGGACTCTCAGCAGGGAGTTGAGAACATGATGCTCATTTGTCAGTAATCAGGGTCTAGGCTAAACACACAGAGTGTTATCCATTAAAGATTCCCATCTGCAAAGTCCAAAGGCCGAGGAAAGGCCAATAAAACACGCAAATAATCTGATATTTGCTTCTGATACATTATATCATATTCAGTCATTCATTGATTCAACATATATTTATGGCATATGTTTTGTAGACAGGAGCTGTTCGATCCAGTGAACATACACTGTGAGCAAAGTAGTAAGAGAGGCAGAAAGCATATTTACAGTCAGCCTTTTGCTCAAGTAAACATTGACCTGAACTTCACAGGCTTGGTGTTTGTCATTTATTCATTGAACAAACATTTATTAAGGCACCGTGCTAAATACCAGAGATATACTAGACAACAAGAAAGACAGATGTCCCGTCAACTGGTGGAAGGAAAATAAAAGATAAGCAGATGTAAATGCACACCCAATGGCAAAGTTATTAAAGTATCCGAAACAGGGTTTTGTAATGGAAATAAAGTGGGGGTGGCTGGGTATGTGAGTCACTGATAAAATAAGGCAATTGGAACCATCCTGCCTGAGTGAATGGTATTTAAGCTGGTATTTAAGGATGAGAAGTAACATCCAAGTGAACAGCCAGAGGTGAGCATGTCAGGAAAAATGGCAAAGTGTGTGTGAAGCCAGCCTGTCTGGAGAACAGTCAGTAAGAAAAGAGGTTCAAGACATGTTGGGAGACGCTGATGGGAGCTACCAAAATGGTCGACTTTCTTTTTTCACTTCTGATATATCATTCTACCTGAAATATGGAAAATGGGTCAGAGACGGGTCAAACAGAAAATACAGGATAGGATGGAAAGAAGGGGAGGGGTTCAGTGATCATGACACTGCATTAGTTCGGGGAAGAGAAGACAGGGTCCTGGACTAGGTGGGTGGTGTGGATATGCCAAGAAATGCATTCTAGGTATTTGTTAAAGAAGAATGTATAGGATCACCTAAGGATTGCATGTGGGGAATGAGGGAAAGGAAGCCATCAAGTGTGCTGACAAAGTTTTGGCAACCTAGTGAATAGCAGGGTAAGCGCTGACGTGTAGACGATATCTCAGCCATATGGAGGAGAAATAGATCTGGGGGGTTACAGTAGTGATTGGGGATGACCATAAATGTTTGATTGTCTTTCTTCTAGGCATATTCGAAAGTCACACATGGCCAGGTGACCTGCCTTAATGAATGGGAATGGGAATGTGAGTGTCACTTTTGGGTAGAAGATTGGGAGCCAGTGACATCTTTCAACATTTTCTTTTCTCAGTTAATGACCAGTTGGATATGAAATTCTCAAAATTTCAGAAGAAATTTAAACTGGAAATATAATTGTAGGAGTCACCAGCATTCAGATGATAGTTGAAACCAAAGGAAAGCTTGAGGTTGCCTTGGCAGAAGATATAGAGAGAAGACAGAGATTTAGCTGTACAAATTTCCATATTAACTCTAGGGTGGATTATCTAGAATTTCAAAGGAGCAGTGAAAGAGTTGGAAGAAAATCTAGAGAGGATGGATGTCTTAGACTGCAGGGGCTGCTGTAACAAAGTACCCATGCACTGACGGCTTAAACAAAAGAAAGTTATTTTCTTGTAGATTCGGAAGCTGGGAGTGCAAGATCAAAATGCCAGCCTGGTCACTGTTTTGGTGAGGTCTCTCTTCCTGCTCCCAGATGCTTACCTTACCTTTACATGGCCTTTCCTCTGAGCACATATGGGAAGGGAAAGAGAGAGTAAGCAGGAAGGAGCTCTGGTGTATCTTCTTGGAAGAACACTTATTCTGTTGAATCAGGGCCTCACCATTATAACCTCTTTTAACCTTAGTTATTTCCTTAGAGACACCACGTCCAAACACAGCCATACTAGGGGTTGGGCTTCAACATACTAATTTAGAGGAACACATTCAGACCATAATAGACCGTATAGAGAAAGCTTCAAGAGAAAAAGCCTTTCAGGAAGCAGGAAGTAGTTAATTGTTTTAGTTGATACTTTTATGTAGCAGAATGAGGAATGCCTATTGGGTTTGGCCACATATGGGTAATTGATGACTTGGGTGCAATCAGTTTCAGTGGCATGGTAAGGGAAAAAGCCAGGCTGAAATGAGTTGAGTAGTAAGTGGAAACTGTAGATCGTAGACAATGAGTAGGCAACATAGAAATGTGGCCCTTAAGAGGAGCAACAAAATATGAGTGTCTGGAAAAGGACAGACAATGAAAAGAGTTGTTATTATCTGTATTTTATTTAATTGTAGATACTGGAGCTTTCCTGTGAAGAAAAGAGCCCTGTAATGAGAAAGATTGAGAATCCAGGAGAAAGAAGGGGTCATTCCAGGAAAGTCCATGAAAGGTTGAGATGGGTAGATTCTTCACTGGCTAAGAAAAAGGACACTTCCTCTATTTTCATACAAAGAAGGACACAAAGTTTGGGTAAAAAAGCAGGAAACAAGACAATCATATACTGTGTGAGGATTGTCTCAGTGAAGTATTAGCTAACAAGGTGAGAAGAAACATGAGGGTAGAGCTTGAAGAGTGAGGAAAAGAGATGAGACACTCTTTCTACGGAGTGAAACAAGATTTCTCATGGATCAATAATGATTGCAGCAAGGTTTTAAATGTAACCTTATAAGCTCAACCCCCCTCACCCCCCCCAAAAAAAAGAAAGAGAGGAGTCATTTTACTGATACTATTGAGAAATGAATTTGGACTCTTGGCTGGTGTTGGATCGCCTCTTGTGTGATCTTATCAGCTATTGTCAGTTGTATGAGTGTAGACATGGAGGAGATACATGCTTATTACATTCATGGCTGTTGGAGAGACAAAGAAAAAATGTAGCGTGTTCATAAGAGATTGAATGTAACATTGGGCCATCCATTCCAACCTGAAGAAGAAATACTTTAAAGAAGAAGGGAAGAAAGAGGGTAATGAAAGTGGAGAGGCCAATGGATGACAGGTCTTCATGATGAGTTTTTTCATGGGAAGACTTGTACAAGGTATTTGAATGATTGAAGCTAGGGAGACAACTACGTCTCTGATTATGAAAGTCGAGCAGCTTTAGTATAGGACAGAGATCAAGTGACTCTCAGGTGTAAAACTTGGTTGGTTTAGTGGATGAACTAACAGTCTATAGTCTTGGGGTGGAAGATGTTTGACTTTTTGAAGATAAAATGGAATAAACCTTGGGTCTACATGCCTATAAATTTAATAAATTTCCTAAAGAAGAAAATTATATATCAAAGTATTTTTTTCCACTTAAAATATTTTAATAAATATTATAACAAACTCTAACTAGGGTCTATCCATAAAATAGTTGTTGTATATAATGATGGTAATTATTGATCTTTGTTTGAAAGCCTGGTTTCTGTCTAGACCTCCACCACCAAATTCAACAGATTGATTTGTCAAGCAACTATTCCCCCCATGCAACTATTGTAGAATCTATGCCTGGCTGAGGTTCTCCTTCAGGGTTGGAGAAACTTATAATAAACTTCAATTTCAATAGGTCTTGGGTGTACACTTTTACATTTTGTTTGACATGGCACCATACTAACCTAGTGAAACATTTGTTGACTGAGTACTCAACAAGTCAAACTAGGTGTTGGGAAATTTCCATGTGTGTTTGCAATTTATTTATTTGTTTGCTTGTTTGTTTGTTTGTTTTTGAGAGAGAGAGAGAGAGCAAGGGAGGGGCAGAGAGAGAGGGAGACACAGAATCCAAAGCAGGCTCCAGGCTCTGAGCTGTCAGCAAAGACCCCGATTCAGGGCTTGAACTCACGAACTGTGAGATCATGACCTGAGCCGAAGTTGGACGCTTAAGCGACTGAGCCACCCAGGCTCTGTGTTTTGCAATTTAAAATGGATTGTAAGCTAGCCTCATTTCATTTTTGGGAAAGAAGGAAGGGGAGTTCATGCCTGAGACATCAGAGGCAGTTCAAAAAATTCTCAGCTTAAATGGGTTCCCTAGAGAAGTTAAAAAATTCCTCTTTGTCTATCCCCTTTGCTGTCCTTGTTTTTACAAATTCATCCTTGGCAATTTTCGATACTAGCTCCAACTCATCTTAGGTCACCTGGATCAGAGAGCTTGTATACCTGCTGGCATGAGCTGTTTTAGGAATGTTCTACTTTGGCCTAGAAGAAGTTGCCTGATAGATGATGGATGTGTCACACCCAGGGTAAATGCCACCCTCCCAGACAACATACTTAACAACAAAGTTAGTGGATATCTACCTTTGGGACTGGTAGGTTTCTTAGAATATACTCCACAAAGTCTCCTTCTCTGGCTGGAGAGACACTGATATTAAGGATGGGATTATAATGTTGGATGCTGCTGTACAAAGTTTAAAAATGTTTTGCCTTTGAGAAACCAGGACTTTAGAACAAACGTTTGTCTGGATTCAGAATTATGTGCTTTTCGTTGTCTCACTCTCTTACTTTAGTAGAAGTAAAAAATGGATTGCTGCTCCTTATCTTTGGTAGTTTTGGGGAGACTCTTAAGTTGTCTGGTGCAAGTGGGAGGCATCTCTTCATGACAGATTTGATTCCATCTCCTGACAAGTGGGATGTGGTTTGTCTTAATGCTTATACTCCTCTTGCTAAGGCGGATGGTACGTGCCAGTACATGGACTCAGTTCTATGACCTTTTAAACTCATATGGTCCATCTACCCCGCAGAAGAGCTACTTTTGTGTAGAACTGAACTACAGAATCACAGCAGTCTGGTCAAACTCTCACAGAAGCTGCTGACGAATGAAGGGAATGCTCTCCTCTCAGAATATAGTATCAGAAGTAGACACATGAATTATAATCTATCAATGAACATAGTGATACACATATTATGGAAGGGGTACATTGTCATGGGTGTACTAAGACTGGACACAATTTTGGCCACATTTCTGTAGATGAGATGATGAGTATAACCCAATGTTTCTTACCATTCTTAGAATTCAGGATCTGAGGAAAATGATCATTCACCTCTTGCTTTCACCCTGGAAATAAGTGGTCCAGTGCTGCCCAACGCACATTACTAGATTATGAAGATCGGAATTGCATCAGTCAGTTGAAGAAAGATGAAGGTGTGAAGGAGATACAGCATACGGGCCAACATTTTCAATATGGTTAAAGGGAATCTCATTTCCAGAAACTAAATAAGCCGGAGTAAGATAAAACATCGGGGGGGGGGGGTGACGCAAGTTCATTTATGTGTAGAAAGTGTCCCCCACCTGAAGTTGTACTCAGAACAACAACAAGAGAAGCAGTAAGAACAAAAAGGAGGTGGGCAAAAGGAATTGACTTAAAGATTCATGAAAGTTGCCCTAACCATGTACTGCATTTTGACCAACTCACCATTTGGAGACTCTAGTTTTCTCAGGACGATCTCTGATTTTCTTCTCAAAGGCAGGAAATTATTAATTTACCCAGTTTCTGTCTTCTTCCTATTTTTCAATGGTTTTACTGATGATTAGGAACTATGGCTTTTCATGGCAACTGAGATGCACCTTCGTTTTTCACTCTGAAAGTCTTCCCTTCTAGATCTTGATTATTTCCTGAGTAAAAGATCTGGAAGGGTAAAGAAAATGTGTAGAACATACAGAACGGACCCTATGACAAATATATTTTAGACCTCTGTTTCTGACACTATGATAAGGCTAAATGTTCTGAACATACTTTCCATGCTGAATATCTAGAAATATTGGATAAAATACGGAAACATAATTTTAAGTGCATAGTCAAGTTCACTAAGTGTAAGTAAGCAAGTGTATACAGACACACATGTACTAAGGTATATTCCTAGAAGTCAAAAATTAAGACAAAGCTGAAAACAGTGTTAAGCAAGCCTTGAGGCTTCAGCTTCTTGGGTTACTACACAGAAATACAAGACAAGGACTTGACCCTGTGGAACAAGAAATAAGAACTTGAATCTCCCCACTTAGTAATGAGCTACGTATTTAGGGAAAGGTGGGCTATTAAAAGAATAGAATTGACCTCTGGAAAAAGGGAGGCAACAGGGAAACTTGGTCTGCTTAGTTTTGGTACCAAGTAGAAAATGAATATATTAATAAAAATTCTTTCTCCTTTGGATAATTACCACAATTGCATAGCTTAGGAAACTCCAAACCAAGAATTAACTTAAATGACTTCTAGGTTGGCAATGCTCTGGGACATTCGGTATAGGCAAGCAGGACTCCAGAAGAAAACATCTTTACCCTAGGAGCCCAAGATTTTTACCGATTAACATCAGTCAGGTCTGTGTTTATAATCCTACATTATGCAACACAGGCTCAGAGGAGCATCCATAATCGAAACCAGTAGAAACTATAAACAACAGAATAAGATCAGCAAGAAATTAAGATATTGTAATGTACAAGCATACATAGGATGATTGTTTAAAAATAAACACGTATTTTAAAGAAAATATGGAGTAGAAAATGTGATCCAGGAATGAGATGCTGATAAAAATTCTCAGTATTTGCAAACAAACACAAGCAGGACTTTGACAAATAAAACAAATATAACTACTGAAATTAAATACCCAGTGGATGATTACACTGATTAGAAAGAGCTAAAGAAAGAACGGGTTGGCGGCTCTGAAGGGTCTGCCGAGAATATAGGAGAAAGATATGCAACACGTGGAAGGAAGTCAAGAGACATGAGATTGGAAAGTCTAACACAGATCTGACAGCATTTCCAGGAAGAGAGACTAGGGGAGATTATAGGCATTGTTTGTAAAGTTAGTGGATAAAAGTCATTCATAATGAAAGTCATTAATCCCCAGATTTACTGAATCACAGGTAGGAATCAGAAAGATGCCCATGCCTAGATACATCATGGTAAAACTGTGAAGTACCCAAGACAAAGAGGGATTTGAAGGAAGTTGTTAAGGAAGGACACATTACCTGCAAAGGACGACAGGAGAGCGGCCTTCCCAGCACAACCGTAGAAACAATAGCATAATATTTTCTTCAAAGCGTTGACCAGTATTAGAGATTAAGAAAGTCAGTATAAGCATTCAGTTCACTGGAAAAGCTAAAACATTTCTGAATTTATAAACACCTAATGTCTTAGCTACAAAACATATAAGCCTAAAAAAACAGTGTTATAATGAAAAGTTGGTATGAAAAAATTGACCACCCCTGGTAAATATTTTACCACAACGCTCTCATTAATTGTGCGATTGACTTCAATATAGTTAAAAATGGAGTAATGCCCATATCTAGAACCATCTTTCCAAAAATTAGAGAGTGGTCATGTTTCTCAACCACGTGTCAGATATCGACAATAATTTTGTCAGATATTGACAATAATGAAGTACACATGAGGATGATCTAGCAAGACTCAAAAATAATGAAAACTTTATATATCTAAACATATATATGTTTATAGTATTAAATTCTTAAATTATAGAAGAAAGGCAGGACATCAAATAAACTGTTTAATATTTGACTTTAGAAAATGAATAATAACTCAACCCAAAGAAAAAAGAAGGAAAGCAAGGCAGGTTTCACAAAGCTTGTTTCGTGGGAAAGCAGAATGGCTCCAGGACCACCATTGGTCCTGGTTTACGTGGGCCAGTCTTCATTTATGCCTGTTGTCCTCACATCATCATTAATAATGGACTCTTACATTTTCAAAAAGGGGCACGGTGGCTTCACAGGCAGAGTGTGTCACAACTTTGGATCCAGGAGTCAGAATCCCGAGTGAGGAGCCCCCTCTGACAGAGGGCCCGAGCAGCTGAATCACATTCAGACTTTATCTTCAGAGGGCGTGGAGAAGGTGGTCAACTCAACAGGGCTGGAATTGTCAGTTACCCAGATGCTGGGCGGCTACCCACTGGGAGCATTGGGGGTGGAGGGAGGGGCATTAGGACGGGACTTCCAGCTGTGGTTTCAGAGTCACAGATATAAGCTAACTGAGCCTGATCAACAGTGTCATCGATAACTAGTTTACTAATAGGATTGTCAAGGAGGAGGCCATTTGGATTACAAATCCCCTATCAGGATTGACATCAGGACAAAATGAGCAAAAAATGACACTTTCTCACATATTCGTTGAAACATAGCAGGTCCTTAATTAATCATTTTGCTTCGGTTTATTTTTTTCTTCCCTCTCTTCTTCCCTCCCTTCTCTCCAAATTGAGAGCTTGGTGGAAAAGTACAGAAAGAATCAATTTCAGGCTTGAATTGAAAAATCTAGAATCAGAGAAAAATATTTTTTTCTTAATTAACAATGCATCTTTCAGAGGGCATTATCCTAGAGTCTATTATGTCCCCTGTTAGGGAGTTAAGGTAACAGAAGGCATTTTCTAACCAAGTTAGAGGTAAAGAAAGTTTAAATGATGATCTTTTATATTATTGAGATACATAGGCTTTTTTACAAAGGGATGGAAATGGGTAGGAAAGAACTTGAACCCATCAAAAGTAGAAAAATAAAATAAACCATATTTTAAAAAATGGAACACAAATTTTTCCCAATGTATGGGCTGTCTTGCCAAATAAAAAAAAGGACCAATGGGAGACCTAATTCTCTTAATCTTCTTGTTCCATCAGTGAAGAGAAAGTTGGATGGGGGGAAACCTTTTCGGGGTATTGCTCAGAGTAAGGGAGCAGCTCTGGGCAACATGCTGAATGATGATCTCATCAAATCACTTAGACTAAGAACCAGGAAAAGAATTTCACACTTTGCCTGGCTAAGAAAACAGTTTTATCAAGTGCACGATCTCAAATGTGCTGAGATTCCCTTCTTCCTCTGCATTTTTCACTGTTTTGCTTCAGTGGGTATTTGCTACCTGGAAAAATGAAAGGCATTGTTGATGACAGTTTTTTAAGTGGAGGGAGACTTATGCATGGCACCAATGTGCCGACTGCTGAGTCTGGGAATATGTTGAAAAGCTGAGCTTCTAAGTGGGTTGGTGTCTTTATAAATATGTACTTCTATTCACTTTAATTTCATAATTTTGTTCTTTTTCATTTTGAGTGTTAAAGCCAGAATTCCTGACAACTATGTTCATAAATGGACACTGGACATTCTAGAAATGCCTTGAAACTGTGTGCAAAATTTGTTATTTGCATGTATGCAATTTTTCCCTCAGGGCAGGGAAAATAATATTTTTCGGATTTTTGAAGTTTTTTTTATGACTAAAAAACAGTTTAAACACATTATTGGGGTGTATTGTCTTTTGCTGCACTATGAACTTTGCTGCACTATGAACTCTGCTCCCCTGGGTCAAACCCAGGTCCTACCTTTCCACCCACAAGAGGAGGTACCGGGAGATACAAATAGTCACAAAAAGCTAAGAGGAAAGTTCAAGAGAAGGACAATGCTCATCTGGATCAGCAGACCAGGACTTCGCTGGCGAGCAGCCGGGAGCTGGATGCACCCTGTCTGACCTTGACATTCAAAGGAGCTCCTTCTTCATCCCCTGTGGAGACACATTTTTGTGTTGCCAAGTTAAGGGTGGAGTCTTACACCACACCCAGAAGAAACCATCTTAAGGGAAGGAGGTTAGGACTTTTTCCTCTGAAATACTATGACAGCCATGAGAAAGGCAAACTGTGTCACCTTCATTGTGTCTTCCCTCTTGGGAATGTGGGGTCGGAATCTTAATGGCCAGTCACTATAGCGGTAGGACTGAAGCTGTGTTTCAGATCCACACTCTCAGCAAACTTGTGTGTTTGTAAGGAATGCTGACTCCCAAAAGGCAAGCAAGAAACTCACCAACCCAAACAAACCAACACAACACGAAGACAGCTTCCCAATTTTTATACCGACAAAAAATGAGAATAATCACTGAGAAGGCATAAAATAGCAAAAATTCTCTCGAGACTAAAATATGTTGTCTAAGTAATAATCTCTTCTCTAGCCCCTCTGCTCCCTCAACCACAGGAAGACTAAAAAGACCAGATTTGAGGGTTAAGATTTACTATTATTTCTGTCATGTATTTTATCTCTAAAAATTTAAACCCCAAACTATCATTACTATTTTATATAATCAATACTTACATTAATTGTTTGTTGTCAGGATTTATTTCTGGACTCCAGATTTTATCACATTCATCCTTATGTGAGCATCACACAGTCTTTATTGCCATAATTTTGTATTAAGTTTTGAAATCAAGGTGTGTGAGTCTTCCAAATTTATTATTCTTATTTCAAGATTGCTTAGGCTATTGTCGAATTGAATTTTCATATGAATTTTGGAATCAGCTTGCTGATTTATGCAAAAAAAAGCAGCTGTTATTTTGAATAACAGGTATTGCATTGAATCTGCAGATCAGTTTGGGGTCTATTACCATCTTAACACCACTAAATTTTCCAATCCATGAATATGGGCTGTCTTTCCATGTGTTAAGTTTTGTTTAGTTTTTGGTATACAACTTATGTATGACTTGTTAAATTTACTCCTACATATTTTTTTTTTCAACGTTTATTTATTTTTTGTGGGACAGAGAGAGACACAGCATGAACGGGGGAGGGGCAGAGAGAGAGGGAGACACAGAATCGGAAACAGGCTCCAGGCTCCGAGCCCGACGCGGGGCTCGAACTCACGGACCGCGAGATCGTGACCTGGCTGAAGTCGGACGCTTAACTGACTGCGCCACCCAGGCGCCCCTACTCCTACATATTTTTAATACTATTGTAAATGGATTTTTTTCTTAATTTTATTTTCAGATTTATTGTTATTGTGTATAAATGCAGTTGATTTTGTGCATTGATTTTGCACTATTGTAACATTGCTGAACTTGTTTTTTAGCTCTAAAAGTGGTTTTGTGTACCCAGTAGGGTTTTCTATATGCAACGTCATGTCACCTGCAAATATAATTTTATTTATTTTTTTCCAAGCTGCATGCTTCATTCTTTTTTCTTATCTGAGTGCCCTGGCTAGTTGGGAAGTTTTAAAGGTATTTTTCCTTCTCCTTATAGCTTTGGTAATTTTTCAGCATGTGTTTAGATGTGGTGTGTGTGTGTGTGTGTGTGTGTGTGTGTGTGTGTGTTGAAATTATTCCTCTTTTACACATTGTGTCATCGGACATTGCAAGGCTTGAACATTTCATTAGCTTTCAGAAATTTTTCTCTTTTTCCTATCTTGAGGTATTCCTTCTCTTTTTGTTCTCTTCTTTGGGAAGAGAACAAATGTTATACATTAAAAAAATCTTTCCCTTATGGTTCATTATTTTTCTTTCATACTCTGTATCCCTTTATCCTATGATCCTTCTTTGACTTCAGTGTTTGACCCTCAGCTCTGTCTGAGTTGCTCTCTGTCCATCTATTAAGTTTGTATTTTGCCCTTTGAATTTTATATTACCGAGAACTCTGAAGTTTTTCTTTTCTTCCACCTTTTTTCAGTGGCTTATGTGTTCTTTGGGATCTCTCTGAGGATATTAATTATAATCATGTTGAAGCTCTCTTCTATTCCTTGTATAATTTTGAGATCTCTTACACATTGAGTTTTTCAATGTTTTGTTTTCCTGTTTTGATCACATTTTAAATAAGAGCCTGGTTTAAACAAAATTAATAATTGCAAGTGTATTTCCTCAGTCTGAACGATAATTACATTTGCCTGTCAGTCAAAGGAGCTTTGAATGACCGACATTTTTTCTTGTGATTACTCAGGGGATTTGTAGGGCTCATGACCAAGTGGAATTTCCTCATAGTTTGTGCTCTGGAGAGGGTGGTTTCCACCCTGGCAGATGAGGCCCTTCACACATTGGATCTGCCTTTCCATTTAGAGAAGACTTGGGGCCATTGGCATAGGATGATGGTATCGGCTCATCGTCACACCCTTTCATTAACTTCAACTTCATTACATATGACCTACTCCTTGTAGCTCCATCATGCCAGTTTGGGGAATTATTCCAAAGTTTTGCTGGTAAAAATCTTTTTTTTTTTTTTTTAATTATCTCTGTTAACTTCATAGAGTTCTTACATTCTTCAGTTGACTTGAATTTCTCTACCATTTTGTTCCCATTTGCTTTATGCCTTTCAAAAACTATTTACGGGGCGCCTGGGTGGCGCAGTCGGTTAAGCGTCCGACTTCAGCCAGGTCACGATCTCGCGGTCCATGAGTTCGAGCCCCGCGTCAGGCTCTGGGCTGATGGCTCGGAGCCTGGAGCCTGTTTCCGATTCTGTGTCTCCCTCTCTCTCTGCCCCTCCCCCGTTCATGCTCTGTGTCTCTCTGTCCCAAAAATAAATAAACGTTGAAAAAAAAATTTAAAAAATAAAACAAAAACTATTTACATTTTTGGTCTGCTGGTAGAATATTCTTTGGTTTTTTCAACATGCTCATGAATTTACTTTTCTATTCTTTTTTTTAAAAAAATCAATTTTCTTTTTTTTCTGTTGCTGAATGGAAGTTTTAGCTGGGGAAGGAAAAAAACAACACTTATTTTTTCAATCATCCATCTTGAATGGGGTGGTAGGGTCATTCCTTTTTTAAATAAACATTCTTCCTGTCTGCCACAAAGGCACAGATGTGTGAAAGCACTAACTTGGCAAGTTTGTAATTAATTTTTAATCTAAAACTCATTTCCTACATAATAAATTGAAGGTTTATTTGCAGATGACATTGAAATATGCTCATCAGAACTCCTTAAGTCATGATCTCACTGTCTGCCCAGTCACAGAGCTGAAGGAACAAGTGTCCCATCAAATTCATCAAACACACACACATACACAAAATGTGTGAGTGCAATGGTGAAGCCCTTCTTCAGTGCGGATCTTCATTTACTGTTTATTTATTCAGAAAAAAATCAATTAGAAACATGTGTTATAATTACAACTGCATTCTTCCTGCTGTAATTAGCCATATAATTAAATTTACAATTTAAATATTGTATATATGTGGGAACAAAGTTCTGCTCCCTGAACTGCCAGGTAATAACGTAAGGAAGGAGTCCAACTGAAAGATGAAGGTAGCTGCTCTAACGTCCCAGCCAACGTTCAATCATTATGAAATTTGTATTACCATGTAGCAGAAGTCATGTCGTCATGTTAGGTCGGCCTTCCTATGGTCTCCATCTTCATGTTCTCCTTTGGCATCCAAATGCAGTGGCTTGAGGGGACGTGACCACACCCGCAATCCAGAGGAAGCACTGCCTCCTTTCTCCTATTTCGGGGTCACCTTCCTTACTTCTTTGTAACTTTGATTACTAACTTGTCAATTGTTGTTTTTCAGCAATGGGTAACTGGAACACTTAATTCTGCAAAGACATGTAATTGGTTTTGTTCAAACTTCTCCCTTCTAGGCTATGCCCAGTGAGGCTCTTCATTTCTCTGTCAGAAAGGCTCAGAGCAGGCTGCTTTCCACAAGCAGGCTTCTGAATGTGTCTTATCTCCTAGAAGCATGTTTCCCTTCCTTCTTTCCCTCCTGCCTTTCTCCCTCTTTCTCCTTCCTTCCTTCCTTCCTTCCTTCCTTCCTTCCTTCCTTCCTCTCTTTTCATTTCTTTTCTTCTTTCTTTCTTTCTTTCTTTCTTTCTTTCTTTCTTTCTTTCTTTCTTTCCTTTTCTTTCTCTTTTCTCCCTGCCTCCCCGCCTCCCTCCCCCTTCTGTCTCCCTTTCTCTCTCTCTCCCTTTCAGTAGTGTTGTTTCCTTCCTGTTACAGGTGTCTCTGAATTTGAACAGAAGAAAGAAATTCTTTTTTTATTGTTTTAAGATATACAAAGCTAAGGGATAGAAATTGACATCACTCCCAAGAAAGCATGATTTCTGGATTCCAACTGTACAATGATGGAGAAATCCATATTGATTACTAAGTGAACACTCAGCTATCAAGGATTGACTGTCGGTCATGAGAGCATCCTTTTTGTCATCATGTCCCAAAAGTTGTGGTAAAAGAGTTCCTGTGTAAACCTGATGACTTGGGAGCTGAGTCAGGGACACTTACCTCATGTGTGTTTTGATTTTAGTTGTTATTAGTCCTCGTATATATGGAATCACATTTGAGGGTAACTGGTTGCATTTTTCAAATGTTTATTTTATTTTGAAGACAGGGCACAAGTGGAAGAATGGCAGAGAGAGAGGGAGAGAGGGAATCCCAAGCATGTACCACACTGTCAGCACAGAGCCCAACACGGGTCTCCATCTCACAGACCATGAGATCATGACCTGAGCCGAAATCGAGAGTCAGACACTCAACTGAGTGAGCCATCCAGGTGTCCCTCTGCTTTCATTTTAAACTCAAGTAAATAGCACCTTTATGTATTCATTTATGTTGATCGGAAAACTATAAGATCTTAGATGAAACCAGTAAAATAATGACTGGTGGTTGAATACTTGGAATTTCATTTTGCAGGGGCTCATTGGACTGCCCAGTTTTGTGGATGAATGTTGGGTGGCTCTTGCTTTGGTGGACTGGATCCAGCCATTACTGGCCTCGCCTCGTCATACTGTGAGATCATTACATTATCTCTGTCCTCAAACTTGCCTTGTTATTACAAGAGAAGAGACACCTTCCTCTCAGTATTAAAAAATAGGACTGTTATTTTAACTGAGGAAGAAAATCTATGCCTCTTTGCTCCAGAGACCTAGATTCATGATTATTCTCATAATTTCCTAATTCTTAATCCCACCAGTTTCCTTTTACAAAAACAAAATCATAGCAATAAAAATGGAAACTTTCAGCTGAGCTCCCCTTAATCTCTCTCCTTAATCAATTGTCCATTCCAATCCTCTCCCTGCTTTGCTTAATACTAAGTGATGTCTTGGTTCTTCTGCTAAAAGCCTTTTTTTTTCTTTTCTTTTAAGTTTTGCTTCATTACTGTTGGCATGTCCATGTCTTTGAGAAACAACTCTTGCACAGGATCCACTAATAAGTATAAACTCTCCTTTATTCCTAAAGGTGTCATCGATTCTTAATGATTACAAATCCCACCCTACAGCACTACAGTGAAGCAATAGCAGGGAATTCATGAGCAGGAGTCTTATCCTGGCCCAAGGCCCTTTTCACTGATGAAAATAATAATGTGAATTCTGTGAAGACTGACCCTTTGAAATTATTATGTTAGATATTCTCCTTTGCACATTAATTATTTACACATTCCCAAACCTTACATATAGTAATATAGGGGAATCCAGGGAATTACTCTTTTGGCTTCGCTTTGACATAACTCTTTGTGCATTGAAGCCATATGATGTGCATAAATGTCCCAGATGCATTCCATACTCCATTCTTTTTCCCTTGTCCTCTCCTCATAGAAACTGCCACCAGAAATGTGTAGGTGGCCAGTCACACAAGCTAAGTCACACACTTATGCTACCTTGTAAGTGAGGTAAGGAAGGAGTCTGTCAGAAGGTATGCATGTCTAGGCTTCGTGGTGTCTGGTCTCAACCTGTCCCATAAAATTATTAGCCCGGCCAGGATCAATATCAATTACGTTCAGGCTTTGAAAATTCAACGTGTAAATACCTGGGTGGAATTTCCACTTTTTGACTTGATTATTATGTTGTTTCATCAGGAATGAATAAGAGGCAACTCCTGATGCTGTTAACAGTCAACATTCCAAACAGAGATAGAGATAGATAGATGATAGATAGATAGATAGATAGATAGATATAAATAGATGGTAGATAGATAGTTTCAAGGAGCTGGTTCATATGAGCCACTTGGGTGCTGCCAAGTGTTAAATTTGTAGGGTAAGATGACAGGCTGGAAATTAAGGGAAGAGTTGATAATACAGGACAGCAGCCTGGGAAAGTCAGGCAAGGCTCTTCTGTTGCGATCTTGGGAACCTGAGTCTCTAATGCTTTCAACTGGTTGGTTGAGGTCCACCCACATTATTAAGGGTACTCTGTTTTATTCAAAGTGTATTGATTTAAATGTTAAACACATATAAAAAAATACCTGCACACCAGCATTTAGACTGGGGTTTGACCAAACCACTGAGCACCATAGCCTAAGCTGGTTTGACCCATAAAATTAACTGTCACACGAAACTGTCCAAACCCCTCTGGAGATGCGGACATGTGTTCAATCTTTAAAATCTTTGCTAAGAAAGTGTATCATAGGCTTTCTTGAATGCCAGCTAAACACTTAAAAATCCATGTGTTAAATCACCGTCCTTGTCTTTGCACCCTTTCTAATAGAAATGGATAATAATTAGATACTATACCTAATTCCTATACATTAATATACTTCTATAAGCAATTTTAAAAATATCCCTCTAACAGATGATTTCTATGTGCTGTGAAATATGAATTATATGGTTTTCAGTAGGTTTTAAACTCTTAGGTTTAGTTTTTTTTGTAAACAGTTTTATTGAGATATAATTCATACACTCTACAAATGATCTTTTTAAAGCGAGTAATTCAATGACCTCTAGAAAACTGAAAGAGTTGTACAGCCATCACCACAATTGTACCTATATGCAGAGTTCTCCATTTCCTGTCAACCCCACCTCTCCAGCACTGGGTACCACAAATCTACTTTCTGTCTCCATAGATTTTCCCAATATGGACATTTCATGCAAATGGAATCATATAATATGTGACCGCTTGTGACTTGTCAAGTCTGGTTTTATTTTTTTTTTAACTTTTTTTTTTTTCACTGTTTATTTATTTTTGGGACAGAGAGAGACAGAGCATGAACGGGGGAGGGGCAGAGAGAGAGGGAGACACAGAATCGGAAACAGGCTCCAGGCTCCGAGCCATCAGCCCAAAGCCTGACGCGGGGCTCGAACTCACGGACCGCGAGATCGTGACCTGGCTGAAGTCGGACGCTTAACCGACTGCGCCACCCAGGCGCCCCTCAAGTCTGGTTTTAAATTTTCAATTTTGTTGAGCTCCACAAAACATAGATAATTCTAATGAAATGACAAAGAAGAAGTGAAGGAATATTATTTGTGAAAGACCATTGGCTGATTTTCTTACCAGTTCCTCTCACTGAAAGTAAGTCATCATTATTAGGGTGTTTCTAGAAGCCCGACTGTCCTGTTTCTTTGTTTTGTTTCTTATGTTTTAACATGATCATGAGTGAGGTCCTTGGTTGGTGAATTCCAGGTTAAGGCCCAATTTCCTTAAAGCAGATGCGGGGCTTTCATTCACTTTTCTCCATAATCCAGGCTCCTTCACTCTTGGAAACCTGGAGCGATGGCTTAACACCGCCTTGATGCAGCCTCGTCCTGAGTTCCTGACTCTCAGTTCCTGACCCTGTTCCTGTGGTACCTACCTCTGGTGCGTCCTCATTTTCACTTTATGCTACTTAAATTATAAATATATAATTTTACAAAAATTTCATAATCATGCAGCAATCTCTTTCCACTATGTATAGATATTTAAAAATAAAATATGGCAGGCAGTCAAGTATATAATTCATAAGTATATAACTAATGCTTTAATACCTTACAAAGTCATGAAAGATTCTTATTAGTATTAGATTCTGTACACGTACATATATATTATATACACAAACATATATATATATATATATATATATATATACACACACACACACATATATATTTTTGAGATTAATTTCCCTATAATCAACTTTTTAAAAAGAGAATGGGCATATAAATTACAGGCACACTTGAATAATTCTATATGCATTACTATCTGGAAACTTTTATTATATCAGTCAGCCGATACCATGGAAATTAATATTCACTTTTTAAGTTTGTTTATTTATTCTGAGAGAGAGACAGCACAAGCAAGGAAGGGGCAGGGAGAGAGGGAGAGAAAGAATCCCAAGCAGGATCTGTGCTGTCATCTGAGAGCTCAACGTGAGGCTCAAACTCACAATCCATGAGATTGAGACCCGAGCTTAGATCAAGAGTCAGATGCCTAACTGACTGAGCCACACAGACGTACCCCTGTTTTATTTTTAATGTAACATGTGAAACAACAAAGTGGTATATGAACATATATATTATTTATAAAGGCTAATAATAGATTATATGTCTTTCAGCTGCCCCCCCCCACTTAAGCCCTAAAATAATACAAAATGACGCGGGACCTAGCTGGGTTTTCATCACCGATCACACCTTTCTGCCTTTCCTCAGAGGTAACCACACTGATGGATTTTTTCTCTATCCTTTTGCTTAAAAAGTGTATCACATATGGTTCCCTCAGAAATCTTGCAAGCACCCGTTGCTTTTATGCGAGTTTCCTGTGTCTCTATTCCCTGGATACTTGTCACTGTCCCACTGCCAGAGAACAGAGTGGAGTCTTTCTTTTTTTCTTTTAAAGTTTATTTATTTTTCGGAGGTATTTTATTTATTTGTTTTTTTTAAATTTATTTATTTATTTATTTATTTATTTATTTATATATTATATATGTAATGCATATTATATAGACTTATATTTTTAAATGTATTTTATTTTATTTTTATTTATTTAATTTTCTAAAATTTATTTTTTAGAGAGATAGAGAGAGAGAACAAGCCGGGGCCGGGGGGGGGCGGGGCCGGGGGGGGCGGGGTAGAGATAGAAGGAGAGAGAGAGAGAGAGAATCCCAAGCTGCCAGCACAGAGCCTGACCGCGGGGCTCAAACCCACGAACGGTGAGATCATGACCCGAGCCGAAATCAAGAGTTGGACGCTTAACCGACTGAGCCACCCTGACACTGAGTCTTGAAAGAGGGGTAGCAAGGTTTCAAGAAGGGAAATTGTGAGAGCCTGCTCAGCCTTCTACTCTATATTCCACATAGAATGTAGAACAGGGCAAATGTTGAAAAAGCGCACAAAAGAGAAAGAGATGGTGAACTTGATCGTATTTCAGAGATCTGGCCGGGAAGACAACACAAGACGGAAGCAGGTGGCACGGTGGACATAGCGAGGACACTAGAATGAGGTGCGTCTGGGTGCGAATCCCACCTCTTGCAGCTAGCAGGTGGGTGGCCCTGGACAGTTATGCCACCTTCTGAACCTCTGTTTCCTCAACGGGAAAGAGAGTTGAGGTCGTTTCTCTCACCGCTTGTGAAAACCCGGCACCTAGTAAGCCTTCAGTAAATATTAGTTTCTTTTCCTGTGTACAAGCCTCACACCCACCCCAAAATCCAGTTCTTGCCTCTGTCTCTCTTTCCCATCTGTTTTCTTTTCTTTTCTTTTCTTTTCTTTTCTTTTCTTTTCTTTTTAAAATATATTATGGTTTTTGTCTTGAATTTGTCATGTTTGACTATTGGCATTGCCGGGCCATGGTATTGTAATTCATCCAATTCTTTCTTTTTTTTTTTTCTTATCCAGCTTTTCTTTATTATGAGCGGTATCTTTGGAGATATTAATTCACTATTCACAACCCCGTATAAATAGAGAATAATGGTAGAAACATGCATTTAATTATCTATTTTCTGTCTGGAGAACAGAGAAGTGTCTGAAATGATATTATTACAGGATTACCCATTCGGTCTCTGAGGAAATGACTGAGAACGGAATACAGGTGACCCGGGGGCTTGTTATTTTCCAATTCTTTCTTCTTTAGCAAAATCTCCCCCCTGCCAATCTTTAGGCCTTTAGGTTACCCTGTCATCTTGCCTCTTGGTTTGGTTAGTTTTTTTTGGCATTTCTGATGTTTCTCAAAAGTAAACTTGCAGGGTTCTTTTCCATCAGCAGTGACCCACAACAATAAAAGTAAGAGTCTATATGTTTCAGCGAAAGGCGGACAAACATCGCAGTGTCAGGAAAGACAGAAGTGTCAACATCAGGTTGATTCTGCTGGGACCAAGGGCCTTTAAGAGACCTGATCATCCCTCTCTCCGTCACTCGCCATGGTTTCAGGGCTGCTGTGAACCTGACTGGCGGCACAGTTCAGCTCTATCTCGCTGTGCTGTGTTTTCTAGAGAACTCACATTGAGTCTTGTGGGGCGTGTACCCCTCATACAAACACTTGCAAGCAGTGAGCTAATATCCTGACCTGGTAGGTGTCTGAAGGATGTGGGTATTTGAGATTCGGAGGAGGGTGCAGGTCTGGCCTAAAGAATCATTATAATTTCCTACCACAAGAGCTGCATTAGCAAGAGAGACGTGGTAACACGGTGACGTACCAGAAAAATACTGGCAAGAGCCTTGAGGAAAAAAGTCTTCCTTAATATGTTTTCTTGTATGTAGTTGCACTTCTATCAGCACATTCTTTTGAAAAATCAGTAGATGACAAATCTTGTAGGTCAAATGTCGGTATTGATCAAAATGTTAGAAAGCACAATGGTCTTCAAGGACATATGCTATCGATTTATTTTATTGAGTTTCTACAGGTCTATTAGGGCTATTCCTTGGTGGGTGTCTTATATCTGAAAGCACAATTAAAATCCATTCATAATATCTGTTCAAATAAAACATCTGCAGATAACAGCCACAGAGCTCCCCCCTCCCAAGCCAGCTTTTGATAAAGAACACGTAATTTTGTATGTGCACATGTGTAACTTGCCTTACTTAGGCACTTGGGAGATGGTTACAAATCAGTTGCCAAGTGTGGAGGGTAGGCGGGAGGATGGTGAGCTTTCAAATAAAGGTCAGATGGAACTGTTTGGGAAGCCTTAGGGATTTTTTAGAGCAGTGCTGTCAGATAGGAGGTTTCCTGCTGTAGGTGGCCCAGGGCTTATGGAGGATTACAGGACACTGAAGGGAGGCACAAACACGTAACTGTATCTATTCAGGGAATGCGTTGCTTAGAAAATAAATTCACCATTATTAGATTCCAAAAACCTGAATACACAGGAAGCTAGAAAATCAGATATTCAAATCAGCAATCAATTTATGACCACATTCAAGACGCTTGAATATGATGTAAGATGTTTATGTATCACACTTACCTCATAGACGTGCTTCACGTGACGTGATGGATTCATTCTTCATCCGGGTCCTAAGCAGTGTGTGTTTCCTTTATGGTGGTGACTCTGCTCTGCATTAATGAATGTCCTTGAATATGCAATTGCTCAACGAAGTTCATGGGAACTGAAGAAGTTTGGAAAAATGTGAACTGAATCTATAGAGGAGCAAGATGAAATGAGTATCTACAAAATGGCTTGGCAAGGATGGAGCATTTACTTCTTTTAAAAGCATTGACAAATGGCAAAGTAGGTGATCGATGCCCAAGCATTGATGCAATTTTTCTTCTTTATTCTCTGTCAATATTGGTGCAAAAAACACAGGCTAAGAGCAGGAGTTAGATGAACTAAGTTCTGCTATCATTCTCCTCCAAATGTCTTGATTTCCTTCCCCCCCCCCTTATGTCCTATGAAAGTTGGAATATGTCATTTAGTATTTTTTGTTTAGTATTTTTTATTACAAAAAATACTACCTTAACCATCCCTGAAAAGCTATTTATTCCTAGGCTAGTAAACAGTAACTAACATGAAATAAATTATTCTGTGTCAGTTGACTTGCTGGTTATGATTAGATGGGGAGCCATGTCCAAATGGTGAGAAGCCATGTCCTATGGGCCCAGGGAGGGAGTGAGCACAGAGTAGCTCAGGTCATATTCGATGACATAACAATCATAAACCTGTTCAGTATGTTCAGAATTTGATTTCTGACTCTAATGTTCAGGTATTAGGCAACATGGTGGAAAACAATCCTCAGAAGTAGTCAGAAGGAAGACAAGCCCACCTTAATGATCACCAGCTTCCAATGTGATATGGTATGCAGATTCTATTCTAAAGGTGAGACAGATGGGAAGTGTAATAGGAAATTAAAAATATGACTAATGATACTAATATAATTAATAGTTGACTCAAATTCAAATTAGCTTCTTTATGAGGCTTTGGAATTCTTTTTTTTTAATTTTTTGTATTTTTTTAATAAATAGAATACAAAACTTGTAACCCTGGGGTTGCCTTGACCCTAACCCAGAGTTCTCTGCCTCATCTGTCACGTCATGTTTTCAATCCGATCATTTTTTACTTCTCAGGTGCCTTCACTTCTGCCCCTTTCTTTTCAGATGATTGTCTTTTGTTTAAAGCCTTTCTCATCTCTGGCCCAAACCATATGTTCTGTTATCTTATTGGGACCATCGTGGTCTCAGATGACACATGGCTTTCATATTTGAACTGAGGAATTATCTCCTGGAAACTGTATTTAAAAGAACGTCAGGGCACTTGGGTGGCTCATTTGGTTAAATGAGAATCTGATTCTTGATCTCATCTCAGGCCTTGATCTCAGGGTTGTGAGTTCAAGCCCTGCATTGGGCTCCATGCCTAGCATGGAGCCTACCTCAAGATAGATAGATAGATAGATAGATAAATAAATAAATAAATAAATTTCAAAGAAGTTTCTATGTTGCTTGATTTAGTCATTGACTAAATAGGATTTGATTTTATTCTCCTTTAATTATTATGCTTACAAATTGACAATTAAATTGGAATTTCCCTTTCTTGAATGGACTCAGTATTGAATGGTGAGCCAATTAAGAGACATTGAACTTGATGTAGATCAGCACTGTTACTATTTGCACATTTGTTTTTAAGGCATGAAATAGAGCACACGTTAGTTATTTTGCCATATGCACTTGACTTTCTAAAGACATATTGCTCAAAGACGTGATACAAGTGAAACAAAAGTCAACCAAATATCAAGATCATATCAAATCAAGTTTCATTTATAACTGTGTACTATATTGATATTCATTTACCTGATATTTTACCGGAGAAAAATTATGATGATTATATCAAAAGCTTACACTTGCTGAGAATTTCTGATTCGTCAGGTACTTTCTACCCTTCATGGTTTCTAAAGTTCACATCCTTGCGAAGTGGGCATTTATTACTATCCCAAATTTCAGTTGAGATTTGAGGTTTGGTAAGTTCCCAAAACCTTGCACAAAATTATGCAGGTGACAAGGGAGAGAGAAGACGAAACCAGTCATGCAGACCCCGTGTTCTGGAAGCCCTGTCTGACTCCTGCTCATATCTGAGGCAGCACCTGGGACTTGGTGGAGGCAAAGAAACTCAGGTAGCGTGAGTAATTCATAGTGCTTTGCACAGGACTTGCCCACATCCAGCACGGAAAGTCCCTTGTCCCAGGAGACCTGTCAGTTGTGGGGAAACCCAGATGGTCTGTAATCCTAATCCCAGTCTCTGCCTTGAGCAAAGGGATCAAAATTTGCATTGCAAACACCACAACTGATGCACAAGATACATGGAACGTATTTTTTTTTTAATGTGTCATTCATTTTCTAAAAGTTTTCTAGGGGTGCCTGGGTGGTTCAGTCAGTTGAGCATAAGACTCTCGAATTCGGCTTAGGTCATGATCCCAGGGTCATGGGATTGAGCCCCGCATCGGACTCTGTGCTGAACATGGAATTTAGGATTCTCTCTCTCCTTCTGCTCCTCTCCCCCACTTGAACACATACACTCTCTCTCTCTGTCTCAAAAAATTTATATATATGTGTGTGTGTGTGTGTGTGTGTGTGTGTGTGTGTGTGTATTTAATAGGTTTCTAGAGAAACTAAATCTTGGGGCCAGCTTTCATTTGCTGCATTGACAACAGCTCAGTGGATCTAGACATACACCATGCTCATATGGATTAAAATTCTGATTTATTCACCACTAGAAATTCCTGTCTTCTGAAGAAAGAAGTTGTCCCACTATCCAGAAGTGACATCGAACTCCTCAGAATTATCATGGTTTGAGCTCACAGCACTGCAAAAACTGCATATGAAAAAGAGAGGCCCGTGTGATTATTCCCTCTGATTGTAGCAAGAAGGATGTAGGTTGTCAAAAAATTGTAATTTTAACTGAAAAGTGACATATAAATGCATTGATATAGTACAGAACATACCTGACATCTGTATTGCCAGTCTCCCTTTGTATTCTCCCTGGATTAGGAAGCTGTATCACTTTATTAGTGGAAGCCACACTTGTCATACCCCAGTTTAAATGGTATGGCTTGTTTAATAAGCCTTTCATATTTCACTTATACACTTTAATGCCTTGGATTTTGCAGACAAAATTCTCCCAGCATGTGAAATCTCAGGGGACGTAGCTAGAATACTGAGAAAGTTGGCAATGACTATTTCTATCTTATAGCATAGATTAAAAACAGTTAGACCTGGAAGAGACCTTAGGGAAAATATAGCCCATTTATTTTATGAAGGAGGAAATTGAGACTTATCAGAGTTCAGTGACTTCCTACGGCCATCCAGCAAGTTCATAGTACAAACAGGCTTAGAATAGACTGTCACTGAGAACAGATCTGACAACATTGGGTTTACCTTGAGCACTCCTCACGTTACTTGAAACAGAAATTAATAGCTGTTACACCGAAAGAAAATTTTAGACTCTTGCTGAAAAATTACATGATCACAGATGTCTGTTTGAGGGAAAGTGGAGTATGGCATTGCAGAGAGGTGCCGTGAAGGGTTGTTCCCTTTTGCACCCACAATCGAGGTAGCAGGGTCAGCAACAGCTCACAGAAACTCAGAGAATCATGCTCCACGTTTGATTTAATTTTTAATCTTAGGAAGACTAATTAACTCTTCACTATCTTACTTTTCTCATCTGTAAAGTTTGTTCCCTCCCTGTAAAGCAGTTCCCTCCCTGACCGAAGTGATTATTGCAAGAAAGACATTGGCTATCGCGTGCCTACCATATGGCACTACAGAGGGAATAGGAGGGAGTCTTCTCATCATTATGTAGATCTCCCTGCTAAGGAAGAGAAGGAGGGAGGGTGTACCTCAGAAAGTCTGAGCACAAGAGAAGATCAGCAGTGGTGAGATCAAGAGAAGGAAAAGAAACTAGCATCAAAATTGAAAAGTATTCATTTCAAACTCAGAAAGAGAGCAGGAAAAGAGAATAAAATGTTGAAAAAAACAGCAGAAGGAGCAAAGGTTTTACATTTTTAAGAGAGGAAACGATGCACTTGGTTAGAGAAGTAGAACATGTTTGATTCGCTATAGAAAGGATGAACAACTTAGATTCTTACAGAAGGGTTTTTTATTTTTTAAAGAAAACCTGCTCTTTCAGAAGATCTAGGAGAGAGGTCTCTGAAGTAATTTTTGTCATAAAGGCCTCGACTGGAAAGCCAATGGAGATGAGAGAGACACCTGAGCAGTCGGGGACACCAGGAATGACAGCACGCGGTGCCCACCTTAGGAGCAGGCAAACTATGACTTATTTGTGAAAGAAATTTCTAGAGAAGAAAATAAGAAATGCTGCCCAAATATCATCAAAAAAGCCATAAAGCAGCAGCAGGATAAGGCTGTTTATGTATTATTTACAAATGAAATGCTTGCTAAAGATGACATATGCCCATAGTTAAAAGACATGGGAAGATGGTGTCACCTGAGTAAGAAACTAGATTGTCTTTCAGTGTAGAATGGGGATATACATGTGAAGGAAACTGTACCTTCTCCCTGCGGGTGCCTGCGACACATGTGGGGCCACTCATGGGCCACACGTGCAAGCTTGTGTATGACTTATGTAGGGGGACCTGTCTCTTAACCCAGTGCCTGAGGTGGGAGGCGATGGACACAGAAGCACATAATAAATTGCAAACTTTGTGTTGGCAACAGGAAAGAGGTTTGTTCAGCTTAGGATCAGAGTAGAGTTTAGGTGAAATTCAGGAGTTCACCTGGAAGCGAGAGCAGGTATGGAAGCAATCGTATCGAACTGGATTTGTCCAGAACATTAACACCTACGATCAGTATGGAAAGAGGCTCGCCAGACACTGTAAAGTGCTTAAGGTGGATCATTGCATCCTTACAATAACTCTTTAAGACAGGATCTATTATCTTCTTGTTTTATAGATATAGGCTGAGGCTCCTGGGGTCAACTAACTTCAACGCCATATTAGAATGACATCAGGGAGGAGCTTGGCATCAGTTAACCTGGCGTGTTTGAATCCTGAGTTCATGTGACTTCCAGGCTCTGAGAGGTGGTGCAGTGTAGGGTTAAGAACACAGATTCTGAAGCTAAATTTTCTGAAGAATACTTAGTGGGATAACTGGAGGAAGTTAGTTGACCTCTCTGGCTCTTGCTTTTCTCTCCTTCCGACTGTTTTTTAGGAGGAATAAACTAGCTAACATGTACAACGTCTTTATCATAGTTCCTAGTTTGTGCAATCATGTAATAAATATTAACTCTAGCTTCAACCTTTCCAAGGTTAAAGAGACAGAAATCAAAGATCAAGACAGTACATCTGTGCCATTGTCTGTGCCATTGCGCTCTAGTAACTGATTATCAACAGGTGGGTTTTGACCATTTAATGGAAATTACAATGGTTTCCTCACATGGCCATTCCTTCAAATCTGTCCCTGATAACTTTATACCTGACTTCCACAGCAGACACCTGCATCCTCCTGGAGACACCACTCACTTGGATCTTTGATTTACATCCCAAACTCTGCTTTGGTTCTGCCATTTTCCCCCGAAAAATTCACCAAGCGTCGCTAAAGCTACCAAAATAAAGTCTCAAATACACAAATTGGCTTGTCACAATCAGGATTTAGTTTGCCTTAAGTTTTTTTTTTTTTTTTTAATTTTAGAGAGAAAGTTAGTGCAAGTGGGGGAGGGGCAGAGGAGAGAGAGAGGAGAGAGAGAGAGAGAGAGAGAGAGAGAGAGAGAGAATCTTAATCAGGTTCCATGCTCATCAATGAGCCCAATCAATGCAGGGCTCGAATTCACGAACCTTGAGATCATGACCTTAGACAATATCAAGAGTCAGACATTCAACTGACTGAGTCACGTAGGCACTCCTAATTTGCCTTTTGCACTATATTTTCCTTAAGAGTCCTTCACATAAACTCCCAGGCCCTGCTGAACTGGCCCCATCAGGGTAGTAACTGACCCTGAACACGACTTCAGTGGTCCCGTTTATATTTTTAGACACATGCTCCATACCATTTTCCTGACTGCATCTATACCGTCCTCTAGTAAAATCTTTCTGTTAACAGGTAGAGCTTATCATATTGACCATTTGGCATTAACGTACAGAATTGGGCCTCCCATCTTTTTGTTTAATTCTGTATGTTAATATCTTGTCTCCTCGGATATGAAGATAAACCCGATAGAGACAATACTTCCTGTTTGCCTGTAGGGCTGGAGCATGGATAAGTAAATGACACAAGAAAGCCTGGGGAAAGGGAGAATAAAAGAAGAATCTTTACAACTAATGAAACAGAAAAACTAAACATGTGAGACAAGTAGAGGAAAGATCAGAAATTCACCGATATTTACCCAACTTGTTGAAGATGTGGTTGGCTAAGGAAAGCCCAGATTAAGGGGTTGGAGCTCCTTAGCGACAAGAGAAAGATTCCCATTCACTCAATAAAGGACCAGCATTTGGGAATACTGAGGAGAGATGGAGTGAAAATGCAAAAAAGACTGAGTTTTAGGAAGTTGGAGTTGGAAACAATCTGTGTATCTTGTGCGGAAACCATGGAGAAGGATACATTAGAGAAAGTGCACGGCTGAAGGTAGATTCAGCGTGTGTGGCCTGGATTAATTCTATGAACGGTGGAGGTTTTAGCAACCACATGGCTGCTTCAGCACAGAAGTGTCAACAGGAGTCTTGAAGGCAGGTACAGCTTTGAGTTGGCCTCATTTCCTAGGGCTGCTGGAGAAAGAAAGTATTTTTTTCCCCACTCTCCTTTGCCATGCCACCATAACAAAGAAGCCACGGGCATCCCGGGCACTTCCCGGACTAGAGCCTGTCATCTTTCCACCCAACCACCAGGCTGGTGGGTGACTTCAGTTTCCCCTTGGAGGTTCTCGTGAAAATAGGAAGACAGACAGCGAGGTTTGTCAAGTCTGTGCCGCACGCACCACACCTATCCGTGTACACACGAGAAGAGACGCTTGGACGTGGCCTCCATTTCTGGGTACTACAAGATTAATGTTCTGAGGGGACTTGGTTGCATTACAGGAAAAGCTGGTCCCAGCAGGGACTGCCAAAATAAAAATTACATATGACACAAAGTATTTGGAGTCGTTCTGTAGAAGGGGGGGGGATAATATCCATACCATATGCCATGAGAATTCACTTATAGGAGAAAATATACAGCCAATTGAATCGGGGAAAAATTATTCCCCACCAAGAAAAAAAAATGCCGATACCCATGGCATGGGAATTTGGTTTCTTCGAGGCGGCAGTTTGCTTTGGAGAGGAGAAAATGTACAGAAGGATCAAGAAGACCAAGGGTGGGGCCGATGATTAAATGGTGAGAAGAGTTTGGTGGGAGAAATATTTGAAGAAGATCGGGGAAAGGCAGGAAGGGATAAAAACAAAGCAAGGCAATTTAGGAAAGAAATCAGTCCTTGGCACTGGGGAAATGTCTTTAGCGATTGCACGAGGGAAAGAGAAATTACCCGAATAATAGATTACAAAACAAATGAGAACAGCCTGCTTGAGAGTGTGAAGATAATAGAACAAGAAGCTGAAGATAAACCTTAGGAATGGCCGGTGCCCAGGCAGATGCCCCAGGTTGTCGCTGCTGCTGGCACTCCCGCTGCAACTTATTTATCTCACAAAAAAATATTGTTTAAAATAACTCACTATGAAGGTTTCTACTATAATTTGCCAGGGGATATCTGGCCAATTGACTTTACAGGATATGTGATTGAAGAAAACAGGTAAGCCTTTGATGGAAGGGATTTGCTAAATCAACTACTGCTAAGTTTTTTTTTTTTTTTTTTTTAAATCAAAACATAACATCCAGGAAAGCACAGGGGAGATGCCTCACATGCCCAGAAGGGAGCAGAGCTTGAAGTCAATAGGGGAGGAGGAGGATACTATCCCTTCCTCTAGAAGCCTGGTTCAGTCATCTGCTCAGACCCGGGGTCTATCTGGCACACGGTAGCTGTTCTTCTCCCACGAGTAGGCTGGTGGGAGCTTGGTGCTTCTGTCTTCCGCGTCATCATCAAAAAGTAAAGAAGAGTGAAAAAGGGAGGGTGTGTGAGCTCTATGGTGTCCACCCACTGTAGAGGAAATATTATCTTCAGTTTTTCTTTTTGGGTCTTCAGGGACTAGGTGCCCGGGCGGTGATAGAACTGCCCGCCTTCTGATTTCTTTTCCCCTCATCTGTTTGTTCCACCACAAAGACTGTGCCGTCACTGCATTCAAGGCACAATGCCAGGCACATCTCCCTGAGCCCGTCCTCATCGTTGTGGGTCACAGGAGAAAACTGAGCCGAGGCTTTCTGGGTCCTCACCGCCGGGCTGGCTGTACAGTCAGAGATCATTCTGGCGTGCGGACAGAAGTCAAGCAGGCAGAAGGACAGAGGGCCTGGCTGAAGCAAAACTCCCCAAGAGGAGAACCTGTGTGTGGTGCCCACACCTCCTTTTCTCATGGCCTTCCTTTCCTTGGGAGTTCTTTGGACACTCACGCCTCCCCTTGCTGCTCACGCCCCCTGGTGTGCGTGTGACCTTTCAGGGGGGTATTCTTCTACCCAGCATCCCCTATGATCACCTTCCCCTCTCTCTTTGCTCCCTAGCTCACCTTTCCAG
Organism: Lynx rufus; assembly: GCF_022079265.1. Taxonomy (NCBI): domain Eukaryota; kingdom Metazoa; phylum Chordata; class Mammalia; order Carnivora; family Felidae; genus Lynx; species Lynx rufus. Next base: position 74,292,280 of record NW_025814823.1, read on the forward strand.
AGTTATATCCCATTGTTTGTGTTCTCTCTTCTTTAAGAGAATAAACTCTTTTTTAAAAAGTTTATTTATTTTTGAGAGAAAGAGAGAGAGAGAGAGAGAGAGACAGTGCACAAGTGGGGGAAGGGGCAGAGAGCGAGGGAGACACAGAATCTGAAGCAGGCTCCAGGTTCTGAGCTGTCAGCACAGAGCCCCATGCGGGGCTTGAACTCAGTAACTGTGAGATCATGACCTGAGCAGAAGCTGGATGCTTAACCAACTGAGCCATCCAGGAGCCCCTCTAAGGGAATGAACTCTTAATAAACTCTTAAGGGAAGAACACTATGCATTGATGTTGAGAGTACGTTTTATGATTTTCGGTTTACAATCAATTCCATATGTGTGTTCTTCGGCATTCACGAGCACTGGACGATAGCAAGCAGTTACTGCCACCCTCCTCTGGTAGAAGTATAGAGCATTGGAAGGAGATGTTGAACATCAATCACGTGCATACAAAGATGCAGAGCTTGGAGTTGAACCCAAGTTTTCTGACGGTAAGTCCAAATACAACCGAACCTTAGGTTGTGAGTAACTTGTTCTGTGAGGGTTCTGCAAGATGAGCAAACATTTCTAGTAACTTTTAACTGGAAAAATGAGTGATGTCTTGCAATACGAGAAGTACGTGTCGCTGAATGTCACATGATCTCAACTGAGCCAATCGTTCTTGAAATTTGCTTTGATATACGAGTGCTTTGGATTACAGGCATGTTTCTGGAATGAATCATGCTTGCAAACCAAGGTTTTACTGTATATTAATCCTTCCAGTCATGTTTTCACCTGAAAAATCTGGAGACACGATGCCTAAACACTTAGATATTCCTAGGAATGGGGAGTTTCAAGCTAGCCAGCTGGGATGATCATTTTGCAGTAGAGGGAGCACTGCCAATAATTAAAATTGAGTTTGTAAGACCCTACTTTTATTTTTATTTTTTTATTTTTATTTTTTTAAGGTTTATTCATTTCTCAGAGACAGAGCATGAGTGGGGTGGGGCAGAGAGAGAGAGACAGACACAGAATCTGAAACAGGCTCCAGGCTCTGAGCCGTCAGCACAGAGCCCAACAAGGGGCTTGAGCTCACGGACTGCGAGATCATGACATGAGCCAAAGTCAGACGTCCAACCGACTGAACCACCCAGGCGCCCCAAGACCCTACTTTTTAGAAGGGAAACAAGGTTGGAAAACAGACAGATGGATAGATTTCTAAACACGTTTGGGTCAGAAAATCTTTGAGCAGGGCAAAATATTTGGTTTCTGAATAAATCATAGTTTGATTTGATAAAAAGGTTGGCTGAAAAGAACCTATGAAGTGTGCAAAAGTGTGATTATTGTTAGCGGAAAAATGGTAAACTAAGAAGGTAATATAGTTCAGAGCAGTGAGGCAGCATATTAGGAACAAATCTAAAAATAACAAATTTCAAGGTAGGTTCTGGAGACTTCATGATAGGAAATAAAAATATCGGCCATTTATTGTTCTTCAAATGCCTAATAATTGGCAATTGATGACTAAAAGGCAAATTACTGTCTTCAAGGTCATGATGGATGCCTGAAGCATTCAGAGTCCAACATCAATAAATATGTAGGAAGAATAATTTGTCTGAGGAAGAAAACATAGAATGGAAAAAGGACCCACGAACATCCTAGCCATATTTAGAGCCAATCGCAAAGAAAAAAAAATAATACGTGAGTCAGGACAGAAAACATCTTCAAAGCAAATAAGTCTACAGGAAAATGTGAAGGAGAACTAATTGCCCTCTTTGAAGTAAATATAATATGATTACATTCAATTAGAAATTCCATTCCTGTACGGGAATAGCTTTGGGGGTAAGCGGCAGGCAGGGCTGGGAAACCACACGGTCCGCTTCATCCTGTTTACGCTAGAGACACGGGAGGAAGACAAACCATCGGTTGACAGTAAGCGGCCTCACGCTTTGAAGGCAGGTGGCTGTGTGCCTGAAGTCACAGGCATGCAGAGGTCTGCTCCTGAGTTCATTTCATGAGAGACAAGTCCAGTCATTACTGCGCACAGAAAACCCATATCCCGGAAAGCAAGCCACCACCCCCTGCCCCCGCGCCACAAAGACCTCTGGATTTCTACACACCCTGTGTTTTTATGAGCTCATCTTCTCTCTCCCGCTGTCAATGGGAGAGAGGATGGGGCTCACTCGGAGACTTGAGAATTCAGCTCATTGCTCATAAGTTCGAGTTTTAGGATTTGAACAACTTTTATCAGTAAATAAAGGTCAACCATCTGGCAGCAATGTGTCTATTTGGCTCTGCTTTGGTTTTCTACACTATGTTATAAAAATATTACAGTTTAGTATGACATTAGCAGAGTGTGACATCTGGGCTTATACAAAATATAAGAGTTGGCAGGGGGACTAATTTCCCTTCTGAAAAATTGCCATGGCACAAAGGGACTGAGGACGACCCGATGGCTGAGAATAGAGCCCTGGACATGGCTGTCCTTCAGCCAGCAACGTCCTCCAGAATGTCTGCCTGGAAGGGGGAAGGGGCCTAATTACCCCAGAGGATCACATTGATGGATCGCCGTGGGCCTTTGAGAATGGAGACTATTTTAGCAAAAGAGGAACATTTTTCTCTACCTGCGGTGCTAGGTGGTCATGCATTCAAGAATTAAATGAGACTACTTCAAAAAAAAAAAAAAAGCCCCAAAACCTCTAGGTATGGCAGTAATAAAGCCGGGCAGCTTTTCAGTGGGTTTAGATGTTAGAACATTTACTTTGGGGGTTGAAAATGTATAATTAAATTTTGGCACTGCTTTTAGGTGGTAATGATTTTTATTAAATTCCTTTTTAGTATGACCCTTTTTATGAGTTCAAGACAAATGCCATATTTATTTTTTCCCCCTTAGGCTCTCTGGGTGCATTTTAATGCACTGTAATCTGAAAGATATCGAGTCACTGACAAAAAGAATACATACATCTGCACAGGACCATTGTGCAATCTCAGTTAGAAGCTGATTTTTTTTTTTTAAAAGAAAGAGGATCAAATTTAAAGAAAATTTCTCTCCTCCTCTCTGGGCACTCAATTCTTGTGAAGATTCAGGCACTATTGATGGCCGATGGTACTCATAAATGGAAAATTGTAGTAGCAATTTTCCACAGGTGTTGAAAAAAAATCTCAAAGCTTTAAGATGTCCAAAGCTCTGGTGGCTATTTAGGGATAACTAGGGGATAAGAAATGTTTTATCAGGAATCGAAATTACTGAAACCATGAAAATCCAAAGTTCTTGCAAAATGCTGCATGATGGTAACAGGGAACACGTTGGTGATTCGTGATGGTGGTATTTCCATTTTTTTTTTCTTTCTGGTCAGTGGTGGCCAAGGTGAAATACTATAAACTTCCTTCTGTCCATCACTGCCTGATTTCCTTATTTAAGGAGGAAGTAGCAAGTTATCACGAGTCCCCCATCCGACTTGGGGAACATATAGGCAGAGATGGTTATCTAGGAGGGTCACGGTCAACGAGACAACAGGGAACTGTACTTAGAGAGCAGGTGCCTGGGTTCCTCCTCTGTAGCTCCTTCCAGCTACTAACGGAGGCCCAGGTCGGGGGACCCTACCTGTTGCTACTTTCCTCAGACTGACTGATTCCTGTTCTAGCAATCAGTGACAAGCACTGTGTGCTTCTGGACTTGATAGGTATGATCGCAGGGGTTGGGGAAAGATCTGGGTGATTTTACTTTCCTTCGGTGGTCCTATCTCCAGGGGAACTTGCTTCACAAAGCGGCTCCTAACCCCCGAGAGTCGTTTTGTTATTAAAAGTTTGCAACACCGCCTGTGACCTGGGGAAGCTGTGAGCTATGACGGTGCCTTTCGCAGTCAGATTTTCCGGCCCTCCGTTAGACAAGACTGTGCTCCTCCTTGCTGTCCTGCATTTGGTATTTTCCTTCTTCCCTTGGGGGATTCTCAAGGTAGAAGAAGACCCTGACATGATTCCAGGGGGCCAAAGGTGAAGGGCATTCCCAGGGCATCCGGGACACGTAGAGACTCCAAGGGAAATGACCTGTGTTGTCCCTCCGGGGTTCACGCCCGAGGCTTACCTGGGTGTACCTGCCACTTTTGTCCATCTCCTGGCCACGTCTCTACTGCCACCGCACTGACAGGCAAGAACCAGGCTCTGTTTCGGTGCCTGAGCCCTCGGACCGAGGGCTGTCTGTCTCTCCTCGGCCTCTTCTGAGACTGTGTGGTCCAGACCTCAGATGCGCAATCAGACTGGGAACTGAGTCAGCGGGTTGTGGGTTGAAGCACCATGCACCACACTCCCAAATTGCACCTCTCCCCCTCCCTTTTGTTTCTACTGGGATATAGCTTGTATATCATACAGTTCATAGATTTGAAGTGTACAATTCACTAGTTTTTGGTACATTCATAAGGTTGTACCTCCATCACCGATTCCAGAGCCGTCTCATCACCGCCGAATAAATCTGTACCCATTATCATGCCCATTCACTTCTATCCCTTCCCCTGGAAACCGCTAATAGCCTTACGTGTCTGTGGATTTGCTTGTTCTGGGCATTACCTAGAAATGGAATTCCTACAATAGGTGGCCTTTGTGTTTGACGTCTATCACTTAGCATGATGTTTTCAAAGTTCACCCATGTGATGCCTGCCAAGTGTCAGAATTTCCTTCCTTTTTAAGGTCGAATAGTAGTCCACTGTATGCAGATATCACAATCTGAGTGTCCATTTATCCATTGGCAGACTTCTGGGCTGTTTCCATTTTTTGTTTAATGCTGCTAGAAATATTAAATTTTTTTAATATTTATTTATTTTTGAGAGAGAGAGAGAGAGAGAAAGAGAGAGAGAGAGAACAAGTGGGGGAGGGGCAGAGAGAGAGGGAGACACAGAATCCGAAGCAGGCTCCAGGCTCTGAGCTGCCAGCACAGAGCCCAACACGGGGCTTGAGTTCACAGACCGCGCGATCATGTCCTGAGCCGAAGTCAGACACGTAACTGATTGAGCCACTCGGGCCCCTCTAGAAACATTTTTTGGACAATTTTTTGTGGGATCGTGTTTTCAACTTTCCCTCCTCATTTCATTACTTTTATGGGCTAAGGTCACAAGACTAAATCCCTTCCACCTTTTTTATTTTATTTTATTTTACTTTATTTTATTTTATTATTTTGTTTTTTATTTATTTATTTTAGAGAAGCAGTATGTATAGTGGAGAGAGGATAGGCTTTGGGGGCCATATAAAATTGGACGCAATTTCCAAGTCTGCTATCTAATCTCTCAGCCTCAGTTTCTTCATCTGCAACGTGGGTATGAGAATTGGGCACTCCCCAACTCTCAGTGACTTACAGAAACAAAGGTTTATCCTTCACACTAAATGTTGAGTATAGCTGTACTCTTCATGTCTTCCTTATTTTGGGTTTTGTGCCAAAGGAGCAAGCACGACCTGGGATGCATCTTTCTTGATGCGGAAGGAAAAGAACAATGGCAGAACCGTGTAACAGCTCCGAACTTCTGTTTCGGAGTCTAAAGCATGATTTCTGCTCATAGTTCGTTGTCCACTGCCAGTCACATGGCCAGGTCTAATGTCATTGTTGCACGGAGTATATGCCTCCCATAGGGGGAGCCAGTCTGGAGCAGAGACCCGTAGAAAAGACATAGAAAGGCATAAGAAAAGAATAAGACACAAGACATAAGAAAAGACATAGAAGAGAATAATGTGTCTTCCACATGGGACTTCCACATTACCATGCACACAGTGGGAACAGCAGAATTAGGATATCATGTCTTCCTGGACTCCCTTCTACCCCGATGACAAATTTACCCCAGTTTGTCTTGCTGTCTCTTCCTCTTCCTATAACTAGCCCCTAAGCATGAGTGCATCCTGGGATGCATCCCAGGCTCTCCTCTCTCTGCACTCAAACTCCAGATGACCTCATCCAGTATGGTTTTAATCACCCTCAACTTACTGATAACTGCCTAATTTATCTTTCAAGTCTTGACCTCTCTTTGGGCTCCAACTGCCTTATGTTATCTCCGCTTGGAATTCTAATGTGCAGCTCAAATGTAGTATGTCCTAAATGGAACTGATTCCTATCCTTCCCCACCCTGGCTGGCATTCTTCCCTGTTGCCATAAATGGTACCCCCTTGCACCCAGTTACTCAAAGCCGAAGTGTAGGGTCCCTCCCTTTTTCTCCCTCCCCCATCACATCCATCAGCAACACATGCTATTTCATCTTTCAGATAGTTCCCCAAACCGTTCACGTCCATTGGCAACAGATGCCCGCACACTAACTAAACTCACTCTAGCTCTCAGCTTGATTACTGCAGTATTCAACCAACTGGCGTCTGTACTCCTTTTCTTTTCTACCTAAGCCCCCTGCCTCACATCCTAGTCAGAATGATCTTGCAAATGTATAAAGTATGCCCTTTCCTCAGCTAAAAACCTTCTAAAGATTTAACATTGTTTTTAAGGGAAAAAAAAAGTTTCATGCCATGGTTACAAGGCCCTGTATGATCTGGCCGTTGTCCACTGTCCCGGATTAAATAATGTTCTCTCAAAATTCATGCCTACCTGGAACCTGAGAAGGGGACCTCGTGGGGAAATAGGGTTTTGGCAGATGTACTTAGTTGTGTGAAAGTGAGATCATAGTAGACAAGCATGGGTCCAGTTCCGATATGACCGGTATCCTCGTAAGAATAGAAGAGACACAGGAACATCGACGAGACACACAGAGGTGAAGGTCATGTGAGAAGAGAAGCAGGGCTTGGAGCGACGCAGCTATAAACAAAGAACACCAAGAACCACCAGAGACCACTGGCAGCTGGGAGAGAGGCGTAGAACTGATCGCCCCTCAGAGCTTCCGAAAGAAAACCTTGCTGACATCTTGATTTTGATTTTTGGCCTCTTGTTTTAAGCCACCCAGTTTGCAGTAATTTGTTATCTCAGCCCCAGGAAATGAATGCAATGACCTCTTCTTGCCTCTTTCCACCCCTGCCCTCATGTGATGATGCCACACTGGCTTTCATTTTGTCTCAAAGCTTAGTCTCTTCTTGGAGCTTTCAAAATGGTCTCCTCTCTCTGTCCCAGAGCTTTCGCTAGGACCGGCTCCTTTACCTCATATACGCCTCTGTTCCTACTACTATAATCTCTGACTTTGCTTCTACATGTTTACAGTAGTATCTTGGCTTGGATATATTCAGAAAACATTCATTGTATTTACTTCTTTGGTGTCACCCATTTTCACCCAAGGAATCCACATAGATTTGAAGCATCTTTAATCAGTAAGATGAAGTGTGTTCTAACTGTGGGTCAGATGAGATGGGGCCCCGGTGGGATTGGGAGGGTATCACTTGGTCCATGAAATTCGTGAAACTTCAGGGTGAACTGATCCCCTGGGATCTGTTTACCTGCTTTAAAAACCAGTGGCCTCCCACTGGGGTGAAGTCATAAAAATAGAGGGTATCTACACCACCTATAGCCACCAGGGGATTTCCCCAGTGAAGGCATTCAGTACTTCCAGAATGTACACCCCAGGCACCCCTGAGATATTTCTGATAGAGACTCTTATAATTATCTACTTTAGGTTAAAAGTCCGGATACAATGGGGCACCTGGGAGGCTCAGTTGGTTAAGTGTCTGACTTCGGCTCAGGTCATGATCTCACGGTTTGTGAGTTCAAGCCCCTCGTCGGGCTCTGTGCTGACAGCTCAGTGCCTGGAGCCTGCTTCAGATTCTGTGTCTTCCTCTCTCTCTGCCCCTCCCCTTCTCACACACTCTCTCTCTCTCAAAGATAAATAAACAAAAAAAATTAATAACAAAATTAAAGTCCAGATATAAGGATATTTTGATTCCAGGACACAGGTGACAAGGCCTCAAGATGAGCTTGTAGGCTTCGGTTGCTAATTACATAGAACTTTCATGAGGAAGGAAACGTATCTACATGGTTCTGAATATTGATTCTCCCTCCACTGGCTTGGTCACGGCAGCCTATAGTATTTATCTGTTCTGTGAGATAGAGACAGAAATGAACATATGAACTAAACTTTACATTATTTGTAGTTTGAAATGTGTAGTTGTGTGATTATAGTTAATTAATTTAGCAAACTTCTTAAACTTCTTGTTTTCTAGGTTCATGTGATTCTTCTCCCAGAATACTTTATACATTTTAAATCAAAGAGCTCTGGGGCACCTGGGTGGCTCAGTCAGTTAAGCATCTGACTTTTGATTTTGCCTCTGGTCAGGATCTCACGGTTTCATCAGTTCGAGCCCGACATCTGACTCTGTGCTGACTTCATGGAACCTGCTTGAGATTCTTTCTCTCTCTCTCTCTCTGCCCCTCCACTGCTCATGCTATCTCTCTCTCTTAAGATAAGTAAACATAGAAAAAAAAAAAAAGCTCCTTCATGGAGTGTATAGATAAATACCCAAAACCGACTTACTCCTAATTATTACTTCTGGTGTCCCAATCAAATTAGTGTATCAACAACGTCAGTGGTTGAGAAGGAATCCTAACATAACCTAACTACTGATGTTAGGAAACAAAACACAACCTGAGTTCAGTGGGGTCGTAAAAGTATTCGACTCACACACTCACACCGTCTCCTAACAATGGCGCCCCACAGTACGTGCCTATTCTGTTCCTATTCTGGGACATTCTCTGTAGTTACATGAAAGCCCTTTAGCTCTGTGACTTTACCACAGCAGCAATTCTTACCTCAGGGCTCTCCCTGTGTCATGGGCGTGCATTTCAGAATGCGAGTGTCCTTGTGGGCACCTTGATGAAGTTCCTGGGTGATTTACTCAGTAACATTTCTGTTCTTCCAGACTGGGTACCATGAATTCAAATTCTTGATTATAATGCATGGCAGCAACGTGGTCGTGCTTACGGGTGCATCAGAACTGTGCTTTTTAAACTTATAAACATGTTCACATCTGTGTTACTTAATTCATTCCCTACTGCGGTTGGGCAGGAATCTTTAACCCTCTTTAGCTGATAGAGAACCAGAGATGCCTTATGGGTGACCTGCCACCAAAGCCTAAGTGCTTTGGGCTCGGGTTGCTTTCAAATTTTTCTGCATCTGGAGAATGGGTAGAGTGTCAGACAACTTGTGCTATGATAGGTTGTGAAGTTCACATTAGCGACAGATTTGTTTAGACCTGCTGCCATCGTGGGAAGAGCTGACTGTCTTGACACAACCCTAGAGGTTTAGGTGAAAATTTGCTGTTCATTTTGAGATAGCACATCTGAGGCATCACGATATTTAAAAGCTTGCCAAAGGATGCACAGAGCTGGCATTCTACCTCTTACCAGCGGTAGAATGAGGCCAAAGAGAAGAACTTCTATCAGTTGGAGTTACACATGGCATCTAAGCTTATTTTCTACCTTCAGGTGTTGATCTGTTCATTGCTATGTCTAAATCTACATGCTCTAAAATTTCTGTAAAGAGCCAGGAATGAAGTGAGGTTCTTTTCACTGGTGTCTTGAAGAGTAGGTTGCTAATGGCCTAGAGATAGAAAAGAACACTAAAAAAGAGAGGGGGGAAAAAAGCTAGAAGTTCAAAGATGAAAAGGCGGCTTGAAACCATCAGGTGCAATAACAAATCCTCTGTGGAAAGAACAATCTGCTCCGCCATATTTTAAGACTGGAACATGCGAAAATGCAGAATTATTTTTATTATAAATCTGCTGCCTCGGGGGGCCCCCTCGGCGGAAATGGTGCATGCTTCCTCTTGGGCGTGTGATAGATTCGCTACACTGTGAAAGCGTATTACCCATTCTTGAGGAGAAGGCAGTCCTTCAGGCTCCAAGCCTCGAAGGGCAAATTGTCTCTGCTTTCCATCTCTACATTCTGTTTCCCCTACCGAGTCACTTGCTAATTTTTGTCTGAGTTCCACTTAAAGAATGAGCTAAAGCAAACTTAAATCATGCAGCTCAATTTAAAATAAGCACTGTTATATTCTCAAAAGCTTTAATTAAAATTTTTTTTCTGTTTTTCAGAAATACTAAACTAAGTCAAAAGCTCCTTTTTATTATTATAATTTCAGTCCTTTGGTTTATTGTGTTCCTTTCCTAGCCGTTAGAAGATATTTTAAATAACTCTTTGTTGAAGCAATACTTTTACTTTCTTAGCTAAGCACAGAACGTCACATTTGACTGACCTGCGAGTTGAATAGTCCTCAAGCCACACATATACCTTAAGATTCTTTTATGCCTAAACAATTCTAAATGCTCAGAGTAGATCACAACCCAGACTGACATAAAAATACAAATGAATTTGTATACATTTGTATGAATTCATTTCAGTGCTCTATATATTTCTTCTCTCCAAGGATAATTTGAGTATCATTTTCTGCAATTGTTTTAGAAACTTAAAACTCAGATTCAGAATGTGAAATACCTTTATCTTATACCATACACAAAAATCAACTCAAAATGCATTAAAGACAAACCTAAGACCTGAAACTTTAAAACTTCTTAAAGAAAATATAGGGGGAAAGCTTCCGAACATTGATCTTGACGATGACTTCTTGACAATAAAAAGACAGTTGGGACTACTTCTAACTAAAAATCTTCTACACAGCAAAGGCAACAATCAGCAAAGTGAAAGGAGAACTTATGGGATGGGAGAAAATATTTGCAAACTATGTATGTCTGGTAAGGGGTTAATATCCAAAATATATAAATAACTCCTACAACTCAATAGCAAAAAAAAAAAAAACAAAACAAACAAACAAAACAAAACAAAACAAAACAAATAACCCAATTAAAGAATGGACAAATGTCTTGAATAGACATTTCTCCAAGAAAACCTACAAATGGCCAAAAGGTATATGAAAATGTGCTCAACATCACTCATCGTCAAGGAAATTCCAATCAAAATCACAATGAAACATCACCTCACACCTATTAGTATGGAAACTATTAAAAAAAATGCTGGTGAGGATGTGGAGAAATTGGAACTCTTGTACATTGTTGGTAAGAGTGTAAAATGGTCCAGCCACTGTAGAAAAATAGTAAGGGTTACTATTTTTAATAGTAAAAAAATTAAAAATAGAACTACCATGTGATCCAGTAACCCTATATCTGGGTATATATCCAAAATAATTGAAACTAGGATATTGGAGAGAGAGCTGCACTCCCACATTCATTGTAAAATTATTCACAATAGCCAGAAGACAGACAGCTTAATGTCCATTGGCAGATGAATGGATAAAAGAAAAGCGGTATATACATATAATGAAAAATTCGGCTTTACAAAAAGAAGAAATCCTGTCATAAGCAACAACATGGATGAACCTGGAGGGCATTATGTTAAGTGACATAAGCTAGTTACAGAAGGACAAATACTGTATGATTCCACTTCTATTGAATATCTAAAATAGACTTCATAGAAGCAGAGAGGAAAATGATGTTGCCATGGACTGGGGGAAGGAGAAAGTGGGGACTTGTTTGATATATATAAAGCTTCAGTTTTGCAAGCCAATGATAGACATCTATGGTACAACATAGTGCTTGTTAATTAACAATACTGTACTGTGTACTTAAAAATTTTATTAAGAGGTAGATGTCATGTTACGTGTTCTTACCACAAAAATAAAAAACAAAAAATACAAAAAAACCCCAAAGGCACAAGGACATTTTCGGAGGTGAAAGATATATTGATTATCTTGGTAGTAGTATGGTTTCAGGGGTATCCAAACTCATTAAATTATAAATTTTATATGTTAAATATTTATAGTTTTTTGTACATCAATTATATCCCAATAAAGCTGTTTCTTTTGTTAATTAAAAAAAAAAAAGGAATTTGTTGTTAACTAAGGATTTTACTACAAGAAGGAAGGGAGGTGCCCAGAGAGTGACCACACAAACTTTCTGAATACGTTTACGTTATGGACTTCTTTTTATGCCTAAGTATAGCTTCAAAATGAGAAGATTTTTTTGTTGGTTTTTAGAGACAGAGAGAGAGCATGCACACAGGTCTGCACAACGGAGGGGGAGGGGCAGAGGTAGAGAGAGAATCTTAAGCAGGCTCCACACCCAACACAGAGATTGATGGGGAGCTCAATCCCACGACCGTGAGATCATGACCTGAGCCCAAATCAAGAGTCAGACACTTAGCCAACTGAGCCACCCAGGAGCCTAGTATAAAGAAATAAGATTTCTTTATACTTTCAACTATGGCCCTTCCAAGAATTTTTTATTGTCAGCAGGATAGGAAGGGCCTGGTAGAGAGGCCTTTGGATATTTAGCAGTGGAGGAGGGTAGGCCTTTGTCATCTCAAGGCAGCAAATATGAATAAGGGCCAATAACATATATTTGAAAGGAATCACAGTATTTGTCTGAACAACAATTAAGGAACTGTCATTTTGTTGAGGGTTTAGCCTTCTTCCTCTGAACCATCAACATGTAATGTCTTATTATGTGTGGGCTGATTTCCTCATTACTATATACTGGTATTTCTGTGACGGGTAGAGGAAAACAATAAGTTTACTTTAATATTATCTGGCTTAAGAATGGTTATGTCGTCATTTGTCACTATGACTAATGTCATTAATTTAATATTAAAATATTATTCTGGTATTAAAGCTAGTAGATGATGATACTGATGAAGAGAGTGATAGTGATGGCGAGGTTGATGGTGGTGACTATGAAAGTATCTTTATTTCATCATGGACTCCAAATAATTGGATTAGGTCTTGGGGCTGCACAGAAAATGCGTCATAGGAAACTTACTGAAGCTCTCTGAGTAGGCCTATCTGAATACTCTCACACACCACATCCCTGATGTGACAGAGGGAATCATCCTCTCTGAAGTCAACCCAAGCCACGGTTATTCCTTACTACCATACAAGGTCATGCAGATAGAACTCTCTAGTCTGTCATTTTGCCCTCATACCCTTGTCTCCCTTTCCTCCATCTTTTTATTTCCCTAAATCTGTTTGGTGACTTTCACGTAACTTAAGCATATGTAATCCCAAATGATGTCAACTAACCTGAGCGTTTTGACCAAGTTCACACAGTTCCTACTCAAATTGTGATTCAAACCCACAATGCTTTCCACGTCACCCTAGCAGACTCCTCAATTTTGGATTGGTCAAGCTGCATATTTATGTTGGTTTGGGTCTGGATTAGGCAGGTACCTGAAAATCTCTGATATCTCATTTGCTGTTCTTTCTCCTGCACACCGATATTAGTCTAGAGAGTTCTGCCTGTGCCTATGCACACACTTACTGAATTGAGATATAGTGTTTTGGGTTGTAACTGAATCTCTTCACTTTAATATATATGTTTCGAAGGGGCATCTGTTGTAAATTAAATGAAACATTTATAAGAATGAAGAACAATCAGAATCATTTCCCCTAAAGAAATTAAAATATTACCAACTGAAGTTTTTGACCTCCTCATAAGCCACCTTAGCCCCATTAATTCTCTTCTCATTTTATGAACACCCTAGAGATTGTCCCTTTCCCAAACGAGTCCTAAATGGGGGAGTCCCAAGGGTCCCTTTGGACACCCTTCTCTGCTTTGGAAGCATGATTCATGTTGCTAAATTTCAGATTGCTATTTCATCATGAGTCTCAAAAATATTACATTATCCTGATGACTCACTATTGACAGTTGGAGGTTACCTCAGATTTAAATTATTTCATGCTGGCAGTATGTGCACGAGGCTTTTGCTTTCGTAATTTTTCTCAATTTACTCAAGCAGTTTAGAAAGGTCCAGATGGAGATGAACATATTGAACGCTTAAAAAGAAATGTTTGTGTAGTTTATGCAGGAAGTAAGACGCATTTCTTAATACACAGAGAAGGTTGTTTCCCTTTCTATTAGAAGTTCCAAATGAAATAAAATCTTGGACCTCTGCATTTCCCTGCAGTAGTTAAGCTGATGCAGCAGATACTTTGGTTTTAATTATTTATGGATGAGCCATGTGAAATGCCTGCCAGAGGTAGCAAAGGGAAAATAATGGCTGGTATTACACAACTGACCTTGAATCCAGCTCTGATTGAAATTAATTACCCAAAGTTTTAAAATCTCAGCTTCTTATATTGGTGGTAATGTCCTTCTCTGGTGAGAATGAATAGCTCCATTGTCTTAGCCCAAGCTTTGCTTATCACCAGTATTTATTTCGCAAAATTTGGTACATCTGATCCTTGCAGGGAAAACATTATTAATTGCCTTGATCTTTTCTTCCCCTAATTCCTGCATATTGTGTTCCCCTAACATTCAGCCCTTGACATCCCATTAAGGCCAGCTGTTATTTTCTAGAATGGTTGTTTGTAAAAATGAGCTCAGTTTTGGGTTGACCTCTAGAATATTTTGCCACTCCGAAGGTACACACGGATTGTCTCATATCCTTTTCTTGTGTTCTGCATTGTCAATCTTGCATGCGTTACATGTGAGCAAGTGCATTGGGGAAAATATTATTCCTGTTAATCTGAATTAGCTCTCAGGTCTTCTAAGGACAGGATATTTGGTGAGAATGGGGATGATGCTAACTCATGACTATATAATCCAGTCTTTAGAAAACATGATTTGTGTTGCAGGCACAGTGGCTTTCCCTAATACTTTTAAGGGCCTATTTAGTTTCTATATACTTGAGTATCCACAAAGATGTTGCCTCCAGCATTCAGGTGCTGTTCCCCACAGTCTCTGGATGAAGGCATGCTTGGGATCATATCATTGGTAGCTGGGGGCAAAACTTCCACCAGAGGAAACTTCACTGACAGAAAAATGAGAAGTGCCACACTGGAATGCTGAGAGAGTTCATTTATAATAAACAGTAATTAAACAGGGATTATTAGGGTGGCACATTTACGACGTGAAAGTAGAAGTTGTGTCAACACCTTATAAAGTCCCAAAAGTCATTCAGCTGAAACATTTGCTCTGGGATGAAGAACAAGGTTCTGTTCTAGGGAAGATGTAGGCTTGCTGTTTGCTGTATTGAAAAACTCTTCATAATAGTCTTTTTGGTTGTAAGCATTTAACAAAGCTTTCTCAGGGCTTCATATAAAGCCCTATGGCGTCAAAGAGACTGTTCCTTATCTCATAACCAACTTTTCTCATAACCAACACCGTTCCTTGTCAAATATATTAAAAACATGCATAGCAACTTACTTTTTGTTTTTGTTTTTGTTTTTTGAGTACAAATCTCAGGCTAGATAGTTACACTTAAAACACCTTGTCAAGAGGTCTGGGTCTCCCTTTGTCTGTGTTACTTGTTTCTACCATTTTGCCTCTCCATTCCAACTTGCCTGCCTCACCTATCACCTGAGCTGATTGCACAACCTCAGACAAGGGCAATTAGGCATCCCCTGAGGATTGGTGTTGATTCAGTCTCCCATTCCCATCCTCTAGAACCTTGCTGAGCCTGAAGTCTTCCCAGAGCTGGCTTGATGAATGAATGCTTTCTGATGCATTAATGAAGAGGAAGTAGGATGATGGCCTCCTTTTCAATAGTTCCACATTCATTTGGCCTTCTGGAAACATTTCTATTTAATAAAAAGAATCTCTAATAGTAAGAATCTCAATTAGGTAAGAAAGGAAGAGCAGCCTAATGATTGCTGGGTAGGATTCTGTGGGTGGGCACCCTATATCACTTACACATTGGACTTACCCCATGAGAATGCTACAACATTTCAGCTCAAATGACTTTTTTTTTAAGGGGTACATGGAAGAGAGAAGGGCATAGGATAAAAGGACCACATCTGTCTGTCAAAGCATCCTCACCAATTTTCTAGATTTTCATTTGTAATATGTAAAACTCTTTTCTTCCCTCATTGTTAAAATACTATTCAGTTAAAGGGACTAATAGCCATGCATGAGTAGAAGTTTCATTTAATTGATATTTATTTCGTACCTCCTATATTCCAGGAACTTTTTAGTGATTAGGAATGCAAAGGTGACTAAGATAGCAAATCCATCTCCAAAGGGGTTTTTGGCTAGGAAAGCCAGCTACTACTAGATTTATTATTTCAAAAATCCATATTTTGCCCTATTAAGTAAATCAAGCTTTAGTAGTCTTAAGTCTACATAAACAGAACATCCATCTTAAGGACAAATCCTGTGCACAAGTAATCATGGTAACTGTTGGAACACTCAGTTTCTCTGTGGTCTCTCCTCGATTTGAAACATGGCCATTTTTTTTAAAGAGAGAATTCCAGAAGAGACAAAAGGCTTACCCATGCAGAGAGTTGTGTTAAGCCTCCCTACTTCCATCTCCCAAATAGGGCATTTATGTTGGCAGGATCTACTGAAGAGCAGTTTAATCCAGAGCAGTCGATTGTGCCTGGAAACAGGAAAGAAGCTCAAAAGACCAATCTAGGAAGGATGAAGGGTGAGCTTTTCCTAGAATCTTATGGAAAGAGAAAATAGTTTTTAATGGGAAGAGCGTGGCTCAGGAGAAATAGATTGGCTCTCAAGATCAGAGGTTCCTTCAGGGAAAGGATGTAAGGGAGTTAAGAATAGAACTGTTGGAAAATGAAAAATGAGGGACACCTCAGCGACCAGGTATATGAAGATCCTAAATCAGAAAACATTTGAGAGTGGAAAGTCTGGGCCAGGTAGACCCAGAAGCAAAATAGGCTTAGGCATTAGAGAATTGTTGGCTTGTTTATTTGTTTGTTTGTTTAATAATTGGAGAAATATTTGTGGAACACACACCAAAGTTATAAGGCTCTGACTTCAAATTCATATTGAATATCAAGTCTTCTGATTGATCTGCCTATCTTTAAACTTTTTCCTGAAATATTCTTTCTAAGTGGATAGCTATGGGACAGCTCAGGAAAATAAATTTACTCGGGATTATAGGTTGGCATCTAGGCAAAGAGATACAGGATTCTGACATCATTCCTAGTCAGCTTGCCTGCAAATAAAATTACCTAGGATTCTTCACAAAAAGAGCATTTTTAACACAGGAGTTCCTTGCTTGTGTTGCTTGTTAATGAGAGTGTGATTCACAGGATAGCATTGTGGAAATTGTGAATATGGGAGTCAGGCAGATCTCAGTTCGAATCCGAGTTCAATAAGTTACTAATTGTGTGACCTTCATAAATTGCCATGGAAGACACATTTGTGCTCCTTTCATTTCATTTTTCCTTGGCACACTAAGAATAACAGCATGATTTCTTTTCCTATGACACTAGATGGGCCTCTCCTTCAATTTATTTGAGTTAATGTTTACGTGGACTTCTTGCCCTGAAAAATTGCAGTCAGTGAATTAATTCAGTTACTGTTCAGAATCAGTGTAAAGGTAAATTCTACTATGTCAGTTTCACAATTTATCAGAAAACCCAAAGGGATTAACCAGGATTGCTCCTGAATACATTGTATTGCTCCCCAAACTCAGAGCCATTGAGTTTATAACTTCAGAAAGCCGATGTCTACTGGTAGGTAAAGGAAAAAAAGAAAACTTTTAAATTTATATCTAATTTTTCCTTTATTAACAATCTCTTATTGCTAACAATACCCTTTAGCATAATTTACATTCCTTATTACGTCATTATTTATGCTTAGAGAAATTTTACTGGGTTCTATGTAATAGTCTTTGTTCTTTTCTACCTTCAAAGATTTCTGTACTTAAAACTTTTTTGAATCACATGTCAAAGGAGGAATATATATTAAATAAAGGGCAAATAATAAACCAATATGAAATACGTATTTTTATGACCCTATTTTGTATATCATATATCATGTATAAAAATATCTTTGCAGTTATGGCTAAATGCAAAAGGAGTAATAGGGTTGCAAACTTATAACTGGAAATATAAATTTTAGATTGTGAACCTACTGCCTACAAGCAAGCCAAAATTTCTTTATCAACCAACAAGTCAAAAACCATAGAAAAGGTTGCAAAACTCATGAGCCATTTTAAAGAACAAATTGGACGAAGAACAATTAGTATTCATTTGGCCTCCATTCATAATTCAAAGCTCATCTATGTGTGTTTATGAGCCTGAGGAGTGAAGTCATTTAACCATAGGATTCCTTGTGCAAATTGAACTGCCTTCCTCCTTTGGATTGTCATTTTTAACATATCAGCTGTTATGAATTCTATTTAAAGTGGGACATCAAATATATAGCTCATTCTTCCCCTTAAAAATTTATTTTATTTTAAATTTCACTAAGTCAACATACAGTGTTATATTAGTTTCAGGTGTATAATATAGTGACTCAACAACTCTGTACATTACCCAGTGCTCATCATGACCAAGTGCACTCCTAAATCCCACACCTATTTTACCCATTCCCCCACCCCTCCCTTCTGGTACGTATCCATTTATTCTCTGTAGTTAAGTGTCTGTTTCTTGGTTTGCCTCTCTCTCTCTTTTTTCCTTTGTTCATTTGTTTTGTTTCTTAAATGTCACATATGAGTGAAATCCTATGGTATTTGTTTTTCTCTGACTTACTTAACATTATACTCTCTAGTTCCATCCGTGTTGTTATAAATGTCCCTTTATAATTTTATCAGAAGAAAATACAATAATAGAAAATGTAATGATAGATTTTTGACCTGAAGACAATATAAAACTTTTAATGGCACACTTTTAAGATTTGAATCGACCACCAAAATTTTTTTTTTCTACATCTTAAGCAACAGAGATTTATTCAGGTTAAAATCTCCCCTCTTTTCAGTTATATTGATATATATGTGAAATGCCTTCAAGGTAGATTATAAACCATACTTTACAGGTGGAGCCATCATCTTAAAAAGAATAATGTTTACAACATGATTTGAAGTCTGAAGGAACTCTGAGTCTTATTAGAAGACATTGATTTCTCATTTGTCTTTAAAATATATTGTACCTTGAAATTGTAGTATCTTTCCATATATCAGTTCAGTCATCTATGCATGCATACATGAATCCATCCATCCCATCCATCCATCCATCCATCCTCCATTTATTCATATTTCCATATACCCATCTGTGACAATTATCCATTGAATGGCTACTGTATGTTGGGAAATGAAACAGGGACTGGTAATGAAAAAACGAATATAAGAAAATCCCTAATTTCAAGTTGCTTAGGACCTCGTGAAAAAAAGGCAGACATGTAAATCAATAATTACAACACCACCTTGTGGTAATTACATGCCATAATAGATGTGTGCTGTCCTTGAGAAAGACTTTGGAATGAGCACTTAAATTTTCTTGGATGACTGGGGTTGAAGATGGAAGAAAGGAGAAAGAATCTGAACACAGTAGATATATTAGATGCAATTTGAATTAAACTGGTGATTATAGAGGATGAGTGGCTATAGGAGCAGAGGAATCTAAAATGCAAAATGTGCAGCATGAGAAAGCAAGGATAATTCAGTCAAAGCAGGCTGTTTGAAATAGCTGAGCCACAGGATACATTTAGCAATGGGGGATGAGAATGGCTGGATCATAGAAGAACTTGTTAACATACTGAGACATTTACACTTGAGCTTGTACACCAGTGTATCTTAAACTTGAGTAACATATGGGTGCCATTTCAAGGAGAATAGCTCTTAAGACTTCTATTGTTCACTTCAATTATTTTTATCATATTCTTACATATGTACACATACATAACAAAGAACAACCCCCTTCTATATAAATCTTTTACATAACCAAAACAAGTTGATGAGTTAAAAGTAAATAGAATTATGAAACTATTACAATAGAACGTTGGAGAGAAGTTTTGAGTTGGCCATGCCTGCACTAACACCAACATGTGCTGTGGTAAGGGTGCAATTGACTCACCATCTCTTTCTGTCTTTAAACCACAGAGAAACCACTCTGGGATGCCATTTTGGTTAAAGATGTTAAGTTTCCCTAGGGCCTTTTTTTTTTGTGTGTGTGTGTGCCACAACAATGAATGTGGTGCCACTGGTTGCTGAGGAGACTAAGCACTGACCACAGGGCAGGTGCTGAAATCTCACGGGCTGACTTCATCATCCTCGATATGCTTATATTTATGTTGGGTTATCACTGGAAAAATGGATAACTTGTAACTTCATAAAGAAGCCCAGGACCTCTGAGACCATGACTGTGAAAATATCTTTGATAAATATTGCCAGAGTAATGAAGGGGCCGCCGAAGGGTTACAAACAAGGGAGAAATGTGGACAGATTTCCTTTTGGAAAGCACACTCTTGAGTTAGAAAACGTGAAACAGTCTACGCAAAAGATGATGACTAATTGCAACAGCCATGGGAATAGGGAGGAAACGGCAGATTTGAGAGTGATAGAAGTATAATTGACAGGATTTGGTCTCAGATTGGATGTGGGAGGTAAGGGAAATTGAAAATTCAAAGATGGTTCTCAGATTTCTAGCATGGTTGCCTGGATAGCGGGGATACCATTGGCCGACAGAGAGATGCCTGGAGACAGAGTAGGCTGTGGGTGGAAAACAATGAGATTGGCTTTGGATATATTCCATCTGAAATGCAACACCTGTGATGGAGTAGACAATCTGAAACATGAGAGTGGGGCTTAAGAGAGGAACTGGGCTGTGGTGGAGGTGTGGTCATCATAGGCATAGCTGTGGTTGTCGTGGCTTTGGACTTGTACGAGATTCTTATGGGGAGAGCATAGGCAATTAGAATAAAGCCAAAGACGGCCACCCGGGTGACAGTGATACTTCAGGGTGTCAGATGGAAGAAGGAGAGCTCCTAAAGGAGACAACTGAGGGCCAGAGAGAGGAAGAGATCCAGGAGAGCAAGTGTCATTGGTGACCATTGATGACACTTGTGTTTTGCCTGATTTCTAAATGATTGTTTGACTATTTGAACTTGTAGGCTTCTAAATTATTGTTTTGTTTTGAGTATTCATTTCCATCTTAGTTGTCACTGTGAGCAGTTTAAGCCTAAACTGTTCCTTCTTCATAATCCAATATGTTTAGCAGACATTCATCCATTTCTCGTTAATGTTTAACTCGTGGTCCTCTAGGGATATCATGTTTTCTGCCATGCAAGTGTTTGAAAACATGGATTAAGTCAGGATACGTTGGCGTATTTGTTATGGTGCATTCTCCTAACAGAAGCATGGCTACTTCCCTTTTACCTGATTCCCATTTTTGAGTGTCCTAAGAATCATCCCTAGGATATCTTCTCTATTAATATTAACTCTCATGGTGACCTATATGTTGTTGATTTCCAGACATCTTTCCCTGTCTCTGTCCCTATCTCTGTCCATATTTCTCTCTCTCTCTGTCTGTCTCTCTCTCATCTATCTCTATCTATCCATCATCTATCATCCTAAGCTCCAAAATTGATATCCAGCTACTTGCCTGCACTCTTAACTTGGCTCCCCAGTAGACATAACAACTTTGGATTCTTCCAATTTCCAAATTTATTCATTCCCAAGTAGTGTGATTTGAGGAAGTAAAAAAGTTTGTCAGCAATCTTTTATCTTTTTCCTACACTCACCTTAAACGCTAAAAGGTCATCCAGTCAGCCCTACTAAGTGGTCCCTGTAACCATATCTAAGCACCTTTCTGGCCTCATTCTAGTCACGTGTCATAGTGCCTTGCGATTCTGTGCAGCACGGAATGTCAGAGGAAGGGATGTTTCCAGTATCTGGGAAGTATGGAGAGCAACGGACAGGTGTGGATGGTGGAATGGGACACGTCTGGGTTTGCGGCCTGCTTCTTACCAACATGGCTAGTCTCCAAACTGTTCTGAATCTTAGTTTTCTGACCTGAAACAGGGAAAGGATTATGCCACAGTTATAACGAGAAGTACGTGAAGGCAAATATGAACAACATCTAACACGGCTCAGATCTTAACACATAATTGCTTGTGAAGCGAATTTCCTTTTCCATAGCCATCATCCCTACTTCCTTCTCATTTTACTGCAGAACTGATGAGAGTGTAACATATTATATGGCACAGATTGTGGTTAATAACATGGTTTTCCCCTTCTACAATTTCTTACGTGAAAATGAACTGGAAAGTCAGCCATCTAGGTCACTGAGAAAAGTTTGGAAAAAGACTGAACCCTGTCCAGGATATTCTACTGGTAATCTCTGTCAACCCTTGACAGGAGACTCTAGCAGCCTTGAATATGGAGCGATTAAAGAATATACCAGAGAAACCTTTACTGGCGTTTCCTGTTCAGGTTACACAGAACTCTGTTACACTATCCCTTTGATTTCAGTCCTGACTCTGACCTTGAAGCTGTCTATCCCAAACTACATACGAACTGGTCTCTTGCTTTTAGACTGACCGGGCCTAACTGACCACCATTTATACATGTCCAACCAGAGGCTGTCAAACTTTAGCCCTCAGGCCAAATTTGTGTAAACATGGCTTTTATCGGAACATGGTCACATCCACTTACTATTATCTAAGGATGCTGGCAGACTACAACAGTTGAGTTAGTATTTGCCACAGAGACTAAATGGCGCTCAAAGTCTAATACGTTCGCCATTTGGCCTTTTACAGTATAAGTTCCCAGACTCCTGTATTATACTATCGAATCCTTTGTGTTGCCAACTTTTTACCAACAAAACATGTGTTGGGTACTTACAGGATATCTGTCTCTGGACTAGACACTGACAGGAGGCAAGGGGCCAAAAATGCATCTGTCTTCAAGAGCACACGATCTAGATCAATAATGCCTAACCAGCTGCTGTAGATGACATCGTATTACCCACCTTCTCTCACTAGTCTCTACACAGAGGGTAATGCTAAGGAAAGTAACAATAAACAGAAAGATGATCTGTATATAAGACTTTTCCCACCCACCTAAAGTTTGTTCTGATTTGAGTCTCCCTTGCATGGGAATTTTAATCAAGGGAATAATTCTTATTTATTTTAATTTTCAGGAATCGTAGGAAGAATTCTTAAGGGAAAAAGAACCCCACAAAACACCCTCTCTTTTCCCCTTGTCCAGATTCTTGATTCCTGGCTCAACGACTCTTTGCTCTCTGGGTTAGGTTAGACTCTGAAATTTCAAAGCCATTTCTTGTTAAAGACAGTTTATCAGTAAAAAAAAAAAAAAAAAAAAAAAAGTTTTTTCTTTCCATGAAACCTTTCATGTTTCATTATGAAGTCTCTAGGTTATATTGTGCGTCAAACACTGCTTATAAACGCTTTGGAATATGTAAAATGTTCTCTTTTGTTCAGCTATGATAGTAGCATACTGGAGATTACAAGTAAAAATAGTAATTGGAAAGTGGGTGCATAGGTGGCTGAGTTCAAATAAAGCTTTTTCCCTAGTGAAAAAGATGTGTGTGAATGTTAAATATCATGCAAATAGGGCTCAAGTTTGTGGGCATGTGTGTTCTTTTATTTACACTAACAGAGCAGAAAAGGATATGTTGATGGATCAGATCAACCCTCAAGGGACGTTTGTGACCAAATGTGTGTGTGTGTGGGGGGGGTGGGTGGGTGTGGGTGTGTGGGTGTGTGGGTGTGTATGCATGTATGCAATGACACTACAACCTACTATTTTCAAACTACTTGCCATAGTTGTCCAAACCTTGAGTTTATAGCAACAAATAAAAATTTATTTTTCCTCCCAACTTGATTTAAGTTATAATTACTCAATTTATTTGTGAATAAAAATTTTAGTGTGCATTGAAAAAAAATAGGAGAGGGGCGCCTGGGTGGCTCAGTCGGCTGAGCGTCTGACTTCAGCTCAGGTCACGATCTCGCAGTCCGTGAGTTCGAGCCCCGCGTCGGGCTCTGGGCTGATGGCTCGGAGCCTGGAGCCTCCTTCCAATTCTGTGTCTCCCTCTCTCTCTGCCCCTCCCCCGTTCATGCTCTGTCTCTCTCTGTCTCAAAAATAAATAAAAAAAAGTTAAAAGAAAAAGAAAAAATAGGAGAAAACATAAATTATATTCAAAACAGTGCATTTTATATTTTTGCACACTTATTAAAATATGTGAGAGGTCTTTCGTAAATTAAATATATGAGGATATTATCTGATTCCATCTTATTTTTTCCCTCAGATTTATTCATTATCATTCCTTTTTTTCTTTACCAAAAATGAGAGATTTCTTATCTTCAGTTTCACCTTGAAATATTTTATCATCATCATCATTACTATTTTTACTTTCACAATTCAAGTTTCTAATCTTTAAAAAAGTAAGTTAATGCTAGCATTCCTCTCTGTGCTAATGTTCTACCTTGACTGTAGAGAAAAACCTGAGATGGGCACACATTTAAAAAGGGGATGGGGTGGGGACGCCACCGTGGCTCAGTCAGTTGAGCATCCGGCTTTGGCTCAGGTCATGATCTCACCATTGGTGAGTTCTAGCCCCACATCGGTCTCTTGCTGTCAGCGCGGAGCCCACTTTGGATCTTCTGTCCCCCTCTCTCTCTGACCCTCCGCTGCTCACACTCTCTCTCTCTCTCTCAAAAATAAATAAACATTAAAGAAGAAGTTTAAAAAAAGGGGGGGTTTGGAATGGGGCAATGAAGCCCGAGTGAAAAACAACTTCCCACCTTCTCTGAATCCTGTGCATCCACTGCATTGTCTGTCTGTCTCTGACCTCTCAGACCTTCGGGCACTTTCTCTCCATAGCTCTGTGCCCCAGTCTTATGTAGCCGAGCTTCCTGTGCTGGCTACAGGGGCCTCTTCTGTGTCCTCCCCAAGTCTAGTGAGTTGCAAAGCCGTCCTCCCAGCTTCATCTCCCTCCCGACCTTGTCATATCCTCCTGAGGATACAGAGCTTTTCTCTGTGCCCCTCTTTCTACCCATATGCTCCTCTTCTACTCCTCCCCTCCATTCTTTGCCGAATCTCAGTGACTATGGTGATGCTAATGACTATGGCAGACATGGCTACCATCTATGGAGTGCACACTAGGTCCCAGGCAGTGTGATGAATGACTGACATTCACAAAACTCTTTTAACCTCACAATTTTCCAGCAAGATACTAAAACCCCATTTATACTTAAGGAGCCTAAGACTGAGAAAAGGGTCATTCTCAACTTGGCCATGAAGTTGATTTTCAGATCTCATCTGTCTTGGTTCTGGGCTCATGCCGTACCTTAGCCCTGTGTTGTAATGTTTCTCTCCCTGCCTCAACCTCTTCCTTCGACTCTGCTGTGTTCATTCCCAGTTTTGTACCTGCCCCTCTGCTATCTGCTATCTACATCTATTTCCACCGTCCTGAGAAACTTCGCTGTTCCTCTGTTTGTGACCTTCTTCACCTTCTATAAAAACTCGCCACCGAAGGCGTCATCTTTCACGTGCATTCGTGGTTCTTTCCAACCTGGCTGCCTAGTTACTCTAGGGCAGCTTGGTGACGAAGCCATCCTCGGTGCCAATGGAGAGACGAACAAAAAGTATAAAATACGTCCCTCAATCCTGGAATAGGGAAACAAGATCTTCCCAAGAAATGTAGACCAGATACATGAAGGGAATCTCGTCCTAAGGAGTTCGGGCATTTACTTCTAAGCCCAAATGGAGATATTATTTTTGATTTTCACCCCCTTTTAAATTGTCTGCTTTACTGAACTACAGTTTTCCTCTAACCTTCCTACATTTTACTTTTCTGACTCTATTCCTTCCCTCCTGATTATTCATCCTGGCAGTTTTTGTCTTCTCTGTGCTTCTGTTTAGTTCTCCCAAAGCTTTGTTCTGAGTCATTTTCTCTTGCTTTTCAGGATTTTTCTTTGCCTTGTTACCATTCTTTTTTTTTTAAATTTTTTAAATGTTTATTCATTTTTGAAAGACAGAGAGACAGAGCACAAGCAGGGGTGGGGCGGAGAGAAAGGGGGAGGCAGAATCTGAAGCAGGCTCCAGGCTCTGAGCTGTCAGCACCAGAGCCTGACATGGGGCTCGAACTCACAAACCGCGAGATCATGACCTGAGCTGAAGTCGGACGCTCAACCGACTGAGCCATCTAGGCGCCCCTTCCTTGTTACCATTCTTAAGTAGTTTACACTCACTACTCCTAGCCCTCAAAAACAATACTCCATTTTATGGATGAGGAGAAACTTTTACAGAATAATTTAAAAAGTTCCTTAGGTTCCCACAGATAACGTTAACATTGGTAGAACTGAGACTCAATCTAGCTTGCAATGTTCCTACATCACAACCTCGGTTTTTAAAATAAATATATGTATTTTTCTATACTAATTATTTTGTCTGGCTTCCTGACGCCTTGAGAGTCTTTCAAGCAAATTACGTTGGAAGCAATTTGGTTTGGTTTAGTTTGATGATTTCATTTGAAGAGATGAAGGACAAAACTAGAACCCGGAAGCCAACAATGAGGTGATTGCCAAACTGCAGGAGTGTTATTCCAGAACAAATAAACAACTGTCTTAATTTGCACAATATCTAGGGACCTATTGTTATTACCTTCAGCAGAGTCTTCCAACTGATATGAACAATTGATTTCCTAACTCCGTTTTAAAGTCGTGGGTAGTGGATCTTTTCATTTAAACTGCTCTTTGTGTAGACTCAATGATATATTTAAAAAAAAAAAATCTCTAAATGAAGGAGGAAGGATAAGGCACATGGGCAATCTTTACATTATGTTATGTTATGTTATGTTATGTTATGTTATGTTATGTTATTTTTTTCCCCATAAGCATAAGATCATGGTCAGCCAGATAAGTTCTTCAATTTTTTTCACTCTATTGTCTGGTTCACCTGGCAGTTTGCAATCTCATGGGTAGGATGGGGAGGTAAGAGCAGGAGGAAAAATATTTGGTCCCCTCTTTCTATAAATTTAAGCCCATTTCCTCTTGTCCTTTCTCAGGGGTAAGCTTATATTTCCATTTTAAATATGAGCTCCCAAAGGGCATTAACCAGGCAATTTTTACTTAACTGCATTTTATTTTCTTCTGTATGATGCTGTGTTCACATAACTGATCTACAGTTCTAGAGAGAAAATGACGAAAACTGCATTCCAGTGACTATAAGCTAATATTTTATGGACCACTGTAATGAAAGTTTTGACCACTATTGTAAATCATACCTAGAACATACATAACTCACGGTCTGTATTGACAATACTGTGAATATATTGTACAACACTAGGCAATTGACTTGAACTCTCTTAATTGGGGTTTGGTGATAATTAGGCAGAGCAGGATAATATTTAGCACTGCACTGTGTATGAAATGAGCACATTTATAGCTAAGAAATTGATAATATAAACAAAAGCAGGGAGTCATGTTTTAGCTCTCGGTGAAAACAGTTTCATAGAAGTAGATTATACTGTTGTAAACTCATGCTATTGGCCACAGAAATGTATTTTAAAACATGGAAAATTTCATTTTGAATTTGAATCCTAAAAGCGCAGTATTTATAATAAGTGAAAGTCATTAAAATCTATTTCTTTATCAATTACCTGTTATAAAAACACCAATTTAAAGTCACTTTCCTATGACTTAGGGTAAATTAGTAAGAGCATACATATTATTTCTCCCCCCCCTTTTCCTTCCTTCTTTTATTCCTTTTTGGGTCTCTTCTTTTCCTCTTTTCCTTTGCTATAAAAGGCATTACAAACTAAATATATCTTAATATATTAGGTGGCTTCCTTTTGCAAAGCTCTGAAACTAGATGGTAGGGCAGTTTGGACAAATATCTCCATTAACAGATCATCTCTGATCGAGGGAAAGTATCTTCACTTATTTCTTTCGCTCCTAATTTTCAAATGGAAGGGCAATTCATTTTGGTTTCCTGGCGTAGCTCAGTAGAAGACATCTTCCGCTCTGGTTTAGGACTTTCTGCTTCCCCAACCCTGGGAGGTTCGAAAGTTACCTTCACTGATTAACAGAGAAATGAGTAAATGTGTGCCTGGAGAGATGGGGTGGTGGAATACCTTTTAAATGAATTCTGATTTTATTAAATTCATTTGCATAATTGAAGAATGCATGAGGGTTGCATAAAAGTGCTGAATACTTTTTTAAGTTTTCCATCTCCATACGCTGTGTAATTTTGTGGCTATGAATGTTTAATAGATTCTCCCTGTCCCCCCCCATCCCCCCCTCCCTCGCCCCACCACCTTCTTTTAATTGATGGTTCTAATTCATTTGTACTAAGTTAAGCCTCAGGAGATGAAAATAGCAGGGAATGCCCAGATGCCCTTTTCTGGGCAGATTCTTAAGAGAGAATCATCTGTTTTTGAGGAAAATGCCTCTTTTTCTCCTTGGATGCCACCAGCAATGCCCGTATTGTGCACGTTTAGAAGGTCAGCCCAGCTGGCGAGCTTATTTCGTTGACTCCTGGGGATTGGACACCCTGGAGCCTCACCACGGCAGAGCATTTTTATGAGGCTCGTGTGTGTTGGAAACAGGATAGATAACGAACTCTTTTATCATTTGCTTCTTGCTGACCAAAGGCTGCGTTTTTATGTGATATTATCATATCTTTGTCTATGAATAAACTTGGGCTGTCACACAGAGGATTTCTCTCCACCATCAGAAATTCTAAAGGGCAAAAAAAAAAAAAAAAAGGCCAAATTTGGGCATCCGAGGTAAATAAGAAACTGCAAAACAGCTGGCGTTTCTTGGCATGTGCCAACGAAGCCCAGATTCATGCTTGTGCTTCACGTCCAACCACGAAGACAGCGTTCAACGTTCCCACATCCACCCATCCCCTGCAAAATACCCCAAGTAGCCAAGTTATTCTGATTGTTTACTCTCTGCAATGGACTCGATGTTTGTCTTCCCCCTCCTCCTGCATTCATATGCCCAAACCCCAATCTCAGTGTGATGGTAGTTGGAGGTGAAGCCTTGGGAGATAATTAGGTCATGAGAGTGAAGTGCTCACAAAAGAGATTAGTAAGTACCCTTGAAGAAGAGACCAGAGAGCTAGCTGGCTACCTCTGGGCCGCGGGAGGACGCAATGAGAAAGGAGCCATCTGCTAACCAGGAAGTGGACCCTCACCAGACACTGAATCTGCCTTGTGCCTTGACCTTGGACTTCCCAGCTTCCAGAACCATTGTCAGAAATGAATATCGTTTAAGTCTATGGTATTTTAGTATAGCGGCCAAAATGAAGACACTCTCTACTCCACATAAACGTCTCAGGAGTGATGCTAGGCTCTGTGTCAACTAATGCTCATAGTTATTTAAAAAAATATATTTATATTATTATACATATTAATATATTATTACTATCCTATATATTAAAGATATCTTTATATTTTACCAACGGCAGTCTCCATGAGGTTGTAGCCGGGGCACAGGTGTCGGAGTTGAGAAAATTTAGCTTGCCCTACTGCTCTCTCACTACTGGTGACAGGTCAAGGTGAGTCATTTGGTGCCCTATTTTCATCATTTATATGGTGCCTCATTAATCATCATCATCACAACAACAAAAGCAACAACTGTTTATCCAATGTGCTGATTGCTGGGCTAAACACTTCATTTGCGTCATCTCTGAATCTGAGAGCCACCTGCAGGCTAATATTTTGATCGAAGTCTCAACAATGTGGTCAGACTGCACAGCGATTGTACATCCGCACTACCTGCACCGTAATTGAGGAGATAACATTTGTGAAAGCACCGTGCATAGCGTTTGGCTTACAGTGTTTGGCTACAATGAACAAAGGAGCATGTAATTCTCGGGAGGAAAGAGGGAAAGACCATGGGTGGCTTTCTGGATTCTTCCTTGGGGATCTATCTGCCTTTCCCCAGCCTCTGAATCTCTCCAGGACTGCTGAAGAAGTAATTCAATTTTGCAAACGTATCTGTCCTCACTCTTCTTTTCCCCACGAGAAAAGAATGCGTGGGTGGTTCTTGCAGCCAAGGTTTTGATCTCTTGTGTCTCCCCTAGTTCTCTGGAGCAGGGGAGAGCATCAGTAGTATTTGAAGATTTCTTTCCAAGAGAATTGTGTAGTCTTGGCACTTATTTGCGGCAGACCAAAGGAAACGCAACAGGGAAGGAGTCTATTCCCTAATCCCTACAGCCTGGTGAAGGCAGCTCCAGGTTTTCCGGGTCTTTCTGCAATTTCAGCCGTGCTTTCCAAAGAAATGGAGGGACTCTTGGGTAAACTTCAAAATGCAGATTCTAGGGCCCTTCCCCGGGCCTCCTTGAGTCGAATCTCCAGAAGCCATTGGGCTGCCTTTGTATGAGGTCCCTTGGTGTCTCTGTCTCTCTTTCTCTCTCTCTCTCTCTCTCGCATTTAAGACCCACTCCTTCTGGCTCTGAGGTGCTAGTGGGAGGCTCACCTGTTCGTGGGGCAGATGAGACTGAATGATTTGCAGGAAATTTCACCTGTTTGGCTTGAAGTCTGGCCTTGGCTTTCTTTGGGTGTGGGCTCTAACAGTTCTGCGGGCAGATTCCATTTCTGGTGGAGGTGAGTGATGATGGAATTTTCTCTACACGCATGCCCCTTATCCCATCCGCTTCCAGCCGCGACGCGTGCCGGAGAGAGTTGAACGTTCTCTCGTTCCTTTCTGCTGTTATGTGATGCTGCTCGTTTATACCTTGATCTTTGTGTTATTTGAAGGCAGCGCTGACCGGGAGAGTTGTTAAAAAAAATCTAGTCAGAGTTTTGATGCAGATATTTCCTGCTCGTTTGAAAACTCACAACAATTATTACAAAAGGATAAGGCCATGCCAGAGAGTGTTACTTATGAAATCCCTTTGAAATGAGATCACTACAAAAGAGAAAGAAAGAAAGAAAAAAAAAAGTCTCGTGAAGTTGATCTGATTATCAGTCAAACAAATGCACCAAGCTTTTCTCGTGTTGTTTCTGCTTTTGATATTTGCGGTTGTTCCTTGCTCACTCTGCTAAGGGCATATCTGATAAGATTAAGGTCAGGCTTTCCATTTGCCTCTGTCACTGATAAATGAGAAATTCTGTCCTTTGTATTTGGGCTTGTATTGTGTATTATAAAACTATACTGCTTTCATTTAGCACCTATTTGAATATGTTTAACTTATCACCTTTGAAAGTCATTCCTTAGGAACAGATCTTTTTACGTTAGTGGTTCCTTTGGGTTCTATTTAAGATCTCATTCTAGTTTGCAATGGTGCATTCTTTTTATCTCTAGTTCGTTTCTATTTCTCATGGCATACAGGCAGTGGACTCTTCATATGTTCATACATAACATCGGGGGCATTTTCAATACTAGAGAGAGATATTTTTTCAAGGAAGGAGTTTTATTGATTGATTGGACAAATGATTTGAACATTACGCTATGATCACCACAGGTATATCTCCCATCTGTCCCATTACATCGCTTTTACAATATCATTATGCCCTGCTTTTTATTCCTGTGACACAGTCATTCCATAACTGGAGGCCAGTGTTTCCCTAACCCTTTGACCCGTTTTGCCCAAGACCCCACCTCCCTCTCCCCTGGCAGCCATCAGTTTATTATCTGTATTTATAAAACAAATATTCTGCCATTTGTTTGCTTATTTATTTTTTTTTTTTAGATTCCATTTGTGGGAGGAATCATATAGTATTTGTCTTTCTCAGTCTGACTTATTTTACTTAGCATGGTATCCTCTAAATCCATCTAGGTTGTCTCAGATGGCACAATATCACCCTTTTCCTAGGTGTGTAATATTCCATTACGTGTATACCACATTTTCCTTATCCACTTGTTGACGGAAGGACACTTAGCTTTCTTCCATGTCTTGGCTGTTGTGAATAATGCTGCAATAAACATAGATACCTTTTTTATACCTTTTTGAGTTAGTGTTTTGTTTTCTACTGGGTAAATGCCCAACAGTGGAATTATTGGATCATATGGTTCTTCCATTTTTCATTTTCTGCGGAAACTCCATGCTGTTTTCCAGCATGGCTGCACCAATTTACATTCCCACCAAAAGTGAACGAGGGTTCCGTTTTCTCCACATTGTCGCCACCGCTTGCCGTTTCTTGTCTTCTTGATTTCAGCCATTCTGACAGGTGTAAGTTGATATCTCATCGTGGTTTTGATTTGTATTTCCCTGATGATGAGTGATGTTGAGCATCTTCTCCTGTGTCTATTGGCTATCTGTATGTCTTCTTTAGAAAAATGTGTATTCAAGTCCTATGTCCATTTTTTAATGTTTGTTTATTTTTTTGGCATTGAATTTTATAAGTTCTTCATATATTTTGAGTATCAACCCCTTATCAGATTATGCCCTTTGCAAATATCTTCTCTTATTCAGTGTTTTGCTGCTGTGCAAAAACTTTTTAATTTGATGCAGTCTCAATAGTTTATTTTTTTTTTTAATTTTTTTTCAACGTTTTTATTTATTTTGGGACAGAGAGAGACAGAGCATGAACGGGGGAGGGGCAGAGAGAGAGGGAGACACAGAATCGGAAACAGGCTCCAGGCTCTGAGCCATCAGCCCAGAGTCCGACCCGGGGCTCGAACTCACGGACCGCGAGATCGTGACCTGGCTGAAGTCGGACGCTTAACCGACTGCGCCACCCAGGCGCCCCTCAATAGTTTATTTTTGATTTTGATTCCCCTGTCTCAGGAGACATATCTAGACAAATGTTGCTGTGGTCGATGTCAAATTACTGCCTGGGTTCTCTTCTAGGATTTTTATGACTTCAGGTCTCACATTTAGGTCTTTAATCTGTTTTGAGTTTATTTTTCTGTATGGTGTTAGAAAGTAGTCCAGTGTCACTGTTTTACATGCAGCTGTCCAGTTTTTCCAGCAGCATTTATTGAAAAAAACTGCCTTTTTCCCATTGTGTATTCTTGCCTCTTTTGTCATAGATTAAATGATCATATAACTGTGGGTTTATTTCTGGGGTCTATTCTGTTCTGTTCTATTCTATTCATTTATATGTCTATTTTTGTGCCAGTACCTACTGTTTTGATAACTATGGCTTTGTAGTATATCTTGAAATCTGGGATTGTTATACCTCTAGCTTTGTTCTTATTTCTCAAGACTGCTTTGGTTACTTTTCCTCTCTTGTTTCTGACCTTATTTACTTGGGTCCTTTCTCTTTTTTTCCTGATGGATCTGGATAAGGATTAGTCAATTTCGTTTATCTTTTAAAAGAAACAGCTCTTCATTTCGTTGATTTATTTCTCTTGTTTTTTGGTCTCTACATCAGTTATTTCTGCTCTGGACTTTATTATTTCTCTTCTTCTAATCACCATGTGTTTCATTTGTTCTTCTTTTTCTAGTTCCTTTAGGCATAAAGTTAGATTATTTGAGTTTTTTCTTGCTTCTTGAGGCAAGCTTATACTGCTGTATATTTCCGTGTTAGAACTGTGTCTCAGTTGTTTTGCTGTGTCCCAGAGATTTGGGACCATTGTGTTTTCATTTTTTTTGGTCTCCATGTATTTTTAAATTTCTTCTTTGATGGTTTCACTGACCTGTTGGTTGTTTAGAATCATGTTGATTAGTTGCCATGTATTTGTGTTTTTTCCAGTTTTTTTTTTCTTGTGATTTATTTCTAGTTTCATCCCGTTGCGGTTGGCAAAGATCATGATTTCACTCGTACTGAATTTATTGAGGTTTGTTTTATGGCCTATGTGCACTTGAAAAGAGTGTGTATTCTGTTTTTTTTTTTGTTTTGTTTTTTTTTTTTTTTTTTGCATGGGATGTTCTGTATATATCTGTTATGTCCATCTGGTCCAATGTGTCATTCAAAGATGTTTCCTTATTGATTTTCTGTCTGGATGATCTATCTGTTAATGTAAGTGAAGTGTTAAAGTCACTGCTGTTATTTTCTTGCCATCCAGTTGTCTCTTTATGTGCATGAATATTTATGTATTCAGGTGCTCTGGTGTTGGGTGCATAGGTATATAAAATTGTTATATCCTCTTGTTGCATTGATCCCTTAATCATTATATAATACCCTGCTTTGTCTCTTGTTACAGTCTTTGTTTTAAAGCCTGTTTTGTCTGATATAAATATTGTTACTTCAGCTTTTTTTTTTTTTCATTTGCACCAATTCTGTCCTTTCATCGTCAGATTGTATGCATCTTTAGGTCTGATGTGAGTCTCTTGTAGTAGGCATATAAAAGGGTCTTGTTTTCTACCCATTCTGCCACTCTATGTCTTTTGATTACGGCCTTTATGCCATTTACATTTAAAGTAATTATTGAAAATGGATAGATCATCTAGACACACGGTCAATAAAGAAACAAGGGCCCTGAATGAGACACTGGATCAGATGGACTTGACAGATATATTTAGAACTCTGCATCCCAAAGCAACAGAATATACTTTCTTCTCGAGTGCACATGGAACATTCTCCAAGATAGATCATATACTGGGTCACAAAACAGCCCTTCATAAGTTTACTAGAATTGAAATTATACCATGCATACTTTCAGACCACAATGCTATGAAGCTTGAAATCAACCACAGGAAAAAGTCTGGAAAACCTCCAAAAGCATGGAGGTTAAAGAACACCCTACTAACGAATGAGTGGGTCAACCAGGCAATTAGAGAAGAAATCAAAAAATATATGGAAACAAACGAAAATGAAAATACAACAATCCAAATGCTTTGGGACGCAGCGAAGGCAGTCCTGAGAGGAAAATACATTGCAATCCAGGCCTATCTCAAGAAACAAGAAAAATCCCAAATACAAAATCTAACAGCACACCTAAAGGAAATAGAAGCAGAACAGCAAAGGCAGCCTAAACCCAGCAGAAGAAGAGAAATAATAAAGATCAGAGCAGAAATAAACAATATAGAATCTAAAAAAACTGTAGAGCAGATCAACGAAACCAAGAGTTGGTTTTTTGAAAAAATAAACAAAATTGACAAACCTCTAGCCAGGCTTCTCAAAAAGAAAAGGGAGATGACCCAAATAGATAAAATCATGAATGAAAATGGAATTATTACAACCAATCCCTCAGAGATACAAACAATTATCAGGGAATACTATGAAAAATTATATGCCAACAAATTGGACAACCTGGAAGAAATGGACAAATTCCTGAACACCCACACTCTTCCAAAACTCAATCAGGAGGAAATAGAAAGCTTGAACAGACCCATAACCAGCGAAGAAATTGAATCGGTTATCAAAAATCTCCCAACAAATAAGAGTCCAGGACCAGATGGCTTCCCAGGGGAGTTCTACCAGACGTTTAAAGCAGAGATAATACCTATCCTTCTCAAGCTATCCCAAGAAATAGAAAGGGAAGGAAAACTTTCAGACTCATTCTATGAAGCCAGTATTACTTTGATTCCTAAACCAGACAGAGACCCAGTAAAAAAAGAGAACTACAGGCCAATATCCCTGATGAATATGGATGCCAAAATTCTCAATAAGATACTAGCAAATCGAATTCAACAGCATATAAAAAGAATTATTCACCATGATCAAGTGGGATTCATTCCTGGGATGCAGGGCTGGTTCAACATTCGCAAATCAATCAACGTGATACATCACATTAACAAAAAAAAAGAGAAGAACCATATGATCCTGTCAATCGATGCAGAAAAGGCCTTTGACAAAATCCAGCACCCTTTCTTAATAAAAACCCTTGAGAAAGTCGGGATAGAAGGAACATACTTAAAGATCATCAAAGCCATTTATGAAAAGCCCACAGCTAACATCATCCTCAACGGGGAAAAACTGAGAGCTTTTTCCCTGAGATCAGGAACACGACAGGGATGCCCACTCTCACCGTTGTTGTTTAACATAGTGCTGGAAGTTCTAGCATCAGCAATCAGACAACAAAAGGAAATCAAAGGCATCAAAATTGGCAAAGATGAAGTCAAGCTTTCGCTTTTTGCAGATGACATGATATTATACATGGAAAATCCGATAGACTCCACCAAAAGTCTGCTAGAACTGATACATGAATTCAGCAAAGTTGCAGGATACAAAATCAATGTACAGAAATCAGTTGCATTCTTATACACTAACAATGAAGCAACAGAAAGACAAATAAAGAAACTGATCCCATTCACAATTGCACCAAGAAGCATAAAATACCTAGGAATAAATCTAACCAAAGATGTAAAAGATCTGTATGCTGAAAACTATAGAAAGCTTATGAAGGTAATTGAAGAAGATTTAAAGAAATGGAAAGACATTCCCTGCTCATGGATTGGAAAAATAAATATTGTCAAAATGTCAATACTACCCAAAGCTATCTACACATTCAATGCAATCTCAATCAAAATTGCACCAGCATTCTTCTCGAAACTAGAACAAGCAATCCTAAAATTCATATGGAACCAC
This sequence comes from Lynx rufus, assembly GCF_022079265.1. Classification (NCBI taxonomy): domain Eukaryota; kingdom Metazoa; phylum Chordata; class Mammalia; order Carnivora; family Felidae; genus Lynx; species Lynx rufus. The sequence goes on from NW_025814823.1 coordinate 74,328,339, forward strand.
AAAAGGCCCCGAATAGCCAAAGGAATTTTGAAGAAGAAGACCAAAGCAGGAGGCATCACAATCCCAGACTTCAGCCTCTACTACAAAGCTGTCATCATCAAGACAGCATGGTATTGGCACAAAAACAGACACACAGACCAATGGAATAGAATAGAAACCCCAGAACTAGACCCACAAACATATGGCCAACTCATCTTTGACAAAACAGGAAAGAACATCCAATGGAAAAAAGACAGCCTCTTTAACAAATGGTGCTGGGAGAACTGGACAGCAACATGCAGAAGGTTGAAACTAGACCACTTTCTCACACCATTTACAAAAATAAACTCAAAATGGATAAAGGACCTAAATGTGAGACAGGAAACCATCAGAACCTTAGAGGAGAAAGCAGGAAAAGACCTCTCTGACCTCAGCCGTAGCAATCTCTTACTCGACACATCCCCAAAGGCAAGGGAATTAAAAGCAAAAGTGAATTACTGGGACCTTATGAAGATAAAAAGCTTCTGCACAGCAAAGGAAACAACCAACAAAACTAAAAGGCAACCAACGGAATGGGAAAAGATATTTGCAAATGACATATCGGACAAAGGGCTAGTATCTAAAATCTATAAAGAGCTCACCAAACTCCACACCCGAAAAACAAATAACCCAGTGAAGAAATGGGCAGAAAACATGAATAGACACTTCTCTAAAGAAGACATCCAGATGGCCAACAGGCACATGAAAAGATGTTCAGCGTCGCTCCTTATCAGGGAAATACAAATCAAAACCACACTCAGGTATCACCTCACGCCAGTCAGAGTGGCCAAAATGAACAAATCAGGAGACTATAGATGCTGGAGAGGATGTGGAGAAACGGGAACCCTCTTGCACTGTTGGTGGGAATGCAAATTGGTGCAGCCGCTCTGGAAAGCAGTGTGGAGGTTCCTCAGAAAATTAAAAATAGACCTACCCTATGACCCAGCAATAGCACTGCTAGGAATTTACCCAAGGGATACAGGAGTACTGATGCATAGGGGCACTTGTACCCCAATGTTCATAGCAGCACTCTCAACAATAGCCAAATTATGGAAAGAGCCTAAATGTCCATCAACTGATGAATGGATAAAGAAATTGTGGTTTATATACACAATGGAATACTACGTGGCAATGAGAAAAAATGAAATATGGCCTTTTGTAGCAACGTGGATGGAACTGGAGAGTGTGATGCTAAGTGAAATAAGCCATACAGAGAAAGACAGATACCATATGGTTTCACTCTTATGTGGATCCTGAGAAACTTAACAGGAACCCATGGGGGAGGGGAAGGAAAAAAAAAAAAAAAAAAAGGACGTTAGAGTGGGAGAGAGCCAAAGCATAAGAGACTGTTAAAAACTGAGAACAAACTGAGGGTTGATGGGGGGTGGGAGGGAGGGGCGGGTGGGTGATGGGTATTGAGGAGGGCACCTTTTGGGATGAGCACTGGGTGTTGTATGGAAACCAAGTTGTCAATAAACTTCATATAAAAAAAATAAAGTAATTATTGATAGTTATGTACTTATTGTCATTTTAAAAATTTGTTTTCTGTTTTTTGTTTTTTTTTTTTAAAGTTTTGTAGCTCTTTGTTTCATTCTTCTTCTCTTGTTCTCTTCCTTTATGATTAATGAGACTCTATTGTGTTTTGTTTGGCTTTCTTTCTCTTTATTTTTTATGTATCTATCATAGATTTTGGGTTTGTGGTTACATGAGGTTCATATGTAGCATCCTAAATAAATAGCAGTCCATATTAATTTAATGGTCATTTAAGTTCAAACATATTCTTAAAAAAAACAAAAATAAATTATCTTTCTTCTTTTTATTTTTTCCCTTCTCTTCCTTTTTTACTCCTTTCTCTTCATTTTAGGTAGATGTTGTCATATTTTATATCTTTTTATTAATATTTTTCTTATGTCTAATTATGGCCACTTCTTTTCCACTTAAATAAGTCCCTTTAACATTTCTTATAAGCCTGGTTTAATGGTGATAAACTCCTTTGTCTTTTGTCTGGGAAACTCTTTAATTCTCCTTAAAATCTGAATGAAAACTTTGCCAGGTAGAGTATTCTTGGTTATAGTTTTTTTTTTTTTCCTTTCAGCACTTTCAATATATCATTCCACTCCCTTCTGACTTGCAAAATCTCTGCTGAAAAGTCAGTTTATAACCTTCTACATGTTCCACTACAGGTAACTTTTTGATTCTCTCCCTGCTTTTAAGATTCTCTTTATCTTTAACCTTTGACATTTTAATTTATGTGCTGTGCTGTGGATATTTTCGGGTTCATCTTATTTGGAACTCTCTGCACTTCTTGGACTTAGACGTCTATTTCCCTCCCTAGGTTAGGGAAGTTTTCAGTAGTTATTTCTTCAAGTAAGTTTTCCACATGATTCTCTCTCTCTCTCCTTCTAGGACACCTATAATATGAATGTTTATTCACTTGATATTGTCCAAGAGATCTCTTAATTTCAATTTTGAAAATGTCTTTTCTCTTTTTGCTGTTCAGCTTGTGTGCTTTCCACTACTCTATTTTCCAGATCACTGATACTTTCTTCTGCACCCTCCAATCTATTGTTGAATCCCTCTGGTTTGTTTTTTATTTCAGTGATTGTATTCTTCAGGTATGATTGGTTCTTTTTAATAGTTCCTATCTCTTTTTTTTTTTTTTTCAACGTTTATTTATTTTTGGGACAGAGAGAGACAGAGCATGAACGGGGGAGGGGCAGAGAGAGAGGGAGACACAGAATCGGAAACAGGCTCCAGGCTCCGAGCCATCAGCCCAGAGCCCGACGCAGGGCTCGAACTCACGGACCGCGAGATCATGACCTGGCTGAAGTCGGACGCTTAACCGACTGCGCCACCCAGGCGCCCCGTTCCTATCTCTTTATTGAAGGTCTTACTGAGTTCTTCCATTCTTTTCTCCAGGCGAGTGAGACTCTTTATGATCATTACTTTAAATTCTTTATTAGGCGTATTGCTTATGTCTATTTCATTTAGTTCTTTTTTCTGAGTTTTTTTTTTTTTTTCTCTTCTTTCTTTTGGAGCATATTTCTTTGTCTCTCAATTTTGTTTGACTTTCTGTGTTTGTTTTTATGGATTTAGTGTAATGACTACTTCTAAAGTTGAGAGCAGGGGCGCCTGGGTGGCGCAGTCGGTTAAGCGTCCGACTTCAGCCAGGTCACGATCTCGCGGTCCGGGAGTTCGAGCCCGCGTCAGGCTCTGGGCTGATGGCTCAGAGCCTGGAGCCTGTTTCCGATTGTGTGTCTCCCTCTCTCTCTGCCCCTCCCCCGTTCATGCTCTGTCTCTGTCTGTCCGAAAAATAAATAAACGTTGAAAAAAAAATTTTTTTTAAAGTTGAGAGAGTGGTCTTGTATATGTTGTCCCCTATGCCTGTGCCTGGGAACTTTTGCTGGTTGGCTGGAGCTGTGGCTGTATATGCTAGTTACTCTTGTAAACTGTGACTTTTTATAGAAAGAATGACATATATAAAAATGATGTATATAAAAAAAACCCGACAATTAAAAGAGAAAAAAGAAAAAAAGAAGGGACAAGAGAAGAAGAAAACCAAAACAGAAAAAAAAGACAGATTTTAACAATAAAACAATTTTTAATGATTAAAAAAAGAATGAAAACAAAAAATTCCCCACAAAACTGCAGCTTGTTTTCTGCGTTCCAACACTACAGAGCTTGTAGACCCTGGGCTCACTGAAGTGGAGAGCTCACTGAGATGACTAGACTGGCTCCTTATGGTGTCTGGACCCTGCTCCAGTCTAGACTTTTAAGGTGGGACGGGAACATAAACTGTAGTCCTTTTGTCCTTCTGACATGGAGAGCATTCCTGCAGCTCCTCTGCCACTTGGCGGTGTTTAGGATTGTCTCTTTCATATGCAAGTTGCTCTTTCAAATTGTGGCATTTACCTATGCCCTTGGACCGAAGAATCTATTCCCAGGCCCTCAGAACTATTCCCCACCCCACCCTACAGCTGTTGGCAGCATTGAGGGTGGGGGTTGCCTTTGTTACCATGTCTCCATGGGTCTTGCTGTTCTCTTGTCATTCTCTCTATCTCTGGTGGCTCAGTAGCTGTTTAATCAGCCCTCAGTTCTTCTTCGGGAGGAATTGTTCTATGAACAGGTATAATCTGGCATGTTCTGTGAAGGAGGTGAATTCAGAGTCTTTTGACACTGCCATCTTGAACTGGAACTAGAGAGAGATCTTTCTAATGTTAAAAACTTTTATTGTTTCATACTGGCTTAAAAATCACTACTATTTTCTGTGGAATTCTAAAAGAATTGCATCAGTTGCAAAGGAATCCTCATTTTGCTTCATGCCTCATCTTATTATATTGTCATTTAAATTGAAGAAAGTTTCATACAAGGAATATTCTTTCTCAACTCTTTCCCAAGTCTTCCCAAACTCTAATATTTTCAAGAGTCTTTTACAATAAATTCTGAGGTGACCCTGGGGACATGGTAGACCAAATATAATCTTTTCTGCGGCTAATTCTAGAATGATTTGCTGTACTTGGGACAAATGGTTGCTCCGACTGGGACTGCTGATTTGGTGAAATCTTAGGCGATGGGGGAGAGAGCTGCTTCTAGCTTAGCAGTGGTCATTGCTTATTCAGGGATAGGTCAGCTTTGACCTCGTGTGAATTTTCTGAGTGTCACAACCTCACAAAGGCCAAGACAGATTGAATTTGAAGGCTGAAGTTTCCATATCTGTGTTTGCGGTACCCTGAGAGACAACAGAACAGAGTGTCTTCCTTCAAAATCTCAAAATCTACCTTACTCCCCATAAGTGATTAAAAAAAATTTTTTTTAAAGGTTTACTTATTTTTGAGACAGAGAGAGACAGAGCATGAACGGGGGAGGGGCAGAGAGAGAGGGAGACACAGAATCGGAAGCAGGCTCCAGGCTCTGAGCCATCAGCCCAGAGCCCGACGCGGGGCTCGAACTCACGGACCGAGCCGAAGTCGGACGCCCAACCGACTGAGCCACCCAAGCGCCCCAGTAATTTTAAATTTTAAAAGGATTTACCTAAATCAAAGGATGTGTAATCAAATATTTATTTATTTATTTATTTATTTATTTCAAATTTATTTTTAAAATCCCTCATAATTAGGTTCACCTGGGTAAAAATCCTTGAACTTTCAGATAAAAACAAATATTATAAACTTTTAAAACAGTGGTTGTCAAGGCATGGCAATTTCATCCCAGGGGGGACATTTGGCAGTTTCTGGAGAATTTTGGTTGTTACAATTCTGGGGGACTGGATGGTGGCATTCACATCTAGTGGGTGGATGGCAGGAATGTTGCTAAACATGCTACAATTCACAAGACAGCTCGGACAATAAAGAATTATCTAACCCTACATGTCAATCATGCTAAGGTTGAGAAACCATGTGTTACACGAAAGAACAAATTCCCGCAAAAGGGGGGAAAAGGTGTATCAGACCAGCACTAGATTCTTCATCTGTAAAAGTAGAACTTATAGGAAGTGGTATAGAATCTTTAGTTTGTGAGCAAAGGATTACAAAGGAACAACTCTATTTCTAACCAAGAATTGTCACCCTTGTACTTAATTCTTAATTTGAAGAAAAGACAAAAAAAAAAAAAAAAAGGACATAATATATAGCAAATTGACCAAACAGAGACTTCAAGATGGGCTCTTTATTCATCTATCAATCGATGACAGAGTTGAAATATAAAAACTAAGGATAGACTGATTTTTTTTTTTTTTTAACATGGTAACTCTCAAAGCAGAAGGTTCATTCTCTCATAGAAATGCTGATGATTTCTGGAATTTTTTTTTTTTAATTTTTTTTTTCAACGTTTATTTATTTTTGGGACAGAGAGAGACAGAGCACGAGCAGGGGAGGGGCAGAGAGAGAGGGAGACACAGAATCGGAAACAGGCTCCAGGCTCTGAGCCATCAGCCCAGAGCCTGACGCGGGGCTCGAACTCACGGACCGCGAGATCGTGACCTGGCTGAAGTCGGACGCTTAACCGACTACGCCACCCAGGCGCCCCTGGAATTTTTTTTTTTTTTTTTTTATCAAAATCTAGGAGTAGGAGGAAGTAGTGACAAGGAGGAGATAATGGCATTTCAGAGACCTCCTGAAAAGTGAAGGGGAAGGGAACAGGAGAAAACAACAAGCAAAAGTGAAAGCAGAAGATTTCAAAAGCTCTTATCATATGAGATATGGTATCCAGGAGAGGTGGTGGAGAAGTAAATAATTCAGGAAGACTTTATGAGAAAATAGAGATTATCTTGTTCACAGCCAATCTTGTTGAATCATCTGATACGATACAGCAACCATTATTGGAATAGAAAAGGATAGTAGTTTCAGTTAATGAGAGGAAAAATGGTTAAGCCTCATCCCCTCAGCAGAAGTACATGGTTAAAAGCACACAAGTTTGCATGAAACAAAAGCATGGACTGACAGGTCTGCACCCACAGGTGTCAGTGATTATTATAAACCACAGGAAATGGACTTCATTCTCTTTTTTAATAGGTAGAAACTTTTCAGTTATATTAAATAAAACTAAATATTACTATTTTTGGCAGACATGGCTACATAGCGGCCAGATCTATTGCCTTTCTTCCTGGGCACACAACTAGACCGTGTCCGAAGCTTCTTGAAACCTGAGCATATTTCTGAGACCGAGTTCTGCCTACTGGAATACATGAACAAGTGCGGTCAGCCTTCCAGAAAAATCTCCCATGTGTGACTTTCTCTCTTGTGAGTACCAGATACATGTGGAAGACCCAGCCAAGGCTTCGTAGGCCCTGCTGGATAGTGGCATTGCAAGAAGTGTTGCAGGACTTTTTTACCTCAAAATGCAGGGTTCGTTGTCTCACCATTTTGAAGAATGAAGAGGTGGACACAAAGTGAGCAGCAGACAAAGTTTATTACAGTGTAAGATTAGAAAGTAAGAATAGTTTGAAAGCTGTCTTTACAGAGAGGGGGCTTTTGAAAGTGATTGCCCGGAGGACTGTAGGCAAGGGTCTTTGTTTTATAAGGTTCTGGTCACGCCCTCCCCCTTCCCTTCCTCCTTGTTCCTTCTCTGGTTCTACCCTTATTGGCTGGATAGCTCTAGGTGCTGGGTTGTCCATTCCTGATTGGATCATTTCCATTGTATGAGGGGTGGCCTACCGCCATCCTTAGGTCTCTTGTCAAATTCTCGAGGGAAACCTGAGAGGGAGTAGGTTACATTCTTAAGAGGAACTTTAAGCCTGAGGGTATTTGCTGTGGTCAGACACTCCCAGCATTGCTCCAAAATACGTGTTTTTTCCCCACCCAGGGACCTCAGGTCCTAATCTTTCCCTCTCTGCCTACTGAATCCTATCTTTTACTATCATTGAAGGAAAGCTGGACAGAGCTGAGATCTCTGCATGATGACGTGGCTGGCTGCCCACCTAACGTGTGCACTGAACTGATGTGTTAGTAAGAACTAGACTTTTCTTTTGAGAAGTCACTACGATTTTGGTATTTTTGTTTTAGCAGTTAACCTATTTGACTAATACAACTGCTCGTCTTTCTGAAGTCTTGTGGTCAGGATCCTCCTGTTTGTGGCAGACTATCCTATAGGCAATGATTTAAAATAATTAAGATACCCATAGTTGGTGAGGATGATGGATAAAGGGAAGTTGTGAATACATTGCACAGTCTTTCTGGAAGGCAATGGAATCCAAAAATCAATAGGACAAGTGGTGTCCATTTTCTGTAAACCAGCAAGTTGGCTTCTGGTTTGATCTGAAAGACATTCATCCTAAGAAAAGTACCCAGAGATTTTAAACAAGATGTATCAACATATGACTTTATTTCATCATTTTAAATAAAATTATGGAAATATTAACACCTAAAAAGTGCAATAAAAGGATTGTTAAATAAATTGCTGTGTCTTGAGTATGTACTATTTAAGAGTCGTTAAAATCACATTGAGTGTGAATATCCCTAAGAGAAAATTTTCACGTTGTATTGCGGTCTGAAAAAAATGTCAAGCTGTAACGTAATTTGTGTAGTATATTGTCATACTGGAATAGGTGTGCAAAAATGCTAACAGTTTTGATTCTGTGTCTCTGTAAGTTTGTTGTGATTTCTGACTTCTCAAAAACGAGCAGGCACTACTTTTGTGCTTTAGAAAAACTAAGAAAAGTACAAAACCCATGTAATCAGTCTGGTTAGATCATTTAGAAAATATATTGATGCTTTCAGGAGCCATATGTTCAGCCTTCCTTCTTGTCGTCCTAGGAATTCAATTTCAGCCCAGATCATAATAAAGCAGCCAAGTGACAGTAGCGGGGCTTTACATAGTGGATCTCATCTTTCAGGAGGACTGGGTTTTAAAATCAACACTTCAAGGAAAAATCGCATATAGATAAAATTACCATTAAAGATCCCTGAGGAAGGGGCCGTAGAGGAGAAGGTCTTATCGGCTCTTCTTCCAAAATTGCATCAAATCCCCATCTTTCAGTTGAGTGATTGACTTGTGTTTGGGGACCTCTGGGTGGCAAACTGATCGTAATTTAGGAAGCAGGAGAAGAATCAGCTGGGGCATCAAGAGATTCCATCTCCTGTCTCACCTTCACTGAAGACAGGCACTTCCGGAGCAGAGTGCTAGAAGAGTCACTGGCAAGATTTCTATTCATTCTCTCTGGCCGAGCACAGAGAGCAGAATCGTCAACCGTTACCCACACATTTAATGCCACTGTACTCTTTTCACAATGTAAGCTCCATTAAGAAAAAAAAAAAACAACACATTAATTTGACAATATATTTGACCCTGGTCTATTTGGATGAAAATGTGTTGAGCTGGCCTCTGCTAGTTGAGACCATGCATTTTTAAAGGGACATTATGACCTTTTTTTTTTTTTTTTTTTTTTCAGAAAAAGAAGTCATTTTTGGAATTCTAGACTGCAAACAAGCTGCATCATTCTTGCAAAGACATTGGGAATTAGGGATATTTATTATACTCTAAAACCTTTCATCCTGACCTCACAGTTCATTTTTCTCTTGTGTAACGCAGCCTCTGAGTGAAGTGACTAAAATTAGGAGGAATTGCAGATGAATGCCCATCAGAATATTTTAGGATCGTGTGCATACACGTTCAAGTTCATGCATGTGGTCTGTTTTTTTTTAATGGAGAATACATTGCGGAGTGTTTAATGAGGTGCCAGAACTGGAGACTTAATACAACCTTCTGTAATTTCACACCCATATCACAAATATTTTGCACAGAGAAAATTAAAGTTTCCAGCTGCTGTTGCAGGAGATGCAAAGGTCCCCAGTACACTTATAAATGATATTTCCCTCCACATGGAAGAGATTAGGACCACATCTGCTGCAGTTTAGTTGACGGACACGGGGTAGATGGTGTCAGGAGTCACGCCGCACTGGAGTCTAGTAAGAGAACAGGAGGCCACCACCCACGGAGGGACAAGGTTCACAGGTTCTTTTGGGACACCGTTCCGTTAGGCTGGCTCAGTTCATTCAGTAGGATGAAACAGCACACACTGCCCCCTGCAACCTTGGTCAGGATGCTCGCCTACACGTGACACTCTACTCTAGGAGTATGTGAATCATGAATTTGATCGAAGTCATCAGTTGTGGCGTGTCTTCACGATTATGAAGCTTTATCAGACATACAGAAGGATTGCCATTGGTCACTGCAGGCATGGAGGCACAGAGACAGACGAGCTCAAGGAAAAGTAACAGTTGGGATGTGTGTTAAGTGACTCACCAAGAGACCTCAACAGAGGAGAAAGGGGTGCTGTTCTCAAGTCCAGTTTAATACTAGCCGGAAACCCATCATACCAGTCTATGAAGAGAATGCTGTTTTAAAAATGGCGCATACGTGAGAACAACGCAGCTCTCTTCTTCGAGGACTGTTGAGGTCAACACGGCAGCAAAGGCACGAGCATGATTGGCATAAGTCATTTTGATCTAAAGGATATTTTGCACATAGTTTTATAGGAAAACCCTCCGCAACTTTTCTCTAACAGCAGTGGTCCTAAGTGTTGTTAGCTTCGTTGTTATTTGCTCTTGACATGGTGATTTCTTCTAGAATCTGAGGTTTTCTTGCTCAAACCCTTGGATCCCCTTGAAATATAGTTGGAGTGTAGAATTTTTTATGCAGCATAAAGCTGAATTGATTGAGGTTTCCCAAAACGAAAAGTCTGGTGCATTTCAGGCTTCATCTCTTCGTCAAGGTCTTGTCTTCGCTTCAATTGTTATACCTTTGGACGTGGCATGGCTCCTACAGCCTACTAGCCTGTCCTCTGATGACTCAAAACTTCCGTGCTTCGTCTTTCTGGGATATCAAATAGATAGTTCTGGAGTAGCCTGGACCCTCAAAGTCTCTTTCTTCTGAGTAATGATGGTCATCAGCAGTGATAAATGCACTTCAGGGATATGAACTTGATCTCTATTTTCCACCCTGAAATCGCTTTTGATTATAAGTTTATAAGCAAAGATTGTGATGAGTTTTTCTGACTTTTTCTTCAAAAAGCTCTAGGGTAACATTTGGCACAAAACTCTTCTACCTTAATTAGTTTGCTGAAACATTACTCCATGTATTCGGGGCTGGAGGACTCAACTTCTGTAATTGTTTATAGGCCTCTGAGTCATCTGTAGGACTGAGAGTTAATATAGAGTCTAGCCACCAGATTAACTTAAGGAATATGATGTGTAATGAGAAAGCATGCAGGAAAATAGGAATTGTATTTTATGATTCAGAAAAGTGGCATTTTGAGTTACCTGAGCATGAGGTCTGTAATGTGCTTATCCATTTCAGTGGTTGCTAGGACCAGTCTGTGTGCTCTTACTGTCTTGAAAGTCTATCCAATCTATCTCCTTTCTGTTACCGCGGATCTAATACCGTTTCCAGGTATTTCTCTTCTATACTAGTGTGCCCTCTTGAGGATCTTTCCAATTTCCAGGGGGCAGGGGAGATATGGGGAGTTGTAGGGAACACTACAAGGGTGAACGTAAGGGACAGAGGAAATGAGGTTTCTTGTGTCTCGGAAGCGCTGCCGTCAGCCTGCACAGGTGCTCTCTGGCCTGGGAGGGATCCTCAGTAGTAGGGTTACGTGGCAGTCTTCCTCAGTCCCACTGACGTTGGCAGCTGCCATAAGTGCAGCAGTGGCTGTGAACCCAGCACGCACTGGTGAGTGAGGCCTCCAGGGTCACAGATTTACGTGTTTTCCTTTGCTCGCCCTGCACCAGTTAAGTCACTTGCGCTCCTGAGATCCATGACCTTGACAGCTTTGTGCAGGTTGAAGGGAAGAGGAGTGCTGGGTATTTGGCTAATGAACAAAGTGTACCTGTGGTTTATTTTATTTTATTTTTTTCTAGTAATACTTGCTTTTTTTTCAATTTATATTGGTTTTAGAGGTTTATTTTATTTTGTTTGAAAGGAGGAAAATCCCAGTATTCATAGACACACTGAGTAGTTCCTCAGCAACATGTTTCTAAGCTGGGCAGTTTCCAGAACTCCAGGCAGGTTCTCCTGCCAGGTTCTCCTGCCAGGGCTCCAGGCAGCTGCGTTACAGAGCCCGTCTCTGACCTAGAACATCGCATTGGGAAGCAGATGTTGACGGGAGTCTTGAAGAGGGTTCTCAACTGGCCCCTGCACTTTCTTTTCTTTCCTAAGCTACAGTCTATCAGGCATTTGACCCGTCTCACCTCCAGAAAGCTAACCCCAAGTTTTCACTCCCCAATGCAGTTTTACGATCTTTGATTCACCCCTTCTGTTTAACACGGTTTACCAAGGACCCCACACGTACAGGGGGAAGGATCCCAGAACACATGCCGGTTGAATGAAGGTTTGTTTTGACCTTGTGGTCTCTTCAGCTGTGAGTTCCTTGAATGTGGACTGTATTCTGATATCATCAGTGACAGACAACAATGACTGTGACAAATGAGTTAAGTATTTTGAATTGCCATGCCACAGACACTCAGAGACCCTGGGGGGCTGGGCCAGTGCTCCATGCATGTTCTCGGTCATTCTTACTACAACTTGCTGACTCCTCAACCTGACAATTTCTGTCGTATGTTCCTATCACTTCTCAGCCTTTTGGCTAACATCAAGTGTATGTTCCTTATGACCAGAGCTGCTCTACTGAAGAAAGTCAATCACCAGAGACCATTGTGTTCAGTGTCACGGGTACAGGTCTTTTGGGGAAGCAGTTTCTACTTTGCACATAAAGCTTTTGTTTGGACTGAAACCCGATTTTAAAGTGTCTCTTGTGTAAATGATGAGCACAAGACTCTGGCACTGTCCCCCTGTGTGTTTGATATCCAGACTGATTATCTGATCTTGGATATATTTCAGTGAAATGAGACCGTTAATAGTAGAGGAGAAGATATTTGTGAAACCGTATAACTGTGATAGCAATTATTATAAAAACAAAAAGCAGTACATAAGTGCCTTATACAGTAATAATTGTAAGACTTAATTTGGAGTAACGTTTCTTTATTTGCTCAATAAATTCTATTTAATTATGTGCTACAGCATTAAACTTCCAAGGGAAGCTATGCATGGTCTCCACCTGTTTTAAATACTTTGTGTCTCAATTACAAACCTGCCCTTGTGAAACATTAGAGTCTCGCAATCCATGTTAAAGCGAATGTTTAACTGGAAAACACATCAGTTAAATTTATCTTTTAGATTTTATGTAAAACCCGTGCGTGCTGGCACTTTGCATGCCATTAACGGAGACTGGGGTCCTATTCTTTTTTTAAAACTTCATTTTCTTTTTCAGGACCATGAAATACCAAACTGAACTTGACCCCAAACAGGTTTTCAGTTTTAAACTGGATATGAAAACCACTTAAGAATCGCATGCGAGGCGATTTTACGGAAAGAGAAGAAACACTGAAAATTTCTGTGTTCTCTCTGAATTGCTTATACCTACATTCAACAATTCGGTGACGCAGCCCTGGATGTACAAAGACTTGAGTAATCACTATAGATGTAGAGTGATCGTAACCGCTTTGTATCAATACTGTACTTTCCTCCTTCAAACACTAGCCTGCATGCCACACTTACAACTGTCTCTACCGCCAACTATAACGTGAAAGGGACAAATGGATCACCGGCTCTCCACAGGTGTGCGCATATTCCTAAACCAGTCACAATTCACAAAGAAATAAAAAGTTGGCTGGTATTCTGGAACTAGCACACCAAGCTATGGAAGTATAATCATGTATGCAATTTAAACCATGTCTTAGTTACGGTAGGTGGGGGAGAGGTACTTGAGGGTAAGCAGGTGCCGTGAAAAGCAAGGGGATGTTCTAGATGGGATCGCTCTGTTTGAAGCCTGCCATGGAATGGTTGGCATCGGCACTTGTCTGCAGCAAGAATGGGCGCAAAGAGCAAGTCTTCTGTGACTCTAAACTAAAAATGGAGTTTTGCTTTGAGAAGGTCCTGTCTGCCAGTGCAGAAATCACATGTTATGCAATTTTTATGAGTGCTAATTTATCTCAGATAATTGTACTCTAAAGTTGAAATGGAGGAAAACGATCATAAAACATTTACTTCTTCAGTTTGTATTAAAAAAAAAAAAATAGAAGGACGATGCCTTGTTTCAGGGACCTACTTTTTAATTCCAGGTCAAAAATATGTAGAAATTCTGATAGCAAATTTAAGTATATTTTTACATTTATTTTATTAAATACGTGACCATATGTTGAATATTACTATGCGCCAGGCCTTGGGGGACTCACCAAAAATACGAGGTTGCACGAAACAGTCCTTGTCCTTGGGAGGCTTGGCTCGGTATGAGGGAGGACAGTCAAAAGAATATTCCAGAAATTAACTAGAAAGTAAACACTTCCTGTCTTCCTCCTCCTCTTTCTCCCTGTCTCTGCCCTTCATTCAAATTTCGGGTTGTTTTAGAGGACAGCATGGAAAGATCACTCTATAGTGTAAAGACTTTGGAGTCCAACTGACCTGGGCTTGCATACTCTTAATTTCTTCAATCTGGGTAAATTAGTTCATTTCTCTCGGTGCAGTTTCACATCGGTCATGAGGTTGTTGCAAAGATTAGATGAGATCATTTGGGTGAAGTACCAAGGGCCTCAACTGACCCTGTAAACACCATGCCTTTCACGTTCAGGCCTGAGGCTTCCCTTCCATGAAGGGGGAGAGAGGCAGACATGAGAGAGGGGATAGTTCCTAACTCTAGTGAGGACTCTAAAATAATCAATAAAGGCACAAGTGTATATTTTATTGAATTTCCCTTTTCTCACTTTTGTGAGACTTTGGTTAGTTTAGTCTTTCTGTGTCTTGCTGTCCTCTTTAACATAAGATGCGTGAGGGCACCTGGGTGGCTCAGTCAGTGAAGTGTCTGACTCTTGATTTCAGTTTGGGTCATGATCTCGTGGTCTTTAGATCAAGTCCCACATTGGGCTCTGTGAAGCCTGCTTAAGATTCTCTCTCTCCCTATCTGCCCCTACCCCACTCTCATGTGCACTCAGTTTGTCTCTAAGAAATAAAATAAAATAAAATAAAATAAAATAAAATAAAATAAGATGATTGAAGTGGATGACTTTGAAAATGCTTTTCAAACAATTAAGGAGGGTACAAAGCAGAGAGGGAAAAAGGTGATATTCCAAAAGATTTAAACATTCAAGCAGTGAAATAAAAATACAGCTTTCGGAGAGATTAGCATTGACTACATCCACGTCCGTCTTCCTGTGCAAAGAACAAGATGCCTGATTTGACACGTATAGGTGTACAAATGGGGCCATCCAGTGGAGACCATATTAAATCAGGACTCTTTAGGAAAATCCAGGGGCAGTATTTCTTCTTACTTCAGTGGATCTGTTACGATGATAGCAAAAGAATATATTGAAACTGGCAGGTGGATCATTGCCAGTTGATGTCTAAGAATAAAATGAGGGCGAGGTAAGCTTGTCAGGCTTTCTACTTCTGAATCAAATGGGCTACCAAGAATAGTCGATTTTAATTCTCAATGGGACAAAACCCTATGTGTGAGGTATCGTTCCTAGCTTTTGGTAAGATACAACAGCAACAAATATAGGTGAACCAAAAAAGGTCTATATGATGGATCATTAAGAAGGATACCTGAGCTTGATTAACCATTTGTTTTTTCTGTTCTGGAGCAATAGAGCTTGGTATACACGTTGTTTTTATTGCCATGGAGTAATATGGAATACACTAAGGAATATTTCAATGTAAAGAGCCACATTGGCATCTAAATAAAATGAGGTTAAAGAAATTTTGTGGAGGACTCCCATACAAATACTTATAAATTTAAATGTCACAGACAAATTCAAAAACATTGCTTTTCTTCTTCATTGCATAAACATTTCTATCCTGTTCCTTCCATGATTATTAATTTCTTGTTCTATCACAAAATAGTTGTGTGGCCTCTAAGCGCAAATAAACTCCAGGGACATTTTATATTATGTATTCTTAATAGTTACTTTATGTAAAATAAGTTTAAGAATATGAAAATTATGTATGGGGTGCCTGGGTGGCTCAGTTTGTTGATCATTCGACTTGATTTGGGCTCAGGTCATGATCTCAGGGTCATGGGATCGAGCCCCATATTGGGCTCTGTGTTGAGCATGCAGCCTACTTAAGATTCTCTCTCTCTTCCTCTACCACTCTCCCCTGTTTGCATGCTCACTCTCTCTCTCAAACATAAAAAAATAAAATAAAATTATTTATTGTATTTAAGATAAATTCATTTTGTTGAGCAAAAGAGACTCGGATTTTTTAACTTCTCACTAAAATATTTCTCAATTCATGGTTAATAGCTATAGTATCAGGGAAATTCCAGTGAAATGTAGACACATCTATGCCAAGGTAGACAGAGAAATAGGTTAGGTATTATTCAGCTGATTGATTCCTATTGTGAACTAGACATTGGAAGAGCAGGGATACTATGGTAGAGGTCTTGATTTCAAATAGACACAATTTGTTGGGGGAAGCAGGTCAGGACTAATATTATAGTGATAATCACAAGGCATTGGGGTGCACGCATGAGGGACCCTGATTTTTGTGGAAGGACAAGGAAGATTTCTGGGAGGGCATAGCAGATGGACTTTATCTTCTAAGATGAGAGGTTTATAGAAGAGAAAGGCACTTTTGGCAGAGGAAGCAGAGTATGAAAAGACACAGAGAAAGGGCATGGAACGTTTGGAGATCCATGAATAGTTCGTTGGTCCAAAGAAAGAGTTACAAGCTGGAGATTGGTAAGAGCTAAGGCTTGTGTAAATAGGATGACATCAATATTTGTCACTGATGAAGTAACAGGGTCTGAATTTATCCTCCCACATGAAACAACTAAACAACAGGGAAAATACATGAAACAGCAATTTTTATACAACGCACATTAGGTGGCACCTGGCAGCGAACCCAGAGAGATGAGACAAGGTGATCCTACAACTGGTTTGCCTCCTTCTGGGAGGGTTTCCAGGCCACAGCACAATAGGGGGAATTCAGATGGAGACCAATATTTTTGCCAAGTTGAGAAGACAGGTCTGAGAGTTCAGAGAGGCCAATGTGGTCATCCACATACCTACAAAAAAAAAAAAAAGGAAAAGAAAGGAAAATATTTAAAACAATTCAAGATTCATTCCAAATAAAAACTCTCAGGACGTCGGGAAGAGAGTGATAAAGGGTATCCATAAAAATGTGCAGCTACCATCATATCTGATGGCGAAAGACTTGAACTCTCGTCCTCAGTCTGGGAATAAAGCAAGGATATACACACTCATTACCTCTATTGGTAGTGTACTGGTGGTTATAACCAGTGCAGTAAGGCAAGGAAAAGGAATAAAGTGCATCAAAAGCATAAAGACAAAAATCAAACTGCCATTATTCACAGGTGATGTGATTGTCTAGATGGAATATTCTACAGAACTGTGTTCATGGACCACAGGACACAGCATTATAAGAAGTCTGTGCTCCCCCAAATGTTCATAGAGTCAATGCAATCCCAGTCAAAATCGTAGTAGACTTGTTGTAGAAATTAACCAGCTGATGCTGAAATTAAGACAGAAATACAAAGGGCCTAGAATAACCAAAATATATTTAAATAAGACAATTAAAGTGGGAGATCACGCACTCTCTGGTGTGAAGGTTTATAGATAACTACGGTAATTAAGATACTATTGTTTTAGAGTAGATTTTAGTAAAAAAAAAAAATTCAGTGCAATAAAATGGAGTGTGGAAGCCCCACAAATACACGGTCAATGGATTTTTTGACAAAGGTACCAAGGTAATTCAATAAGAAATCGTAATCTTTTCAATACTGATGGAGGGATGATTTGATAGCCACACACACAAAATAAACAATGAATCTAACCTCACAATGAATTCAAAACTTCAGCTGAAATGGATCATACCAAAATTTAAAAGCTAAAACTATAGGGGCGCCTGGGTGGCTCAGTCGGTTAAGCGTCCGACTTCAGCTCAGGTCACGATCTCACCGTCTGTGAGTTCGAGCCCCGCGTCAGGCTCTGGGCTGATGGCTCGGAGCCTGGAGCCTGTTTCCGATTCTGTGTCTCCCTCTCTCTCTGCCCCTCCCCCGTTCATGCTCTGTCTCTGTCTGTCCCAAAAATAAATAAAAACGTTGAAAAAAAAATTAAAAAAAAAATAAATAAACGTTAAAAAAAAATTAAAAGGGGCGCCTGGGTGGCGCAGTCGGTTAAGCGTGCGACTTCAGCCAGGTCACGATCTCGTGGTCCGTGAGTTCGAGCCCCGCGTCGGGCTCTGGGCTGATGGCTCAGAGCCTGGAGCCTGTTTCCGATTCTGTGTCTCCCTCTCTCTCTGCCCCTCCCCCGTTCATGCTCTGTCTCTCTCTGTCCCAAAAATAAATAAAAAACGTTGAAAAAAAAATTAAAAAAAAAATTAAAAAAAAAAGCTAAAACTATAAAACTGTAAAAACACAGGAGAAAAGCCTTATTGACTTTCAGTTTGAGAAAAAATTTCTTAGAACACAGAAAGCACAAAATGTAAGAAAGAAAATTCAGCAATTGAACTTTTTCAAGAGTAAAATTTTTTACTCCTCAAAAGATATTGTTCCAAAAATTAAAAAAAAAATAGAGATGGAGAGAAAATATTTGTAAAATACGTTTGATGAAGGATTGATATCAAAAACTCTTACAAGTGAGCTATAGATAGATAACCAAATTTTTTAAATGGGCAAAAGTTTTGAGGCAACACTTTGCTAACATAGATATACAGATTACAAATAAGCCCATGAAATGATGTCCAATAGTGTTACTTATTAAAGAAATTCCAGTTAAAGCCACAATAAGATACCACTTGGATATCCCCCTGGAATGGCTAAATATAAAAAATAAAATAAAATAAAAAAAGGACCCATCATCCCAAGTATTGGTGAGAATGTAAAGCAACTGTGCTCAGACAGGTATTTTGGAAAACAGTTTGATTCTGCCTTAAAAATGAAATATACATCTATGGTACGTGTTAGCCAGTCTACTCCCTGGCTGTTTACTCAAGAGAAACGACAGCGTGTGGTCATTCAAAGACTTGTACATGATTGCTCACAGTACTCTGTTCATGATAACCTTAAACTGAAAACAAAATGTGTGTCTACCAGTGAATGGTTAAACAGATTAATCTATCCAGTGGATTCTTACTCAACAACATAAAGGAACAACTATTGATAGACCCAACCATGTGGAGGAATCTCAAAATTATTATGCTTCATGAAAGAAGCCCCCCAAAATACACACTTCGATGGGGGGTGGGAGGGAGGGGAGAGTGGGCGATGGGCATTGAGGAGGGCACCTGTTGGGATGAGCAGTGGGTGTTGTATGGAAACCAATTTGACAATAAATTTCATATTATAAATAAATAAATAAATAAATAAATAAATAAATAGAAAAAACACACTTTGTGGGTTTTTGTTTGTTTGTTTATGTAAAATTGTAGAAACTGCAAACTAATTTATAGTGTTGCATTACTAACAGCTACCTAGAGATCAGGAGTCGTGCACCTGTTTAGTATCTTGGTTATGTTGATAATTTTACAGGTGTATGCATATGTCTACTTTTATCAGTTTCTATACCTCACGTATGTGCCTCTTATTCAAGCATGAAAACTAAAACAAAACAAAACAAAGCAAGACAGGAAAAATGTTTACTTTTGCCCTTAATGTTAAAGGAGCTTATCGTAGGATTACAGGAAGAAAATCACTCTGTCAGATTTGCATCTGGTATGGGTCTCTTTGGACACAAAAAGGAGAGGGAATTGAAGCACACTAGCAAATAGGGGATTAAAATGTTCATTCAGTAATCCAGGCAAGAAATAATACGATGCAAGCTACGGGAAAAACAGTGGAATGGACAGTGACCAGCACATTTTTCAGGGCTGGGAGGAAACCCAGAATCTCAGTTATCAACTTTGTAGCTCATGAAATATTACTTCTTTGGTAATGTTTTTCTATCAGAAAAAAAAAAAAAAACAAGGCAATAAAATCTGAGTATTAACTAAATGATACTATTGAATATGAATAGCAGGTAATTCTGAGTATTAAACAGAATAATATACATGGATGTAGACAGTCAGTGGTAACGTGGACTGTGGTATATTTCGCTTTGAGTGTCTTACGACCACGTCACCCCATTTAAGGCCTTGTTTGATGTCTTTCTATATTTAGGTAGGATTAAATGGATGCCAGTATTGTTGTTTAATGGGTACAGAGTTTCCGTGTTGCAAGATGAAAAGTTCCGGAGATTGGCTGCACAATAATTTTAACGTGCTTAACATTATTAAACTGTATATCTAAAAATGGTTGAATAGTACATTTGATGTGTCATGTATTTTACCACAATTAAAAATATCTAGAAAAGGATGTCAATATAGAACACAAAAGTTCTTAAAAATTAGCATAGTATTAGAAGTTCACACAGTACTACGGAGACCCTGTTCATAGCTGAAGTTGGTGTGTGATGAGATTCCCTCCCAGTGAGGCGCATGACCTGTCAATCATAAGCAAGATGGCTCCTGTCAAACTGGCTTTTTGGCCCAAACACCCATATGGAAAACCCTTCACTGTATTTTTCTTTTTTGTTAAGTTAACTGGGCCAGTATAGCCTTGAACTCAGCAAACTGTGGATACTGTCCAATTACTCTCCTTGCCAAAACTCAAGTTAAGGATTTTAAGGGAAAATTGAACCATGCATGTCTTACAGCGCCGGAGAAAATAAATCTAGAAAGAGCAAGAGGGAAGCACAGATTGAACATCTGTGGCAAATTGGTGTAAAAAAAGATTGCCTACATTGCCCACACCTCCACCTTCCAGGCTAGGCCAAAGTCACACCCAGAGAGAAGTGAGATTTGCTAGTGCTTAGAGCTTTACATACACTCCACTCTCCCTCTGGAGGTAGATTTCATTATTCACATTTTACAACTAAAGAAATTGAGATTAAAAATTTGCTCAAGACTATACAACTAGGAATTTGCAGAATACATATGCAAATCATAATCTTTTTTATAATAAAAAAGACGTGTATAAATTTTGATAAATGTATATAAGAAAAAAATACAATATGTAAGGATATACATCTAGTAACCAAAGAATATAATTCTGTTGTTTATTTCATTTGTCTATAAAATTAAAATAAAATTCCAGGGGTAATATTTAACTGGGCCCCAATTCTGTCATCAAATATTGTTAAAAATATTGGCATGTGTTTTTTTATAGCTTTATTCAAGTCTGATAAAAATTATTGAAATGTTTCATTCAATCGTTTATTATAGTTTCCATTTCCTAAGAACTGTGCCACTTGGTGAAAATAAATACATGGAATAGATTTTCCCTATTTAAAATGTTTGCAATTCCCCATACAGTCCACATAGATTTCTTTTTATTTTCATGTAAAAGTTGTTGTAAATTACATTTAATAAAAATATACTGTGGCATGGGATTTAAAAATGTGTTTTTACAAAAGCACTAAGGCTGTAAGTTCTGTGTATTATAGTCTAGACTTTTTTATGCACAAGACTTATTCATAAGCAAATCTCACCTAAATTACTATATACATTTTAGTCTCAAAGACACATTTGGAGTAGATATCTTTACGAACTAAAGCAGTAGGATCTAAGGATCTGATGTAATGTGTTTAACGCTATTTAAAATGTAATGATTACCATAATAAAGACATCATTACAGAATGATAATCCAAACGGTAATTAACATTTCTATTTTGTTGCTTCAAGGTCAACATGGTGGCAGGACAGCCCCTTTCTTCCTTTGCCTTGTGACATTCCATTTCACTATGCTAAACATTGATTGCATGGATTGATATGGCTTTTGGCCTCTCTCTCTGAGCTGGTTCTGAATCTTGGGGGTTAGAGGCAGGAAAATTAATGAGTCCACCACTCTGCCTCATTCTCCGCTTCCCTCTTTAAATGGTAATTATAGTGACACCATTCATGCTATTATGGTTAAGCATTTCCATTAGAAAACCGGTCCTTCTTCTGAGGTTAATACTTTACCTATCAAAACAATCTATGAATTGAGCTTAGACAGAAAAACATAAAAACCAATAACACTGAAATAGTAAGCTTAAGAACAAAACTGAGAAAAAGAGTGAACACAGGGCTGTGGTGGCATGTAGTACAAGTCGTGCACTGAACAATTCCAGGGAATGCCATTCACACAGAGCTGTGCATCGGCACCTCTAGGTTCCAAATGTGGTTAAGAAACGTTAAGTAGTGGAGGAAAGAAACTACAGCTATAACAGGCTAAAAGTTAACCTGTGAATAAGTACTCTGGAAATATTGCATTAAAATTAGAGATGGCAGGCAGTCTTAGAGAAAATGTATCTAAGGTGCTGTGTGCTGAGTGTGACAGATGCAGCTGGGATGGAAGCTACTGAAGGTGATATTATGGGAGCTAATGACTAAAGGAAAGACCACATTGCATCGGATGGGAATGAGAGTTCACAAAAGAGTTCTTTCTCCCCCTTGGCTTCGGTTCCTATATTTGTAAGGACGGAGTAGCGATCTCCTTTGTAGCTGTGCCTGGGCAGCTGGCAAGGTGCAATTGCTCTGAACTGTTGGAATTAACTAGATGTGTTTATTTAGAGATTAGTTCTTCTATCATGACAGA
This sequence comes from Lynx rufus, assembly GCF_022079265.1. Classification (NCBI taxonomy): domain Eukaryota; kingdom Metazoa; phylum Chordata; class Mammalia; order Carnivora; family Felidae; genus Lynx; species Lynx rufus. The sequence goes on from NW_025814823.1 coordinate 74,350,474, forward strand.
TGGTCCACCAAATATGGTGTGGTCTTTTTTTTTTTTTTTTTTTTTAGAGCGTACTTTCTAGTTTTTATTGAGGCCATGATACCAGGTGCTCTGAAATTCCTCACTGTAGTAGTAGTAGCAAATTCGTTTTAAACTCTTTTCTTTCTTTCCTTTTCTTTTTTTTCTCTTTCTTTCTTTCTTTCTTTCTTTCTTTCTTTCTTTCTTTCTTTCTTCTTTTTTTTGTAATTGGAGGCAATTTCATTGAACCATGGTATGGAGGTCAGGATAAGGAGGATCTATCAAATGCAAAGAAGAACATCTCACAGACCACTCTTCTCTTCTACTACATTGTTTTAGGCTCTTATCTAGCCATCCTTGGGGGTTTATTTATTGAGTTCTCCACTGCAAATGTAAGTAAGTTTCCATTTGTTTTGGAGTTGACTGGAGTTCTGCCCCTGCAGGGGAAAGAGAAGGTCTAGGGCATGGAGAGTCATGCTGGGGTCCTAGGAAAACGAAGACCTTGGTTTCCTGGACCAGATAAGTGCACATTCCAGCTCGACAGCAGTCCCAGGAGAGAACACCTGAGCCCCCGTAGAAGTGTTTTACTCTCCGAAATGCCTGGGGCCGAAGCCCCCACACAGGAATGACCACAGACAAAGGATGAAAATCATGGCTCTTTTATACTTTAGACCTTGAGGTCCTGAAGGGAGGGCTGTGTCCCTGCCTTCTTTCTACTGCACATCTGGGAATTTTCCTGGCATCGGGAGCCCATTGCAGCAGTATTTCTAGAATGAATGAATACATCGTCGCCTTTCCACATAGATTCTGTCATTTGATTCTGATAACAGAGCCCTGTGTAGTGCCAAGAAGACCGACAGATGCATTCAAGATAATGTTTGTGACGTCAAGGGCTCAGAGTCTAGTGAGCATCTAAGAGCTGTCACCAAGCCAAAGCGCATAAAGTATGTGGGATCAGAAAGGTCAATGCATCTACCTCAGTGGGGGTGTGAGGGTGTCAGGGAAGGACTGATTAATATCTGTGTGCTCCCCCTGGGGTCTTGAAAGGTAAGCAAACACTCTTTAGACACTCACATGAATGGAGTTTATTCAAGGAAAAGGCTCTCTCTGTCAGTGCATACCTGGAGGTCTCATTGAAACACGGATTCTGATTCAGCAGGTGCAGAGTGGGGTGTGAGACTTTGCATTTCTTATGTGTCCTGGGTGATGCTGACCCTGCGGGTCCAGGGACAGCCCTTTGAGTATCAAGACTCTGGGAAAAAGTCACAGTTAGAGAAATAGAAATAATCTATTATATCCAGAGCACGGTCTCCAACATGGTGGGCCTGTGCACCAGAGACCATTCAGGATGGGAGAAGGCAGTAAATATTAGAGCTTCTTTTATTTTTGCGTCTGCTTCTGAAAATGTCTATCTTTGTTTATGTTTAACATACATGGTATATGAAAACATTAATGTATGTACAAGACATGCAAACGTCTAAATACATGTTCGTTCGAGGACAGGCTCAGGTTTTTAGTAATAGAGGTTAGCGTGGAAAGAACAAAATGATGGGTTAGGCAGGAGAAGGTGAGGCATGAGCTCATGTCATTTTTCAGATGAAGACACTGAGGCTCTGAGACGTCAAGTCATCTGCCCAGGTTCGCAAAGCTGAGCCCCGAATGCAGGCCTTCTGACTCCTAGTCCAGTGCTCTACCTTGGCCTCTGACCCTCGGGGCGCTTAGCTCGGAGAACAGAGCCATAAAATAAGTTAGGGCACCAGGGGGAGCTTCCCCTACAAATGCACTTTCTTTCTGACCTCGAATAAAACACAAGCAGAAAAGGAAAGTTGCAAGAGCCAGATTGTCTTACATAAGCATCTCATTTGAGATAAAACCTTCCTCGCTGGTGCCGTTAATCACCTTACCTCTTCCCTTCCCCTAGGAATCCCTGGTGACAGAGCAAGTGCAAGCTGTTTTGTGTCTGTGTTGCAGCTAGCTCAGGATCAATTAGTACTTCTCACAGAGCTGTCGTGCAGAGATACAGCAGGGGACGTGGACAAAGTCAACTGTTGCGAGGCCACGGCGCACAGTTGAGTTGCCTACAAGCCTGGGGGGACACCAAAATGGCGGTCACAGCTAATGGTGTCAGCCTGAGCTTTTTATTGTAACAGAAGAATGAAGCCATGACCTGGTGGGGGTCTGGGGGAGGTCGACTATCAGCCCGGAAGTGCTGGTTTTGTTAGCTCTCTTGCAAATGAATGGGCGACTCCCAGAGTGACACTGCAAGGCCTTCAGCAGCCCACCTCCTCCAGGGCTGTGGGGGAAGATCCAGGAAGCAGGCCCTGCAGACGTCCCGGGATTTCCGCTCAGTGTAATGCAAAGAAAAAGTACAGGCAACATTGAAAGACAATGAAAAAGTCTACTTGGGATGTGCTTGGCTCTGGCCTTGGCCTCTCTCCTCCCCAGCACTTGCTCCTTTGTTACTTTTGTTGCCCCTGTGGCCCTGCGGGGGGCCATGTGTTGGTGTGGCATTGCTGACTCAGGACTTCTCAGAGGCTAGACTCTCCCGGGCCCCTTACCGGTTTGCATGTTGAGTTGTTCTCGAATACTTCATGCCGTGATTACAGACCAGACCTAAGGAGCTTATTTCTATTGACTAATGGGTGAGTCAGTCATTCTTTTATTCACCCAGCTATTCACTGATTCCCTTCGGCAAGGAAGCCTTACCTAACGTCTACTCAGTGCTTGTCACTTTGGGAGATGTGGAAGAAAGGAAATAAACACCACCCTCCCCATCCAGAGCCACCCGTAGATGGGGGCAGCTTGTCACTGTCTGAGGGGGCGCATGCTGGCCTGGGGCGGGGGGGAACCAATAATGCAGAACTGATTTCTAGTTCCAGGCCCTGTAATCTGATAGCAGTGGGAGCTGGTACCCGGTAGGCTTAGCTATCTTGGGAGACACTGACAAACACAATAATGGAGGGGAGGAAAGTACTGGGTCAGCTCTATCCATTCTATCCATTATTTATTGACTATCTATAATCATCTATGTATCTATCATACCTTTGTATGGATATACATATATACACATAGACACAGACAAATACATGATTCTATACATACATATGGGTATATATACCTACATTTTAAATTTTTTCATGAAAACCATCCAGAGATATTAATTTCTATTGACTGATGGGTGAAATTAATATTTCTTTTCTTTTAATGTTTATATTTGAAGGAGAGAGAGAGACAGAGCGTGAGTGGGGAGGGGCAGAGAGAGAGAGGGAGATACAGAATCCGAAGCAGACTCCAGGCTCCGGGCTGTCAGCACGGAGCCTGACGTGGGGCTCCAACTCATGAGCCATGAGATCATGAGCCATGAGATCATGTCCCAGGGCAAAGTCGGATGCTCAACTGACTGAGCCACCCAGGCACCCCATGGGATATTAATATTTCTAATTCATAGCAAATTAACTTAAAGTTTAGAGATTGTGAAGAAAGAACTTGACGGAGCTACTCTGTACCCACACAGTTCTGGCCAAACCCAACACTATTTCTGAGAACCTGTCCTCACATGGCAGACACATCGCCCAGTTCTTCCCGCCTTACCATCAGTGTATTAACTGAATCCACAGAAAAAAAGCATGGTTGTTGTTATTTCAAACTTCTTTTGGTTACAGGAGCTACTCATTTTTTTTTTTTCTTTTTATGCCCGGATTCGTTCATATCCTGTGGGTCCCTATAGGAACACAGCGCAGCCCTAATTCCTTTCCCAAGGGCTAATCTCTCCTCAGCTGTGCCGAGGTGTGGCCATCAGGTAATAAATGTTTCCATGTTAATAATTCCATCTTAGAGTGTTTAGGTTTTAGACAATCCTCTTTCAATAGTTCAGAAATCATATTTTAGACCTTCAAGAGCACATGTCTTATGTTACGCCCTGAAGTGCTCAGTAAGTGTGATTTGAACATCTTGAAAAAAATATTTTCATGGGTAGCAATGGAAGCAAAGAGAAGCTTCAGCCTAATTCTGCTAGACATTTTCTAGGTTTCACGTATCAACTCTGAGCACACTTAGGTCTGAAATTTGAGAAGCCTACCTACTTGAGAGAGAAGGAAGGAGGGTATGGTGAGGCACCAAAGCTCTTTCCATTTGCCCAGTCTTTGGAGGGTACACATTTTTCCATAAGTCATAGACCAGTGGCTCACCTCAGGGCATCTCAAGTTGGTTCCGTCCAGCCTCTAAGCTTTCCCACTCTGGTCAAAGAATAAATGTGGGTAAAGTAGTCACCATCCCACCAGATGCCCCACTTACTTAGTTTGTTTGGGCTGCCATAACAAACTATCACAGACTGGGTGGCTTAACGAACAGCAATTTATTTTCTCACACTTCCACAGGCTGGGGAGTACAAGATCAAGGTGCTGGCTGATTTGGTTCCCTGGTGGGAGCTCTCTTCCCGGCTTGCAGATGGCCACCTGCTTGCTGCATCCTCACAACAAGAGAGAGTGATCTCTCTCCCTACCTCTTCTTATGAGACCACTAATCCCATCATGAGGGCTCACTCTCATGACCTCGTGTGGCCCTCACTACCTCCCAGAGGCCCCATCACATTGTGGGTTATGGCTTCAACGTATGAATTTGGGGAGGACACCATTCAGTCCATAGCACTGGGTTTAGTGTCCTGGGTATTTGTGGTGGACGGTGTCAGGCTGGAGAGGGGGATTGCTCATGCCACTGAGTCGCACCGTCTTGGAGCGACGTCTTGAGGTGGGGGTCAGCATCCCTGCTAGTGAGTGATTACAAGCGAGATGCCAGAAGCTACCAAAAAGAGAGCCCTCGCAGTTACCGAGAGGACGGGAATGAGAGTTCCCTGGTCCCTCAGAACAGCAATAGGTAGGCTTATAGGATGAAGGAGGTGGCTTAGTTCCCTGGGGGCTTCCTGGGTCTCAGAACGGCCCCTCATCTTTTGAAAGTCTGTAGATTTCTCTTCCAGCTCCTGCTTCACATTCTGTCCAATTCCTAGCATCCTGCCTCCTCCCTCCACTCCCCAGAGACACTACCTATTACATTCTTCTTCTGCATGTCCCTTCGTAATCGATCCCGACGGTCCCGATTTTCAATAACAACATCAAGAGTAAGCTTCCCTTAGATGACCAGGAAGACATTTTCCGGAAACAGTACCAGGAGTTTGGAGTAGGGAAGGGGGAAAGCATTTGTATTGGTATTTATTTTACTTTGATTTTGTTTATTATACGGCGAAGAGTGAGAAAAAAAACAATGAAAGTGTCACATTGCCCTTTTAAAATATCATTGACGTTATTTCTTAGTGAGACTCTAACTCTGAAAGAACCTACATACTATACTTTGACACCAATTGGTAAATTAGTAAAACCAAACCAAAATGCATTTCTAAGAGGCCATTCAAACACATGGCATCATCGTTTTCCATGTGAAGACATCACTGACCCCTATAAATAAAATTGGATATCCCTTCCTGTCTGTGGCCATGGTACCTATCGCATACTTCTATTTTCGCATCTCTCACATTATCTTACGCTACATATTTTCCTATAAATTTCCTGCCCTAATCTGCAAATTCTTGGAGGGTAAAGCTCTGCTGTACTCACCGTGGTATACTTAGTGTTGAGCCAGTTACCAGAGACATGACAGTGGTTAATAAATGTTTATTGGGGTGCCTGGGTGGCTCAGTCAGTTAAGCGTCTGATTTCAGCTCGGGTCCTGATCTCCCGGTCATGAGATCGGGCCCTGAGTTGGGCTCTGCACTGGGTATGGAGGCTGCTTGAAAATTCTCTTCTCTCTCTCTCTCTCTCTCTCTCTGTCTGCCCCTCCCCCACATGCTCTCTCAAAAAAAACCAAAATAAAGTAAAAGTTTATTTGTTGAAAAAAGTCCTTTGAAGATCACTTAAACACATAAGTTCATTCGTTCATTCAAAGATTATTGGGCGCTTAATACGTGTATAGTAGGTATAGATGTTGTTAGTGTCACTTCCAAAACTGACCGGATGAGGAAATTCTTAACATCTTGTCAACTCTTCAGCCTTGCCATCTTGCCATTGCACAAAACAGCATTCTCTGGGCTTAGTTCGGTCCCTATGGGATACAAAACAGACCTGGATTCAAGTCACCACGGGGCCCTCATTAGCTAGGTGAACTTCAACAAGTTTTGTAACCAATGGACCCTAAATCCTCTTCTGAAAACAAATGCATTGTACCGGATGGCATCTTAGTTCACTTAAATTCATTTGTTCATGTGCAATCATGGTATGAAGATGCTTATAAGACGAGGGGAGATTTTAATATAAAGCTACACCGAGCGGTGCTGAGAAACAGTAATTCTATACCATCATAAAATTTGTCATAATGCCACAAGGTGAATCTTTTTTTCTCTCTCAGTTTTTAGAAGAAATCTTAGAGGTCACATACCAGCTGGGACAATGCAGAATATTATCGAAAGCAATTCGTAAACTGAGCAGACTCTAAGACTCAATACCTTCTGTGAGATTTAGTGAGGTTTTTTTTGGCTATTTTGGGCAGACGAAATTGGAAAATTACTGTGAGCTGACAAAGGAGAAATAGAAAAGTGAGTCTAGTCGTTAAAGTACTACCAAATGGTAGTTTTCATCAGATAAGTTTCAGTATGACTAGTTCTAAAAGTTGGTTGGGCTGATTCTTAGAAAGAAGAATCTGCAAATCCAATCATATATGTGCTCATGGTTTGCATCTCAATTATACATTTGCAGGCACTTTCCTGTCATGCTAATGAGGCTTTTGCCACTGCATGGCCCCGGTGACAGTTGGATCCACAAACAGCAGTTCATCAATTGATTGCAGGTGTTTCCCCTTGGAAAATAAAAACTGCATGTACAGACCACAAGGTGAGGGAAAATCGATTTTCAACAGCCACACAATCTGGTGAGTTCTGAAATACTGCTTTGGGAAACAAATTCTCTTGCTGCTGTTTTCATATATAAATACATTCCATTTATAAAATATAGGACCACTGTCCTCAACAGCAATAAGGATTCCTAAGTTAAAAATTAACTACAGTGTACCTAAGAAGGGACAGAACCTTTTTTTTTCTAATTAGTAGAACATAAAATCTCAAAATATTAAATGGCATTGTCCATTGTTCTTCTTAAGGAAGTCATTTGCATTTTTATTATATTTGAAGGTCCCTGTCGAACACGTTTCTTAACGTACATAAAAGACCAGTTTGATTAGAAACCCCCCAATTTCAATTTAGGCAGCTACCAGTAATGTATGTAACCTTGCATTCGCCAAGTTTGGGATTTCATTTATACTTATATCTTATTTGAATTCTCAAGTAAATGCTTGACACAGTCATGTGTCATCGGACCCCCTTTCCCAAAGGAGGTTTTCTTCTCTACAAACATCTAGACTTTTAGCATAGAACCTTGTTTTTCTCCTAATTGACCTGTCTGCTTTTATCCTTTCTTACCACAGTTGGCTGTGGATGATTTCACCAGCCACAACTTCTGGCAACATTTTTCACACCTCGGCCCAGCTGTCTTAGAGTCTCAATAAGCATGTTCTTCCACCCAAAAATATTGCAAATGTTGAAATATATTCTTTGAAAAATAACTGTACGTGTGGGGTTACTTGTGGATAATAGCTTGCGTGTTCTGTGATACACAAGTAAACACAAAACATAAACATCGATACATTTCAAAATGTATTCATGTTCACATAACTCTTGATAACCCAGAAACCTAGGGGTGAGTTTCCACCCATGTTTCCTAGTTTCAGTATGTTCTGTATAAGGACTATGTACAAATTATTCATTACAATATAATCATGTTCCCAAGTTTACCCATTACTTTTAGCTCTAGATCTAAGACAGTGTTCCCTAACCCTCAGCATGACTGGCGTTTGGGGCCAGATGAGTCTTTGTTGGAGGGTTTACCTTGTGGGATGCTTGCTCCTGGACTCTGCAAACCGGATGCCAAGAGCAACCCTTCTTCCTGCGCTCCTGGAGTCTTGTCTCCAAACGTGCCCTGGGAAGCAAAATCATGCCAATTGAGGATGATTGACCTACAGCCTTTATTGGAGAAAGTCTTTGAAGCCCCTCTCTCAGCGCCTATTTTGCAACAATTGGCAGTTGGCGATAAAGACACAGGGATTCTGATGCTCATTTCTGTCAAATTTTGAGGACCTTGACAATTTGGGAGAGAGCACTCTGAGTTAGGACAGGACACATCGATTTTTCTTGCTCTTTCTGTTTCTTTGATATTGGACAATTTTTTTTTTAATCCTGGAGATTGGTTTCCTCATTTATTAATAGAGGTAGTGAGTGAATAGAGAATCCTATATTCTTCACAACACAGCAATTCTATACTATCGCTTTGCACATTTATTTTAAGGATGAATGGGGGTACCTGGAACAATATCAAATATTTGAAGCTAAAATATCTGCAGAACTTTAAGTACTACCTGTTAAGGTCATTCCTCACGTCTGCCAGTCCATTACCTTTCTGTCCCCTGCTGTAGGCCCAATTGGAAACTCGCTCTTTCCAGAAGCCCTTTCCTGATTAAGTTGACCCTAATTCCAAATTGTGTAAGTCTTCCTTTGGAATTTTCTTCAGAGCCAGTTTATGAGTCATTCAAGGAAATAAGTCTCATTACTTTATAATCACACCTCGTTTGGGACCCCAAATAGAGTTACATAGCCTGATCACTCACTTAACTCACTAGCTTTGGCTCCAAAAGACTTTTACTGTTTCCAAAACAAAGTTGGCTTGCCAAAGTTGAAGATTTGTCAACTTTGCACGGACTGGAAAGGTGGTGTTGCAGACTCTGAAAACAATTGCAAAAGAGAACGTTCATAAAATTTGAGCCACAGAAGACTGTGGGGTTGACAAAGTGAAAAGAATCACGTTGGATGCGGGCGACTATCATCTGAGTCTTTTATATCAGTTTGAAAAATCTATCCCGCGAGGATTTACACACCATATATGTTTGTAGGAAGTTATCGATACTTATGTGGCTATTTTGCCATAATTATCGTGTTGCTTTTATCCTCCACTTTCTTGCCCCTCTCTGGCTCTGATCGCTCTCTTGGCTTATCCACAACCTTAGTTAAATCCAACTGTTCTTAACTTGTGTTTTTTCCTGTGCATTGTAATATGGCCAAAGTAAAAGGACACATCGTCTTGACTAGTCTCATTTGAAATCCCTAACCATGAACCCCAAGGAAGCATTTAATTCTATGACTATCTTCCTGTATTTCCCTAGTTCATGGATCCATCTTTCTACTGATCTAGACTCTCCTTTCTTGTCCTCTTTTTCTCATTTAAACCCTTGCCGCCCCCTCCTTCGAGTTCACTTTTTCTCTCCTTGCCTACTCAAGGGCATTCTAGGACCTCTTCCTTCCTCTTCTCTCCCTTTTACCGGCCTCGCTTCTGTTTCACACCCACTTTATTTTCTATGACCACTATTTACTCCCTGCATCAGAACGCTGGCCTTTTTGCTGTTCATCAAATCTGCCAGGCACATAATTGCCCTTGAACATCGTCTCTGTCATCTGCGCGCTCAGCCTGGAATCGCAAGGCTGACTCCCTCAGCTCCTTCAGCTGGTCCTCAGTGCCACCTTCTCACCAAGGGCATGCATCCCTCACTCCTGCGTCTAAATTCTTTTTTAATGTTCATTTCTATTGAGAGAGAGAAAGAGAGAGAGAGGGAGAGAGATCGTAAGCAGGGGAGGGGCAGAGATAGAGGGAGACAGAATCTGGCGCAGGCTGCAGGCTCTGAGATGTCAGCACAGAGCCCAGCATGGGGCCTGAACCCACAAAAGTGAGATCGTGACTTGAGTGGAAATCTGACACTTGACCAACTGGGCCCCCTGGGGTTCCCTCACCTCTATGTCTAAAACTGCACCTAGTCACACCATCCCCAGCACCACAGCGCCCCCTCCTGCCTGTTCTCCCAACGTTCTCCTCTATCTGCCCAGTTTTTAAGCCTTTACAACATTTAACATATCATAGAACTTTCATGGTATTATAATTTCATTACTTAGTTCTTATTGTCTGTTTCCCCCAGGACAACATGAAGGAAGAAAGTTACAATTTTTTTTCGGTTTTATTCCCCTGTTCTATTTCAAGGGCCCAGACTTGTTCCCAGCCCAGAATAATAAGAGGTCAGTGAATATATATGTATGTATATGTGTGTGTGTGTGTGTGTGTGTGTGTATACAACAATTAAATTTCAATGAAAATTTACCTCTTAGATATCAGTAATGCTATGTCTCTCAGTGAATTCAAATTTGCTTGAGGTCAGAAATTGTACTCCTTTGCTCACGACCTTTGTAGAACAATTAGAACATATTTATACATATAGAAGGGGCTCAATAAATGCTTCCCAGATGATGAACATTTACAAATATAATCTTTTCAAAGCTCATCTCAGTGTGGAGTTAGTCTATCAATACACCATTTTCAGAACATTGAGTACAAATGAAATAGACACACACATGGCACAATGATCTCGGATAATGTAATGTTTCTCTGTTTCTTTTATTGACTAGCAATTATAACAATGCGAATGTCACCGTGACAATATGTACGATGGGTAGACAGAAACACTGGTGCAAAACCTTGAAATGATAAACATTTTCCTGTGAATTATTTGACAACGTTCTCTGTGGAGACGGTGATAACCGAATTGACATTCATAAGCTAGTAGTGAAAGTTAGGGAAGCGATGAAACAAAACTTGATTTTTCTTAGAAAAGTGTAGAAAAATGGATCACCCTTGTGTCAAATTTGCACAATCCTAGCAATAAAAGAGGCAGCCGAAGCATGGAGGCTGCATACAAACCTTGATAATTGATCACACCCAAGTTGGGTGTTTGGGGCAGGCATTGGTACCTATGCTAACTGAGCAGGTCAGATACACAATTTCTTTTTTAAATAAATGGGCAAGTGTGCCTACATTTAATTTTTTTTAATGTTTATTTATTTTTGACACATAGAGAGACAAAGCATGAGCGGGGAAGGGGCAGAGAGAGAGGGAGACATAGAATCAGAAGCAGGCTCCAGGCTCTGAGCGGTCAGCACAGAGCCCGACGGGAGGCTTGAACTCCCAGACCGCGAGATCATGACCCGAGGCGAAGTCGGAGGCTCAACTGACTGAGCCACCCAGGCGCCCCTCAGATATACAATTTCTTAACCCCAGTGAGGATGAGTACAAACAGAAACTGTCACAGGCCATTTTTTGAACATTTTTGCTTTTCATTGACAAAAATTATTTTAAAAATTACTCAGATAGTAAATGAATACTCTGCCTTTATCCTCGGCCTAATTCTTCTCCCACATCCAGAGGTGACCAATTTTCATCCTTGAGAGGACCCCTTCCAAACCCATTTTCCATGCAATTAGACATATGGGTGTGTGTTCATAAGTGTACATGCACATACACGAATACACACACACACAGGTTTTATGTTTAGGTAAGTACGGCATATGGTATATATTAGTTTGTGGTTTATTATTTTCTCTAATGCTGTGTTTTGGAGAGGTGTATTTGTCATTACCTGTAAATCTATCTCTTTTCTTATTGAGGTGTAATTGACATAGAACATTACGTTAGTTTCAGGTGTACAACATAATGATTCAATATTTGTATACATTGCAAAATGATCACTGTAGTTAACATCCGTCACCTTACATCGTTAGAGCTTTTTTATTTCTCGTGCTGAGAAATTTTAAGATCGACTCTCTTAGCAACTTTCAAATATGCAATAAGGTGTCATTAACTGTAACTGTCAGGATGCACATTATTACATCCCATGGCTTATTTATTTTATAACTGGAAGTTTGTACCTTTTGACCCCTTGGCCCATTTTGTCACCTCCCCACCACCTGTCTCTGGCAACCACCAATCTCTTCTCTGTATGTTTGAACCATTTTTTTTTTATTACACATGTATGTGAGAGCATACATAATTTGTTTTCTCTATCTGTTTTGTCTCACTTACCATAATGTCCTTGAGGTCCACCCATGTTGTTGCAAATATCTCATTCTTTTATAATGGTTACATAACATTCTATAGAAGTAACACATCACAATTTATTTGATTATTCCTATCTTGATACAGTTGTATTGCTTCTAGCTTTTTGTAGTTAGATCCAATGGGAATTAGATCCAACTTATAAATGTGTGTATATGCTCCTGAAGGACAGACCCTTCAGAAGCAGGACTGTTGGGTCAAAGAGAATGTGACCTTTACATCTGATGGAAGATGCTAAATTATCTCCCTGAAAGTTCCACTGATTTATGTTCCCATCAATATTATGTGAATTTATATTGTGCCATTTTCTCACCATTGCTAGATATGATTTTTTTTTTTTTAATTTTCCCAGTCTGATAGGTGGGAAAGGACAACTTCTGGTTATTTTATATTTCAGTTCTTTTCACATTAGATGAGTTTATGGGTTTTCTTTTTTTGTATACCTATTGGTAGATGCACACTTTACTTCAGAATGTGGTTGGGCAAGAAAAAGAACTTACAAGTAGAGACACCACATCAGTGCTGATCAGCTTTATCTCCTATTAGAATTGCTCGTGTCTTTCAAGTTCATTCAGCTGTGTATTAGTACTGATGTCTGACCACACCCTCAATGTGTTAATTATTCCAGGGTGGAACCACAGAAACATTTTTTTTTTTCTTATTTCTCATGTAAGCTGAAATTTTGGGAAGTCTATTTAGTCTTCTGGTTTCTGCCCAGTCTCTTGGGTGATGAGGTCAATTTGTCAGGACGTGGGCTTGTGTAGATGGATTACAGATTCTTCCATAGGTCAATGACTTGGGGCCACTTTCATGGTGTGGCTCAGGTTCCCAGACTTGGCCAGATTACCTAATCTATGTCACAGATAGTTTATGTTTACTTTCTAAGTAAGAGGACATGTGCTGCATTTATTTGGGAACTTATTATCTCTCTCTCTCTCTCTCAATTCTTATTTATAGACGTATACACTAATATATTCACATAAAATGTAAAATCAAGTAATGCGGTCAAGTTCCGGGGTTTCAGGTTCCACTGCATGACCCTGGGTATCTAAAGACCAAATACAGGACCAAAGCAAAAATTCCCTTGGCATTAACCACGTGGTGGTATTGCCCTTCTCTTGAAAGTAACTCTTCAGTGCACCTGCTGGTCTTTGTAAGTGTTCTGCTTATCTGCCAACGGCGGAACGGGTTATCCCCAAACTCATGTTTAAAACAACAGCATTAATTTTGTTCGCTTGCTAATTTGCATCTTTGTCAGGGTGAGATGGAGAGAGCTCACCGGCGTCCCACACGGTGTCAGCTGGGGCAGGCAGCTCCGTGGGAAAGGGACGGGGCCCCCAGGATGGCTTCTGCACACAGCTGACCAGGGGGCGCTGCTGGCAGGTTCTCTCCACTTGGGGCTTGCCTCAGGGTTCCCCTCCCACCTGGTGGTGGTTGTGTTAAAGAGCCGCCTGTGTCTGAAGGCCTGGGCACAGGAATCAGCACAGCATCACTTCTGCTGTACCCAACTGCTCCAGCGGACCCAGAGTCCAGGTTCAAAAGTAGGGAACAATCCCCCACTTCTAGACTGGAAGACATTCCAATCCATTTGGGCCCTGTGTTCAAAATGCCGCATAAAACCAAATCCCTGTTTATAAAATTTCCCATGCGTTCACATGAAATAAACTTTGGTATGTTGTACAGAACTTTTCATCCCAAACATGAGTTTGGGCATGTGAAAATAAGGCCAGATTCAGAAGAAGGTACTGCCATGAACACAGCAGGCATATACATATTGTTACTGAAATTTATCTACACCTCAAAAAAACCATCTTTACTCCCCTTGAGTGCTCATAGCACATCTGAGGAAGTGAAAATAAAATTCGCTGGATGCGTTTTTTAAAAAAAACCATACCTTCACTACATGCGCTTGGTTATGATTTATTTTAGAAGTCTGTTAAAGATTTCAGAGCTGATGAAGTGAAATATCTCTGGTCAGTTGGTGACGTCCGCTTAAAATAATGAGCAGAAGATTTTATTAGTTTATTTGTACCTCAAATCTCTCTTATTTATTCAATGTGCATTAGGGAGATTTCACCGAGGGATTTTGTTGGCACATTTATCAAACAAATGTGAACATTAAAGGGTATTGGTCTGAAAGCAGTTCATTCTACAAACGACATATAATGATATGCCTTTTGGTCAAATTACAGAGCCTCAGTTGGCTTTAAATTTTTTGACTTTTTTTGTTAGTTGAGCCTCTGTAATAAATATCATAAAGTGCAAATATATTTGTGAGCTAATATTAAAACTCACTCCATTTTTCCCCGAAGAAATTCATCTCAGGAGCTGCTATATGCTTCTTGAATTGTTTTAATATAACAAAGCAAATGTCATCATCTTTTTTTGTTTGTTTGTTTTGTTTAGCATGGCTCTCTTCAAAAGTATGCTGAGGGCTTGTGAAATACAATGTTCAGAGGACAGGACTAGAGATTATAAATGGCGTTTTCAACTATTTTCTGACTGCATTAGCACATTTTGAATTGAATTGAATAGAATTCCCGATCCAGGCAACTTTTTAAAAATACAGGATCTACAGAATGGGTAGATCGTTTGTATAAGATAATGATGCCATGGATTTTTTACAATGTAACAAAATCTATTAACATTAAGAAGTCAACTCCCCCCCCCCCCCCCCCCGCCATAAGAAATGTTATCACTTTGTAATTTACCACCTTGACTTTCAGTAGGGCTAGCTCTTCCTTTGAGTTTTGGAAATGTCTTAGATTTCGGAATTGTTTGTTTTGTTATTTTTTAAAATTTTTGGCTGTACTGCTTATTCTTCTTAATCCTTCTCACAGAATCATGCATGTAATCTTTGTAAAGAGGCAGCTACTGCAAGTCGGTTGACAGACAATCTAGCGAAGCTTTATTGCCTTAGATGATGTTTGTGGATAGAGCCCTATTGCTTTTCCTTACGGTGATCTCATTTGTTAATGGTACATTTTTGTCTGGTCAGGGTTTTCCAGATAAGTGGAACCGGAAATGTGTGCACAGGGTGTGTGCGTGTATGCAAATAATATGTATTCATTATAAGGAATTGGTTCACATAATTATGGAGGCTAAGTCCCCAGATCTGCTCTCTCCACGCTGGAGACCTAGCAAAGCCTGTGGTACATAATTCAGTCCGAGTTTGAGGACAGTAAATCCCAGCCCCAGGGCAGGAAAAGATGAGAGGAGGGGTCTAACTCTAACAGTGAGTCAGAGAAAAGGGTCAGATTCCTCTCTGCCCTTTGCTCTGTTCAGGTTTTCAAAAGCTTGGATGGGGGGGGGGACACACAATCTACTGAGTCTACAGATTCAAATGTTAATCTTATCCAGAAACAGCCTCAGGGACATACCTAGAAATAATGTTTCATCTGGGTACCCACGGCCACCCAGGTGGGCATAAAATTCACTCTCCCAATTCTCTTTTCTACTGTCTCTGAGGTTCTGTCATCACTTGTTTCTTAAGCATCAGTTTCTTTTTACCTTGTGAAACTACCTCCAAATCCATACAGGAGCAATGCAAAAATAAGCTACAGCTTTACAATTTGCTTAGTTTAATTGTAACTGGAGCATAAAATATCACACAAGAGGAGGCATTATTTACCTAGGCTGCCATTTTGTTGATGGCTCTCTTCCCTTCCCTTCCCTTCCCTTCCCTTCCCTTCCCTTCCCTTCTCTTCTCTTCTCTTCTCTTCTCTTCTCTTCTCTTCTCTTCTCTTCTCTTCTCCTATGCAGAAGCTTTTTAGTTTGATGTAGTTCCCATGTTTGTGTATTTTTTAATTTAATTTAATTTAATTTAATTTTAGTTTAGTTTAGTTTAATTTAGTTTATTTTCAATGTTTATTTTGAGAGAGAGATAAAGAGAGAGAGAGAGCGGGGAGAAGGAATACCAAGCAGGTTCCATATCGTCAGCACAGAGCTCCATGTAGGGCTCGAACTCATGAACCGTGACATCATGACCTGAGCCGAGATCAAGAGTTGGACGCTTAATCCACGGAGCCACTCAAGTGCCCCCTATCCATGTTTGTGTGTTTTAAAAAAACAGGTCTGATTTAGTAAGAATGTAAGTACGATTTGAGGTATGTAGGATTTCTGATTTACAGATAGGAAAACCAATAGTTCGTAAAGTCCAAAGGGTTTGATTTCTGAATCTGGAAATTTTTGTTTTTCCTTCTCAAGAACTTAGAAATTTCCCGTAAAAATTTTAATTATAATAAATTCAATTTATTTTTTATGACTCTTTATTTTTCATGGGTACAAAATACCCATACATTTTGTCATTTTTCTAAGCTCTCCTCCCTTTTCCTCAGTAAATTGGAAGGAGACACTGCAGAGACACTTGACATTTCAAAGCTGAGTTTTGGCTACTGGGATAAATGTGGGAGGGTCTCTTCCTTGTTGTCCCCACAGTTGGTAAAATATCCCTGCATGTTTCATAGTATGGTAACAGCCTACATTAGATTAACGTTTCGTGTGGAATGCCTTTACAATAAAAGGCAGATAGTTGTCTGACAGAAGCACAGGAAAAAAAAAATAGAGAGCAGCAAGCCGCAGGAACCATATCTTAGCAGAGGTAAAGCGAAAACTTTAGAGCTAAAAAAGGTTTCTGTCAGAAAACGTGGTTGTCCTCAGTAGACGTTTACTCCAAAGATGAAAGAGCTACTTTCTTTACAGGGTAAATGGTTTCCCCAAGACCTCACTGACACCACAGCAACCCAGCTTTGAATGACCAGAGTGTGATGCTGACGCTTATGACACTTTCCTCTGCCGTGTGTCTTCATTCATTCTCCAAGAACCGTTCACTGAGCAACAACTTTATGGGCACGGGGTTGCATGAGGTACTCAGGATTCAGTAATAAACAATGACTAAAAAGACAATGTCTGATCTTAAGGAGCTGCTAGGATAGAGCAAGATTGGGTACGAAAGCAAGCCCCCATTGAAATAAGTGCTTTTTTTAAAAAGGTTTTTAAATGTTTACTCGTGTTTTGAAAGACAGATGAAGACAGAGCATGAGCAGGGAAGGAACAGAGAGAGAGGGAAACAGAATCCGAAGCAGGCTCTAGGCTCCGAGCTGTCAGCACAGAGCCTGACGCAGGGCTCGAACCCACGAACCGTGAGATCATGACCTGAGCCAAAGTCAGATGCTTAACTGACTGAGCCACCGAAGGGCCCCTGAAATAAGTGCTTTTTAAGAGGACACGAGACTGGAGAGGTTTGCCAGGGACAGATGGTGAGGGTTTGTTTACCATCCCATGCCATTTGGGCTTTGGATGATGTAGGAGTGCTGAAAATACGGACTCCATCATTGGCCTGTCCTCTTGTTCATGTTCCCTTGATGACGTCTCCTGGGACTGTGTGTTCTGGGCCTCCTGAAGATTAATATACATAGCTTAGAAATGCCTGCCAAGGCCAGAATTGGGGGGAAGTTTGTTTTGGCCTGCCATGAATCTGTTAGAGATAACGTGGTCGGTCTCCTTCCCAACTCACAGGTGGAGCCACAAGGCCTCATTAAAGGTTAGCAGGCAATTAGGAGTGTCCAGGCCCTTTAAGACGCATGCGAACGCTTTGATCTCACACACTGCCCTTCTGCGCATTCCCTCTAGAAGATCTGTGGACCAATGTCAGGGCTTTTTGGAGAACAGTGACACAACTGCTGTGGCTCATCCTGGGCTAGACCCCTGCTCCCTCAGGGTCAATGAGTTACCCTGCACAAAACTCTGTGAGAACTCAATGGAGTGGGCCGCTTCATTGTCCCATCTTTCCTGTCCCCGCCCCCCCCCCCCCACTTCTAGCCAGTGATGTGGCACCAGCATAGGGTTTTTACTCAAGAGTGAAATGAGATTTGCACTTTGGAAGTAGAATGAGCTACGCTGTGGGGTGAATGTGTACGAGTGGCCAAGAGAGGCCATTGTTGCCATAAGCTAGGTTGGGGGGTGGGCGGTGACTGTAGTCTGAAGTGAGAAGTGGTGGGTATGGGGAAATGGGCCTATTCAGAGGATGTCTTGGAGAGAGAATTTGGAAAACTGGGTGATTGTGTAAGTGTTGCGGCTGAAAAAGAGAAGGAAAAAAAGGTTAACCCCAGGCATAGGAAGCAGATAACTGGGTGAATAGTGATACAATTTTTCTTTAAAGAAAGAAGAACATATTTTGAGGCAAGACTATTGTCTTTTTGTCCACATGGGCATGTACCTATGTTTTAACCAGATGGATTGTCCAGTAGAAATGGAATATAAGAATCCGATCTACAGGAAAAGTTGGGTTGTAGAGATAAACTTGGGGTCCAAGCCCAATTAATGAGACCAGACAACTTAACTCCAGCTGCCTGGTGTGTAATAATGGAGAGGAGCGAAAGTTTGGGGGACCTTTCTAGCTAGTTCTTTTTTGGTTTTAATGTTTCTCCCAAAAGAGATGGGGTTTCTGAAAGTACTTAAGTAGAATGAGGTGGGAGTGTAAGCATGAATTCAGCCTGAAGTTCATTTAACTGACAATTGGATGTGCCATTGCACTAATGATCAAAATCAAACAAAATAAAAGCAAGATAGCTGAGTTTAAAGAAAAACAAAAGTGCTGTCTACTGGATAGTGTGTCGCAAGAAAAGGATTCCCAAACTGCCAAGTGCTGTTTTCATCTGCTGCCTGCTGTCATTCTAACTTACCCCCTATGCATTGGAGATTTCCAGAAGGCATCCTAACTGACTTCTATATTGCTAATTGCAGAAAACACTGCACTGCCTTCTTCTTTTTAAGACATTATTTCCTTCCCCTTCTTCAAATTAAAGATACAATCTTTTTTCAAGCCAACATTTCTGACAGAATTTTAAATGCTCATGGGGCATTAAGACGCAGTTGAAGGAAAATAAAGTAAAAGAAAAGAAGTAAATGTAAGATGGCTTGTCTATATAAAGAATTAGAAGTGCATACAATATGTTGCTGTTGACTTTGGGGAAGCATCTTAATGCACTTGAATTATTTTTTTCCCCTAAATATTTACCGATTGATGTACATTCCGGCCCGTTTAAGAGATGAGGTTGGGAAATTAGGGTCATTTACTGATTTGTGAGAATAAGTAGCTAGCAGCTAGCATCCAGTGACAATGACGATTTTCTAAGGTTTAACCAGGCACTTGGGTACACCGGTTCTTCCCCACAGAGCCTCGAGGATTCTATTTCTGCTCTCTCTTGAGCTTAGGATGGCAATCATGATAAATTGTATCATACCGTGAGGTGGTTTGTGATGAAAACAAATTTCCACTAGGGACTGTAACACAACCTCCAAACTCACGCTCTGATAAAACACTTAGAAATGTACACTTGTCTCCTCTGTCCTCCTCTGTTCTTTCTCTTCTTTGTTGAAAACCAAAACAAAATTACAAACAGAGAACGAGGATGTGTGTTGGTAACAGGAATCTTTTTTCTATATGGAGATTAGAGTTTTGATGATTTTATCTGTCTGATTCTATCTTTATTTTTATTTATCTATCATCTCTCTAGCTCATCTAATTTTTTGAAGTTCAATTTTAAAGTGGAAAAAGTGGGAAATGAACGGACAGGGACTTGAAAATGATGGATAGGGCAAGTCGTGGAGTTAAGGGAGCTGCAGATTTCTTTAAAAATATAGATGATGGCTTTCTGTTGGGAATGGACAATTGTACACTTACACAGTTCCCTGTAGATATAGCACCGTGGTTAGTGTGTTGGTAGATTATGTTTATTGGAAGGACTAATTTTATTTCATCACTTGAAGGCACAGTCATTGTGGGATTAAATGGGTCGCCTCCTTGTTTGTGGATTAAGCCTGCTATTTGGTCAGAGCGTACAAAATAGGTCTTCCGAAAGGAGAAATGCAATGACCTGCCAATTTTCACGATTCAATTTCTTGCTTTCAATCATTGCAGCTGTGTGGTATTCTTGTCTTTCTTCTCCCCAGAGTCTACTCAACACCTTGGCAGATTCCTTCTGTGACATATCTTTATACTCTGGAAGGACGCTCATGGAACTCTGGAAACATTGGAAAAGCTCAAGATGTAGTTCAGGCTACTCTGCACATGAATATGGGTCCCTAGGCCATTTCTTAAATTGAAGATTTCCCAGTTAGGCAGCTCCAAAGAGTCTTCGACAAGGCAACTGGATTACTTTGTGGGCCTTTAGAAGAAGCAGGATTATATTAGTTGTTGCTTCCTGACTGCTGCTCACTCATTTATCAATTCACTCATTCTTCCAACAGGCATTTACTCTGAGTTTACTGTGTGGCCTGAGCACTGTGGGATTTACAAAGAAATACAATACTTGGACTTCACTTCCCAGGAATTTATGGTCTTATTCTTTCTATTATGTATTCTTATGCAAGATCCCAGCCTATTCTAAGAGGTTAGGTGACTCTGAGTCACATACCTAGACTAGGGTCTTTCTGTATCCCATTAAGTTTGAAAGGAGTCTGAATACAGAGAAAAATTATGGGAAAATATAATGGGTGAAGTGAGAAAAGTACACAAAATAGACGCTTATGTGACCTTAATTATCCAAGGATACAGGAGTGCTGATTCATAGGGACACTTGTACCCCAATGTTTATAGCAACACTGTCAACATTAGTCAAATCATGGAAGGAGCCCAAATTTCCATCAACAGATGAATGGATAAAGAAAGTATGGTTATATATATGATGCAGTGCTACTCGGCAATGAGAAAGAATGAAATCCTGCCATTTGCAACAACGTGGATGGAACTGGAGGGTATTATGCTAAGTGAAATAAGTCAGTCAGAGAAAGACAGATAACATATGCTTTCACTCATATGTGGAACTCGAGAAACTTAACAGAAGACCATGGGGGAAGGGAAGGGGAAAAATAGTTTCAAACAGAGAGGGAGGCAAACCATAAGAGACTCTTAAATACAGAGAACAAACTGAAGGTTGATAGTGGGGGGTGGAGGAGAGGGAAAAATGGGTGATGGGCATTGAGGAGGGCACTTGTTGGGATGAACACTGGGTGTTGTAAGTAAGTGATAAATCATGGGAATCTACTCCCGAAATTAAGAGCACACTGTATACACTGTATATTAGCTAACTTGGCACAGATTATATTGAAAAGAAAAAAAAATAGATGCTTATGAAGGCCGAGCATGTTATGGGCTGAATTATGTCCCTCACGAAATTCATATATTGAGATCCTAATACCTAGTACCTCAGAATGTGATCGTACTTGGAGACAAGATCTTTTACAAAAGTTATTAAGTTAAAATGAGGCCATTAGGGTAGACCCCAGTCTAATATAACTGGTGTCCTTATTAAGAGAGGGGTGGGTCCTGACTCACAGAAAAGGAAGATGTGAAGGCACAGGGGGAAGACGGCCATCTATGAGCCAAGGAGAGAGGAGACACCAAGCCTGCCAAGTCCTTGATCTTGGACATCCAGCCTCCACAACTGTGAGAAAGTAAATTCCGTTGTTTCAGCCACCCAGTGTGTGGTACCTTGTTACAGCAGCCCCAGCAAACCGATACAGCATGGGACTTGGCAAGTCACTGAGAAATAAGTATTGAGCAAATATTGCGTCTATGACATTATAGCAAATGTTGTGTGGTAAACATGAATTTATCCAGGACTGAAGCTGCTTGATATTCATTGCTCAGACAGGAACAGTTACGCATTAGGTGCCTGGAGAACACACACACACACACACACACACACACACACACACACAGGAACCTACAGTCAGGTGGGAAAGGGCTGTTAAGAGATTGGTAGGGTTGGTAGTTGGGAATAAAGGATAAAGTGTGGGGAAAAGTCACAATAATTGCAAAGATAATAATGACAATGGCAGTTGCCTATATTTAGTGACTTCTCTATACCAGGCAGAGTATTCTGCATTGTAACGTCCTCTTTATTAGAGACTTTTATTTCTTTCTTTTAAGTTTATTTATTTATTGAGAGAGAGAGAGAGAGAGAGAGAGAGATTGAGAGGAGAGAATGAGCAGGGGAGGGGCAGCGAGAGAGGGAACGAGAGAATTCCAAGCAGGTTCAATGCTGTCGATGCAGACTCCGACTTGGGGCTCAATCTCACAAACTACGAGATCATGATTTGAGCCAAAATCAGGATTTGGACGCTTCACTGACTGAGCCACCCAGGCGCCCCCTAGACTTTTATTTCTGTTTTGGTTGAGGATCTGAGGCTCAGAGAGTTAAATCTTTTATTCACCTAAGATCCCACAGCTAGTATATTGATATGGGTTCTCATGGGTAAAGGGACAGAGGTGGCACCTGCATTTCTTCTTAGAGGCAGCAGGTGTTTTCCAAGATCCCCCAGCCCCAAGAAAGGTTAGGTTTGCTCCTCAGGGCTCCTTCATGCTGCTGGGTAGACAATGGGTTCTAATGACTACCAAGAGCTCGGAAATCCACACTGGCCCATCATGGCTGGAGCTGTCCTGGAAAAGTTTTCTTGCTCTGGCCTCTCCTAAGTATTTCAGATATTTAGGAAATTATCGTACTCTTCCTCCTCCCGAAACCACCCAGTCCCTTGGAGATGGCTCACAAAAGATTTCTCCTTTACCCAACTCTTTAAAGCTTCAGGTAGGAATTGTTGCTAAGGTCTTTACAAGGTCATAGCCAAAATATGCGAAATAGGCAGGAGGACCACATATGAATTTGCATAAAAATATGCCTTGAATTTGCATTTAAATGCATTTTAATTTGCATAAAAGTCTATTATTATGCCTTTAGAATATAAATTTTATAATTGTTCTTTTTTAAAGCTGTCATTTATTTTTCACCCTTTCCCCCTCCTTTTCAGTTCTTACCAAGATTTTTGCGTTCTGGGGGTGCCTCCTTTCATGACCCAATCACGATGTCACGGAGGTGCCCCTGCTTTTACATAAAGAGCTCATGAGGAGGGATGCCGGCCCCAGAAAATCCACTTACACACTCGTCTTCCCTTTTCCTGTCTAGTGTCTGCCCTCTTCAGTGAATGTTAAAACCACCGCTGTCAAAGAAAAATTGCATCAGATGCAGTTCAACAGGAAAGGGAGACTTTGGTCAAGACCACTGCAACAGGAGAGAGACAGAGCTCAGTTCTTGAAACAAAAGAGGGGGGAGTTAAGCACTGGGGAAGCTAGTTTAAAAGCACTGGAGGACATTAGCAAGATGCTGGAGGGATGCTATTAGGCATCTGCATTTGCCAATTGGTGCTCCTACTGTCCCATAGAGACTGGGGAACAGAGGTACCACCTCCCCTTTTTACATGTTAAAGGGATGGCTTCCAGGTCCTAGAGAAAGACAGTCCTGGGTTGTAAAACTGACAAGAGGCTGAGAGAAGATTTGCACCTCAAAGAGCAGAGAAAGAATTTGCAATTATGAGTTTGCTACCTTAAGTGCTCTGAGGGAAGTGAGATCAGGGACCAGAGGCAGAAGACCCCTGTTTAAAGTTTAGCTGAATTGAGGGGAATGAAAAACCCCTCTTGGTCCATGCAGGCAGGAATAAAGTCAATCACTAATTATATAGGAAGCCATTAAGTCTGTTCCTCATCTTCGGACTTACTGCCTCCTCTCATTAGCACCTCTGATATGTATTACTTCTCAGTTTATTTTTTATTAATGTGGAGGGAGAAAAATGTCACAGCGTGAGGCTTACATCTGGAGCTCAACGCAAATAAGTACTTCTCAAGTCTGTGGCAAACAGGTTACTTTGCAAGAGTCCCTCGCCTACCAAGTAAGAGCAATCAAGGAACTTTCTCATTTTAGGCATTTGGGAAGGACAGTGGTCTTTTTCTCCTCCTGAGGTTCCCCACAGAAAATCTCTGCTGACCGCCATGATGATGTCAACCAGCACTGAGCTACTCTTTTGCAGAAATTACTGGTTTTGATGCTAACGCACAATGCCCTTTATGAAGTTTCACTCATAGGGTACAGAAGAGCTGGACAAGAGGACATATTGCACAGACGGGCAGTGAGGGGACGAGGTGAGATGACTTTCCTAGGGTCACCCAGCTGGTGACACTTAAGGGAAATGAAGTGATTTACAGTGTAGCCCTGCCACTTACTATATGACCTTGACGAACACACTCAGCTTCTTCTCTGTGGCTGATTTCCCTCATCTATAATAATAACCAAAATCATAGGACGGTTGGGGGGAATTTGGTGAGAAATAAATTCGTGTCCAGCCTGCAGAAGACCCCTCGGTACATAAGAAGCACTGGATAAACTTTAGCAATTGTGATTTAGCAATTTGCCAGCTATATCTTCTTTCTGCCTAATTCTAAAACTCATGCTTTTTAAATTTTTTTTTAATATTTATTCACTTTTGATAGACAGAGCACAAGTGGGGGAGGGGACAGAATCCGAAGCAGGTTCCAGGCTCTGCGCTGTCAGCACAAAGCCCGACGTGGGGCTTGAACTCAAAAACTGTGAGATCAGGGCCTGAGCCAAAGTCAGACGCTTAACCGACTGAGCCATCCGGGCACCCATCATGGTTTTGTTTTTGTTTTTGTTTTTGTTTTAGTAAGTCATGATGTCATCTCTGTTTTTGTAACCTCATCACTTATCTGGAGTAATTGAATTAAATTTTTCTGCTAAACGTAAAATCCGATGGGTATAAAGGAATGTATGATGGGTAGAGATTCCACGTGTGTTTTTTTTTCCTGACTCTGTTTTGCACATAAACTTTATTTCTCTTGATTTCAAATCCTTCCAGAATCTAGTGCCTTTTATTCCAGTTGTATTAAGCCAACCTTTGTGGCTACCTAATGTCTGGGTTGATTGTTCTTTGTTCTGTGATGTTCATTAAAAACAAGAAAAAATGAACTTTCATTTTACTTCTGTAGCCAAAATCATGATGACAATAGTATATGCTCCAGCTTTTACCCTAACTGAATTGATAACTCTTTTCTTCCTGCCTCTGTTTGAATTACATCCTTTCTTTCATCCAACACATTGTTCTCTTTTCTAAATTTCCCTTAAGATTTTCCTTAAACTTAACTCATCTTCTGAATTATAATCCCAATTCAAGCCCACAGAGCATAAGGTTGACAAGATATTCATCCATCCTCAGTCATCTGGACATTGGGGGTATCTGTTTTTAGCCATGGAAGTTTCTAATTATCACAACCGGATTGTATTTCCTGGCTAACCTGGACAGTATATCAAGTCTATTACTTCTCTTCCCCAAAGTGTATCTGCTTTAGATTGTAATCTTTCAGGGGGAATAGAGTGATTAATATTTATTCTGATCTTGAATACCAGCAGCTTGAAATACCTAAAAGAAAATCGTCTTGTACCTCAATTGTTGGGATAATTCTGAGATGTTTTGTTTGTTTTTGAATATGTGATACTCCTAATTTCTTTTGGTGAAATGAAACACAAACTTAAAGGGGGTTATGAGAGGCTAACCGCTGTCACTCAGTGTCAGTGTTGATATTTTGGGCATCGTTCCAACAGATCATAATCTGAGAGATAATGACTCTGGTTCGGTTTTTCCCAGCTGTTCTTACCAGTGGGAACAGTTGCCATTGTTACACTTGTAAACTCTATGCTTGGCAGAACTTGTGATGGGGTCTGAAAATGCAATTTTGTTTGTGGGTTTCTTTTCCTGCACAGCGAAGCTATGTTTTTAATTTTTTTTAACGTTTATTTATTTTTGAGACAGGGCATGAATGGGGGAGGGTCAGAGAGAGAGGGAGACACAGAATCTGAAACAGGCTCCAGGCTCTGAGCTGTCAGCACAGAGCCCGACGCGGGGCTCGAACTCACGGACCATGAGATCATGACCTGAGCCGAAGTCGGACGCTTAACCGACTGAGCCACCCAGGCGCCCCTATGTTCGGATTTAAAACGAGAATGATACAGCCTGATCTGGTTGACAATAACAGCGCCTAGGAGGCATCGGAGGGATGTGGCCACACTTGCAGGCATCACCTTGGATTTTCCCTGCATCCTGGTTGAGTGAATCCTTTGCGACATACTTATTTGCATACCCTTGTGTTACATGTAAAGAAAAAGAAAACCCTCAAGGGCGAATGCAGGTGGCAGGAGCCCACAGTCTGTTGTGTTGTGAGATGTGAGTTAACTAGGTTAGAAACTTCTGCGACTTTTGTAGATGCCGTTCATGCTGAAGAATTCACCTTTCCCACCCGGGTCCCTTTGTGCCCAGTACCAAACTTGGAGACAGCTGGACTTGATTAGAAGCACCTACCAAAAAGCTGTCCCCGTGTGGGGCCGGCCCGCAGTACCAGGAACCAATGGGCAACCCTGGCCTCATTACCATGGTGTTCTGCCAGCTGGCTCTAGGAAGAATCAATATTCAACATGAAATGACTTCTCTGAATGACCACCAAGAAGAGAAAGTGGATTTGGATCAAACTGTCTTTTTCACCTGAGTAATACTGGATCCAAGGAACCTGCACATTTCCTGCGTCATAAATCACACACCGGCACCAGGCATCTCACCAGATGTCAGATAACACAAATTCAGAAATATCACGTCATAGACGGTACTTATCTTCACTATGGAGTTTTCATTTTAATTATTATTATAAGAAAAAGCTAGAGGTGTTGCCAGAGACTGTTATAGCGCTTTAAGCCCTTTTTAGGTATATTCGAAAAACACCACAATCTTTCCTTTACCGAGGCTACTTTTAAAAATCAGAATCTTGAATGGAACTCCGATAAAAAAGAAAAATGTCTGCAACCCAATAAACGAGGACATTGCCCAGGATCCCTTCCAGGTTCCCCTCTCTTTTTGCTTTCTCTTTTAGACTTTCCACCTCAAAAGAATCCTGAAAATCCAGTTTTGGAATCTTTTCTTTTTTTCTTTGGTAATGTTTGTTTATTCTTAAGAGAGAGAGAGAGAGACAGAGTGCGAGCGGGGGAGGGGCAGAGAGAGAGGGAGACACAGAATCCGAAACAGGCTCCAGGCTCTGAGCTGTCAGCACTAAACTTGACACCGGGCTCGAACTCTCGGACTGCGAGACCATGACCTGAGCCGAAGTCCGTCCCTTAACTGACTGAGCCCCCCAGGTGCCCCTCAGTTTTAGAATCTTTTCTAAACACTGCTCTCTTATCTACTCCCTGGTGGAATTTTTAATATGCATAAATCCTTCATTTCATCAAACCCCAAAGCATCTCCTATCAACTATATTATTTCGTAAAGTGGTTTTCCCTTTTGACTTTTCTTTCTACTGGTGCAGCTTCCTTTTCCTCAACCACTCAAGTTGTAAATCTAGGTCATGATTGCTTGTCAACTTCTTTCACTCGACTGTATGCTCCTTAAGTACCAGAATTGTCATCATTCCTCCCCCATCGCCTGGCACAGTTCTTGCCACACTGTTGTTGTTGAGTAAACATTTGTGGAATAAATGAATAGATGGAATAAATGAATATATATTACATATATATTATGTATATATTACATATATATTACATATATATTACATACATATATTACATATATATAATACATATATATTACATATATATATTACATACATATATTACATATATAGATTACATATATATATTAGCCTATATATATATTACATATATATATATATATATATATTAGCCTATATATATATTAGTCTTTGCTTCCTCTGGTATTTTTCTTGTGATTAAAGAAACTGAATAGATAATCAAAGAATTTCAAGGTAAAATCAGAAGTTATAAAATATATGAAGGGAAAGTCTCCTGTTCTCATCCTCCACCTGCACAGCCGTCCCAGCAGCACGCACACCCACGCAAGGGTAACCACGGTCACTCATTTCTTATGCTTCTTTCCAAAGTCTATGTTGCCCATGCAAACACACACATGTGTACGTTCTTATTCTTTTTCGTGTACGTACCAAGGTGTTGCCAAACACAACACACACTAGCATGACTGTATCTTGTTTTGTACTTGGAGTATCTTGGAGATACTTCCACAGTTGAATACAGTTTTATCATTCTTTTTTAAAAAATGTTTCTTTATTTATTAGAGAGAGGGAGAATCCCACGCAGGCTTCACACGATCAGCACAGAGCCCGATGTGGGGCTTGAACTCACGGACCCTGAGATCATGACCTGAGCTGGAATCAAGAGTCAGAAGCTTCGTAGACTGAGCCACCCAGGTGCCCCTACCATTCTTTCATTTGAAGCTGTGTCACCTTTCATTATGAGACGTTAGCTGTTTGGGTTATTTCTTATTGCTGGATGTTTGAGTTATTTCCTACCCCACTAATGTATGAATGTGCCCGGTTCCCTGCAGCCTCACGACACAGTAAATTATCAAAAATACAACTTTTGGTGCATCTGGGTGGCTTAGTCGGTTAAGTGTCTGACTTCAGCTCAGGTTATAATCTCACCATTCACAAGTTCGAGCCCCACCCGTCGGGCTCTGTACTGACAGCTGGAGCCTGGAGCCTGCTTTGGATTCTGTGTCTCCCTCTCTCTGCCCCTCCCTCTGCCCCTCCCTCTCTCTCTCAAAAATAAATAAAAACATTAAAAAAATTAAAAAAAAACCACAACTTTTTCCCCTTCAATGTCTGGAAAAAACATATTTCACTATAGCTTTAGTAAATACTTTGCTTACTATATGAGAGGCTGACCGTGCATTTCATGTGTTTAAGGATCCTTTAAATTTTCTTTGGGGTAAACTGTCACTACTTTTCCTACTGGGTTTCAGATTGCTTGCTTTCTTTTTTTTTTTTTATTAAATTTTTTTTTAATGTTTATTTTTGAGACAGAGAGAGACAGAGCATGAACGGGGGAGGGGCAGAGAGAGAGGGAGACACAGAATCGGAAGCAGGCTCCAGGCTCTGAGCCATCAGCCCAGAGCCGGATGCGGGGCTCGAACTCACGGACCGCGAGATCGTGACCTGAGCTGAAGTCGGACGCTTAACCGACTGAGCCACCCAGGCGTCCCCAGATTGCTTTCTTACCAATTTAACTATCCAGGGTAAGTTTGAGCCCTGCTCCCTCCCACCCCACCACCCTCCTCCTGAGTTTGTCTTGGGTAAACTTCTATATTAGGCGGTTTTGATTTTTAGGCAGGTAAATTTATCAAGCTCTTCATTTATGGCTTTTGGGTTTTAAGCCTTAGTTAAAAAGACTTTTCCCATTTTGATATTATGACGGGCTTCAGCCAGGTTTTCTTCTAGTAGTTTCACGGCTTACTTATTTCACATACGAATCTTTGGTCATTGGAAATTTATCCCGGAGTCAGGGTGGTACAGGGATCCAACTTTACATTTTTGCAGATGTCCACTTAGTTATTCTGCCAGATAGAATAGCCTCTTCTTCCTTGCTGATATTGTAAGTTAGGAGCAATCTTTACATTACACTGAATCCCATTCTTTTTTAAGATTTTTAAATTTTTATAGATTCTGAATTCTGTTTGATTGTCTTATTTATATACCTACGCCACATTATTGTTAGTATGGATGCCTTATATTTTAATATTTAGCAGGACCAATGCTTTTCCTTGGCCTGCTCGTTCAACAAAGACCAACTTCTTTTTTCATGGTGTTTATTTCTTCATATTAACTTTACAACCAACTGATCTGGTTCTAAAAAGCACAATTTTGGCATCTCATTAGGTACATGTAACATATGCAAATGAACTTAAAGAGAAATGACATTTGGGAGACATTGAGTCTTCCTCTCAGGGAGCATGACGTGTCTTTCCTTTTGTTTAATTTTTATTTTTTGTTTTTCACTGGTGTTTGAAAGTCCTTTTTGGGGCGCCTGGGTGGCTGAGTCAGTTGAGCGTCCAACTTCGGCTCAGGTCATGATCTCACAGTTTGTGAGTTCGAGCCCCGTGTCGGGCTCTGTGCTGACAGCTCAGAACCTGGAGCCTGCTTCGGATTCTGTGGCTCCCTCTCTCTCTCTCTGCCCCTCTCCCACTCGCTCTGTCTCTCTCAAAAATAAGTTAAAAAAACATTTTAAAAAAGTCATTTTTATATAAGTCTGGCACAGGTCTTAGCAAACGTATAGGTGTTTTATCATTTTAATTTTTTTTATAAAGGACCTTTCTTTCAATTGTATCTTCTAACTAGTTAGTGTTTGTATGTGTAAAAGCAACTGATTTCTTTATATTTTTATGTTTAATAAAATCTTTCTGAATTTTTTTGGTTCCAATCATTTTTTTTATTATTGTTTTCAGTTTCTTAGGCAGGCATCATTGTCAGCTAAGATTGATCATTTTATTTACTTCTTTCTTTTGGATTTTTACAACTATAATTCTTTCTTTTCTTTTCTATTTTATTTTTTTGCCTAGTTCCTCATTTGCATCATGACATGATTGCAGTTATATAGCTATCCTTGTTTTGTTCCAGATTTTAGTTGGGTTTGTTTCAGTATTTTCTGATTCTAGCATTTTGCTGAATTTTGGGTCTATCTATCTATCTATCAATCATCTATCAATGTGTTTATATATCTGTATCTTATATCTATCTTATCTATATCTATATTTATCTATATATGCTTATTTCTACACCTACATGTATGTATATAAGTATGCATACGTGTGTATATAAACTTACCTATATGTATATATATGTTTCTAAATGGAACCGTAACCCTGTCTGAATGAGACAGAAGATCTCTGCATAAATCTACGAAATGTAGTTTTTGTGCAAAACTTCTGAATGGGACTCACGGAAGCGCTGGCAGGAAACATTTCACACACGTCATCTCCTTTGAGCCTCACACCAGCCCTTTGAAATGGGCATTTTCCACTTGTCATCAATGACATCACTAATGTTCAATGAAGGTAAATAAATAAAGGCAATGGGACACAAGAGTAAAACGTTAAGCCTGGCGTTAATTTCAAGCTTGACTCTGCCCACGCCAGTGTTCCCTCCGTCAGACGGTGGGAATTTACCCAGGATTATCTATGTCTGCTTGAGTGTATTCCCCGAACAACAGACACTTCCTGTTTGAAAACCTAAACTTTTAATGCTTAATTTGTAAGGAAATCTTTCTAAAATCCAACATTTCTTCAGATAAGTTGTTTTGCCTATCTCTTGTGGTATTACACCAGCAGTGCTATCGTCAAAGAAAGTTACTAACTGTGGGATTTTTGTTACGTTATATTTTCTCCAATATTTATTTAACACATATGGCAAATTTGGGTATTAATACCTATCTCACAGGGTTATTGTGTCAGTTTAATGAGGTACATAAAAAGTGCTTTGAAATCTAAAACCGACTCTACAAATATTAACCAATATTTTTTTCACAAAAATATTAAGATTTCAGCATTTAGAAGTTCTTCGGATAGTCTGAACAACAGCTCACATCATTGTGTATTTACTCATCTATTTGCAAATGTCTCGATTTCCAACATAGTATACTTCCACTCTTTGCCTTGAGTGGACAGGAAGGGGTATGTATTGCCATTATGTGTGATTATGTGTCCCTGTATGTGTGTGTGTGTGTGTGTGTGGTGCTGTGATGTGGGGCAAAGGCATCCTTATATCCATTTTTATGTACACATTTGCAATTTCAAGGTACTTCTTTGCCTTCTCTTTCAACACAACAAATTATTCTTTTTTTTTTTTTAAAAATAGTATCATTATCTATTTCTCTTCCATGCTTTTAGGGGATTGCATGGATCCCACATGTGATTTCGGACTCTGAAATTCTCTGATCCCATCACTGTTGAACTGTCTCATTATTGTCCCCGTGCTTTTGAAGGTGATGGTCACACTTCATTGAATCAAGTCACAGAAGTGACGAAGCCTGACCCAGGTTTAGGTCCTATTTTCAGAGAGTTGATCATGGCTGCTTTATAACGAAAATTAAACCTAAATTCTATATTGAAGTTAAATAGTCTCTTCATTTAAAATTTTTAAATTCTTTCAAAAGTCTATAGTCCCCTGGCAAATTTAGTAAGGGGTCTTTGGAGCATGTAGAAAATAATTAGAGACTCTCTCTCTCTCTCTCTTTTTAATACCACATAAAATACTAAGAAAAGAAGGTTTGGGGGGGCAGTTTTTGAACACAAAAGTATTATGAATATTGGTATAGTCAAATGCTCATGTTTATAGACTTCTGATGGTCAAGTGGATAAACTATTTGCCATAAATGAATCACACAATATGGGATTAAAAAAAAAACAACAACAGTTGGTTAGGATTTGTCTGAAACGTGAATGTGCGTATGTGTGTACGTGTGTGTAATCCACAGGTGCTAACACACACACAGACACACACACATATCGACAGACAGGTATTAGAGACAAGTGCTCTTCGTTATTCATAGTCTAAGCAACATGAAAAATACCAATAAAGATGTTTCTCTAGGCAGAGTTTTGTGCATCAAATGATGTTTTGGTGCCATTCTAACTTTTGAAGGCCTCATATGGGAACAGCCTCTTCTTACGGAAGTTCTGGTTCAGATGGAAAAAAGCTGGTTAGCTGGCTTCTACCTAGTGCTCCTGCTGTGACAGCTTCTGTCGCCCTAAAACCACTGCCCCAAGAGCCACTTGTGTTGGTGCCAAAGCATACTCCTGAGCTGTGGGTCGGAGGGCACATTCTGCTTATTCCTGTGCCAACATTAGAAAATCGCAATATTAATGTCTCCGAGACTGAACTGAATCCAGAGTGGCGATCCAGAAAGCAAGATGGAGAGAGAAAAAATGATGTGTAGGGAAGCTTAAGTAATTAGTTGTTTGTAATTACTGCCCCGGTGAGAGGGAAAGAACTATACTATACTGACGAGAAAATTCCCCAAATTCTCTGAGTCACATAGACACCAGTTTGCCAATAACTCCGAAATCACTTTGAGCAGCAAACTTAATGATGATTACTCCATCTCTAAGTACAGGGAGCTGAACCCAATGTAAGCTGTATTGCCCCTACTTTTTGCATTGTAATCAGTAGAATAGCGCTTTTGCATTAAAAAATCTACGTCGGGGGCACCGGGGTAGCTCAGTCTGCTGAGTGTCGGACTTCGACTCAGGTCATGATCTCATGGACTGTGAGTTCAAGTCCCATGTCGGTCTCTATGCTGACAGCTCAGAGCCTGGAGCCTGCTTTGGATTCTGTGTCTCCCTCTCTCTCTGCCCCTCCCCTGCTCATGATCTCTCTCTCTCTCTCAAAAATAAAAATTAAAAAATTAAAAATAAGTAAAAATATATTTTTAACATATGGATTTTTAAATCAAGTGATAGCTATTGATTTTTTCAGTAAAAATAGTTCTAATGGTGCTAAAATATTAAAAATTATATTTTTAGTAAATTAAAAAGACAAAGGAAAACATTTCTTAAGGAATAATTTATTTATATGTCCATATTCAGGTATGCATAAAGAAAATTTTTAACATTACTGGAATTTGGATTTTTAATGGGAATGAGGCATTTCTCTCATTAAGAGAGTTTAAGTTCACAGTACTGAATGCTGTAAATGGCCCCCGATTAGGTTCCAAATCATGAATGTTAAGATATCAGACCCTTATGAAAAGACAATTGCTTAAAGTGGCTCTCTTATGTCTACCCATTGTCTTTAGTCATTCATTGGAAGGATCTTTAACTTTCTGTAGAGTTGGGAACTGCTTTGCTCTGTATTTTTATTTGTTCCAAGCGTGCATTTATTTACCTTTCTTTCTGTCTGGAAAGAAAACTTGGAAGAGTTCAAGAGCTCTTTTCCTAACCTCTCCTAATGGTGATGTCCTTCCAACCCAAACACAACAGATTTGAAGAGTTTCTGTGCTCATGGCTGCATTTGCTAGCATCTGATTATAACAGGTGCTATTTGAAAAGATCGCCATGTTTTTTGCTGTCCCTAGAGTGGTGTCGAGATCCTTTGAACCTGTTGGTAAATTCTTACTTGCGAACCATTAATATATGCTGAGTATTCACAATGCTAATTATCCACAAGAAGGGTAAATTATGAATAACACATATCCCAGAACCTGTGGTGGTATATATTATAAACCCACCTGATTGCCTTTTTCAGTTTGATTGCTGGAAAATCAGTCATTTCCTGGCAGTTAATCAAATGCCACAGAGATCCTCATCTCAATTCCAGTTATCCTGCTTATTCCATTTATTTTTTGATTTATAAAAAAATTATTACCATAACAATCTTTCAGATCTGATTACTGGTGAATGTAACAAACTCATTTGCAGTCACAACCCTTTTTATTCTAAGCAGGCCGTTGCCTACTGGTTGGTTAAAATGCTATTTCATTAATTAAGCGTATTATGGATTCATATAGCCTTCAATTCATTGCCATTCAAGAAATTTTGCATATACACCTCATTAAACAACGATGGGTATTAATTATGACATCAGAAAATGTAGAAATCTACTTATCACCTACAGAAACATCAACATTCACCTCGGAAGAGTCATGTTGAGTTTTTTTTTTCATATTACTTAGATTAACAGGCATTTACTAAAAGTATTCCTCTCCTTGGTTTTTAGGGTGCTTTTCTCCTGTACTCTCATTTCACCGACCAGTTTTTTTCTGTCTTGTTAACTGACTTTATAATGACCACTTTTTAAATGTGTCTATTTGTGTGTGGATTCAGCCCCAATATTCTTGTTCCTTGATTCTGCACGTTCCTCCTGGCCACCTACTCTCATGGTGTCCATTGCATCCATGTAGACTAGTCATAGACACAAATAGAAAACTATCTTAAAATATACATTTATAAATATAAAATCTGTCCATCTATCTACACATTTACATACTAAAGAACTTAAATACATGCCTTTCATGCTTCACACAATCTCAAAATAAACTTCTAAAATGGATTTGCTTGCCACCAGAGCAATCATCCTCTCTGATCTTGAGTCAATGGTGCCATCATCTGTTAGTTACCCCATAGAGAATATGTCAGCTGCCAGCATTTCCCCATCACCTCCAGCCAGTCCAGATCTGACGGACAAAGCATTTTGGTGCTCCTCTTGTATCACAGTGGTACTATCAAAAGGTAGAAGATCTGGGTAATACTTACCCTCTTTCATTTGATGACCCTCAGAGCAGGAAACTGAATTACAGGTGGCTTAGGACATGCCCCTTTCATATGGCTACCTATAGTTTCTGATCCTCCAGACTAATTGATTCAATATATCTGTTGGGTCAATATCTAGGTCAGAACCCCTTGTGAAAAAGTCTTAAATAAAGCATACATTTAGATGTTTGCAGTTTAGCATGGGTGAAAAAACATGTCTAATATGGATGGATATTGAAGATCTTAAAATAGCAAGCGTTAATATGTATATAAAAATATGAGACAATGTTTTAGCAGAAAATTGTCTCACTAGGTGGGATTCATGCCTTCCTCTACCTTTTTCTTTATTCTTTTTTCAGCCCCTTATAGTATTATGGATGCTTATGAGAGAAAAACAGGAAGGTATTTAAAAAAATTTTTAATGTTTATTTATTTTTGAGAGAGAGAGAGAGAGAGTGCACAAGTGGAGGATGGGCAGACAGAGAGGGAGGCACAGAATCCGAAGCAGGTTCCAGGCTCTGAGCTGTCAGTACAGAGCCCAACGCGGGGCTTGAACTCATGATGGTGAGATCATCACCGGAGCCGAAGTCGGACGCTCAACGAGTGACCCAGGCGCCCCAGCAAGGTATTTGAATACCCATAAAACATTTGCCAACACATGTACCTATGTGTTAGCTGGATCAAGAATTAAGCTTATGTTCCAAAGTTTATTTAATAACATCAGAACAGTAAATCTTCTTGTGAGAAGTTATTATTTCCAAAATGTCTCCAAAATCTATCAGGATCCTCTTCTTCTGTTACGACCTACTATTTCAATCCATCTTCCTTTTTCTAGATTCCTGTAATGATCTGTGTCACTAACTTTTAGTTTCTTTCACTCCCGGGTAGGCCATTTTGCTTTCCTATCCAGACTGGTTTTCCTCAAACAAAATTCTGGTGATTTCTCTTCTTGACATACAATCTGTCAAGTCTTACAGCATTTCCTGTGTATACCAGTGCAAACTCTTTAGCATGACATCCAACATAAAACTACGTGACGCTTCCTGCCATAATGTTTGGCCAACTTTCTTCTCACATGCCAATCTATTTCTGTGTCTGTTCATATAATGGGACAAGGTCTGCATCTTTCTGCCCATTTATCCTTGCTTCTTCTCTACTTGGACTTCTTTTACCATCTTCTTTACCTATCAAACTCCAACTCCCTCTTGCGAATCCGAAACAAAGTTTACTTCCTCTTTGGAAGACATGTGCAGATCCAATGTGAAGAGTGAGAGTCCCCTTTGATAAGTGCCCATAACATGCATATCCGTATTGTCACTTTTTGTCCATTACATTGCACTTACATATTCATTTCTGAATTCTTCAGTGGATTAAGTGAAACCCTCAAAGATGTCTTTACTGATACCAGAATGTGGTGTAGTATAAAGCACAAAACAGGTCATCAACAAACATCATGAACATACATAAATCAATGAATTACAGAGTTTTTCAATCAGTTATATTTACAAATAAGGGATTACTGATTCCCCTCCCCTGCTATCTGAAGGTAGAATGTGCCTATGAAATCTTTCATAAACCGAAACGACATGAAGTGTAGAGTATTCCCCTCCTTCTGGAAGTTTGATTTACAACTTGCTGCTTTTATGAAGGACTTACAGTAGTGCCTCCTTTTGCTAACCGAAAGAAATCCACGGGGACTTTGGTTTTGCAAAAAAAGCTATTACCTTACTAATGTAGGTCTTTTGTAAAAGTGAAGCAGGGAAACAGGAACCTTTGGGAAGTAGGGGAACCTTTGTGTTTACATCTGTAGACTTCATCTAGTAAAAGGTAATTTTGTACATCATTTTAAGCTTTGATGTAATCAGTACCTCTGACGATTAAAAACTTCCTTCTTTGAATTGTCTGGAAGTGACACGAAGGCTGAAATTAAAACCCTTTGAAACATAAAATAAAACTTCCCCTGGAAGTGAAGCAGTTGTAAAATTTAAAACACTTCGAGACTGCAATGATTAAGAATTCAAAGAGAGAAAGATGATTTTAGATTTAGTGTTAAGAAAAGAAATCTTAAGAAAGGAGCTCAGAAGCATAAACATAGAAATAGCGACAGACCTTACGGATGGTATTTTCAGGTTCATAGAAAATCTCCCTGTTCTTATAAAGTCGTTCTTTGAAATAGCTTATCAAAATGGGGTTCAAATGAAGCTTCATTTCACTAATAATATTATCTCACTTAGGTCACAAATTTCCTACAGGGACTCTTTAAATATAGAGAATTACTATTACGTGATTTGTAATGTATTTGTGATTTTGAAAGGTATGAATTGAACTTTGATTTACAAGGCCAGATAATCTACATGCTGAGAAAACTATCCAATTGAGAAATAGCAACATGAATTATTATATAACGTGAAAGAATGCTACCATTTATTCACTGCCCCTAGTCAACTATTCAATGGGTGTAGTTCATGGAAACCAGACTCTCCTAAATAAAGTCACTTCCATTATATAGACTCTTCACTTAATCTTCTTTTCTCAAAAAAATATAATGAATGAATGAAGAGACACAAGTAAAAGGAAGGTTTTTTTTTGCTGAACTCACGCACAGTAATTGAAATACAACAAAACTGATTTTTTCTGTACCGTGATTTTTGCAAAATAGAAAAACACAAATGTATAGATATAAAAATATATTTTAAAATTATTGAAAATAAGATACTTAGCTAACCAATGTAAATTTAGTCCAAGATGAAGACAAATATAACTATGTAGTTAACATTCACACTGATGATGTTTAACCTTTTAGAATTCTGGAGTGATTTCTGAATTATATGAATTTTGGTGTTGATTGTATTGTAATTCTGTAATTTGTCAATTTTCTAATTCTTTGATATTCTGTGTTTGGTTTATGTATTAATTTTTAGAGAATCAGTATATTCAATTCACCACAAAAAACAAAACTGGTGAATTCTTGACATTGGACTTATGTCCTGTGATTTAAGCCTTCTTTCAGAAGAATAGTGAGAGAGAAATGATAAAAAAAGCTCATTGTTCCTAAAAAATTGGAGTCAGACCTTTCAGGAAGATATTAAGAAGAATGAATTCTAATCTAACAGCTGAGAATCTGTATTTTAAAAGCAAATTTTATAAAACAAAGGAGTTATTAATATAGTGGAAGTTCATAATTATGCTAGTGTTTATATTTTAGCAGTGACGGTAAATCAGAATTTTATTTCTCAAACTGTATTTTTATTCTTTGAAAATTGTATTTACACTTATTTTTGCTTAATTTCTTTTGTTACTTTTTCTAAACATGCATTTATGCTGGGGTGTGAATAGAGGTTGCAATTTTAATATAGGAAACCAAAGTTCTTCTCAAACTAAAAATTAAGAAAGGTGACTTGTACCAATTTTATAGGATGAAAGGTTTGTTAAGCATTTAATAAGTCATAGAATAATTAGAGGCATTGATCATGTAAAACTTTGTCTTCATTAATACTTGTCTAATACAATTAAATAGGGCCAACAATAATACTATATTTAGGTATTTCTTAATTTTGTTAATTTTATTTTTTTAATTTTATTTTTTTTTACATTTATTTATTTTTGAGAGACAGAGAGAGACAGAGCTTGAGCAGGAGAAGGGCAGAGGGAGAGGGGGGACACAGAATCAGAAGCAGGATCTAGGCTCTGAGCTGTCAGCACAGAGCCTGATGCGGGGCTCAAACTCACAGACGGCGAGATCATGACCTGAGTCGAAGTTGGATGCTTAACCGACTGAGCCACCCAGGTGCCCCAATTTTGTTAATTTTAATAAAAATATATTCGCTAATGAAGAGAAAATAAGACACGCTTATTTTTCTAGTATTTTTAATGAGAAAATAGTCTTTACCAACATAATTTTGTTTTCTAAGAAAAAATTAATGTCAGGATTACAGATTTACAGGTTTATTCAGTTATACTTTCCATTGAAATAAAAAAAAATCAGTGGAATAATAGAATCTTGACCAGTCAAAGTTATATGTTTTAGGTGATAGAATTTTTATAAAGCAACAATGGGAGGATAGTTGAAGCAATATATGTTCCTGAATTTTCTCTAAACAGATAACTAATTAACTTACAGAGTCTGGCAGATAAACAAACAATCACTCTGCCCAAACTAAAACCATATTTATGATAACAACTGCAAACACTATATAAATAATTATTTATTCAGTGGTGATAGATACTTCAAAAATAGCTACAGAAATAATGATCACATACAATAAACTTTAAGCCAAAAACCGTTATTTTTCCCTTATATAAAAGCTAGGAAAATACTTTTGGATAAAAGACAAATGTGTCGCTGTCATCAACATATTGGCCAACAAACTCTGCAAAATGTCAGGATTCCAGAATTCTTGAACGACAGTGGAACAATGAAAAACTTACTGAGCCACTGGGTGAAATTTCAGTAGAAGCTATATAAAAGATTTGAAGGCATATCTACATTTCTTAATGTTTTCAGGAATTCTCTGGTAGAAATATGTAGCCTTCTGAAGTTGAAAAACCATTAGGAAGCTTTCAAAGTAGGGAGCGTAAGAAAGGTTTGCTAGGATATATAACTTCCGCAAATGGTTAGGGATGAAGGAGATGGAAATTCCTTCATTTACAGTTAAAATAAATTTATATCTCTAAATGCCAATTAGCAGGCCCCCATTGACTCTTGGTGATTCATTCTTTAATGAAATCATAAATGTTTCTGCAGAGCAATCCTGCACCTCTCCCCAGAGGGCAGCAAACGTATCATGAGACAGATCTTGGACGCCTGCCATGTTCCACCTGCAGCAGGAGGGGGTTCTGATTTCCTCGAGCAGCAGTGTCCAGGTGGAGGCCCGAACACACGGGCATCTGGCTTACACATCATGTATTATGTACATCTGGAGCCATGTCAAAGCCGTAATTAACACAAAGGCATATTCTTTCACTGTATCGTGGAACACCAAAATCCCCAGGGTAGAACACGTCACCATTTTCTTCTGAAATTTAGCTCTGGGATGTCCCAAATAATGCTGAGTTAAAGGAAAACCGTTACAATTGTGGTCTTCCCTCCAGATCTGTAGAAATACAATAAAACAGTACTTAAATTTAGATAGGATTTTTGTATTAGTCCATTTAAAATTAAAAGTTCAGGGGACGCTGGAATTATAAGAAAGTATTATTGAAAGAAAGCTTAGGAAACCTTTTCAGATTTTTAAAAACAAATTCAGCGAGACAGAAAAAATTAATTAAATAAAGCCAATTTCAGGGGGAAAAAACTAAGATACATCTGTTGTAACAAAAACCACAAAAATAATGAGAATTTATGAAATCTGGTTTTTCTTAGCAGCAGTATTTTCACTCACTAAACAAAATACATGACAGTTATATTGCCTTTACGCTAAATGTCTTTATCATTGATGATGTTGTTAAATTGTAGCTAAGATCTCTAATAATACAAAGAGCTTATCTTTTCTGGCATTTTGTTATGATGATAAATCCAAAACACCTCATCCAAAAAAAGCACTCCAAGCTTATTAACAGAATCTTTCCATAAGAGTTAGTTCATCCATACTGGTCTGTTTTATTTTCATTGTTGAATTTAAAAAACATGTATTAGACATTATGTAGTAAGGATCTTTGTATATCAGTTATTAGTTCTCTTTTGGTTTAGAGTACTTATAATAAAGTAGCAATGATGTTTTTCAATAGAGAAAAATTCAGATAAATTTTAGTAGGTTCTACAGGGAATAAAATAAAGATTAGAGGGAAATGACTCTAAAATCATTTCCAGAATAACTATAATAGAAATGTATTTATTTCATGTATTAAGGTTTTCAATCTTTTTGAAAAATTTATGAAAAATTTATTTAATGTTCTCAAATAGCAGAGCTATTTGAAAATTTAAAAAGTCCTTTTCACATAAAGTGATTCTAACTGAGTGAAATATTAAATGTAGTGTAAGAAAAAATAAACCCAGATAATATTCATTGAAAGGAAAGAAAACACTAAAAGATTTCTATTTCAAAATAGTAAAGTGAGGCACATTTAGTTCATGGCCCCTCCTGACTCTACTGATACCAACAAAAAAAGAATGACAAAAATAAATAAATAAATAAATAGTTAGCAATACTGGCCTTGTGTATAAGCATGG
The DNA here is from genome assembly GCF_022079265.1 of Lynx rufus. Classification (NCBI taxonomy): domain Eukaryota; kingdom Metazoa; phylum Chordata; class Mammalia; order Carnivora; family Felidae; genus Lynx; species Lynx rufus. The sequence goes on from NW_025814823.1 coordinate 74,391,607, forward strand.
GGAATGTAAAAAAAGAAAAACATTAGCATATCTTTTTTGAATGATCTATATATGAAAATAAATTTTCAAAGAAACACAATATTTCCCCTAATTTTTCTTCATTCTCAGAGAGCTTTCTACGAATTCCTCTTTTAAAAGTGAGCAAAGAGGGAGAAAAAGCAAATTGTAGTCACTAAAAGGGCTTAAGTATGGAATTATTGGATAACAGAATGAAATGATAGGCAAGCTCACAGATTTCCGGAAAGAAACAAAAGAAATTATAGACACGAAAAACACGTAAGAAACAACAACAAATAATACTCAGAATACACAGGAGTTAAAGCCATTACATGCGTGGTGGACAGGCTGGAGCAAAGGAGATTGGGAAATAAAGGTATATGATGTAGGATGATAGATACAGAAACAAACACAGAGAGCCAACAAATCAATTGTGTATGTGACAGAGTAAATGAAAAAGAAACATTCAAAGATGAAATAGAAAAAAAAAATAACCAAAGTGTGCGAAGAACTGAATCTGCGGTTGGAAACAGCCCTCTGAATCCCAGGAAATACTGACAATAATCAGCTCTAAAATACATCCTAGGAACGTCTGGGTGGCTCATTCTGTTAAACGTCAGACTTAGGCTCAGGTCATGATCTCGTGGTTCATGGATTTAAACCCTGCATCGGGCTCTGTGCTGACAGTGTGGAGCTTGCTTGGGACTCACTCCCCCTCTCTCTCTTTGCTCCTTCCTCACTGGTGCTCTCTCTCTCTCTCAAAATAAATAAACTTAAAAAAAGAAAAAAACAACCTGTAACAGCAAGTAAACTCAATGGCTGGAAAAAGGAATGTACAAGCATTTCGGTAGGAAAAATCACTAAACAGGGGAAAATATCAAGCTGTCCTTAGAATTCTCTACAGCAACATTCAAAGCCAGACAATAAGGAAGGTTTGCCGAAAAAAATTCTGGAGTAAGCCACGATCCCAAGTTTATACTAAATCTTTGAATATAAAGTCAAAATATAGTCTGACAGATCCTGAAATCCTTCGGAATTTGTGACCTAGAAGATTAAAAGTAGCTAGTGTATGCCAAAGTTCAACTGACTCAGAGATATATCAAAGTCAAATCATACCCAAGAATGGAAAGGAGCCATGTAGCACAACTAATAGTAATTTTGGGATCCATCTAGATTTAAGTTGTAAATGATAATCAATACACTTCATGTGTATATTATTAGACGACATTGTAACACTACGCTATGAGAAGCAAATATCAGGAAATGAGGTGAAGGTAACCGTGCTAATTACTTACTTGAAATCCAGTATTTAAGGGATATTTTCTAACTTTATATTTATATATTTATATTTCAAATTTAAATATATATAATATTGGATAATTTCTGACTTTACATTTATATATTTATATTCAAATTTAAATATATATATAGAAAAACCTTGGACTGTGAGCAACTTGTTCTGTGAATGTTCCACAAGAAAAGCAAACATTTCTAATAAATTTTAACTTGGTAAATGAGAGATGTCTTGCCATACAAGCAGTATGTGATGCCAAATGGCACATGGTCACAAGTGAGCCAATGGTTCTTGAAATTCACTTTGATATACGAGTGCTTTGGATTACAAGAATGTTTCTGGAACAAATTATGCTTGCAAACCAAGATGTGTGTGTGTGTGTGTGTGTGTATAAATATATATATATGGTAAATTTATATATATATATATACACATACACATATATACACACACACACGTGTGTGTGTGTATATGTATACACACATGTATATATGTGTGTGTATATATACACATGTGTATACACATGTGTATATACGTGTATATACATGTATACACATGTGTATATATACATGTGTATATATACACGTATATACGTATATATACGTATACACACGTATATACATATGTATATATACGTATATATACGTATACACACGTATACACATATGTATATATACGTATATATACGTATACAGATGTATACACATATGTATATATACGTATATATACGTATACACACGTATACACATACGTATATATACGTATACACATGTATATATATATATACACGTATACACATGTGTATACGTGTATATATATATATACATGTGTGTGTGTGTGTGTGTGTGTATATATATACATATATATATATATATATATGTATATATAAAGCACTCCTTAAGCATATAAATGTATGCTGCATTCTTACTGGATTTAATTTAGGAGCTATTATATTTCCTTGTAAAGAGTGTTTGTTTGATCATCCTCTGTTCTAATTTAACTTCCATTTCTTCTGTTAATAAAGTTGACATTTTAAATTTAATCACATGAAGTAATAAAATGTTATTTTAAAAGCATTCACAGTGTGATTGTTATTTCTGTGAAATTGTGTAATTTTTGTCAATACGTAGCTCTTAATATGTTTGTCTATATATCTAATCTACCATTCTGTCTATCATAAAGAGATATTTGAAATAATGTCAATCAAATGTTAATAATGGTTAACCATAATTGGTAGAATACTGGGCAATTTAAAAAAATTTTGATATTTCTGTATTATTTAATAATTTTTGGATGCCATTGCTACAAAACAGGTAATTATTGTTTAAAAAATAAATTGATGGTTTCTTTCTAATTAAAAAAAATTAAAATTAACACACACACACACACATACACATTTCCTTTCCTAACGTTTGTGTGCATGCGTGTGTGTCTTTCTGTGTGTGAGTTTCTTATGGGAAAGACAGTCCGTTTGCAATCCTAGAAGTTCTTCATATTACATGTGAATAGCTCTGTATATTTAAAATATGGACCCTTTAAGATATTTTTTATTTACTTACCCATTTTATCTTATTTAATTTAATTTTATGCATACCCAATATACACATTTACACAGGTATTAAAATAAAGTATATAACAAATTTAAATATAGTTATTACACATTATATTAAATATGAAATAGGAATTAAAATAAATATATAATGAATTGAAATGTATTTAGTATACATTGTATTAAATAAAGAATAAATATATAAATGTATCCAATATAAATATAAATTTATTTTATGTTGAATTTAAAACAGATATAAATTAAAATAAAAAACACCGCAATAAGACTAAATAAATAAAATAATGATGGATCAATAAGCAAATTAATACAGCAAAACATTTTACCAAGAATCACGCGATAAGAAAAGGGGAATAGAGTTATTGTACAGACTTCTAGAAGTAGACAACACACAAAGAAATAAAGATTCTGGAGGAGTCTCATGAGCCTCTTCGTTCTTATTAACTCATCTCCAACCTGCCCCTCCACACCTCTGAAACTGTTCTGAGAGAAAGAGTTCATGTAATCCTGAGAATCTGCGCTAATGCTCTCCAGCTGGGGAGAAGCAGTCCAAGAATCAAGTGGGCCCTGGGCTGAGAAAGGGAAGCCTTGAAGTGAAAAAGCTCCCATACACCTGTCTGAGATTTGATCAGAGGCAACAAGGACTTTGTCCTTCCTCCAGAGCACTGGCCAAGTTGGGTGAACAAGCCTTTTCCAGATGGATTTGAGGAGGAGGTCAGAAATTTGATGTCAGAAATTGTTTGATCTCTTCAATTTCTGACATCAAATTGTAGTCTGCAGGGGAAAAGACACGCTATCACATGGAAATATCTGGATAGAGGTGTTGCCATTAAATGTAAGTTAGATAAGGAGAAATGGGACAAAGATGATACACAGCACTGCAGCAGACAGAAAATAGAATTGGACAGAAAGGAAAATTGCTTGTAAAGCACAGTGTGAAGGAAAGCACTGCCTGAAAAACAGAAGATTGCATGGTGTGTGCTGTGCATTATATGGTATAAATTAAGTAAAAATAAAAATGCAGGGACATAAAGATGCGAAGACACAACGAGAGGGAAAGATAAAGCCACGGATACAGGCAATAAATACGAAATCCGAACTGTGCCATTCCAGAACTAATGTGTGAATTTGAACCAGGGGAAATAGAACAGGAAGAGCTGAAATGTGGATTAGTGACTGAACAGGTCAAAACTCAGAAGAAATGACAGAATATAACGTGAAGAAAGAACTGGACCATGGAAAGGCACACGAGGTATAACAGAAGTACACCTGCAGGAGATCAACATACAGACATATCCAGAGCAAGGGAGCAGACTGCCGGATAAAGAGAGAATTCTCAGGACAGACAAGGGGAAACACTGGGAGTAGAAGATGTCAGCCTGTCCCAGACGTCTCTAGAACTAGAAAAAAGACAATAGAGAAAATACGATGTTATTCCGAGGGAAAGAGAGTGTGACTCCAAAATCTTAAACATAGGCAAGATGTTTGAGCATCAAGTAAAAAGACATTTTCAAATATAGTATTATTTACATGCTAGTTAAATAAGCATGTAATATTTGAAATACAGCCAATCCATAAAGGACTCAAAATAAAGAAGTCTGAAAAGAGCAGATGTGGTAAAATGAATGGGTTTGAGAATTAAGCTCATCTAAATAAAGAAACAAAATTATACATCTGAGCAGGATGTAAATGCAATAAAATATGACAAGGAAAAAAAAATAATCCCAGCAGTAAAAATAGGTCAGTGGGGATAGAGGGGGTGGAAAGAAATCGATGGCTACTGAAATTCTCATTTTTAGAGCATGGAGTCAATCTCATAGCACTGAAAGTATAATCATGTGGGCTGAATAAAACCATGACAACTCCAAACTCAACATAGATATCAGTGTCTCTCAATCTTAAAGAGGTTTTTAAAGAAATAATATGTCCTGGAGTGAAGAAACACTTCCATGGAATTTTAGCATCCCTTCAGTATCAATTGAGTTTGTATTTCTTTTCTTTAATGTAATTAAAATTGAATTTAATATGTTTTTAGGCGTGTTTAATGGAATTGTATTGTTGCAAAATTATTTCTTTCTGTAGCGCTCAGACTCCTATTTGTTCTCAGTACTTGCCTCTTTCTGGACCCTTGAGGCCAGATTGTCACTTGGGCTGTAGTGACACCCACTAGAGTGGCACCACTCTAGTGGCAAGAGCTTTCTTCTTTGTCTCCCTTTTTCTCAGCCTGATGCATTTTTTATTCATTAAAAAATTAATGTTTATTTATTTTTGATAGAACACAAGAAGGGGAGGAGAAGAGAGAGAGGGAGACAGAGTCCAACGTGGGGCTTGAACCCACAGACCATGAGATCATGACCTGAGCTGAAGCTGGTTGCCCAAACGACTTAGCCACCCAGGCACCACTATTAATTAAGAAAGGTTTCATGTTTATTTATTTTTGAGAGAGAGAAAGAGAGAGAGAGACCATGAGCAGGGGAGGGGCAGAGAGAGTGGGAGCACAGAATCTGAAACAGGCTTCACCTTGTCAGCACAGAGCCCAACACGGGGCTTAAACCCTCAGACCATGAGATCATGACCTGAGCCAAAGTTGGTTGCTTAACCAACTGAGCAACCCAGGTTCCTCTCAGCCTGATACTTTTTCTTAAGTTTTTTTTTTTAAGTTTATTCATTTAATTTGATAGAGAGAGAGAGACAAGGAGACAGGGAGAGAGAGAATCCAAGCAGGCTCCACACTGTCAGTACAAAGCCCGATGAGGGGTTCGAACTCACAAACCATGAGATCATGACCTGAGCCAAAATCAAAGTTGGCCACTTAACCCACCGAGGCACCCAGGTGCCCTTCAGCCTGATATTTTTAATGAGGTTGTATTATTTTGATAAGTCAACACATCATTTTCGAAAATGTAGTGAGAAACACAACCCAATAGGTGGTTGAGGAAAATAAATACACAGACAATGGAGAAATGTGGCACCACAAATGCTTAATGAAAAAGAGGGTGTGTGTGTGTGTGCAAGGTTGAACCTCATTGATCACAAAACAAACAAATAAAAATTTAAAAGTTTGAGAGAGTATAGAGACCAAACTGAAGGCTGCTCATGTGAGGTGTGTGTGTGTGGGGGGGGGGTGGGCGCTTGTGATGAGCACTGGGTGTTATATGTATGTGATGAATCACTAAGTTCTACTCCCCAAACCAATATGGCACTATATGTTAGCTAACTGGAATTTAAATAAAAACTTGAGACAAAAAAGAAAAAAGAAAAAAAAAACATAGCAATAAATGCCTGTGAAGACAAAGTCACTTGGGTACTGGGAATGTAGATTATATAAATCTCCAAGAACAGCCTGGAGATTGGAATCCCAAAAGGTAGGGCAAGTTTATGTCCTTTACATGTGCAATTCACTTTAGGAAGCAATCTACAGAAATAACATGAAATGTGGACAAATAATTGATGCTTGTAGAGACTCATCCTTGCATTGCTTTTAATACAAAAAGCAGATGTAACCTATTACCTGCCAAAGGAAAGAGTTTAAATACATACCGTGCATTTATGATATCCTACTCCATGGAATTAATGTTTTGAAGAATTTTTAAGCCCCTGCAAAATACTTACAATATTAGGTTAAATGTGTTTTCAAAATTGCTTATTCAGTATAATTACAGAATATAGGCTTTATAATGTATGAGCTAAAATATGTGTGGGTGTGGACCTATAATTTAATATGCCAATATTTTATGGTGGTTTATTATGGATTGTTGGATTACGAAAAGTGGTTTTTATGTTTTTTTATCATTATATATTGCTTTATGTACCTTTTGTGTTTTCTACGCTTTTTGCCATGTGCAGCAAGAAAACATCTGATACATTTTAATATTTTCCATGCCATATGGATACTTATGGCATTTATTGAATTGGAAAACTTTATGTAGTGAGGCAAAATGTCCTGTTTATTTGACTATTCTTTTGCTTACATTTATTTTTTAAAAACATTTATTTATTTATGTTAGAGAGAGAGCACAATCTGGGGAGGGAAAGAGAGAGACAGAGACAGAGAGAGAGAGAGAGAGAGAGAGAATCCCAAGCAGGTTCCACAACGCCAGCCCAGAGCCTGACATGGGGCTCGAACTCATGAACCAACCACGAGATCTGGACCTGAGTGGAGTCAAGAGTCAGGCGCTTAACCAACTGAGCCACCCAGGCCCTCCTTTACTTACATTTATTTTTGATGGACTGTTGTTTACACCGTGTGAGGCTGTACCCTTTCAGGTCGTGTTCATTTTCCACCTCTGTCCCTGTGATCGAACTCTTACAATGACAATTTAAATATTCTTGCTCAATATGGAAACGATCGAAGACTATAACCTTGGTGAGATGCAGACGGATTTCCAAAATTAAGATGTTGCTGAGCGAGGTAAGTGATTTCAAAACAAAACTAATCTCAGTGAATAAAGTAGCAGTCCAGCATACACAGCTACTACACTCCAAGTCAAAAGGTAGCACTTTTCTTTTTCATTTATGTGAAACTGAAAAAATTTCCCACTATTTTCATTTATAAAGTGGTTATGACAGTTCTTTTCGCCTACCTACCTTGCAGGGATGTTGTGAGGATTAATGAGATCATTCCTACAAAGCCCTTGAGTTCCTTGGGGATGGGAGACATAGAGTGTTATTATTATCCTGTCATTCAGACGTTAGCCTGCTCACTCTTTCAGGACCCCCGGGTAGAATCAAACAGAAACAAATTCTGGTCCACAGTGAGAAATATTTAATGAGATTTAAAAAAAAAATTTCCCCCTGTTTAATACCCGAGGTTCCCAGCCCTAGATATGTTCAATTCATTTCAAAGACCTTTTTGCATAGCAATTTGATGTCTCTTACATACAAACCTAGATCGCTTCAGGTTAGGTTTAAAGTGAAATCAGATGTGTATTACTTTCGTTTGTTTGAAATGAAGTCCACTGCTCTGGCTGAATGAATCTTCAAATTTAGAAAATTGAGATAGAACACTATATACTGTTAGACGAGAAAGGACCATACAGATGCCCGTGGCTCAAATAAGTTCTGAGTTCCCTTCTTTGTGTTCTAGCACAAGCATTACTTCTTTGCAAAATTTCTTTTCAATTTTATATGTTCAACTACTCTTACCAGCTGTCGAATTACCTGTCAGCTCTAAGAACCGAAATCTGTCTTTCTTGTGAAGCCAAAAAAGTATTAAAACCTCCATTAGACATCATTTAGTAAAGCTGAACTATAATTTTACCCAAGTGTTTATTACCACGCCACAGTTTCTAAGACCCCGTGTGTCTAAACTGCGGCTGCATCAAACTGCAAATACTCCTCCAAACTGGATTACGTCAATTACCACCAGCTTGTTAGAAATTTTCATGTTCTGTGATTGGTTATATGATGTGTAATAGAAGATAACAAAAGTTTATAAAAAAGTTTTAGAAGAGATTCTGATGTTTTTTTTTTAACCTGATATTATCTTCTTAGGAGAGAGGAGCGTATTGCCCTGAAGGTATTGCCAAAGTGGAATGAGATTTTTTTTCAAAATTGGCTTAAATTTCAGACTTTCTGAATAACAATACACTGACTGCAACCTTTGCAAATATCCAACAAATTTTACGATGAGTATTTCGTAAGATGGTTTTTGTTAAGCACTGATAGTAAAGTTCCACGTATTATTTCAGGTATTTTCTCCAGCTACTCTAAGAGTAAGTACGACAAAGTATCTTAAACTATTCTAAAACTCTTACTTTTTGTGTTTTAAAATTTTATGTAAATGAGTTAAATATTCTTAAATAATAAATGAGGGGCGCCTGAGTGGCTCAATAGTTTAAGCGACAAACTGTTGGTTTTGGCTCAGGTCATGATCTCATGGTACCCGGGATTGAGCCTGGCATCAGGCTGTGAGCACGGAGCCTGCTTACAATTCTCTCTCTCCCTCTCTCTCTGCCCCTCTCCTGCCTTCACTCTCTCTCTCTCTCTTTCTCTCTCTCTCTCAAAATAAATAAATAAACTTAGACCTTCATTTAAAAAAAGAAAGAAGAGTGAATGAAATTTTACTTCACTATTTGTTTTCCCAAAACTTGGTTTTTGGGGTCGGGAGATATTTTGCCCCCAGTACAATCATAAATTACTATAACAATAATGGAACTATGCCAATTACTTTTAAGTCACTCCAAATATTTCATGTCTCGAGTTATGCTGTTCAATGTAGTGTTAACATTCTGATAGCATTTTATTGTCTTTGTTTTGCCTACATGGTTTATCTATATTATTTTAAATATTTTTCATTTTGAAAAACTTCAAGCCTACAGGACTATAGAAATAATAGTAAAATTAACATATAATTCTTAAATCACACAATTTGTTAACATTTTGTTAAAGTAATAAAAGATTTTTCTCCCTCTCTATCTCTTCTACGGACACACACAGACGGTTCTCTACTGGTGCATCTCCTAAGACTGACATGCTCCTACATGGCTTGAATGTCATTATACTTAAGACTACCAACATTGAATTGAAAAAATCATGTAATCTGCAGTCTATATTCAAATGCCCCAAATTATCACAAAAATATCTTTAGAAAACTTTTCCTCTGTGCACATGCAATCAAGGTTCACATATTAAATTTGACTGCATCGTCTCTTGAATCGTTTTGGATAAAGAATAGTCTGCTCACATTTTTCTCTTTTTCCTTATACTGAAGTTTTTGAAAGTCTTAGTCAAGTTCCTACAATCCGGCCAGGGAAAATTCCGTGTATCCTGTATTTATTTATTTCCTCATCTTATAAACATATTAAACATTAATGGCAAAATAAAAATATAGGTGATATAGTTATGGAAACATCTTAATGATGACCTATATCAGCGATGCAAGTTCAATCACAATCACTTGGTTAAATGGCTGCCCATGGGGCTATCTATCCCAAGACTGCATTTTCCCCTGTCCCCTTTGTAATCAGTGAATTTTTTGTGGGGTGATAATTTGAGGCCATGCAAATATTCTTGGTTGCACAGCTACTTTTCACCCAATGGCTTTAGCATCAATGGATGATCCTCCTCTAGGTTTGCAATCAGTATGGTGATATTCTAATCTCCATTTTTTCTGTATATTTATTAGTTGGCATTTTGTTTTCTCCCTTTCCTGTTTTGAAGGAATAGTAGTATACACTCATGGATTTGTTTTCAGTTTAATATGATATAATTCAATATAATCAATATTATTTTACACTCAATTTGTCCCAGTTTTAAGAGCTTGAGAGCTACACAAATTAGCTTCTGGTATGTTTTTTTCATGATTTGGGGGAGTCAATTTTAATATTCCAAATGCTTTATTTTATACAATTGATTTATAATATTTGCTATTTTTTTATATTGATTTTTACTGTTGGTTGAACTCTGAGATTAACAAGACCTGATTGCCATTTTTAAAAAATATGTTTGTCATACATTCCGCTTTTAATTTACAACCTTTGAATGTAATTTTCATCCAACATTTACAGCATTAGGAATAAGCAACTCACATTTTTGAATTATCGAGATTTCTATTCCAGAAAAAGAATCATTTTATTTGTTTCCATCACTTTAAAAAGATTTTTGAAGCTTTTGATTTTTTTTGTTCAGTTTCGGATAGTTGGATTGTGGTGTGTTTTGTATACAATTCTTTTTTATTGTAATTCAATAGATTCAAAATGTTCATGTTTGTGTTATTAGAAAGAATGCTAAGAAACTTTTTTTAAAGTTTTTTTTTCAATGTTTATTTATTTTTGAGAGACACAGACAGACATAGCATGAGTAGGGAAGGGCAGAGAGAGAGGGAGACACAGAATTCAAAGCAGGCTCCAGGCTCTGAGCTGTCAGCACAGAGCCTGATGCGGGGCTCGAACCCACGCAGGGTGAGATCATGACCTGAGCCGAAGTCGGACGCTCAACCGCTGACTGACTGAGCCACCCAGGTGCCCCCAGCTAAGAAACATTTTTGAAGCTTGTTTTCTTTGTATTTTGTAGGTTTTTTTTCCTTAAATAATTTTATTGAGGTATAATTTAAAGACAAAATGTATTCACTTTAAAAGAACAGTTTGAAGGATTTTGGCAAGTTTCCTGATGCCATTTGGCAATAAATCTGACCCCCACTACTGGAAACCCTAATACTGCTTTTCATCACTAAAGAGTGGTGTTCTTTTTTTAGAATTCATATGAATGTAACCATTATACTTGTTTCGGCATAACTTTTAATGATTATGTTAATGAGAGTATCACTAGTTTAATTTTCTTTTGTTGCTAAGTAATATTCCAATGTAGGTATAGACTCCAAGTTGTTTATGCATGGATTACATTAATGAACATTTTAGTTATGTCCAGTATTTGGCTACTATGAATAGAAATGCTTTTGATATTTATCTACCAGTCTGTGCAGATATACATGTTCATTTCTTTGGGGACCATTACTGGATCTAACATTACTGGATCTAGATTTACTGGGATGTATGATAAGTGGATGCTCAGCTTAATAAGAAACAGTTCTAAAGTACCTGCACAGTGCTATTTTTAGTATTTATAATTTTAGGTGTTCCAATGGCTATGGAAAGGTATCTCACTGTGTTTTAACTTATATCTGTATGATGACTAATAATCAGCATTTTTGTGTGCTTATTAGCCAATTACATCTCTTTTATACAACATCCATTCAAATCTTTGGATTAGAGTTGTTTGTGTTCTTATTAGTGAGATATAGGGCTTTATTCTAATACACTCTGGATACCAATGCTCTGTTAAATACATGTGTCTAGCCACAGAGTGCAGAAAAGTGTTACAGTGCATGTAACACATAAAGTGTTAGCATTGTCTTTTGAAGGGCATACGTTTTTCATTCTGCTGAAGTCCAAACGATCAATTTTTCTTTGTTTTATGTTTTCCGTTCTATACGAAAACTCTTTGCCTTCTTGAAGTTCACAGTGATTGCCTTTTAATATTTTTTGGAAGTTATAACACTTATGTTTAGGTCTATGATCTATTTCAAATTAATTTTTCTATATGGCATGAAGATAGGGTGGAGGTTATTTTATTTCATGGATGGGGTCAGTAGCCACTAGTATTCTTGGCTTTCTCTTCTGATGTGGAACCCCAGCCCTAGGAGGGAGTTGCGATGAGAGACAGGGCTCCACTGCTCATGATCCCCTACCCCTGGGGTAAGAGTGGGTGATGCAGGGGAGCTGCTGAGCTGTTGGTAACAGTCATCTGGAATAGAATCTCTACAACACAGAGTTCGGAGGGATGAAAAATGCTGGTAGTCTACACCAAAAGTGGGAACTACCACCACTTTTGGCTGAGAGCTGCGGTGAAAGGAAGCCATATATTTTTTGGCCCTAACTGCTCATAATGGAGCCTCCACCCTGCCCAGCTTGGGGTTGGGAAGGGAGTAGATGCTGCCTCAAGTTCCAGAGAAGCTGGCTGTTCTTAGCAAGATTTGATACGTTTCTTTGAGAGAGAGAGGGGTGGGGAAGCGAGAGTTGGGGAGAGGGGCAGAGGAAGAGAGAGACAATCTAAAGCAAACTCCATGCTCAGCACTCTGTCTGAGGCGGGTCTCAACCTCACAAACAGTGAGATCATGACCCGAGTTGAAATCAAGAGTCAGACGACTGAGGCACCCAGGCATCCCTTTCTTGAATAATTTTAAAAATTTGTTTAAAAATCAGCCTTAGGACAGTTTCCAGAAACTTTAATTAGTTTTTAAAATAATTGTAACCAGTTATGGTTGTCTCACTGGGGAGGGGTCTTCACAAGAGCTCTTTGTTCTCCCATTCCAGAGTTATCCCTGCTGTATGTATTTTTAAATGATTATTACTGATTTGGAGGGTTTTTGTTGTTGCTGCTTGGGCTGCAAATATTTTCCAGTTAATGATTTGTCTTTTACATCCTTTTTATGGTCCCCTTTTTACTAAAAAGCTTAAAGCTTAGTTTTATTTAAAAAAATAAAGCTTTTATTTTGCATATAGCGTTTAAAAGATCGTTCTTTGCCTCAAAATCGTAATTATGCCTTTCATATTTATATATTTAATCCATATGGATTTCATAGTTTTACTAAGTCAGAGATGAATTGAATTTTATCTTTTTCTATAAACACAAACAATTGCCCGTCAATACTTGTTATATAACCTACCATTTTTTTCCCGTGAATTTGCAACTGATGTTCTGTCATAAATCAAGTTTCTACATACATTTGGCCAGTTTCTGGGATCTTTCATTCCATTCCATTCCATTACTTATCCAGCCCCAGTGCCACTTCCGAATTATTCAAACTGCCTTAATTTTCTAGTAAGTCTTGATGTTTGAAAGGGGAAATCTCTTCAAATTATTCTTAGTTTTCTTTTTCTCCTCTTTTCTTCCTCCTCCTCTCTAATGCCCCTTCTAGCATTACCTATTTCTCTCTCTCTCCTTAAGACATATATTTTACTAGCTTATCAGAATTGTATTTTAGAGGACCAGTGTTTGGTTTCATTGAACCTTACGTTGTTTTCTATTTCATTCACTATTTCACTTTTAAAATTTTTATTCATTTCTGTCTTCCATTTTATTATTTCCTACCTTTTCCCCTTTCTTCAGATTTATTTTTTTTTAACTTTTTTGACTTTATAATTTAGATGCACACCTTCATTAATTTTGATGCTTTCTTCTTTTTAAAACTAAGCTATTAATCTCTCCTTAAAAACCATTTCAACTGCATCATAAATTTTCTATATGTAGTATGTCTGTTATCTGTCCATTCTAAATATTTGTAAGCATCCATTTTAATTTCCTCTTTGACTCATGATGTCATTGAAATTAATTTTTTTTTTTAATTTCCAAATCTATACCACTTTGGTAACTATATTTTCAGAGATGTTCCATCTGGTTCCATGTGAGGGTCAACCAACCATTTTGGTTCCATGGGGAGGGTCAAAACTAGTGTGTCTTCCTTGAGTGTGGTTTTCTTCATGTCATTACTAGCTCAGCCTTGTTGATCATTGTGCCAGTTAGAAACTATCACCTTTTCTCTCCAAATCCACCCCATGGAGCCCTGCTTGTGGTCTACAGCATTCTTCTCTTACCAGATTTCATGGTGTCAGGCTGCAATGTTTGAGACTCAGAGGGGCACTGACAGAGGAAGAGTTCTTTCAGGTTCTGGTGAGCTCTTCCCAGTAAGCTTCTGGGGAACGTGGTGACCACGCATGTTCTGCACCTTCTCTTGGGGTAGCTTCCCTGGCATACACTAAGTAACTTCACACTAAGGTCTGTGGGTGGAACCTCCCTGAAATGGCTGTTTCTTGACAACAGATGAAAACTTCCCAGTGAGTTCTGCCAGTATGGCCTCCATGGCCATTCTGTGAACTTTGGCTGGGCTCATCCAGTAAGCTCTAGATCTCAGGCCTAGAGGTGGGGAACTTTCCAAATTTTTCCTTCTTTAGGTACGATCTCATCCCTAGAGGCAGAAGGTGCTCTTGTATCTACTATTCGTATGTTTTTTAGAATTAACTTTATGCGTAGTAACTCTTCAGGTATAGTTAATAATTGTTCAAATTGCTATGTGATTTCTGTCTCTTGATTGGACTCTGACTAGTGCAATCTGTGCTGTTCTAATTCATACTATATTTTTAATGGTCTACTTCTCATATCTTAGAGAGGTAAACTATAATTTTCCATTATTACGGCAGATTTATACCATATTAGTCATTCTTTCAATCCTTGCTAAATATGTTCTGAAGCAATAATGCTAGAAATGTGTAAATTTAAATAATTTCTATTTTTGTGATTAATGGATTTGTGACCATCTTGTAGGCCCACCTTATCTTTACTGTAATTTTACTCCAAAGTCTAATCCATCTGACATTAATACTGTTCATCAGCTGGCTGTTGTTTAACATGTATCTGACAGATTTTGTTTTTTATTCTTCAAACTTTTTCATGCTTTGATACTTTTTAGAGAATTTTGTTTGTTCACTCTAGCCTAATTATCTTTATCTTTTTTCCCTTCAATAGTTCGGAATGTTTACTAATCATCTCTAACTTTAGTGGGTCCCCTGAATATTATGATGTGTATATATAACATACCATAAAGTGAATTAATAACTCTATCCTGTTATAAAATAATAAAAGGATCTTTGTTTTAACTTCAATTATTTTTCTCAAATTATCAACTCTTGTTGACTATTTTTGTTTTCTGCTATTTTTGTGTTACATGCACAAATTAACAAACATTATGATGGTTATATGCACTTTTTATTTATATTATTTACATGGGTATAAATATCATACACATGAGTTCTTCCAGTTATTTGCCCTTAAATTTGTCTTTGATCTTGCAGTCACTGGAGGCCCGCTGCAGGGAGTTTAAGAATAATTGACATAACCAGATATTGTCCTTGAAGTTGCACAGCACTGACGCCATTCTGGGCATAAAAAAGGAGCCCAAACTTCCAGTTACGAGATAAATATGTTCTGAGAATGTAACATCCAGAACACGACTATAGTTAACAATACTGTATTGCATATTTGAAAGTTGCTAAGAAAGTAGATCTGAGAAGTTGTCACTACTGGAATAAAAAATGTAACGCTGTGTGATACCCAAGGTAACTAAAGTTACTGTAATGATTATTTCACCGTATATACATGTATCAAACAATATGCTATCCACCTTGTTCTAACACAATGGTATATGTCAATTATATCTCAATAGGAAAAGGAGACCTGAGGATAGAAAGACTATTTTTCAGGGTTGCTGGAGACTGGGGTAAGAAATAGTAAGACTCTAATCTAACAGTATGATAATTGGTTTAAATAGGATGTGATGAAAGCAAGAGGTATGTGGGAATTAAAGTGGTCCCTAGAAGTGTGTCTTTGTAGGAGGGGTTACATCCGGTGGTCAGGGAAAAGAAAATAATTGAGCGTGATTTCCAAGTCACTGACTTATTTACCTATACAGGAATTAGCATAGACATTCAACTTGAACTTTACAATCATGAATGTGTTTCTGTTGCTTGTGTTGAAGATGCTTCTGACACAACCAGTTGGGGATGCGCAATAGGGAGCTTGAAATACGGGTTGGGGAGTGAAGAGGACTGATGTAGCAGATTGGGAATCTTTCCTACAGATGTGGTCAAGATCACACCCATGCGGTACAAAGCCTGGAGGGACAGACCCAATTGTGTGTGCAAGGCTCTACACCCTTCTATCTGAAAGACTACAAGGGCCTCAGAGAAGCTTGTCTTCAGGTAGGCCCTTCCATCCTAGTGTTAAGGATGGTGTCATTATACTCATTCCACTTTACAGCTTTGAAATTTAAAGAGAGGTAGTTTTGGGGACATACATTCCTATTAAAGTCTTTTTCTCGTGCTCTCTTTTTCGGTTCTGACCTTCAATATCATGTAAGTTGTAAAATGCGAGACTTTCTGTATATTTTAGAACACTTTTGTAAAGAAATAGTCTCCTACATCAGTGAGCAAAATGTTTCTAAAGAAGTTTTTTTTTGAAAAATAAATATAAAATGATAGTGATTTTAGACTCATTTAAGTTTCCAAGCACTGTAAAGAAAACTGTAAAAGTCAGAATGAAGAAATCAGATATTCAGATCTTCTGACTGTAGTAATTTCTCACCTTTCACTTACTCAAAAAGCTTCCTGTGATTTTAAGTTTTTGCCAAGTACATGTCTTTCAACTACAAACTTTCACACCTACAATATAACCCAGATGGAGGGTTTATGCTTTTTGAATACTGAACCAGATCTATACCATGTTACGTAGTAAAGGCATTCAAGACAGCATTTAGTTTGATATGAAGCTGAAAAGTTTAACAAAATCACTCTCCTACTCCCACCCTTACTTTGGTTCTGAAACAAAACTGGCCAGGACCTCAGCTAGTTAGTTTATTTGATCTTTGGGGGGAATTCATAGCGTCCTGCTTTTCCTCAACATTATTTGGAAAGGATACTTTCTCAGAGAGGTACCCTTTCATTAATGAAAATGCCTAAAGGGTCCTATCTACAAGAGTAAAATGATTTATGAATTACACAGATCCTAGAGTATGGACATGAATTGTTTTCACAACTGATACCATTTTTCTATAATTAAGAACAAAGCTTGAATGTGCCCTTTTCTTTTCTGTTGCTCTAATAGCTGCACATCCAGATAGATTTTTTTAGCATTGTAATGTACAAGTTGAAACCAACATTGTTTTCTACCAAATAGATTCTGTATTAGGAAGGATACATTTTGATTTGGTCTCCATTCACTTTTTTTTTTTTTTTTTTTTTTTTGTAGAGAGTTTTTTGATGAAAGAGTATTGTTTAGTTTTGGAAATGGATTTGAAAGACAAAATGAAGTTTAATCAGTGGTTAAACTGAATCACAGTCAGGGACATTGATACAAGTCAATCTGAACGATGAGTTGGTAGGGGCGGAATTAAAATGGTAATTTATGAAGACTACAGTTGTATGTAGGGTAGATGGGTTGGATCATATAATTTCAGACTATTGTATCCAAAGGATTACTCCCACCTTGGCAAGGAGTTCTTACTTCATATGGAAGTTCTGGTCCTAGAAGGAACCTGTGAGCCTGGCCCTGTGAAAAGCTATGCTCACATTCCTAAAGACAAAGATGCTTGTTGAAACAGAACTAATTGCAGCTAGGTAATATGAAAAAGAATTTAAAGTTTTAGAGAAGTAACCCAATGATTTATTTCAGAAAAAGCAAAAAGACAAAGAGGTGGAAATGGTGGCAGAAAAAAAAATTAAGAGCTATTACGGATAGCTTCAGAATAGTTAATGCCAGAATAATAGAAATTCCAGAATTAGAAAAATAAGCATATAATGGAAAACCCATGATTAGATAAATAAAGAAAAATTAACCGAGTTTAATAATGACAGGTATAAAAGGGTTCAAAAAGACAATTCAGAAATATAGTTATAAGTGGATAAATAAATAGAAAGGTATGGACTATCTCTCTTTTTGGAAATTTAAAATACCTTTTGGTACCCATGTGAGTTTACTGTAGCTTGCCAGAGCCCCCGGGCACACTGCTTGAGAATCTTATATGATTGCAGGACAAGCCATCTGGATTTAATATCCAGGTTGTGAGCGTGTTTCCAAAAAAAAACCCTACTAGTGTCATTTTATCACTTGTGGACAAGTTATGTACTAATGCCTTGATGTCACCCAAGGTAGACACATTGCATCTATGGCATGACCCCCGATCTCCATTCATGCGCTTTATGATATCCTCAAGGTCTGCGTGGAACAAGCACACAGCGGTGATCAGAACTTTTACAGTAATACGTTTCTTCTTATGAATGTATCTGAGGCAAAACTCAAATACATAAATGAAGTCTAAGAATAAAGATCAGAATGGAATCAATCCCCGAAGCCTCACAAGTTAAACATAAAAATCACTCTCTTGACAAGTCACTTGGATAAGATAACTCTCATACATCATTTTGTTCAATGATAACTAAGTCCAACTCAAATGGAAACCTGGGAAGGGTTTGGGATATTTAGAAGTTAATTAGCCACCTGTGAGCCCCAAGTTTGCTCCTTCTAGAAGTAGGTGAGGACGTGAAAGGAAAGCTCACAGTAAAGCAGAGGTTGAACTATGTCTCTTGGGTCAAATCCAGCGTCTGTCCTCTTTGTAAATAAAGTTTTATTGGAACTCGGCCTTGTCCATCCATTGCATATTTTCTCTGGCTCTTTTTGGGCTACAGCAGCAGGCTGGAGTAGTTGCACCACAACTAAATGGCTTGCAAAACCCCAATAATTACTGTATGTCTGGATCTTGACAGAAAAAAAAAAATTCCCAGCTTCATACTAAATGGCGAGCTCTCCAAAGCACCTGCATTAATGATGGTGCCAGTGGGGGCTACTAGCATGATTTTGTCTCATATTCAGATATAGGTGTGTCCAACTTTGTGTAAGTTCATTTCAAACAAGATACCAAAGCCCCATGGTGAAGATATTGGGGAGAGATAATTACACCTAGAGTTCTGCAGAACATCCCTATCTCAACTACACATCCCTGAGCTAAGTCTCTCCCCCTGAAGCTGGGAATAGACGCATTACATGTCAGCTTCAGTCACAGCATAAACAGAGCAAACTTCTGGTTCCAGTCCCTCACTGCCACCTTCCAGACTGTCTAGAATTTCAAGTGGAGTAGATACATAAAGGCGAGACTGTACCCCAGTAGATGTGAAGCTAGTTTGAGAAGACATCAATAGGTAGATAGAAATAGTAATTTTAGGGGTGCCTGGGTGGCTCAGTCAGTTAAGCGTCCGGCTTTGGCTCAGGTCATGATCTCACGGTTTGTGAGTTTGAGCCTCCCGTTGGGCTCTGTGCTGACAGCTCGGAGCCTGGAGCCTGCTTCGAATTCTGTGCCTCCTTCTCTCTCTGCCTCTCTCCTGCTCACACTCTCTCTCTCTCTCTCTCAAAAATAAATAAACTTTAAAAAAATTAAAAAAAAAATAGCAATTTTGGAGACTTGGTATGATTGATATGAGTACTTTTAATATTTTTTAATGTTTATTTATTTATTTTGAGAGAGAGAGTATAGGTGTGAGTGGGGGAGGGGCAGAGAGACAGAGGAGAGAGATAATCCCACATAGGCTTGGCTCATAGAGTCTGACACAGGGCTTGAATCCACAAACTGTGAGATCATGACCTGAGTTGAAATCAAGAGTCAGATGCTTAACTGACTGAGCCACCCAGGCACCTCTGAGTGCTTTTCCTATCAAAGCTGTCCCTTAGATGTCAAAGAAGTCAAGCTGTGAACTGGCTTTGGGAAAATATTCCCATTGTAGCTGATGCAAGAAGAACAGCTCCTTTCCTGGCCGAAGATTCTTGTTATGGTTTCCAGCAGCAATTTCCATATAGTGAGAGGATTCTGTCTCAGACTTTGGAAGAACATCTTAACAAAAGAAATCCATATTTAGAATTCATATGAAGTGGGTATGAGTCTGAATCCTCTAAGTCAGGTCAACAGGAAGTATCACTTAATTTTTTTCCTAAGTCAAGTTAATTTCCAGTTCACAGACCTATCCACTAACCTCTCTGGTAAAGTATCTTCTAGAAGCTCTCTGGGGGAGGAGAGGCTGTCCCTTTTCTAAAATCTTTACTTATTTTTGAGAGAGAGAGACAGAGACAGAGACAGAGACAGAGAGCAAGAAGGGGAGGAGCAGAGAGAGAGGGAGACACAGTATCTGAAGCAGGCTCCAGGCTCTGAGATGTCAGCACAGAGCCAGATGTAGGGCTCGAACCCACAAAACATTGAGATCATGACCTGAGCCAAAGTCAGAGGCTCAACCAACTGAGCCATCCAGGTGCCCCAGGGCTGTGCCTTTTCGAGGAACCCTCTGTCCTCCAGGGTTTTATAATGGTTTCCGTATCTTAGGCAAGCAAGACGGTTACTTGTGGAGGACGCCTTCCAGTTTCTGGAGGTCTTTCAAACACTAAACAATAAAATGTCCTCTATTCTTTTCGTTTATGGTCTCTTCATATCTAGGAGTCTTCTTCAGCTTGAAGGCAATATTCTAAAAACCAACAGAAATTCAGCACTTAAAAACATACCTTTCAATTAGTGTTTAATGGTTATAGAATTTCAGTTGGGGAAGAAGTCTAGAGAGATGGGGTGGTGATAGGTGCACAAAAATGTGTATGTAATAAGATGGAATTATATACTTAAAAACGGTTAACGTGGTACATTTTATGTTATGTACATTTTGCTGCATTTAAAAAATGTACTCTCAGGGGAGCCTGGGTGGCTTGGTCGGTTGGGCGTCCAACTTCAGCTTGGGTCATGATCTCACGGTCCGTGAGTTTGAGCCCTGCATCGGGCTCTGCACTGACAGCTCAGAGCCTGGAGCCTGCTTCAGATTTTGTGTCTCCCTCTCTCTCTGACCCTCCCCCATTCATGCTCTGTCTCAAAAATAAATAAACATTAAAAAAAAGAAATAAAAAATGTACTCTTCAAAATAAAAAAAGGGTTGTAAATGTTTTTATAGTTAATGATTAGATATATTTAAGATACCTTTAAGCTCCTATGTGATACGCATTTACAGTTTCCTAAAAAGGGAGAAACTAATACAATTTCTTTCAATGATGCTACCAGAGAACTGATATCCAAATCAGGTGAAGTCTTCAAAAATTATAGGGCACTCTCTCTCACTGGCATAAAAGGAAAAAGCTGGAACAAATATTGGCCATCCACATCTGCCAGTATATGAAGCAAATAGCCCTTCGTAATAACTGAAGTTTGCTCGCCAGCTTTAAGGATGGATTAACATTAGAAAGTCATTAATGTATTCCACTGCATTTATAAGATTCTGTAGAATCGGTCACATATTCATGGTTTCAAAACAATCAAAACAAATCTTAACTAACCAGGAATCGAAGGAACATGGCTGAAACTCCTACCCAGTACCCGCCCACAGGTAACATACTTGACGTTGAAACATTGGAGTATTCTTGTTAAAACTGGGATCAAGACAATGATTCCTGGTATAACCCTTCCTTTTCAATGTTGTCCTACAGATCTTAGCAAGAACAAAAGACAATAATTGGAGTAAGTGGTGTAAGACTTGAAAAGACAATGAAAATAAAAACGTCCATATTCACAGACAATATAATTTTGATTTAGGAAGTCTAATGAATTATTTGGAATGAATAAAGTTAACATAGCACATTGATCAAGTGTGCCTGATATATGGGCCATATAAAACATTAACTAATTACTATATCCCAAAGATGAAATTGATGAAATACACATTACATAAGTATATTATTTTTATTTCATTTTTATTAAATTTTTTAATGTTTATTAATTTTTAAAAGAGAAAGAGACAGAGTGTGAGTGGAAGAGGGGCAGAGAGAGAGGGAGAGAGAAAATCTGAAGCAGGCTGCAGGCTCTGGGCTGACAGCGCAGAGCTCGATGTGGGACTCAGACCCACGAACCTTGAGATCATGACCTAAGCCAAAGTCAGTCGCTTAACCGACTGAGCCACCCGGGTGCTCCAAATTACACAAAGATGTTATTTTTAAAAATCAACAAAATATGGCTCATAGGACTCCCTTGATTTAACTAGGCTGTGCAAAGTCAGTGTAGAGAAAATTACAGTACTTTATTGGAGTACATTAAGAAAGACTTGATCTTAATATTGTAAAGATATCAATTCTCTTGAGTTTAGTATGTAACCAATACAATTCCAATAAAGACTTGCTACGTATTTTTCTTGCAAGGCAGAGAAAAATTGTAAGAATCTCTCTCTCTCTCAAATACTCATTCTATATCCATCTTGTAGCTTAGAGAAACTTTTACAAATGTACCCAGGGAGATACAGACAAGCGTATTCTTAGAAGATATTTGTAAAAAATAAATAAAGGAAACATGAACAAGGTCATCAAAATGAGAATAGAGTATGATATATTAGTACCATGAAGTTGTCCAGCAAGCAAACCGACTCAAAGTATACACACGAATACGAACGAATCTTTGCAATAATATTTAACAAGAGAGAGTTTGCAGAAGATCTGCTATGTGATACCATTTATACAGAATTTAAAAACATAACATGATACTTCTGGAATTGCATACACAAACATAAGTTGTAAAATTTAAAGACATGCTTGGGAGTAATAATCACCAAAGTCAGGAAAGGGGAGGGGAGGGAATGGGGTCAGACGAGGGGAGAGATTTCGTGTGAACGACTCGAAGTGTGTACTTTGTAAGCGAGTGCTGGGTCCCACTGTATTTCCCGGGTCACCGTTGGTATGTTTGTGTGGTTCCACTCTTTTGTAATGAAGGAAAAATGAGCATTTGATAAAAAGGAAAATTTACCCTAAGGGGCAAAAAGAAGGGCATATGACATCAAGGGATAAACCAGGAGGACGACAGCGTGGGTAAGCTTTCTGAACCTACCTCTGTCAGGGAAAACATTTAGACTCCTGGTTCAACAGTGACTGGAAAACGACCTGGAGGTGGGGTGGGTGGGGGACTCCAGCAGATTCCAACACAGAAAAGAAAACAAGGGCAGGGAGATAAAGGGTCTCCGGGACAGACAGAGAGACAGACATGGAAAATGTTGCTTTAAGACAGATGGACATCTCTTTCTTGGGGCAATGGGGGTAGACATTTCAAATGACACTCACATCTAGTCATGCACCAGATATTAAGGTGGGTAAGACACAGCCTTGCTCTCAAGGAGCTGGTACAGCCTTGAGAAATAGGTATGAAAGAATGACAAGAAAATGGATTTCAGAAATCAGAAAACTGAAGCTCACAGAGATAAGGTCAATTTCCCAAGGTCGGAATCAGGGAGGAGGGGAAATATTTGAGCCCAGAATACCTGAACAGAGAACCCATATTCGGTATCATCGCATTATATTAGCCTCCCTATGAGGACTCTGCCCCTGCCTGAGGCATTTCTTCACATTCTGCTTTAGATTTTTTAGATTATTGTTTTTATGTCTGCCTGCTTGCCCTGCCAATTCAAAACTGTGTAAGTTTCTTAACAGATATCCTTCAGTAGCATCAGCAATGCTGAGCTATTTAGTAGATTTTCAACATATACTTGCTAGGACAGATTACTATGACGGATTACCAGTTATTTGTGATTTCATTTATTGCTTAACAGGCTAAAATATAGTCTCTACTGGTTATTTTAAGACAATTTGTCACCGTGAGAGAATATCCAAGTTCCAGAAACTCTTTTTTTTTTCCCCCAACTTTGAGAGATTAAAATCTTAGACCTTTAATCTTTTATTTGGAAGTCTGTCAGTTTTGACAAGATGAACAGCCTTACACCTCAATGAAGAGATACTTTCTCTTTTGTGACAGGACTATGAAGGATACATGACATTTATTATCAGCCGGTGAAAGAAAAGGTCTGAGAAACAGCCGACGAAATTCAGTGATAAATCTAAATAGCTTTTCACCACATTTTGGGACTGTTTTTCTTGAGTCATTTTTGTGAGCCCTGCAGCTAAGCAAGGCAAAATTATTTCTAACGCCATTAAAATGTTCTCCACACTTCAAATGCATATGCTTATTTGTTCTTAGTGTTTCTCTGAACAGAACAATTGTCTGAAAATAATGTCTGGCGTGTCTTTTCAGAGAAAGGTTAACGGAGAAGAGACTCAAAGTGCAGACACACAAAATTGTACTCACTGCATTCTTTACTTTGGAAAACAGTTTTAAGTAGTTGAATTACTTATGAAGAGAGCATAGCAACGACAGCCATGTAAGGCATCCTGCTTCTGGAAGTTTGTTTAATCAGTGGTAGCACTACCAACCTCTGGTCTTTTCTTTTTCCCCATGAAAGCACCAATGAGGAATGTAATCTTCTAGAACAAACTGCTGAACTTGCGATTCTTCAGTAACCGTCATCCCCTTTGGTGAAGGACACACATGGTCTTTTTCCTTTGTAACACCAAAAACATTGCAGACATGTTGAGCTACCTCTCCCGAAAATTTGAGGAAGTCTAGCCTCATTACATCAGACGATTATGGCATAATAAAGAGCCTTTGCACTCTACTTGACGCCTGAAGATTATTTAGAGACATTCAACATTTATCATTTCATTACCAATAGGCTCTGGGTGGATAAGATTGCAAAGATGGAGAACTTGTAGCTTATGAATGTTATTTCAAATTAATTGAAAATGATACAACATGGCATATACTTCCCAGAACATGGCAACTGATTGCTAAAGGTTTATATAACATGAGCAAATATAAGCATACGCTCAAAATGTCTTAGTTTTTTATTTTTTTTTAAAATGTTTATTTATTTATTTTGAGAGAGAGAGAGACAGAGAGACAGAGAGAATGAATCCCAAGCAGTCTCCCCACTGTCAGTGCAGAGACCGATGTGGGGCATGAGGTCATGACCTGAGCCGAAATCAAGAGTCGGATGCTCAGCCAACAGCCACCCAGGAACCTCAAAATGTCTTAATTTTTAATGCTTCTTGATCCTTTTCTTAATTTTTGAGCAGTAATTAATAAATACACTTTTAGAAAGACCTATAGACATGTTTACCACCTTCTTCTCCTCACTTAAAAGTATCCCCATAGCGTGAAATATAGATTATGTCATTGGATATTCTGAATCCTTCAAAGCAAAATCCTTCACATATTTTTTTTTAATTTAATGTTTATTCATTTTTGAGAGAAAGAGAGAGGCAGAATGTGAGTGGGTGAGGGGTAGAGAGAGAGGGAGACACGGAATCCGAAGCAGGAACCAGACTCTGAGCTGTCAGCACAGAGCCTGATGTGGGGCTTGAACCCACGAACCATGAGATCATGGTCTGAGCCAAGTCGGATGCTGAACCAACTGAGTCACCCAGGTGCCCCCAAATTCTTTACATATCTTGAAGATACCATCAAATTATATTAAATTATATTATATTATATTATATTATATTATATTATATTATATTATATATTATATATATTAAATTATATTAAATTATATTAAAGTAAAAATAAATATAATAAATGTATACGATATGTAATATTATACACTATGGAAACATATTTCTATACTTTATAATTAATTATAAATTTATATATGTTAAACATAAATATTTTAAAAATAGAAATATAAAATGTATTAAGATATATAAAATAGACATATTGCACACCATACTATATCAAATTATAAACACATATAATATAATATATAATACTATATAACATATACATAT
Source organism: Lynx rufus (assembly GCF_022079265.1). Classification (NCBI taxonomy): domain Eukaryota; kingdom Metazoa; phylum Chordata; class Mammalia; order Carnivora; family Felidae; genus Lynx; species Lynx rufus. The sequence continues at coordinate 74,417,187 of NW_025814823.1, forward strand.
ACAAATAATAATATATACTATTAAATATTTCATTTTTTAAAACATTTATCTTTATTTCTGTTTTACAATAAAAACATCCCCAAGACATGGCCTTGTCTCAAATGCATGACAATTAAAACTCATCTCAACAAGTTAGGGCACACATTTTCAGAATCAGTGACTTTTCATGTCGTGAGTAAACTGAATTTTGCATTATTATAGTGGACCAAAACCTTCACTGTGTAGCTATATATTTTGTTTGTTCGCTTAAGTAGCATACAAAGCTCAGGCACATGAAAGGATGCTATATTTTAGGGTTATCCTTCATGTTTTTT